>NC_054469.1:114745538-116094717 GCF_017639515.1 Carcharodon carcharias | reverse complement strand
ACTCGGATTGTTCTCATTAGAGTGACGGAGATTGAAGGGCGATTTGATAGAAGTTTACAAAATTATGAGTGGCATGGACAGAGTAGATAGTCATAAGCTTTTTCCCAGGGTGGAAGAGTCAATTACTAGGGGCCATAGATTTAAGGTGAGAGGAGAAAACTATAAAGGTGATGTGCAGGGCAAGTTTTTTTTATGCTGAGGGTAGTGAGTGTCTGGAATTCACTGTCAGAGGAGGTGGTGGAAGCAGGTACGACAGTGGTGTTTAAGAGGCAGCTTGACAAATACATGAATAGGATGGGAATAGAGGGATACGGACCCCGGAAGTGCAAAAGTTTTGGTTGACAGGCAATATGATCGGCGCAGGCTTGGAGGGCCGAAGGGCCTGTTCCTGTGCTGTACTTTTCTTTGTTCTTTGTAAACTACCAGGAAACACACAGTATGGGTTGGATTTCCCTACAGTGTTGGGAAACAGAAGTTGGGACTGCATCTTGATCCTGAACGCACCCTGGGGAGTGGAAACAGTTACTTAATTGGGACTTTCACGGGGTGCCCTTAATTGGCATGAAGTCAGGTTCTCTGTCCAATTAAGGACAGCAAGCAGGCCTTTAAAGCTGGAGAGTCAGAGCTCTTCCAGTTCAAGGAGCAACAGGCTGTGATAGGAGGTAGGGCACTTCAACATGGAGGTGCTCTCTCAACAGCTTAAAAACTTTAACTAAAAAATAATTCTTGCAGAACCCCTGCGCCCCTCTAAGGCAGCATGTAACTGCTCTTACACCCAAAGCAGACAGGGGGGACTGCCGGATGCCCACCTTCAAGTAGCTAAATTGGTCCCCAGCTGTACAGGAACCTGGAGGTCAACTGGAAACTTCCACGTCCTCAAAAGTAGCCCACATCAGGAAGTCGGCACACCAGCCAACAATGGCCGCATCTTTTTCCATTCTCACATCTGGTAGTCCCTGAAAATTCTGCCCTATGGGTGGGGTTTGGTTAGATTCCCATTTCAAAACTGAGCGAACGGAAAATGTTCAGAGAAGTGCAACAATTGGGGAAGCATGTACTAAATGACCTGTTCATAGGATAAAGAATCCTTCAAATCATTTTGAGGAGAACCAGTGTAGACATGACAGGCCAAATGGCCTCCTTCTGCACTGTAACAATTCTGTGAAATGTCTAAAAAGGTGAAAATACCCATAATGTGGAAAAATTCAAGTGGCAACAATGCCAAGTTCAAAAGTGAGCAGCAACTGTTTACACAGGAAGATTCCCTATTATAAATGTTGCTGTGAAGGTGTTCTCAAAAATTATGAAGACATAAATTAAAATTTGTGGATGGAATTGGTCATAACCTTTGACCAAGCAAGGAAAATTCATAAATTCTTTAAAATGTCTTGAATCTAAAATTATTTAAGAATTCTTGAAAAGAACTCAATCCCTTATGAGTTTATCAATTGTAATTTTCATGGATATTAAAAATATTATTGTATGTATAACCTGCCGACCGTTGACCTAGAAGCAGTGTGGCCGGTAGACACAAAAAAGAGCTGGAGGCAGAAAATGATTAGCATAGGTCTTGGAGGCAATGTGCGATCAGGCTAAAAAGGTTTAAAAGCCTGGAAGGCTTAGAAATCCTAAAGAGCTGAGTGTTTTACCAGGAATGGCCAATCCTTGAACAGCAGCGCTATTTGCATTTGATTGAGAAGGAACACTAGGGAGCTACACCACCCGAACTGTCACAACACAAGGGAGACAGGGTTTATAAAAGTCTGCCTTGCCTGATGATAACCGTATGCCTTACCTGATGATAACTGTACGCGTGAAACTCTGGGGCGAAAGCTATTGTTGGATAGGACTCCTGACCTACCTTGCATTAATAAAGAACAACATATTGCGGAACTGTTTATGTATGTAACACCATATATGACAAAGGGAAACACTTGTGTTGTGTAAGACATATTTGTTATATCAACCATTTAAAGTGAAATCTACCTTTTTATTTGAAGTATCATTTGCCTGCTAATTATGTTTAACTTGCATTGGTCCTGATTCATGTTAAAGTAAAAGTTACAAAAAGTGAAATCTTTGTTGGCAATTTCTTTATTTGGGGGTCATTCAGTAAATTGAGTTACTTTTGGTGTTCAGTTACAGCATAGGGAATCAAATTACTTGCCAAACATAACATTTTTAATAGACAAACTGGAATCTGTATTCTAACATTCATAATTAGCATCCATTCATAAAGGTGTTATAATAGGAAAAGCCTAAAAAAAAGCATCACACTCTTGCTAGTAACTGAATTCCAATTATGTGTTAAACAAAATTCATAATTATTTATCTCACAATAACATGATTAAAGTTTACCCAATGAATTGTCTTTTTGGACTTGCCTTCATAAAAAAATTCCTACAAGGCTTTAGCCTGTTTCAAAAGCCTGGGGTTTGATTGAATATTTTTACTTCAAAAGTTGGACATAACTTCAAAATATATCTGTGCATCAACAGCATATGCGATTTTCATAATTTCTCAGCAATCTGCACATCAACAGGAGCTGATAGAAATGTAAGGGTTAGGGAGTTTATGTGCCTTTTCCAAATCACTGAGGATCAAGTATTGAGTTATGGTTGTCTGAAAGGGACCAAGGACAGTTTGGGTCCTATTTTGGTTTCTAGATCATGATTTCCCCTACACCTACTAAGTGGTGTAGGAAGAAGTAACATAGCTCCACTTAGTGGTCAATTTATGGACTTACAGTAGAATGCAGTTTACATAGCTGGCTGGCTCCCATGAGAAGTGTGGGGATAGGAGCTTCTAAAGTGGGAAAATATGATTTAGAAGTGTGACAAAAAGAATTTCACTGCCAGGTGCTGGCCTCTCCAATGATTGGAAACCCCTTTCTGTGGTACTCATTACAATTCCCAGATGTTCCCTTTAAAAACTAGACCACAGGCCCTAGAAATCCCTTAAAATACCAATAGAACCCAAGAGCCCATTCTAACATTGTCAAATTCTGCATCTCCTTCCCAATGCCCTTAGAGATGCTCCCAGTGTTGATGTTACTGAGGATGACATAACACCCTGTTCTTATTAAAAAAATTCTGACTCAATAACCTACATCACAGCAGATCTGATTATAAAATAAAAATAAATAAATATATTCCTCATCTATTCCCTGTTTTCAAAACCTCTCATTTGTTACATTTTTGTCAACTCTTCCCCATTATAAATTTCCATGTCCACATTTTACTATAAAACTGATTATATAAACTTGTAAAACCATGATTACATACACTTGCCAGTGGCATCACTGTAGCACCGCGGCCAGCATTGAAGGGAAACTCCTCCACTCTGTACAATTCTACTTTTGGTTCCCAAAATGCCCCATTTTGCTACTTAACTACAGATCTTAACTTTACAAAAATCTTATCAGCACAAACTTTTGTCTGCAAAACGTTACCTCCTGTTGTGATTCTTTACATCACACTTCTAGATTATTTTTTCCATTAAAGAAACTCCTACATCCAGTTATGATGGGAACCAACTATGTAAAATGCAAAACAAAAACAGAATTACGTGGAAAAATTCAGTAGGTCTGGCAGCATCGGCGGAGAAGAAAAGAGCTGACGTTTCTCCTCCGCCTATGATGCCAGACCTGCTGAGGTTTCCCAGGTAATTCTGTTTTTGTTTTGGATTTCCAGCATCTGCAGTTTTTTTGTTTTTATCTATGTAAAACGCAATCCTCTGCAAGCCCATAATTTAACCATGGAGTGGAGCTATATTAATTGTTCCCTACAAATGTAACAAGATTCTTTGATTATTTCACATTCTTTCCCCCTTAAGCTTTTAATGCCTAAAATATGATTTTAAGCAAATTTCTTCAATGTAAAATTTATATAATTTGTAACATCAAATGAATCTACTGAATGGTCTTTTAGCATTTTTAACTCAAAGGCCTCTCCCAGTCTCTGAGCTTGGTTTTGTTTACGTCCAGAGCTGTGACACTAGGCTAAATTTGGATTGTGCAACAAACCTAAAGTTCCAGGATCCATCAGAACTTGTCAATTGCACAAATACATTGAATTTTTCTTCCATTTCTAGCAATTGCTGCACAACTGTTTTCATCATTATTTTAAAAAGCTCAGAGGCAATTTTCATGGATTTATTCCACTAAAGTTAATCATGATCACAATTTTTCTTAAAAAGGGAGGCTGTGCTTGTTTGAGTGCAAATGAGAAACTGACAATGTACTAATTACTCACCTGTTGCAGTTTTTGTTTTGTGTTCTATAAACAAGTAAAAAAATTGTTTCTTAGGATCGAGTTATATGTACGTGAATGTGCAAGGCATTCAAAATAAACCTGAAGAGTTGTAAGCATTAATAACAATGGAGGGACATAATATAGTAGTTGATTGTTTGTATAGATAGTCTACCCAGAGTAAAACTTCAAATTTAACATTTGTAGTTATAACATTTTCGAGAGACACAGGAAAAAGGGGGTGAGGTGGCAGTGTAGGCGAAGGATTCTATCCCAGCTAAAAAATGTGAAGATGTTTTTGTATACATTACAGGCTGTGAAAAATTGTCACTAACAGAGGAGATCTGCAGACAGTTCAGAGAAAGTTACAAAAACAACAAGCAATAATATTTGAACATTTTAACTATCCTAAAGTAAACTGGAATTAAGGTAATGAAGCGGTCAAATTGGGAACACATTCAGAATTTCTTAACAGGAAAATGAACATCACTATTTAATTTTTGGAAATTATGGAAAATAGCTATCACAACTCAGAAAAATGAAGGGTTAGGCAGGTTGGTGAACTACAAAAAGGTAAAATTTAGTAAGGTAAAAGGGGACCTGGCCTAAATGAACTAGACAGGATAGTTAACAAACAGATTGACAGATCAGTAGAAAGTAATCTTCATGCTAGAGAGTTCCATTCATGCATGGAGCACGAAGTCTAATTGTGCAGGCTGAAGGAATGGCAGTTATTAATAAGCAGTCTGCTCTGTTTATTTTTAAAACAAACGATGGTGGTAGCAAGAATGCAGGTGCACTGGAGGAGACAGAATAGAAACAGATAGAAATGCAGCTCTATCTGACAAAAATACCAGAACTCAAGGTAAGTAGCCAGATCCTGATGGCATGCGCCAGAGAGAAAAGACCGTAGAGGTTCTTGCCATGATTATTCAATCCTCTCTAAACATGCAAATTGTGCTGTGTGAAAGAGGGTAGCTAATGCCATAGCCTTGATCATGTAAACAGAAGGATAAACTGCACAGGTAGATACCAATGAGTTTAATAACAATTGTGGGTTCTCTCCTAGAATCTATAATGCAAGATTAAAATAGTCAACATTGAAATATTTGGGTTCAAGGACATTTTTACAAAAAATGTTTTGCAACTTGAGGTTTTTGAACAAAGGATAATGTAAATAATTTAGCATATTTGGATTTTCAGAAGTTATTTGATAAGCTGTCACATGAAAACTACTAGAAAATTAAAGCACATGGCATACATGAGTAAACATAGCAAAGTAGGTTGATAAAAAAGAAACAAAAGGTTAGGGTAAATGGGCTGAAGGAGGGTGGTAGGTTTCGATTGCTTAAAGATCGGGAGTGCTGTACCCACTAGGGATCACTGTATTGATATCCGATTTCGGTCAAAAAAAAGTGTTCAATAAGCTGTTCCACGAAACACACTACAAAGATTCAGTCTCATAACATTGCGAACAGTAGCGTAGTGGCATTGTTACCATAATGGAATCCAGAAACTTGGAGTAATGCTGCAGAAATACAAGTTTAAATCCTATCATGTCAGCTGGTAGTTTAAATTCAATTAATAAATATGGAATAAAAAGCTAGTCTCAATAATGATAACCACTTGTTGCAAAACTCAGAGATCCACTAACATCCTTTAGGAAAGAAAATCTGTCTACATGTGACTCCAGACCTATGGCAATGTGGCTGATTCTTAACTGCTCTCTCAAATGGCATAGCAAGCCACTTAGTTGTCATCTCTACTAACATCATGCGCTTGTGCCAAAATTAGGACAGCCGTCCACAGACTAGTCAAGCAACAGCCTGACAGTCATCTCACTGAATCATATCTTATAATGCTGGCTATACCATTAGCCTCCTGGCATCAGGTCAAAAATGGGCAGCGAAGCTTCCTGCTGATTACCACCCATTACCCTCACTCAGCTGGTGAATCAATGCGTTTTGAACACTTGTCAGAAGAAACACTGAGGGTAACAAAGGCACAGAATGTATTCTGGGTGTGGACTTCATGTCCATTACCAAGAGTCGTTCTGCAGCAACACTACTGGCCAAGTGGGAAGATTCCTGAGGTAGTGAGAGAACTAGCACAAGGGAAAAACCTACCAAGAATCAGATATGTTACAGCACAGAATTAGGCCAGTTAGCTGGTCAAGTCTATGCTGGTTCTCTGTAAAAGAAATGGAGTCCTGCTTCCTCACCCTTTCTCCATTGTGCTGTGAATATTTTCTCATGTACTTTTACAATTCCCTTTTGAAAGCCACAATTGTATTTGTCTCCACCACAGTCTCAAGCAGTGCATTCCAATCCTAACTGCATAAAAAATGTTTCTCATGTCACTGTTCGTTCTCCCATCACTGTAAATCTACCTGACCTTGTCCTCACCAACCTGCTGCAGATACATCTATCCATGACCGTATTGATCAAAGTGATCAGAGCATAGTCCTTGTTAAAACGAAGTAATTTTCACACTGAGGAGACACTCCACTGTGTTGTGTGGCACTATCACAGTGCAAAATGGGGTAGATTCTGAATAGATTTAGCATCTCAGAACTGGGCATCAATGAGGCACTGTGATCCATCAACAGAATTGTATTTCACCATAATCTTTAACCAGACAACCTGGTGCTATCCTCACTTTAACATCATTAAGCCAGGGGACCAACTCTGGTTCAATGGAGAGTAGAGAAGAACGTGGTTTACCTGTGGTTTTGCCACAGGGTGATGTTACAAAAGTGCAGTTGCACAACCCACTGCTGCGGGCTAACTTATTGCAAATAGCAAGTCTCTCCTGCCAGTACACAACCTCTGCATTACCAAGACCACCTATAGTGCCTCCTTGCAGCAACAGGTTGAACTGCAGGGGATCTAGGAAGAACCTTGGCCTCAAGAGATGCAATTTACAGGGCCACAAGGATGTGGACATGTCTTGACATCCAACCAGGTCACCAGCATCACAGATGCCAGACTCCAGCCAATTCAATTCACTCCATGTTATATGAAGAAACAGCTGAAGGCACTGGATACTGCAAAGGCTATAGGCCCTGACAACATTCCGGCAATAGTACTGAAGATATGTTCCAGAACTTGCCACAGCCCTAGGCAAGTTGTTCCAGTACAGCTACAACACTAGCATCTACCCAGCTATGTGGAAAATTGCCCAGGTATGTCCTGTACACAAAAAGCAGGACAAATCCAACCTGGCCAATTACCACCCCATCAGTTTACTCTCGATCATCAGTAATGGAAGGGGTCACTGACAGTGCTATCAAGCGACACTTGCTTAGCAACAACCTGCTCACTGATGCCCAGTTTGCGTCCCGTCAGAGATACTCAGCTCCGGACCTCTTTACAGCCTTGGTTCAAACATGGACAAAGGAGCTGAACTCCCAAGGTGAGGTGAGAATGACTGCTCTTGATATCAAGGCAGCGTTTGACAGAGTGTGGCATCAAGGAGCCCTAGCAAAACTAGAGTCAATGGGAATCGGGGGAAATCTCTCCGTTGGTTGGAGTCATACCTAGCACAAAAGATGATGGGTGCGGTTGTTCGAGATCAGTCATCTCAGCTCCAAGACATCACTGCAGGGGTTCCTAGGGCAGTGTCCTCGGCCCAACCATCTTCAGCTGCTTCATCAATGTCCTTCCTTCCATCATAAGATCAGAAATGGGGATGTTCACTGATGATTGCATAACGTTCAGCACCATTTGAGACTCCTCAGACACTGAAGCAGTCCATGCCCAAATGCAGCAAGACCTGGACAATATCCAGGCTTGGGCTGACAAGTGGCAAGTAACATTCACACCACACAAGTGCTGGGCAATGACCATCTCCAACAAGAACGAATCCAACCATCGTCCCTTGATGTCCGATGGCATTACCATCACTGAATCCCCAATAACACCACCCTGGTGGTTACCACTGACCAGAAACTGAACTGGACTAGCCATATAAATACCATGGCTACAAGAGCAGGTCAAAGGCTAAGAATTGCGCAACAAATAACTCACCTCCTGACCCGCCAGAGCCAGACCACAAGTCACAAGTCAGGAGTATGATGGAATACTCTTCACTTGCCTGCATGAGTACAGCTCCCACAACACTCAAAGCTTGACACCGACCAGGACAAAGCAACCTGTTTGATTGACACCACATCCACAAACATTCACTCCCTCCACCACTGAATCACAGTAGCAGCAATGTGTACCTCTACAAGATGCACTGCAGGAATTCATCAGCTCCTTCAACAGCACTTTCCAAACCCACAACCACTACCAGCTAGAAGGACAAGGGGAGCAGATACATGAGAACACCACCACCTGGACGTTCCCCTCCAAGTCACTCACCATCCTGACTTGGAAATATATCGCCATTCCTTCACTGTCGCTGGGGTCTAAATCCTGGAACTCCCTCCATAACAGCACTGTGGGTATACCTACACCACATGGACTGCAGCGGTTCAAGGAGGCAGCTCACCACTACCTTCTCAAGGGCAATAAATGCTGGCCCAGCCAGCAAAACCCACATCCCATCAATGAATTTTTAAAGATTGGATTCTAGCATCTTTCCAAAGACAGATGTTAGGATAGCTGGGCTTTGGTTTTCAGCTTTCTCTCTCCCTCCTTTCTCAGAGAGGTGTTACACTTGCAGTTTTCCAATCCATTGGGATGTTTCCAGAATTGAAGGGAATTTTGAAAGATTAGAGCCAATGCTTTCATGATCTTCACAGCCACTTCTTTTAAGACTAGGAGTATGCAGACCATTCTGACTCCCCCGCTAACTGTATTATGATTTTCTAAAAATCCTGCTACTACCTCCATAATAATGGCAATTAGGGATGGACAATATATGCTGCCCTAGCCAGCAAAACCCACATCCCATGAATGAATAAAATATATTATGATACTTCTTGAGTATTGCAGGAGCTGCAATCATCCAGCCAAGTGGGGAATATTCTATCACACTCCTGGCTTGAGCCTTGTAGATGGTGGACAGGCTTTGGGCAGTCAGGAGGTGAGTTACTCATCACAGGATTCCTAGCCTCTGATAGGCTCTTGTAGCCACAGGATTTATATGGCTAGTCCAGTTCAGTTTCTGGTCAAGGAGACTTTTCAGCCTTGAGTCACATTAGTTTTCCCATTACTTTTTCTCTAGTGATCATGATTCTTTTAAGTCCCTTCCTCTCTTTAGCCTCTTCATTTCCAGCTATTCTTGGGATGTTTTTACATAAAAATACAAGAACATAAGAAATAGGGGTAGGAGATGACCATACGGCCCAAGGAGCCTGCTCTGCCATTCAGTCTGATCATGGCTGAACTTGGGCTTCAACTCCACTTTCCCTTCCGCTCCCTATATCCTCCCAACCACAGGGTCACCATGTCTGTATTGTGTATCATCTGCAAGATGCACTACAGCAATTCACCAAGGCTCCTTTGAAAGCACCTTCCAAGCCTGCAAACTATACCACCTAGAAGAACAAGGGCAGCAGGCACACTGGAATATCACCACTTGCAAATTCCTCTCCAAACCAAACACCATTCTGTCTTGGAACTACATTGCCATTCCTTCACTATCACTGGGTCAAAATCCTGCAATTCCCTCCCTAACAGCACAGTGGGTGTATCACAAGGACTGTAGTGGTTCAAGGTGGCTGCTCATCACCACCACCTGCTCAAGGGCAATTGAGGAATGGCAACAGATGCTCGCCTTGCCAGCGATGCATACATCACCCATATGAATAAGAATAACAGAATGGTTACAGCACAGGTGGTGGTCATTTGGCCCATTGTGTCTGTGCTGGCTCTTAAAGGAGCTATTCACCTAGTACCACTCCCGTCTTCTCCCCAGAACCCTACACATTCTTCCTTTTCAGATAATAATCCAATTCCCTTTTAAATTCCTCGATTGAGTGAACCTGCCTCCAAAAATAGACGAGGCATCCTAACTACTCGCTGTATAAAAAAGTTTTTCCTCATGTCACTGTTGCTTCTTTTGCCAATTACCTTAAATCTGTGCCTTCTGCTTCTTGATCCTTCCACCAATGGGAACATTTTTCTAACTACTCTGTCCAGACCCCTTACGGTTTTGAATACCTCTATCAAACCTCCTCTCAACCTTCTGCCAATGCCATCCCTTCCACTTTGCCCAATCTTTCCCTCCCTCCCTCACTGTTGCACTCCAAGTTCCCACCACAACCCTTGATCTTTTCCAATTGCCAGTGGTCTGGCTGTGGCTTTCCAGTGGGGGCTTTCCCATCCAGCTGCCAATCAGCTTGTCATTCAATAAGATAAAAACAAAAAACTGCGGATGCTGGAAATCCAAAACAAAAACAGAATTACCTGGAAAAACTCAGCAGGTCTGGCAGCATCGGCGGAGAAGAAAAGAGGAGAAGAAAAACGTCAACTCTTTTCTTCTCCGCCGATGCTGCCAGACCTGCTGAGTTTTTCCAGGTAATTCTGTTTTTGTTTTGTCATTCAATAAGAACAGTTCTAAGTGTCTTGGTCAACATTCCTCTCAGACAACACCATCAAAAGTAATTGATCATTCATCCCATTGTTGTCAGTGGGATATAGATGTGTAGGCAATAGATTCTCTGTTTGAGGTGCAGCGGTTATTATGTACATAAAGTAATTCATTCTACATCAAGGATGTGATATAATTGCATGTTTTTAGTTCAGAAGATATACATATATTTTAAAAAATAGCAAACCACGTGGGGAGGAGAAGAAATAATTTGACAAGTGGAAAACAAAGCTTATATACCAGTCCTGAATGGCATAGCTGCTAAACTGGGTCTGCATCAGCGATGAAGGAGTAATCTGGTTGATCCTATCTTCAGTAAATTACATGGTTTAGACACATCAGTTGTCCATGATAGTCGTGGTAGGATTGACCACAGCACAATCCCTGAAAAATCAAAGCTATATCCATCTTCACAGTGAGGGCATTCGCTGTTGTCTAGTATGACACTACCATTATGTTAAGTGGGACAGACTGAAATGTGAAGCTACTCACTTTGGTAGGAAAAGAAAGGCAGAATTCTTTGTTAAAAAAAAAGATGCAAAAGTTATACGTGTTGATGTTTACAGAATCTTGGGTGCCCTCATACAAAGGAACACAAAGTTAACATGTAGGTTTAGCAATTAGGAACGCAAACAGCCTGGTGACCTTTATTACAAGAGGGTTGGAGTATAAGAGCAAGGAAATCTGGCTATGATTGGATAGGGCTTTGGGGAGACCACACACAGCATTTTTCACAGTTTTAATCTCATCTAAGTAAGGACAGAGGCAGTACAGCAAAGGCTCACTAGATTGGTCCCTGTAATGAGAGAGCTGCACTACGATCAGAGATTGAGTAGAAGGGGCCTATACTCCCAGGATTTTAGAAGAATGAAGGGCATTTTCACTGAAATGTACAAGATTCTGAAGGTGCTTGAGAGGATAGACCCTTGGTTGGCGAGTCTAGAATTAGAGGGCTTAGTTTCAGGATAAGAGGTCAATAATTTAAGACTGAGGTGAGGAAGAATTTCTTCACTGAGAGTTGTGAATCTTTGGAATTGTCCACTGTAGAGGGCTGTGGATGCTCAGACATCAAAATATATTAAACATTGAGACAAATAGATTTTTGGACTCTTGGGGAATCAAGAGATATGGGGTTAAAAACAAAAAAACTGCGGATGCTGGAAATCCAAAACAAAAACAGAATTACCTGGAAAAACTCAGCAGGTCTGGCAGCATCGGCGGAGAAGAAAAGAGTTGACGTTTCGAGTCCTCATGACCCTTCGACAGAACTTGCGTTCGAGTCCAAGAAAGAGTTGAAATATAAGCTGGTTTAAGGTGTGTGTGTGGGGGGCGGAGAGATAGAGAGACAAAGAGGTGGAGGGGGGGGGTGGTGGGGAGTGTGGTTGTAGGGACAAACAAGCAGTGATAGAAGCAGATCATCAAAAGATGTCAACGACAATAGTACAATAGAACACATAGGTGTTAAAATTAAAGTTGGTGATATTATCTAAACGAATGTGCTAATTAAGAATGGATGGTAGGGCACTCAACGTATAGCTCTAGTGGGGGTTTTTTTTTATATAATAGAAATAGGTGGGAAAAGGAAAATCTTTATAATTTATTGGAAAAAAAAGGGAAGGGGGAAACAGAAAGGGGGTGGGGATGGGGGAGGGAGCTTACGACCTAAAGTTGTTGAATTCAATATTCAGTCCGGAAGGCTGTAAAGTCCCTAGTCGGAAGATGAGGTGTTGTTCCTCCAGTTTGCGTTGGGCTTCACTGGAACAATGCAGCAAGCCAAGGACAGACATGTGGGCAAGAGAGCAGGGTGGAGTGTTGAAATGGCAAGCGACAGGGAGGTTTGGGTCATTCTTGCGGACAGACCGCAGGTGTTCTGCAAAGCGGTCGCCCAGTTTACGTTTGGTCTCTCCAATGTAGAGGAGACCACATTGGGAGCAACGAATGCAGTAGACTAAGTTGGGGGAAATGCAAGTGAAATGCTGCTTCACTTGAAAGGAGTGTTTGGGTCCTTGGACAGTGAGGAGAGAGGAAGTGAAGGGGCAGGTGTTGCATCTTTTGCGTGGGCATGGGGTGGTGCCATAGGAGGGGGTTGAGGAGTAGGGGGTGATGGAGGAGTGGACCAGGGTGTCCCGGAGGGAGCGATCCCTACGGAATGCCGATAAGGGGGGTGAAGGGAAGATGTGTTTGGTGGTGGCATCATGCTGGAGTTGGCGGAAATGGCAGGAGGATGATCCTTTGAATGCGGAGGCTGGTGGGGTGATAAGTGAGGACAAGGGGGACCCTATCATGTTTCTGGGAGGGAGGAGAAGGCGTGAGGGCGGATGCGCGGGAGATGGGCTGGACACGGTTGAGGGCCCTGTCAACGACCGTGGGTGGAAAACCTCGGTTAAGGAAGAAGGAGGACATGTCAGAGGAACTGTTTTTGAATGTAGCATCATCGGAACAGATGCGACGGAGGCGAAGGAACTGAGAGAATGGGATGGAGTCCTTACAGGAAGCGGGGTGTGAGGAGCTGTAGTCGAGATAGCTGTGGGAGTCAGTGGGTTTGTAATGGATATTGGTGGACAGTCTATCACCAGAGATTGAGACAGAGAGGTCAAGGAAGGGAAGGGAAGTGTCAGAGATGGACCACGTGAAAATGATGGAGGGGTGGAGATTGGAAGCAAAATTAATAAATTTTTCCAAGTCCTGACGAGAGCATGAAGCGGCACCGAAGTAATCATCGATGTACCGGAGAAAGAGTTGTGGAAGGGGGCCGGAGTAGGACTGCAACAAGGAATGTTCCACATACCCCATAAAGAGACAGGCATAGCTGGGGCCCATGCGGGTACCCATAGCCACACCTTTTATTTGGAGGAAGTGAGAGGAGTTGAAGGAGAAATTGTTCAGTGTGAGAACAAGTTCAGCCAGACGGAGGAGAGTAGTGGTGGATGGGGATTGTTCGGGCCTCTGTTCGAGGAAGAAGCTAAGGGCCCTCAGACCATCCTGGTGGGGGATGGAGGTGTAGAGGGATTGGACGTCCATGGTGAAGAGGAAGCGGTTGGGGCCAGAGAACTGGAAATTGGGTAGTAAAGGGGAGTTGAAGCCATAAGATTAGCCATGATCTTAGAATGGCGGAATAGGCTCGAGAACCTTTATGGCTTATTCCAGCTCCTATTTCTTAAGATCGACTCGAGTTCAATGGAAAGTGAAAAAAGGAATACTGGAATCAACAGCAAGCATAAGTTAGAATGAGGTATCAAACTGGTAAAGATATAGGTTTACTTGCATGTTAAACTCAAAAAGCAGGCTACAAATAGACCCAAGTGGTTCCATATACAATAGTAAAAGCAAAGCAAATAGGTCCTCACAATTTGGTGCGGCAGTAACAGTAAAGGAAAATTTGTATGAAGACAAAATAAGAATATTCTTATAAGAAAAATTCTAAGGGGAGGACCCATCATCCATGGTTAACTAAAGAAGTTATAGAAAGCAGCAAACTTAAGGAAAAAGCATACAACTGCACAAAGATGAGTGGCAGGTGAGATGATTGGTCAGAATATAAAGAGCAGTACAGAATTACTAAAAGGTTAATCAGGAGAAAGAAATTAGAATGAGAGGTAGCTAGCTAGAAATGTAAAAATGGATAGCAAGAGTTTCTGCAGGTATTTAAAAGGAAAAAAATAAAGTATGTGTTGGTCCTCCATGGAGTGTGGAGTTAATAGTAGATAATAAGGAAATGGCGGATGAAATGAACAAATATTTTGCTTCTGTCTTCACTACACAGGGTACAAAACATATTGCAGTAATAGCTGTAAATCAGGAGGTGGAAAGCAGAGGAGAACTTGGTGAAATTACAATCACGAAGGAAGCAACACTGAGCAAACCGATGGAGCTGTGGGCTAACAAGACTACAGGTCCTAATGGACTTCATCCTAGGGTCTTAAAAGAGCTAAAAAAAAAAAAGGGCTAATGAGGTAGTAGATGCATTGGTGTTACTCTTGCAAAATTCCCCAGATTCTGGAAAGATTCCATCAGACTGGAAAGTAGCAAATATAACCCCTCTATTCAAGGGAGGGAGGGAGGTAGAAAACAGGAAAACCATAGGCCAGTTGCTTGACATCTGTCATGGGGAAGGTGCAGGGATTGATCTGTAAGGAGACGATAGCTAGGCACTTTGAGAAGATCAAGGTAATTCGGAAGAGTCAGCATGGTTTTGTGAAAGGAAAATCATGTTTAACCAATTGACTGGAGCTCTCTGAAGGACTAACATGCACTGTGGATAAAGGGAAGCCTGTAGACATGCTGTACTTGGATTTCCAGAAGGCAATTAATCAAGTACCACATCAAAGGTTATTGCAGAAAATAAAGCTCGTGGGGTAGCGGTAGCAAAGTAGCATGGATAGAAGATTGGCTGGCAGAAAACAGTAGGCATAAATGGGTCTTTTCTGATTGGCAGGGTGTGACAAGTGGAGTCTCACAGGGATCAGTCCTGGGGCCTCATCTTTTTACAATTTACATCACTGACTTAGATGGGGGAGTGAAGGCAGGGTAGCTAAATTTGCAGATGACACAAAGATAGGTAGGAAAGCATGTTGTGAAGAGGACATAAGGAGGTTGCAGACAGATTTAGATAGGTTGAGTGAGTGGGCAAAAATCTAGCAGATGGAGTATATGTGGGACAATGTGAAGTTGTTCACTTTGGCAGGAAGAATGAAAAAGCAGAACATTACTAAGACAGAGAATGGCTGTAGAATGCCAAGGTGCAGAGGGATCTAGGTGGTCTAGTGCACGAGTCACAAAAAGTTAGTATGCAGATACAGCAAGTAATTACGGCCAATAGAATGCTATCCTTTATTACAAGAGGAATTGAATATATGCTTCAGTTATACAAGGCATTGGTGAGATCATATCTCCAATACTGTGCGCAGTTTTGGTCTCCTTATTTAAGGAGATGCAAATACATTGGAAGCAATTCAGAGAAGGTTTACTAGATTGATACCTGGAATGAGCAGGTTGTCTTAGGAGGAAAGGTTAGACAGACTGGGCTTGTTCCCACTGGAGTTTAGAAGAGTAAGGGGTGACTTGATTGAAGTATATAAGGTCCTGAATAGTCTTGACAAGGTGGGTATGGAAAGGATGTTTCCTCTTGTGAGTGAGTCCAGAACTAGGAAGCACTGTTTTAAAATTAGGAGTTGCCCTATTAGGGCAGAGATGAGGAGAAATTTTTCTCTGAGGGATTCTTTTTAAGCAAGGAAATCAAAGGTTATCAGAGGTGGATGGGAATGTGGAATTCTAAACACAAACAGATCAACCATTATCTTATTGAATGGTGAAACATCTACTTTTGTTCCTATTTCGTATGTTCATACGTGTAATTTATAGTTTGTATCAACTGTTAACGCTAATTGGAAACAAGATAAATTAAGTAATCATTACAAAAGGTGAAATCTTGTTGGTAATTCCTTCGTTGGGGGTCATTTGGTAAATTATGTCATTTTGGTTTACAGATTTCCACAGAGAACGTAACAAATTTAGTCAAGAATTTTGGTACGCAATCGAGTATACTAACAGGTGAATAAGGGAAATTCCATGGTTATCTTCAACTACAGTAGAGCTCAGCATAAAAATGAGATTTTAAAATGGGTTCAAAGTATGTATTATATTTACACTCACCTGGGTGTCATTTAGGAACATATTAGCAAAGGCCACTCTATCACGTACTGCTACACTGCTCTCATACTAAGTGAGGAATGAAAAAAGTGTTACCATTTGCCAAAATAATTGGTTTACAAAAATATATTTGTGATCAAAATTACAAACATTAAATGATAGGTAGATAGAACTTACCAGCACACAATCATATGACCCTGGTTCACTAGTCAGAAAGGCAAACATGACACACAGATAAGGATTATTTAGCTGCAGCCTCAGAGAGCTACACATTTCTCGCCACAGAGAATTCTTTTCGTCTGTGTAACCCGACAGTGCCATAGCTACAACATTTAGGTTCAAATCTCCTGCAAATCACAAAGGATTCATTATAAGTCACCTCTTTGATATATTTTATTCAAATAGAAAATTCAAACCCAATAATAGCATTGTCAAAGTCTATCTGAAAAATACTTCCTTCCCACTCCTCCATATCCAACTTATTAACTGACTTCCAAAGTAAGGCTGTATTCTTTGTCACACATCTTGTATGCAGGAAGCCAAAGCTAACAATTATTGGGGCTGAAAATATATAGCCTTTCAGTGCCTTCTGACAAGTTCAGCAGGAGGTCTGGAAACACCCAGTCCAAGCCTATCTTGCCCACTTCTGTAGTGCTTGTTTGTGCTGGAGTCTCTACCCACACAAACAAGAGCATTGACATTAGAGACGACAATAATGAAAGGACACTCCCAATGCAGGAGTTTCCTCAGCTTAGCAAGACATCAATGGGTTTTTATAAACCAAGGAGTCAGGCGGATGTCAACTCACATGGAGATTCCAAGTCTGAGTTGTGACTTGGACCTCCAAAGATGGAAACATTTTTGCCTTTATTTCAGCTTCTGATGATGGGCACACTTCCAAGGTCTTTAGGATTCATCATCCACAATACTTTGAAGCTTCCTCCCTCTGACACTGCCCAAGTTGCAATCCTGATGTCATTAGTGCTGATTAGGCATTTTACAGGAGGTGAACTTCCTCTGATTTTGCATATTTTGGTGGGGTCAGCACTGGCTCTGCCAGGATCCTGGGCCCATGGGGACACAAAAAACAGCTGTCTCAAGATGCATAATTTTTTGTAAGAAAATTCTATTTTCAAATTAACAAGAAAGCATAATTTGTAATCTCAATTTGGAGTATTCCTTTACAAAGTAAAGGCTCAGCATTAGCACTAATTAAAGTCAGAAGACTGCAGGTTAAAACTCCACTCCACTAACTTGATCATATAAGCCAAGCTAGCACTACAATTCAGCACTTACAAAGGACTGCACAGCTGGAGGTGTTGCCAGATTTAATGTGGTGGTGGGTAGCCTAGGAGGTACAACATCTGCTTTGGCTCAGAGTTAAATATAGTGCATGTGGGGTCTGGCAAAAAAATAACAAAATTTTAAAGGGAACACTGGTGGTGAGTGTATTGTTAATACCTACATACATAAATATTGCCTTCAAGAAAGATTATAAGGGGTAGAATTTCTGCTTTCAACTTAACCTGAAATCTGCATGAAAATGGTGGTTTTCCAGAGTGAAGTTACGGTCAAGTTTCCGCTCAAACTCATTTGCTAAATCACAAGCGTAAAACCTTTCATGAAACAGTGCAATCTGCAGCATAATAGAGCGTAATTATTTAACATTTTCCCTCGCTCTAAAAATATTCATGGAAGTATTTGAGTGGGTAACTCCATTTTTACTTATTAATAAAACAGCACCAGGTTATTACAAAAAAGCATTTTTTATAAGTGTCTCTAGTCCACCAACTGTAAGTAACCAGATTTTAAAAGCACAAAAAATTGATTTAAACTATACTAGATTATTTACTAGTTTTAGTGGTGTACACGAGTCAGTTTCTTACTAAAATATTTAATATCTAAAACTTCTAAGATGCGTCTACTTGTGCCTTTGCATCTACAAAAAAAAAGCAAATTGAAAAAAAACTTATCCAAAGGTGATAAATGGGCATTATTGGTGGGAACTCACCATGTTATTTTGATCTGGGGGTGTGACCAGTTTTCTGTGTGGAGCTCTCTTAAAGCCAATGTTTCTTTAAATATTAAAGATTATGGAAATTTGATTAACTGGTGCTTAATATCTTTACGTGGTTTGGCCCATTCCAAGCAAAAGCTAGCAAAAACGGGCCTAAATCCAGGACCAACGTGTTTAAAACAGAGTTCTCGCTGTCCTTCAGATAAGCTTCAGGCCTGAAAGACCGGCTTTTAAAAAAAAAAATCAGAACCATCAGCCTGCCATTTCTGATTTTTTTTTTTTAAGAACAGTTCTTTCAGGTTAGTTTCACTGACAGTTGCTGCACTACTGGTAATGACCTTGTGGGGTAGGGGTGTCACTTAAGGTTTAGCACCATACAATTAAATACTGTAGACTTCTCAAAAATTCTCTTTTGAATTTAAACCAGCATATAAATAGCAGTCTAAATTTTCATCATGCCCTAAAGTAGGCACAATTCTGATGACACGCTGTATTGATGTACTAGAGGCTTGAGAATCTTGGACATCATCAAAATAAGTGTAAAAAAACTAAAAACCAGAATGATACAAAACTGTGTTGAATCACTATCGGCCGTTTTATTACTCTTGTAAAGTCTGGGAATTAAATCCCTATTTGTCACTAAGAGATTGCTTAAAGCTTTACAAATCTCTATTTCATCCTAGGTTCACCCTACCCTGCACTATTCCGTTTAAAATCTAGCAGCAATTGGTCATACTGTGGGACTAAAATTTCTCTGGGCAGAGGATTTCCAATCATCCATTATAACTTAGGCAAAAAAAAAAACAAAATCCCAGAGAAACAGCATAAAGGGATTTCTTAGAAACCCAATCCTATGACTTAACCACTTCTAGAAGCGAATTCTCTCAGGATATTGCTGTTGGAGTTGCTTATTTATTAATTACATTTTTCAATTTTGGGCTGTAAATTCAGTGTACAACACAATTTGTATGACGGCTTCTGGAGGGGGGCGGGTAGAAACAATCCAGTTCTTGAGTTAAGGGCGCACTTAATTTTTGTGCCATGTATCATTCTTCACTGAAAAATTCAGATGAAGCAATTCAAGCTACTTTTTTCCTGAGCTGTTAGCAGATGTCTGATTGACAAATCCCGCAGATAGAGTGATTAGTAAAGAGGCAGATGCCATTTTTGGTGTATTATGGGTTGGCACCAGGAAAGTAAGAATGGTATGGTTGTGATCAAAGGGTGGAATCACAGCTGAAGTTATTTTGTTGCTAATGGAAGTTTACTGTCAGCAGGCTTTGTGGGGTGAAATTTCCAGGACAGGAGTACATAATGGGCTCATAGTGAATCAGTAACTTGTTTTACCCTGCACAATTCTCAAGAAGCTTTTCCATTGACTTCAATCTTGTCCTTTTGTCTGCGTATGTATGTTGGTGGTTTTATGACTTTTTGAGGAATGAAATAGCATATAAAGTCGTACTGCATTGTAGATATTGAAAATATATTGTAGCGAAAGGCAGCAAAGTCTTTGGACATGCTGATCAAAAAAAAACAGATACAATTATGAACCAGTCTTTCTCCTCTGGCCTCTTAAAAGTTGTGTTGCACAGAGAAACCTAAGGGCTCCAATGCTTTTCACTGACAGTAAAGACCCATGTTGTTCATTCATTCCACTTTGTTCCTCAGGAGTCATTTGATCTTTCTACCCTGTGAGATTACTGACTAAATAGAATCTAATTACATCCCTTGTGAAATAATTATATTGAATAATATCACGCACCCAGGTAGGAAAAGTTTTCTAATCCCTCTACAGAACGGAAAAGATCTTGTGCAGTTTATCTGGGTTGCAAGTATTGAATCTTTCCCCCAAATATGAATTTACTGTTGCCATATTCATATAGTGCAATGGGAAGAACATGTTAATGAGGGTTGAGGCCGTCATCAAAATCAGTTATCATCTGCAGTGTTATAAATAACTAATGGGATATTTTCCTGTCAAATTAACCATATTGCACGATGTTAAAAGAATTTGTACACTGGTTTGTACGATAGTTGTGGTGAGATCACCTATAGGACACACACAAACTAATACTGAATTATATTGTTGCTGCTCTTAATATTATTGACCTGTGCAGCATATATAATTGGATGATATTTGTAACCAGATGCCAACAATGGGCATGATCATTTTACTAGGACCTTTGTGACTGGTGAATTGATCGGTGAATATTTAAAAGGGGAAAAAAATGTTATGCATGATTGAGGTGGGGTGGAATAAGGGGCATGGAAACAGAAGCACCAGGGCTCATGATTTCTCTCCCTGCTTAAATCTGGTAGTGACAAAATTTCTAATTCCCTTCCCCCAGAAAAAAGCATCAATCCTGCATCATTTTCGTTTGGTTACTCAAAGCAAATGGATGCACATTCTCGTTTTCCCCTCACTGAATAAAACTACAGCACCAATAGAAGATGCATTCACAAATAAAACAATTTTGTGAATGATTGGTTAGCTTCAAACAATGCAAAAACAGTTGAACAACATACCTTTTCCCAAAGCAGCTCCCTTGTTGAGAATCTCTATTGATCTTCGAATGTCAAGATTAAAAAGTGCAACAGCAGCAGCACGTTCCCATTCTTCTCCTTGCTCTAATGCATTCAGGAAGGGACCCACATCAATCTCTGGTCCTTTTTGGATCCAGCCACAAAGTTGCAAAGCCAAGCATCGTTCCTCACTCTGGTACCTGATAAAATCTGTCTGCCGATCAGACCCAGTCCAACCATGCTTATAACACTCTGTTTTTCTCTCTGAAAATGGAATAAATGGAAACAAAAAATTGGTAAGGTGCATCACAATGTTTAACTTTGTTTACAAAATTAAGTAACTTCCGTTACTTCCAGGCTTGA
This sequence comes from Carcharodon carcharias, assembly GCF_017639515.1. Classification (NCBI taxonomy): domain Eukaryota; kingdom Metazoa; phylum Chordata; class Chondrichthyes; order Lamniformes; family Lamnidae; genus Carcharodon; species Carcharodon carcharias. The sequence goes on along the minus strand of NC_054469.1, from coordinate 116,073,375 downwards.
CTATTCCAATGCTCTCCTGGCCAGTCTCCTACCTTGCACCATCTGTAAACTGGAGGCTGTCAAAAACTCTTATGCATAACTCACACCTACTCCTGTTCAGCATCACCCATGTGCTCGCTTCCAAACATTGGTTGCTAGTCTATCAATACGTCAAATTTAAAATTCTCATCTTTGTGATCAAATCCCTCCTTCGATTCCTCACCTCCCTATTTCTGTAACCTCATCCAACCCTCAGTGAATTCTGCATTCCTTTTATTCCAGCCTCATGTGAATTCCTGATTTCCTTTGCTTCATACTTGGCTGCCAACCTCAGAAGCTCTAGAATTCCCTCCCTAAACCTCTCCACTTTTCTTCCTCTTTCCCAATTTAAGATACTCCTTAAAACCTACCTCTTTGACTAAGCTTTTTGTCGCCTGTCTTATATCTCCTTAAATGGATATGGAACAGTGGACAAATTTTGTATTATTACATCCCTGTGAAGCACTTTTGAACATGTTACTATGTTAAATATGCTATTTAATGTAAGTTATTACTTTTGAACTTGATTACTTGTCACACAATAGTGGCACTAAAATGCAAAAATTGACAGTTACAATTAATTATTATTCAGCGTACAATTGAAATTAAAAGGCTCATGAAAGTCCAAATATTCAATTTGATTGTTTGAATCTCAAGAGATCAATGGGGGAAGTCCCAGGATGATCATCGCACAGCCTCACTTGAGGAGTGCAGGAATTTTTCTGGACTGTTCTGGATCCTGGACTAATGCTATTTTGCCCTGTTGAAGCAAATAAAAGTGCATGACTTATGAAAAAAAATGTTATTGCTTGTGGATAAGTCATAATAAATATTCCATGCTTATAAAATGAACATACACCAAATGTGTGATTTGAATAGATAGAAGGATCGAAGGGGCCTTTCATTCCTGAAACAGGGTTTTGAAAGATGGAAACATGCAATATGGACAATCAAAGCATTTTAAACTAGAAGCAGAAGCAGACTGTTTAAACCTTAGGGGGTATATATAGACAAAACATCATCAAAATATGCTTCACTCTTGCAACCAAGTAACATTCTCTTCCCACTTAAACAATTTGATTACATTCCTCCCCTTAGGTTGTCCCACATGACAGACAAATGCTAACATGGCCTCCACTATCTTTTTGCTCTCTGGTGTATTCAGAGTAGGTATATCACATGATATATACAGACCACATCCAGCTAATGCCAGAGATTCCCTCCAGATGACCAGACAGGTAAACTTGCCCCTTCCTAAAAAACCTCCAAGTTCTCATCTTTGAAATTTAGCTCTTTTCCCATGCACACATGGTAATAGAAACCATTTATAGAAAAACTATACTATATACACAACCATACACAAAACCATTTTAACTATTGAGATTTAAAAATAAAATAAAATTGTCATTACTAGAAAAACCATGGAAACTGTAGTATATGAATTATCAAGTTACAAATCAGTTCATATAAATGTAGAGTATGTGGAAATAAAGAAACAAAGCAGATCAAAATAATTTCTGAAGTTGTAAATATTCTACTAAATAACCACAGAAGTATTTGAGAACGTACTAGCACACTAACAGAAAACCAAGAAAGCTGTAGGAGGCCATAATGAAAATATGCAAATACTTTTAAAGAATATGCCTTATGCCTAGTTTATATTAGCGTAGACGTCACATCCTCAACTGCCAACGTTTAATAACAGGTCTTTAGTTAAAGCAATGGCTTTATTAAAACCAGGTTCCAATTGGAATTTTGACTTTAAGGGTTAACATCTATTGGACTGATATCTAGTAACACTCAGACATTGCAGAAACAGTGGGCTGAATTTTGCCATGAGCATTGGGAAGCCGACATGGGGGCTATCTCTGGGTTTCAACCCCACTTATTTCAGTTGTGCACCCATCGGCTTAATTTTACAGGACGCAGCCCAACAGCAGGCAGACTGGGGAGGCAGAGAGCCAATCAAAAGCCAGCATGTAAGGGACGCTGTGCCCATATTGGAAGTACAGCTACAATGACTAGAACACAAAAGGGAGCACCACAAAGAGGGGGATGGAAGCAGGAAGGTGCCGGAATGATTTTCTTAATCCCTAATACTTTCACCAGCAAGAACCAATGAGTGCTGCAGTTGCAGGCCTCTCGAACCATGACCACAGGCTTCCCGTTGCCTTCTGATTATTTACTGATCTCGTGTAAAGCTGGAGCAGGTCCTCCCATTGTGCACATGCCTCCTCTGAGCTAGCAATCCATGTACATTGGGGTCCCAGTTGCCTCTAGGAAAATTGGAATGGTGTGGGGAAAAACGCAACCTAATGACTTCTCTTAATTGGTTACCACCACTGCCATGTAGGTATCCATCAGCATTGCATAGTTTCCCACATTGGGCAGCTGGCTCCACATGTTTTTAAGAAACTTTCTAGCACCACCTGGATGACCAACCATCCCCTATTTTATGCAACTGTCCCAGATTTGAGGCCACTGCCCTGTGCCCTGGGTCGAATGTTGCCAGGACACGGTCTCTCCTGTAATTCAGTCCTTTAAATCTCATGCAAGCGCAGAACCGCTCTCCACCTGTTGAGAACAGCGGAATTCTCAGCTTTGGCAGTACCACCACCCCCACCCTGCCTCCCCTTAACAGACCCACATGCCGGAGGTGCCCCTTAACTTTATTTCTCTGCAAGAGTTGGTCACCCTGGGCACCACACCACCATTGCCACTCCTCCCACTTGTGCCTCCAAATCCAAATCCAAAGTGCTAAGAAAATTCCGGTCAGAATCACCATTAGCCTGTAAACTGCATTGGTGTAGATTTCAGGCAATAAAGAGAGTCAAAGAGAAGGACCTGGGAGTTTCTACTTACACCAAAAACATATACATTTAATTAACTTGGAACTGTTTTTGTGCTGGAGGAGATGTAATAACCAAAAACAAGTTAAACTTGTAAAGCAGGAAAATAGGACTGTGTAAATTCTGCAAAAGGTGTATTAAAATGCTCATGTTTCCTGATTATTTTGCTACACACCTGTTAAAATTTAAAAAGTCGCTGCTATGTAAAGCTGAATTATGCAGTTTGTGTTTTAGGATAGTTAAAATTAAACCAATTTCAGTATTCCTATTCTAAATGTGGCCCAATTAAGAAACCTGATTTTTGGATTGTAAATTAATTTCAATCTTCTTGAAGCTAAATTCTGCATTCTCACCCTTTTTAATTATTTGATAGCATTTGGAACATCAAACTGCAGGCATTCACAACAGAAACAAACATTACAAGTGGATGGAAACACATCAATTAATTCACACTCACCTGCACTTGATTTTACTATTGTTTTAATTCCAGAGTATACGTGAGGCACTTTGTTCACAGATTTCTGTTCTGCATCTTCAGCATATTGTTTCATGAGTAATTGTAAATATAGGAAAGCAACAGAAAGGGAAAAACAGCTCATTTTTAAAAAATCAGCTTCAATAGCAATTGACAATATGTAAATATATGTTTACATATGTCATCATGCTTCACCAATTCTTAGTAATATACCATAACCTTGAATTTTCCACAATCTGAACATGAATGTAATCAAACCCAGAATCTGCACTTCTGTAATCAAACCGCCACTGGCTTCATTATTCAGCACCTGGTAGTGGGGCTCATTAGCAAGGCAGCTCAAGGCCAGTTGTATACACCTCTGTTCAACCTCTTGTTATGGTGCATATAATTTTAATTAAGAAATAAACTCAGATGGTTGCAACATGAAAAGTCTTTCCCTTCCACTAGAGCTAGATACCTCATCCTAAGCACTGCATCATCCTCTGCTGTGCCTCCCTCCCCCAACACACACCTTTCCCTCCACTATCAAACCAGAGAGAAATCAGTGGAAACCATAAACCATCCATTTTCCCATCCCTCAAAATATCTCACAATGACACTCCTCTCCAAAGCCTCCACACTCCATCACTGCCATCCTAGTGCTGCCATTATCCAAATCCATTCTTTCACCATCACATCAAGGGGTGTCTGCCCAATGCTCCCAAGATTTCAAGATTCCTCTCCCACTCCTGTCACATCGTACGCCCTTCCCAGTGCTCTCACATTCTGTAACAAACTCATTCTTCCAGAGTCCTCAAAAACCTCAGAGCCAATGCACACAGTGCCAAACCATTGCTAGGTTTTACTACCTACCTGCAACATCCACCTTAAGATAAAACAGTTTTACAAAGTAGCAAAATTTACATTAATTTACAATATCATACAAATTTAGACAATTTGATAGTCAAGTTCGAAAATGTCACTAACACTCCTAAAACAACAAAAGCACAATTGGACTTAATCAAATAATTGTAAATCTGTGGTCCCAATAATATACTGTATGCTACACAAGAATACAATAACACAAGAAATTGGAGGAGTAGACTGCACGGTCCAATCGAGCCCCTGCTCCGCCATTCAATATGATCACGGCTGACAAAGGAAGGTCTATTATTTATTACATTCATAAATTTTCATTTACTTTTAAGGACATAACTTAATACCATTCTAACAATTTATCCAAGCGGATGAAACAGAAGATAGATGTAAAGCTGAAATTTTAAAACCAGAATTCCCACCTATAAAATTTCAAAACGCATCAGGACATCATGTCTCTCTTATTTCAATGGGAGGTTCCTCCAGAAAATACATTGTGGCGGGCTGATGAATAAACATCTACTGAGTGGTTTATGGCATGAATCACACACAATGGAACATCAGCAAAAACTACTCTAACAATGACACCGATCTTTTAGCGGACACCATAATTCTTCCAAGAGGGAGGCAACTCTTCAAAAGTAAAATGGCATGGGCTTTTAGCCAATTAACAATGTTATGTATTTTGTTATATAGTAGCCAAAATTATGCTGGGTCCTCTCCACTGATGCAAATACAGCAGGCGAAACTCTCATGCAGCCAACATGAAGACTGCTGAACCAGTCCTAAATTTCCAGAGATGGGGGTCATTTACATGGTTGTGGGGAGGGGAATGTGCTTTCAAGGTGCAAGTGCACATTGGTACATTGCACTGGGCCTCAATGAAACACATGTCAGCTCTTAACGGCAAGAGTTCAACTGAGGTCTTAAAAAGGATGTAATGGGTGTAAATCCCAGGCAAGCTACCACCCCCTGATACAGTTGAATGTAGCCAAATTCCTCTCCACTTTGCACCTTCATTGCATTTTACATGGAGTAGAACACCACTGAAATTGGATTCCACTCAAAGCTCTTCCCCAATCAAGCAATTTAACGACGCAAAGCTCTGATCCTGGAATGGAACTTCAGGGCCTTTATCTAAAAATTCCTTTGTATCTAAAAATTCAACTTAACCATTTATTTGAAATGTTGAAATTTTAGGTTAAAGAACTTGGGAGGAATTGAAGCACTTGCTCAAACATTACAAACAGAAGCTTCTCAAAATAACTCACATCAGAAGAAAAATTTTTAACAAAATAGCTTGCTAGAAACCAGCTGCAGTAGGTGCTCTGGCTACAAAAGACCAGCTTAGTAAGGCGTGTGTCAAGCTTGACTCATTATCACCATTCCCTCCTCCCACTCTCTGGGTTTTTAAAACGATTAGGAAGCTTTGTAAACGGAATGCAGGTACTGAAAATAAAGGAGACACATATATCACCAAATGGTTGCCCCTATTACACCCAGGATGGGGAGACCAAATGTAATAAGTCTCTGGCAGGCTGCTTTCTCAAAGAAAAGGAGTAGGATACTAAATTGTTTTAATTTTAAATACAGATAAATAGGGAGGGGGAAAATAGAAGCATTTTAAATTGATAGCACATTCCTCTTTCCAAAATATTCCACCCCTTCCATCTTTCAGGTGAGACATTAAATGCCTCTTGCCCTCAAGTGGGCATGGCTCTATTCAAAAAAAGAGCAGGGGATTTCTTCAGCTGTCATGGCTAATATTTATCCCACAACCAAAACCACTTAAAAAAGATTATATGGTCATCATCACATTGGTATTTGTGGGACCTTGCTGTATGAAAATTAGCTGCTGCATTTCCCTACATTACAATAGCATATACACTTTGCTGGATGTGAAGTGCTTTAGATACCCTGAAGTTGGGTAAGACATTGTTTTGCAAATTAATCCTCTCTCCTTTACCAAATAGCAATAGTTTCAAAAAGCTGCTGCAATTCAGAATAAACACCATCACTTCGTGTTTGTAGCAAACACAGGAGTTTTGAATATCTAAACTACTTCAGCATCTTAAGCAGGAACTGAAGTATTGGCATACAGACAACAGATTCACATCAACTGTTGCAACAGTAAGAAAATTATTTGAATGATAGCAATAAACTTATATTGGAAGCTAATATTGGATTGGTGAAAGATCAGTACAAATATTATTTGCAGGAACTGCACTAGAAACAGTAACCCATGGAGTTGGATTTTACGCTCCTCACCTGTGGGTTTGAAGGCAGAGTGGATTGAGAAGAGAATCTAAAATCCAGAAAATGGCCTTACTGCTGTCTCCCCACCCACCCCAACCTGTCTGAAATTTTAAGTTTTGGGGGGTGGTTTGGGGGACACAACAGGCAGACTTAAGGGTCTCGTCCCGCTGCCACCAGTACTTTAATCACAGTGGGAAACTGACAGCTTCAGCTGCACGTAGTGTTGGGTAAGGGGGTGGGAATATCTCGTGTGGGCCTTTGAACAGTCGGAGCTGAGGTGGGCAATCTTTCCCCTGCCACCCAGCCCACCTGACTTTTTAGCCTTCTGGCGGGGGTGGGGGGAGAAGGGTTTCCATAAAACCCAGCCCATAATGATGGATGGTTTCTGTACTTCCTGCACATCAAATAATTTTTTGAAAATCAAAATATCTTTAGTACCATATAATGCTGTTTCTACAACAAAGTCTTTAAACTGAGTAATTTCAATACTTTGAGCGGCGGGTACGGGATGCTTGTTAGGAAATACAGAGTTTTAAGTAAGTTCAATACTATTTGGGTGTGTTAGGAATAAGGCATATCTTTAAATTTAATTTTCACACACACACACACACACACACACACACACCAAAAGCAGTTAGTTCAGCTAGTCAGTGTGCTCTAAAGTTGCAAGGAGTTAGCAGAAGCAGTCCCAAACTAAAGTTGAAACCAGCTGCCAGGAGAAACTCGACAGGAGGGAGCTACAGGAAGCAGGATTCCCCAAGAAGACCTTCCAGTCAGAGGTAGAACAGGAGTCTGGAAAAGGTCCTGTTAAGTGAAGTCAAGAGTGAGGAGCAGAGAAAAGATCCAAGCTTAAAGTGAGAAGCTGCAGGACACAAACTTAAAGTACATCAGCTTGTGAGAAGCTAGGAAATCCAAGGAGGCAGCCAACGGTCTGCAACACTTTACTACGAGCATTTGAGACAGAGTACATAGAAGGAAGCTTGAATTCATGTGGCGATCCAGGGGAGAGGAACATCAGAAGGGGAGTTCGAAACCCTGGAGGTGGATCCTTGCAGAAGGCATCTGAGAGAAAGCATCGTTTGGGAGAAGATTCCAAAGCAGGCTCTTCAAGAGTGGAGACTGGAAACCCTTGTGTGAAAGCAATTGTTTGGCATGGCATCCCTTGGTTTCAAGTTGTGGTGTGTCTGACCACAGGTCGCCTTTTGGTTTACATGGACTATGTACTTACTGTGATTAAGAGAGTATAAGATAGCTTGTTATCCTTACGAATCTGTATAGGTATAGTTGCGGGTGAAGGAGCGTTGTACTAGTTAATCTTTTTTTCTTGTCAAATGAATATCTTCTTTTGTTAAAAGTTCATCAGCTGACTCATGTGACTCTGTTCAATGAATAATCTCCACGTTTCTCAACAAAAAAAAATCTATCAAGCCGGGTTCCACACTGTTATCGGACTTGTCCAGTAGTAACATCAGCTGGGATCATAACGTTATCGTCATGCATTAGGATAAAACACACCTATTAAACTTCATATTTTGAGTTATTCTGTCAGCTACTCTGGGGAGCTAAGCATAATTGTTATACACTTGTCTAAGATAGACAAATGAAAAACCTTAATGAAATACTGCCCACTGGTTCTTCCTGATCAGGAGTAGGCCATTCAGCCCCTTCAGCCTGTTCCCCTATTCACTGATGTTCTTCAGGGAAGGAAATCTGTCATCCTTACCTGGTCTGGCCTACATGTGACTCCAAACCCACAGCAATGTGGTTGACTCTTAACTGCCCTCTGATCAAGGGCAATTAGGGATGCACAATAAACACTGGCCTAGCCAGCGACGCCCGCATCCCAAGGGCGAATAATAAATAAATGAAAATCATGGCTAATCTGCAACCTAACCCAAATCCCTTAATTCCTTTGTTTAAAAATAGTCTATTGATCTCAGTTTTAAAATTAACAGCTGATCTATCAATTGGCATTTGCAGCAAGGTTCCAAACTTCTACACCTTTTGTGTGAAGTTTCACAATTTCAATCCTGAAAGGGCCGGTTCTGACTTTTTTGACACTGCCCCCTAGTCCTAGACTGCCCCATCTAAATTAATTAGTTTCTCCCAAATGATTCCCCTTAATATCTTGAAAACTTTGGTCAAATCATCCCTTAATCTTTTAAATTCCAGGAAAGACAGTTTGTTTAATCTTTCCTTGTAATTTAAAACTCATGAAGTCCAGGTATCATTCTCATAAATCTCTGCTATACTCACTCCCAAGGCTAATTAAAAGGTTTGGCACCCAGACCTGCTCAGTGCTCCAGATGTGCTCTAACCAGGGTTTGTATTGCTTGAGGATGACTCCCACTGGACTGAAGCAATAATTGATAGGGAGTTCAATATATCAATTGCTATTCCAAGGAAATTAGGTTATGCTCCAAATAGCCAGAAGGAAATAGATGCAGTGAGCTCAGGCCACGTAGATTTACAATGACATTTGTGGCAGGGTAATGGCAGTGTAACACCCACCTAATATTTGTTTTCAGACGTTGAAAATAAATTACAATATTTAGTTACATAAGAAATGAAGGGAATTGCTAGATGTGAAAAGACCCAGTCCATCTAGTCCAGTTACTACCATCCTGGTGGTCATGTGTTAGAAAATAATCGAGTGGTTGACTTAAGCACAGCTATTTCTCTCTATCAATTAGTCTACAAGAGCTCTACCACCACCAGCCTTATATTTGATATATATACTTCAAGCAAACCAAAATAGAAATACCAGAGGAAAATATCATTTACTTGTTGCACAGCAAAACAGAATTTAAAAAACTTAGTTTTGGGCTTGTTAATGAACATTACTGCAATATTGCCTCCTAAACAATATCTTTTTTTAAAATTATTAATAAAGCCCTGTATCTTGCTACTCAGAATTTTAATCAAAAGGATATAATGCAGGGTGTACCATAAAGATTTTAGCTGTAGGTCGTCATCTCCAGCCAACAAGTGATTTCTCCACACTTGCTCTGTGTCAAGTCCGTATCTTGATAATGCCCGCTGCCTCATTTTCGTAGCAACATCTTTCTCTCCAGAACTAGTTTCTCCTTCTTCATTGCAGTTATACAAATGTCTACCACAAGCCCACATCAGAGAAGTAGTTGGACTCCAAGCCAATGATATTCGCTCAAAGACGGTGAAATCTGACATCAATCTGTTGGGTGTCACCACAACCATGCGGTTCTGATTTGTTGGATGCCAAGCAAATGAAGCAATGTAGTTTTCACATGGTTGCACACTCCTTTCTATTATGGTGGGCTCAGTTTCATCTCCAATAGGTGTTGGGGTATGCTGCATATCATACAGGCGAATTATGTTACTATCGCGTGTCAACGTAGCTAGTAAACCAGTTCTAGTTGGACACCAAGTCACTTTTGTTAATGGTTTTGGTTGCTCAGTCAATGTCAACACTGGCTTTTCAAATTTCCTTAGGTCCCAGATTGCTACTTGACCTTCAAAAAAAGATGCTACACGATCATGGAAGTGCGGGTCAACAGTTACACCCTGAACAGCTTTTGTATTGACAAAAATTTTTTGGCTGGTGTTTCTCAAGTCAAAAATTGCAAGATTGCGATGCATGCCCGCCAGCAGCAGCTTTTGGTCTCTTGGGAGCCAGCAAAGGGAGAGACTTGCATCATTTTGGCCTAGTTCATACAAAGGCTTTGTTACAACAAGGCCAGCATCTGTATCACCAGCAGAAAGTCGAACCTTCTCTGCTGGGACAGCTATCTCTGGTGTATATTTGCTGCTGATATCCCAGATGAGTACTGAGAAATCTGCTCTGTGTTTGTCCAGTCCAGCAGCAAGCCAATTGCTGTCCACAGGATTCCAAGCTAATGTATTACACTGACGGGCATGCTTAGGAACAAATTCCTTTCCTATCAAATCTCTGCATTTAGAATTGCGATCTTGACCTAGGCTAGTAAGGACAACCCGTCCATTGGCTTGACCAACAGCAAGTAAACACTCTGGGTCATACTTAGGGTACCAAGCCACGCATTTCATATAAGGGGTGTCGGAGTTAATTGCTAGCAGTGTGGCAGTGGTGTCCTCTGAAAGTCTCAAAGAACCAGCTTTAGCTTCAAAAGTTCCTACTGATTCTGTACGATAGAGGCAAAGTTCAGAGTCACAAACAACAAATCTGTCCACATGATGAGGAGCCCAAAGGATGTCAGGTTTTGACCCACTCATATTTACTACCAGATCACCAGGATTCTTCCCAAATATTTTTACATCAGTTGATCAGCTTGATTGAAGGGAAACAAACACACAAACCTCAGTTTGTAACATTATGAATCTGAGAAAAAAAGAGAATTGCTTTGGATTATTACAATTGATAACTGGTTTCTTAGCTGTAGATAGCTCAAGATTAAGAATGATGTTTTCACCTATTAGCACAGAGACAACTATTTGTGTAACATTGAATTACAATCTTAGAGCTACAACGATATAAATTTGAAGTTTATGCACCTCTATTGCTTTCAGGAAGTTGGAGGCTTGTATGTGACAAAGCTAAGTTAAAGAACATTTTTAGGCCCCCCCCGCATCTACCGAAACAGATCACAAGTTAGTTAAGAATAGATTTCAGCAGAATGGCAGGGCAACATCTTCATAAATTTTTATTTTGAAGATTAAAAACTGGCACAGTAGACAATGTTAATTGATCCTTTCTCACCTGTCATAATAATAATGTTACTATCACAACAAACCTTGCATGCACATCACATCCTGTCCACTCAATGAAATTGTACGTCATTTTTTTTTGAGGGGGTGGTAGGGAAGAGCACTGAACAAACAATTTAAGGGGACTGCTGGAAGACAGACCTGGGGCGGGGGGGGCGGGGGGGGGGTGGAGAGAGAGAGAAGAGAGAGAGAGAGATGTCACAGGATAAGTTAAGAGGCCGGCTAAAAAAAAAATCATGTAGGATCTTTAGTTTTATATATATATGCAAAAGCAGACAGCACAATAGACAAAATTATGCTAAGTCTTTATAAAACACTTGTGAGGCCCCAGCTGGATACTGTGTTCAATTTTGGGCATTAAAAGCTTTAGGAAGAATGTCAAGGCCTTGGAGAGGGTGCAATGCAATATTTACTAGAATGGTACAAAATATATGTGGAACTTCAATTACATAGAGACTAGAGGGGTTAGGGTTGTCCTCTTTAGAATAAGAAAAGTTAAGGGCAGGTTTAATAGAAATGTCTAAAAGTATGAATTGGAGGAAACAGTCAGAGGCAAGATGCAAAGAACAGAACCCAAATTAAAATGAGGAAACATACTGTCTATCTCAACATAAACTTTCAAGGTATAATGATCTAGTTGGCATTGCACTCAAACAGCAACCCATAGATTGGAGGTTCAAATCCACCACAGCAAGTTGAAACTGAATTTAACAAGTTTAGCACTGAAAACTAACAACAAAAGCTGTGGCATTTTGTAAAAGCCCAACTGGTTCACTAATAACCGCTTTAAATTAATCACGTTTCTTTCAAATTATCTCTTAACAGTTTGTTTTTTTGAAATTAAGCAACTTTTCCACTGTTCATGGGATTTATGTTAAATGTAAACAGAATGCAAGGCTACAAATAAATAGAGCTGTGTTTCCCCCTCTCACATATTCAGTTTAAAAAAAAGATTTAAAAAATTTAAAGTTTCCCTCTAGTTCTTCATGAAATGTTGAAAAACTGTCAAGGAGATATTACTGGAAGTTGATGTGAATCATTTTGGCACTTGAGCTGATAAAATGCTACTGATGCATCCAGAGAAATTAAACATGCTGCATACACAAGACAATAGGATATGCTTTCCACTAGCAGAATACTTTTGCCGAGAGCAGCGTCAAGTCCAAAGCAAGGTTGAGAGAGTGGAACATTCAAATTAAAAAGTTTTGATAAGAATACCAAGGACACAAAAAGGGAATTCAATAGACATTTCACAGAAACAATTAAATGTAATTTTCAATGTCTTATTTTACATTTCAGATTTTGGTTTCTGATGGAATAAAAGCAGACAGTTTATTTTATTAAAAACGTTCTCAGTTATTCAACTGGTTCATTTTCTGTTTTATTTATTGCTAAGTCTTCCCAACAATAAACGATTATTGTGTGGGCCTTAGTTGTTTCTCATTAATAGTTTTCTAGCTGCTTTCTTCAGTTTTGATCTACATGTTATCTAGCTCTTTTAATTTTAGTTTATTGCAGTTTTGCTTTGAGCCACCCTCATACAGGACGACTGAAGCCCTCTCAGAGACGTGATCATGTCAAAATGGCTAATTGTAATGAACAGCAAAGAAATGCACTTGGTTATATCGCTGTAACAAGGTGAAAGCATGCTTTGAATATGAACATCTAAACCATATGCATGATGGAATAAAGAAGGTGCTTCAAGTCAAGACTATCACTGTCACAAACAGACATAATGCTGGGTTGAATACCATCATGTGAAGCAACTGTTTCAAAAGCAGTATTAAATGAGATCCCCAGACTCCAAACCATCGAGGAAGCCAATACAGGGGAACCTACCAGTTTGAAAAAAGTGTGACAACCTTTGACCCAGAAGCAGTACAGTAAGGAAAATTTGTAATTTCTTTACGTCTGTGGAATCTATAATTGTTTTTAAGAATGTTTGAAAAGGACTTAAGAATTTGTATCAATTGTAAAAGGGGTCAATTGTAATTTTCTTAATTAATAAATACTGGTCCATGTGACATGGTGACCCTTGACCTGAAAGCAGTAACAACTGGTTTGAAAGCATCTTGAAACAATTATTGGGGGATAGAATTAATAGTCACATGGAAAACATGGGTTGATTAGGAAGGGCCAACACAGATTTCTAATGGGGAAAATAGTGTTTTCCACTTGGAGTTTTTTTGAAGAGGTAAGAGAAGGGGCTGATTAGGGTAATGCTGTTGGTATAGTGTACATGGACTTTCAAAAAGCATTCAATACAATGCCACACAACAGACTTGAGAGAAAAGTTATAGCTCATGGAATAAAAGGGACAGTAGCAACGTAGATACAAAATTGACTGAGTAATAGCAAATAGGATATTTTTTGGTCTGGAGGAAGGTTTGTAATGGAGGAATTTCCTAGGGGTTGGTATTGGGACCCTTACTTTTCCTGATATATATTAATGATCTAGCACTTGATGTGCAGGGGACAATTTCAAAGTTTGCAGATGATACGAAACTCAGAAGCATTGTAAACTGTGAGGAAGACAGTATTGAACTTCAAAAGGACATAGGCAAGTTGGAGGGGTTTGCAGATAGGTGGCAGATGAAGTTCAATGCGGAGAAAAGTGTGAGGTGTTTAATTTTGGTAGGAAGAACATGGAGAGACAATATAAAATAAAGGGTACAATTCTTAAGGGTGTGCAGGAGCAGAGGGACCTGGGTGTATAGATCATTGAAGATGGCAGGACAGTGGAGTGAGCAGTTAATAAAGCTTATCCTGGGCTTTATTAATTGGGGCATAGAGTACAAGAGCAAGGTGTTATGCTGTGCTTATATAAGACACTAGTTAAACCTCAGTTGGAGTAGTGGGTACAGTTCTGGGTGCCACACTGTTGTAGGAAGGATGTGAACCCAGAAGAGGTTTACAAGGATGGTTCCATGGATGAGAAACTTCAGTTATGAGTATAGATTGGAGAGGTTGGGGCTGTTCTTCTTGGAGAGAAGGCCAAGGAGAGATTTGATAGAGGTGTTCAAAATCATGAGGGGGCTGGATAGAATAGATAGGGTGAAACTTTTCCTGTTGTAAAAGGATTGGGAACAAGAGGGCAAAGATTTAAAGTGATTTGCAAAAGAAGCAAATCTGATGTGAGGAAAAAAACTGAGTGAGTGGTTTGAGTCTGGAATGCATTGCCTAGAAGTGTGGTGGGTTCAATCAAGGCTCAAGAGGGCATTAGATGATTATTTGAATAGCAACAATGTCCAAGGGTACAGGGAAAAGGCAGGACAATGGTACCAAGTCATGATGCTCATTTGGAGAGCTGGTGCAGACACGATGGGGCGAATGGCCACCTTCTATGCTGTAACATTCTGAACTGGAAGGCAAGATACAAAAAAAAGTTGTATGGCCAGACACAGAAGACAAAGAAACTACTGCTGTAAAGACAAAGGAGAGCAGGGGTATAACAGGGAAGACATGTTTACAAGGAGCTGAGTGTTAAAAAAGACAGAAAACTGAAGACAGGATTAGAGCAGAGATTGTGAATTAGACAATTCTACAGCTATGCTTCAGTTTTGCCAGAGCCAACCACACCGTTTGAGGTTTATTAAAGAGGTCAGATAAAAGAAGTCTCTGGGATATCTATGCCACCAAAGCTTTGTGTGCCTAGCTAAGGGGGTTCTACAGGAGTGTGCCGTTTGGGTGATGACTGTCACCGGGGTCACTGATTGGACTTAGTCCTTGTCATCTGCAATGGTAGCTCCATCAAGTAAGAAAAAGATCCTACATTCTGGATACAGAATTGGAAAGATAGCGAGATTGCATGTGATGGCACATTTGTGCGAGGAGTACTAAAAATGCTTGTAATCTTTTAATTTAATATTTATTGTATCTGCTATTCCATGTGTAATTTGTAGTTCGTACTGACCTTAATTTGCCTATTATTTCATGTTTAATTTATGTGGATTCAGATTCATATTAAAGTAAAAGCTACAAAAAGTGGAACCTTGTTGGTAATTTCTTCATTTGATTGGGTGGGTGGTCATTTGGTAAATTTGGCTATCTTGGCTTACAGATCCACTTCCCCTATGGGGACCATAACAAAAGGCAAATTGCTTCCTTAGCATCAGGAAAACTTTCAAAAATCTGGTCAACAGGAGGATGTTTTTTCTAACTGTTGAGATGACTGCCTCCCAGTCTGATTTGATCTATGCATGATGGTATGAAGGCTGCAATCCAGAACAATGGTGATCAATCAGACAGCTTTGAAATCTACACACTGTTGTGAAAACCCATTGCTGTAAAGCAGCAGCAGAAAGAAAAATATAATACCCACCTAATGTGGAAAGTATATCTTTACAAGGTCAGATGGAAAACTCTCATTTGTTACAGTTCAATATTTAAAGAGAAATCTGAATACCCAGCAATATAAATCAACAGAACTACACCATGAGATTTCACGTTTTCCAACAAAAACATTATATTTAAAAGAATTAAACAAAATAAGTAGTCTTAACACCATAAGTTATAACTATGTATGTTACGCAAAAGAGTTTCCTCTTACTCTCCCCCACCTCCCAAACATTTTCCTTAAAAGACACATCAATCCTAATGTTATTTACTTCTATAGGAACCACCCAAAAGTATGCCAGAGTCCTTCAGAAACTACTTCAGTCCCCCTCAGTTCCAGCTATTCTCAGAAGCAAAACTTTAATTTACCATCTCTTGACTATGGATGCCTCAGCCCCTTCTTGTGGTTACTTCCTCAATACTTCAAAGCTAATCTGTGGGTTGCTTTCTTTTACCACAAGACTCTTGTGAGGACCACTGTAGATTTGTTCCACTTGTTGCAAGTTAAAAAAAACTTCCAATTTGTTCCCTCATGAAATGGCCAGCCAGCAGGTTGAGGATACAAATTCAGTTTCAGGCATCATTTAATTAACAACTTTTTATAAAAATCTTCAAAATGTTGTTGCTAATCAAGTGCCCGTTTTTATTGACATTAATACTCATACATTTGAGTGTCAGTGACTTCAATGTCCATCACCAAGGGTTGCTCAGTAGCACTACTGACCGAGCCCAAATGGACATAGCTGCTAGACTGGGTCTGTGGCAGGTGGTGAGGGAACCAACAAGAGGGAAAAACATACTTGACCTCATCCTCACCATCCTGCCGGCCACAGATGCATATGCCCATGGCAATATCAGTAGGACTGATCACCGCACAGTCCTTGTGGGAACGAAGTTCCATCTTCACACTGAGGAAACCCTCCATCGTGTTGTATGGCACCACCACCGAGCTAAATGGGATAGATTTTGAACAGATCTAGCAATTCAAGACTGGGCAACAATGAGGCACTGTGCACCATCAGCAGCAGCAGAATGGTATTCTTAACACAATCTGTAACCTCATAGCCTGGCATATCCCCCATTCTACCATTACCAACAAGCCAGGGGATCAACCCTGGTTCAATGAAGAGTGTAGGAGGGCATTGCAGGATCAGCACCAGGCGTACCAAAAAATAGGTGCCAACCTAGTGAAGCTACAACACAGGAGTACTTACATGCCAAACAGCATAACCAGCAAGTGATAGACACGGCTAAGCGATTCTACAACCAGCAGAATCAGATCTAAGCTCTGTAGTCCTGCTACATCACATTGTGAATGGTAGTGAACAATTAAACAACTCATTGGAGGCGGCTCCACAAACATCCCCATCCTCAATGATGGGAGAGCCCACACACCTGTGCAAAGGACAAAGCTGAAGCATTTGCAACAATCTTCAGTCAGAAATGCCAAGTGGTTGATCCATCTCAGCCTCCTCCGGAGGTCCCCAGCGTCACAGATGTCAGTCTTCAGCTGATTCAAGTCACTTCATGTGAGATCAAGAAATGGCTGAAGGCACTGGATATTGTGAAGGCTATAGGCTCTAACAATATTACAGCAATAGTACTGACGACTTGTGCTCCAGAATTTGCCACACCCCTAGCCAAGTTGTTCCAGCACAGCTACAACATTGGCATCTACCCAGCAATGAAAATTACACAGGCATGTCCTGTCCATAAAAAGCAGGACAAATCCAACCTCACCAATTCTAGTCCCAGCAGTCTACTCTTGATCATCAAAAGTGGTGGAAGGGGTCATCAGCAATACCCTGCCCATTGGTGCTCAGTTTGGGTTCCGCCAAGGCCTCAGCTCCTGACCACATTACAACCTTGGTTCAGATACGGTCAAAAAAGATGAATTCCAGCAGCGAGGAGAGAGTGATTGCCCTAGATGTCAAGACCACATTTGATCGAGTGCTGCATCAAGGAGTCCTAACAAAACTGGAGTCAATGGGAATCTAAGGGAAAACTCACCACTGGCTGGAATCATACCTAGTACAAAGGAAGATGGTTGTGGTTGTTGAAGGGCAATCATCTCAGTCCAGAACATCAGTGCAGGAGTTCCTCAGGCTGTGTCCTAGGCCCAACCAGCTTCAGCTGCTTCATCAATGACCTTCCTTCTATCATAAGGTCAGAAGTGGGGATGTTCGCTGATGATTGCACAATGTTCAGTCCCATTCACAGTTCCTCAGACAATGAAGCAATCCGTGTCCATATGCAGCAAGGTCTGGGCAAAATTCAGGCTTGGCAGTTAAGTAACATTTATGTTACACAAGTGCCAGGCAATAACCATCTCTGATAAGCTGCACTCTTTCTTAACCATCATCCCTTGACATTAAATGACATTTCCATCGCTAAATCTCCACTGTCAACATCCTGGGGGGTTACCACTGACCAGAAACTTAACTGGACCAGCCATATAAATACTGTGGATACAAGAGCATGTCAGAAGCTGGGAATTCAGTGGTGAGTAACTCACCTCCTGACGTGCCAAAGCCTGTCCACCATGTGCAAGGCACAAGTTAGGAGTGTGATGGAATACTCCCCACTTGCTTGGATGAGTGCAGCTCCCACAACACTGAATAAGCTTGACACTATCCAGGACAAAGCAGCCGGCTTGATTGGCACCACATCCACAAACATTCACTTCCTCCAGGCAGAGGAAACAGGGCTAGCAGCAAACAGGACCATAGTACAGAAAAACATGTGTAAAAAGGCACTGTATCTGAATGCACAGAGAATTCTTAGTAAGGTAGATGAATTAACAGCCCAAATAGATGTAAAAGGGTACAATATGATTGCGGTTATGGAGACATGGCTGCAGGGTGACCAAGGCTGGGAACTAAATATCCAAGGATATTTGATATTTAGGAAGGGCAGGCAAAAAGGAAAAGGAGGTGGCATGGCATTGTTAGTTAAGGATGAAATCAGTGCAATAGAGAGAGAGGACATTGGCTTAGAAAATCTAGTTGTATAATCAGTCTGGGTGAAGCTAAGCAGCAACAAGGGGCAGAAAACATTAGTGGGAGTTGTCTATAGGCCTCCAAACAGTAGTGGTAAGGTAGGGGACAGTATTAAACAGGAAATTAGAGATGCATGTAACAAGGGTACTATAGTAATCAAGGGTGACTTTAATCTACTTATAGACTGGACAAATCAAATTAGCAATAATACTGTGGCAGATGAATTCGTCATGAGATGGTTTTTTTTTAGATCAGTACGTCAAGGAACTAGAGAACAAGTATCCTAGATTTGGTTTTGTGCAATGAGAAGAGGTTAATTAATCATCTTGTTTTGTGGGGTCCTTTCGGGAACAGTGACCATAACCTGATAGAATTCTGCCTTAGGTTGGAATGCAAAGTAGTCCAATCTGAAACCAGGGTCCTAAATCTAAACAAAGGAAACTACGAAGGCATGAGGTGTGATTGGCCAAGATAGATTGGGGGACTTCAATAAGGGGCATGACGGTGGATAGACAATGGCTAATATTTAAGGAACAAATGTATGCAAAGCATTCTTTTCCAGCACAAAAACAGTGCAAGAAAAGTGGCCCAACCATGGCTAACAAAAGAAATTAAGGATAGTATTAGATCCAAAGAGGAGTCATATAAAGTTGCTAGAAAAAATAGCAAGCCTGAGAATTGGGAGCAGTTTAGAATTCAGCAAAGAAGGACCAAGAGATTGAGTAAGAGGAAAAAAAAAAGAGTATGAGAGTAAACTTGGAAGGAACATAAAAGAGGACTGTAAAAGCTTCTATATGTATGCAAGGAGAAAAAGATTGAAGACAAATGTAGGTTCCTTACCGTCTGAAACAGGAAAATTTATAATAAAAACGAGGGAATGGCAGAGCAATTAAACAACTACTTTAGTTGTCTCCACAGAAGACAAATAACTTTCCAGAAATACTAGGGAATCGAGGATCTAGAGAGAAGGTGGAATTGAAAGAAATAGTATTACTAAAAAAAAGGTGGAGAAATTAATGGAGCTGAAAGCCAATAAATCCCCAGGGCCTGATAATCTACATCCCAGGATACGAAAGGTGGTCATGGAAATAATGGATGCGTTGGTTGTCATCTTCCAAAACTCAGTAGATTTTGGAACAGTCCTGGCAGATTGATGGGCGGCAAATGTAATACACTATTTTGGGGGGGGGGGGTGAAACACAGGGAATTGCAGGCTGGTTAGCCTAAAATTAGCAGGGAAATTGCTGGAATCTATTATAAAAGAATGTGATAACAGGACACTTAGAAAATATCAACAGGATTAGACAATGTCAACATGGATTTATGAAATGGAAGTCATGTTTGACAAACCTACTAGAGATTTTTTGATGATATAACTAGCAGAATAGATAAGGGAGAACCAGTGGATGTGGTGCATTTGGATTTTCAGAAAGCTTTTGATAAAGTCCCACATAAAAGAGATTAGTGTGCAAAATTAAAGCACTGGGATTGCTGGTAATATATTGGCATAGATTGAGAACTGATTAGCAGGCAGGGAACAGAGTAGGAATAAATGGGTTTTTTTCAGAACGGCAGGCAGTGACCAGTGGGGTACCACAGGAATCAATGTTTAGGCCCCAGCTATTCACAATATGTCAAATGATTTGGATGGGGGAATCAAATGTAATATTTCCAAGTTTGTTGACGACACAAAACTAGATGGGAATGCGAGTGGTGAGGAGGATGTTAAGAGGCTTCAAGGTGACTTAGACAAGTTGAATGAGTGGGCAAAAACATGGCAGATGCAGTAGAAAGTGGATAAGTGTCAAGTTATCCACTTCGGCAGGAAAAACAGAATGGCAGAGTATTATTTAAATAAATAGTGATAGGTTGGGAAATGTTGATGTATAAAGGGATCTGGATGTCCTTGTACACCAATCACTGAAAGCAAGCATGCAGGTGCAGCAAGCGGTTAAGGCAGGAAATGATATGTTCGCCTTCATTGCAAGAGGAATTGAGTACAGAAGCAAGGATGTCTTACTGCAGTTGTACAGGGCCTTTGTGAGACCACATCTGGAGTAGTGTGCGCTCTTTTGGTCTCCTTCCCCAAGAATGGCAAATATATCCTTAGAGGGAGTGCAGCAAAGGTTCACCAGACTGATTCCTGGGATGGCAGGGTTGTCATATGAGGAGAGATAGGGCCGACTAGGCCTCTATTCACTGGAGTTTAGAAGAACGAGAGGGAATCTCATTGGCACGTATAAAATTCTGACAGGGCTGGACAGGCTGAATGCAGGGATGATGTTTCCTCTGGCTGGGGGGTTTAGAACAAGGGGTCACAATATCAGGAAATGGGTAGGCCATTTAGGACTGAGATGAGGAGGAACTTCTCCACTCAGAGGTTGGTGAATCTGTGGAATTCTCTACCACAGAGGGCTGTGGAGGCCAAGTCACTGAACATATTTAAGAAGGAAATAGATTTCTAGACTCAAAAAGGCAGCGTTAAGGGGTACGGGGAGAGCAGGAGTATGGCGTTGATCAGCCATGATCATAGTGAATGGCGGAGCAGGCTCAAAGGAACGAATGACTTACTCCTGCTTCTTATTTTCTATGCACATCACCTAGGAGGATCCTAGACGTATAGATATCGCGACAATGTCTGAAGTCAAAGTCGCCGCCTGGGTGCAAAGACACACCAGCACTTGAAAGCTCTAGCAGGAGACTCAGCACTGCGGCAGAGATCCATTGTGCCCTCTGGTCCCATAAGAAAATGATGAACTTTTTTGTATCTTGGCAACAGACTCAGAGAAAGGATCACAGTGACAACTGGCACCACAGAATAAATGCTGCCATTTGATTTATGACCAGCTTTCAACCCTGCAGGACAGCACGCTGAGCAGTCCTGTCCAGCGTCCTAGGAATGGTGACCTTGGCCTCTAGCTCTTGCCAGTTTGCCAACCAGGAACACCATAAATCAGCTCAGTGCCCTCTGAATCTAAGACCAGGCATCAGTTGCAGGCTAGCAGTCCTAAGAAGTGCTTACAGATCCCCTGTCTTTTTTGCTACAAGTATAAATGGGGAGCCGCAATACAGGCCCTGGGGGAAATCGGATACTCGGCAGGGCTAAGATGGAGTCCCAGGTAGAAGAGGTAGATAGTGTTCCATGCAAAAGGCCTGGAGTTCCTCTGGCAGAGTCTTGCCACGACTACCTCAGCAAGAGTCTAGGACATTTCTTCCAATTGACACTGACAGAGCACACCATCCAGTAGGCTTGTGGGCACTCAAACATTCTTATAAATCAAGAAGATCGTAAGTACGAGGAGAGGATGACCTTGGCACCAAGCCGGTGCAGAAAGAGTCCAGTAAATCCCCTCCACAAGAGGCACAAGAATGTCTCCATATATAAATGACCGGTTATGCGACCCTGCTGATGCACTCCGCTCCTTAAGAGAGGCTGGGGGTGGGGTGGGGAAAGAGTACTGTTAACTTTAATCAGAAAAAACGCAG
Source organism: Carcharodon carcharias (assembly GCF_017639515.1). NCBI lineage: Eukaryota > Metazoa > Chordata > Chondrichthyes > Lamniformes > Lamnidae > Carcharodon > Carcharodon carcharias. The sequence goes on along the minus strand of NC_054469.1, from coordinate 116,051,377 downwards.
CAACTAACAGAAGTCAAACCCAAAGGACAAAATACATTCTGAAACCAAATACCTGCTGAGTCCCAAATAAGTATTTATAAATAAGTAACCCACACCGTCAAACATCTTCTGATCCAGGGACAGACTAGCCTAGGAGCACATAGGAATGGTCAAGGTAGGTGCCCGCTCATCTTGGCACCATGCTGGCCCAAGTAACCCTAGCAAAGATCTTGTAGCCTGTACTAAGGAATAAGCAGGACAATAAAGGCATTGCGGAAAGAGCAAAGCATCTCCCCATTCGTTAGACATTCTTCAGAACCCACACGGAGTCACCTCTCCAGGACATTCTAGCATTTCCTGTGGAACTCCACAGGCAGCCCCAGGGACTTTCCCCACAAAAACCAGTTCTGCCAGGCCAAACAGAGCCGCACAGCACTTTCCAGGCTGACATTCAACAGGCCCTCCCAAAAGAAATAGTGCAAGCATCCTCACTGGACAGACCAAGAGAACAGAGCATTATAATATGCTCAGTGCCCTCTGAATCAGAGGTCAGGCATTCGTTGTCAGCCAGCAGTCCCAAGAGCTACTTACAGACCCCTGCCTTTTTTACTGCAAGTATAAGGGGGAGTCATAATGCAGGTCCTGGGGAATTGGATCCACCATGTCACAAATGTCCCTCAAGACACAGCAGAGTGCAGGCCCCTCAACATACCCTTCTTCTCTTTGTACACCTTTCACAGGGTTGAGTCTTCGACAATGTGCCTGGACAGGACTCCTTAATCGAGCATTTCCCGATCGAACTGCTTGACCTTCAGCTTCCTGGTCGACATCCTTGCATACTCCTGATGAAGATGTGAATGTGAGCCTTGCCCACATTCTACTATAGCCTCAAGGAAGGAACCCTCACCATAATCCCATTCTCCTACTTCCTTCTCCAGGTAGCAGAATCAGCAGTTCGTCCCAGAACAGCTCATCCTCCAGCAGATGATGATTTAAAATGCCAGTATACACGCTCCACACACGCATGAAACAGAACCAGCTCTGCCTACACCAGGCAACTGTCCAAGCACAGCACTGGCCACAAGTCACGTATGCTGAAGAAACATGAAGGCAATTGATTCTGGAACCTCCTTCTTCAGAGCTCATGGAAGGGAAAGTACTGCTATCAGGGTGGAGATTCCACCAGACATCAACCAAATCATAGGACTCAGCAGAATGGTCCCTCGCCTCAAGGATATAGTTGAAATCTGCCCACCCCCATAGCTGAGGGTGATGCACTTGCCAGGGACAATGGAGCCAAGATGAGCAGACATTTCAAAGAAGTGCACACACTCACTCGGTGAAGCAGCATGTCCTCTAGCTGGATGTGAGATAAAGCAAGCAGCTTGGCACTCCCTGATCTCCAGATGAAAACATAAGACCAACAAGATAACCAGCCTGCCTAAATTGGAAATGAGGTGGTTTGTGAAGACCCCTCTTTGCCACTCCAGGAGCTGCACAGCCTTGTCATCTGGAACAATGTGGGTTTCCTGTAGGAAGCACACCACAAGCTCCTTAAGGAAGAGAGTAAGAAGTTAAGAAATCTATCATACGATTTTCTGCTGCTATCGATGTCGACTTGACCTGGGTTATGAGTGTACTCAAAGTAAGAGTGGAGGCAACCATCTCCTACACCATACTGTGTAGAGGAAGTGGGAGTCATTTGTGATCCTCCACTCCCTCAGCAGCCCAGGAATGTCATCAGCTGGCACAGCTCAAGTTGGCACACATCCTTGCTCAAGCTCTTGGCTTTTACCGCAGAGCAGACGGACCTGACAAGCAGCACCAGCTCCAACCATTGGTCAAGGGTCAAGTGGACCTTGTCACAATGACCCAAGTTATTGGTCTAGAATTCCACAGGGGGGAAAATGAGGGGAGACTCAGTTGGGGGGGGGGGGGGGGGGGGTGGTTTTACAAGGGCATCTATTGCTTCACTGGCGATGGACTTTAAACCATCCACGGTGCTCTCTACCAAGCCACCATCCTTCTCCAAGTCAACCCACCCACCACACAGGGTTCAGCAGACAGCCCAGGTACATCTTTGTCATGCCTGTCACCATCCCACTCCCAAGGTCAACAGCAGAAAGGTCCTCCCTGGACACCAGAATTGGTTTGGGAGCACCTCAGGCATCAAGTTGTACAGTAACACAGGAGAACTCGACCCCAAGTACCCACAGCGCCAATGTCAAGAATGAAGGAAGGGGCCCACCACTTCCCCATTCAGCAACCCAGCAAGTGGGTCTTCTTACTTCTCCTTTCAAGGAGCCGTGCCTCCTCCTCCTTTTTTGGAGGGGTGTGGTGGAACAGATGTCTGCAGAGCCAGAGGTCTCAACATCGCCACCCCACCTCCAAACCTACCCCGCTTCCAACCCCCTCTTTCACGCCCAATCCTGGCTGTGGAAAGTGAATGCTCCACCAAAGCAGGTGCTGTCTTAGTCTCAGTCATGGGCATAGGATCACTCATGCATTAGCTTGCACTATCTGGGAGGCTGAGCCTTCTGTCCATGCAGACAACACTCGTCCATGCTGACAGCAACAGCAACGTTGTCACCAATTCTGACTTCACACCCAAGGTTTTGGAAGCAGGGAAAAAAGGGGGGATGTGTGGGAAAAGAGCTGATGGTGCTAGCCTCAGCTGTTTCAGCCACCAAAATTGAAATATCTATATCTCCTTTGCAAACTTATTACTAATTACATGCCCTAATTGAAAGGGGCACTACTAACCCACTGTAACAAAAAACAAACTTAATAAATTAAAATGTCAATCCCAGAGTTGATAATGCACTTCAGTAACAGAAGGCTTCAAGCATACCACTGGACAGCACGCCCTCCCTCTCCAGCGACACCCAGTTGCAGACCTAATCACAGCAGAGAGGCAGGCATTCAGGCCAAACGACACCCACTACCAGGATCTGTCAATGGCCAGGGCATAAATAAATTCCCAGTTAATGCCCACCATTTGCCTACAATTAAATATATGGCTAACAACCACTTCCTCTTTTGACCACAGATTGGTGCTAGATCTTGCACATGGTCTGAAGGAATTCTTAGAACTTCTGAACCACAGAACTGTTTTGACACATCTTTTATGCTACAAGCTTCACAGAATTATTATTGTGCAAAAGGAGGCCATTTGGCTCATCGTGTCTGCACCAGCTCTCTTGAGCATTTTAGCTTAGTCCCAATCTCCTGCCTTTCCCTGTAACCCTGCACATTGTTTCTATCTAAATAATCATCCAACACCCTCTTGAATACCTCAATTGAACCTGCCTTTACCACATTTCCAGGCAGTACATTCCAAACCCCAACTACTCGCTGTGTGAAAAAGTTTCTCACTTCACATTTGCTTCTTTTGTAAAACATTTAAAACTGTGCCCTCTGGTTCTCGATCTATTTACGAACAGGAACAGTTTCTCCCTATCCACACTGCCCAGACCCATGACCTTGAAAACTTCTGTCAAGTTTCCTCTTAGCCTTCTGCTCTCCAAGGAAACCAGTCTCAACTTCTCCAATCTTTCTTCATAACTGAAGTGTCTCACTCCGGAACCATTCTCGTAAGCCTCTCCTGCACTCTCTCCACTATGTTCACATTCTTCCTATAGTGTGGTGTCCAAAACTGTCATAATACTCCAGCTGAGCTCTAACCAATGTCTTATATAAGTCCATCATAACCTCCCTGCCCTTGTACTCTATGCCCCTATTAATGAAGCCTAGAATACTGTATGCTTTAGTAACAACTCTCTCTACCTGTCCTGCCACCTTTAATTATCTATGTACATATACACCCAGGTCTCTCTGCTCCTGCACACCCTTTAGAATAGTACCCTTTATTTCCTACTGTCTCTCCATGTTTTGTACCAAACTGTATCAGCTCACACTTCTCCCCATTGAACTTCATCTGCTACCTATCTACCCACTCCACTGTGTCAAAGTCCTTTTGAAGTTCTACACTGTCTTCCTCACAGTTTGCAATTCTCCCAAGTTTTGTGTCGTCCACAAACTTTGAAATTGTCCCCTGCACACCAAGATCTAGGTCATTTACATACATCAGGAAAAGCAAGGATCCTAATACCGACCCCTAGGGAACTCCAATACAAACCTTTTTCCAGCCCAAAAAATACCCATTAACCATTACTGTTTCCTATCCCTCAGCCAATTTTGTATCCACGCTGCTACTGTCCCTTTTATTCCACGGCTTATAACTTTCTTCACAAGTCTGTTGAATGGCACTGTATCGAACGCCTTTTGGAAGTCCATGTACACCACATCAATGCGCTTGACCTCATCAACTATCTCCGCTACCTCTTCAAAAAACTCCAGCAAGTTAGTTAAGACACAATTATCCTTTAACAAATCCATGCTCACTCTTCCGAATCAATCCACATTTTTCCATGTGACTATTAATTCTATCCCAAATAATTGTTTCTACAAGTTTCCCCACCACTGAAGTTAAACTCACTGGTCTGTAATTGCAGGGCAGATCTTTACAACCTTTTTGAATAATGGTGTGATGTTTGGAATTCTCCAGTTCTCCCCTGAATCCAGGGAACATTGATAGATTGTTGCCAGTGCCTCTGCAATTTCCACACTCACTTCCTTCAATATTTTTTGGCTGCATCTCATCCTGTCCCAGCGCCTTATTTAACTTCAAGTGCCGACAGCTTATCCAAGACCTCCTCATCAATTTTAAACCCTTCGATTGACTGAGTTTCCTCCTCTGTCACCATGTCCTGGACAGCATCTGCCCAGCTTGGTGTGTATTCTGAAGAGTAAAAACAATCAAAAATTGGTACAGTGCCCCATCTAGAATTCAACCGATACTTTTGAAATTCTTGGACTACCAAAAAAGCGGTAATGCCAAGCCAGTTTACCCATCTCAAATTTCCCAAAAGACTTGCTTTTATACAGAGCTTTTCACGACCACCGGACAACGCATTTTTTTGCAGCCAATGAAGTACTTAAGTGTAGTCACTGCTATATTAAAAAAAAGGGGGGGAAGTACAATACCTTGAAAATACCAGCCTGCAAGATAAATTTAAAAATCGGCCTGCTTTTTTTTTACGAGTTCCGCATGAGGCTATAAAAAAGGAAAGTCCATGAACGTGCTTCACTATTCAATAAGTTTTCAGCAGACTCTGCTGCTGGGAGATCTGGAATAAAGCTACAGCTTTTCCTGTTGGGTTCGGGTCATTTAGCGTTTGTTAAGGGGAAATGAGAGACACGGCCCTGCCCACGCATCATTCATGCTGCGCTGTGATCCCGGGGTTGAGGCACAGGCCTAGAACCCAGAAGGCGGCGACTGCGGCTTAAACCTCGGCATCCAGCAGCCACTCCACTGCCCGGGCCGGCACTTGATTTCTCGCAAGCCTGGGGCCTGGATGAACCATCATCACCAGCAGCGTCCTAGCGGCCGCACTCACACCAAATCCCTTTCAGCACTCGATAACTGGCGCCCAGCCACAGGCCAAAGCCCCAAGACTCACCCACCGCCTCCCCGCTACCTGGAGCGTTAACACCGACACCGACCCCGGCCCATCTGTGCTAACGGCGCATGCGTACGCGCGCGCGCCCACCCTCCCCCGGCGGGCACCGTGTTTATTCACGTGACCCCTGACGTCAGCGAAGCTCGGTCCCGTGCGCCCGCTCTTCAGCAGGGAGGCACGTGACGAATGATGGCCAGATTAAGGGACAGCTAATGCTAAAAGTAGTGTTCAGTCAAATTGCAAAATTAGGGACTCCATCCTGACTTGGAAATATATCGTCGTTCCTTCAATGTCGCTGGGTCAAAATCCTGGAACTCCCTCCGTAACAGCACTGTGGGTGTACCTACACCCCAGCGACTGCAGCAGTTCAAGAAGGCAGCTCACCACCACCTTCTCAAGGGCCATTAGGGATGGGCAATAAATGCTGGCCCAGCCAGCAAAGCCCACATCCTATAAATTAATAAAAAAAATAAGGTCACACAGTACATGAGAGATCTCCAATATGTAGATTGCCCAGATTACACCTGATGTCAGTGTTGCAATATACAGTAGATATTTGTTTTTATAACTGTAAGCCTCAAGAAAGTTTGTGATCTTATCCTGTGGGAAGATTCAGGGGAAGTTTCAGATTAAGATTCAGATTAAAGGGGAGGTGGTAGTGGTATTGTCACTGGGCTGGATTTCCAGAGACCCAGGGTATTGTTCTGGAGACCCAGGTTCAAATCCTGCCATGGCAGATGGTGAAGTCAATAAAAATCTGGAATTAAAAGCCTGATGACGACCGTGAAACCATTGTTGATTGTTGTAAAAACCCATCTGGTTCACTCATGTCCTTTACGGAAGGAAGTCTGCCATTTTTACCTGGTCTGGCCTACGTGTGGCTCCAGACCCACAGCAATGTGGTTGACTCTTAAAATGCCCTCTGAACAAGGGAAATTAGGGATGGGCAATAAATGCCAGCCTGGCCAGTGATGCCCACAAACCATGAACAAATAAATACAATAAAAAATTTATCCAACCCCACCACTCTTAAGAGAATACAAAAAAGGAACAGGAAGATTCCCTGAGAGACTAAAAATCTACATCAGCCTTAAATATAGTCAACAATGGAGCATCCACAATGCCCCACGGTAGATAATTCTAAAGATTCACAACCCTTTGTGTGAAAATATTTCTCCTCATCTCAGTAAGAAATGATAGACCCCTTATCATGAGACTGTATTCCCACGATTTGGATTCCCCAGCCTCTGTGTCTACCCTGTTAAGCCCTTTTGAAAATTTGTATATTTCGATGAGATCACTTCTGACTCTTCTAAACTTTGGAAAATATCACCCCACTTTACTTAGCCTCTCATTTTTTTATTTTAAATATTTATTATATCCAACAGATTTCATTGAACAATTCACTTAATTATATTCTTTCACACAATTATCTTAGCATTGCTGAAAAAAGAGACATGCTATCAAAGCTTTTCATCTTGCACTCATCAGGAAATCTCCCAACAGTAAAGGGAGAAAAACAATGCTCTCTGCATAAAAGAGTGTTGATTGGTTGGCAAGTGGACTCTGATTGGTAGAGGTGTTGGAATGGAGAATGCAGCATAGAACAGTTAACTTCTCAACTTTGTTCAAATTCAAACCAGGCAGGTCGACTCTGATTGGTCAAGGCATTGTCGTGGGGAATGAACCAGGAATGGCTGTTCCTTAAACTTTTGTTTAGTTAAAAAAAAGGCACAATGTGTGGAAATGTTCCTTCTGTCTGCAAAGGACGGGCCCTCTCTGTAAATATATTTGGCTTCTAGCATGCATATGTGAGCCATACTACGAGCCCAACTGACAACCTTAAATTGGTCTTCAGTGTAATTCTTTGCACAATCAGGATTGTTAGCAAGTGTTGTCCAATTGTGAATCACATCTAACGCTTGACACAATGTTTTGACATTTGCAAGCACGGGCTGGTTGGGTACGGTAAGTACTTTGCTTGTTGCAAACAAGCCAAAGGGATTGTTCGATACAATCTGTCAATCACTGGAATAAACGGCCTATATATCTGGCATCACACCGACACTGAACTTCATATACCACATTCCTAATTTGTGTGGTAGGCAAAACATTTTTTATGGCTTGATGGCAGCATCCTGTTAGCAGAGAATACCACTCATATTGCTATTGATTGGTAACAGCATGCAATGGCTAGCTTCACCTGTTGCTTAAATTTTTGAGACACCTTACCCTTCCAGGATATACTGGGTACTTTTCGAAAAGTTGCAGCCTTAGGTGCATTCATGAGTTTACGCGGTATACCACGAGTCATGATCTGATCACAGTAGCTATTATCCCACAGTATGTCTGGGTTGGCCTTGAGATATTGCAACATTAGTAGACATTTGCATTGCATGTGAAAATCGGCCATTTCTTTAATTAACAATTTTAATCCCACAAATATGAAACAAAAATACCTAAATTCACATAAAATTATGATACTGAAAAACTATTTGACAAAAAATATTTATTTTCACAATTATCTTACTTTCATCTGCTTTACTTAGCTTGACTCTGGTTTAATTGGATTTACAACTTTACTATATAATTTCCACCAATCATTCTCTACGTCCTCAGTGCCACTTTCAAAACCTCAGGTTCAAAATCTACATCTACACCTATTTCCACAATGTTTGTTAATACTCTGAATATTTCATCTTCAGCGTCTAAGGCAACATCCGCAGTATCACTCTCTATATCTCAGTGTCACTGTTGCATTTTCATTGTTTGTTGAAACATTAAATATTTAATGATAGACCACATTAGAAGTTCCTCCTTCTTGAGCCAAAATAAAGAGATTTCTTGTGGTAATCCTACTCAGCTGTTGTATTTTCTAATGTTTTTTAAGATGTATTTTGATTTTGTTGCCGTTCCCATAAGAAGAACCTTCAGGCAGCTGAATCGCTTAAGAATGGCAATCATACTTTACCATTTATGCATTACATTGAAGGTGACTCTTTTGTCCACTTTTTTGCACCATAATATTGACATATTCTGATATACTGCAAATATTATATTCTGCGTCTGACTCAAATATTATAAGGATTATAATTGAAAGCTTTCTTAATGTGTGGTCTCTTACTTGTAGCACTGGATCTCCTTACCTTCTGTCAATTTCTAACAGCTTTTTAACCTTTTTGTTCTAGCCTCTTCATCTTCCCTTGCTCTGCATGCCGCTTGTCGCTTTCCCTTCCAAGTTATAATGTGTAGTGTCTTGAACATAACTTAAATTAAACAAGTAGAATATGAGAAATAAAATAAATTACTTATGAAAGGAAGTTGGGAATTTATGACGTAAATTTGTTGCAATCTTTCTTTGAACATATATGTCTGCTTTGCACATTAACAGGGTTACAGTGTCAGCAGAGACACAGTGTAGGCTGGGCAGTGGAATCCCCTGATAGGAGGCCAAAGCACACCCCCCCCCCCACCCCAAAAGGTGGGGCTGGTTAGATATCAACTCCTCTACAGCATGCCACTTGGTCCAAAATATCATCCCACCAAATTTAGCTGAGTTTGGTCCAAGGACTTGGAGGCGAAAGACAGACAGGCATTTCTCTTTTTTATATATATAAATGTATTTTCCAGCAGCTGCATTAATTTGCTGTTTTTGTCACGTTATATTGGATATGGAATACTAATTATAAGTGATCTTGGTTCATTATCATCACATAGATTGGCATTTACTGGCTCCATACTTCAACCTCTGAACAACCACTTCTGAACCAATACTATTCAAATTCAAGAGAACAACTTCCATGTATAGAAAATGTGTGGCTTGTCAATAGAGTACTGCATTGAGTGTGTGTTAAGCAATATGCTTTATTATTCATACAATTATATACACACTCAAAGATATTTGCTGAAATAGGTGTTTCGGCCACTGATGTTATAACTAACACATTTTAAGTGAAATAAAGTTCTGTCATGCTGTACTTGTGGATATCAGTGGTCTTAGAGCGTAAGGTCCACTGATGCCTCCACAAACTGGTAATTCAAGTCAATTGATAGCATTCATTCTTTTTCAGACATCTTGTCAGATTTTTTGCAATGAGGAACCATATTCGCAGAAGTCTTTTGTGTTCAGTTTTTTGAGCATTAACCTTTATTTTTCAGAACCCTCCTTTTTTTTAGTTTCTGGTGGCTGTATGTGCTGTTCTTCTGCTACAATGTCGGAGGAAATTCTTTGCAATCCCTCTTCACCAATGGAAGCAGCAAGCTTTTTGTCATTGTGATATTGTGTGAGTTACAAAAATTCTTGAGACTCTCAGTGGGCTATATTTTGCGAGCTCTGTCAAATTCATCCAAGCACCTTAAGTGGAAATTCAGGATTCCAAATAGTCCGAGTGTTTGTAGTGACTCTTTTAGGAATTAATTCCCTGTTAGTTGCAGAGAGTGAGCAATTATTGCTGGATTGTGCCTAACATCACCAACGCTGCTGGAACTTGTGGGTATCCCATTGGCATGGACCAGCTGAGTGCTCTCACACTATAAGCACGTCACTAGATCTTTGGAACTTGCCTGCCCCATATCCAAGGAAACCTGCCTAATTGTCCACCATAGACACTGCCAAGTGCTCAAACCTCTAAGCAAGAAGATCAATTTGCATAAATTTTTTAAAAATATTTTTCTTGTGGGTTCAGGTAATTTGCCACACCTTGACTACACTGGTGAGGCCACGTCCATTCATCTTGTCTACCGGCTGCTAATTTTGAGGTTCTGTATTTAGCTTAGGGGAACTTAGCTTAGGGAATCTGCAACCCTGGTTATCATTTTCCTTGCTGTAGAAGTTGGAGTGGGATGGGACCAGAGGGTTTTTTCCTACAAAGCACCCAAAAATGTTAAAGACATGACACACACATGCGCATATGTATACACACACACATAAACACACACACACACACACACACACACACACACATGGTGAGAAACATATCGGGCTGAATGTCCCCAGAATTGCAATAAGCATGGTAAGCGGGTGGGTAAAATGGAATCCTACCCGCCGACGAAAATGGTTGTTTTCACGCCATATCTTCCTGAGCGCGCCTCATTATTTATTCACTCCTGCGAAACACGTCGTTTTCATGGCGGGCGGGACCTCATTCACCCACTCGCCATCACCCTGCTTTTACATTACACTGGCAGCCATCCTTAAAAGGCAGCCACCAGCAAAGCGCTCATCGCCACCAGCTCACAACTGCTGTACGGGAGACATGGTCAGCAAAGGAAAAAATACTGCAGCCCCCGCTTCAATGACAGGTTGCTCGAGCGACTGCTGGATGCCATGGAAGCCTGCTGGGATGTGGTCTACACCCGCTCTGGCCGCAGGATGGGTAGCAATGTCACCAACCCATCTTGGGAGGCGGTGGAAGTGGTGGTCAGCGCCAACACCCTTCAGAAGAGGACAGCCAGCCTATGCTGCGAAAAGATGAATGATCTCCTCCGTTCCACCAGGATAAGTCACTCTTTTCATCACTCCCAACTCACACACTCACAAACCTATTACACACCCACAGGGCCCTCGCTCACTGCCAGTTCAAAGGGCATCACCATTCACTCCTTCACACACACCATCATTGTCCTCATCCCATCTACTCAGGCCAGGCATACTTATCATCTGGCCTGGCAGACATCCTAATATACTCTCCCCATCTCTATCCATTCAAGACAAACTGGCTCACAGCAGGAGGGAAAGATCGCAGACAGATGGAGGGAATTCAAAGTTCTCACAGAATTTGAAAACAGAGCCATCCAGCTGACCGGCGATGACTGGGGCCGGTCCGGTGCTGACGGTGAGATTGGCGCTGCTCTACAAGCGAGGATCCAGCAGTGCAACATCCATCAGACAAGCATATTGTGAGTGATGTGTCCTGTTTCACAGGCCACTGCCATGCACTAATTATCTCCCCTTGCTTTCACAGGCACATCTGGGAAGCAGCAGACGGACCCAAAGTCCGTGACCCAGAGTCTCCAAGCAAGCTCTGAAGAAGCCTCCGAAGAGGAATCTGAAGGCACCCTCCCTGAAGACCCGCCACGGTGCTCACCCACACCCTTCACCAATGCAGAGACACACACCCCGGTGGGACCTAGCTTTAAAGTAGCTTCGGGACCACAATCTGATGAGCACATCGCATTTCCTGATCCACAGTGGGTGGAGGCAGGGACTTCCCAGGTCCCCGGCCCTCAGAGGACTGCCGGAGGCCAGAAATTTGCTGAGCCCGAGTCAGATGACGAGCTTCTGGACTCGGTCATGTCACAGTTGCTGGAGCTGCAAAGGCAAGCTCGGGAATATCAGGAAGGGATGTCCATTGCACACCTCAGATTGTAAGGCACAATGGAGGACTCCGTCTGTCTTCAGGCTGAGGTGATAGCGCTGGCAATGCAATGCACCGAGGTCAACACTGGCAGGATGGCGGCTGCCATGGAGACCTTGGTGCAGGACTTCACTCCTGCACTGCTTAGCTCCATTGCCTTATGATGCCATATCTGGCCTCCAACAGTGTGTACGTGAGAGGGGTGCTGGGCAGCTCAATCTCACTCCAGCTACCCCTCCCGGTCACAGAGTCAGCCAAGGGCCTTTGGGCACCCACAGGGACGAGGATAAGCTGGTGCACACTCAGGGGCCATCCACCCAGGTGACTCTGGGAGTGATCGGCCCATCTGACCTCTTCCAGTGACCTCTGCAGATCCAGCTTCTTAGGCCGAGGAGGATGCCACTGCCACACAGGATTACCCCAAAAGCAGGCCAGAGTCCTCGAAGTCTTTTACCTCCAGAGCTCACCTGCCAAATTCATCACAGACAGGGCTTCACAGTCAGCAGGGTGCCTCTAACTCCACTGTGGATGTCTGGGGAGCACCAAGATATAGCAGCAGTGTTAGGATAGTTAAGGAAAATTAATTGCAAAGCCTGAGCACGGGTGATAATCATTTGTACATGATGTTCACTATTGTCAATAAACTCCCAAGAATATCTCTCTGCCTGTGGCTCCTTGTTTTGATGAGCAGTGTTCATGTCACTCAGAGGTGAAATCTTTCTGCACAAGATAAAGGCATTTGAATCAGTCCAGGGCATCTTCCCTGTGCTCTGGGAGGCCTTCAGACTACAGTGATAGTCCAGCTTCACACTGCCTGGAAACATTACTGATGCCTGCACCTCAGCATTGCTGCCAGAATGTAGCGGACAGGTGCCACAGAGTTCCCTCATGCTCTCTGTGTGCTCTCAGCACCTTTAAGGTCACATCAGCATCTGCAACCCGTGATGCTGTGCACCAACTCCTGAAGGGCTGAGGTGCTGAAGGCTGACACAGCATCAGATACATCTAAAGTTTCATGGCTGGGGCTCTGAGTTGGCTCTGATCATGGAGCGCAAGCGAGCTGCCCTCGGCCAGACAGGGGTCAGACATTCTCAGGTGTCATGTAAAGCTTTATGGACTGTCCTCACTGCATGTTGTCATCATCCTCCTGTGATTGAGTGACAATGAGGGCCTCCACTGGAGCATTCTCTCAAAAGGTATTGCTGCTGAGATAAGCCAGATTGGAGTCAAATGTTTACAACTGCAATGTGAGGATCTACAGGGACACCTCACTGCATGTCGTCATCATCCTCCACAAATCTGGCAGCTATGAGGGCCTCCCGAATGCGCCTGCATTGCCTAGCCTGTGCGAGAGCCACATCCCCATCATCGTCACCACCGAGGACCCCTCACTCTCATCCCCATCAGCGTCCTCCTCATCAGAGGAGACATGCAGCTCCCCCATCTCCTCCTCAGCCAGCTCCTCACCCCGTAGCAGCACCAGGTTGTAAAGGGCACAGCAGACGACGACGATGCGTGACACCCTCTGCGGACTGTATTGCAGGGCTCCACCAGGCTGGTCCAGGCATCAGAACCGCATCTTCAGCATCTCGACGGTCTGCTCCACCAAGTTGTGAGCTGCTGCATGAGCCTCATTATAGCGTCGCTCTGCTGCAGCCTGAGGCCACCACACGGGTGTCATCAGCCACGGCCTCTGGGGTAGCCCTTGTCCCCAAGGAGCTAATGCTGCAGCTTCTGTGCACCCTGGAAGACTGCAGCGACCTGCGATTGGCTCAGGATGTAGGCGTCATGCACAATCCCTGGAAACTGTGTGCATACCTGCAGGATGTGTTTCTGGTGGTTGCATCCCAGCTGCACATTCAGTGAGTAGAAGCCCTTGTGGTTGATAAAGTCCACTGGGTGTAGCGATGGAGACCTGAGTGCCACATTAGTGCAGTCAATCGTTCCCTGCACCTGTGGGAATCCAATGGCCCCTGCATCCTGGCTGTCCCAGTCGTGGGCGAAATGCACAAAGTTGTGTGCCATGGAGAAGATGGCATCTATGACCTCATGTATACATTTGTGGGTGGTGGCTTGTGAAATCCCCCAGAGGTCACCTGCGGAGCCCTGAAAGGAGCCATTGGCATAGAAATTGAGTGCTACGGTCACTTTCACAGCCATTGGCAGTGGATGCCCTCCATGTCTCCTTGGAGTCGAATCCTACAATAAGTGGCAGATGTGAGCCACCAGGTCCCTAGACATGCGCAGTCATCAGCAACACTGGTTCTCAGTCATCTGCAGGAATGGCAGGTGGTGTCTATAGACCCTGGGTGTCACTAGGTGGCAACCAGCCACGGCTCGCTGTCGCTCCTGGGCAGTGTGTGCGGGAGCCCCTGCTGCCTCTTCTTTATGAGGTTGCTGCTCCTGCCTTTGCAAGGCCAGATGCCTCAGTCGCTCTCTCCTCCGTCTTCTACGGTCTCTGTGGGCCATCAGGCACATGGCTAGATCACCAGGATCCATGATCTTGATGTGATCCTCCTGCAGCATGAAAGAGAGACAAACGTGGTTATCATGGGTGTACTTAGCCTCTTTCCTGGCACAGTGCGACCGCCTCTTAATGCTTCCTGGAGAGTGCTAGTCACCCCTCGGATGGCCAGAGATGAGTGCGTGGCTGCCCTGCCAACCTGCGACATGGGGGACACTGGTCCAAACCAAGAGGCTGAGATTGCGAGGGGCTGTGAGCCCCTCCAGCAGTGACCGCTCCATTGCCAGCATTGGCGAGGAGCTTGCACAATGTGTGCAGTCCAACTGCTCCGTGGTCCAGTAAAGTGGTGGCAGACTCAAAGTCTGTGCCGGGGGGGGTGGGGGACTGGAGAGTGGTTTGTGAGGCATGGAGCGCTTGGTGGCCCTTTGGTGCCTCTGTGATGCTTGCATGGGTGGGCAGGCTAGGAGCCTGACCCCAATCAGATCACAGTGGCTGCATCTGATCTGTCTTAGTTGCAGAGACATTGTCAGTTTATACAGATGACCCTAATGCGTGGCCATATCCCTCACTTACCCTGCCTCCCCCCCACCTCGATTGACTGTTCGTGGGATGCAGCTCCAGGGTCAGCAGCCGCCACCAAGAGTGGCCAGCACTTGCCCCCAGACACCCCCCACTCCTCAGTAGTCGCTGCGGGGTCAGGCATCAGTTTCCCCAGACGGCTCGAAAAATTCCACCCATGGAGTTGAATGGTTGCCACACCTGCCTTTTTTGTTTCTACTAAAAATTCGGAAACCAAAAAGTACTATGAATGGAATTCTTTGTGCAGCTGTAGCACTTATTTGCTCAACTAGCTATTGCTAATCAATTTTCTAGAAAACAATCAAAACACTTACTTCACTGTCTCAGTGAACAAGGGCCGGGATTTTCTTGCCCAGTTGCGGGTGGGACCCGTTGTGGGTGAGGCAGTGCCCCAGCCAGAAGTCCTTGGCTTGTGGTGGGACGTGAAGATCGTGGTTGGGGGGCGTGGGGTGGTGGGGGTGGGGGTGGGGGGGTGGGGGGGGGGGGTAGGTGGTGGGGGGAGCGTGCGGTGTGTGGAAAATCCCACCCCTAGAGACTTCTTTCCAATATGTTTCACAAGATGAGACCTCCCCAGAATAGAGTCAAATCTGATTTTTCATGAGCAAAACCACAAATGAAGAGATAGAGAAGCCTTTTGTTTAACATTCACTCATCACACTTCAAATTGTAACACTTTGTTTCACATGGAAAACAATGTTTTTAAAATAAAAAAGCACAGTCATTTCCTGCTTTTTTTTTGTACCTTCAACACCTGGCCTCTACCAAGGGGAGAAATGTAGGATTTACTCTGTCCTTTCACAAGGATTGGGGATTATTATTGAGCTGCCAATGACAGAAACTGGCCTCTGAATAGCCTCAGGGTGTGCTTATTTAGTTCACTTTCTCACTGACAGTATATGAAAAAATGACTTTAAAAGGACAGACTAGGTTACTTCATCTTCGCTATTAAACTTCACAAGTATGCTTCACACCTCAGATAACCTTTCATTAATGTCATGAGAGCTTCAGCTACTAATATCATAAATGTTATATTTTAGAGGGTAGGGATTGTACCTTTCAGAATCAGTAAACTGTGCTTTATTTTAACATTGGTTTAGTTATTATGTTGCATCAGTAAATTTAGAGTATCAGAGCAATGGGAAAATTATTGCATTTAGACTTAGCAGGATGCAGTTAGCATTAGAAACTGCATTTTGATCTGGATTAGCCATGAGCAAGAATACAGGAAATCTTCTTCATTCTAATTATCTCATTCATGTACTCATGACTGAATACAGTACTGTACTTTTTCACTTTGTGATAATGTGACAGCTCCTGATGTGGATTGAGTCAGTTTACTACTGCTATCAATCGACAAGCTGATAGTTGGCATAAATTATATTATCAGTATCTGAACTGATCATATTTATATGGTGTATATGACAAAGTTATCATAAGACATTGGGTGTACCGTTGATAATGTACACCAAAACAGTCAAATGCACAGTGTTTTCATTCGTCTCTGCATCTTTGATATAAATATATCAAATTAATCATTTTGTCTGCAGAATCAGGCAAGGAAGGATCAGAATATTTTGCATATTTTTCTTGCCCTAATTAACTAATTTTTAAAATTTGATTTTATTGGTTAGAAAAAGATCTCAATTTTGGTTGGACTGTTAGGGCTGAATTTTCACAGAATCAGGAGGACTCAAGCCATTTAAAAATGGTGGTGGTACCTGATTCCAGGACTCCTGCACCATTCATGGCACTGGTAATTTTCGCCAGTGTGGGATAAAGGTGTGGGTAGTGAGCCTGCACTCTGCACTCTCAACTGAGCTGGCTGCATTCTGAGGGCAGGCATCTTATTCCCCCCCCGGCACCCACAATTTTCGTGGAGTGGGTTGGGTGGGTGATGGACAGCTTCTCCATGATGAAGAGGCATGAACCATTGTCCAGATTTGAGAACCAAAGATATGTGGGGAAGTGATGGCATAGTGGTACTGTCACTGGATTCCAGAAGACTCAGGGTAATTCTTTGGGGACCTGGGTTCATTTCGCACCATGTTAAGTGGTGAAATTTGAATTCAATAAAAATCTGGAATTAAAAGCCATTGCTGATTGTGATAAAAACCCATCTGGTTCACTAATATCCTGTAGGGAAGGGATCTGCTGCCCTTACCTGATCTGGCCTACGTGTCACTCCAGACCCACAGCAATATGGTTGACTCTTAAATGCCTTCTGAACAGGGCAGCTATAAATGCTGGCATAGCCAGTGATGCCCACATCCAATGAATAAAAAAAGATCTTAATCATGCCACCTCCCTGCCCTGCACCACTTCCATGCCCTCTGTGTCATCTCTATGCCATTCCACCCAGCATGTACTGAGCCATATAATGGTAATTGCTGAAATGCTAAGAAAACTGTTGTTCCTACACCCTATAAAAGTGTCAATCAGACAGGGCCATTATAGTAACAGAAGTGTTACCCTCTTAATTCTGTCCAAATGACAAAAGCGATCACAATAACTTGTTATAATCTCATAAATATATCCATTAAGCAAAGTAAACACTACAATTTAGTTTGTCAAAATGGACCCCTGCTGATCTAATGCAATTGGAGCTCAGCCAAGGACTCATAATGAGCCCAGGTGGAGAATCAGTTGCCTGGCCATCTGCTCCTGCTGATACCATTCCCAGATGGGTTCATTATGAATGCTCGGCAATACTCACAAATGTGAAAAATAAAACATGCTTTATCGTCCATTTGGTAATTCCGGTGTATAGCACCTGACTATCCATGAAACAACTACTCTACATACTGCAGTCGAGTCAAACAGGGGCAAGCTAAAAGATTTGAATGAAGACATATCCATGTGTGGGAACGCAGTTTTCTCAGAGATTCTCAATGGGGCCACCCCAGTCCATCCTTTCCAATAGTTTAACAGGTACAGTAATACAATGATTGTGGTAGCAAACAGGTTTAAATCTGGTCTCCTGATGAGTGGATTAGGTTAAAATTGCCCTCAAAGGAAATGAGAAGAATAATGAATCTTTACGTGAAGCAAAGTATAAAGAAAAACAGAGAAGCAAAATGCAGATTGCTGTCAGAAGTAATGGGCTTGTAATAGATTTCTGTGGAAAACTTGTCACCAGAGCTGGGGAAGAGAAGTCCAAGAAGGAAAAAGAAGAATAATATCTATCCTGTAAAAGTGGGGCTTATGGGGAAATTGGAAGCATGTTAAGTGACATTTTTGAATCCAGAAATCATTACAAGTTTAACTTTAATTGTGGTCAGTGCTTTCAATCTGAGTTGGATCAATCATTGATAAGTTTGTCCTGAATATAAACAAGATGCCATTTTCTGAGCATTTTGTTGATGTGTGTATATTAAGCCAATCTGAATATTCAGCCAGACCAACAATGAGCAGTCACCCTTCATAAATAGATATAAAACATACTTATGTATGGGGAGGTGATGGTATACTGGTATTGTTGCTGGACTAGTAATCCAGAGACCCAGGGTAATGCTCTGGGGATCTGGATTTGAATCCCACCATGGCAGATGATGAAATTTGAATTCAATAAAATTCTGGAATTAAAATGGTGGCCATGGAATCATTGTCGATTGTTGTAAAATCCCATCTGGTTCACTAGTGCCCTTTAGGTAAGGAAATCTGTCATCCTTACCTGGTCCGGTCTACATGTGACTCCAGGTCCACAGCAATGTGGTTGACTCTGAAATGGCCCACTCGGTTATAACAAACTGCTACAAAGTCACAAAAAAGGAATAAAACCACACGGACTACCCGACATCAACCTAGGCACCGGAAACACAGAGGCAATTGCAGCCCTGCTGACCCTGCAAAATCCTCCTCACTAACATCTGGGGGCTAGTGCCAAAATTGGGAGAGCTGTCTCAGACTAGTCAAGCAACAGCCTGACATTGTCATCCTCAAGGGATCATACCTTACAGATAATGTCCCAGACACCACCATCACCATCCCTGGGTATGTCCTATCCCATGGCAGGACAGGCTCAGCAGAAGTGGCAGCAGAGTGGTATACAGTTGGGAGGGAGTTGCCCTGGGAATCCTCAACATTGACTCCGGACCCCATGCAGTCTTATGGCATCAGGTCAAACGTGGGCAAAGAAACTTCCTACTGATTACCAGGTACCGCCCTCCTTCAGCTGATGAATCAGTGCTCCTCCATGTTGAACATCACTTGGAGGAAGACTGAGGGTGGTAAGGGCACAGTAGTGTGGGGGAGCTTCAATGTTCATCACCAGGAGTGGCTCGGTAGCACTTAGGCCAAGTCCTAAATGACATAGCTGCTAGACTGGGTGGGCAGCAGGTGCTGAGGGAACCAACAGGATGGGAAAACATACTTGACCTCATCCTCACTAACCTGCCTGCCGCAGATGCATCTGTCTATGACCGTTTTGATAGGAGTGACCACAGTACAGTCCTTGTGGAGACAAAGTCTTGCCTTCACATTGAGGATACCCTCCATCGTGTTGTGTGGCAATACCACCATACTAAATGGGATAAAGTTCAAACAGATCTAGCAACTCAAGAATGAGCATCCACGAGGCGCTGTGGGCCATCAGCGGCAGCAGAATTGTACTTGAACACAATCTGTAACCTCATGGCCTGGCACTCTACTATTACCATCAAGCCAGGGGAACCCTGGTTCAATGAAGAGTGCAGATGGCATGCCGGGGCAGCAACAGGCATACTTAGAATGAGGTGTCAACCTAGTGAAGCTATTACACAGGACTATTTGCACGCCAAACAGCATAAGCAGCAATTGGTAGACAGAGAGATCCCGCAACCAACGGATCAGACCTAAGCTCTGCAGTCCTGCCACATCCAGTCGTGAAACGTGGTGGACAATTAAACAAATCACTGGAGGAGGATGCTCCACAAATATCCCCATCCTCAACAATGGAGGAGCACAGGACATCAGTGCAAAAGATAAGGCTGAAGCATTCACAACAATCTTTGGCCAGAAGTGCCGAATGGATGATTCATCTCGGCCTTACCCGGAGGTCTCCAGCATCACAGATGCCAGTCTTCAGCCAATTTGATTCACTCCACGTGATATCAAGAAACACTGGAGGAACTAGATACTGCAATGACTATGGGCCCTGACAATATTCCGGCAATAGTACTGGAGACTTGTGTTCCAGAACTTGCCATGTCCCTAGCTAAGCTGTTTCAATACAGCTACAAAACTGGCATCTGCCCGGCTATGCGGAAAATTTCCCAGGTATGTCCTGTATACAAAAAGCAGGACAAATCGAACCCGAACAGTTACTGATCCATCAGCCTACTCTCAATCATCAGAAAAGTAATGGAAAGGGTCATCAACAGTGTTATCAAGCAGCACTTGCTTAGTAATAACCTGCTCACTGAAGCCCAGTTTGGGTTCTACCAAGGCCACTCAGCTCCTAACCTCATTACAGCCTTGGTCCAAACATGGACAAAAGAGCTGAACTCCCGAGGTGAGGTGAGAGTGACTGACCTCGACATCAAGGCAACATTTGACTAAGTGTGGCATCAAGGAGCCCTAGCAAAACTGGAGTCAATGGGAATCAGGGGGAAAACTCTCCACTGGTTGGAGTCATACCTAGCACAAAGGAAGGTGGCTGAAGTTGTTGGAGGTCAGTCATTTCAGCTCCAGGACATTACTGCAGAAGTTCGTCAGGGTAGTGTCCTAGGCCCAACCATCTTCAGCTGCTTCATCAATGACCTTCCTTCCATCATAAGGTCAGAAGTGGGGATGTTCGCTGATGATTCCAGAATGTTCAGCACTATTTGCGACTCTTCAGATACTGAAGCAGTCCATGTCCAAATGCAGCACGATCTGGACAATATCCAGGCTTGGGCTGACAAGTGGCAAGTAACACTTGCACAAGAGAAGAGTCAAGCAATGACCATCTCCAACAAGAGAGAATCCAACCATCGTTCAATTGCATTGCTATCACTGAATCCCCACTATCAACACCCTGGGGGTTATCACTGACCAGAAACTGAACTAGACTAGCCATATAAATACCGTGGCTCCAAGAGCAGGTCAGAGACGAGGAATTGTGCAGCGAGTAACTAATTTCCTGACTCCTCAAAGCCTGTCCGCCACCTACAAGGCACAAATCAGGAGTGTGATGGAATACTCCCCACTTGCTTGGATGAGTGTAGGTCCCACAATACTCAAGATGCTTGACACTATCCAGGACAAAGCAGCCCGCTTGATTGGCACTAAATACACAAGCATTCATTCCATCCACCACCAATGCACAGTAGCAGCAGTGTGTATCATCTATAAGATGCACTGCAGAAATTCAGCAAGACTCCTTAGACAGCACCTTCCAAACCTGCAACCACTACCATCTAGAAGGACAAGGGCAACAGATAGGTGGGAACATCACAACCTGGAGGTTCTTCTCCATGTCACTCACCACCCTGACTTGGAAATATATCGCCATTCCTTAATGGTCACTGGGTCAAGATCCTGGAACTCCCTTCTTAACAGCACTGTGGGTGTACCTACACCACATGGACTGCAGTGGTTTAGGAAGGCAGCTCACCACCACCTTCTCAAGGCCAACTAGGGATGGGCAATAAATGCTGGCCCAGCCAGTGAATTCCACATCCTGTGAATGAATAAAAAAATTATTCAGAGGTCCCATCCTGGATATGTAGCGTAACCTCTCAGAAATCAGTCCCAGCCCAGGCTGAAAATACTCAATAAGTGCTGAGGCAGGCAGAATCTCTCTCCGCCTCAAACATTACCTGTGGCAGCAAAGGGGCAGGAGGGAAGAGGGAAGAGAATTCCCACTCTAGGAAATTCCTGGACCCTGACCTCTCTACTATCTAATGACCCAAATGCTGGAATGAACTTGGTATATAAGTCAGGCAAAGGGCAGAAGTGGAGCCTCCAGGCCTGTAAGTCTCCAGAGAACACATACACAACTGTTTGGATTAACCCTCCTATGATGGACTAAGATTTCACACTGTATGTTTTAATTTTTTATATATAAATATATATACACTCATTGCTTTTTATAAATTTAAAAACTGGGCCTTGGCTGAACAAGATTCTTAAAATGGCTGAACTTATGTTGGCCTGTGACCCAGACCAAAAGAAGCCACTTTGCAGTTTTGGGAAAACTCACACCTCATTATCTCTGAGGAGCCACTAACAAGCACCTGGAGACTGCACAGCCCAACTTCAAAGCGAACTATACAAAGGCCATTTGCATCTGATAACACAGGCTTGCCAGCAGGAGATAGAGACTCTGTTAAGATCGAGGCCCCTCAAACATTCTTTTCGACTCATAATGGCTGGGGCGTTTAGCAGTTTTTGAGACCCTGCTGAAGTCCAGATGAGGGATACACACCCTTTGTTGAAGACCTGGTGGAAAGGTGGGGATCATGTGACCTAGGCCTCTGGCTTGTGGAACAGGTAATATATTGTCTTGCTGAACTGTATGAATCAATCTGCTTTTTAACATATTACTCGCAGCCACACAGAAAGGAGCTCTGCTCATGTTGAACACCTAGACCCATCTACATTGCTTCTTTTGGAAGTTCTGTTCCGTTGCCTACAAGGCTGATTCATCTCTGCATGCCTATCTCATCTTGTGAAGTCAACACCACAGGAAAAATGAATTCTACAGCATCGGTTTTCAACCCACTGATTTCCATGAAGGAATATTTTATTGGACTTTGATTCCATGTTCTGGAACTCACATGAACCAATATTTATTTTCTCTGTGGTCTCTGTGCTGTAAACCTTATTTTCTCTATCCCTCTTTTCATTGCCTGATTGTGGAGGTAATGTTGCGAACCCTCCTTCACACTTTTTGATTGTGTGCAAGTAAACTAACCCTTTGAGTTCATCCTGTCTCAAGTTTGCTGTGGAGTTATTAATAGAAATTTGGATCGCACAAAAACCAAGAGGATTGGAGAAATACGCCATTGCTCACCAAGAGGGAAACCAATCAAAATACCTTTCTGCTTATGGATAGGTGGTGAAATGAGAAATTAGTGCTGTTTAAATTAACCCTCCTCCTGTCCATAACACTCCTATAAAGGTTCAGCATGTTGCATATGCTTCTGGCCATCATTCAACATCACGTTTTCCATTCTTTCCTCAGACAGGCACTCAAGGTGTATCTGTAGTGACATAAAAGCCTGCCAATGCCATTCTAATGATGTGCCATGAACCTGCCCTGGATATTACAGCAGAATTGGGAGTGGCAAGGCACTGGCACTTATTCTGTTGCACACTGGTGAAGCAGGCCCAAGGGTTTTCATCCACATATACTTATGAGCCAAAGCGAAAATCCCAATTTGTCACAATCATATGCTGTTTTCACCAAACACCTACATGGTGAGTATTCCAGGATGGGGAAAGCAAGCAAAAGTGGGATCCCTGGAGGATGTTTGCCTTTCCTTAGCCTAGAAAACAGATTGCAAAACAAAAACAAAAATACCTGGCAGTTTTTTGCTTTTATCTTAGAGCTTAATTGACTGCCACTTCTCTTCAAGGAATGCCTACCTTGAAGAAGTATAGCTCTTCTCTCCGACAGGATTTCCACCTTTCTCTTTTGCCCTGTCCAACTTCATTGCTATCCATTTCTCTCCTGGTGTTTGCTACCTGTCCCATCCCCCCTTAAACCAGCTTATATTTCACCTCTTTTCTGTTTTTCCTTAGTTCTGTTGAAGAGTCATACGGACTCAAAACATTAACTGTTTTCCTCTCCGCAGATGCTGTCAGACCTGCTGAGTTTTTCCAAGTATTTTTGTTTTTGTTTTTGTAACAGATTGCAATGCTCTATTTCTGGTTGACTTAGCACAGTTCAGATTTCAGAGAATAGCTATTTCTAATTAAAAATAAATCATGATGTGAGTTTAGCAAAGCTATCCGTTTTCTAGTCAGGATATTCAAAAAATACTCTTCTAAAGAATCTAATGTAATGAAATGCCAATGAACACTTCATTGAGGTTTGACAGATTCTGTGGAATTCACAAGCTGGCCTTAAGCCTTCAGCAAATCACCTGGAAAAGATAGACTAGCTGCAGTATTTTATTGAAAAGCAAGGTCATAGGCCAAAACCTGCAGAGTTACACAATGTTATTAGTATTACTGTAGAGGAACTGCTGGAGTAGAAAATTCCTGGGGGCTACCATTAGCCAGAAATTGAACTAGGCTAGCCATATAAATACAACAAAAACAGAAAATGTGGGAAAACTCAGCCGGTCTAACAGCATCTGTGGAGAGGAAAAACCTTCCATCGCAAGAAGGCGCAAGCATGTGGAGCGCAGAGGACAGCAGATCGATTGGTGCTCGCCACATTGAAGCTCCCCTCCCAGCATGACTTTGACATGTCCTGGAGTTCCAGCACTGCGCCTAGGTGCAGCTCCTCCAGATTGCCCCCAAAACAGTAATGTGGGTCTCAGTGTACCACATGCTGCGAGTGCAGAACCAATCTCTTCGCCACCCTCTCAGGGTGACATAGGCATGGGCAATATTGGCTGGCCCACCCAGCGAAGGACACATGCCATCAATGATTCAATGCAGTCACTAATTCAGACTTTGGTGGGGGGTTCAAGGGGGGAAAGCCTACCTGCTGGGTTAAGTGACGAATGCCAACATGGTGCTCACCCTTCCCGAGCGCAAGAGGTTGTTGAAATGCTTGCGGCACTGGATCCACATGCATTGCACCTCGTTGTGGGAGCTCACCACCACCACCTCCTCCCAGACACATTTGGTCATGTGGGGGGGATCCTCCTCCTCATGTCCTGGGGTACGAGGACCTCCCGCCGTGCTGCCACCCTGCACTAACCTCCTGTCTGGCCTGCTCACCAGCAGTGCTTTGGGGAGTCCTTCCACTGGCCATGATTCACAGTCTTTGAAAGGCTGCAGTAGCTTTTTAAAACAGGCCGCGGGGTCGCCATTGGATCCAGCGGTCATAGCAGTCCCGCTGCTGCCCGCCCACTCCTGCTGTCCTCGGGAGCCACGATTCACGCTGGGTGGGCCTTAATTGACCTGCCCGTGTAAAATGGCAGCGCCGACCCGATAGCGGGCGGCAATCGGGTCTGCACCCATTCGTGCTCCACCCGCCCGACAGGCAGAAAATTCTGCCCATAGGGGCGCCACTGCCTGCAAATTCCCCTCCAAACCAACAACATCCTGACTTAGAACTTCAGTTACTTCACTGTTGCTGGGTTAAATAACTGGAGCTTCCTTCCTAACACTACTGTGGATGCACCTACACCAGATGGGCGGCAGTTTTTCAAAGAGGCAGCTCACCACCACCTTCTCAAGGGCAACTAGAGATGGGCAACAAATGCTGGCCCAGCCAGTGACGTTCACATCCCATGAAAGAATAAAAAAACTCAAACACCTGCGTATTTTACATTCACCCAACAACTGTCAAGTGGAACAAAGCGAGGAAGTTTCAAAAGCCAACAGTATAAACCTGCAACACATTAGAAATATCTTGTCTAGTCTATTCTTCAGTGAACTTCTGATTTACATTTAAAAATATTTTCATGGCATTTGGACATACTTCCCTATTGACTGTATAATCTCCCATCATACTCCCAGATTCTTTATCTCTACTTGGTTGCAGCGCATAGTTTGAAAGCACAAGAAGCTGTAAAGAATGCACCACCAATAACGAAGTGAATCCCTTGACAGTCCTTTGCTTTAAAATTCTGTATTTTTGGTGCGATGGATGATGGTTCAGGTCCAAAATGGCATCAGTATCAAGTAAGCACACTTCTGATAGCCATGCAGGACATCATTTTGGTAAAGGCATTAGTGCAGGTGCAGGGAAAGTGCATTAGATGTATGTAGAGTAGACAGATTGTGATGTACATTATCATGTAATGCTGACTTGATGCCAGTAGTGACATTTTCAAATTGTACTATCCAGCTAGTGGCCTCTCTTAACCCCATAGTGCTAAACATGCATTCAGCAGCAGGAAGCACTCCTCCACCAGCTCTATTTGAAAGGATCATCAACAAATTTTAGGTTAGTTGATTCCTCCTAGCTGTTGCTAAGTTTCAATAAATTATTGGAGGTTTGTACTGCTAATAAAGTTACTGAAGTCTACATGGAATGGTATGGCATGTGATGAAGGCCTTGGTTCTGATTTCAAGAATTCTGTTCAGACCACTTGCTTCCAGATATGTATGCATTAGTTTGTACACTCTTGACCTGCAGCATGACACAGAAAATTAGCAGAGGCAACACAAAGGAGGACAAGGTGTTTGAAGGTGAAGGATTGGGAGAAGGGCTCTCAGAAGGAGGTCATATCTGCCCAGGGTCTTCAGGGAACAATTCTCATACCTTAACCTTAATGAAGAACAGTTCACCTGATGCCTCTAATTCACTATGGTGGTGTTCACTGAAATCTGTCATCCGATTCAGCCTGAATTACGGTCTCGGAGCAGGGTTACCCAATTAATGACCAGCAGCCATGGGAGCCGGCCAACAAGGGGTTGTGGGTGAAGGAAAGCCCCAGCACCTGAGAAGCAGGCACCATATTTGAAGGGAGGCAGCACTGTTGTAAGGCAACACAAGTAAAAGAGACTGAAATGGAGCCCAAACAAGGGTGGCATAGCAGAATGGCAGCTGCTAAAGGACATTTGGCCCATTGTTACTTGAAGCGCTCACTTCTTAAGGCCTCTCACTCTCTTTACACTGCATACATAAGATGAATCTCAAAGAGACCCATCAACTTTAATGCCTCTGATGTATTCATCAGATTTTCCCAGCCTTCAGCTTGTCACTCCCGCACATTATTCACTCTCACTCTCCCTGCACATGTGATGCTGCTGCTCACTAGTGGCTCAAAGATTAGTATGGGAGAAATGAGTTTTGATTCATGGGGCACTGACACCAATACTGGGGAAAGTGGGAGCTGCGCTGCTGGGATGGTCTTAATCTGAACTGTGTTGGGATTAATGTTCTGGTGAGTTGTATAACTAGGGTGGTAGAGAGGGCTTTAAACTATATTGTGGGGCGAGGGATCATGTGAGGGAAGCTGTGGCAAAATTAAGAGAAAGGGCAAGACCATAGACCAGGACAGTGACATGGGTAATGATAATCAAAGCGTGGGAGTAAGGGAAAGAGTGTATAACTTAACAGTGCACAAGCAGATAAGGCCAATGTTTCCAAAATGGTAAAAAAACAGAATTAAAGGCTCTGTATCTGAATGCACGCAGCATTTGTAACAAAATGGGTGATTTATAGCACAAATAGTAATAAATATAAAATAAAAATAAGACCTGATATTCATTTCAGTGTTGTGGTTGCAAGGTGACCAAGTCTGGCACCTAAATATTTAAGGGTATTTGGCATTTCAGAAGGACAGGAAGCAAGGAAAAGGTGCTGGGATTGCCCTGTTGTTAAGGATGACGTTAGTACAGTAGTGAGAGATGACTTTAGTTCAGAAGATCAAGATGTAGGATCGGTATGGATAGAGATAAGAAATAGCAAAGGTGAGAAGTTATTTGTGGGAGTAGTTTATAGGTCCCCTAAAAGTAGGTATACAGCAGGACAGAGTATTAAGGAAGAAATAATGGAGGCTTGTAAGAAAGGTACTGTAGTAATCATAGGTGATGTTTGTTTTAAGTCTATGGTTAATTGTTGCCCTGGTGAAGATTTATCTGGGAGTGATTAATTTGGGGATTTGTTTAAAAGTTTTAATGGTAGTAATTTGTAGGCATGTGTCTGTGTTTAATTTCTTGTTAAATTAATGATGTTTAACTTGAGCCTTGGTAGTTTTATTCCTGAATTCAGAGCTGCATCTCAAACATACCAATTGAAAATATAGGTTATGACAGTTCAAATTTTCCTCTGAGTTTTAAACAACTCAGCCTTTACCACCTGCTGTGCCATAACATTCTCACACACACCCTCACATGTCCATCTGGCCTCCTCCTCTGGAGACTGCCTCCTCAGCCCTCAGCGTCTTGAGGCCACTTGCATAGGTCAACTTGTGCCCCCACGCACACCCTGGGATACCCCCCTTCCTAAGTGCAGCCCCCCCTTTGCAGCCTCTTCTCTTGCCTGAGGCCACTTCTCCTCCTTCCCCTAGCAATCTCTAGCCCTCCAGCCATTGAAAAGGCTCCCCCGCCTTATGGCTGGTCTGGTAGGTAGACACCTGCACTTGAGCCCCCTTCAAAGTGATGTGGTGCTGTCTGCAAAGCCTGACACTGGTGACTGCGAGTGCTCCCTGAAACAAGTAGGCAAATAAACTTCAGTCCCGAGGGAAGCGCAGCTCGCCAGGTGCATTTTGCTTATGTACAGTTGTGAAACACTTGGATGATCCAGCGTGGGGGGATGATACTGGTGAGCTGGACTTAGAATGATATGCAAATGTGTTACAATGAGGTTCCCGACGTCCAATGGCAGGAAACACAGGCCTGCCATTGACAGGCAGAGCGGACAATTGCAAAATGATTCCCAACATTGTGGAACTGATTTTTGGCCTTCTCGCCATATTGCCCACTCACACCGCCGAACTCGTCTGACGCCAATGGCCATGGCAAACTCTACCCCATGTTTGACTAATTTATCAGGGTTCTTTGAGAAAGTAACAAGCAAGGTGGATATAGGAACCTGTAGATGTGATGCATTTGAAATTTCCAAAAGATGCAACTTCAAAGGTTACTGCACAAAATAAGAACTCATGGTTTAGGGGGTAACATGTTAGCATGGTTAGAGGATTGGTTAGCCAACAGGAAGCAGAGAGTAGAAATAAAAAGGTCATTTTTGGGTTGTCAAGCTGTTGTTCGTGGAGTACAACAGTGCTGGGGCCTCAATTATTTACAATCTATATCAATGACTTTGATGAAGGGATAACATGTATGGTAGCTAAATTTGCTGATGACACAAAGATAGGTAGGAAAGTAAGTTGTCAAGGGGACAGCGAGAGTCTACAAAGGGATTTAGACAGTATTGCTGAGAAAAGAGACATGTTGAAGCTTTTTGTCTTGCACTCATCAGGACACTTCACAAAAATACTATTATAAGGGGAAAAAACAATTTATACTGTATTTGAAGAGAGTGCTGATTGGTAGAGGCATTGCCATGGAGAATGCATCAGTGATGGTGACTGACCATTAACTGCTAACTATTGTTTGAAATTTAAACCAGGCAGTTTGACCCTGATTAGTCACGGCATTGCACTGAGGAATGAGTGGACGAATGGCTGTCACTTATTTTGTTTAGCTGAAACAGGCACAATGTGTGTACATGTTTTTTCTGTCTGCAAAGAACAGGACCCAGGGTATTAACATATGTAGCTTCCAGTGCATGCAAATGTGTCACACTGCAAACCTGACTGACAACCTTAAATTGGTTGTCAGCATAATTCTTAGCACACTGAGGATGAGTAAATGTTATCCAATCACAGTTTCACACCTAATGTTGGACACTGTGTTTTGAGTTTTGCAAACACGGGCTGATTAAGAATGGCCTGTACCTCGCCCATTGTGAACAGTGGCTGGGACATGCTGTTTGATATGATCCGCCAGTCTTTGGGACATATGGTCTACACACCTAGCATCACACTGGTACTGAAATTCATGTACTACATTACTCATTTGCGTGATAGGCAGAACGTCTTTTTGGACTGATGGGCAGCATCCTGTTAGTGGTGAACACCACTCATGTTGCTACTTCATAGTAGCAACGTGAAACAGCTAGCTTCACCTGCTGCTCAAATTTTTGAGATATCTTGCCCTTCCAGGGTATCCTGAGGTGGATTGGGCAATTTTCAGGGCTAAAGTGATGGCCTTAGGCCCATTCATGAGTTTGCATGGTATACAGCATAAAATGATCTGACCAGAGTGCCATTATCCTGCATGATGCCTTTCTTGCGCCCTATTTCAGCATCAAGCTTGCATGGTCAGAAAGTGAGTCAGGCCCTATATACAGAGTTGCTGATAAGACCAATTTTATAGCATGTGAAACTGTAAGAATCCCAATGCGTATATTGACCAGTGAAGGTAAATTTGTGGTAGACCATGGTAGAGAACCCGCTGGCAGATTTTTCAACTAGTGCGTCAAGGAAGGGGAGTTAATTTGACTGCTCCATTTCAAAGGGGATTTTGAGCACAGAATGGAGCCCATTAAGACATGTAAGGAAATTATTACATGCAGCTGTGGATTTAAATATATGGCACATCCACATATCGGAAATATGCAGGGGATAGGAAGTTTGGTGTCATTCCACCAAAGACACGTTTCTCATGGAACCCAACAAAGGTGAGAGCTGGGTCTAGAGAGGATCCCATGGCAACACACATGTATTTGGGCACGCACGGGGCGGCATTTTCCAGTCGGTATGCGGGGTGGGGCCCGCTTGCTGATGCGTAAAGTGATGTGGGGTGACATTGGGCGTGCAACCCGACGTCACCCCGCGTCATTTAGATTTTCAGTTCAGTGGACGCGCAGCCGACCGACCTGTCAATGGCCTATTAAAGCCATTAAAAAAGCAATTGAAATGATTAATGGACCTGCCCATCCAACCTTAAGATTAGCAGGCAGGCCGGGAGCCCTGGCGGCCTTCAGAAAAAACATGAAACCTCATCCATGGGCAGGATGAGGTTTCATGAGGGATTTAAAATTTGTGTTACATTTTTAATAGAAGTAATAATATGTCCCAGCTCATGTGACAGTGTCACATGAGGGGGCATGTCAATGCAATTTTTCTCATCCCTTACTACCTTTTTAAAAGTCACACTGATCTCCCTGAGGCAGCACTTTGCCTCAGGGAAATCTGTGCGCATGCGTGAAAGAGTACACTCCCAGCTCAGGGAAGCCCCTCCCGCCAGCACAGGGAACGCGCAGCGCTTCTGGGAGGATGTCACGCTGGGCGGGCCTTAATTGGCCCGCCCATGTAAAATGGCGGCGCGCCTCCGACTGGGGGCGCTGATCGGAAACCCGCTTGCTCATGCCCACTCCTGACGAAGGGAAATTCTGCTCATGGTGTCATTAAAACTGAACTCAACTGCATAAGTTGCCGAGTTCATAAGTTCAATGAATACTGATTCACGCAATGGTGGCAGGTCTAGATCGCCAGGACATATAGTGCTGCAGTGCAAATATCAATGGCTCCCTTCTCACATTGGTGAGAAGGCTAGTAAAGTCAAATGATCACATGGACACTGCATTGCTATCTAGATGAAAGTCCTGTATGGCCATTGCAAATGTGAACAAATCCTTCACTGTGTATGTGGAAAAAATGCTCAAAACTGGCTATAACAATCCGCCCAACCATTTGACCAATTCGTGTTGTGCTGCCCCGGTCATAGATAAGATAAAGGGACATCACTTTTATGTGCCTTGGACAGCCCATACATACATGGACGTAGCAAACCGTGAGGACGAATCTTATCATATATATCACGTGGTAGCTCATCGCTCTTACAGAAGTCCAGCAAACATTTTCCCCCTCACTTTCGAGCATGGCTGTCTGGTCATGTTGAGCAGCCGGCCTAGTGGAGACAAATCTGGGCCCGTCATTAAGAATAGCAGGCATTTTGTTGAGAAAGTCACACTTGTTAAAGATGACTATTCCTGTCCCTTTGTCAGGTTTACTGATGTGTATGTCTGGGTTGGTGTTAAGGCCTTGCAATGCGGTAAAACATTACATATGAAAGTTCAGAATCCTGCAATATGCATGTGCTAGAACAGCTAGGTGTGTTTTCAAGGATTCCACATCTTCATTGGATGCTGGTTTGGGTCAGGATAGTTGGGAATAGAGGAGTTCAAACTCGACAAATACCTCTTTCCTTTTGACTTGGGATGAAGGCACACCAAAATTGAAATCATGTGCAAGAACAAACTCCACGCCTTTTGAGAATACATGGTCAGAGAGATTAGTTATGTGTTTAGTGGCATTATTAATTGTGTTGCCAATCTGCTTCCACTTAAGTGAGTTTATGGTGCGGACGTGTTTCAAACGGATACTGTTCATGGTCCAGTCATCTATTGAAGCAATTTTGTGGCATAAATGGATCAAGTTGAAAAATGAAAGAAATCTGTGCCCCTCAGACCAAGCGCAGTGTCGGACACAGTGTAAGTTAGTAACTCTATAACCAATCTGTAGTAGGGTCAATGACCTGCAGTCGCCTCTCTGCCTGTAGACTATATGGACTGCTGTATGGCTATACGTTGAGAAGCCCTTTATGCACGACTGTGCAGATGGCGGCCTGGCCACTGAGGCCCGTGCCCTAGTTCTCTGTTTGTGAGGTGAGATTGATCAGTAAAGGGTTCACTTACCCTGGCGGCATGGACGAAGTCGCTCATCCTTTTCCTGCACTGCAGGGCTGTCATCTAGCACGTACTTTTGGCACTCGCCACCCTGGCCACTGCCCCCCATGCAGTGTTGATGGGTCAGTTGGGCCACCTCCTTCCATCCCCAGGGTAGAGGATATCCTTCCTGTCCTCCACTGCATTCAGCAGTACTTCCAGAGTTGTATCGCTGAATCTGGAGTCTCCAAGCCATTTCCTGGACTACAGTTCAGCGCGGGATAAAGCAGCAGTTGTACTGGTGCTTTTTAACTATGGTGCCCAGGTATGACAGTGGGGTAACTCTTTCAAGTACAAACCTGTTCCCATCTGTTTTAGATGACGTTACATTGTTTCATAGTTTGCCATTGTGAGATTTGAACTCTTGATCTTGGGGTTACAACCCCAGTACCATAACCACTTGGCTATTTAGGCCAAGCCACACAATGAACTTACAGTGGGGTACATGACTTCCTGCCTGCCCCACTGCTAACAATGTCAGGAAACCTCTGGCTACATAATTAATGAGCTCAGCATCGCGTGGTTTGGCGTGATTTCCCGCTGGGCTCCACAGAGGGAAATACTCTCACCACTCAGCCCCACCTTTGGACTTGAGCCTGGAAGGGAAAATCCTGGCCGATAAGTCTAAGTCATGTTTGATTATTGTGGGTCCATGGACTTATTTCAGTTTCATAGGCTGCCATTTCATGTTTCTTCAGCACCTTGAATTTTTCAAGGGGTAATAAACCAAATTTTGCAAAGAATTCAGGGAATGGTGGATGATGTACTTATTTCAGCTCCAAACAGGCAGACCCAGGATGACAGGCTGAAAAAAGTGGTCCAACGTTTGGAAAAGCGCAGAGTTCAGATGAAGGTGAATGCTTCAAAACTCTGTAGAGTATTTGAGTTTCAAGGCAGACAAAGATGGGTTACATCTTACTAAGAGTAAGTTTCAAATAATAAGAAATGCGCCACACCTTTAGAATATCCCTGAGCTCAGATCTTTTTTGGGTCTAGTGAATTACTACTGTAAATTCATACCAATTTTGGCAACCTTGTTCTATCCATTGAATGAACCCTTGATGAAAGGCTTTCCATGGAATTAGACAAGGGAGTGTGGCAAAGTTTTCAAGTTGTGTAAAAGTCAACTGGTAGAAGGCACAGTGCTTGCGCTTTACAAAATGTTGTAATGGCTTGCCTTACTGGACAGGTTTCTACTTGAAAAAGATAACTTTATTATAGAGTTCTTTTAGAAGCTTTATGCTTGAACCAGGTCCATGAGTAGAAATCT
The DNA here is from genome assembly GCF_017639515.1 of Carcharodon carcharias. Lineage (NCBI taxonomy): Eukaryota > Metazoa > Chordata > Chondrichthyes > Lamniformes > Lamnidae > Carcharodon > Carcharodon carcharias. Next base: position 116,017,884 of record NC_054469.1, on the reverse strand, counting down.
CCACCACTCCACACCCCACCGGATTATCCGTGCTTAGGGCTCATTCGTCAAGAACAATCACATGACCCTTAACAGGCTGTAGGAAAAACTACACCATCAATTACTACATTTCCTCCCCCTTTAGCTTTTTTACATTTCCTATTTACAAAGAATATTTTATTCCACAACATATACATATATACAGGTCAGATGAATAAAGATTAAGTCTCTGAGGTGGTCTTCTTATTTGGTTAGAGCAGTGTAGCTCTACCACTTTAGGTTCTCCCACTGGATCAGCATGATCAGAAACTGCAACACCAACTACATCACTAGAAAGTGGCAGTTCAGGGTTAGGCAATTGTACAGAGACATCAGGTACATTAATTTTAGGTCGATCCGTCACCTCAGGGGTTAATGGTTCGACGTTAATCACAGGCGGAAAAGCTGGTTGTTGGAATGCCTCTACTCCTTAGGTGATGCACATATTTTCAAACAATTCAGTCTTCCACTTCCACTTGGAATGGCAAGGGTCCAGTTTCTGTATCTACCTCCATTACTAATGACTTCCCATTCATTTGGCTCAGTTTTACTGCTTTGACATATAAATGTCAAAGTAGCCATTTGACTAGCCATACATATATACTGTGGTGACAGGAGCAGGTCATAGGCTAGGAATCGTGCGATGAGTAACTTGCCTCCTGACTCCCCAAGGCCTGTCCACCATCTACAAGGTGCAAGTCAGGAGTGTGATGGAATACTCCCCACTTGCCTGGATGAGTGCTGCTCCCACAACACTCAAGAAGTTGGACACCGTCCAGGACAAAGCAGTCCGTTTGATTGGCACCACATCCACAAATATTTACTCCCTCCACTACTGACGCACAGCAGCAGTGTGTACCATCTAAAAGGTGCACTGCAGGAATTCACCAAGGCTCCTTTGACAGCACCTTCCAAACCCACGACCACTACCATCTAGAAGGACAAGGGCAGCAGATAGATGGAAACACCACCAGCTGGAAGTTCCCCTCCAAGTCACTCATCCTGACTTGGAAATATATCGCCATTCCTTCAGTGTCGCTGGGTCAAAATCCTGGAACTCCCTTCCTAACAGCACTGTGGGTGTACCTACACCATGGATTGCAGCGATTCAAGAACGCAGCTCACTCCCACCTTCTCAAGGGCAACTAGGGATGGGCAATAAATGCTGTCCCAACCAACGAGGCCCACATCCCATGAATGAATAAAGAAAAAGCCGGGGGGCAGGTGATGGGGTTTTGGAGAGCCAATAAGTGTACTACACACTGTTCACCTTAGCGATGGCCAGCACTCTCTTGCATGTGTGAAAGAGGCCTTCAGACTTAAACAAGAGAGGTTCTTAGTACACCCATGCTAACCTATACATCTCTCTCTCTTTGATCCCGCAGGAGGAGGACATCAGGGTCATGGAGATTGTGATTTAGTGGTATGCCTCATGGCTTACAGAGACCAGAGATGAAGAAGAAGAGAGTGGCGGAGGCACCTGGCTTGGCAAAGGGAGGGGCATCTCTTCAGCAGGACCTACTGCGCACACAGCTGAAGATCCACAGTGAGCCGTTGCGCATAGGCACATTGCTAGATCGAGGGTCTATAGATGGCACCTGTTATTGCTGCAGATGACTTGAGAACCAGTATCACTGAAGACTGTGCATGTCTAGGGAACTGGTCAGTCACATGTACCTCCTGCTGCAGGATTTGGTGCCATGGGGACATGGAGGGCATCCACTGCCAGTGGTGTGAAAATGACCACTGCGCTCAATTTTTACGCCAATGGCTCCTTCCTGGGCCCTACAGGTGACCTGTGGGGGATCTCACAATCCTCCATGCACAAGTGTATCAAGAAAGTCACAGATGCCAACTTTGCGAAGGCACAGAACTTTGTGCATTTTGCCAAGATCAGGAAAGCCAGGAAGCAAGAGTGCTGGGATTTGCACAGGTCTCGGGTTTTCCACAAGTGCAGGGTACCATCGACTACACTCAAGTGGTGCTTAGATCAAGCAGTCAACTATGTGATCCATAAGAGCTTCCACTCGCTTAATGACCAACGCAACCACATCCTACAGGTCTGTGCACGATTCCCAGGGAGCGTCCTTGACTCCTACATCCTTAGCAGGTCTCAGATCCCTGGCATCTCTCAGGATCCAGATTGGCTGCAGGATTGGCTCCACAGAGGATGTGGTTGATGATGCCTATGCAGTGTCTCAGACTGCAGCAGAGTGACGGAACAACGAGGTTCATGCCGCGATCTGGACTTTGATGGTGCAACAATATGCATTTTGAAAATGAGGTTCCGGTGGCTCAACAGGTCTGGTTGAGCACTACAATACTAGTGACACCGAGAGTGTCGCGCGTCATCTTCGCTTGCTGCGTGCTCCACAACCTGGCACTGCAACTGGGGGAGGACTTGGCTGAGGAGGAGATGTAGGAGCTGCACGCACCTTCCAATGAGGAAGACATCGAAACGGATGATGATGATTAGGTCCCGAAGGCAAGGATGTCACCGACTAGGCCATCACACTGGCTAGACGAGGCAGGTGCACTTGGGAGGCCCTCATAGCCACAAGATTTGTGGAGGATGATGACAAGATGCAGTGAGAACAGTCCTGACATCCTCACCTCACATCTGTGAATGTTTGACTCCTGTGTGCCTGATGGCAGCGCACGTACCCTCAGGGTCCAGGCTCACGTCATGGAAATGCAGTGGAGGCCTGAATAGTTGCTAGATTCCAGGAGGCTGACGATGACATGCACTGAGGACACTCCATAGATCTTCACATAGTCTCTGAGAATGTTTGACTCCTGTCTGGCTGAGTGCAGCTTGCTTGCACTCTGTGAATAGGGTCATATCATGGGGACGCAGCCATGAAACTTTAAGTGCACCTGATTCCCTGTAAGCCTTCAGCACCTGTCCCCTTCAGGAGCACAGTGTCACTGGTCACAGATGCTGAAGGGATGGGGCCCAGCCCCACTTCAAAGGTGCTGAGAGCACACAGAGAGAATGAGAGAACTCTGTGACACCTGCCCAAAACATTTGGCAGCAATGACACCGAGGTGCAGGCATCAGTAAAGTGAATTTGAAGCCAGACCATTACTTTGGTTTGAAGGTTACACACTGCACAGTGAAAAGGACCTGGACTGAGACACTTGCCTTTATCTTGTGCATGGACCAAGGTTTCACATCTGAATTACAGGAACACTACTCATCATAATAAGGAGCCGTAGGCAAGGAGACATTCTTGGGAGTGTATTTACCATACTGGACATTAAGTACAAATGATTAACATCTGTGCCCAGGCTGTGCAACTACATCTTTGTAACGTTCCTAACCCCCATTACATCTTGGGAGGGCCTCCCCCAACCTCCACAGCAGAGGCGGAAGCAGCCTGCTGACTGCAATGCCCTGTCTGTGGTGACCTTGACGGATGTCCTCTTATGGGCCGTCATGGACGACCCCGGCCTGCTGTGTAGCAGTGGCACCCTCTTTGGCCTGTGGCTCTGGAGCTGTTGGGGTCACATGAGGAGGGGAATCAGATGGGCCAGACATTCCTGGAATCATCTGGGTGGATGGCCCTCAGGTGTGCACCTGCTGATCTTCCTCCTTATGAGTGCCCGAGGGCCCCTGGTTGATTCCTTGAGGAGATGGGGAATGTGGAGTGGATCGAGCCGCCCTGCACCCTTCTCACATTAACACTGTTGGAGGCCAGCTATGGCGTTAGTGATAGAGTTCAGCCCGCGCAGCAGGGCCAGACCGATGTCCTGTACTAAGGTCTCCATGGCAGCCGCCATCCTACCAGAGTTGACCTTGGTGCGTTGGCATGCGGGGTTATCACCTCAGACTGACGGAATCCTCCAATGGGCTTTAAAATCTGAGGAGTGCAGCGGACATCTCTTCCTGATGTTCCCAAGCTTGCCTGTGCAGCTCCAGCAATTGAGGTGTGACCGAGTCCAGAGGCTCCTCATATGACTCGGACTCAGCAGATTTCTGACCTCCAACAGTCGTCCAAGTGCCAGAAACCTGGGAAGCCTGCTGTGGATCAGATAGTGCAATGTGCTCACCAGATTGTGATCCTGAGGCTACTCTAGAACCAGGCCCCACCAAGGTATGTGTCTCTGCGCTGGTGGAGGGTGTGGGTGAGCACTGTGATGGATCTTCAATGAGGGTGTCATCAGATTCTCCTTCTGAGGTGTCTTCGGGGCTTGAGTGGAAGACCTGGGTTATGGACCCTTTGGCTCCTTCCCAGATGTGCCTGTGAAAACAAGGAGAGATAATTAGTATATTTCAGGGGACTGTGGAATAGGAGAACTGACTCATGGCATGGTTGTTTGATGAATGTAGCACTGCCGGATCCTCACTTGGTTGAACACCACCATCATCACTGTCAGCACAGAATTAGTCCAGATTGTCACCGGCCAGCTGGATGACTCTATTTTCAAAGTCTGTGAGGACCTTGATGTCGGTCATTCCTCCACCAGTCTGCGAAGTCTCCCTCTTCTTGTGTGCCAGCTTGTCCTGCATGAAGACAGATGGAGAGAGTGTAAGCAGGACACTTGCCAGAGCAGATCATAAGGATACCTGGCATGTGTGGGTTGTGAGTGCTGCCATGGATGGGGTGAGGACACGATCCGCGGGGCAGCTGAAGGTGTGTGTGAGAGAGTGAATGGTGATGTCCCTTGACCCAGCAGTGAATGAGATCCCTGTGGATGTGTGATGGGTTTGTGAATGTGTGAGTTGAGAGTGATGAGAAGAGTGACTTATCCTGGCGGAACAGAGTAGATCATTAATTCTCTTTCGGCACAGGGTGTCTGTCCTCTTTTGCAGGGCGTTGGTACTGACCACTGCTGCCACTGCCTCTGATGCTGGATTGGTGACTTTGCTTGCTGGTCTTCGCCCAGGGTGGGGGTGGAGGACTTCATGGCGGGCCTCCACTGCATCCACTACATGCCTGAGGGAGGCTTTGCTAAATTTGGGGGCAGCATGTTTCCTCCCTTTGGCAGCCATGACTTTGCAGCAGCTTCTGATCCCTTACGGAGTGCTAGCTCTGTGCAGGGAAGTCCTTTAAATATGGTGCCCGGATTACTGAAGGCATGAGATGATAGCAGAGCAGGTGAATCAGAGGCCGTCCCGCCAGCAATCTGGCGTGTTTCCCAGGAATGTGTTATTAATGGGTTGAGACTTGCTGGGAATGGGAGGATACAATGCAAAAACCTGCCATTGAGGCCAAAAGGTAAAATGTCCTTTTTCCCACCTGTTACCGTACTTTGTGTAAATCTGGAACAATTCCACCCATTGTCTTTGATTTTTGGACTAAGAAGGTTCATAAATACTTGGTTGGCCATAGTTCCACAATGGAAACTGATCATAAGTCACTGACAGCTATTTTGAATTCAAAATCTTCAGTACCCACTTTAGCTGCAGCCTGAATGCAGAAATGGACTTTGATTTTGTCTGCTTATCAGTACGATATTAACTACCAACGATCATAAGGTCATTGTAATGTCAATGTGATGTGTAGATTACCATCTCCATTAGAGCTAGAGCTCATCAGGGAAGTTATATTTTTCTTGCATACGTAGATGAGTTGCTAGTCACAGCAGGTGACATTCGTAGAGCAACTCACAAGCAAGGATATTGGCAAGGGTATACAACTATATCACAAATGGTTGGCTAACACAGATACTGGATTTAGAAATCAGGCCATTTTTTATGTGTAAGAACGAGTTGTCGGTGGATAAAAGTTGTGTTATGCAGGGAGACAAATTCCTGAAAGGTACAGACTGCAGTTGCTATGTGATCTTCATGATCAACACTTAGAGATGAGCTTGACAGAGACTCTGGCCCGAAGCTAGCTTTGGCAGCCAGGTTAAATAAGGACACAGAAGACACAGTGAAACAGTGTCAAGCATGTCAAGCAGTAGAAAAGAAGCCACCATTGGTACCTTTGCAACCATGGAAATGGCCAGCTAGACTCTGGCCGAGGCTGCACAAAGATTTTGCTGAATTTGAAGGGCAATGGCTGTTCATTGTGCTAGACAGCCATTTGAAACAGGTTGACGGGCTTACGATAAATCAAACAACTAGCAAAGCTTTAGATGTCTTGCATAGTTTGTTTGCTGCTTACGGGTTCCTATAGGAAATTGTGTCCGACAACAAACCTCAGCATTGTTCAGAAGAGTTTGCAAAATTCATGAGAGTGAATGGGGTAAAACACATTAGAGTTCCACCATATCATTCTGATTCAAGTGGAGCAACAGAGCTCACAGTACAAATTAGTAAGCATTCTCTTGTTAAACAAATGCTCAATACAAATTGGAAGAAAGGTCAGTTGTCATTGAATCACAAATTGGCAATAATTTTTGTTTATTTACCATAACACACCTCACACATCAGATAAGCACGGAGTTAATGGGAGGAAAGATCTTGTAACAGTCTCTATTATGAGGGACAAAGCATTTGGGAAACTAATGGGACTAAAGGCAGATAAGGCGCCAGGGCCTGATGGCCTGCATCCAAGGGTTTTAAAGGAAGTGGCTGCAGAGATAGTGGAGGCATTGGTCGAAATATTCTGGAACTCACTGGATTCTCGAAGGGTCCCAGCAGATTGAAAAATCGCTAATGTGATGCCCCTGTCCAAGAAACGAGGGAAACAAAAAGTAGGAAACTATAGGCCAGTCAGCCTAACATTCATCATTGGGAAAATGCTAGAGTCTATTATTAAGGAAGAAAAGCAGGACATTTAGAAAAGCTTAATGCAATCAAACAGAGCTAACATGGTTTTGTGAAAGGGAAATCATGTTTGACAAATTTGCTAGAGTTCTTTGAGGATATAACAAGCAGAGTTGATAAAGGGGAACTGGTAGATGTAGTGTATTTGGATTCCCAGAAGGCGTTTGATAAGGTGCCACATAAAAGGTTATTGCACAAGCTAGGAGTTAATGGTATTGGGGGTAATATATTAGCATGGATTGGGGATTAGTTAACACACAGAAGACACAGAGTTGGGATTAATGGGTCTTTTTCAGATTGGAAAGATGTAACTAGTGCAGTGCCACAAGGATCAGTCCTAGAGCCTCAATTATTTACTATCTATATTAATGACTTGGAGAAGGTGGCAAAGTTTAAAGCATCCAAATTTGCTGACAGTACAAAAATAAGTGGGAGGGCATGTTGTGATGAGGACATAAGGAATCTGCAAGGGGATATAGATAGGTTGAGTGAGTGGGCAAAAACTTGGCAGATGGAACTTAATGTAGGAAAGTGTGAGGTCATGCACATTGGTAGGAAAAATCAAAAGGCAGGCTATTATTTAAATGGAGAGAGACTCCAAAAAAGTGCAGCACAGAGGGATCTGGGTGTTCTTGTGCATGAAACACAAAAAGTTACCAAGCAGGTGCAGCAAGCAATTAAGAATGCAAATGGAACTTTGGCCTGTATTGCTAGGGGGTTGGAGTTTAAAAATAGGAAGTTTTGTTACAGGGTGCTGGTGAGGCCATACCTGGAGTACTGTGTACAGTTTTGGTCCCCGTATTTGAGAAAGGACATTCTGGCATTGGAGGTATTTCAAAAGGGATTCAACAAGCTGATTCCTGGGATGAAGGGGTTGACTTTCCAAGAACAGCTAAACAGGCCTTTATTCATTAGAGTTTAGAAGAATGAGGGGTGATCTTATTGAAACTTCCAAGATTCTGAGGGAGATTGACAGGGTAGATGTTGAGGAGATCTTTCCACTAGTGAGGGAATCTTGAACTAGGTGAAGGAATTTCTTCTCTCAGAATGTAGTGAATGTCTGGAATTCTCTACCCCAGAGATGTAGACGCTAGATCACTGAGAGTAATTACAGAGGAGGTAGATAGATTTTTGAAATATCAGGGAGTTGAGGGATATGAGGAGCTGGCATGAAAGAAGAGTTGAGGTATGAGGCAGATCAGCCATGATCTTATCGAATGGTGGGGCAGGCTTGAGAGGCCGAATAGCCCACTCCTGCTCCTATTTCTTATGTTTTTATGTTCACACTACTGACGGCAGAATGCCAGCTGAATTGTTTCTTAGAAGACACCCCAGAATTTGGTTTTCATTGCTGAAGCCACATTTAGCACAGTCAGTAGAAAGAAAATCCAAGCAGAAATAGTCATGATAGGGGTAGACGAGTAAAAGAGGTCTGAAGTTAAACCAGAAGGTTAAGGTGAAAGATCATCATCATAAGTGGTCGAAATAGCTGCCAGGAAGAGTTGTGAAAATATGTGGCCCTTGCGCAAATTTGATCTAGATGTTTGGTAGTAGAACTTTAGGTTTGTAAAAATAGATCATGTTTTACTTTCAGAGGCTCATGAAGAAGAATTGAGTTGGGAAGAATCATCTGAGTCTGATGAATTAGATAGTTGGGATACAAGTAGAGTACCAAAAGTTACTGCAACACAAGTTTTGTCTGAACCTAGTTCAGAACCAAGTAAGAGTCGATCATACAGATATGTCTGATGAAGTAGAACATTCAATTGAAGGTCAAGGGTAAAATCAGTTTTTGTTGGAGAAGACTTCTTCTCAGACTCCGGCCAAGATGGATCAAGGTCCTTCCCCAAGTTTTGAAAGACTGGGTCAAGAAAGGCGGTATCCTCTTAGGAATAGGAAATCAATAGTTAAGTTGGATTTGTAGATAAATGAGAAACAAGAAATGTATATAAATTGTATGGAATCTGAACTTTTTGTAACTTTTTCACTAAAAAGGGAGGTGTGTAATAGTATGCTCTTGTGGCCGTTTGTGAATGCATGGATATAAGTCAAACTGGAATAAAACAAGTTAATTTGGGTACTTGACTTCCATGTGGCACATAGTCGCTTTGTCCTGTAAAGATATCACAGAAAGCAAATGGAATATTGACGTTTGTTGCAAGGAGAATGGAAGGGAAGTATTGCTGCCGCTGTCCAGGGCCTTAGTTAGACCGCATCTGGAGTACTCTGTATAGTTTTGGTCTCTTTACCTAAGAAAGGATATAACTGCATAAGAAGCAGTTCAGAGAAGGTTCACTTGCCTAATTCCTGGCATGAAGGGGTTAGCTTATGAAGGAAGGTTGAGCAGATTGGGCCTGTACCCATCGGAATTTAGAAGAATGGGAGGTGATCTTATTGAAACATATGAGATCCTGAAGGGACCTGACAGAGTGGATGCTGAAAGGATGTTTCCACTTGTGGGGGAGTCTAGAGAATGGGGCACTGTTTGAAAATTAAGTGTCCCTTATTTAAGACTGAGATAAGGATTTTGTTTTTCTCTGAGGGTCATTAATCTGTGAAGTTCTCTTTCCCAGAGAGAAAAGAGACTGGGTCATTGAATACATTCAAGGCTGAGTTAAACAGATTTTTGATCTACAAGGGAGTCAAAGACAGGAAAGTGGAGATTATAGTCAGATCGGCTATGATCTTATCGAAAGGTGGAGCAGGTTCGAAGGGCCGAATGGCCTACTCCTGCTCCTAATTCTTGTGTCCTTGCGCTATAGCTGCCAACTTCAGCCAATGCAGACCTGTCACTGAACTCTCTCTCCTTATAGCTGCAAGGCTCTGAAAACCTTTGAAAAACACCTGTTAATTGGCTCTTGACCAGGCTCAGTTACCTGCCTGCCACCATTAAGTGTGATCTCCACCTAGCAGCCTGGCCAACTTTGCGAAACTTCAACAGTGACAGGAATAATTGGATCTATGTTTCATTGCTGCCCCTGCCATTTTGCCAGACCACCTTCCAATCAGTTGTCACCCTGGGCGCAAAGAAATTTTGTCTCAATGTAGGTTTTGCTGACTCTTAATGACGTTCAAAAGTATACCACAAGATGGCACTCTAGATAAAGGTGGACAATACAACATTTATGATACTTTTGCCTTGTGGAATCAGTGAAATATATTTGTTAAAATTAAAGGGTAGTTATGGGTAAACATAGGACCTGACCAGTTGAAACTATTATAAAGAAATAAATATATATTGAATGCATGGTTTCACTCCACCTCAGAGGCTGGCCATTGTATCGGAGCTGTAATTGCGTGGTAAACTCAGGGAACAAAAGATTGAATGCAAATTGTTTCAAAATATTAAAAATGTACATCCTAAACTAATAATGAACACCACATTAAAGATAGTAGGGGCTAAATTAGAAAGCCCCAGGCATTGGCATCATAATGTTTAATTATCCCACGTCCATCAGCAGGGGGCCCAAGGTCATTACTTGAAGTTAGCCTGCACTGATTAAAGCTAACCTGCACTTCTTAAAAGGGTTATGGCTGCAGCAGATGCTAGGAGTCCTGTATGAGCTGATTCTCACCTTGGAAAGAGAGAAAAGACTTGCTGAGCATGGATAAATGAGGGAGCCCAGGTTTTCCAACACTGCACTGGTGAAGGTGGAAGTAGGAGAGGTGTCCTGTGCTTGCAGGGGTTAGGAAACCTTCCACCCACATAGGCCTGAATTTTACGCTTGGCAGGCGTGCGCAATCAGTGGGCCCTCGACCAGTCAGGAAACAGGGCGCCACCAGCGATCAGCCCTCAGCCGCAATTTCACACTGGCTGGCCAATTAAGGTCCACCCAGCATGAAACGCGTCTTCACACTAGTCGTGAAGGGCCGGGCTGGTTCCAACGGCGACCTGGCTGGCAGTTTAAAAACAGCACAGGCAGCTCCATGAAGGCTGTCAGAGAAGAACATATCTTTGCGCTAAAGTCAGAAGCCATGGCTTCAAGTGCGCCTGGAGACGCCAGACGGGAGGGCGGGTCGGGTGGGCACTCGGCCCCACGCACCCTCGGTTTTCAGGCGAGTGCCTCACGGTCCTCCTGGAGGTGGTTGCTAGGAGGGACAATCTTGTCCCCAGAGATGGATGAAGCAGGCCCCTGCACCTGACAAAAAGAGCTTGGGAGGAGGTGGCAGTGCAGGTCAGCAGCCACAATGTTGTGCAGCACACATTGGTGCAGTGCCGGAAAAGGTTTAATGACCAGCTGCACTTGGCAAGGGTGAGCACCATGTTGGCGTGGATAAGTGTGGTGAAGTGTTAAGGTCTGTCTGTCCCCCCTGTGGAGCTCAGGGGTGTTAGAGTCTGAGTGCCAACTGTCAATGACGCCGGAACTAGACAAGGGGGTGAGCCCTGGCTGCTTGGGCTGAGAGCCTTGTGGCTTGAAGGCCACGACTCGGATGTGACCTGTGAGGTGTACCTCAGATAGGGTTGGACAGGCTACGATGGTACTTCAGGTAGAGTGTGGACTAATCAATGGTCCTCTGTCCTTTCAGGAGAAGATGAGCCATTACAAATAGAGAGGGCAAGGACAGGCGGAGGCCTCCAAACCTCCTAATCCTAACCAGATTTGAGCAGGACACCTTGGAGCTGGAGAGGCGTCATGCACCTCAGTCAACCATATAGAGGCTGGGGTGTCAGACGAAGGTAAGAGTGCAGTTCACAGAGGTGAGAGTTTCAAATGGTGCAAACATTCTTGTGTAGTCTCCCCATTGATAGGATCCTCAAAACTGGAGCCCAGATTGATCATTGAAAGACGAAGGCACCATGATGCAGATCTCCATTGACTCACCAGGGTGCCTGGCATGCAGAGTGACAGTGTGATGACTTAAACTAATGACATGTCGTTGTTCTCGCCGAAGAGCCACTCCTGACACTAGAGGGCCGCTGGGCTTCACATGCAGCTATGTCACACCCGCTTTCTGAACCAGGCACCAGCGCAGATACCAGCAACTTGTTGGGCAGTAGATCCTCGGCTAGAATGTCGGTGCACATTGGTCAGGGCACTTCACACTCACTTGAGAAGAAGGTGGAGGCAGAGAGTGCCCAGGGCGCTGGCAGTCGGAGGACTGCTGGAGACTAAGATGATGCTGAGCCGAAGGCAGATGATGAGCCTCTGGAGCCGTCCATTAGGCGGCAGACGCTGGATGTCCAGTGGGATGTGCGAGAGGATCTGGTGAAGATCCATGACGGTCTGCGTGCCATGGTCTCTGTTGTGGAGGAATCCATGCGGAGCATAAGCACTGCATTGACCCTCATGGCCGATTGCACTGCCTCCTTCATTGAAAGAATGGCAACTGTCATGGAGAGGCAGCTCCAGGGGCAGAATCAGGGGTCACTGGTGTTGCGCTTGGACCTGCGAACTCTCACACAGACACTGACCTCAGGTGGTCAGTACCAGTGTGGGAGATGGATGAGGCACCCAGTATCCAATCTAGGTGCCCGTCCATCAATGGTGAGCAGGGAGATCCAGAGCGACCTCATGTTGGTGCACAAGCTGTTTGTCATCTTTGCAGGCTCCTCTCAGGGCGCTGTGGATGACGGCAGCAGCTCCTCTACCAGTAACCGTGGCATCTGATGAGGCTGTGATGACTGGAGAGATGCCAGCCATGGCATTGGCCACTCCCTCCCAGGCGGGGCCAGCACAGGCTCCACTGGCCAGAAGATGGCTGCCAAGGTCATCAAGGCCAACAGGACAGCAGAGTCAGCAGGATGTCTCCAGTGCCACTGCCAGCGAGGGGGGTGGGGGGGGGGGGGGTGCAACAGGACATAGCACTCGCAAACGTATGTTTAAGGCATCATGAGCACAAGAGGTTCACAGGTGATCTTCTGTTCTGTAATGTTTTGTTTATGTTTACTGGTCTGGGAATGAATACCAGAGATGGTACTGTTAATTTGTTTGGGTTGTTGAAATGACATAAATTTTGGTTTTTGCCTTAATGGCCTGAGTATGCTTCACTTTTTTATTTTTTTGGTGCAGGGTACGCAAGTATGTAATGCTAGATGTGAGTGGCTCTAACCTTTATTGCACAGGCACAGAGTGGACTTTGGGTTCAAATGAAAGGATCATTTCAGACATCTGGGATGGAGGCGGCAGCCCCGGCAGAAGGTGCAAGCAGATCTTTGGCAGCCTAGCTTAAGCAGTGTTTGATCAAGGCATCCCTGGTGTCCCTGCCTCCCTGGAGGTTACAGAGGTCTGCCTCCATGCCCTCAGCGTTCTCCTCACCATGCTCCTCTTCTGACTCACTACTGGGTTCATCCTCTCTAGCCTGTGGAGCTGCCTCAAGATCCTCTTCCTCCAGTGGGTTTCCCCTGGCCAGTGCCAGATTGTGGAGAGCGCAGTATGCAACCACTATCAGTGACACCTGCTCTGCGGGACACTTTAATGGAGGCATGACTTCTATTATAGCACTGCTCTGCCTCTGTTCTTGGGTGGCGGAGAGACATCATAAGTCACTGTTTCAATGGATAGCCCTCATCACCCAGCAGCCATCCATCCAGTCGGGCTGGAGTACTGAAGAGCACCTGGGAGTCTCTCAGGATATAAGCATTATGGGAGCTGCCTGGATACCTTGCACAGATTTGCAGAATCTGCATCCTGTGGGCACACACTACCTGGACAATCAAGTGGAATCTCTTCCTGTTGACAAAGGCACTCGGCTGTCCTGCTGGCGTCTTGATGGCCACATGTGTACAGTCAATTGCACCCTGGATGTGGGGGAAACCAGCAATCACTGCAAAGCCTCTGGCTCGCTCAGCCTGACTGGCCTCATCAGTATGGAAATGAATAAATGTCATTACCCACCGGAACAGAGCTCCTGTCACTAGCTTGACGCAACTGTGAACAGCTGACTGGGAGACTCCACACAGATCCCCCACTGGAAAGAGCCGGAGGCATAGAAGTGGAGGGCCCCCATGACCTTCAGAGCCACTGGCATGGGGCTTCCACCCACACAGCGAAGGTGACAAATGGAGGTCATGGTTTCCCTGGAGAGGCGGAACCTCCTTCGACATAGCACCATGGACATATTGAGGTAGCTGCATTGCTGCCTGTAAACTCTGGCAGCAGGATAGTGGCATCTTCTGCAGCCTCTTCTGCCTTGGACTACCTGCTGGCCCTGCATTCTTGTGCCTGTGCTTCTCCCCACACCAGTCACTCCCTTGGAAGCTGCATTGGGACACCTGGTCTCCTCTCCCTTTTGCCCCTCTCTTCCTCCTCAGAGGAGGTGCCTCTAGCAGAGACCACAATCCCCATTACCAGGGTAACAGAAAGCTGCCTGATACTTGCAAGGATCCACATGGTCAAAATCCTCCAGGGCCCTTGGAGAACCCAATGATTCCTGAAATGAAGGGTAGCAATGCGAAGAATGAAGCTCAGAACAGAGGTGAATCTGTCAAGTTCAAATAAGCAACCAGCAGCAAACTATCTCCTAAACTTCTCACTACTCACACTGGCAATGCTGCTGACCCTTTCCATCCCACCCTTGGATGAGGTTTTGCAAAATGTGGGCTGCCTTGCTCATTTTGCCTATGTGATGAGCGCAAAATCGCACTGGCAACATAAAATCGGGTTCAATTGGGTTTTTAATGGCCTTTTAATTGATGATGGGCACTGCTCCGACACCTGCACGTGTCCACCAACCTGGAGGTTGTGCACATGTGGGATTATGTCAGGATGCTCGCCCAATGCCTTCTCACACTATTTTACGCCTGATCAGGTCGGGCATGTGCCCGCTGGTGAGGCAGAAAATTCTGCCCATAGTGAAAAGGCGTTACAAACAGATAGTCACAGAGGTCATTGCCAAGAATGCAGTCCCAAAGACCTGAATGCAGTTGCACAAAAAATTTAATGACTTCACTTGAGTGGTCAAGCCAGTGAATGCATCTTCAGGTACGAGACCTGAACAATTGCATCACTATCATAGAAACATAGAAACATAGAAACTAGGAGTAGGAGTAGGCCATTAGGCCCTTCGAGCCTGCTCTGCCATTCATTATGATCATGGCTGATCATCCAACTCAATAGCCTGCTCCCACTTTCTCCCCATACCCTTTGATCCCTTTCGCCCCAAAAGCTGTATCTAACTCCTTCTTGAAAACATACAATGTTTTGGTCTGAACTACTTCCTGTGGTAACGAACTCCACAGGCTCACCACTCTCTGGGTGAAGAAATTTCTCCTCTTCTCAGTCCTAAATGGTGTATCCCGTATCCTCAGACTGTGGCCCCTGGTTCTGGACTTCACCACCATCTGGAACATCCTTCCTACATCTACCCTGTCTAGTCCTGTTAGAATTTTATAGGTTTCTATGAGATCCTCCCTCAGTCTTCAGCCACTATCCTCAGCCACTGCTCAACCACAACCCTATCACTCATCTACCAACAATCTCTATCAGTAAGGACTCATACCTAACATGCATATGCTTCACCTAACCTTCGCATATTTAGCACTATTGCAAGGCACACACCCACATCTCACACACAGCTGTTCAGTATGTCAGTCACATCATCCAAACATATTGAATGACAGATGAAGCTTAATGCGGAGAAGTGCATTTTGGCAGGAAGAACATGGAAAAACAACATAAAATAAGGGGTGAAATGTTGAAGGGGGTGCAGGAACAGAAGGACCTGGGTGTTTTTTATGCATAGATCATTGAAGGTGGCAGGACAGATGGAGAGAGCAGTAAATAAAGCATACAGTATCTTGGGCTTTATTAATAGCTGCATAGAGTACAAGAACAAGGAGGTTATGCTGAATTTATATAAGACACTCGTTAGACCTCAGCTGGAGTATTGTGTGCTGTTCTGGATGCCACGTTATAGGAAGGATGTGAACACATTGGAGAGAGTGCAGAAGAGGTTTACAAAAATGGTTCCAGGAATGTGAAACTTCAGTTACAAAGATAGATTGGAGAGATAGGGATTGTTCTCCTTGGAGAGAAGAAGGCTAAGAGGAGAGTTGATAGAGATGTTCAAAATCATGAGGAGGCTGGACAGAGTAAATAGGGAGAAGCTGTTCCTGCTTGTAGATGGGTTGAACGAGAGAGCAGATTTAAAATGATTGTAAAAGAAGCAAATGTGAGTGAGAAAAAACTTTTTCACACAATGAGTAGTTTGGGTCTGGAATGCACTGCATGGAAGTGTGGTGGAGGCAGGTTCAATCGAAGCATTCAAGAGGGCATTAGATGATTATTTGGATAGAAACAATGTGCAAGGGAATGAGTAAAGGCAGAAGAATGGCCCTAGATCATAATGCTCATTTGGAGAGCCAGTGCAGACATGATGGG
Organism: Carcharodon carcharias; assembly: GCF_017639515.1. Classification (NCBI taxonomy): domain Eukaryota; kingdom Metazoa; phylum Chordata; class Chondrichthyes; order Lamniformes; family Lamnidae; genus Carcharodon; species Carcharodon carcharias. Next base: position 116,001,825 of record NC_054469.1, on the reverse strand, counting down.
CTGAATGGCTTCCTTCTGTGCTGTTAAAACTCTGTGATTCTGTGACACTCATTGACACACTACCCTGTCTCTTGAAGGAGAAGATAATGCACCACCGAAGGCAGCAAGAACTAACTGGAAGGGGAGAAACACACCTGCATGCTCTAACCCTAAAGGGGAGGATGATACTTATCACTATTGGAAGAAGCATTGCTGAGGCCTTGGTCGGTAGCAGGGTGAAATCCATTGAAGATGGTGTTATTTCCATACCTAGAGCTTGATTTGTCCATTGGAGATGTGAATTGAGAAGTTGGTTCAATTCCAGGTTGTGAACCCACCATGTATGTTCTGAAGCACGATTTTCACAAGTCAGGGTCTTAATGACCCTAGAGATGGGCCTGCTACTCGATTACTGGCCAGGGGAATGGTAATGGAGGCAGGACAGCAGGGAAGTGATCATAAGATCATAAGGAATAGTAGTAGGAGTAGGAGTAGAATTAAAAGTCTAATTATGACCATGAAATCATTGTTGATTGTCATAAAAACCCATCTGGTTCATGAATGTCCTTTAGAGAAGGAAATCTGCCATTCTTACCTGGTCTGGCCCATATGTGACTCCAGACTCACAGCAGTGTGGTTGACTTTTAAATGCCCTCTGAGCAAGAGCAATTGGGGATGGGCAATAAATGCTGACCAAGCCAGTGACACCCACATCCCACGAACGAATAAACTAAAAGGTCATTGGGCCCATTGAGCCTGCCCACTGTTCAGGAAGATCATGATTGGTCTGATTGTGGCCTTAATTTCACTTTCCTACCTGCACCCCTCTCATAACCCTTGACTCCCTTGTAGATCCAAAACTTGCCGAACTCAGCCTTGAATATATTCAATGATCCAACATCCATTGCTCTCTGGGGAAGGGAATTACAAAGACTAATGACCCTCTGAGAGAAGAAATTCCTCTTCAGCTCCATCTTAAATGGGAGTCCCCTTATTTTTAAACTATGGTTGCTAGTTCTAGAGTCCCTCACAAGACGAAACATCCTCTCAGCATCTACCCTGTCAAGCCCCCTCAGAATCTTGTACGTTTCTATAAGGTCGCTTCTCATTTTCTAAACTCCAATGAGCGTAGGCCCAACTTGCTCAACCTTTCCTTATAAGGCAATCCTTTCATCCCAGGAATCAACTTAGTGAACCTTCTGTGTCTTCAGTGCAAATATATCCATCTTTAATTAAAGAGACCAAGGTTGTACATAGTACTCTAGGTGCATTCTCACCTGTGCATTGTACAGTTGTAACAAAATTCCCCTACTTTTATACCCTCTATCTCCCTGGCAATAAAGGTTAACATTCTATTTGCTTTCCTAATTTCTTGCTGTACTTGCATGCTAACCTTCTGTGATTCATGTACAAGGACACCTCTGTATTGTAGCATTCTGCAATTTCTCTTCATTTAAATAATATTCTGCTGTTCTATTCTTCCTGCCAAAGTGAACAACCTCACATTTTCTCAAATTATACTCCATCTACCAATCTTTACCCATACACTTAACCGCCTAAATTGCTTTGCAGACTCATTGTATCTCCTCACAACTTACTTGCCAATCTATCTTCATATCATCAGCAAACTTCATCCAAGTCATTAATATAGATCATAAATATTTGAGGCCCCAACACTGATCCCTGTGGCCATCCTCGAGTTACAGTTTGCCAATCACAAAATGATCCATTTATCCCAATCCTTTGTTTCCTGTTAGTTAGCCAATCTTCTAGTTCATGCTAATGTATCACCTCTAACAACATGAATTCCTATCTTGTACAGTAACCTTTTATGTGGCACCTTATTGATTGCCTTATGGAAATCCAAGTACACTATATTTACTGGTTCCCCTTTATCCACCCTGCTTGTTACATGTTCAAGGAACTCAAATAAATTTGCCAAAAAGGATTTCCCTTTTCAAAACCATGTTCACTGCCTGATTATATTATGATTTCCTAAATATCCTACTATTACGTCCTTAATAATGAATTCTAGCATTTTCTCAATGACAGATGAAATGATCAGGCCTTAATTTCTTGCTTTCTCTCTTCCGCCTTTCTTGATTAGAGATATTAAATTTGCTGTTTTCCAGCCATTTGGGACCTTTTGAAAGCCTATGGAATTTTGCAAGATTGAAACCAATGTGTCTGCTGTCTCTGTAGCCACTTCTTTTAAGACCATAGGATATAGATACAGAGGCTATCAGATACAGAGGACTGGAGTCAGGAGGTGAGTTACTCACCACTGAACTCCCAGTCTCCTCCAGATCCAGGAGATCAAACACAGGTTGGGTAACCACTTTGAGGAGTACTTCCATTCATGCCACAAGCATGATCCAGAGTTTCTGGTGGCCTGCCATTCTAATTTTCCACCCAGAAGGAAAAACCAGTAACATTTCGGAAATGCCTGGTACTGGTCTGACCTCATCTTGTATACCTTAACATGGAACTCCAGTTCAATCCAGTTCCAGTCATTTCCCAAGTTTTACTGGTTTTTCCTTCTGGACACTTTGCTCTCATGCTGACATTTCTGCCCTCAGCCTACTGCAGTGTTCCATTGAATCTCAAAACAAGCTCAAGGAACAGGACCTCATCTCTTGATTAGGCACTTTACAGCACTGGACTCAACACTGAGTTCAACAATTTCAGACCATAATCTTGGCTCCCCCATTTTGTTTCCTTTTCTTTGCAGGTGTTGGCCTTAATCTTGTTTTTCTTTTTTTTTTACTTTTGGACTTAATTTTAGGGAATGAAGCTAGGCAAGTGGTAGAGGTACTAGTGGGGGAGCATTTTGCAGATAGTGATCATAACTCCGTTAGATTCAAGGTTGTTATGGAAAAGGACAAAGATGGGCCAGAAATCAGAGCTCTAAATTGGGCGAAGGCCAATTTTAATAAGATCAGATATGATTTGGTCAGAGTGGACTGGGAGAAACTACTTTTAGGTAAATCTGTGTCAGACCAATGGGACTCTTCAAGAAGGAAATAGGGAGAGTATAGGGCCAACATAAAACAGTAAAAATAAAGGGTGGGACCAACAAATCCAGGGAGCCCAAGATGTTGAGAGAAATACAGGATAGGATAAAGAGAAAAAGGGAGGCTTATGGCAGATACCGAGGGCTCAAAACAGCGGAAGCCCTAGAGGAGTATAGAACGTGTAGGGGGGAACTTAAAAAGGAAATTAGGGGAGCAAAAACAGGGCATGAAGAAACATTGGCGGGTGAAATGAAGGAAAATCCAAAGTTATTTTACAAGTGCGTTAAGAGTAAGATGATAACTAGGGAAAGCATAGGGCCCAGTAAGGACCATAGTGGTAATTTGTGTGTGGAGCAAGAAGATGTAGGTAGGGTTCTAAATGAATACTTTGTGTCGGTGTTCATAAGTGAGAGGGACGATTTGGATATGGAAATCAGGCAGAAAGACTGTGATATACTTAAAGAAATTAGCATAGAAAGGGAGGAGGTTCTTAGTGGTCTGGCAGGCTTAAAAGTAAATAAATCTCCAGGACCAGAAGAAATGTATCCCAGGCTGGTGATTGAGGCAAGGGAGGAAATAGCAGGGGTGCTGGCAATAATTTTTGATACTTCTCTGGCCACAGGTGCCAGAGGTCTGGAGGACAGCCAATGTGGCACCGTTATTCAAGAAGGGAGGAAGGGATAAACCAGGGAACTACAGGCCAGGCAGGCTAACCTCAGTGGTGGGGAAACTATAGGAAGCAATTCTGAGGGACAGAATTAATCTACACTTGGAGAGGCAGGGATTAATCAAGGACAGTCAGCATGGTTTTGTTAAGGGGAGGTCATGTCTGACCAAATTGATTGAATTTTTCGAAGACGTGACCAGGTGTGTAGATGAGGGCAATGCATTTGACATAGTCTACTTGGACTTCAGCAAGGCTTTTGATAAGGTCCTGTATGGGAGACTGATAATGAAGGTAAGAGCCCATGGGATCCAAGGCAATTTGGCAAATTGGATCCAGAATTGGCTGAGTAGCAGGAAGCAGTGGGTGATGGTCGAGGGGTATTTTTCTGACTGGATGCCTGTGTTCAGTGAGGTTCCACAGGGATTGGTGTTGGGTCCCTTGCTGTTTGTGGTATATATAAATGATTTAGACTTGAATATAGGAGGGTTGATCAGTAAGTTTGTGAATGACACGAAAATTGGTGGAGTGGTAAATAGTGAGGAGGCTAACCTTAGATTACAGGAGGATATAGAAGGGCTGGTCAGAAGGGCTGATCAGTGGCAAATGGAATTTAATCTACATAACTGTGAGGTGATGCACTTGGGCAGGATAAACAAGGCACGGGAATAGACGATGGACGGTAGGACCCTGGGAAGTACTGAGGATCAGAGGGATCTTGGTGTACATGTCCACCAGTCTCTTAAGGTAGTGGGGCAGGTAGATAAGGTGTTAAGAAGGCATATAGGATATTTGCCTTCATTAGCCGAGGCATAGAATATAAGGTCAGGGAGGTTATTGCTGGAGCTGGATAAAATGTTGGTTAGGCCACAGCTATAGTATTGCGTGCAGTTCTAGAATCCTCATTATAGGAAAGATGTGATTGCACTAGAGAGAGTGCAGAGGAGATTTACCAGGATCTTGCCTGGGCTGGAAAGTTTTAGTTATGAGGAGAGATTGGATAGACTGGGGCTATTTTCCCTGGAGCAGAGGAGATTGAGGGGGGACATGATTGAGGTGTATAAAATTATGAGGGGCATAGATAGGGTAGACGGGAAGGAACTTTTCCCCTTGGTGGTGAGATCAATAACCAGGTTAGAATTAAGGTAAGGGGCAGAAGGTTTAGAGGGGATGTGAGGAAGAATTTTTTCACCCAGAGGGTGGTGGGAATCTGGAACTCACTGCCTGAAAGAGTTGTACAGAGCGAAACCCTTGTAACATTTAAGAAGTATTTGGATGTGCACTTGTGATGCCATGGCATACAAGGCAATGGGCCGAGTGCTGGAAAATGGGATTAGAATAGTTAGGTACTAGTTTGGCCGGTGCAGACTCAATGGGCCGAAGGGCCTTTTTCTGTGCTGCAGACTTCTAAGACTATGACTCTATTACAGCAGCTGTTCATTATTCTGCCATTCATGCCTCCTCTGGACACATCTTTTGTTTCTTTACTTTTCCCATTACCACTCCCTTTGGTTCCACATCACCAATTAATATGTGCTGCCTGCTGCCCTGTCACAGACCTTGCTGTTAGTTTTTATTCCCCACACTCCCCCAAATTCCTGGCTTGGAAGCCATGAGGATTTCTGACTCTTTAAGTGCCATTAATTTTTTCATTGTTGTCATCTTGCTTATATTAATTTTGTTGAATCTTGTCCCTGATTCAATAAAATATTTATTGGGATGTCTGACATGGTGACCTTTTCATCAACTGTAAATAATCATGCAAAGTAATCATTCAGCATGTCCACTATTTCTTTATTTTCATTGACAACATCACCATTATCAGTTTTCAAAGGGTCCACTTTGCTTCTGATCACCTCCTTTTCCTAATACAATTGTTAAAAATATTGTGCTGACCGTGATGTTTATTGTAAGTTTCTTTTCATATCCATCTTTTGAAGCTCTTACAACAGCTATTCGCCCTTTATTGTTCTTTATCTACTTCTCATTTGCTGGGATATGCACTGTTTTTGCATTTTTTGTATTTATGTTGTAGTCTTAAGTTGTCATTTTTGGCCCTTTAGGGGTATAAACTACCAGTATCACATTAAATTATTTTTTGAACATCTCCCACTGACCTTCTGCTGTTTTATCCATTGACAGATTTGCCCTGTTTACGATGGGCATTCTTTGTCTCATTCCATTGAAGTCAGCCTTACATAAATCTAGTTGTTATTCGCTTTTATGTTTCTCCCTTTCAAACACAACATTGAACTTGATCAAATTATGATGGCTATTTTATAAGTGTTCACCCACCATTATGCTGTTAACTAAATCTGGCTCGTTACTCATTACTAAATCTAAGATGGTGTGATTCCTCATTGGCTTTAGGACATATTGTTGCAGAAAACTATTCTAATCATACTCAGAAAATTCACTATCTTTCTGACATGTGCTAGTCTACTGATCCCAATCCATATGAAAGTTACATTTCTGCATTAAAATCACTCTGACTTTACTACATACTTGTCTAAAATCAGCATTTATAGAAGTTACCACTTCACAGTTACTACCTGATGGCCAATAAATAACTTCCACTACAATCTTATTTTTTTCTACTTCTTAATTCTACCCATAAAGCCTCCACAACTTGTTTACCCTCTCATTATATCCTTTCTCATATCATTTAAGTGATCTTACCCTTAAATCTTAAGGCTACTACTCCCCACTACCATGTTCACTATATTTCATGTGGACCTTATAACCCATCAGTTCAGCCAAAAGGTCATCAATATGAAACATCAATTCTATTTTTCTCTCCCCAGATGCTGCCTGACCTGCTGATTATTTCCAGCATTTTCTGTTTTTATCTGAAGGACATTCATTTGGCAGCAGAGCCAAATATCTGTACCGTTGCTTAGGCATCTTTCTATTGAACAACAATAAAAAAAAATCCAATGAGTCATATTCACTTTCCTGCCTTTGCTTACTATAAGGTTTCCTTCTGTGTTTGGAACACATGTTTGATCTTTTCATAAATGTGGGTCTGTGTTACAATTCATTCTCTAAGTGAAGATGAAAAAGAGTTTGTAATTCATAATAGTTCTGCTACTCCATTATCAAATCTCTTTTATTTTTACAAACCATTAAACAAGTGATCCTGCCTAGAAGTCACTGGACTTCATCTGGTGGAATTCCAACCTGAGGGTGTCTTTTCACTATGTTCATTTCTCTTCTCCAACATCCCTAGGGATATACCTGAAAGGATTCAGATACTTGTTTGCAGATATAACGAGTTGAGCTCAAATCATGTAAAGTATTAATATTTATTGTGCTCTTTGCTAATATTGGCCTTTAGCATCTTCCAGAGAGGTTTAATTTGAGAGTTCTGCAGATAATTCTCCAATAATTATACACCTGAGTAGAAAAAGGGATGCCAAATCAGCTCACATGATCCACTTTGCACTTTATGTCCCTGAATGTGATCACCCCTATTTTCTGATCTCTATGGCTTATATTTAAAACAGTGCAAACTGAAGAGCAAATTTCAGAAACTGGGCAGTACATTTACAATTAGTGAAAAATAGTCAAACTGGATTGAAAGCTTGCTGAATGAAAACAGAATCTATCTGGAGAAAGTGATAAGCAGACCTCTGTAGAGATTAGCTGTGTGACCCCATTATTCATTATATATTAAATTCGGTGCATGGGCCATGCCTGCAGCATTTCAATTGGTTTGATTTTGATGTAACCTCTTTCATCAGACAAGAGGCAGAAGAAGTGCTCCCACAACCTGCCTGATGAATGCAGTCAGGGGCCTGGATCATTTTAATGATTGGGCTTCATTAAAATAATTTCAGTGAGCTCTGTGCACATTCAGAGAAACTGGTTGATCAAGTTGGGGGTTCAGGGGGAAATGATAGGAAAATCAGATGTCTCTTCTATGCAGTTTAGTCAATTTTGTTAAGCTATAGGGTGAGGGAGGTTGGGGTACAGTACTAGAAGGTTGGGAGTAGGCAGATAAAATTTTATCAAACCATAAGAAATAGAAGAACCAGAAGAAGACTTAATTCTGTGGAAGGCTCATGAGGACTCGAAACGTCAACTTTGTTCTTCTCTGCCGATGCTGCCAGACCTGCTGAGCTTTTCCAAGTATTTCTGTTTTTGTTGCAGAAGAACTGGTAACAGGCTACAAAAAACTTGGCATTAAAAACTTAAGCAACTCTGATGTTGGAGTGGCCTCCAGATGTCCCTTTAAGAACTGTTTTTTAGACAACACAACATTCAGTAACAAAAACAAAAATTGCTGGAAAAACTCAGCAGGCCTGACAGCATTTATGGAGAGAAAGACAGAGTTAACGTTTCAAGTCTGTATGACTCTTCTTCAGACCTAAAGAGAAGTTAAAATGTGGTGAAATATATACTGTTTAAGAGGGTTGGGACAGGTGAAGCTGGATAGAAGGCCAATGATAGGTGGAGGTAAAGGAGAGATTGCAAAAGATGACATTAAGAAAAGGTTGAAGGGATGTTAATGATGGTGACACTGGCTAAAGAAGGTGCTAATGGTGACATTAAGAGTAAAAAGCAGGATGAGCAAATGGCAGATGACCCTAGTGGGGGTCGGGTAGGGGGAGGGGACGGTGTGGGAAAAAAGATCGAAATAGGCTAAAAGGTGGGGATAAACAATGAATGGAAATAAATTTTAAAAATAATAATAGAAATAGGTGGGGGAAAATGTATAAAAATTAAAAAATAAATATTGAAAAAAGAGGATCAAAAAGGGGTGAGGATGGAGGAGAGAATTCATGATCTGAAGTTGTTGAACTCAATGTTAAGTCCGGGAAGCTGTAAAGTGCCTAATCGGAAAATGACGTGCTGTTCCTCCAGTTTGCATTGAGCTTCACTGGAACATTACAGCAGGCCAAAGAGGGACATGTGGGCATGAGAGCAGGGTGGTGTGTTGAAATGGCAAGCGACAGGAAGGTCTGGGTCATGCTTGCGGATGGACCGAAGGTGTTCTGCAAAGTGGTCACCCAGTCTGTGTCTGGTCTCTTCGATGTAGAGGAGACTGCATTGGGAGCAGCAAATCCAGTAGACCAAAGTGAGGAAAGTGCAAGTGAAGCGCTGCTTTACTTGAAAGGAGTGTTTGGGCCCTTGGATGGTGAGGAGGGAGGAAGTAAAGAGGCAGGTGTTGCACCTTCTGCGATTGCATGGGAAGGTACATTCAGTACCTCTGGTACTGTACTTGAAAAAATGCTCTTGGGTCCTATTAATGCAGAGGATACCAATTGGTATTATATAATGAGGCTCCAGTGGGAAGCTTGGATACCTGTGTGAAGCCCTTGATCAAAATTGCAGCAAGTGGCATGATGGAAAGAACAGGTTCAGCTCCAATTTGGTGCCTGCTACCACCTGGCCCCTACTTGAGAGCAGGGATGAAAATCAGAGCTATTAGAAGCAACTGCAATAGGTGTTATTGTTGTAGGTGGTGTACAAAGTTAATGTTGTCACACAACCCTGTTATCCCCTCTTATTTTATAATGAGAGTACATCATCTTCTAATTTCACAAACTGGTTGCTGACTTTCCACAAAACATTCAAAATTTCTCTGAGAATGATCTGGATCACCATTTTTCTCAGTAACTAAAATATTTATTGCCCAAAATAAGGGTTTAAACAAAATGTAAAACAAAATACATATTTTGTGATAATATGATTATATTTATTGATTGCATTTTCCTTCATTTCTTTATTAAAGCTTTTGCTTGAAGGCTTCACCCTTTCTCAAAAGCCTATAATTGTATTTTATACTATTAACCCCAGAAGTGTAATTTTGAGTTGAAATTGAATTATGCAGTCTGAGTTCATGCAGGGGACTTAATTTCAAGGATCAGTCAGTATCGTCTGGTCAGCTAAACTGATGGAATATTTTTCTTTAGATTCTAGCATTTGTTACGCAGTAGCTACTCTTCATTCATATGTAGTTTCCATAAGAATAGATCTGGATTTAGATCCCAGGCACATTTGTTGAAGCCCATTTAGTAAAAATAAAAGTTGACTTATTCAGTCACTGTAAGCCAGTGACTCTAATGTTATCCCTTATTTAACCTAAATGCTCTTATTAGGTAATAATTTCTCTCTGATTTAATATGAGGCACAGGAAATATATTACTTATCATAAATGATGTGGATCCTTTCCACAAACATAAAATCAGTTTTTCAGGGTTAGTGAAGGCATGTAGCAGTCATTATGAAGTTAGTGCACCATGAAAAACCTAGTTAAAAAAGAAAAAAAATGACTGGCATTAATACATTGCTTTTCATGACTCCCGGATGTATAAAAGCGTTTTACAGCTAATGAAGCACATTTGAACTGTTGTCATTATTGTATTGTTGCACCTCATTCAACAAGGTGTATTTTTTTCAATGGTTTTTACAGAGAGACTAACAGTAGGAAAGTAGAAGAATTTTAAACAAGCCTGCCCTTCCCTAAAGCGAACAGTGCGATTCTAGACCAATTGCCAATAATGTATTATTCCAGAATTGACTGAATATCCTACTTGCATAGACCCTGAATTTTTCATTCCAACAGAATATTGTACCAAAACTCTTACGTTTCAATCAACACTCGCTTAATGCACTAACCATTAATCTAACAGCTATCAGTACAATTCCAAATCCATTATTTGATGGTGTGCATGGTAAGTTGAAAAAAAAACGAGGCTTTGAAAATATCTCCCTCCCTCCGCCTTGCGTTGGTTAGTAACATTCATGACGAGTTTCAATTTATGATGAACGCCCGGGGCGTCTCAGCTCTCACTACTGCGAGGACTCCGGAATGGAGTTTGAGATGTAGAAAACAGCTCGGAATTTCTCTTTGAGTTTTCATTCAGAGTAAGATGCTGTTCATATGCGCTTTTGATTTTAAAATCTTTGTTTCAGAAACATTATTAAATTATCAACTCTTGTAAGCTTGTTTCCTCCATCTACTTTGATTAAAAGCTGCACAAGACGAAGACTTGTAGCACAGTAACTATTATTTTTATACGTTGTTACTGCACTTGCTTTATTTTTACAGGGAAGACAGTCGTTAGCTATAATTGCCTGTTCTGAATCCGACAAACGATGTTAATTGTGTAACAGGACCCTTGGGTTCCTCACCTGTTCTTGTGATGAAAGCATTAGTGGCTGATGTGACGATTTTTTAAAGTGAAAATCACAATACTTAGAGATAGACAAGGTGATATCTACTGGATACCAGTTGCTCAATATTAAAAGTAATGAAGCTTCATCCGTTCATTGGTATTTACACATCGTTTTGTTCAGTTCAGAGGGACACGGCTGGGGTAAAGTACTGCAGGTCGGAGTGTGAATTGAACTTTTGACACAACGGTGCTCACGGTTTTCTGTTTGTTCGATGATAGGTGACGGCGCTGAGAAGATGACAGCTGGATTTGTGAGATTGGTCGCTTTGCTTCTTGCATTTGTGGCTTTGGCGACCACTGAAAATCGCAGCCGACTAGGTAGAAAGAAGGGAAGAAAACACGGATCACTTATCCAACAACTGGACCAGGCTCCAAGTATGGCAAAATCATACAAGTTTACATATCTTTCTGTTATTGGTTCGAGAGTATTTCTCTATTTTGTTTTCTTAATAAAAGTTGTGATATTACTGGATGTGTTTCAACTTCAAGTAACATTAGAAGTTAAGATTGTAAGCGTTTCTTACATTGGAACAGTGCCTACATTTCAAAAGCACATCATTGACTGTGAAGTGCTTTTGGACTTTCTGGGTTCGTAAAAGACGACATCTAAATACGGGTCAAAAACAGAATTACCTGGAAAAACTGAGCAGGTCTGGCAGCATCAGTGGAGAAGAAAAGAGCTAGTTCTGTTGAAAGATCATGAGGACTCGAAACGTCAACTCTGCTCTTCTCCGCCGATGCTGCCAGACCTGCTGAGTTTTTCCAGGTATTTCTGTTTTTGTTTTGGATTTCCAGCATCCGAAAGTTTTTTTGTATTTATCTCTGCCTACCCATTAACGTGGAGTGAAAGGGCTGCACTTTAAACAGCAGGCTTGGTGCGCAGGGGATTTGTAGCTTGTGCCCAAAATGACAGCCTGAAACATCACAATAAATGTAAAAAACATAAAATGGCCAGGAAAGTAGACAGAAGGATTAAAATTCTTTGATTTATTATGCAGAAATTATTAGTTCAATGTGATCCTGTAGATGAAGATTCAGTTTTGAAACCCATTTTTGAAAGGTTACGGGTACATAGCTAACATATATTAATTGATACACAGAGCCGCGAGTATAAACTATCAGTGAATGTGGTGCACAGGTTGTTAAGGCAAATGGTACTATGGCTGTTTGTCCGGGTTTACACCAAACAGTCCAATTTTCAACTCGTCTAGTCCACTGTCCAGTACCTTTATGCCCGGGTATTTTTATTTTGGGGTCACTCAGTGTAAACGGTCGCTGCAGGATCGATTCTCTGCCTTACGCTTACCTTCTCCCACAGCGAAACGACTGTTTATCGCAGCCACCCACAAATGAGACCTAAGGACACTGGAATGGTAAAATCAGTTTTTGACAGAATATCCAACATACCAGAGGCCTTCTTACTTGTGTAATTTGAAATGTCGTAAGTGCTGGAATGTATGAACGTAGCCAGAGCTGACTTCATGTGACATTAGTTTAAGAATGCTTGTAGTATTTTAATTACACGGTTTTGTCTTCAATTTCAACTGAGGCCATAAATGATCTCTGTCAAAATGATTGACAAAATAATGTCATACACCTGTTAAGCATTTTTACACAGTAATTTTCGGGATGTGTTAGCAAGCATATATAAATCTGTTTGGGGCTGATGGTTAATCTTAATGGTATGGATTTCAGTATATTAGAAAAAGGTGAAAATTGAACAAAAAAATGCTAAATGATTGTCATGATGCAACGTTTCTTGCAGTTCAGCCAAAAGCTGGACTCAGGAAAATTCTCTATAGCTCCATTCCAACTGAAATTTATAATTAGATTGCTGTTAAGCAAATAGAAGGAAAACTTGAATGCAAAGAACAGGGACAATTGAAGTGTGTGATTCAAGTACTGTAGCTGTTTTCTGAAAATTGGCTGGAAAATAATATTTTGGATGTTGTCCAGGAAATAGCTTGCAAGGCATTTGAAAAAAAAGGCAAATGATAAAAGAAAGCAACACAACTGAGGTAGCATTGCTTCCTGCATAACTGACTTAACCATAGAACCAATTTAGTTTCAGCTTAGTGCCTATAATGCACCAGGGGCTGGATTTTCATGGTCCCAATGGGACCAAATGGAGGCAGGGCTGAAAAAAAAGAGCTGCCGAGCAGGGTGGCTGGAGATCCTGTCTCTGTTCCCGCCCTCGACAATTCTTGCGAGGCTCGAGAAGGAAGTGGGCCCCGGAACTCGCTTGCTCCGATGAAGAATGGAACTGATGACTTCGTGGGCTCACTGAGAGCCCACCCCAGGTACATTTTTTAAAACATTTCATGGAGGCAGCTGGACCTTAGCAGCTGTGGAGTTTTATGCCAGCTGCATGGAAGTGTGAACCATGGATTGGAAGAGTTTAAAATGTAAGTAAAATGGTATTTCATCCTTTACAATACGGGATTAAATACTATAGCATGAGTTGCGTCTTTGTTCAGTAAGTTGAGACAGCGCTATGATTGGAAGATGTAACTACCCCTTAATGTATTTGCCAGATTGTTGGTTCTGCCAACTGGCAAGCTGTCAAGTAAAAGATCAACATTGTGTAAATATGGAAAAATCTTAAGTGTTAATGTTTCATCTTTCCCCATTACTGTTTTGTATAGACATCTGTTAAGGTACCAGTTTTGAAGTCTCTTTGTTTACTCCAGGAGTTTTATGGCCGCAGTACAACTGCTTAATCATTTTACAAGTGCTTCACATTGTTTATACAGCTGCTCTGAAGAGTTGGCTTGTTTACACGTGGATTTTTATGGGCTATTCAATAGCTTCCTGCTGTTATAATAGGGCTTGCGAGTTCTGTTCTTTAAGTAGATAATGGGTGAGGGTGATGGGGGTAAAGGTGGTGTGGTAAGGGGGTGGTTAAAATGTGGGGTTGGGGGGGGTGGTGGTTAAAGTGGCCAGAAGGTTCAACAGTATATAAGTGAGCTGCAGATTGCCTTGTAAGCATCAGGCCAAGGCTGTTTTGGAATGGAGGCAGGTCTTTTAATCTACCCACTCTGGATTTGGCCTGCTTGGTGGCAGGCTCAACTCCAGGCCACTTACTGCCTGGACCCCCAGAAATCTCTGCCTGTTGACAGTCTCAAGACTGAGGTGGAATTGTAATGGCACGATTAGTTCCATCTCCCAATTCCCTATTCCGACATGAATATCCAGCCCAAATGCTATTTATCAGATCTTTTTTGGAATAAAAGCAAAAAATGCTGGAAATTCTCAGCAGGTCTGGCAGTATCCATGGAGGGAGAAACAGAATTTATGCTTCAGGTTGATGACTGCGTTATGATGAAAGGTCACTGACTTGATATTTTGACTGTTTTTCCTCTTTCCAAAATGCTGCAAATCTTACGAAGCATTCTGCTCTGGGGTTTTTTAAATCTTATTTTTGTCTTTGCTGCAGCTTTGATCCCTATGTCATCATCATTTACATCCTCATTTTGAGATTCTCTATCATGAGGATTAAATATCAAATTATAAATACAATAACTTGCATTTATATCATGCCTTTAACATAATAAATCATCTCGAGAAGCTTTGCAAGAGCTTCAGCAAACCAAATTTTACACTAGACCACATAAGGCGATGTTAGACAAATGGTCAAAGAGGTAGGTTTTAAGGAGGCTCTTGCAGGAGGACAGGGAGGTAGAGAACTGGAGGAGAATATGAAGGGAATTCCAGAACTTAAGGCTATGCAGCTGAAGGCACAGATGAAATAATAGATAAAAGTAAAATACTGTGTATGCTGGAAATCTGAAACAAAAACAGAAAATGCTGGAAAAACTCAGCAGGTCTAACAGCATCTGTGGAGAGAAAAACTGAGTTAACCTTTCGAGTTGACCTCTCATTATGACTCGAAACATATGACTTGCAACATTAACTCTGTTTTTCTCTCCACAAACAAAATAATAGTTACTCTGATTTCACTGACTTGCTGGAAACATTCAACACATGTGTGAATGGATCTAATCATAACTACATCAAAATAATTGTGCAATGTTTCTATAATATGTTAAGTATAATCTCCAACCATAGTATTTCTATTTGTTGCATCACTCTTTCAATCCCCATTCAATAAAAATGTACAAAACCTGGTGACCTGGAGTTCCAAAGGGTAAAAGTGAGTTTTAAATTACTGAGAAAATTGGGCAGCAGGGCCGCTTAGGCAATTGTATATTCTGAAAAAAAGTCAAACAGCAAATTTCATACAAAATTTTTAATTTTGATAGTCAAGTGAAAGGATGAATGATGATGTGCATTCATAAGAATATTTTGTTGTTGTTTTTAGATCCCAGCTGCACCATAGAAGTTGCTTTCATCTTGGACAGCTCTGAAAGCGCCAAAAACTTTTTGTTTGATAAAGAGAAACAATTTGTAGTTGAATTCACTGAAAAAGCTTTGCAGTCTGAGCAAACAGAAACACAGGATCTAGATTGGAGAATGGCTGTTCTACAGTACAGTAGCTCTGTCAAAATGGACCACACTTTCCGGGACTGGCAAGGGTTTGATCTATTCAAGAATCGTGTACAATCCATGGATTACATAGGGCATGGCACATACACTTCCTACGCTATAGGAAATGCGACTCAGCTCTTCCAGACTGAGGCAAAGCAGAACAGTGTGAAGATAGCCATTTTGATGACAGATGGGGTGAATCATCCCCGCAATCCAAACCTTCGAGATGTTGCAGCCAATGCTAAGGAATATGGCATTTTCTTGTTTTCTATTGGACCTCCACGCATTTCTGCAGAATTGTCAGCTGTGGCAAGCACTCCATCTTCACAATTTGTCCACAGCATATCAGATACCAATCTCACAAACAATATTCTCCATGAAGTGGTAAGTAGGACACTTACTTATAATTTACACTGCTAGTACTTTAATTTGAAACTGGACTGTAAGAATTATCTTGCATGAATCCTAATGACAATGTCTATTAGATATACAAATTCATGCTTTGCTGGTTTAGGAATCTGATGCCTTCAATGTTAGGCATTTATGCTGCATTTAATCTCTGCTACTTACCATAGCTAGATTTCATAGATCTTTACACCACACATTTACTACCTTGTTCAAAAAACCAGCATTGACGTTTGCTAGAACAATACAGAACTCCTTTCTTCACCCCACCCTTTGCTCATAGCCTTGTATCTACTTCAAGTGTTCATGCAATTACCCTTTAAAAGACATGTGGTCTCTGCCTCAACCATTCCCTATGGAAAGTCACTCATGCTCCAACAATCTGCCATGGACAAACATTTCTCATAACCTCACTTCTCTTTCTCTTAATGGCAATTTTAAAGCAATGACCTCTCATTATTGACTCACCAGCCAGAAGAAACAATATTTTCTTATTCATTCTAACAAAGGCCACCAAAATTTAAAAACCCTGATTATATCTCAGCTTAGCTTTATCTAGTGTCATGGAAATAGTCCCAAGTTTCTCAAGTGTCTCATCACAATTATATGATATCCCATCCCTGGTATCATCCTGGTAAATCTGTATTATATTTTCTCTGCGACTTCAATGGCCTTTCTATAATTGGACCTTCAAAATACACAATATTTTCACTGACCTAACCAATTTAGTATTACTTTTTTTATTCTTGTTCTCTATACTCCTTTTCATAATACCCAAAATGCCTTTCTATGGCTTTATTGACCTGCACTTTCAAGAAATGATGGCCCTGATATTTAGGGAGAGTGCAGAGACCATGGTACAGCAGAGAAATCTTGACAAGGCTAGGATGTTGTATTCCTGTTTTCAATGGTAGGACTTTATTAAAATAGTTTTGTTCTGTTTTTCACCCGGCAAATGGCCAAATTAGAAAGATGACCGGTTGCTAGGAAGGAAAACCAGTGGCAGAAGGCTGTAGCCAAGAATTTCTGGAAGCAGGTCCCTGCAAGCAGTGGTGGTGGTGGGGGAGGTGAGGTGGTGGTAGTAGGAATGTGAAAGATTGGGGCTTAAGGGCATGGATGAGAAAAGAGAAGAAAATGGCACTGGTGTGCATGCTTCAAGTTGTGGGTGCACTCCCTGTCTTTATGTTTTAAATTCCCACCCCGGACCCTTGCTTGTCTGTTGTGAGGTTAACATTGATATCGATGGGCCAGATTTTTGTGGAGGAGGTGGGAAGGTCAAGTTGGGAAACTTCCTAACCCAGCAGACCCATGTCCTTTTAAGAGAGCCCTAGTCCACCATATTTTTGTGTCGGGAGTGTTCGTTAGAGATGGTCGTTGCCTGTCACTTTTACGGTGCAACTGTTACTTTCTACTTATCAGCTCAAGTCTGAATGTTGTCTGGGTCTTGCTGCACACTAATACTGACTGCTTCAGTATATGAAAGTCACAAATGGTGCTGAAAATTGTGCAAACATCAACGAACATCCACACTTCTGACCTTATGACAGAGAGGAGGTCATTGATGAAGCAGCTGAAGATGGTTGGGCCTAGGACACTACCCTGAGGAACCCCTGCAATGATGTCCTGGAGCTGAGATGATTGACCTCCAACAACCACATCCATCTTCCTTTGTGCTAGATATGACTCCAGCCAGTGGACAGTTTCCTGTTGATTCCCATTGACTTCAGCTTTTCAGGGGCTCCTTGATGCCAGGGCAGTCACAATCACAGCACCACTAGAGTTCAGCTCTTTTGTCCATGTTTGGATCAAGGCTGTAATGAGGTTATAAGAACATAGGAACATAAGAAATAGGAACAGAAGTAGACCATTTGGCCCCTCGAGCCTGCTTCGCCATTCAATAAGATCATGGCTGATCTTCTTGTGTTCGATTTCCCATCTAACCCTGATAACCTTTGATTCTCTTGCCTAACAAGAATCTATCTCTGTCTTAAAAATATTCAATGACCCGCCTCTACCACCATCTGAGGCAGAGAGTTCCAAAATTGCCCAACCTTCTTAGAGAAAAAAATTCTCCTCATCTTTGTCCTAAAAAGGGCGACCCCTAATTTTAAAACAGTGCCCCGTAGTTCTGTTCTCACCCACGAGGGGAAACATCCTTTCGATGTCCACTTTGTCAAGGCCGTTCAAGATCTTGTATACATCAATCAAATCACCTCTCACTCTTCTAAACTCTAGTGGAAACAAGCTCAGTCTGTCCAACCTTTCCTCATTAGGCAACCCACTCATTCCAGGTATCAACTAGTAAACCTCCCTTGAACTGCCTCCAATGCACTTACATCCTTCCTTAAATAAGGAGACCAAATCTGCACACAATATTTGAGTTGTGGTCTCACCAATGCCCTGCATAACTGAAGCATAACATCCTTACCTTTATGTTCAATCCCGCTCATGATAAAGGATAGCATTCCATTATCCTTCTTAATTACTTGCTGTACCTGCATACTAACTTTTTGTGACTCATGTACTAGAACACCTAGTTCTCTCTGCACCTCAGATTTATGCAACCGTTCTCCATTTAAGTAATACCCTGCTTTTTTGTTCTTCCTTCCAAAGTGAAGAATTACATATTTTCCCACATTAAACTCGATTTGCCAGATCTTTGCCCACTCACTCTGCCTGTCTATATATATCTGCAACCTCCTCATGTCCTCTTCACAGCATACCTTCCTATTTATCTTTGTGTCATTTGCAAATTTAGCTATGATGTCTTCACTCCCCTTGTCTAAGTCATTGATGTAAATTGTAAAAAGTTGAGGCCCCAGTGCAGACCCCTGTGGGATGCCACTCGTCACGTCCGGCCAATCAGAAGAAGACCCATTTATGCATACCCTCTGCTTTTTGCCAGCTGGCCAGTCTAATATGTTACCCTCTACACCATGCGCTTTTATTTTCCATAATAATCTTTGATCTGGCACCTTATCAAATGCCTTCTGGAAGTCCAAGTACAGTATGTCTACAGGCTCTCCTTTATCCACTGCACATGTTACACCTTCAAAAAACTCCAATAAATTGGTTAAACATGCTTTTCCTTTCACAAAACCATGCTGACTCTTCCCGATTGCCTTGAGCTCTCCTAAGTGCCCAGCTATAATCTCCTTAATGATTGATTCTAACAATTTCCCCATGACAGATGTCAAGCTAACTGGCTTAAAGTTTCACTTTGCTAATGATTGAGGGTAGACTAGAGGAGATGGTGGTGTAGTGGTAATGTTGGCCTATAGTTTCCTGTTTTCTGCCTTCTTGAATAGAGGGGTTACATTTGCTACTTTCCAATCTGATGGAACCTTTTCAGAATCTAGCGAATTTTGGAAAATTAATACCAGCGCATCGACTACCTCATTAACCATCTCTTTTAAGACCCTAGGCTGTAGTCCATCGGGACCCAGAGACTTGCCAGCCTGCAGCTCCTTTAGTTTGCTCAGTACCATTTCCCTAGAGATTTTGATTTCACCAAATTCCTTTCTCGTGTTCACCTCCTGATTTGCAGCTATTACTGAAATGTTTTTTGTATCCTCGAGAGTGAATACAGAAGCAAAATATTTATTATTTTCTTCCGTCATTTCCATATTATCTACTATTAACTCTCCATTGTCACTCTCTAAAGGACCAACACTCACTATATTTACTCTTTTCCTTCTTAAGTTAGGTCAGGAGCTGAGTTTCCCTGGTGAAACTCAGACTGAGCATCAGCATACAGGTGCTTGCTGAGTAAGTTTGATAGCACTGTCAACAACACCTACCATCACTTTGCTGATGATTGAGAGTAGACTAGAGGAGACAGTGGTGTGGTGGTAATGCTGCTTAGTAATCCTAGGCTAATGGTCTGGAAATATGGGCCTGAATTTATTGTTGAAGGTCGGGTGTGTGCCCAACCTGAATGCAAGTAAAATTGCGGGAAATGACATTGGGAGTGTGTCCTGATGTCATTGCGCACATGAGCAATATTGAGGTCAGTAGGTGCACGCAAGAGTTGGAGCCATGCTCGCCAACAATGAAAGGCCAATTAAGGCCATTAAAAAAACCTGTTGTCCACTATTTTATGTTGCCCGTGTGATTTCTTGCTCGTCAGATGGGCAAAATGGGCAGGCAGGCAGCCCGTTTTTAACGAATTGGCATCTAAGGGTGAGATAAAAAGGGTCTGATGCATTGAGTAGTGAGGAGTTTAGGAGATTGTTTGCTGCTGGTTGCTTAGTGAAACTTGGCAGCTTTATCTCCGTTTTGAGCTTAGCCTTTGCATTGCTAGCCTTCATTTCATGACTCATTGGTGTCTCCAAGGCCCCTAGAGGATTTATACTATGTGGACCCTTCCAGTCACCAGACAGCCTTCTGTTTCTCTGGTAATGAGGATTGTGTACTTCACTGGTGGCAGCTCCTCTGAGGAGGAAGAGAGGGGCAGAAGGGAGAGGAGGCCAGGTGTCTGTTGGCGGCATCCAAAGGAGCGATCTGTGGGAGGAGAGGTGCAGGCACAACAAGGCCAGGAGGGAGTCCAAGGCAGAAGGGGCTGCAGAAGATGCCACCATCCAACTGCCAGAGTGTACAGGCAGCGGTGCAACAACCTCAAAATGTCAGAGGTACGGTGCGAAGGAGACTCCATCTCTCCAGAGAGACTGTGACCTCCATTTGTCAGATGATTGGGCCAGAGATCACCTCCAATTGTGTGGGTGGCCACCACAAGCCAGTGGCTCTGAAGGTCATGGTGGCCTTCAGCTTCTATACCTCTGGCTCTTTTCAGTGATCAGTGGGGGATCTGTGTGAAGTGTCCCTATCAGCTGTCCACAGTTGGGTGAAGCTGGTGACTGGCGCTCTGTTCAGGCAGGTCATGACTTTTGTGCACTTCTGAATGGATGAGGCCAGCCAGGCTGAGTGAACCAGAGGCTTCGTGGCCATTGCTGGCTTGCCCCGTGTCCGGGGTGCAATAGACTGCACAAACATGGCCATCAAGGTGCCAGTGGGTGAGCCCGGTGCCTTCGTCAACAGAAAGGGCTTCCACTCCATGAATGTATAGATAGTGTGTGATCACAGGATGCAGCTTCTGCAAGTCTGTGTAAGGTACCCTGGCAGTTCCCATGACAGATATATCCTCCGCCAATCAGATGCCAAGGCTGTTCATGGCCCCAGCTCGACTGGATGGATGGCCCCTGGGTGACAAGGACTATCCATTGAAAAAGTGGCTTATGACCGCTCTCCGGCACTCAAGGATAGAGGCAGAGCAGAGGTATAGGTCTAGAGGTCTTGCCTCCACAAGGGCAGTGATTGAGAGGACCATAGGCCTGCTGAAGGTGAGATTCAGATGACTGGACTGTTCAGGGAGCAGGTGGCATTGATAGTGGTTGCATGCTGCGCTCCCCACAATCTGGCTCTGGCAAGGGGGAACCCATTGGAGAAAGAGAATCTTGGGGCAGCTCCACAGGCCACAGATGATAACTCCAGTGGTCAATCGGAAGAGGAGCCCAGGGCAAAACACAGTGGGGATGTGGAGGCAGACCTCTAGAAACTTCATGGAGGCAGAGATGCCAGGGAGGCCTTGGTCCAACTCTCCTTCAGCTAGGCTGCCAACGTTGCTTCCACCTCATGTCAGGGGTGCTGCCTCCTGACCGAATGTTTGAAATGATCCATTCCATTGAACTCAAAGTCCATTCAGTACCTGTGAAATAAAGTTTAGAGCAACTCACATCCAGCATAAGATATTGGCGTGCCCCGTAACTATAAAACAAGTGAGGCATACTTAGACAATTAACACAAAAGCAAAAATTATATAATGTTGGCACTCCGAAAATGAACTTAACAATATAAGGTGTTAATGGTCACATCAGTAAACAAATTAACAAAACATGGCAGAACAGATGATCACCTGTGAACAGTCCCTCTTGTGCTCATGGTGCTTTAAACGACTTTTGCGAGTGCTGTATCTTTGTGACACCCCCCCCCCCCCCACCGCCGCCACCCCCCCCCCCCCCCCCCCCCCCCCCCCCACCCCCCCGCCACTGGCAGTGGCATTGGAGGCAGCCTGCTGACTCTGTTATCCTGTTGGCCTTGATGACCTTGGCAGTCATCCTCTGGCCAGTGGAGCCTGTACAGGCCTTGCCTTGGAGGGAGCAGCCAGTTGGACACCCCTCAGTCATTGCGGCCTCATCAGATGTCACTGTCATTGTCAGAGGGGAGGAGGAGCTGCTGCCATCATCCTGAACACTCTGAGAGGAGCCCCCAGAGATGACAAGCAGCTCATGCACCAACGTGAGGTCGGTCTGGACCTCCCTGCTTGCCATTGATGGATGGGCACCTAGCAGAGCTACTAGGTGCCTCATCCATCTCTCACCCTGGAAGTGACATCCTGAGGTCATTGCCCAAGTGAGTGCTTGCAGGTCCAAGTGCAACCCCAGGAACTCCTGCTTCTGTTCCTGGAGCTGCCGCTCCATGAAAGTGGCCACTCTCTCAATGGAGCAGGCAGTGTGCTTGGTGCTGATGGTTAACGTAGTACTCATGATCCACATGGACTTCTCCATGACAAAGACCATGGCACACAGACCCTCTGGAATCTCCACCAGATCCGCCTGGGCATCGTGCTGGACATCCAGCTTTTGCCACCTAGTGGATGACTCCAAAGTCTCATCAACTGCCTCAAACCCAGCATGGTCTTGGTCTCCAGCAGTCCTCTGACTGCCGGCGCCCTGGACACACTCTGCCTCCATCTTCTCCTCATGCGAGTGCGCCATGCCCTCACTGCTATGCACCAACATTATAGCTGAGGATCTAATGCCCACCAAGGTTCTGGTATCTGCGCTGGTGCCTGGTGCAGAGAGGGGGGGTGTGACACAGATGCATTTGATGGCTACTGGTTCTCCGTCGTTAAGGGTGGCTCATCGGGGCCCTGCAATCGTTTGCTGGATGGCGATTCTACTAGAGGAAAATAACATGTCATTAGTATTAGGCATCACACTGTCACTGTGCATGCTAGACAGGCTGGTGAGACAATGGTGATCTGCACCATGGGGCAATTGTCTTTTAATGAACAATGGGGACTCCAGGTTTGAGGTTCCCATTACAGATGAGACAACAATGTTTACACACTCTGGCATTCTCACATCTGTGCACAGCACTCTTACCTTCGCCAGAGACCCATGCCTCCCCACAACCAGTGGACTGAACCGGGCAATGGCACTCGATCTTCAGGGCATCCGTTTTGTTCCTCGTCAATATGAGCAGCTTTGGGGGCCTCTGCCTGTCCTTGACCTCTCGATGTTGTTATGGCTTCTCTTCTCCCAAAAGGACAGAGGAGCATTGATTCGTCCACTCTGTACCTGTGGCGCCAACCCCTTGCAAGGCACATCTGAGTCATGGCCCTCAATGCTCAAAACCATCAGGCCAAGCAGCCAAAGCTCACTGCCTTAGCTGGCACTGATGCCATTGACTGTTGGCACTCTGACTCTTACATCCCTGAGCACCATGGGGGGAACGGCCAGCCGTTAACACTTCCCCACACAGATCCATGCCAACTCAGTACTCACCTTTGCTGAGCGCAGCAGATCATTGAACCTTTTGCAGCACTGTACCCATGTGTGCTGCATAACATCATGGCCGCTGGGCTGCCAGTTCTGCTCATGCTTTCTTGGTCAGGTGCAATGTCCTCCTCTTGCCATCCCTGGGGATGAGGATGTCCTGCCTGGCACTGATCCCTTCCACAGGATTCCCAGGCACTCACCCAAGAACTGGGGGGCCAAGTGCCCACAGGACTTACCCTCCCGCCTGGCATGCCCAGCAGCTGCAGATGATGTTACTGCTTAAAAAAGTTTTGTCAAACAACTACAAAGCTACAAAGTGCCCACAGGCAGCCTTCAGGGAGCTGCCCCTGCTGCTTTTAAATCCCCCACCGGATTGCCATTGGGCCCGGCGCTGGACAGGCTCCCACCCCCACCTGACCCTTCCAAAGAGATTATGCGTTTCATGCTGGGCAGCCCTTAATTGACCCCCCAGTGTGAAATCGTGTTGGAAACGCAATCCTGCCCGGGAGCAGATTATATGTCCACTTCCAAGCCTGCCAAGTTGGCACGCATGCCAAGTGTGAAATTTAGGCCATGGGTTCAAATCACACCATGGCAGCTGATGGAATTTAATTTCAATTAATAAAATCTGGAATATTAAGCTAACCTCAGTAATGATGGCCATGAAACCACCATTAATTTCAGAAAAACCCATCTGGTTCACTAATGTCCTTCATGGAAGGAAATCTGCTGTCCTTACCTGGTTTTGCCTACTTAAGAAGGTAAGAACATAAGAGCTAGGAGCAGGAGTAGGCAATTCAGCCCCTCGAGCATGCCCAGCCATTCAATATGATCATGGCTGATCTCATTTCAGCCTCAATTCCAATTTCCCGCTCTCTCCCCATAACCTTCGACCTGTCACTAATTAAAAATCTGTCTATCACCTCCTTAAATTTATTCAATATCCCGGCATCCACTGCACTCTGAGGTAGTGAATTCCACAGATTCACGATCCTTTGAGAAAAGTAATTCCTCCTCATCTCTGATTTAAATCTATCACCCCTTAGCCTATAACTATAGCCTCTCATTCTAGAATACCCCACAAGGGGAAACATCCGCTCCACATCTACTTTGTCTATGCCCTTTAGCATCTTATATACCTCAAGTAGATCTCCCTTATTCTTCTAAACTCTAGCAAGCATAGGCCTAAACTGCTCAACCTCTCCTCAAGACAAGGCCCGCATCTCTGGAATCAATCTAGTGAACCTCCTCTGAACCGCCTCCAAAGCAACTACACCCTTCCTCAAGTAAGGGGATCAAAACAGTGCACAGTGCTCCAGGTGCGGTCTCACCAATGCCTTGTACAGTTACATGTGACAGTTATATGTGACTCCAGATCCACAGCAACCTGGTTAACTCTTAATTGCCCTCTGAAATGGCACAGCAAGTTATGCAATTCAAGGGCAATTAGGGATGGAACCAAATGCTGGCCTTGCCAGTGATACCCACATTCGATTAAAGAACAAAGGGAAAAAAATAAACTGATGGGGCAGTAATTAACCGGGTTGGATTTGTCCTGCTTTTTGTGAATAAGACATACCTGGGCAATTTTCCACATTGCCGGGTAGATGCCAATGTTGTATTGGGACAGCTTGGTTAGGGGTGCAGCTAGTTCTGGAGCATAAGTCTTCTCTACTATTGCCAGATTGTTGTCAGGTTCCATAGTTTTTGCGGCATCCAATGCCCTTAGCTGTACCTTGATACCACGTGGAATGAATTACATTGGCTGAAGACTGGCATCTGTGATGCTGGGGACCTCAGTAGTCCTGTGTTGTAGTTTCACCAGGTTGACACCTCATTTTCAGGTATGCCTGGTGCTGCTCCTAGAGTGTCCTCCTGCATTCTTCATTGAGCCAGGATTGATTCGCCCAGCTTGATGGCAATGGTAGAATGGGGAATATGCCAGATGGTGGTTGTATACAATTCTGCTGCTGCTGATGGCTCGCAGCGCCTCATGGGTGCCAATTTTGAGTTGCTAGATCTGTTTTGAGTCTATCTGATTTAGCACGGTGGGCATGCCACAAAACACAATGGAGGTTATCCTCAATGTGAAGGTGAGACTTTGTCTCCAGAACAACTCTGCGATGGTCACTCCTACCAATACTGTCATGGACAGCTGCATCTGCGACAGGTAGATTGGTGAGGATGAGATTTTCCCCGCCCTGTTGGTTCACCTGCTGCTGACCCAATCTAGCAAATAGTCATTAGGGGCTCAGCCAACTCAGTCAGTAGTGGTGCTTCTGAGCTACCCTTGGTGAGGACATTGAAACTTCCCATCCAGGGTACATTCTGCACCCTGCACATTCACTCATGCACGATCCCTGCAGCCAAACATTGATTTTCCTATCTTTTTTTCTGTAACTTGCACAGCACATGTCTGAGGAAGCTTTCCAGAGGTTATCACTTATGAGGTTTTGTTATTTATTTGTGTCTAACTAAATTTCAAATAGATTTCGGACAGATCTAGCAGCTCAAAATGGGGCAACCGTGACACCCTATGGGACATCAGCAGCAGCAGAATTGTACCCAACCACAATCTGTAACCTCATGGCCTGGCATATCCCCCACTCTACCATAACCATCAAGCCAGGGGATCAACACTGGTTCAATGAAGAGTGCAGGGGGGCATGTCAGGAGCAGCACCAGGCATACCTAAAAATGAGGTGTCAACCTGGTGAAGCTACAGCACAGGGCTTCTTGCATGCCAAACAGCAGAAGCAGCAAGTGATAGACAGAGCTAAGTGATCAGATCTATTATTTGCAGACCTGCCATATCCAGTTATGAATGGTGGTGAACAACTAAACAACTAACAGGAGGAGGAGGATCTGCAAATATCCTTATCCTCCTTGATGGTGGATCCCAGCACATCAGTGCAAAAGATAAGCCTGAAGCATTTGCAACTGTCCTCAGCCAGAAGTGCCGAGTGGATGATTGTATTTCGGACCCCTCCGGAAGTCCCCAGCATCACAGATGCCAGTCTTCAACCAATCCAATTCACTCCCTGTGATATCAAGAAACACTTGAAGGCACTGGATACTGCAAAGTCTATGGGCTGTGAAAACATTCCAGCAATAGTACTGAAGACTAGTGCCCCAGAACCTGCCACGACCCTAGCCAAGCTTTCTCAATACAGCTACACACTGGCATCTACTCAGCCTGGAAAATTGCCCAGGTATGTCCTGTCCACAAAAAGCAGGATGAATCCAGCCCGGCCAATTACCACCCCATCTGTCAACAAAGTGATGGAAAGTGCTGTCAAATGGCACTTACACAGCAATAACCTGCTCACTGGTGCTCAGTTTGGGTTCCACCAGGGTCACTCAGCTCCTGACCTCATTACAGCCCTGGTCCAAATATGGACAAAAGAGCTGAATTAAAGAGGTGATGTGAGAGTGACTGTCCTTGACATCAACGCCGCATTTGACCAAGTGTGGCATCAAAGAGCCCTAGCAAAACTGAAGTGAATGGGAATCAGGGGGAAACCTCTCCACTGGTTGGAGTCATGTCTAGTGCAAAGGAAGATGGGTTGTAGTTGTTCGAGGTTAATTATTTCAGCCCCGGGACATCATTGCAGAAGTTCCGAAGGTTAGTGAACTAAGCCCAAATAATGTAAGCTGCTTCTTCAATTACCTTCCCTCCCTAATAAAGTTAGAAGTGCAGATGTTCGCACACCATTCAGCACCATCAGATATTGAAGAAGTCTGTGTCCATATGCAGCAAGACCTGGGCAATATTCAGGCTTTGGCTGACAAGTGGCAAGCAACATTCATGCCACACAAGTGCCAGGCAATGACCATCGCCAACAAGCGAGAATCTAACCATCTCCATTTGACATTCAATTGCATTACTATCGCTGAATCACCCATTTTCAACATCGTGGAATGTCACCATTGACCAGAAACTGAACTGGACTAGCCATGTAAATACTGTGACTACATGAGCAGGTCGGAGGCTGGGCATTCTGCAGTGAGTAACTCAACTCCTGAGTCCCCAAAGCCTGTCCATCATCTACAAGGCACAAAAAGGAGTGTGATGGCATACTCTTCACTTGCCTGCATGATTGGAACTCTAACAACACTCAAGAAGTGTGACACCATCCAGGTTAAAGTAGCCCACTTGATTGGCAGCCCATCCATTACCTTTAACATTCACTGCCCCCACCACCGATGCATAGTGCAGCAGTGTGTACTATCTACAAGGTGCACTACAGCAATTCACCAAGGAATCTTCAATAGCACCTTTCAAACCCGCGACCTTCACCACTTAGAAGTAAAAGGGCAGCAGATGCATCGGGACACTACCACCTGCAAGTTCCCCCTCCAAGTCACATATGATCCTGACTTGGAAATATATCAATGTTCCTTCGCTGTCGCTGGGTCAAAATCCTGGACCTCCCCCTCTAACAGCACTGTGGATGTTCCTACATCACATGGATTGCAGCAGTTCAAGAAGGCAGCTCACCACCACCTTCTCAAGGGGAATTACGGATGGGCAATAAATGTTGGCCTAGACAGCAATGCACACATCGTGTGAAAGAATAAAAAAAAAATCTCAGCTTTGGTTTTGCAATGGCAATAATTATAATATATTCACTAGTCAAGTCACTTTTTATAATTCCAAAACTTTATTCCTATTATTCGAAGCATTAACATAAAAAAAATCACCATATTCTTCAATATTTTATTCTTATTCAACATATTTGTTACTCATGTCTTGCTTTTGTTATTTGGAACTACATTTGTTATTTGGAACTACATTAGAGTACATTTTTCTCTGTACATGAAATATAAAGTGGAGACATTTCTGACCTTTCACTAACACTAGCAAGTGGAAGTGAATATATTCCATAATCTCCCAACCCTTAGTCACCCAAGTCACTTGCTCATTTTTACCAAACTATATGCTTTTGTATTGATTTAGTTTAAATTAAAAATACAAACAAAAAATAATAATGGAAAAACACAGTAAGACCATGAGCATCTACAAAAAGACAAGAGAGGTTAACATTTCAGACAGGATTTGCTCATCAGAACTAGGAATATTGAAACAAATGGGGCAATAACAAAAGTAGGCAAAGGCTTTAACTGCAGAAAAGCTAAGCACTATCGGTTTAGTTTTTCCCATTCTCATTCCTGCTTGTTGTCTTTGATTTCTGAGCTATTTTACTCAACTTTTAGCTCCCTAATATCTTTTCAAAGCTAGTCTAATTTGATAATACCTGCAGTCTCTTGTTACTCTCTGCAGCATTAGCTTTAGCTGCCTTTTGTTGGAGATGGTTATTTGCTGCTCTAGTGGGACACAGATGTTACCTGCTATTTATCAGTTCAAGCCTGAATGTTATCCAGGTCTTGCTACATACAGGTATGGACTGTTATATGCAGTTAGCCAGGCGTTGAAGGATAGAACTTGAACCAAATTTTACACACTTATAAGCATTTATTTACAGAGTTATGTTGCAATAGGCCTTTAAGGGATTGCAGCATGGCATCAATGGAAAGGAAGTGTGTCGTGCAATCTAGTTTTAGTTTCACTTTTGCTTTTTCAGCAGAGCACACACACATAGCTCTGCAGCTCTGATGTGTCCTCTGGCTGTTTGTTTCTGTAAATGTTCTCATGTGCCTAATCTCAATAAATGAACCCACAACATGTTTACCAAATCCCTTATCAGTGATTGGTGACTTTATATCATAATAAAAACATGACATGGTGTGCAGCAGTAGTTCCTTCTAAATGAATGGTGCTCAGCCTGGCAGCAAGATTCAGTACAGGTATGACATGGTGAGCAGTTTTCGATCATGCCAATTGGCATTTGATGACCCTTGACATTTTGATCAGATCGCAACAGAGTTGTAGCATTGGTGTGTTGAAATTGCAGTGTGGTGACTACATAGTTAAACTTTGAAGACACAGTGCTCCAATGAAGAGCAGGTAAGCAGATGGATCCCTCATGACGAGATTGCAGCACATAGCCTGTCAGTTCAGTGAGTTGGTGTTGGGAGGACCAGCATCAGGTTAGCTCAGTTGGGAAATGTGGGTGGCCGAGGTGTGGGCTGGATCAATAGCGACCAAGGGAGCAAGGAAGAGTCAAAGAGGAAAAAACAAAAAAAAAAATTGTCATAAAAATAGGGCCAGAGAAGGCCGGGATTATAATGGGTGGAGTTTCAAAAAAGCACGCAAAAGCGGCTACAGTGACACTCCCCCAGGTACTGTAGGAGAAGGAAGGTCAAAGGGATATTGTCAAAATGTCCACTAAACACCTCAGTTTGAATTGAGATGCAGTTGACTTACTATCCAAATTCAAAATGTTTAAACAGCATACAGAGCTATGGTTTCTTGATTCAGACGTGTCTAAAGCAGAAAAGCAAACCATAAAAATTTACCTTGCAATTGGGATGATGGTCTACATAGGCTGAACATGTCAGGATTGACAACAGAAGAGCTAAAGGAACCCCAAATGATATGGACAACATTGGAAGACCGGTTCAGAATCAGGTTAAACTTTCATTTTCATCGACTAGCGTTCATGTCATTTAGATAACAGCCTACAGAATCCATAGATAACTTCGTCAGCAGATGCAGAGAAAAGGGTACATGCTGTGCTGTGATACAGCAAAATGTTCCACACTGAACCTGTGGGAAAATATCATGGAAGGATGGCCTGATTCAATTCAGCATGTCCACGAATATGTGTGACCATTTTGGCCTTATCGCGAGGAGCTAGGCATCTCCCGGGGAGTCATTTTTAAAGGAAGGCAGGTCATCATACCAGAATCTTTGCAACTTGATATTCTTCAACAACTGTCAGAAACGCATACGTGAGGTGATTGACAAACCGGAAAATGACAATAATGTACATGCCGAGGCAATGAGCGGTGAACACAGGTTTCACACCATCAATCTTGTGGAAAACATAGATACCATCTCACCATCTGAAGCGTTTGCCAAGATTAAAATTATCTGCACTAAGAAAGTTGGTTATTGGTCAAGATTGACATAGGGGGCAAGTGTGAACATACTATCTCTACAAATTCTAAAAGACATGTATCCACAGACATGGAAGGCTGTGATGAAACCTACTACTGTAAAATATTCAGTGTACAATGGTTCACTAATTCCATGTGCAGACTCCAGAGTCCTGGGGATCAAGTACAATCAGTCCTTCTGGGTGTGACAGATGTTCTACATTGTGGAGACTAAAGGCCCAGTGTTTTCAGGTCTATCGGCATGCCATCCATGTAGTAACAATCCATAGAATCAGTCAAACATCACCAACCTCAGAAACTACTCCTATCACCTCAGTTTATGACCTAACATTGAAATATCCAGAATGTTTTGACAAGATTGGCAGTATCGAGGAAGCTGTAATGTTACACTTGCAGGAGATGCAATTCTACCAACTGATCTGGTAGATTTTGTGCAATGCAAATGCCAGCAGCTACATGAAGAAACAGCGAAAGATTCTACACACAAACTGTGGAAAACCATCATGGAACAACGACCTGATTCAATTCAGCGAAATATGTGAGACCATTTTGGCCTTATCAGGATGAGCTAGGCATCCCCCCGGAGAGCCATTTTTAAAGGCAGGCAGGAACCTTTACAACTTGATTTTCTTCAACAACTTCATCACTCATATTTGGGCATAGATCAGATGAGAAGAATCGTAAGAGAGACAGTCTATTGGCCGGGTATGAACAATGATGTTGAACTCGTCATCAAGAAGTGTGAGGTATGTTTTGAAGTCAACACAAAGAACCATTGATTCCACATGAAGTTCCTACCCATTCTTGGCCCAAAATCACATCCGGCCTCTTTCATATCCATGGCAATGACTTCATCATCATCATTGACTACTTTACCAAGTACTCCATTATTCGACAATTGCACAATATGTCAATCACAATTGTCATGCATACTAAGTGCTATTTTTAGTTTATTTGGTGTACCTAGAGAGATCATTACGGATAACAGTCCGCTTTTTATGGGGAAGCCATTCAGGATATGTGTGAGAAATGGACCTGAATCTTGCGTTCATTGGGCAGGTGATTAGTGGGCTCGGAAGCGAATGTGAAATGCACTTCCGACTATGATCAGTCCCTGAACACGATTTCACACTAGCTGGCCAGTTAATGGGCAGCCAGCGTGAAACGCATGCTGAGAAAGGCTCAGTGGTGTTGGGGCGGGTCAGGGAGCTGCAGACCTGTACAAATTAAATGAGAAGGCAAAAATGCGTCAAATTGAGTCAAAGCACCTGACAGCAGAACTCAAACAACCTTTGTCCCCATGCACCCTTTTTAAATTATATTATCCCGCCCTGGATCGAGGTTGTAGCAAAACGCTTTGCGATTGGCCCATCCGCCAACCGTAAAAGTAGACAGGTCACGTAAAATCACTTTTTCGATTGACTCCTTAATGGGCTTAATTGCTGGCTTAATTGTCGGCGGGTGCACTTCTAACTGCCGTGCATGACCACCGAGTGAAATATTGTGCAAGAGCGCGATGACATCAGGACACGGGCATGGCATCTTCTCGTGCGATTTCATGTGCTATTGGGTTGGGCATATGCCCACTCAACTGACGTAAAATTCTGGCCATGGAATATCAATCACACTACTACTTCTCCCCGCTACCTTAGACCTAACGGCCTAGCTGGACAAATGATTCACATCGTGAAATCCCTAATTCTCAAATGTAGACAGACCATGCAAGATCTACATGTCGCATGTTATGTCTGAGACTGATACCTTTGAGTGCAACTATTCCATCATAAGCAGAGCTCATGTTCCGCAAACCAATGCGTACCAATCTACCTACTCTTACCCATTTACTCTCTCAGAAACTAGAGAGCAACTTGTAAAACTACAATAGCTGATGACCAATGTGCATGATAAAAATGTACAGAATTACCAAGTTTAGAGTTGGGACAACAAGTTCACATCCAGGATCCCACAGAAGGTATGTGGCAAGCAGCCAAGATGACAAGGATTTGTTCAGAACTTACAAAGTCATTGCACATGAACGTGCAACAATGAAGTACAACTGAGGACAAATCAGATCCATTTCAGCTCCTCAACCACTGTGTAGTCCTATTGCATCTAGGACAAGATCCAAATGCAATCAGGGTCAATTTACAAGAATGATAATCCCACAGATCACTGTAAGCAATTGAAAAAATCTCCTGACAAGGTTCCCATTACAAGATCCGGGCATACCAGCGGATTACCTCTATGCTTTAGAGACTCATAGATTCATGAGTTTTGTGCATTTATTCGCATGAAGCTATTAATGTATATAACATTTTGGAATTTTTTTTCTTTTAAAATAGAGATTTAGCTTGTGGGTGTGTCTTAATTGGATTAATGCCAGCTAGTCTGGGTGCTTTGATGTGTACCAATTTTGATATGTAAAAGGGATAGCCTGTATTTGCATTTTTTGAATTGAGCATTCAAGAAGTGGGGTGAAAACTAACACCTTTCTAACAGCTACCAAGCAATATATTTATATTACTAACAAAATTGGTACTATGAAAGGGGTTTTATTGTTAGAGAGGTTTAGTTCAGAGGTTGTTGATACAATGAGAATTAACATTCAATGGGAATGTTAGGTATAACAAGACAACCATTTTAGGTGTACAGAGCAGAGATAATGTGAGATCAAAAGGCAGCTGCAACCTTCTAACTGGCTCCGCAGGAACCAAAGTGAAAAGAACCTCATTTTGAATTCGTACGGTGAAAATGCTTTGCCTGGTGTTTGGTTAAGTCCATGGATTGCTGTTGCCTTAATGGAGATTAGTTTGAGAATTTGTTAAAAGTTATGATAGCAGTAATTTGTAGCCATGTGTATATATATTTTAACTTGTATAAATTAATAAAATGTTTCATTTAGTTTAATGTAAAACCTTGAGAACTGGTGGTCTGATTCCTGAATTTGGAGTTGCATCTCAAAGATAACACTTAAAATGATAGGTTATGACAATTGTTTAAAGTTTCCCTCTGGGATTTTTAAATAACTCCGCTTTACCAACTGCATCGGTCATAACACTTATGCAATTGTAACTAAGCATGAACATGTATTGTAAGTAGGTATACTTCTTTGTTAGAGGGAAAATACCTTTAAAAATAATGAGTAATGATGTATTATGCCTTTAAGGGATTGCAGCATGACATCACTAGAAAGAAAGTGTCATGCAATCCAGTCTTAGTTTCACTTTTGCCTTTTTAGCAGAGCACACACACATAGCTCTGCAGCTCTGATGTGTCTTCAGGCTTTATGTTCCCATGTGCCTGTGAGTGATTGGTTACTTTATATTATTATAAGAACAAGACAAGATACAGATTAAAAACATACACCTCCTCACCCAACAACCACAGTTTAGTCTGTTACTATTTGTAAGAGCATCAGCGAATCCCCAGTTAATGCTCACCACCTGCATACAATTAAGTACAATTAACATATGATGAAAATTATTTTCTTTGAAAACAAAACTTTTAGTTTATATGTACAACAGAAATTTCAAACAAATTAAATCAAATATTTTCATATTCTGTACACAGCATAACATTGTAAGGAACTCCTCTGCTAAGACCCCTGACAGTTTATTTGTTCATGTATTTCTTTCGGTCAAACAATCTGACAGCTGATGACTTGCATCCACCCTTTTGAGATAGATTTCCTTTTTCTTCTGCGTTTGTTTCAAGCCAGCAAAGTCAATGTGTAACCTTTTCTTAGTGAAACTTTTCATAGTGTCTATATTAGCACACAAGGAACAGTTATCTACATAACGTTCAATGATATTCTATCTTCAGTACACTCTTTGTACAGAATCTCACTTAAAATATTTGACAAGTGGAATCCCATATCCATCCCTCCACCAGAACCTTTGTTTCAGCAGCAAGAGTACTTTTAACAACCCTTTTTGTTTTTAGCTTCCCAAGCTAAAAGACAGCATTTCCCATTTTCACCCATCAGAAATATTGTGAAACCAGCTGCACTAGAACACTCATCTCCTTGAGATGCTGCAGTGAGATACCTCCCTTTGTATGACACCGATCTTGTCAACAGCTCACCGAACATAATCAACGAACCTTAGCACAGGAAAATAGGTCACAGTGCAGGTGGTGGGGTCAGAGGGGAGAGGTGGGGGTTTAATGTAGTGGGTGAAAGTGCCAAACAGACCGTCCTCAAGCAGCAAATGCACATTGGAGGAAATCACCCCTCTTTGTATTTGAAGTACATTTTGTAACTACTATTTAGTGTTTAAAAGCCATAGTTACTTCTAAAGATCAGATTAGCATATTAATTTGTTCTTAAAATTCATTTTATTTTAAAGAATTTATTTTCCTCTGTTAAATTAGAATTTATTTTAAGTATAATATGCTTAAGTAACAACAAAAGCATTTGATTCCTTCTCTAACACTTACTGTTAGCTAACATATAGTAACCCTCACTATCTCCAATGCAAAGTATTGAATGTGAATAATCTTTAACTAATGTTGTGCATAAAATAAACAGGTTAATCTGTCTGTACAGGTGTATTGCTCAGTTCTCAATGTACCATCATCAGTAGCTGCTGTATATCTCTATTTTCTCCAGTGGCGGGATGCAAGTTACTTATAGTGATGTTATTCCACTGGCAAGGGTTTAGCCCATTACCTACATGAATTAATTATTCAAGCATAAATGATCCTGCTCAAATATTAGCAAATTTGCGCTTTACTTGTTTGAATGAATTCCTTTGTCTATTATTTTAATGAAGTTGTTAACCTGTTTATTTTATGCCTAGCATAATGTCACCATTTACAGAACATTAGGCAGAGTTGATCTAAAAGTTGATTATGAATATTAACCAGCGAAACATTAAATTATAATTTGTAGTTGTATGAAGACTTGACTTACCCAGCATTACATATTTTGGAGAATTATATACATTGTATACAGTAACCAATGAAACCTATATTTTTTTTCTTTCCCTTTTCATTTAGCTCAAAGTTGCCAATCAAGCGGTAAGTCTTTTATCAGTTTTACCATTATCCTATCTATAGACTTGTGCTCATATGATGTTACCTTGAGTAATAATTAATTCCTCAAATTGGAACTTTGAAACTTTAAGACACTAAGTTACTATGGACACATGTATTGTTTTTACTTCTACACAGTGCCCTAAACCCAAGCCATGTACCTGTGAAAAGGGGGAAAGAGGGCAGACTGGAGCTTCCGTAAGTATAGTTAAAATCTTTGCTGCTGAATTTATTATCTTCTGAAGCATGATGCCAGATTACACTTAAATCAACTGTTGTTGATTACTGTTGAATTGCTGCTGATCAATTCTCCCTTCTGACCAACGCCTAAGGGAGGTGCAAGGAGCCAACGGATACTCCAGTTTCATACTTCATGAAATGAAAATTCAGCTGTTCTTCAACATGTGGAATTACATCAAAAAAAAGTTCCCAAAATGTTGGTGTCAGGACAATTTAGCCGTAGCACCAATCAATAGCTAAACCTTATGTCTAAGTACAGAAAACCAGGGGAATTGCACACTGAGGAGAGAGGGGTTTTCAAAAACGAATAGAGGAACTTGGATAAAATAAAAATGCAGCTACCCTACCATTCTTACATTGAAACAAAGCAGTTATGGCTGGATACCAATGCAGGATAGCCCAACAGTGACATCTCTATCTGATTTTGAAATGCAACAAAACATTTTGGGGAGGTTGTCTCATGGCAACTTGGTTTCGATTCAGCTAAGTCCAGAGGAATATGAGATTAGGGTGAAAAGAATCAGGCCTTCTGAAGACTCCACTGCTGTCTGCATCAATATCTTCCGTTATGGGAGAGGAATGTTTGTGAGCATTAACCTAATGTTTTTAGATTTGCATGGGTCTGCTTTACAAATCACTGGGATTGCGGTGATTTAAGGAGAAAACCCACTATGACCTTTTCAGGGGAAACTAGGGGTAAGCAATAAACACGGTCTTTCCCACACCCTAGAACAAATAACAAAAGAATGGTATAGGCCATGTTGAGAATAAAGTTCCTTATACTCTGGTCCAACAATATGTTTCAATTCAACCCCAGTGCTGATGTTAACCCCTTTTAGTACAAAATTCAACCAAAAAATATAAACTAAAGGAAAAGAATGAAAAGAAATCTGCTTGTTTGATCACTGGTTACATCTCCAGGGAGGATGTATGTGACCTGTTTTGTACATCCGCTAATGCGAATTAAGTTCAATGTTAAACAGACATGTACAAAAGAAAGGCAGGATCACTTAAAGATGTTTTATATTCACTTTAAAGGGACTGCTGAGTTTGGTACAACCTGTTAATTAAAAGGGTGGGGGTGGGGGTGTGGCATCTCCCCACAGAACAGACTTCAGGCTAACAGAATGCACTGGCCAGACAAATAATTGTCCCTACCTAAGATCAGTTCAGTTTGAGGTCTGGCCCAAATTAGCTTTGGGGTCCCATTAGAAATCGAGCACCCAGCTGCCTGCTGACTCTGGCCCACCCAAAATATCAGGTGTTGGAGTGGCAGTGTCCACATCTGGTTTTATAGAGCGTGGAGGAACAAACTTGTGCCTCCTGACTCTTCAGAAATAAAGCCTAACTTAACTTTTGAGTCGTCTTCAGCCTGCCCGCCAACAGGCATCAGGGCTCTGTTGACTCTTGGGGTCTCAACTCAGAGGGAGTCAACAAAATGGCAATGACCACCACCACAACAGCAATGGGGTGGTAAGTTCCTGCACTCTATCATCAGGTCACTTTGTCCCCATTCTGCAGGGTGGAAAGATTCAGCCCAAAGATTTAATTACAGAAGCTACAATTTGGGTGGCATTTTATGCTCTCCCTTTGGCAAATTTGGAGATGGGGAGGACAATTAATCAGGTAGAATAGTGGCGGGTAGGGACCCTGTCACCTTCCAAACTACACCTTGATTAAGCCCATGGTGGGGAGCTGCTCAAGGGCCTTCCCATCCGCCACACATTGAGGCCCATAAGTGGGCAATTATTGCCTAATTAAGAGCTTCTTGCTGCTGGTATTAACCACATAGTGGTCGGGCCTTCGCCACGCAGGGAGAATGACATGCAGATCTGCTTGTGGTGCTTGTGGTTTCTGGGTTGGTGGGGGAGTAGGGTTCTGTGGTAATCTGAGGTGCAATACACCTTTAAGAAAATGAGAGCAGATTTACCATATGATTGCATTACCCAATTGCTGTGTAGCGTGGGCTACAATGTTAATCAATAGTTTAGAATAGGGTCTGGTTTGAGAAGCACGCATGTGTTGGTGCTCTGTAACTTGGGTTAATAAACAGCATGTGCTTCATCTTACATTGGTCTCTGCATCTGCAGTATTTTGTTTACCAACTCACTCACCAGTAGATTGGAGTGCAACTGGTTCGCTGAGCAAAACAACCCAACAGAAGGAACATAACAACTGGTGACAAGACAAAACACGACCAGTTGACGACACCAAAGGAAGCTGCAGAAATTCAGCAGAAGTAAATCAGCCGTACCTTACAAGGCAATTGTAAGTACAGCCTTCATCATAGTGATCGAAGTTATCTCGCTCCAGTATGCCACAGTTTGGCCATAACGCACCATTTGATCAGACCACCGATGACTAGTCACATTATATTGAACGCCTCACGTTCTTCTTTTTGGCCAACAACATATCAGGGGAGGTGAAGAAATGAGCGATCCTCCTATCGGCATGTGGCAGTAAAACATACGGCCTAATTCATAGTCTAACGGCACCCAACACCCCAGATTCCAAGAGATTTGATGAATTGATAAGTCTTGTGAAAAGCCACTTTCAGCTGAAACCCTCAGTAACAATGCAATGTTTTAAATTTAATTTGAAGTGTCGCACCTCTGGAGTGACAGTCGCTTGCTATGTAGCAGCCTTAAGACAACTAACAGAGCACTGTGAGTTCAAAACTTCGATTAACGACATGTTAAGAGACCGATTAGTATGTGGGATTAATGAAGATGCCATTAGACATTGGAGTTGGCGCTCGCAATGGAAAGCGCAGTTAGGGGTTCAGAAGCAATCAATGGAGCATGAAATGGCGCCGTCTTTTGCATCTGGAAGGAAGCACCATTTAGAAATGTCGTGAAAACACAGGGCTCTGCGGCAAGGCAGGAAACAGCCACCATTAACAGATCAGCAAAAAGCAATGGTTTAACAGAGAAAACCCACACTGATAATGGCAGAAATGGAACCAGACAGCCTTCAGGCGAACGACAATTTAAAAGAATCGAGTGTTTCTACTGCCATCGTAATGGGCACATTATGCGATATTGTAAAGACAGATTTAGGTAAAACTTTAAGCAAAAAGGTAGAAATAATGAAATCAACATAATAGAGGAACCAGAAGAAACAGAGTCAGATATTTATTCACTACACAACTTAAAAATGGGTAAAACAGAGCCAATCTATGTGACAGTGGAAGTCAATGGGAAACCCATCCGAATGGAGGTGGATACAAGGGCATTCACGACAGTTATAGGGGAACATATGTTCAAATATCTGAATGGAGGAGACCACTCATTAAATCTGGAAAATTCAGATGCTAAATTAAAGACATATTCTGGTGAAGGCCTACGAGTAAAAAGTATGTGCAAGGTTCCCGCACAGTACAAAAACCAGTCTGCTAATTTACCCCTGATAGTGGTAGCAGGGCAAGGCCCAAGTCTACTTGGTCAGAACTGGCTTAAGGAAATAAAGTTGGAGTGGACTGAAATCTTTCAACTCAGAATGAAAGACCTGCAAGAATTATTATAGAAATATTCTTCTGTAGTCACGGAAGAGCTCGGGAAGATTCAGGGGCTGCAAGCTAAAATCCATGTGGATTCTGGGCCAACCCCTTAGATTCTTGAAGATGAGGCCAGTCCCTTCACATTGTGAGAAAAATTTGATGTCGAATTAGACAGGCTGGCAAGGTTGGAAATCTTACAACCTATACAATTTTCTGAATGAGCAGCACCAGTAGTTCCAGTACTAAAGCCTGACAAGAGTGTGTGAATATGCGGGGACTACATGTTGATCGTTAACAAAGTGGCCAGACTTGATAGGCATCCTATACTGAAAATTGATGAATTGTACTCCAAGCTGGCTGGGGGATCCACATAAAAGAAACTCGACATGAGCCACACTTACCTGCAAGTCGAGCTAGAAAAGGCCTCTTGGAAATTTGTGACTAGCAACACACATAGTGGGTTATACTAGTCAACCAGGTTACCCGTTGGAGTCTCACCAGCTTGTGCCATTTTCCAACAGACTATGGAAAATTTGCTCCAAGTTTGCTCCATGTGGTGGTTTATCACGATGATATCCCAGTAACAGGACTAACTGATGAAGAACACCTGGCTAACCTGGAAGAGGTATTGAAGCGTTTCCCACAAGTTGGAGTATGTTTGAAAAGAGAGAAATGTATCTTCCAAGCAAAAGAAGTGGTTTACCTGGGTCATAGGGTCGACTTGCAGGGCCTTCACCCAGTGGAAGACAAGGTGAGAGCTATTCTTGAGGCACCAGCCCTGAAAAATGCCATAGAACTCAAGTCCTTCTTGGGAATGTTTAACTATTATGGCCGTTTTCTCCCAAATTTGTCAACAGTACTGGCTCCATTACACGGTTTGCTCAAGAAAAACCACAGGTGGACTTGGCAAGCTCCACAACAACAGGCTTTTATGGCAGTAAAGCAGTTGCTACATTCATCGGCCCTATTGGTACATTTAGACCCAAAGAAAGAATTAATTTTGACCTGTGATGCATCCCCTTACAGAGTAGGAGCAGTACTCTCACACCGGATGGTGATCGGCTCCGAATGGCCCATTGGTTACTTCTCAAGAATACTCAGTGTTGCAGAACAAAGATACTCATAAATAGGAGAAGAAGGCTTATCCATGTGTTTGGCATTAAGAAATTCCACCAGTACATCTATGGTCACCACTTCACCATTGTATCTGATCACAAGCTACCACTAGACTTGTTTGGGGAAGATAAGGTAATACCCGCAATTGCTTCTGCAGGCATCAAAAGGTGGGCACTGATTCCAGCTGCTTATGAATATACTTTTATCCATTGGCCGGGAAGCCAGATTGCCATTGCCGACGCACTGAGTCAATTACCTCTAAAAGACAGCAATGTGAACATCCCAATTCCTCAAGAACCTGTCTTGTTGTTAAACTTTCTGGATTCATCATCAGTACATGCCAAACAAATAAGAGAGTGGACAGACCGCGATCCAGTTTTGTCTCATGTAAGGGGACAAGTCTTACAGGGATGGTCTAACGAGCCAAAGCCTGATGAAATGAAGCCCTATCTTATTAGGAGAGACAAGCTCACTTGCCAGGATGGCACTTTGCTGTGGGGAGCGAGAATCATTGCGCCCCTGAGAAGAAGAAAGCCATTATTAACCGAATTGCATGGTGCTCACTCTGGTATCTCTAGAACAAATATGTTGGCGCGCAGCTACTTATGGTGGCCAGGGATGGATACAGAAATTGAAAAATTAGTCAAGAGCTGCACACAGTGCCAACAGGTACAGAAATTGCCCCCTACTTCTCCATTGCATCCTTGGGAATGGCCAGGAAGGCCCTGGGTCCGCCTTCACGTTGACTACGTGGTGTTCCTCTTGATTATAGGTGCTCATTTGAAGTGGATGAATGTATACAAGGTGAGATCAACCACATCTGCCGCCACCATAGACAGATTGCATCAGAGTTTTGCGAGACACAAGTTACCAGAGATAATAGTGTCTGATAATGGAACAGCATTCACCAACGAGGAATTCCAAAGATTTACAAATCTCAACGGCATCACACATGTTACGACCTCACCATACCACCCTGCATCCAATGGGTTGGCCGAGAGGGCAGTCCAGACCTTAAAGTCCGGAATGAAAAACTGGATGGAGACTCTACTGCAACTAGATTATCACATTTCCTACCCAGCTATAGGACTACCCCCCACATGACTACTGGTATTGCCCCCGCAGAGTTATTGATGAAGAGACAGCTCAGGCCATGTTTGAGTTTCAAAAGGCCGAATTTAGGGGGGAGGGTAGAGGGAAGTCAGAGGCACAGAAAAATGGACACGATTACCACAGTCATGAAAGAAACTTCACTATTGGAGACACAATTTTTGCAAAGAACTTTGGAGATGGGCCCATATGGCTATCAGGTGAATTTAGTGTAGTGATGAGACCCCATATCAGTCGAAGTTTGGATAATTAGGGACACGTAGATCATCTCAGGAAAAGGAAAACAGATCTATAAGAAAGGATGCGCCAAGCATTCCCGTTGGAGTCTACACCACATATGGAAGGAACTCCACTTGGTTTGGAAGTGCCTGTAGGATCCGTTGAGCCCTAGATCATCGAAGGAACAAGCTTGCAGGTTCCTATAGGAAAGCCTAGTGGACAGATGGCTCCTGGGAGGGAGGCCATGGATAAAACTTCCAAAGTCATAAAACTACGACATTCGACATGTTTGAAGAAGCCTCCAAAGAAATGAATTTGTAAATCATTGATATATGTAAATAGTTGATATATTGTAAAGATTGTAAATTGTACTTTTGAGTAAAGAGGGAGGCATGTAGTAATCTGAGGTGCAATACACTTATAAGAGTGTGTGAGCAGGTTGATTGCATTACCCAATTGCTGTGTAGCGCGGGCTATAATGTTAATCAGTCGTTCAGAATAGGGTCTGGTTTGAGAAGCACACATATGTTGGTGCTCTGTTACTTATGTTAATAAACAGCATGTGTTTCATCTTACCTTGGTCTCTGCATCTGCAGTATATTGTTTACCAACTCAGTCACCAGTAGATAGGTGTGCAACTGGTTTGCTGAGCAAATGACCCAACAGCCGGAACATAATATGTGCCCTTGTTCAAAGGATCGAGGGACCCAGCATTGGGAAGGTGTGGGGGGAACTGCTGAGAGCCACACCCCTGCCCTTGCTGCTGACCCCCTTTCACCCTCTTCCCTGGTGACCCTCACCCCATCAAATACCTCCCCCATCACTTGCCTCTGGCCTGATTCACTTAATGATCTTGGGCCTTCAGTGGGTGTATTTTCCGCATCGGCCACTGCCTCCCTGGTGGTGCTGCTGAACAAAAAAGCTGTTGGCCTCCAACTGGCCAGCAGCTCTTGATGGGTGGGACTTTCTGCCCCTAGGTTCTAAGTCCTGTGAAAGGCCAGCTGGTGACCTCTCAACCGGGTGTAGTGCCAAAATTTGCGGTGCCGGAGCTCAAAGAAAATGTGTTGGCTATATCATTTCTAAATCTACTATAATGATGTTTTCTTATGTATTAATCATTTGTGTCCCCAAAAGTCAGTAATAACTATGCCTTTTAAGTGAAAAATATTAGTGCCCCCACTGTCACCAACTTCTTTCCCACACCAACAACCACCCCCATGCTCCCAAACTCCCCACCCATCCCCCTCCCCCCAACCTCCCCTCCATCCGAACCCCCTCCAACTTCCTCCAGTTGCCTCCCCCAACCTCCTTAATAACCCCCCATTCCACTCCCCCAACATCTCCCACCCTACTCCCCAACCCCACACCTTCTCTTCACCCCTGTCCCCACTGCCAACCCCCTCCTACGCCCCCCAACACCCTTGCCCCACTCCCCAACCCCAAACTTTCCCAGCAGTAGTGCAGCAACGAGTAAAATTGAGATTGAATTTTACATCCGGCTTGAAAGGGAGAAAAGTGGATCTAAGACTAGTTTTTTAA
Source organism: Carcharodon carcharias (assembly GCF_017639515.1). Classification (NCBI taxonomy): domain Eukaryota; kingdom Metazoa; phylum Chordata; class Chondrichthyes; order Lamniformes; family Lamnidae; genus Carcharodon; species Carcharodon carcharias. Next base: position 115,958,752 of record NC_054469.1, on the reverse strand, counting down.
ACTTAAATAAGGACAACTATGTGGGCATGGGAGCTGAGCTAGCTGAAGTGAACTGTGATACTAGGCTAGGGGATAGATCAATAAAGAAGCAGTGGCAGACATTTAGGAGGATATTTCAGAATACTCAGAATAAGTATATTCCTACTATGACAAAAATTTCTGAGGGAAGGACCTGCCATCCATGATTAATTAAAGTAGTTAAGGAAAGCATCAAATGTAAGGAAAAAGCATTTAACTGTGCGAAGATGAGTGGCAGGTCAGATGATTGGTCAGAATATAAAGAACAGCAGAAAATGACTATAAGGTTAATCAGGAGAAAGAAATTACAGCATGAGAGGAAGCTAGCTAGAAATGTAAAAACAGGCAGCAAGAGTTTCTACAGGAAAAGAGTAAGTAAAGTAAGTGTTGGTCCTCTAGAGAGTGACAGTGGGGAGTTAATAGTAGATAACAATGAAATGGTAGATGAAATGAACAAATATTTTGCTTTTGTCTTCATTATAGAGAATACAAAAACATTTCAGTAATAGCTATAAATCAGGAGGTGGAAGGGAGAGGGAAATTTGGTGAAATTACAATCACTCGGGAAGCAGTACTGGGTAAACTGATGGAGCTGTGGGCTGACAAGTCTCCTGGTCCTGTTGTTGGGAAGGTATTAGAATTGATCATTAAGGAAGTCATAGTTGGGGACTTAAAGAAACTCAAGGTAATTGGAAAGAGTCAGCATGGTTTTGCGGAAGGGAAATAATGTTTAATCAATTTATTGGAGCTTTCTGAATGAGTAACATGCTGTGGATAAAGGGGAGTCTGTAATCATGCTGCACATGGATTTCCAGAAGACATTTGATAAGGTGCCACAAGAAAGGTTATTGTGGAAAATGAAAGCTCTTGGGGTAGGAGGTAACATATTAGCATGGGTAGAAGATTGGTTGGCTGGTAGAAAACAGGGTATGCATAAATGAGTCTTTTTCTGGTTAGCAGGATGTGACGAGTGGAGTCCCGCAGGTATCTGTGCTGGGGCCTCAACTTTTTACAATATATATCAATGACATCAATATAGATGAGGAGAGTGAAGGCACGGTAGCTAAATTTACAGATGACACAAAGGTCAATAGGAAAGTTTGTTGTGAAGGGGACATAAGGTGGTTGCAGACTGATAGAGACAGGTTGAATGGGTGGACAAAAATCTGGTGGATGGAGTATAATCAAGCAAAATGTGAAGTTGTTCGCATTGGCAGGAAGAATAAAAAACCAGAGTAATACTTAAGCAGGTAATGGCTGCCGAAATCCGAGGTGCAGAGGGATCTAGATGTTCTAGTGCATGAGTCACAAGTTAGTACACAGGTACAGCAAGTAATTAAGATGGCTAAAGAAATGCTATCCTTTATTATGAGAGGAATTGAACATAGAAGTAAGGATGTTATGCTTCAGTTATACAGGGTATTGGTGAGATTACATCATAAATATTGTGTGCAGTTTGCAGTTTGATCTCCTTATTTGAAATGCATTGGAGGAAGTTTTCTAGATTAATACCTGGAATGAGTGGATTGTGAGGAAAGGTTAGACAGACTGGGCTTGTCTCCACTGGAGTTTAGAAAAGTGAGGGGTGACTTGATTGAAATATACAAGATCCTGAACAGTCTTGACAAGATTGATATGGAAAGAATTTTTCCTCTGGTGGGTGAATCCAGAACTAGGTGGCACTGTTTTAAAATTAGGGGTCGCCCTTTTAGGACAGAGATGAGGAGAAATTTTTTCTCTCAGAAGGTTGTGCAACTTTGGAACTCTCTGCCTCTGATGGCAGTAGAGGTAAGGTCACTGAATATTTTTAAAGCAGAGGTAGATAGATTCTTATTAGGCAAGAGAATCAAAGGTTATCAGGGGTAGATGGGAATGTGGAATTCAAAACACAAACAGATCAGCCATGATCTTATCAAATGGCGGAGCAGGCTCGAGGGGCTGAGTTGCCTACTTCTGTTCTTATTTCGTATGCATGTTTGTTCATATGACCTGACAGACCGGCTTAAAAAAATTGGAACTCTCAGGCTGAGAGTTCCAATTTTCTTTTAAGCCAGTCTGTCAGGTCCTAAGCAAAAACAAAAATACATGGCAAAACTCAGCAGGTCTGGCAGCATCTGTGGAGAGGAGCACAGTTAACGTTTTGAGTCCGCATGACTCTTCAACAGGTCCTAAGCTCCGGCTGCTCAGTGTGGATGATGAGAACTCTGTTTAAAATAGGCTTGTCCAGCCTTTTCACTGGGCAGGGCCACACTTGCATTTTTTTCTCCTTCAAGGGGCTGATGAGCAAATTTTGGAAAGATAAGGTTCGGCACAACTTTCAACTAAATTTCAAAAAAAAGTTGAGACATTAAGAAAAGAAACAATTGCTGAGCATAAATAAAGCAGTCATAGCAATAATTTAAATTAAAAAAAGAGTAATTAATAAAAATAACCAGAGTGTGAGAGGTTCAAAGTGTATGTGCCAGACTTGCTCCCAGTCTTGGGATGCTCACTCACTTACCCTCTCCCACTGTGAGTGGGTGTGTGTATGTGTTAGGGTGTGGTGATGACAAACCTGAGACTGAGAGTAAGGCAGACCTACAATTACAGTCTCACTCTCTCTCACTCCCACACACACACGTTCACTCTCCCACTCACATACACACTCACTTTCTCACTCACATGCACACACACACTCTCACTCGCAAGCAGACACGCACACACACACTCTCACTAGCGTGCAAGTACACACATACTCTCACTTATGTGTGCAAACACACACACATGCACTCAATCTCCCACACACGGCAGTCAGCCTCTTCCCCTTCCCTCACTGCCCCTCGACCTGGGCCTCCGCAACGTCTCACTTCCCTGGCTTGCAGCCACAGTGTCCCAACACTCCGCTCCCCGGCACTCGACTCCCCAGGCCCTGTTTGGAGGTGCCGGAGTGCCACTCTGGTGCACACTGACAGGACTACACCCTGCTCTCGAATGCCTGATTGGCTAGTATTAGAGTGGTCTTTTCCAGGAGTAGGCAGTATGGGTCTCTTGTCAGCACTCCAGCTGGCAGCCAAGACCTCTGTCACCTCCATAAAATTTCCCCTATTGTGATTTCCCTCACAAAATTCAGCATGGAGTGTGAATGAATCTCATCTATGCAAATCCTTACCTTTATTTTTCTGCTTGTATTTTCTAAAATTACGGAATCACAGAATTGTTACAGCACAGGAGGAGGCCACTTGGTCCTTTGTGTCTGCACTGGCTCTCCGAATGTGCAATTTGCCTACTGCCATTCTCCTGCTTTCTCCATGATCCTACACATTCTTCCTTTGCCGATAACAGTCTAATTCCCTTTTGAATGCTTCAATTGAAGCTGCCTCCACTACATTCTCAGGTAGTGCATTCCAGATCTTAAACATTTTTTCTCATATCTCTTTTGCTTCCTTTGTCAATTATTTTTAATCTGTGCCCACCTGTCCTCGACTCTTTCATGTGTGGAAACAGTTTCTCCCTATCTACTCTGTTCAGACCCTTCATGATTTTGAACACCTTGATCAAATCACCTCTCAGCCTTCTTTTCTCCAGGATAAACAGTCCCAACTTCTCTAATCTATCTTCAAAGCTGAAGTTCCAGGAGCCATTCTTGTGAATCTTTTCTGCACTCTCTCCAGTACCTTCATATCCTTCCTGAAGTACGGTGCCTGGAACTGGACACAATATTACAGCTGAGGCTGTATTAGTGTCTTATACAAATTCATCATAACCTCCTTGCTCTTGTACTCTGTGCCCTACTCATAAAGCCTAGGATGCTGTCTGCTTTATTAACCGCGATCTCAATCTGTCCTGCCACTTTCAATGACTTATGCACATATATACTCAGGCCCCTCTGTTCCTGCACCCCTTTTAGAATTGTGACCTTTACTTTATGTTGTCGCTCCATATTCTTCCTACCAAAATGAATCGCTTCACATTTCTCTGCACTGAACTCCCACCAACTTGTCTATGTCCTTTTGAAATTCTACACTACCTACCTCACAGTTCACAATGTTTCCAAGTTCTGTGGCATCTGCAAACTTTGAAATTGTGCCCAATTGTACACCAAGGTCTAAGTCATTAACATATATTAGGAAAAGGAAGGGCCCCAACATTGACCCCTGAGGAACTCCATACAAACCTTCCTCCAGCTCAAGAGACATCCATTAACCATTACTCTCTGTCTCCTGTCACTCAGCCAATTTTGGATCTATGTTGTTACTGTCCCTTTTATTCCATGAGCTATGGCTTTACTCATTAGTCTGTTGTGTGGCACTGTATCAAATGCCTTTTGGAAGTTCATGTACACCACATCAACAACTTTGCTCTCATCAGCCCTCTTTGTTACCTCTTCAAAAAACTCTTATCAAGTGAATTAAACACAATTTTCCCTTAAGAAATCCATGCTGGCTTTCCTTAATTAATCTGCATTTATCCATGTGGCTATTAATTTTGTCACGAATTATTGTTTCTAAAAGTTTCCCCATCACTGAAGTTAAACTGACTAGCCTATCTTTACACCCTTTTTTGATCAAGGTTGTAACATTTGCAATCCTTCGACCAGTCCTCTTGCATACCCCTAAGAATAAAGAAGACTGGAAAATTATGGCTAGTGCCTCTGCAATTTCCACCCTTACTTCCCTCAGTAACCTTGGATGCATCTCATCCAGTCCTGTGCGTTATTAACTTTAAGTACAGGCAGTCTATCCAATATATCTTCCTTATCAGTTTTAAAATGTTCTAGCATCTGAATCACCTCCTCTTTTGCCATGGCCTGGGGTACTCTTCTTCCTTAGTAAACACAGATACAGAGTTTTCATTTAATACCTCAGCCATGCTCCTGCCTCAATCTGTAAATCTCTCTTTTGATCCCTAATTGGCCCTACTCTGCCTTTTACCACCCTTTTATTATTTACCACCCCTGGAGATCCCCCGCATCACAGATACCAGTCTTCAGCCAATTTGATTCACTCCACGTGATATCAAGAAATGGCTGAAGGCATTGGATACCGTAAAGGCCATGGACTCTGGCAATATTTCAGCAATAGTACTGAAGGCTCCAGAATTTGCCACACACCCAGCCAAGCTGTTCCAATACATCTACAACACTGGAATCTACCCAGCAATGTGGAAAATTGCCCAGGTATCTCCTGCACACAAAAAGCAAGACAAATCCAAACTGGCCAATTACCAGTTTGCACTCGATCATCAGTAAAGTGATGGAAGGGGTCATCAACAGTGCGAGCAAGCGACACTTGCTTAGTAATAACTTGCTCGCTGACCCTCAGTTTGGATTCCATCAGGATCACTCAGCTTCTGACCTCATTACAGCCTTGGTTCAACCGTGGATGAAAGAACTGAACTGTAGAGGTGAGGTGAGAGTGACTGCCCTTGACATCAAGGCAGCATTAGGCTCAGTGTGACATCAAGGAGCACTAGCAGACTGGAGTGGATGGGAATCAGGGGGAAAACTCTCCACTGATTGGAGCCATACCTAGTACTAAGGGAGATGGCTGTGGTTACTGGAAGTCAGTCAACTCAGCTCCAGGCCATTACTGCAGGAGTTCCTCAGGGTAGTGTCCCAAGCCTAACCATCTGCAGCTACTTCATCAATGACCTTCCTTCCATCATAATGTCAGAAGTGGGGATGTTTGCTGATGATTGCACAAAGTTCATCATCATTTGCAACTCCTCAGATACTGAAGCTGTTCATGTCCAAATGCAGCAAGACCTGGACATATCCAGGCTTGGGCTGACAAGTGGCAAATAACATTCAAGCCACTCAAGCCCCAGGCAATGACCATCTCCAACAAGAGAGACTTTAACCTTCATCCCCTTTTACATTTAATGGCATTACCATTGCTGAATCCCCCACGTTCAACATTCTGGGGATTGCCATTGGCCAGAATATGAACTGGACTAGCCATAAAGATACTGTGGCTACAAAAGCAAGTCAGAGGCTAGGAATCCTGTGGCAAGTAACTCACCTCCTGACTCCCCAAAACCTGTCCGCCATCTACAAGGCACAAGTTAGGAGTGTGATGAAATACTCTCCAATTGCCTGGATGAAAGCAGCTCCAAAAATACTCAAGAAGCTCAACACCATCTAGGACAAAGCAGTCCACTTGATTGGCACCCCACCCACAAACATTCACTCCCTCCACCACCGATGCACAGTGGCAGCAGTGTGTACCATCTACAAGGTGCACTGCAGAAACTCACCAAGGCTCCTTAGCCAGCACCTTTCAAACCCATGGTTGCTACTGTCTAGGACCAGTGCAGCAGACAGATAGGAACACCACCACCTGAACATTACCCCCCAAGCCACTCACCATTCTGACTTGAAAATATATCACCGTTCCTTCACTGCTGCTGAGTCAAAGTCCTGGAACTCCCTCCCTAACAGCACTGTGGGTGTACATACACCACATAGACCACAGTGGTTCAAGAAGGCAGCTCATCACTAGCTTCTCAAGGGCAATTAAGGATGGGCAATATATGCTGGCCTAGCCAGCAATGCCCACACCCCGTGAATGAATAAAAAAAAATGCCTATAGAATTTGGGATTCTCTTTTATGTTAGCTGCCAAACTCTTTTCATTCTCGGTCATTGCTTCTCTTATTTGCTTTCCCATCTCCCCTCTGAATCTTCTATATTCAGACTGGTTCTCAATTGCATTTTCTACCTGCTATCTGTCATAAGCACATTTTTTCTTCTTCATCTTAATTTCTGTCTCTTTTGTAATCCAGGGAGCTCTGGATTTGCTTGCCATACCTTTCGCTTCCGAAGAAATAGACCTTGACTGTAGCCAAACTATCTTTACTTTGAAGGTAGCCCAGTGTTTAGCTATCACTTTTCCTGCCAACCTTTCGCTCTGATTTATTCAGCTTAGATACATTCTTGCCTCATTGAAGTTGGCTTTCCCTACTCAATTATTCTTACTCTGGATTGTTCTTTGTCCTTTTCCATAGTCAGCCTAAACCTTATGTTACAATGATCACTGTCTCCTAAATGTTCTCCTACTGACACTTCATCTACTTGGCTCACCTCATTCCCAAGAAGGGGCTTGAATAGTGCTTCTTTTCTTGTTGAACCGGAAACATGCGGCTATAGAAAATTTTCCTGAACACACTCTAGGAACTCTTGCCCCTCTCTGCCCTTCATACTACCACTATTCATGTCTATTTTTGAATAGTTAAAGCCCCCCATTATAAATACTGTATAATCTTTGCACCTCTCTGTTCAGCACTATTCACGGCTACTGCAAATTTGTCCCCAGTAGTTGGTGGCCTATAGCCTACACCTACACCTATTTGTTCCTTATCTCCAGTTAAACAGATTCGGGCCTTGACCCCTCTGGGACATCCTCTTTCCCCAGCACTTATTTGAGGGTAAAATTCCCCATATTTTTTTCTTACTTTCTATAATCCTCCAGTTATGCACTAACACCAGCTGTGAGGGTTAGCCAGAGACTTGCTTCCAGAATATCATTTATAACACTCTTCCTTTAGGGAACTTTGAGAAATGATGGAAGGATTAACAGGCTGATAGCCAGGACACAACATGAATGCTCCTTGTATGGCTGATAGAATGACTAGTCCTAAATGGTGGGAGAGTTTTAGGAGCTCTCATAACATAACTGACTAGGTAGGGAAAAGGATGTGGGTTACCTATTGGATGTCAACCCAGAATACAGAGATGGAATGCTGGCCTCAATGCCACTGTTAGATATAACACTGTTTGGAATAGCACAGAGGAAAAGTTTGGTCATTTGGGACACTCCAATGCTATCACATTCCAGTGTGATGTGAAATTTATCACATTGTGATAACAGCACAACTAGAAATATTCCGGTTCCATAGAATAGAATTGAAACATTAACTCTTTCTTTCTCCACAGATGCTGTCAAACTTGCTGAGATTTTCCAGCACTTTCTGTTTTTATATACCAAATTCTGCTGTATTCGTGGAGTAGTTTCACACTTGCATCCTTTGTAGGAAGAAAGACTTGCATTTTTATAGCATCTTTCACAACGACCAGACATCTCAAAGTGCTTTACAGGCAATGGACTACGTTTGAAGAGTTGTTGCCATGTAGGAAACATGACAACCAATTTTGGCACAGCAAGCTCCTACAAACAGCAATGTGGTATTGACCAAGCAATCTGTTTTTGTGAAGCTTGTTGAGGAATAAATATTGGCCAGGACGCAGGGATTAATTCCCTGCCCTTCTTCAAAATATTGCAATGGGATCTTTTGCACCACCTGAAATGGTTGATGGGGCCTCAGTTTGGCATCCCAACCAAAAGACACTCCCCCAACAGTACAACACCCCCTCAGCACTGCACTAGAGCATTGATTGTTGAGCTCTGGGACTTGAACCCATAAGATTCAGAGGCAAGAATGCTACCAACTGTGCCACAGCAGACACCTTACCTGTATGGATCTGAAAGAGCAAGAAAATAGTTCATTTGCATTGGAGCTGACACTAAAGGGTCAATTTTAACCTAGAATGGGTTTCATATCGGCCAGGTGAGAAAAAAATCACACTCACTGGCTTAAATTTCAGGACCAGGTATTTTAACTTGTGAGCCTTATTTGAAAGTTGCCAGTCCAAATGGTTCCAAAATTAACTGATCCAGGTAGGATCAGGGCAGGGAGCAGCTGCCGGCAGGGAAGGCTGTAGCACTGTTTGACTTTCTCAACAGCTGCTGATCTGCTTCAGCCTGTTGGGAAAACCACAGTGGTTTCTCTGCTTATGTCTGAATTAACATGCCTTCAGATTCCTATTGAAATAATAGGACCCAAATTGCATAAGTCCATAAGGCTCTGTCTGCTTTAGGCTCTTGCCTCATCCAAATGGAGAACCCAGACAATGGGAAATGGCCAAGTTCCAAGTGGGCATATACATGTCATGGGTGGGTAGGGTTAAAATCAGCCCCAAAATTTCAAAGTATTTTTTGTTTCTTCAATGGCATAATGATATTTCTATTATGCACTGATTAGAAATCATTATGATCTGGGATGGTTATGTTATGTTCAGTTGCACCACAGGTAAGCCAAGTGCTACATTAAATGCAAAATCAGACAGAGCCAATTCTTGTGTAAAACATAAAACCTTTATGTATTTGTAGAAGTATGCAGAAATAGAAACCTAGCCACCTCAGTGTCACATGATAAGAAATATCATTATATATTGAGTTTAATGAATTGCTGAAGAAAGTAATATTTGATAGAGAAAGGAAGAAATGAGTTAAATAACATATTGTGGAATATAAGGATCCTTCACATTCATAATAATTAAGTAGGTTCCTTGGGGAAATCACAAAACAGTGGATGAAATAAAGAGGGTTGTTAATTAAAGTAGAAGTAATTTGCCTGCATTGTACTTACTAGCTAGGATCACAGTGCTTATTTTTACTGGGACCAGATTTTCTGCCTCTTGCCTTTGAATTAGTAGGGAATCTGGACTAGCATACAAGTTCAACATATATTTTCTCTGATATTATGATCATCTAATCAGAAGGTCAAAAGATTGGTTTGGGTGAATAACAGAATAAGAGCTTGAATTTCTTTTCATTACAGCATCTAGCTTTGCTTAAATCAATCCAGTGCATCACCCTTCTGACAGCTCACTGCAGTTATTGATCACCTATATGTGAAGGGATGTTTCTTGACATTTGCCTTAAACACTACCCTTGACATGGTGGTATAGTGATAATATCACTAGGCTAATCCAGAGGCCCAGGCTAAAGCTCTGGCGCATGGGGTCAAATCCAACCATTGGAGCTTGTGGAATTTAAACTCAATCAATAAATCTGGAATGTAAACCTAGTCTAGGTATTGTTATAAAAAACCCATCTGGTTCACTGATGCCCTTTAGAGGAGGAAATCTGACCTCCATAACAATGTGGTTGATTCTTAACTGCTCTCTTAAATAGCCTAGCAAGCCACTCAGTTCAAAGGCAATTAAGGATGGGCAATAAATGTTGGCCTTGCCAGTGAAGCCTATGTCCTGTGAAAGAAAAAAAACATGAACGTGTATTCTCTTGCTGAGCTGCCCTAAAGTGCAGTCTAAATGTAAATTTGTCATAAGTGAAGACAGACACATTCTTGTGAATTATGTTAGGAAAAATAACTACCTAAGGGTAGGCGGCTAATATCATGTGCACCTTGTTTGAAATGCTATAGATTAAATTTTGCTCAGTAAATACTGTGCTAACATCTGGTTATTAATTTAGGGGAGAAAAGGAGATCGAGGTAAAGATGGAAGCCCTGGTGCAAAAGGAGTACAGGTACTGAAAAGATACATTATCTGTAATGTATTTCATCTCAAATTTTCCATTAAATGCAAAGTAAAGGCAAATAATGAACACTGTCTAAAGCATGGATCTTTATGAACCCAAAACTACACCATACAAGTGGTAATACCTTTTAATGCAAAGGAAAAGATTGATAATTTCTTAATTTGTCTCACCTTCCTCAAGAGCTGAACTGCAATCGTTTAATTAAAAGAGAAGGAAGGTCAAATGGGAATGTAACATTTTAGAGTTCCTATTTGAGACTTTTTTTTGACATTCAGCTTCTCTGATCACTGACTCCTGTTGAATGGAAAGTACCTTCATTTGCTCAATATCACAATAATTTACAATAAGCCCAGAATGTGAAAAGAAAACCCTCCAAAAACCTTCATTAGTGTACTTTAGCTTGCTGGTTGTATCATGCACCCTCACATGAACTTCCTGCGTTTTGAAAATGATAGAACAAACACTCCATAGATGATAGCTTAGGATATAAACTGCTACGGGTAGGTCTGAAGTTTGACGTTGGACCTGATTTCAGTGTTTGGTGAACTGCCTACACATCAGGAGTGGATGATAATCACAATATTTTAGAGGTGGCTGGGTGTGTGGGAGGTGTACACCTGCCTCAGGAATGATTTTTAAAAGTTAAAAAATAAATTTGGAATAATAGTATAGCCTATACAGTCACAAACTCCAAGGGAAGAATTTTCAGGCCGGCGAGCGGGGGAGGGGCCCACTTGCCGACGTGTAAAATGACCCGCAGTGAGGTCGGGCGGGCGTCCCGATGTCACCATGCGTCATTTAGATTTTCAGTTCAACAGGCGCGCAGCCAACTCAACTGTGTGCCCACCAAACTGTCAAAGGCCTATTAAGGCCATTGAGAAAATAATTAAAGTTGTTAAGAATGTTGCCTTTCCAACCTTAAGGTTGGCAGGCAGGCGAAGAGCCCAGGTGGTCTTCAGATTTTTCAGGGAACCTCATCCATGGGCAGGATGAGGTTTCATGAAGGGTTTATTAATTAAATGAAAAACTTTCAAATATTTGATAAACATGTCCCAGCCTTTTCTCTGTCTTTAATAAAAACTTTCATTCCAAACTTAATTTCCCTGAGGCAGCTCCGTACCTCAGGGAGATTTCTGCGCTCTTTTGTAAAATGGTGGCACGGCCCCGACCGGGGACGCCAACCGGGTTTGCGCTTGCCCCTGCACAACACCTCCGACGGGCAGAAATTTCTGCTCTAAGTGATATGAATGCATACTCAGTGGTGGAAAGGTGATTAGACAGTTTAGATCTAATTACTCTGCGTAGAAGGTGGTGAACGTGTCTCAGCCAGGAACTGGAAGTGGACAGCAAATTCAAAAGATGGCTGGATAAAATTACTATTGGAGGAAACAGTAGGAGGTATTTGAGATGGAGATGTTTGATAATTCTTTAGGCTTTCAGACCAACCCGATAGGCTATAGCCTAAAAGGTGTGGCTATGGGTGTCCACATGGGCCCCAGATATGCCAGTCTCTTTAGGGGTATGGGGAACATTCCTTGTTCCAGTCCTACTCAGGCCAACTCCCATAAATCTTTTCTCAGTACATCTATGACTATTTTGGTGCCGCTTCATGCTCTCGTCTGGACCTGGAAAATCTTATCAATTTTGCTTCCAATTTCCACCCCTCTATCAACTTTACATGATCTATCTCTGACAGCCATCTCCGACACTTCCCTTTCCTTCCTTGAGCTTTCTGTCTCCGTTTCTCGTGATAGACTGTCCACCAATATTCATTACAAGCCCGACTCCCACAGCTACTTGGACTATAGCTCCTCATACCCTGCTTCCTGTAAGGACTCCATCCCATTCTCTTGGTTTCTTCGCCCCTGTCACATCTGTTCTGACGATACCACTTTCCAAAACGGTGCTTCTGGCATGTCTTCCTTAACCGAGGGTCCCCCCCATGGTGGTTGGCAGGGCCCTCAGCCGTGTCCGACCCATTTCCCGTGCCTCTGCCCTCACACCTACCTCTCCCTCCCAGAACCATGATAGGGTCCCCCTAGTTCTCAATTTTCACCCCATCAGCCTCCGCCATTTCTGCCAACTCCAGCATGATGCCACCACCAAACACATCTTCCCCTCATTCCCCATAACAGCATTCTGTAGGGACCATTCCCTCCAGGACACTCTGGTCCGCTCTTCCATCACACCAACTCCTCAGCCCCTTCCCATGGCACTGTCCCGTGCAGTCGCAGAACGTGTAACATCTGGCCCCTTGCCTCCTCCCTCCTCACCCTCCAAGGGCTCAAACATTCCTTTCAGGTGAAGCAGTGCTTCACTTGCACCTCCTTCAATTTGGTCCACTGCATCCGCTGCTCCCAATGCGATCTCCTCTACACTGGGGAAACCCCCAAATGCAGACTGGGTGACTGCTTTGTGGAACATCTTTGGTCTGTCCGCAAGCATGACCCAGACCTTCCTGTCACTTGCCATTTCAACCCACCACCCTGCTTTCATGCTCACATGTCTGTCCTTGGCCTGCTGCATTGTTCCAGTGAAGCCCAACGCAAACTGGCGGAACAGCACCTCATCTTCTGACTAGGCACTTTACAGCCTTCCAGATTTAACATTGAGTTCAACAACATCAGATCATGAGATCTCTCCTCCATCCTCACCCCTTTTATTAATCCCTTTTTTTCTGCATTCATTTTTATTTTTTATCCACTTATTTTTATTTTTATTTAATTTTATTTTTATTTAATTTTATTTTTATTCATTTATTCATAGTTTTATCCCATTTTCTATCCTTTTCCCCCCACCCCCACCCCTCCCCCCACCCCATCCCCCAAAGGGCCATCTGTTGCTTGTTCCATGTTGTTCTTTCACAGAGTGCTTACGTTTGTTCTGCTATTATCACATTCTGCTTTCTTACTTTTATGCTGCTATCAGCACCTTTTTTAGCCCTTACCACTACCATTAACACTCAATTTGACCTTTAGTTCATGATATCTTTGTCAATCTCTCCTTTGTCCCCACCTATTGCTGGCCTTCAATCTAGCTTCAGCTGCTCCACCCCCGCCCCGCCCCATGGCTGTCCCCCATGGCCCCAGTGTGCCATCCAGAAGGGCCTGCATGTTTCTGATTTAAAATTTTTCCCTTACCTCTCCAAGGGTGCCTCCATATTGACGTGCCCTCTTGATTCCTGGCCTCCTCAGCAGTGCCCATCTCTCCCTGCAGGGTTGCTGAGGCTTCAGGGACACCAACTCTCTAATTGGGCCAGCAGCATCTACATCCTGCCTGCTGCTCTTAATTGGATGGCGAGCCTGGAGGCAGCCGATTATGAGGCCTCCTTCTGTAAAATTGTTGGGCCTGCCCTGCTGTCGACTTGGGACCCCCATTTAGTCCAGATAGCGGGGTCCCTAAGTGCATGGTAAAATTCTGTACTATGGATTAACTGCATGTGAAGAATTGCTACAAAGCCACCTTTGTGCAATTATCACTCTGTCCATTGACTCTCCTGGTGTAAAGAAGATTTGCATCTTTCAGAGTGTTGCCAAGGCAAAATTTCAGCCTGAGTGGCAGCCATTCAATCAAATTCAGTAACGTTACATGGCTGCCTCTGAAACCAGTGCTGTAATATAAGTGATAAAAACAAAAAAACTGCAGATGCTGGAGTTCTGTTGAAGGGTCCTGAAGACTCGAAACATTAACTCTTTTCTTCTCCGCCAATGCTGCCAGACCTGCTGAGTTTTTCCAGGTAATTCTGTTTTTGTGCTGTAATATAAGTGTTATATTAGAGGAGCACAAGGGAAATTCAGGGTGAGTTTTTCATTTTCCCAGCATCTCCCTCCTTTGAGGGAGCTGCTGTACTTTACCATCACCTCTTTCAGAGACATGGTCAAGATCAGAAGTTTTATATTTGTAGGTGGAAGCATGCGTGCTGTCATAGGGGTTAATTTTAACTTTTGGCAGTAGTGATATTGAACTGTCTGCCCTTAACACAAATCTTCCAATTTTCTTTATCTGGAATTTTCTTTAACAGGAAGCTAATCCAATATCATGCTTTTTACACCAAGTGTAAAGTTAAAAAGTTAAATTGGCCCCACTTTTCTTGTTCTTTTCCTTTATTTCTTTCTCCAGTCGGTGTGAAGAAAATAATGGCTGAGAAATAAGATCGCACCCAAAGTGGAGTGAAATCCAAGTCCAGGACATTTGCACATGGCTAAAGAGGCTAGTGAGAATCATAGCAGCTGGTCTGCCAAACCCATTTGAATGCAACTGCAGGAGCCAAATCAATTTAGTATGATAATGTTGTGGCATTGGCAATCATTTAATTGTTCCTGGAAATATTCACAGAATCACAAAATTTTAATGGCAGAGAAGGAGGCCATTTGGCCCATTGTGTCTGCTCCGGCTCTCCAAATGAGCATTATAACCTAGTGCCATTGCCTTGCTTTTTCCCCTTACACCTGCACATTGTTTCTGTTCAAATAATCATCTAGTGCCTTCTTGGATGCCTCCATTGATCCTGCCTCCACCACACTTCCAGGCAGTGCATTCCAGACCTGAACCACTCATTTGTGAGAAAGTTTTTTCTCACATCACATTTGCTTCTTTTGCAAATCACTTTAAACCTGTGCCTTCTTATTCCTGATCCTTTTACGAGTGGGAACAGCTTCTCCCTATCTACTCTCTCCAGCCCCTTCATGATTTTGAACATCTCTATCAAATCTCCTTAGTCCTCTTCTCCCCAAGGAGAACAGTCCCAATTTCTCCAATCTATCTTCGTAACTGAAGTTTCCCATCCCCGGAACCATTCTTGTAAACCTCTTCTGCACTCTCCCCAACGTGTTTACATCCTTCCTATAATGTGGCGCCTTTTGAAGTTCTATGCAGTCCTTTTTGCAGTTTACAACACTCCCAAGCTTCGTATCATCTGCAAACTTTGAAATTGGCCCCTGCACACCAAGATCTAGATCATTAATATGTATCAAGAAAAGCAAAGGCCCCAATCCGACCCCTGGGGAATTCCACTACAAACCTTCCTCCAGCCCAAAAAATATCCATTGATCATTACACTTTGCT
The DNA here is from genome assembly GCF_017639515.1 of Carcharodon carcharias. Taxonomy (NCBI): domain Eukaryota; kingdom Metazoa; phylum Chordata; class Chondrichthyes; order Lamniformes; family Lamnidae; genus Carcharodon; species Carcharodon carcharias. The sequence goes on along the minus strand of NC_054469.1, from coordinate 115,943,352 downwards.
TTCTGTTTTTCAGCCAATTTTGTATCCATGTTGCTGCTGTCCCTTTTATTCCATGAGTAATAACTTTTTCTCATAACTCTGTTTCCACACAAGTATATTGTCTGAAAGTCCTTCAGATAGGATGTTACTGGAAGTAGTCTTGGGATACAGATGACATTGTGCACCTGCCTGTAGTTTTTTCATCTCCTGCAACTTCCAGGATTTGGTTTCCTTAAACAAGGTGGGCACTCTCCTTGAAGTGGCTGAGGCTCCTTATGAGGCTTCCTTTTCTCCTGTTGCTGACTGCTGCCTTCTATTGTGAACTGATTTTTTTGAGTAAGTAATGAAACACAGAAGCATGTTAATACATACAAGATTTAAGAAGAACATGGCACAATTGCTTCAAATGGATGAGGAGGAATTCAAATTCTTGAACTTTGGCAGTGGGCATGTCTGTGCTGTGATGTTGCGAGGTGGTGAAAGTAGATTCCGAGTAACATAGACAATAGAGACTGTGAGGGCCACTAAATAATGGGGAGAATTTTCTCCCCGTCGGGGGAATTGGACGGGAGTGGGTGCAGCCGTGTGCGCAACCGATCACCGCCCGTGTTTGGCTGGGCGCCATTTTACGTGGGTGGGCCAATTAAGGCCCACCTAGTGTGATGCGGCCTGGAAGCACTGAGCTGCCTCAGGGAGATTAAGTTAAGTTCAAAAAAATTTAATGAAAGAAAAAAAAAATTTTAAGACATGTCCCCTCATGTGAAACTGCCACATGAGCTGGGACATGTCTATTAATTTTATTGAAAATTTTTACAAGACTTTAAAAACCTTCATGAAACATCATCCCGCCCGCAGATGAAGTTTCATGATATATGTGAAGGCCGCCTGGGTTCTTCGCCTGCCCGCCAACCTTAAGGTTGGACGGGCAGCTCAGTTAATTGTTTCAATTGATAGTTAACTGGCCTTAATGGGCCTTTGACAGTTCGGTGGGCATGCAGCTGACTTGGATGTGCTCCCGCCAAACTGAAAATCTGAATGACGCGTGGTGACATCGGGACGCACGCCCTACGTCACCATGCGTCATTTTACACCTCAGCGAGCGGGCCCCACCCCCGCCTGCCAAGCCGAAGATTCTGCCCAATGATATTTTCCTTCCTAAGAAGTTTAGCCAGCCAATGCTCTACATTGCCCCTCCTGGTCAATGAGAATTTGCTTCTGTTTTTAATTTTGCTTGACTTGCCACTTGTCCAATTGTTCAGAATTAACATTCCCCGATTATAATATATGGCAAATATTATGATTTTATTGTGCAATAAACATTTCAAATTCAAAGCCTGATGAAAGCTATAAAAATGTGGTGAATTATTATTTTTGATTCTTTGTTTATAGGGACAACGTGGTTTAAAAGGAGAGCCTGGAATTTCTGGTAAAAAGGTGAGTAAACTTAATGCTCCTAGTTGAATGTAATTTATTAATTACATGTTTATAGGCCCAGGTGTAGTGAACATATCGTTTCGATCTGAAGTCGTTCTGGCTTTGATTCAATGCAAAAATGCAGTATATGTCTGATACAAAGTTGCTCAAATTAGGTTTAATTGGTGTAAGGTCATTCCCAGAAAACATTCTTGTGCTGTTTCAGCTTCATAGCAGCACTCTATAAATATAGTCAAACCATCTGAGAATATTTTAAACTATGCTTTGAATCTTTTAAATTACCAAAGAACCAATTTTCCACTGGCTCTTCACTAACATTAAAATTAGTCTGGATTCCCTGAATATAGAACATGTAAAGTGGGCAGTATAAGTGGGATCTGCCAGTTCCGAGCTGTCTGAAACATTTGAGGGTTAACAGCTGCACTAGCATGCTACCATACTAGAACTTTTTAGTTATTCTTTCATGGGGTGTGAACATCACTGGCCAGGCCATGTGCCCATCCCTAATTGCCCTTGAGAAGGTGGTGATGAGCTGCCTTCTTGAACCACTGCAGTCCATGTGGTGTAGATATACCAACAGTGCTGTTAGGGAGAGAATTCCAGGATTTTGGCCCAGCAACATTGAAGGAACAGTGATATATTTCCAAGTCAGGATGGCAAGTGGCTTGGAGGGGAAGGTCCAAATGGTGGTGTACCCATGTGTCTGCTGCTCTTCTAGATGGTAGCAGCTGTGCGTTTAGAAGGTCCTGTCTGAGGAGACTTGATGAGTTGAGAGCTGCATCTTGTAAATGGTACACACTGCTGCCACTGTGTGTCGGTAGTGGAGGGATTGAATGCTTGTGGATGGGGTGGCAATCAAGTGGGCTACTTTGCCCTGGGTGGTGTTGAGCTTCTTGAGTGTTGATGGAGCTTCACTCATCCAGGCAAGTGGGGGGTATTCCAGCACACCCCTGACTTGTGCCTTGTAGATGGTAGACAGGCTTTGGGGAGTCAGGAGGTGAGTAGCCACAGTATTTATATGGTTAGTCCAGTTCAGTTTCTGGTCAACTGTAACCCCCAGGATGTTGAGAGTGGGGGATTCAGTGATGATAATACCATAGAATGTCATTCTTTCTTGTTGGAGATGTTCATTGTCTGGCACTTGTGTGGTGCAAATGTTACCTCCACTTATCAGCCCAAGCCTGGATATTGTCCAGGTCTTGCTGCATTTGGACATGGACTGCTTCAGTATTTGAGGAGTCGTGAATGGTGCTCAACACTGTGCAATCATCAGTGAACTTCTGACCTTATGATAGAGGGAAAGTCATTGTTGAAGGAGCTGAAGATGGTTGGGCCTAGGACACTGCCCTGAGGAACTCCTGCAGTGATATCCTGGAACTGAGATGACTGTTCTCCAATACCGCAACCGTCTTCCTTTGTGCTAGGTATGACTTCAGCCAGCGGAGAGTTTCCCCCTTGATTTCCATTGACTCCAGTTTTGCTAGGGCTCCTTGATGCCACACTTGATCAAATGCTGCCTTGATGTCAAAGGCAGTCACTCTCACCTCACCTCTGAAGTTGAGCTTTTTTGTCCATGTTTGAGCCAAGGCTATAATGAGGTCAAGAACTCAGTGGCCCTGGCGGAATCCAAATTGAGCATCGGTGAGTAGATTATTGCTGAGCAAGTGCCACTTGATAGCACTATTGATGACCCCTTCCATCACTTGACTGATGATTGAAAGTAGACTGATGGGGCAGTAATTGGCAAGGTTGGATTTGTCCTGCTTTTTGGGTACAGTGCATACCTGGGCAATTTTCCATATTGCCGGGTAGATGGCAGTGTTGTAGTTGTAATGGAACAGCCTGGCTAGGGGGCGAGACAAATTCTGGAGCACAAATCTTCAGTACTATTGCCGGAATATTGTCAGGGCCCATAGACTTTGCAGTATCCACTGTCTTCAGCCATTTCTTGATATCACACGGAGTGAATCAAATTGGCAGAAGACTGGCACTTGTGATGTTGGGGACAGATTAATCTTCTTTTTGTCATTGTACCTCTGGTAAGTGTTCCCCGACCTAGTTAGATCATTGATTATGCTACAGTTAAATTATTCTATTTACAAATGCCACATTAGCTTTTTTTGCTATTGAGCTGTATCCCCCACTAATGAAATCTAAGACAATTTTTTCCAATTTGCCCAGCTTATCTGGACCCCTATGTTTTGCTGCTCCTTTGCACTTGTTAACACATTTAGTTTACATTTCCTCTCCCAAGAACATTTGAAATAGGAGTAGGAGTGAGCCATATGACCATTTGAGCCTTCTTCACCCTTCAGTAAAATCATGGCCTAACTACATAACGTTCACTTTCCCACCCGATCAATACGTCCCTTAATTCCCTTAGTGCACAAAAATCTATTGATCTCAGCCTTGAATATAGTCATCGAATGAGCATCTACAGCATTGAGCATAGCATGACATGGCTGAAAGGGTGGGGTGGTGGGGGTGGTGGGGATGGTGGGTGGGATGGAGGAGTGGTCAATTTATACGCTGAGTACATGCAAAAGCATGACTCCTGGGGCCAGAAAAATGGGGTTGTCTTATACACCTGGTCGACTTATTTGCTATGATTTATGGTAAGTTAGCTTTTCATCTTCCATAGCCACTGCTAACAGACTTTAGTGTTGGCTGCTAAAGAGCTGAAGAACTAATATTTTGATAAATAGGTAAGGCTAACTAAAAGTGATTCAAACAGTGTCGAGCAGCATGTGACCATTGCAGTGCAAAGATCAGTGGAGTGTGGACCTTAACCTCTGAAGGAATAATTAGGAAGAACTCAATCGCTACTTATTCATTGTATTGTATTTTGATATGAATTTAGCTGTTCAATACTTGGAACTGTCTGCCTTTTGTTTGGTCATTTGATTTTAGTTTGGTTTGAGCCAGTAATCGGTTAAATGATTGATTATTTAGATAGTGTGATTGATAGAGATTTTTGAAGAGATAATGAACATATTGATATAGAAAGTACAGCAGCTGCGAAAAAGAAGCTGCTGATAAAATGAAGGTACATGGTATTAAAATGCATTTGGCAGTATTTAGCAGAAAGCCATTTAAAGGGGAATGGGTGTTTGGACTAAAAGGATGTATGGAGCAGAATCCTCCAGGATTCAGGGCTTGGAGCTAAAAAAAAGGGATATAATATCAAATTTGTGGAAGATACAAATATGCAGAATGTAGTAAGTTGCAAACAAGAGTGCAACCAACTTCAGGAAGACCAAAATAGTTCAGTAGACTGAGCAGCTAATATGTAGAATTATGAAGAGATGGATTTTGAGAAGGAAGAATAAGGAATCATCCATTAAGGATAAGGACTGAGATGAGGAGAAATGTTTTCACTCGGGGGTTGTGAATTTTTGGAATTCATTCAGTGAGTATATTCAAGACTGAGATCAATAGATTTTTGGGCATTAAGAGAATCAAGGGATGTGTTGGAGGGTTGGGAAAGCCAACTTGATGTAGTTAAGCCACGATTTTATTGAAGTATAACATTAGTAGTCTGCCTCAATTTTTCACCCCACAAATGGATGTTTTACTTGCCAGTGCCTTATAACTGGGTACGAGAGATTAAATTGGTGATAGGGGATTTATTGCAAAGATGTGTGAGAGTTTAAGACATGCCCACACAGAGCAAATTGCACATGGAAAACGATGAAGAGAAATGAGTCTTCCGGCAAAAACACATGACGTATGAAGCTGATTTCAAACGAAAAGTTGTAACATTTGCTAACTCTCAAATAATTGGGCTGTGGCAGGTGAATTCAGTGTTAGTCAAAAATTGGTGCGAGAATGGAAGGAAAAGGAATCCGGCCTGAAGAAGATGCCCAAGACCAAATGCTCCATGGGGACAGGGACCAGCCACTGGCCTGATCTTGAGAAGCTTGTATCAAAATTGGTCCTTGAAAATTGTCAGAATGGTTACATCGTCACCAGAAATGTAATGCCTATATACATACTTGAGTGGACCAAATCGAACCCTGATTGCAGCAAAGATTTCAAACGAACAGCTGGTTGGTGTTTTATGGAATGTAAATGTCCTCGTGTTGTGGCAGAAAACTAAGATCACACAGAGACCACCAAAAGACCTTGATGGCAAAATTAACAGTTTCCATCGATTCAGACAGCAGCAAAAACATGTGTACCCACTAGGCCACATCAGCAACATGGATGAAACACCGTTGAATTTCGATATGCCCAGCAGCCAAACTGTGAAGTGGAAAGATTTGAAAACAGTCCTAGTGAAACCCACATGAAATGAGAAGACAAGATTAAAGGTGCTATTAAGCCTGCATGGTCAGCAGCATAAAATTACAGCCTGTGGTGATTTTCAAATCTAAAACCATGGGCAAAATCTCCTGGTTGGCAAGTGGGGGCAGGCCCTGCATGCTGACGCGTAAACCGCCATGTGGTGACATCGGGCGTGCATCCTGTTGTCACCTGGCGTCATTCCAATCTTCAGTTCGGTAGGCGTACACCAGAGTCGGCTGTATGCTCGCCGAACTGGCAAAGGCCTATTAAGGCCATTTATCAACTAATTGAAACACTTGTCAGGGCTTAAGGTTGGTGGGCGGGCAGGTGAAGAGCCCAGGCGGCCTTTGCATTTTTCATGGAACCTCATCCACGGGTGGGAAGAGGTTTCATGAAGGGTTTATAATTTTAATAAAAACTTTCATTAAAATTCATAGATATGTCCCAGCTCATGTGTCACATGAGGGGACATGTCTGCATAATTTTTTAAATTCTTTTTTCAATTTTCACAATCAAATTAATCTCCCTGAGGCAGCTCCGTGCCTCAAGGAGATTTCAGGTCTTGACTCTCCCTCCTCCCCCCGCCCGCACAGGTAGCGCTGAGCGCTTCCGGGTGCACATCACTCTGTGTGGGCCTTAATTGGCCTGCTCAAGCAAAATGGCGGCATGTAGCCGATTGTGGGCGGTGATCGACTGCGTGCCTGCCCATGCCCGCCCACGCCTGCTCCCGCCCAGCCCGCCCGACAGGGAGAAAATTCTCCCCCACATTGAAAGTCAATTTCTGTGCAGGAGTTTTTGTACATGTCCATGACAACAGCTGGATAGATGAGGATGGAGTGAAGTTGTGGATTGATAATTTGTGGAATAGGCATCTCAGTGATCCCTGCAAAGAACGCAGCTTATTAGCATGGGAGATGTTCAGGTCCTATGTAACCAATGAGATCAAGAGGCGCCTATGAAGAAATAACACCAAATTGCTGTTATACCAGGGGGTCTAAAGTCCTTAGTTCAACCTTTGGATGTGTGCCTCAACAGGCAATTCAAGGATCGTGTTTGCACTGATTGGAATAAGTAGATGCTTGGTGAAGAAAAAACCTTCACAGTGGAAAAATGTCCCACATTAGGTTTTTTGCGGTTTTGCCATCAAATGCTCATGGTGTCATCAGATCTTTCAAAAGATGCAGAATTTTCAATTCAATGGATGAAGAGATAATTTGTTGGGGGGGATGATTATGAAACCAAAAGTGCCACATCTGATCCAGAGTGTGATCCTTACGATGATGCAATTGCCAAGTAACACAGTATGAATTTGATGAACTCTTTGAATTGGATGCTGGAAGCAATGGATTTGACCAGTTTTAAAATGCTTTGATTATGGGTAAAAGTATCTTGTAGAATTACTTCATTTGATAAACAGGGCCGCATTAATTTAATATGATTTACCGCTGTTATGTTTTGTTTTTGTATTTCAAAATGGTGATTTACCCACACACACATTAAGGGTTCACATTTTATAATCGGCAAAAAACCCCGTTTTTGGAGAGATTTTGAAGGCTTCAACTTTTACAATCATAATCTGTGGTACGTATTTCTGGTCAGAGCACATAGTGCAATAATCTTTGGGGGAACTTTAAGGCTTCCAGGATGGGCAGGAGAAGAGAAGGGGCGGATGGGATTAAAATTGTTTCACCTAGACTCCTTAAAATATTCTGCTTTGTGATTCGTCAACACTGAATGATGCTGCAATCAACCCTTGTTTTCCCTGTTCCCCACCAACACCCCTGCAACCCGACGATCCGTCTACTGCCCTCTGATCTCCCCCCAACTCCTCTGATCCATGATGCCTCCCAACCTACTTTCCACAATCTCTCCCCCCTCCTCTTTGCTCCAGCTGTAGCCTCAGCATTGGCCTGCCCACCCAACAGAACGTCAGTCTCTCAATCTGGCTGCCTGCCACGAATCAGTGAAAATGAATTTGGATGCAGTCCTGCCTGTAAATTTGGCAGGACTTCCATGTTATTTGGGTTTAAAAGTTTCCTGGCCACTGTGACCCATGTTCCCTTCTATCCTTCTTGTTCTCCACAACTGAAACGTGAGAATTAGCAATGCTGTGCATTAACCCATAGATTGCCCATAGATTTATAATTAGTACATATTAGCTCTAATCTTACAAGGAACATTTTGGCTTTGTGGCATAAATCATTTTTATCTTTTTATATTTCCAATAGGGTGCAGCTGGGTTCAAAGGACACAAGGTAAAGTATAATGCTATTGACTAAATTGATATTTTTACTGTTGCATGCCTCCATATATATGTCAAACAGAAGTTCAGACAACTTTGAACTACCTACAAAAGGCATTCTTATGAAGAAATCTAAGTAAACAAAGACTGACATGTTTGTGGGTGAGGCCTCCCTTTAATTTTGTTTCTTAAATCAGGGTAGGGAATAATTCCCAGTTAAATGTTTACACTTTGAAGTTGATACTTAGGAGAGAGCTTAGCCAAATCGTTCAGTGTTGTTATACGCTTTCTGACAAGGCACAAGCCAGACAAATATTTAATTTCATTACTAAATACTAAATTTTTAAAAATCTTATATATTATTCCATGGGCACGTGAGGCCCATGCCTCATGTGAATAGCTGGGAAACAGAGTTATATAAATTTAATCTTACCAATAATAGTACTGAAAAAATGTGTTACAAGAAGATGGCGCAGGATACAAAACAATATTAAGCTTTTCAGCTGCTTTTAGGAAGGTGGAAAAAGCGATTCACTTAATGTGATTAGTTTTTTAGAGTTTAAATACCTGTTCCCTCTTTGTTCTATGATTCCATGCCAAAATGACCCACTTACCCTTTAATTGCAGCAATTATGTAATTTAATTTGCATAACACCTTGATTCATAAATGGCAACCATTATAATTATGCTCACTAAGTTTATTAATTTGAATTTGCATTACTTCAGCATAAATGACGTAACTACCCACTAGAATTAATTTAATTTTCTGATGGCTGTTTGATTTTAGTAGAAGGGATAGAAAGAGGCAATATAGATGTAATGGCAGAGTTCTAAAGAGTGTGCAGGAATAGAGAGATCTTTGTTTTATGTGCAAAGATCTTTGAAAGTGGTAGAACATATTGAGAGAGTGGTAAGAAAAGCGTATGGGGTCTTGAGCTTCAGAAATTGAGATAGTGAGTACAATTGCAGGGAAGTTATGCCGGAACTTTATAAAGCTCCAATTATGCCACAACTAGATGTTTCATCCAGTTCTGGTCACCACATTTTTGGAAGGATGTGAGGGTCCTTGACAGGTGCAGAAGAGATTTACCAGAATGATTCCAGGGATGAGGGATTTTAGCAACAAGGGTAGATCGGAGAAGCAAGGGTTGTTCTCCTTGGAGCAAAGAAGGAAGTGAGATTTGATAGAGATGTACAAGATTATGATAGGTTTAGATAAGATAGACAAAGTAAAATTGTTCCTCTCTGGTGATAGTACAAGGACTCAGAGACACAGATTTAAGGTTTTGGGCAAGAGATGTAAGAGTATATATAAGAATGAACTTTTTTACACAGCTCATGCTAATGACCAGGGACTCATTGCCCATGAGCATGGTGAAAGCAAAGATGATGAATAATTTCAAAAGGAAATTGGATGGACAATTGGGGGAAATAAACTTGGAGCACTATGGGGATCAAGCGGGGGAATGGGATTGATTGGATTGCTCTACACAGAGCCAGCATGGACTTGATGGGCCAGATGGCATGCTCCTGTGCTGTAATGACTCTATGGGCTTGATTTCTGACTCTGGGCAGAGCTGGAAATTAGCCATGCTAGCCATTACACTGGTTTTCTGGCTCCATCCATCCTTGGGCTGTTTTTACAGAGGGGGGATTGGGTCTGACAGGTCTACCCGCCTGCAAGTGGAGAGTGGCCAATCAAGCTCATTAAGAGCCTAACTGAGTCCAATTAAAGGAGGTGGACTGGAATTTTAAAGCAACGACAAGAGCCAGTTTAGGTATCTGAATGCAGGCACCCCGAGGCAGTGTGTTAGTATGTCTACGAGGAATGGAGCTTTGCTAGGTCTGGTTATGAGTAATGAATTATATCAGATTGCTCAACTAAATGTAGGTGAACACATTGGGCCGATATCCACAATCTGATCATTTTTAAAATCCAACAAGAATGGGAGAATATCAATACAACACTAGAGCACAAGATTGGATTAGGAGAGATTTTCAGAAGATGAGCAGAGAGCTAGCTGAGGTAAGATGGAAGGAGAAATTGGTACACAGAACTGTAGAGCAATAGTGAGTTTTTTAAAATAATAAAGCAAAAATGCAGAGTAACTATATTCCATTTTTTTAAAAAAAGGAACTGCTAGTTTCAGTATGTCATGAATAAATAAAGAAATTAAAAACAAATTGAAATTGAGAAATAGGAACTATAATCACTTTGAGTAACAATGATGAGGAAAAAAAAGAAAGTATGGGAAAATAAGAGATTTCGAATGGGGTAACGAAAGTGAAAAGGAAATACGAGGAAGAATATTGAAAAAAAAACCATGCCCACTTCCTGCCAATGTCATGTCCACTTCTGACTTAAGCCCTGCCCACTTGTAGCTCAATACCTACACTCCTCCTCCTCAAAACACCCCCAAATGGCACTGTCAATAAATGTCCACAAGTCGAAAATGGTGTGATAACAGCCCACTTCTAGCATTCCAGAATGCAGTGTTTTTTAATGGGGGATGCGGTGGCGTAGTGGTATTGTCTCTAGACCAGTGATCCAGAAACCCAGCAATAATTCTCTGGGGACCTGGGTTTGAATCTCACCACGGAAGATGGTGGAATCTGAATCCAATAAAAATCAGGAATTAAAAGTCTACTGATGACTGTGAAACCATTGCCAATTGTTATAAAAACCCATCTGGCTCACTAATGGTAATTAGGAAAGTAAACCTGCCATCCTTAACTGGTCTGGCCTATATTTGATTCCAGACCCACAGCAATGTGGTTGACTCTTATATGCCTTCTGAAAAGGGCAATTGGGGATGGGCAATCAATCCCTTGAACGAATAAAAAAGGAGCAGTAAAACATTTTACAAGTATATCAATAAAAGACACAGTGAAATGAGATTCCTGAAAGGTAAAGTGGTTATTTTGTAGATAATGATCGAAAAATAGTGGTAGCATTTAAAAATACTTTGCATCAGTCTTCACTAAAGAGAAGGATATCAGTGAGGACTTGAACCTTAAATTTGATGAGAGCAAGATGAACTAAATTATCATGGACGAAAGGAAAATTATGCATAGATTGATTAGATTAAAGGAAGACAAAGAGAAGAATGTTAATGGGCAAAGGGAGGTGCTTTAAGGTGCTGTGGGGAGTGGAAGCAGCTTGGGAAGAGTCCCCAATGTCAACTGCCTCTTCACCAGCTTCCCTATCAATGTCCAGTGAGGCATTGAGTCACCAATATGAAGCTTTGCTCTATCCTGTATAAACTGGCATTCAGAGTCTGGATGCCATCAGTCTGTGCTAGCATATGTTCACTGTTCTGCTATGTCTGATTCTACATGTAGGTGGCCACTCTTTCCATAGAGATGGACATCAGTACAAATGCCTGAGACACCATGGCACTTATGCCAGTGATGGACTCTTCCAGTCTCCCTCTAAGGTTGTGCCTGCCTCTGGAAGCACTGTCAGAAGCACACACATTTTCTGTTGCTGCTCCATAGCTATGTCTAATGAAGGACAAACCAAAGTGTGTGTATATGTGCTGGTGCAGGATGTGTATGTGAAGTCATGTGAAAGTATATGTCCAGACTGCTCATCCTCTTCTGAGGACTTTTCCGCCTGGTTCCTCATCAGACCCCCTGTCATCTATGAAGGACCTGTGAGAGATGAAAGAGAGGAGTTAGTGCTGACATTCAGAAAGGGTACAAACTCACCATAGTATATATCATGACAGTTCAGTAATTGTTGACATCAATTCATCATAAGTGACTGTTAAGTGCAAGTGGCAGTTCAAGGGATGTGGGCATCACTGACAAGACCAGCTTTTGTTGCCTATCCCTAATTACCTTTGAACTGAGTGACTTGCCAGGCCATTTCAGAATCAACCACATTGATGTGGGATTGGAGTCACATGTAGGCCAGATGACAGGTTTCTTTCCCTAAAGATTATTAGTGAATCAGATGGGTTTTTAGGACAATCGATGATAATTGTCATGGTCACCATTACAGAGACTACTCTATATTCCAGATTTCTATTAATTAATTGAATTTAAATTCAATGGGATTTGAACCCATGTCCCCAGGGCATTAGCCTGGGCCTCTGGATTACTAGTTCATTGACATTATCACTAGACGATCATCTCCTATGCTAATGTCGTGGCTGAGTTCAACAGCCACAGCAAAGTAAGCTCCTGCAGCAGCCAGGTTCCTGACCAGTTACAGGGATTTTTTTCATTATCACTGTAGATTGTGGGGCAAAATGCTAGAAATGTTTAACAATATGAAAGGATGGGACAGGGTATGTAGGAGCAGACTGGTTATTTTAGTGAAAGGAATCTAGAAGAAGAGACCATGGATGCAAGATTAAATGTAAATTGTTTAGAACAGAGAGCAAACAACTTGTTTACACAAAAGATTGTGAGGTGGTAGTTGTGACCTCCAGGGTTAATGTTTGAGGTAGAATCTATGGGCTGAAGTCTATGCAGGGGCAGTGGCCCCACCCACCAGCTGATGTCCAGTCACAGGTAACCTGCCTCCACCGGCCCGGGACGTCACAACCGAGTTTTAGCCTGTATTTGTGGCTTTTGCCCACATATGGGTAACTCCAATCAGATGACCAACAGTTCTCCAGTCCTAGAAGTGCCAGTGGAAAAGGTGACCACTGCTGAGGCTTCAATCAGTTCCCAACAAGGAATAGTGAAGGAGGCTGGATAACTGGGTAAGTGGAGCACCCTTGCCGTGACCAGTAACGCAGGTCCTGACATTGGGTGGGGGGGGGGGGTGGGGGGTGGGTGGTGGTATGGTCGTGGTGTGGTGACCAGGAGGTAGTGATCGGGAGGTGGGAAGGGAGGGAAAAGCTGGGAACACCTTTCCACTAGGGGATGCCTTCATTGGGTGTGGAACAGGAGGGACCCCCTCCCCCCCTACTGAGCATGCAGTCAGGCTTCTAGGGTTTACCTGGCAGCCTTGCCATTTAATTGACCACTTAAGGTCCTCAATTGGCCCAAGGTGGGTGGGCAGTCTGACCTACCAGTGGAGGCATGTAGGCAACAGGTACGGCAACCTCATACCATCTAATCAATTTTACATACCTCCACCTGTCAGTCTGGTCCCAGGGGAGATGGGAGCGTAGAATCCCAGCCGATATCACCATTTAGGATTACATTGGATAGATATATAAAGAAAATGGGGATCATGGAATATGGGCTTATTTATAAAACTATTTTCTCGAGTGGAAAGTAAATGCCCATATAAACTAGATAGACCAAATGACCTATTTCGATGTTGCAACTTTAATGTATTTCTATATTTCTAGTTTGTAGAATATTTATTAAAACTAAAGCTTCTTCATTAGCAGCTTTTAAAAATATTGTAAGCGTATGGAAACAAGAGAGTGACTTAATTGTTCAAGGGACTAAATATTTGCCTGTTCGATGGTGTGTTCATATTTTACAGAATTAGAATTTTTATCTGTATTGTGTCAGAGGGACTCAGATTTTTGTTTGGTGCTGGTTTGACTAATACAAGATCTGTCACAATTACACCCTGTCTGACTGTTTTATGATTATTCCCACCGCAGGGCGGTAAAGGTGAATGTGGGATCCCAGGAACAAAAGGCGAAAGTGTATGTATACTTTCCACATACCTGTGGTTTAGTTAAAGCTTTTCTTCCATTTTCTGTATGTAAAAATTGGTATTGGGAAAGGGCAGGAAAATGTGATTAAGGTAAAAATCTCCAGTTCAAAAGGTAGCAGCAGCAGGAGCAGTCTCCTTCTGTATTGTACTTTCTATGATGCAGTGATTTTTGCCCTAAGATTAATCATCATCTACAAAATTGACTTCATTTTTATTTTCTTCTTAAAATTATTTTTTCTCCCTTTATCCAGGCAATGTACTCCTAGCTCGCTGAAAGGAAGTTCCCAGCCTCTGATCAGCACCTCTTATGAGGGGATGACTGAAAACGAGAATTTGTTATGTGAGGATAATGGGTAGAATTTTGGTGGGGGACATACGCCCATAGCAGATGAGCCCAGCCCAATTTTGATATTAGTGGAAAAGGAAATTGGGCAGGGCGTATAGCAGGCTCCTGATCCATTACTGCTATTTTATACCCCTGTGAAAGTTCAAACTTCCATCCAGTGACAGTCTGCATACGCCAGTATTTTTCAGAACATTTGAAGTCCATGTGTAACAATGGATTAAACACTGGCCTTTCACTTCAAGCATCTGGGTTCAGATCTTATCAAGACACAAGGTCTTTTTATGAACTGGCTGTAAGGAAGCTGAGAAATCCAGGGCATAGTGTTCCGAGCCCATTGGCGGCGGGTGTGATACGTGGCGTGCGTGGGAAATATGGCGGGACCCACTTCACGATGGTATGAAGGCAGGTCGCGATCTTCCGCTCAGCCTGCCAATGGCGGGCGACATTTCCCGCCATCGGTTGGTGGGGAGCTAATTGTAATACATTAGCATATAATTAAAAGGTCATCCCGCCAGGCTCTTGGAATCCCGCCATTTCATCCGTCTACGTAGGTGGGAAAGCATGGCAACATGTTTCACAACAGCACACAGGCGATGTGCACTTGGTGGCCTTCACTTTGGGGGAACTGAGGTGACTAAGCAGCAGCATTCTCCATGGCTTGCCTGTTGTTTACAGGCCTCGGGGCACCACTGGGGTGGGGGAGAGTTATGCCAGGCAACTGCTGAGGGGTGGGGGGTGTCTGGGGGCAAGTGCTGGCCAGCCTCGGAGGAGACTGCTGAGTTGGGCTGCCCTGGCACTGCATCCCGTGCACTGGCAATTGAATTGGGGGCAGGGTAAGAGAGGGAACTGGCCATGTATTAGGGATACCTGTATAAACTGGTCGGCGCCTAGCAAAACCCAAGGTCTATAGACGCCACCTGCTATTCCTGCCGATGACTGAGAACCAGTGTTGCCGACAACTGCACATGTCTAGGGACCTGGTGGCTCACATCTGCCACTTACTGCAGGGTTTGGCACCAAGGGGACATGAAGGGTATCCACTGCCAGTGGCTGTGAAAGTGAACACGGCGCTCAATTTCTATGCCAGTGGCTCCTTTCAGGGCTCCACAGCTGACCTCTGTGGGATTTCACAATCTGCCACCCACAAATGCATCCATGAGGACACGGATGCCATCTTCTCCATGGAACACAACTTTGTGCATTTTGCCTGGGACTGGGACAGCCAGGATGCAAAGGCCATTGGATTCGCCCAGATCTTGGGATTCCCACAGGTGCAGGGTGCGATTGATGACACTCATGTGGTGCTCAGGTCTCCATTGCTACACTCGGTGGACTTCATCAATTGTAAGGGCTTCCATTCATTGAATGTGCAGCTGGTGTGCACGGTTTCCAGGGAGTGTGCACGACGCCTACATCCTGAGTCACTCGCAGATTCCTGCAGCCTTCCAGGGTCCACAGAGGCTGCAGGGATGGTTCCTTGGGGACAAGGGCTACCTACAGAGGCTGTGGCTGATGACACCCATGCAGCAGCCTCAGACTGCTGCAGAGCGGTGCTATAGTGAGGCTCATGCAGCAGCTCACAACTTGTTGGAGCAGACCATCGGGATGCTGAGGATGTGGTTCCGATGCCTGGAGCAGTCTGGTGGAGCCCTGCAGTACAGTCCGCAGAAGGTGTCACGCATCGTCGTCGTCTGCTGTGCCCTTTGCAACCTGGCGCTTCAATGGGGAGAGGAGCTGGCTGATGAGGAGGTGAAGGAGCTGCACGTCTCCTCCAATGAGGAGGATGCTGACGGGGATGAGGGTAAGGGGGTCCTCAGTGGGGACAATGACAGTGATGAGGCCCTCGGACTGGCTAGATGAGGCAGGTGCACTCAGGAGGCCCTCATAGCTGCCAGGTTTGTGGAGGATGATGATGACATGCAATGAGGTGCCCCCGTAGATCCTCACTGCAGTTGTGAACATTTGACTCCAGTCTGACTTATTGCAGCACCATAACCCTCTGTGAGAATGCTCCTGTCATGGAGATGCTGTGGAGGCCCAGATAGCTGCACGATCACAGGAAGATGATGACAACATGCAGTGAGGACACTCTACAGATCTTCACATGGCCTCTGAGAATGTCTGACTCCTGTCTGGCTGAGGGCATCTCACTTGCGCTTCATGATCAGAGCCACCTCAGAGACGCAGCCATGAAACTTTAGATGCATCTGATGCTGTGTCAGCCTTCAGCACCTCAGCCCTTCAGGAGCTGGTGCACAGCATCACTGGTCACAGATGCTGGTATGATGGGGGCCAGCCCCACCTTAAAGGTGCTGACAGCACACAGAGAATGAGAGAATAGAACTCTGTGGTGCCTGCCCACTACATTCTGACAGCAATGACCAGCACTGCTGAGGTGCAGGTGCTTAGTGAGTGTGAGGCTGGACCATCACTGTGGTCTGAAGGCGGCACAGAGCACAGGGAAGAGGCCCTGGACTGAGACACCTGCCTTTACCTTGTGCAGAAAGGTTTCACATCTGAGTGACAAGAACACTGCTCATCAGAACAAAGAGCCACAAACAGGATGACATTCTTGGTGCTCCCCGGACATCCACAGCGGAGGTGGAGGCAGCCTGCTGACTGTGATGCCATGTCTGTGATGACTTTGGCAGACATCCTCTGGAGGGCTAAAACTTGGAGGGCCCCGGCCTGCTTTCAGGGTCCTGCTGTGTGGCAGGGGCATCCTCCTCAGCCTGTGAAGCTGGATCTGCAGAGGCCACAGGAAGAGGAGAGTCAGATGGGCCGATCACTCCCAGAGCCACCTAGGTGTGGCTCTGGACCGTGCACCTGCTGATTCCCCTCCCTATGGGTGTCCGACGGCCTCTGGCTGACTCCATGTGCAGAAGAGGTAGCTGGAGTGAGATCGAGCTGCCCAGCAGCCCTCTTGCGTACACACTGTTGGAGGCCAACTATGGTATCAGCGACGGAGTTAAGCCCGTGCAGCAGTGCAGGAGTGACGTCCTGGACCGAGGTCTCCCTGGCAACCGCCATCCTGCCAGTGTTGACCTCGGTACATTGCAATGCCGGCACTATCCACTCAGCCTGAAGATGGACGGACCCCTCCATCGTGCCTTGCAATTTGAGGAGAGTAGCGGACATTCCTACCTGATGTTCCCAAGCTTGCCTTTGCAGCTCCAGCATCTGTGACATGACCGAGTCCAGAGGCTCGTCATCTTACTCGGACTCAGTAACATTCTGGCCTCCAGCAATCCTCTGAGTGCGAGGGACCTGGGAAGTCCCCGCCTCCGCCTGCTGTGGATCAGAATGTGCGATGTGCTCACCAGATTGTGATCCTGGGGCTACTCTAAAGCTAGTTCCCAAAAAGGTGCATGTCTCTGCGCTGGTGGAGGGTGTGGGTGAGCGGTGTGATGGGACTTCAAGGAGGGTGCCTTTAGATTCCTCTTTAGAGGTTTCTTTGGAGCTTGATTGGAGGCCCCTGTAATGGATTCTCTTGGCTGTTTGGCAGATGTTCCTGCGGAAGCAAGGGGATATAATTAGTGCATGGCAGTGGCCTGTGAAACAGGACACATCACTCACATCATGGTTGTCTGATGGATGTTGCAGTGCTGGATCCTCACTTGGTAGAGCAGCACTGACCTCACCATCAGCACAGGACCAGTCCTGGTCATTGCCGGCTAGCTGGTAGGCTCTGTTTTCGAATTCTGTCAGAATGTTGCTCTCTGGCATCTCTCCACCTGTCTGCGACCTTTCCCTCCTGTTGTGAACCAGTTTGCCCTGCATGGATAGAGATGGGGAGAGTGTATCAGGATGCCTGCCAGGCCAGCTGATAAGTTTACCTGGCCTGTGAGGGTGGTGACTGGTCCCATGGATGGGATGAGGACAATGATGGTTTGTGTGAAAGAGTCAATGGTGCTGTTCCTTGCACTGGCATTGAGTGAAGGTCCTGTGGATGTATGATGGGTTTGTGAGTTGGGAGTGATGATAAGAGTGACTTACCCTGGTGGAATGGAGGAGATCATTCATCCTTTTGCGGCACTGGGTACCTGTCCTCCTCTGCAGGGCCATTCGCGCTGACCACCACCTCCCAAGCCGGGTTAGTGACGTTGCTACCCATCCTACGGCCAGAGCGGGAGGTAGAGCACATCCCGGCGGGCCTCCATGGCATCTAGCTTGAGGGACCCATCGTTGAAGGGGGGGCTTCAGTATTTTTTTCCTTTGCCGACCATGTCTCCCGGGCAGCAGTGGTGAGCGGGTGGTGATGAATGCTTTGCTGGCGGCTGCCTGTTAAAGATGGCAGCCAGCATGATGCAACAGCGGGGTGATGGTGAGCAGCAGAATGAAATCCCGCCCGCCATGGAAACGGCGTGTTTCCCGGGAATGCATAAATAATGAGGCGGGCTCAGGAAGATACGGCGTGAAAACCCGCCATTTTCATCGGCAGGTAAGACTCCATTTTACCCACCCGTAACCGCACTTAGTGCAATTCAGGAAAATTCCGCCCCCAGCTCCAGTGGATGCAAGCGCACATCTCAAAGTTTCATGTAATTTGGCATCAATAGGCACAATATTAACAATCTGTCTCAGAGAGGCCAAAGGATGGTCTGTATGAAAATTGGAAATAAGTAGTGATTATTATTCTGAAGTTGTGATGGAAGCAGATTGTTGGTTAGAGTTCAGAGAACTTTACTCTGCGCCTAAATAATGTAATATAATTTAGCTGTGACCCTGGGTACTGAAATTGGAAAAATGTTCTATGTGTACCAGAGCTAACATCCATTTTCTTAATGCAATTCCATCAAATATTGAAGGAGCAGGGGAATTCTCCTTGGTTCCTGACCACAATTTATTACTAAATAGCATCACTAAAACCAACTGGTTATCTGGTCATTGTCTCAATGTTGTTTGTGGGACCTTGCTGTGCACAAATTAGTTGATGCGCCTTTTCTAGAACAACAGTGACTACACTCTTAAAAACACATTGGAAGGTCTCGATTATGAAAGACAACGTATAAATGCACATTTTTTTTCTTTTCACAAAATTTTAAAAAATATCGTTTCAAAGAATGTGATTTTTTTTTCATTCTAAAGATCAAGATTTAGATTCCTTAAAATTCCCTCAAACTCCTGTCAAGATATTGTTGATCTCCTGATCTCTTGAATCTATTCCAACTAAGCTGCAGACCACCCAACTTCCTTTCTTTACCCACATTTTAGCTAATTAACACACCCTCGAGCCCTGTCATCTTGCAGACTACCACCCCGTCTGCAACCTCCCTTTCCTCTCCAAAGTCCTTGTTCTCTGCTCCTAATTCTACCGTTGTCACTTTTGTAACTCCAAGTTTGAACCTCTCCAATCAGGTTTCCGCCCTGGCTGCACATTGTAACAGCCCTAGTTAAAGTCACAAATTACATCCATCATGATTGTGATTGTGGTGAACTATCTGTCCTCAACCTTCTTGAACTGTGTGCAGCTTTTGGAATGGTTGACCACACCACAGCCCTTCAGTGCTTCTGCTCCATTATCCAGCTGAGTGGGACTTCCCTCACCTGGTTTTCCTTTTACCTACTGTAATGACTTGACGTACCAGATAGGTTTCAAAAAGAAACACATAAACTTTATTACAGAGAGCTTTTCAGATGCTACATGCTTGAACTAGGTCCACAACAAGGAGCCCCCACGGATTACCTGCGCTTAGGGCCTAATGGTCGGAGCCTCCAAGAACAATCACGTGACCCCTGATAGACATTAGGAGAGCTTATACCTTCAGTTACTACATTTCCTCTCCTTTTAGGTTTTTAATAGTTTCTATTTACAGAGAATATTTGAATATCCAACAACATGAACATATATACAACTCAGATGATTAAAGATTAAGTCTCTGAGGTGCTGTCCTTATTTGGTTAGAGTGGCATAGCTCTACCACTCTTCCACAGGATCGACATGATCAGGAACTGCAGCATCTGATACGTCTGATTTGAAAGTGGCTGTTCAGGGCTTGCCAACTCTAAGACATTATGCCTATCCTAGGTCAATCTGTCACCTCAGGGATTACGGGTTCGACATTAATCACAGGCAGAATGGTTGGTTGTTGGAATGTCTCTCTATTCCAAAGATGCTCCACCTGTTTTCAAACAATTCGATCTTCCACTTCCTCCTGGAAGGACAAGGGGCCAGTTTCTGAGGCAATTGTTCCAGGAACCCAACAAGGTCCACTTCCAAAATTCTGCATAAAAACTGCATCTCCTACAGTGAATCTTCAAACTTTGTTATGAATATTGTGAAAACATTTTTGATTACGCTGATTCTTCTCTACCTTCCCCTGTAAGTTTGGAAACACCAGAATTAACTTGGTGTACATAGGTGGCGTTTCATCAATAATTCAGATGCCATTGAATCCGTAGTTGAATGAGGCATCATACGATAAGTGAGAAGAAAGTGGGAAGGTCGAGTTTCTAGAGTACCTCCTGATAACCTCTTCATTCCCAATTTCAAAATTCTTGCTGATACTATTGGCGGGATAGCCTTATCCTCACTGAAAAAACCCATTAATGGTTTATGGTCCGACACATTGACGAAATGTTGTCCACGCAGATACTGATGGAATTTCTTCACCCTGAACATCACCGATAAATCTTCCTTTCCTAGCTGTGAATAACCTTTTTGGCTGTGGATGGGTTCTTGAGACATAGCCAATGAATGGGCCTTTCTGATCTACCTTCCATTCTATGAGATAACACAACTCCCACACCATAAGGAGAAGCATACTTTCAATGCACAGTTTTACGCCCATTCAGGTCAGGCACATGCCTGCTTTTAGGGCGTAAAATTCTGGCTATGGTACCTAAGAATGGTCCTATGTAATCAATATGTAGTCTAACCCAGGGTCAACCAGGCCACTCCCACAGATGCTGTGGAGCTGAAACAGGCAACATCTGTTGTTGCTGACAATGGAGACAGTGCTTGACCATGTTTTCAATGTCACTGTCAATGCCTGGCCACCAGACATAGCTTCACCCAAGCATTTTTATCTTCGATATGCCTGGGTGCGCACTGTGAAGCTCTGTCAAGAGTAGTTCTCTTCCTTGTGAAAGGGCCACAACCCTTAATCTAAAGCACGTGATGAATGTAAGAGCTTCTCATCTTTTACAAAGGCTTGTTGTGAATTCAACAGAATTCTTTTTTAACAATAAGTGTAATGGTGCTAATACTGTTGACAAGTTTAGAAGAAGCATCGGTATTAATTGATAATACCCAGGAAAGTCTTAAGCTCAGTTACACTGGACGGAGCATACGCATCCTTGATTGCCCAAACTTTCTCTTCTATTGGATGCAAACCCATGGCATCCACCCTGTGACCCACATAAGTAACTTCTGGTGCTTGGAGTTTACATTTCTCTTTCTTTAATCATACAAGAGCTTCCAAGGATCTTCTTAGCACCTCTTCCAGGTTGACCAAGTGTTCGGCTTCAGTTGGCACTGTGATTAGAACTTCATCTAGGTATACTACTACTTGGGGAAGTCCTTGCAAAACACTCTCCATTGTCCTTTGGAAGATTGCACATGCAGATGATACTCCAAAGGGTAGGCAAGTATATTGATAAAGACCCTTGCGCGTGATGAAATTCACTTATCCTCTAGATGTGCTATCCAACTCTAATTACTGGTAAGCTTGGCTCATGTCCAGTTTTGTATAGGATTTGTCTCCAGCTGGCTTTGCATATAAATTGTCTATCCTTGGGATAGTGTATTTATCCAGTTTGGCTGCCTTGTTCATGGTCAGTTTATGGTTCCCACAAATGCGCATGGTTTGGTCAGGCTTCACCAGTGGGACTATGGGCACTGCCCATTCCGAGAATTGGACAGGTTGGATGATGCTTAGTTTTTCTAACCGGAACAGTTCTGCATCCACCTTCTACTTTAAGGCATAATACACAGGTCTGGCCTTAAAGAAACAGGGTGTCGCCTGAGAACCCACATATATATTTCCTTGCAAGCCTTTTAATTTCCTAATTCACCACGAAATACACTGTCGTATTTCCTTAACAGTTCAGGAACTCCTCCTGTTCTCAAGTGAAAAATTTCAGACCAGTTAAGCTTAATTTTTTTGTAACGAGTCTCGGTCCTTCATCTGTCACTATGATCACTGGAAGCTGGGCTATCTGTTGCCTATAAGACACAGGTACTGTGGCAATGCCCTTTACCTATATAGATTCTCTAGTGTATGTGTTTAATTGAGCGGTTGTCTGCTCCAGATTCAGTGGCTGGGTACCTTCATTTAGGTATTTAAATGTGTGCTCGCCCATCACTGTGCTTGAGGCTCCTGTATCCACCTCCATTACTAGTGGATTCCCATTAACTTTGGTTGTGACAGTGATAAGTTTGGTTTTTACCTCTGTCTTGTTGTACAGGGAATAGATGTCGGTATCAGCAGCTTCAGGTTCTGTTGTATTATTCAATCATATTGGTTTGCTGCTTTATGGGCTGTTTCAATTTCATCCTGCATTGCTTTATTATGTGACCTTTCTTATGGCAGTAATGGCATTCAGCTTCCTTGAATCTGCAGGTCTCCGGTATGTGTTCACCCCCACATCTGTAACAAATTAACCTTGGAGTTGCCACTGAACTGTTCCTACTAGGCCTTTTCATGTTTCTAACAGCGATCACTGCCTCTCACTTCGCTGCTGTGTCTCTGGTTTTCGCACTATGCTGGCGGCAGGTTCCTGCCCCACATGAAGAACAGCGCCATGTTGTTCATTGTGTAAAGCCTGTGAGTCTCTCGTAGCACTTTCCTTGGCCAGTGCTATTTCCATGGTGCGCTTCAAATTGATGTTGTCTTCTGTGAGTAAACAGCGCTGAATGGCGTCGTCATGAACTTCACAAACTAATTGGTCCCACAGGATATCATTGAGTGTGTCTCTGAAGTGGCAGTGTTCTGTCAACTGCTTCAACTTCGCTATATAGGTTGCGATGGACTCTCCTGAGGTCCTTTCTCTGGAATTAAACTTAAACCTCTGCATTATTAAGGATGGCTTTGACTGGAAATGTGTTTTTGCAAGGTCCACCTAATTCATTAAAGGATTTAGAATTGGGAGCGTTCGGGGCCATCAGGTTGCAGATGAGATTGTATGTCTTGCTGCCACATACGCTCAAAAGGATGGCTTTCTGCTTCTCCGCGGCAATTTCGCTCGCTACCAAATAAAAACCAAGGTGCTCTACGTACGGCTCCAGTCTTCTATATTTGCATCATTAGGATCGATTCTGTCAAAGGTTGGCATGACTGGCCAGCATTCTTTTCTTTTTCTTAGGATTTGATGTACTCACATTAACAAGGTGAGGTGCAGCGTCACAGCTATTTTACCCTCATTGCCAAATGCAATGACTTGACATACTGGACAGGTTTCAGAAAGAAACAGATAAACTTTATTACAGGGAGCTTTTCAGATGCTACTTGCTTGAACCAGGCCCTCGACAAGAAGCCCTACCGTACAGATTACCCGCGTTTAGGGCTCATTGTTTTGAGCCTCAAGGAACAGTCACGTGATCCCTAATAGTCAGTGGGAGAGGCTATACCTTCAGTTACTACACCTACCCTACCAGTTACAGTCAGAGAATCTCCTACAATGGCTTCCCTTACTGACTCGCACCATTATCTTTGGCGTCTCTCAAACACCAACATTTGGCTCATCATATTTATCATCTACATGTTACTCCTTGTCAAAATCATCCAAAGACAGGATGTCAGGTATTGCATACCACAGCTCAACACCAGCTCTCTCAACTCTTCTACTGCCTTCATGCTGTCAGACAGCTTGTCCACCATCCAGTCCTGGATGAGACAAGATTTCCTCCAATTTAACATCGGAATCACCAAAGCCATTATTTTCGGTCCCCAACAAAAATAATGGGCTGAATTTTACAGGGGCAGCAGCAATCCTGCCATCATGGCCAAAAATGGGAGGTGATCCTTCTTCAACCATCAGCAGGACTCAGAAAGGCATGTTCCAGGTCCTGGCCATTAAGTGGCTGCCCTTGGGCTGCCATCCAATTGAGGATGAGAGCTTGGCACCCAAAAGCTGCTGGCCTCATCAGAGGGCGGGCAGCTTAGCAGTCTCAACAGTGCTACCATTAATGGTGGCCATTGGGTCAGCAGGATGTGATTGCAAGTGAGGCAGGTAGAGGGATCCCGTGTTCAGGAACAGAGCCTCAGCTCTTGACCTTGTCCAACAGGTACAAGGTACTTGCTCCCTTTGTGGATGAGGAAGAGGGCTGTAAGGAGGATGAGCCATCTGACCACGGCACCATGGCACAGGAGGCCATTCAAGAGGGGAGAGCAAAAAGACAAGTGGTAGTTGTAGGGGATTCTATAATTAGGGGAATTGATAACTTCCTTTGTAAGCAGGATCGAGAGTCCCGCATGGTATGTTGCCTGCCTGGTGCCAGGGTGAGGGACATCTCTGGCTGGCTTGAAAGGATATTGGAGAAGGAGGGGGAGGATCCAGTTGTTGTGGTCCACATCGGGACAAATAACATAGGTAAGACTAGGAAAGAGGACCTGTTTGGGGATTATCAGGAACTAGGAACTAAATTAAAGAACAGGTCCTCAAGGGTTATAATCTCCGGATTGCTACCTGAGCCACGTGCAAATTGGCATAGGGACGCAAGAATAAGGGAAGTAAACACGTTGCTAAAGGAGTGGTGCGGGAAAGAGGGGTTCCATTTCATGGGGCACTGGTATCAGAATTGGAACAGGAGGGATCTGTACCGTTGGGACGGTCTCCACCTGAACCGATCTGGGACCAATGTTCTAGCGAAAAGGGTAAATAGGGTGGTCAACAGGACTTTAAACTAGAAAGTAGGGGGGCAGAGGGAAGGGTAAAACTCCAAGAAGTATGACTAATGGGAAACAAAGCAGCAGGTTAACGTGTGGGGGGGTGGATTCAACTTCGTGGAAAATTATGAAAAAACTGAAAAGAAAGGAGAGCCCAGGAGAGGCTATTAAATTCTCCAGAATAGAAAATAGGACAGTGTTTGGAAAGGGCTAGGAATCTAACTTCAAGCACATCAGATAAAGGGATGGCAATGAGAAAGGAGACAGGAAATAGAGGACTGAAGGTGTTGTATCTGAATGCATGCAATATGCGAAATAAGGTAAATGAGCTTGTGGCGCAGACTGAAATTGGCAGGTATGATGTGGTGGGCATCACGGAGACATGGCTGCAAGGGGATCAGGACTGGGAGCTAAATATCCAAGGATTTACATCCTATCAAAAAGATAGGCAGGTTGGCAGAGGGGGTGGGGTTGCTTTGTTAGTAAGAAATGAAATTAAATCGATAGCAAGAAATAATGTAGGGTCAGGTGATGTAGAATCTGTGTAGGTAGAGTTGAGGAACCGCAAAGGTAAAAAAACCATAATGGGAGTTATGTACAGGCCTCCGAACAGTGGTCAGGATGTGGGGCACAAGATACACCAGGAGATAGAAAAGGTGTGTAAGAAAGGCAAGGTTACAGTGATCATGGGAGATTTCAATATGCAGGAAGAGTGGGAAAATCAGGTTGGTAGTGGATCCCAAGAAAAGGAATTTGTGGAATGTCTACGAGATGGCTTTTTGGAGCAGCTTGTGGTGGACTCCACTAGAGAACAGGCAATTCTAGATTTAGTGATGTGTAATGAGGCAGATTTGATAAAGGAGTTTAAGGTGAAGGAACCCTTAGGATGAAGTGACCATAATATGATAGAATTTACCCTGCAATTTGAGAGGAAAAAGCTGGAATCAGATGTAACGGTATTACAGTTGAATAAAGGCAACTACAGAGGCATGAGGGAGGAGCTGGCCAGAGTTGACTGGGAGATGAGCCTAGCAAGAAAGACAGTGGAACAGCAATGGCAGGAGTTTCTGGGAGTAATTTGGGAGACACAGCAAAAATTCATTCCTAGGAAGAAGAAACATACTAAAGGGAGGACGAGGCAACCATGGCTGACAAGGGAAGTCAGGGACAGCATAAAAGCTAAAGAGAAAGCATACAATGTGGCGAAGAGCAGTGGGAAACCAGGGGATTGGGAAGCCTACAAAGACCAACAGAGGACAACTAAAAAAGAAATAAGGAGGGCGATGATTAAATATGAGGGTAAACTAGCCAGTAATATAAAAGAAGATTGCAAGAGTTTTTTTTAGATGTATAAGGGTAAGAGAGAGGCAAAAGTGGACATTGGGCTGCTGGAAAATGACGCTGGAGAAGTCGTAGTGGGGAACAAAGAAATGGCGGAGGAACTGAATAGGTATTTTGCGTCAGTCTTCACAGTGGAAGACACGAGTGACATCCCCAAAGTTCAAGAGAGTCGGGGGGGTTGGGGGGGGGGGGGGGGGGGGGTGGTGGGGGGGGCAGACGTGTGTATGGTGGCCTTTACCAAGGAGAAGATGCTAGGAAAACTGAAAGGTCTGAAGGTGGATAAATCACCTGGACCAGATGGATTACACTCCAGAGTTCTGAAGGAGATAGCTGAAGAGATAGTGGAGGCATTAGTGGCGATCTTTCAGGAATCACTGGAGTCAGGGAGGGTCCCAGAGAACTGGAAAATTGCTAATGTAACCCTACCCTGTTTAAGAAGGGGGTGAGGCAAAAGATGGGAAATTACAGGCTGATTAGCCTGACCTCGATCATTGGTAAGATTTTAGAGTCCATCATTAAGGATGAGATTTCAGATTACTTGGAAGTGCATGGTAAAATCGGGCAAAGTCAGCATGGTTTCATCAAGGGGAGGTCATGCTTGACAAATCTGTTAGAATTATTTGATGATGTAACGAGTAGGTTAGACAAAGGAGAGCCAATGGATGTTATCTACTTGG
Source organism: Carcharodon carcharias (assembly GCF_017639515.1). Classification (NCBI taxonomy): domain Eukaryota; kingdom Metazoa; phylum Chordata; class Chondrichthyes; order Lamniformes; family Lamnidae; genus Carcharodon; species Carcharodon carcharias. The sequence continues at coordinate 115,916,585 of NC_054469.1, read as the reverse complement.
ACTTCCAGAAGGCCTTTGACAAGGTGCCGTACAGGAGGCTGCTCAGTAAGATAAGAGCCCATGGTGTTAGAGGCAAGGTGCTAGCATGGATAGGAGATTGGCTGTCTGGCAGGAGGCAGAGAGTGGGGATAAGGGGGTCCTTTTCAGGATGGCGGCCGGTGACTAGTGGAGTTCCGCAGGGGTCAGTGTTGGGACCACAACTTTTCACTTTATACATTAATGATCTAGATGAAGGAACTGAGGGCATCCTGGCTAAGTTTGCAGATGATACAAAGATAGGTGGAGGGACAGGTAGTATTAAGGAGGCGGGGAGGCTACAGAAGAATTTGGACAGGTTAGGAGAATGGGCAAAAAAGTGGCAGATGGAATACAACGTGGGGAAGTGTGAGGTCATGCACTTTGGTAGGAAGAATAGAGGCATAGACTATTTTCTAAATGGGGAGAGAATTCAGAAGTCTGGAGTGCAAAGGGACTTGGGAGTCCTAGTCCAGGATTCTCTTAAGGTTAACTTGCAGGTTGAGACAGTAGTTAGGAAAGCAAATGCAATGTTGGCATTTATTTTGAGAGGACTAGAATATAAAAGCAGGGATGTGCTGCTGAGGCTTTATAAGGCTCTGGTCAAACCACATTTAGAATATTGTGAGCAATTTTGGGCCCCGTATCTCAGGAAGGATGTTCTGGCCCTGGAGAGGGTCCAGAGGAGGTTCACGAGAATGATCCCAAGAATGAAAGGCTTAACATATGAGGAACGTTTGAGGACTCTGGGTCTATACTTGATGGAGTTTAGAAGGCTGAGGGGGGATATGATTGAAACTTACAGAATACTGAAAGGCTTGGATAGAGTGGATGTGAGGAAGATGTTTCCATTAGCAGGAGAGACTAGGACCTGAGGGCACAGCCTCAGAGTAAAGGGAAGACCTTTTAGAACAGAGATGAGGAGAAACTTCTTTAGCCAGAGACTGGTGAATTTATGGAATTCATTGCCACAGAAGGCTGTGGAGACCAGGTCATTGAGTGTATTTAAGACCGACATATATAGGTTCTTGATTGGTAAGGGGATCAAAGGTTATGGGGAGAAGGCAGGAGAATGGGGTTGAGAAACTTATCAACCATGATTGAAAGGCGGACCAGACTCGATAGGCCGAAAGGCCTAATTTTTGCTCCTATGTCTTATGGTCTTATGGTCATTGCAGAGACTGCAGCTGCATGGAGTTTTTTATTTATTCATTTATGGGATGTGGATGAAGCAGCTAGGCCAGCATTTATTGCCCATCCCTAATTGCCCTTGAGAAGTTGGTGGTGAACTGCCTTCTTGAACCACTGAAATCTCTGTGGTGTAGGTATACCCACAGAGCTGTAGGGAGGGAATTCCAGGATTTTGACCCAGTCATGATGAAGGAGCAGCTATATTTTCCAAGACAGGCCAGGATGGTGAGTGGCTTGGAGAGGTGGTGTTCCCATGTATCTGCTGCCCTTGTCCTTCTAGATGGAAGCAGTCGTGGGTTTGGAGTGTGCTGCCGTAGGTGCCTTGGTGAGTAGCTGCAGTGCATCTTGTGGATGGTACACACTACTGCCACTGTGTGTTGGTGGTAGAGGGAATGAATGTTTATTGAACAGGTGTCAATCAAGCGGGCTGCTTTGTCCTGGATGGTGTCAAGCTTCTTGAGTGTTGTTGGAGCTGCACTCATCCAGGTAAGTGGAGAGTATTCCATCACACTCCTGACTTGTGCCTTGTAGATGGTGGACAGGCTTTGGGGAGTCAGGAGGTGAATTACTTACTGCAGGATTCCTAGCCTCTGACCTGCTCTTGTAGCCATAGTATTTCTATGGCTAGTCCAGTTCACTTTCTGGTCAATTGTAACCCTCAGATTCAGTGATGGCAGTGCCACTGAATGTCAAGGGGTGATGATTAGATTCTCTTATTGGAGATGGTGACTGCCTGGCACATGTGGCATGAATGTTACTTGCCACTTGTCAGCCCAAGCCTGGATATTGTCCAGGTCTTGTTGCATTTGGACATGGACTGCTTCAGTATCTGAGGAGTTGTGGATGGTGCTGAACACAGTGCAACCATCAGCAAAAATCCCCACTTATGACCTTATGATGGAAGGAAAGTCATTGATAAAGCAGCTGAAGATGGTTGGGCCAGGGTCACTACCCTAATGAACACCTGCAGTGATGACCTGGAGCTGAGATGACTGACCTCCAACAACCACAAATATCTTCCTTTATGCTCGGTATGACCCAAACCAGCAGAGAGTTTTCCCCTGATTCCCATTGACTCCAGTTTTGCTAGGGCTCCTTGATGCTACATTTAGTCAAATGCAGCCTTGATGTCGAGGGCAGTCACTCTCACCTCACCTTTGGAGCTCAACTCTTTTGGACATGTTTGAACCAAGGCTGTAACGAGGTCGGGAGCTGAGTCACCCTGGCTAGAACTAAGCATCAGTAATGTTGTCAGGTTATTGCTAAGCAAGTGCCACTTGATAGCACTGCTGATGACTCCTTCCATCACTTTACTGATGATTGAGAGTAGACTGATGGGGCACTAATTGACCGGGTTGGATTTGTCCTGTTTTTTTGTGTACAGGACATACCTGGGCAATTTTTCACATTACTGGGTAGATGCCAGTGTTGTAGCTGTAGTGGGACAACTTAGCTAGGGACGTGGCAAGTTCTGGAGCACCAGTCTTCAGTACTACTGCCGGAATGTTGTCAGGTCCCATAGCCTTTTCAGTATCCAGTGCCTTCAGCCGTTTCTTGATATCACTTGGAGTTCTAGCTGAAGATTGTTGTGAATGCTTCAGCCTTATCTTTTGTACTGATGTGCTGGGCTCCTCCATCATTGAGGATGGGGATATTTGTGGAGCCTCCTCCTCCAGTGAGCTTTTTAATTGTCCACCACCATTCACGACTGGATATGTCAGGACTGCAGAGTGTAGATCTGATCCATTGGCTGTGGAGTCACTTAGATCTATCAATTGGTGCTAATGATTTGGGACGCAAGCAGTCCTGTGTTGTAGCTTCACCAGGTTGGGCACCTCATTTTTCAGTATGCCTGGTGTTGCTCCTGGCATGCCCTCCTGCACTCTTCATTGAACCAGGTTTGATCTCTTGGCTTGGTGGTAATGGTAGAGCAGGGGTGTTATGTTCTTTCTATCGGGTCGCTTTGCTCAGTGAACATGGTTGCACGCCTATCTACTGGTGAGTGAGCTGGTAAACAAGATACTGCAGACACAGAGACCAATGTAAGATGAAGCACGTGCTGTTTATTAACACAAGTAAGAGAGCACTAACATCTGTGTGCTTCTCCAACCAGACCCTATTCTAAACTACCGATTAACATTGTAGCCCGTGCTACACAGCAGTTGAGTAATGCAATCATGTGGTCAACCTGCTTACAGTCTCTTAAAGCTTTATTGCACCTCAGATTACCACAGGGGGAAATGCCAGCACATGAGGTGACAGGTTATGGTTGTGCACAATTCTGCTGCTGCTGATGGCCCACAGCGCCTCATAGATGCCCAATTTTGAGTTGCTAGATCTGTTCAAAATCTATCCCATTGAGCACGGTGGTAATGCCACACAACATGATGGAGATTATCCTTAATGTGAAGCCGGGACTTTGTCTCCTCAAGGACTGTGCAGTGATCACTCCTAACAATACTGTCACGGACAGATGCATCTGCAGCAGGCAGGTTGGTGAGGAAGAGGCCAACTGGTGCAGGCCCACTCTGGAAGCTTTGTCTTTTAGGACTCGGCCAGCTCAATCTGAGCCACTCTTGGTATGGACATTGAAGTCTCTCACCCAGAGTACATGCTGCATCCTTATCACCCTCAGTGCTTCCTCTACGTGGTGTTCAACATGGAGGAGCACTGATTCGTCACTTGAAGGGGATGGGGCAGCGCATGGTAATCAGCAGGAGGTTTATTTGCCCATGTTTGACCTGATGCCATGAGACCTCATGGGGCCCGGAGTTGATATTGAGGACTCCCAGGACAACTCAATGGCCAGACACCCTCAAAGAGGGGTAAGTCTGGTTTGGGGATGGCAGGGCCAGGAAGGCAGGCCCGGGAAATCGAGGTGGGTAGAGTTGTGGTGCAGAGGTGGCGCCTTTGCCACGGAGCAGCGACTGGCCCCAGTGGCTCCTCTATGATCCATGGAGTACCCAAAAACGGAGGCTTCCCCCCCAACGCTCTGCAGCCTGCAGGGAGGCCACCAGGCTTTACTGTATGGTCTCCCCAAACAGTGGTGGCCCTCCGGACATGGGTGAAATATCCATGGAGGCACAGAGTGGCCCTGTGGTGGCCAATCTTCCAGCAGACGCTGGTCTGCCAACTTTCGCATCGTTATCACATTGGCATGGTGTTGGGAAGGCAGTTGGCTCACCCCCAACGTCTTCCAGTGCCATTTTGCTAGCCTTCCCAGTTTTCAGCACATCAGCAAATAGCTGATAAAATTTAATCCCAGTTGTGAATTCCATTCTCCTCCCTGGTCACTGTCTCAGGATAAAACAGACTGTTTGCAATCTTAGCATCCTATTTGATCCTGAGCTGAGCTTCCAGCTCCAAATCCTCTCCATCCAAGATTAGCTACTTCCACCTGTGTAGCTTTGCACATCTCACCCTAGTCTCAGTGCTGCTCAAATTCATGCTTTTAATCTCTCTAGCCATGACTATTCCAATGTTCTGCTGGCTGGCCTCCTGTAAACCAAAGCTCTGCTGCCTGTATCTTAACTAGCTTCTGTTCACCCATCACCCATGTGCTCATTGACTCACAATGGCTCCCAGTCCATCAAGGCTTGAATTTTAAAATTCTCAATCTTAACGTTCAAATCCTTCCTTACCTATACCCTACTTCAACCCTACAACCCTCAGAGAACTATGCATTCCTCCAATTCTGACGTCCTCCAACATCTCCCAGTTTCTTTGCCCTGCAATTGGCAGCCTTCAGCCATCTAGATCCCAAGCTCTAGAATTTCCTTCCTAATTCACTCTACTTTTCTCTGCTGCTCCTTTTAAGAGCTCCTTGAAATCGTCTTTCTGACCAAACTTTTAGTCACCCATCCTACTGTCACCATACGTGGCTGAGTTCGAGTTTTTGTTTGATTATATTCCTCGGAAAGTGATTTGGAATGTTTTACTATGTTAAAAGCGCTATATAAATGCAAGGTATTGTTTATACATACACAATAAACTGTTTCAAAGGCTTTTTATCTCATAAACAATGCAGAGAGGTTTAATTTTTCCCGCCTCCTAATTCACTTGAAGGAGTTATAGAGATAGGATTTACAGTGCAATAACAGGACGTAAGCTGGCTACCATGATGTCATGCTTCCCACTTTTCATTTCATGAAGAAGGGAAAAGGTGCCCTCTGGTGCTGAATGTTCACAATGTTTCAAGCTGCCTGTCTCAATATTACTGCAGCAGATGGTTTGAAAAGAGTGGGGCTGTTTTATGGATGTGTAGTTGCAAAATAATAGAAAAATAAGATAGAGCTCCCCATCAATTCAAAATTAGTTGTTACACTACAAGAAGGGTGTCACATGGAACTATTTCCAGTTGAACTTAAATTATGCTCTGATAGCTTTAAAATGAAGCAGGGATTGGTGCAGTAATATAATGAGGAAATTATTTTAAGTGATATAAATTAAATTGATCATTGCTAATGTTTGTACATTTCTTGAGGAATAAATAAGTAAGAACATTTTTTGCTGCTACGATATGTGAGAAAAATGTTTTTATAATTGCACATTTGTAATTGTTGAATTCCAGTGATGTATTGGCAACAGTTTACACATAGGCAATGCCTTTAACTGGTGCAGTGGTAGCAACGAGGGAGGTCCCACTTCAGGACCAGACGGCCATGGAAGGTGCATTCATAATGTGGCTAAACAGGTTGATTATCAGCCTGTAAAACCTGCCTGTTGGCAGGTGGTAAAGACTGGGAGAGTTTCCTGGTCAGCTGCAGAAGGCAATGGCAAACCACTCCGGTCCTTTGCCAAGCATAACCATGGGCCCTTCCAAAGAACAATATGCCAAGAGGGCATTTTACGCAGTCATGAAACCAGTTTGCGAACATCTGTTCCACCCGTCAATGGCAGGCTGCACTTCCTGCCACCAATCGTCGGGAACACCATTTTGATAAATTTGCACCTAACTACAAGGCCTGTTCGCTGGAATCAACCCCTCATCAAACTTACTGCCCACATCGGCATGACTTCAGAACATCATGCTTCATGACTGTCTTTAAAAAGCATGTACTCAGCAAGCTGAATTCAAGGGGAACTCAGAGGTGAGTGCACAAAGCCTAGTGCAGTGCTCGTGGGCATCGCCTGTAGGACATCAAGGAAGAGGCCCTGTGCATTCACAGGGGTCACATTCAAGTCGCTTTTTCCCAGCTGGCTTTCAGTGCAGTGCTGGGACAAGGGCTCCATTGCAGGTCATGCCAGGGGAGGGGGATGGGGGATGGGGCAAGGCAGCACAGACCGAAGGAAATACTCAAGCTCATGCCGGAAGGAGTGTGGGGGTGTGGCGGGGTGAGGGAAGCAGCCATGCACTTGGAAAAGTTCGTCAAAAGTGAGTATTCTTCTGCAGCTGAGACTGTTCATCTGTAGCTCCATTGACATGCTTGGAGTCGGGCGCCTGAAGCTTTTCTGCCAACTCAAGCAACACAGAAGCATAAAAGTGCCACCAGATGCTCCAGAAGTTTTCACCCCTTGTGCACAGACTGCAAATTAATGTGCATTTTGGGGGCAGCAGACAATAGGCCGACTGGGTGAGTTGTACAATCCCCTTGCGAAAGGTGGCCATGGTGCAGTCACTGGTGGAGGTGCTCACAGCCTCCTGCAATGTCTTTATTAAGGTTTGGACCAGTATCCATTATGGTTCAAGCTAACAGTGCAGCCTTGCAGTGTGGATTAGGAGAATGGCTGTGCCTGAGCTGAGAGCAGCCTGCAGTCCAGTGGCTGAAGCTGCCGCCAATCAGTTAAGTAGAGTGGGGTGGAGGTGAGTGGGGTTTCGTACTGCCAATAAGCGCATTACACACTGGCCATCCATATGGTAGCCAGCACTCTCTGGCATGCTTGGAGAGGCCTTCAGGCATAACCAAGAGGGTAAAGCTATGCTAACCCATGCGCCTCTCTCTTTGATCCTGCAGGAGGAGAACATCAGAGTCATGAAGACTGGTGATCTATCAGTGTGTCTCATGGCTTACAGGGAGTAAAGAAGAAGATGAAGAGAGCCGCAAAGGCGCCTGGCTAGGCAAAAGAAGGAACACCCCCCCTCAAGATGAAGGGATGACAGGGCCTGCTGTGCACACAGTTGAAGATCTACAGTGAGCCATAACTCATAGGTGCCTCGCCAGTTCCGGGGCTTAAAGACAGCTCTTGTCATTCGTGCAGACTGCGCATGTCTAAGGAACTGGTTGGTCACATATGCCACCTGCTGCAGGATTTGGTGCCATGGGGCATCCACTGCCTGTGGCCGTGTAAGTGACTGTGGCACTCAATTTTTATGGAAGTGGCTCCTTCCAGGGCTCCACAGGTGACCTGTGCAGGATCTCACAAATCTCCACGCACAAGTGTAGCCAAGAGGTTACAGATACCACCTTTGCAAAGGAACAAAGCTTTGTGCATTTCGCCCGGGATCAGGCAAGCCAAGAAGCAAGAGCACTGGGATTTATGAAGATCTCATGTTTTCCACAACTGCACTCAAGTGGTGCTTAGATTTCCGTGGCAACAAGCAGTCAACTGTGTCAAACGCAAGGGCTTCTACTCGTTGAATGTTCAGCTGATCTGCGACCACCACAAATGCATCCTACAGGTCTGTGCACAATTCCCAGGGGGCATCCACGGCTCCTACATGCTCAGATCCCTGACATCTTCCAGGGTCCAGAGAGGTTGGATGCTCGGGGACAAGGGCTACCTATAGAGGACGTGGCTGATGAAGCCTGTCTGGTGGCCTCAGACTGCAGCAAAGCAAAGGTAAAATGAGGCTCATGCCTCAGACTTTGGTGGAGCAAACAATAGGCATTTTCAAAATGAGGTTCTGGTGCCTCGACAGGTCTGGTGGAGCACTGCGATACAACCCCCAGAGGGTGTTGTGCATCATCGTCGCTTGCTGCATGCTCCATAACCTGGCGCTGCAACCAAGGGGAGGATCTGGCTGAGGAGGAGTTGGACATATCCTCCAATGAGGAGGATGTCAAAGGAGATGACTATGATGAGGTCCTTGAGGGTGAGGATGCTGGCAATGAGGCCACCGGACTAGCCAGATGAGGCAGATGCACTTAGGAGGCCCTCATAGCCGCAAGATACATTGAGGATGATGATGAGATGCAGTGAGGTCAATCCTGACATCCTCACCTCACATCTGTGAACCTTTGACTCCTGTGTGGCTGATGGCTGTGCACATACCCTCAGTGCTCAGGCTCATTTCATCGAGTCACAGCGAAGGCCTTAATAGTCATTGGATTCCAAGAGAATGATGACGACATGCAGTGATGGCATGCCATATATTTCCACATTGCCTCAGTGAATGTCTGACTGCTCTCCGGCTGGGAGCAGCTCACGTGTGCTCTGTGATCAGGGTCATATCATAGAGATGCAGCCGTGAAACTTTAAATGTATTTGATCCTTTGTCAACCTTCATCACCTGACACCTTCAGGTACAGATGAATTAGTCTTGAAGGTGTTATGATAAATGCTGAACTGCTCAAATCCCAGAGAGAAAGTTGAAACAGCTTCCAAAATGATTTTTGCAATTTGTATAGCATGAGGAACAGTTCTGAAAACAGGAAATGTTTTCTACTTATGATAATTTTATAGTAAAGTAAACATTTATTAAAAGAATAAAGCAAAGCAAATGAAATGCAATTACACTTAAACACATGAATGGCTTCATACAGTAAACAGTAGTTTAAAACAGTTCCACAAATCTTAACTTTACCTTCAGAGCTAATCTTCCCCTTTTCTGTTCAGCAACTATCCTTATAGAAACATAGAAACTAGAAGCAGAAGTAGGCCATTCAGTCCTTTGAGCCTGCTCCGCCATTCATTATGATCCTGGCTGATCATCCAACTCAATAGTCTGCTCCCGCTTTCGCCCCATATGCTTTGATCCCTTTCGCCCCAAGAGCTATATCTAACTTCTTGAAAACAGACAATGTTTTGGCCTCAACTACTTTCTGTGGTAATGAATTTCACAGGCTCACCACTCTCTGGGTGAAGAAATTTCTCCTCATCTCAGTCCTAAATGGTCTACCCGTATGCTCAGACTGTGGCCCCTGATGCTGGACTCCCCCACCATCGGGAACATCCTTCCTGCATCTACCCTGTCTAGTCCTGTTAGAATTTTATAGGTTTCTATGAGATCCCCCTCATTCTTCTGAACTCCAGCGAATATGATCCTAATCAACTCAATCTCTCCTCGTATGTCAGTCCCGCCATCCCAGGAATCAGTCAGGTAAACCTTCACTTCACTCCCACTATAGCAAGAACATCCTTCTCAGAGAAGGAGATCAAAACTGCACACAATATTCCAGGTGTGGTCTCACCAAGGTTCTGTAAATTTGCAGCAATACATCCCTGTTCCTGGACTTGAACTCTCTGGCTATGAAGGCTAGCATAACATTTGCCTTCTTTACCACCTGCTGCATCTGCATGCTTACCTTCAGCGACTGATGTATGAGGACACCCAGGCCTCGTTGCACATTCCCCTCTCTCAATTTATAGCCATTCAGATAATAATCTGCCTTCCTGTTTTTGCTAACAAAGTGGATAACTTAACATTTATCCACATTATACTGCATCTGCCATGTATTTGCCCACTCACTCAGCTTGTCCAAATCACACTGAAGCATCTCTGCACCTTCCTCACAGCTCACCCTCCACCCAGCTTTGTGTCATCTGTAAATTTGGAGATATTACATTTAATTCCCTCATCTAAATCATTAACGTATATTGTGAATAACTGGGGTCCCAGCACCGATCCCTGCGGTACCCCACAAGTCACTGTCTGCCATTTGGAAAAAGACCCGTTTATTCCTACTCTTTGCTTCCTGTCTGCCAAACAGTTTTCTATTCATCTCAATACACTACCCCCAATCCCATGCACTTTAATTTTACACGCCAATCTCTTATGAGGGACTTTGTCGAAAGCCTTCTGAAAGTCCAAATAAACCACATCCACTGGCTCCCCCTCATCAATTTTATAGATTTTAGAATCTATAGAAGTCCAGCAATTTTTACCAAACAGTGCTTTTTCCTTGGGGTGTCCTTTTGAGGCTGGCAGCAACTGGTTCTATCAATTTGGCCTTGTTCACACTGTCTTCTGGAAGTTCTGACCAGCAGCCCCCCTGTCTTCTGGGAGATCTGACTAGCTACCCCCTCACACAGGCTTCAGTATTTCCTTACATGCATTCCTTCCCTTTGATCTTTCTATTGTTTCAACAAGTCTCTTTAGAAATGCTTTATTCCCAGACTTGGTTAGGCTGTTCTTTACTTTAGCTCTTCGACTTGTAAAAACAAATTTACCCTATCTTTACCTTACTTAAACCTTTTACAACCTGCATATATCTATCCCCCCACCCCCTTGAATTTCAACAACTCAATTCAAAAACACTCCTGTTGTTGCTTTATGTAAAACTCTGATTAAAGTTCCTCTTGGTTTATTAACATATCAAAACTTCTTACTGTTGGCTTTAGACTTTTCTTGTCACTCTAGCCCTTAATCCAATTACAGCCTGACTTCCAGTACATAGGACAATATGCCAGGGTTATTACCAGAAGAAAAATATTACAATTTCTTGTTTTCTTGACCAAGGTACAAATACAGAAGTTCCAATATTCCAGTGTTCACAGCGTAGATGAGGGCCAGGCACCTCACCTGGTCAGAGCTCTTTCTGCTGCTACCTGTTAGATAAAATGGTTGATAGTGATAGTCTGCTTGCCTGGAGTCTTGCTCCTTTTCTGAGGTCAAACAGGGACTGAAGTTAAAATTCAAAAGCTGTATAATGAAAGGAATTCAAACAGCTCAAGTCACAGTCATGTGACGGGGAATCTATTTATTTATATTTGCTTCAGGGCAAGCTATTTAGCTAATGAAGCACCTGGTTGAAACCCATTGTGTTTTGGAGCAGGTAACGGTGAGGTCATTAGCACAACATTGGAGATCAGGAGTTACAAATAGCTTTACCTTTATGCATAGCTGGCTGGTGGAGTCTAGAAATCCTTTACATTCACTTGGCTAGAATGTTTATACAATACAAGACAAGTTCTAGGATGATGAGGTAGCCTGTGTCCATTGGAACAGCTTAGAATCTTCCAGAAACCAGCATTTGATCAGCTGCCGCCATTTTTATCAGCCCAGCAATAGTCCATTTTGAAAAAATAATTTTATAAAGTAGCCAAGCTGGAGTAGAGAGATATATATATTTTCTTCCTGTCTTCTGGCTGGGGCACAATTTTAAATCTGAGATGTTGAGGAATGGGAAACCAGTGTAGATTGGTAAGGATAGTGTAATCGGTAACCAGGAAATTTTGTGGAATAGGACAGCAGAGTTTTGGACAAGTTAAAATTGATGGAAAGTGAAGGGTCAGAGATCGGCTAGAAGAATATTGAAACCTGGAGGTTATTGAGTTCCACATTGCTAAAAATCACACATTGTTTAATATAGCAAATAACAAGCAAACGTCAATGAATGTAATCTACTTCAGCCTTTATGAGAATAAAATGATTTTCTTCGATGAAACAACATTAGAAAATATCATTTCATTTTTGCTTCAACTATTGCTGGCTGATATCATCAACTGAGGTTTCAGTAATTTAAAATAATTTTGTATTGAAACCGAATATTTCATTATGAGTCCATCAACCTTCACTTAAAATATTTGGCACTTGGTTAAAAAACTTACTTTCGTTATCAATATTTTTCTAGGGTCCTGAAGGGCCGCCAGGTCCAAGTGGGAAAAGAGGAACACCGGTAAGTGAACATCAATCTTCAGTTTTCAACCAAATAATCAAACTATAAACCAACTGTATTAGAATGTGTCAAGCACCATAATGGTTAGAAAAATAGTTTCATACCTATTTTTAAAATATACTTTTGTGTTTTTTTCTTATTTAATTTGCTGAAAGTAATAACAAGGATTTTAGACATTGGGATCCAACCCAAACACCTTATTGAGAGTATCAGTACTGTGTTGGTAAGATATAGCACTGGCCCTCTCTGCAGATCTGGAAAGAGAGAATGAAAAGGCTGGACTACGAACATTTGATGAAGGTCGAAAATTGGAGTTTGAGCGATTATAGTTCCACGATGGGCCGAAGGGTCTGTTTCTGTGCTGTATAACTCTATGACTCTATGAGTGTCTGACTAAGTCAGGATGGGCTTGGAGGGTAACTTGAATGTGTTGGTGTTCCCAAGTGCCTGCTGCCCTTGTCGTTCTAGGTGGTAGAAGTTGCGGTTTTGGGCGGTGCTGTTGAACCTTGGTGAGGTGCTGCAGTGCATCTTATTGCTGGTATACCCTGGATAAGAAAGTTAACAGAAGAGAGAAATATTTATGTGACTCTTCAATCTGTGATTTCCTCTGGCTTCCTATCAGTTCTCCATTAATGAATCCAGGATAGTTTGACTTATGTATCATAGTTTGGACAGTTGTTAAAAGCCTATTGTTCAGTTGGAGTCTGGGCTTTTCTGCAATTTGACATTTGCTGAATAAATTGTTTGTTAACCACAAGTTCCTTCTTCAATGCTTTTCCCGAAGAGGAAGAATACAAAAGCAATACTTACCGAAACAAGAAATGAGTTTGATACAACAGTCAACATCCCTTCTTCTGGGGTCCAGATCTGCATCAGCACAAATATTAATTGATGCTTCAAAAGTTATGTCAGGCAATTAAACAAGGAAGGAACGGGTTTCCAATCTGCAATGAACTGAGGTGCATGGGGTTATATCCTGACTCTTCCTCCCAACATTACTCTGCCAGCCAGACAGCTCTACCAAGTTACAACCCACTGTTCTTCAGGTCGAGCCCAAGCTCGTTGTTAGTGACTTTGATGTTTTCACTATTAACAGGAGTGGAATGCATTGCAACAACTAGTGCAATTAGTGGCTTGGTATTAGGGCGCCATTACAATCGGTGGAAACGTTTCTGGCTTTCCTCACCACACTTCCATGAAAGCCATCCTAAAAAAACTGCAGATTTATACTTGGAGATCAAAAAGACAGAATGTAACAAATTCTCCCCTGTCCCAACACCCCGCTTCTCACTACACCACCTTCCCTAGGACAATCTTATCTTTCCAGCATCAACCAGAAGATTCTGATGCCAATGACCAGGAGTGTAACTGTTTCCATCCCAATGCAAATCTTTCTATGTGGTGGATCAGTGCTAGAAGGCTCCTTGAACTTGTTGTAAATAGCCTGGACCAGGAAGGCTGAATGGGTCACTTCCCTTGCTAGTGCAACAAACCTCTGGTACTTGACTGACACACAGTGAAAGGGAAATTGGCCATTATGTAGGGTCTAGCAAAGGAGAGTAGCAACATAAGTGAAAGGAAAGAGGACAGAAAGAATTTGTAAATGTTAATGGAGAATTTGTCAGATAATATTTGAAATGACGAATTGACATAGGATTGAGAGTGCATGATTTGAATGAGTATTGAATGTAATGGAATGGGGTTTAATGTAATATGGTTTCTAACAATGAAAATTGTGGAGGATACTTGATTGAAATGTCAGTAAATCTTAGTTGCTCTTGGGCTTGAAAATTATAAAGCCCAGTGTTAAGTATAATTATCATCAGATATGTTATTGGCTTGGAATAGAAATTACAAGATATGCTGAGCTTGCAATTTTGAACATTCGTTGTGAGCAGTATCCCAAATCTGCATTTATGGAATGTGAAATTGGGTTTATTATTAATCCTTTCAGAATGGAATGGCATCTTTGAGTTAAATAGTAATGAATGAAAACCTACATGTACATTATTCTTTTTCAGTAGCTGACTTTGTGTCCTGGGATTAGTGTGGTGACTGCAATGCTTGTTTTACTTTGCTATTAAACTAAGTCCCTGAGGCAATGGCAGAAGGACTATAGAAAACCTTGATAATTAACATTCAGACTCAAGTGATCATTTTCCTCCTGAATATAAAACAAAGTGAAATGGGAGTGCATGCTGTGCCTAGAGCACATTTGGCAGGAAATCTTTAAGTGCATCTTTGTGTTTTTAGTGTCTAGGTGCAGTTCCTCTGAAGACTGCAACTAGAAGGAATTGGATGATGATGCTTAATACAAGCAGCTCAACTTTATTATTAGCACAAATAGACCCAAACATTCCACTTTACCTAAATATTGGGTGCAGATTGAAATGGGGTTGCCAATAAAATAAATGAATCTAGAATATTCCTCAATTCTTTTAAATTGCTTAGATAATGAAACTTATTTTAAAGATCTCAACACCACAAAACTACAGCCTAAATGCAAATGCCATGGATTCAATATTTTACGCCTAGGATTTGATTATATGGAGACAAAGTTATTACAAGTTTGAACCATGGTGGAATGTGATATTCTTGGGCATAGTTTATTTTTACACAGCAAATGGATAGGATCTGGAATGCAGTAGCCTGAGAGTGCGGTGGTAGCCAATTCAATCATGGCATACAAAAGGGAATTGGATCATTATCTGAAAATGAAAAAAAAGTTGCAGGACTACAGGGGGTAGGTGGAAGGTGGCATAAGGTGAATTACTCTTGCAGAGAGCCAGCATAGACACAACATGCTGAATGGCCCCCTTCTATGCTGTAACCGATCTATGATTCTAAATAGGCCTTCATTTCTTGTGACAGGACATGCATAAGTAAAGTTTATTTTTCAATCAAATCATACTGAGTCCATTGATGAAGAAGATGGATATGAGTATCACCGTTAAATGGGATTATCTCTCAGACTGCTAACATTGTAGTATGAGGCATCAAGGAGCCCTAGCAAAACTGGAGCCAATAGGAATCAGGGGGAAAACGCTCTGCTGGTTGGAGTCATGTCTAACACAAAGGAAGATGGTTGTAGTTGTTGGAGGTCAATCATCTCAGTTCCAGGACATTACTGCAGGAGTTCCTCAGGGTAGTGTCCTCAGCCCAACTATCATCAACTGCTTCATCAATGGCCTTCCTTTCATCATAAGGTCAGAAGTGGGGATGTTCACTGATGATTGCACAATGTTCAGCACCATTCGCGACTCTTCAGATACTGAAGCAGTCCATGTCTAAATGTAGCAAGACCTAGACAATATCCAGGCTTAAGCTGACAAGTGGCAAGTAACATTCGTGCCACACAAGTGGCAGGCAATGAGCATTTCCAACAAGAGAGAATCAAATCATCGCCGTATGACATTCAATGGCATTGCCATCGCTGAATCCCCCACTATCAACATTCTGGGGGTTATCATTGACCAGAAACTGAACTGGACTAGACATATAAATACTGTGGCTACAATGGCAGGTTAAAGGCTAGGATTCCTGTGGTGATTAACTCACCTCCTAACTCCCCAAAGCCTGTCAACCACCTACAAGGCACAAGTGAGGACTGTGATGGAATACTCCCCACTTGCCTGGATGAGTGCAGCTCCAACCACACTCAAGAAGCTTGTCATCATCCAGGACAAAGCAGCCTGCTTGATTAGCACCCCATCCACAAACATTCACTCCCTTCACCACCGGCTCACAGTGGCAGCAAGATGCAGTGCAGAAGCTCACCAAGGCTTCTTCGGCAGCTCTTTTCAAATCCATGATTGCTGCCACCTAGGACAAGGGTAGCAGATACATGGGAACACCATCACCTGGTGTTCCCCTTCGAGCCACTCACTATCTTGTCTTGGAATATATTGCTGTTCCTTCACTGTTGTTGGGTCAAAATCCTGGAACTCCCTCCCTATCAGCACTGTGGGTGTACCTACACCCCAGGAACTGCAGCGGTTCAAGAAGGCAGCTCACCATCACCTTCTCAAGGGCAATTAGGGATGGGCAATAAATGCTGGCCCAGTCAGTGACGCTGACTTCCCGTCAATGAATAAAAGAAAGCCAGAATCTGAAGACCTATAGGATGCTCAGAGCTCCGTTTTAAGGATGTGTGCAACCATGAGATGTAGGTCCTAAGCGATGACAACAGGGAGACACTAGCTAACAACAGTGGGAAGTAGTCACATTACCTGTGGGCCAGTGTATGCCGCCATGAGGATCAGTGGTTACAGCTGCTTAACAGCAGGCACCAAAGCCAAAAACAGCACCCCACGACAATGTCTGATAATTGCTTCATATGCAGCAAGTGTGGCAGTACCTACCATCCATGGAATGGTCTCATTAGCCATCAAAAAAAGTCCATATGTGGGAACTGTTCCATTGGCAATGGATTTGCTGCATGACCATCATCTTACTTGAATGGAAGGATTACAAAAGTAATAAAAATGAATCCATGGGCTGCATTTGCCCAATCAGAATATTTAAATAGATAATCAAGGGTCAATTAGTCTTGCTACCATGCCAATTAATCCTGATAATGTGCTGCTCATGCCATAAAACGTTTGGCATGGGCAGTCGGACAGGAGTGGGCAGCCCAATTTTAAAAACTAATCTCTTTAAAGGGCAAGAAAGCAGAGGGAGTCCTGTCTTAAGGGACTGCCCTTTGCACTAAGACAGAAGCCCACCCTTTGTCCCTACCAGCTTACAGCCTTAAACCCATCCCTGCCCCCACTCCCTGACCTGCCCAAACCCTCCCTGGCCAAGGCCCCGGACTTAACTGTTTCTGGGGGGCCATGGGCCTTCTTCCTCCTCCTCTTGCAGTCCTGGCAGTGAACACTAAGTGCTCTTTGAACTGCTGGGACTGAAGGAGCAATCAGCCAGGGCAAGTCCCACTCGGCCATTGTTTAGCCCGCCCACAGTGCATTATGGCTTTGGGGTGGGCCAGTGTGGAGTGTGTCAGCTCCATGACAACATTGCTTCCGGGAGTGTGGAGGTGGAGGTGTTGTGGGGTGGGCTACCAATATCAGCCCCATGTAATTGTGAGCAGATTAAGACAATGATCAAATACTAGACCAAAAGACAAATAAATTTCCCTTATTATTGCTTTGAGATTAAGAAAAAAATTAAATTATGTTTTAATTGTTGTTTTTCAACAGGGGCCACCTGGATTGACTGGTGAGCAAGGCCCTGATGGAGTCCAAGGCCCAAAGGTAGGGCATTCCATTGCCTGTGAGTTGGCTGATTGAGATTTTCTCCTTATGAAGCATTTATTTTTGCCTCTATTAAAACATATATAAAAAAAGTGTGAAATTGGTCTATGTCAGGAGCGTGTAAAGGGCTCATAGTGAATCAGCAGAGGATCTTTCATCAAGCCAGTTTCTATTTTCCAATGACTTGGAAAATATTATCAAGATTTCAAAATAAATAATAGTGACAGTGAAACTGTGAAACAAGTCTCCAAAAGGAGTTTTAACTATTCTGTGAACTTGGATTTTCCGGTCAGCGAGCGGGGTGGGGGGCTGATGTGGGATGACATCGGGCGGAACTCCCAGCAACACCGCGCCCCACTTAAATTTTCAGGTAGGTGGGGGCTCAGCCAAATCAGCTGTGCGCCCGCCACCCTGTCAATGGCCAATTGAGGCCATTGACAGAGTCATTAAACTAATTAATGGACCTGCCCGTCCAACCTTAAGGTTGGTGGGCAGGCCGGGAGCCTTGGTGGGCTTCAGAAAAAGCATGAAACCTCATCCACAGGCGAGATGAGGTTTCTTATATGTTTTAAAAAATTTATTTAAAGTGTATTTAAAAGTTATGGACATGTCCCAACTCATGTGACAGTGTCACATGAGGGGATATGTCAGGGAATTTCTTTTTCTATTTTTCTGAATTTTTAATGTGTAGCCGATCTCCCTAAGGCAGCCACTTAGCCTCAGGGAGATGAGTACCCTCTTTCGTGCACACGTGTGAAAGAGCGCACTCTCGGCTCAGGGAATCCATCCCCCCGCCCATACAGGAAGTGCATGGCACTTCCATGCGGACATCATGCTGGATGGGCCTTAATTGGCCCGCCCACGTAAAATGGCAGCACGCCCGCTCTTCAACTCCCCCCCGATGGGGGGAAAATTCTGCCCCAATGTCAGTGCTGTGAAAAATTGGCTGTTGATTCACTTTGAGCTCATTTTGCATTGTTGGTCTGGATCAAAATTATAATGGCATTATAACAGGCTCAGTCAAAATATGCCAGTGAAGATCTTAATTTAATAGGAGTACAAATGTGATGTTTGTGGTTCATTGTGAATGTGATTCTGTTTCTTAAATTTACCATTTGGCTAGTACTACTTTATGACTGGCACAAACCAGAAGAGACATGATAGCTGAAATGGCATTTTTGGGACTTACTGGAGCAGTATTTAAATATATGCATTGATGTTGTTTGAACTGATGTTACATGTTATCATAATTAAAATTGTAGGAATATTCTTAGGGCTGAATTTTTCCGTTGGCGAGTTGGGGGCGGGGCCCGCTCACCGACGTGAAAATGACATGGGATGATGTCAGTGGGAACCCTCGACGTCATCCCGTCCCACTTAAATTTTCAGGAAGGCGGGGGCACAGCAAAATCAGCTGTCTGCCCGCCAACCTGTCAATGGCCAATTGAGGCCATTGACAGGATAATTAAAACAATTAAAGGACCTTCCTGTCCAAACTTAAGGTTGATGGGCAGGCCAGGAGCCCCGGCAGGCTTCTGAAAAAACATGAAACCTCATCCACCGGCGGGATGAGGTTTAATGTAGGTTTTAAAAAAGTTTATTAAAGTTTTTGTGAAATTTATTAACATGTCCTATCTCTGTGACATTGACACATGAGTGGGACATGTTAATGACTTTTTTATTTTTCTACTTTTAAAGTTTCAAAAACTTTCAGTGATCTCCCTGAGGCAGCACCTAGCCTCAGGGAGATGTGCGCTCTTTTGTGCGCATAGCGCTTCCCGGAGGACATCACACTAGGTGGGCCTTAATTGGCCCGCCCACTTAAAATGGCCATTGTGTCACCCAAACCACCATAAGAAACAACTTTAGTACAAAAAATGCATTTTCAACATAATTTTCTGAAATCAATTTACTTGACCATCTGCAAAAACGTTAAGGCTAAAATTGTGCAGTCCTTCTGATGTGCTCCTACCAAAGCTCTAGCGGGAGTGTGATTGGCTAGGGTCCAGATTCGCCAAGCAGCAAGGGCGGGTAGATTTGATGAAGTGGCAAGTGAGCCTGCCCAACCAATGAAAATTAGCTGCCTTCACAATGACCCCACAAAATGCAGTGGGGGCAATGCTGGAGGGCACCGGCAGGCAAAATCCCAGTGCCAGAGTGGTAACCTGCAATTTTTATGATCTTTGCATTGCTAGGTGAACACAGTGCAAGTACTATATTAAAACATTCTCTGAGATGGATGACTTTTCTGTGCTGCCTTAAGATATACTTTCAGCTCAGAAGCATGTAATGGCACCAATCTCATGGACTCTTGTTTAACTAGGAATTGAGGCAGACTCTAAGCAAATTAATTCAATAAGATAAAAGTGATTTTAATTGCCAGCCCCAGATGTCAGATCTTGGGAGATTTCTGTAAATCGCTGTCTGAGGCAGCTGTGCAAACTTTACCACTTTATTCTTCAAAATAAAGCCCAAAATTCATTTTCCAAAAACACTTGCACTTCACATGATAAGGCTACCAATTAAGTAAATTGAATTTTTCTTCCTCTAGTAGGGATAGGGGCATGGGAGAATGGGATTTGGGGGGAAGAAATTGAAACAATAGTAATATTATTTTACAGAAATTGCATTTATAGGATCAAGGCAGATTGTCTTGCCAAAACCATGTTATATAAAATATATTTCTGTTTGACGTGATGGAGTGACTGAATGAATTGATTAGATTTTTTTGATTTTCTGTGGGAACTAAAATGATAGGAATTTTATTGTGTAAAAGAACAGTGTATTCAACTGTATAACATCCAGACATTTATGAGCTTATGTCAAATATTTTAATGCCTCAATGGTTGACATTCAGCAATATGCTGAGATTTTATGTTGATATACAAATGGACAATGTCATTTGCTTCAGATGCAAGAAAAAAAATTCTTGAATAGCCATATTGAAATGGCCCAAAGGGATTCATAAAACAGGCTTTACCACAAAGCAGGTTTTGAAGCACGCTAATGTGGGTACCACATTTCATGCATGAGCACTGACAACAATTGTTGGCAGATTATTTGACCATAAAGGCATAACAATAGAATTTAATCTGAATCTTAGGCAATGTTCACAGGGTCATTGGATAACTACTTGGAGTGGGAATCATGGCTCATACTTTTTTAATTTTTAACCTGGGACACTGAGGTCAATTGTGATAATCCAACAGTTGCCCTAATAAACTCAATACAGACCAAGATTCAAACCTGTGATATTCTGCTCTGTATGGCCTAATACTGCAGCAGAAATTGTCTTGAACTGCTAGATCTGTGAGGAAGTCAGCTTTTAAGTTTTTGTGGATGCAAGCATTGCTAATTTTCTTCATCTTTCCATTGTTTATTGAAACAAGTTTTCTTCTTCCATATTAATTTTGTGGCGTTTTTTGCCTCTCAAGAATAACAACAGCTTACATTACGGATACAACATTAATGCGATGAAACATTTCAAAGTGTTTCCTGAAGCACTTCAGTGAAGGGAGAAGAGTTAGGGAAGCTGACTGGATACACTTTGGCGGAGGTGTTTGATGGGGGGTGGTGGTTGAGGTGGGGTGGGGGGTGGATGGTGGTGTGGTGAGAGAGAGGTGGCAAGAACATTTAGGTTTACAAAGAACATTTGGAACATGTGGCCAAGGCAGCTGAAAGTTCTCTGGCCAGAGGATGGAGGAGGGTGGACAGATGCAAAGGAAGGTAGTAATTAAAAAAAGGCCCATGCTGGCATATAGAGATGAAGGAGGTGGCAGAAATAGGTAGGCATGAGTCAATGGTGGTGGGGGTGTCGGTAGGGGGAGGGTACTGGGAAGCAATAGGTGAGATCAAGAGATTTGACCTAACACATTGGGGGAATGGAGCAGAAGAGATTGACCAAAGGAGGGATGATAGAGGAACAGGGCTTTGTGCAGTATAGTGCAAGTGTGATGAATGACTAACATCGCTCTTTTAGCCATGGAGATCAAAGTCCTGACCAGTATAGCCTTACCTGAATTTATCTACTTATTTTGCTGCAATATTTATGCATATGCTTCAGATGCTAAATTGAGACAGCATGAATTTATTTTGCAACTGGCTAAGCTCTCTTTCCTCTTTAATTCCTGTGAAAGTATAGAGAGGAGTTTTGAATGAGTTGCAGTTTTGGCATACTGGAATCCAGCAGGCCAGCAGAGGAGGTACTTGTGCAGTCAAACTTGGAAATGACAAAGGAATACATGGGAATTTTGGTGGTGTTAGCAATAGAGCTCAGAGTTTCACTAGCAGGTGCTTAGAATGTGTGTAGTGGACAATTCATACAGAAGCAGAATGCTAATTTGGTCAAATTGCAGATTGAGAATTTATCCTTTGGAGGGAATAGATTTAATCCTTTAAATTGTATAGACATTATGTAATAAATCTGTTAAATTTTAAGCAGAGACATGTGCATTGGGGGAGTCATTTAGCTCAGTTAGCTATAGTCGGCTTTCTTGACATGACTGTGTAATGATGCTTCAGGAGGTGCAGACTTGGCAGATTGTTACTGATATCTGTAGCCTCCTGAAATAAGACCTCCTTCCAAGGAGGCCAGGTGAGGGCACGTCATCAAGGTCACCACAGCACTGAATTTCTTCACCTCTGAATCTTTCCAGGGATATGCAGGATTTTAATTGCTGTTCACAGATGGATCTCCCAGGTGGTTGATTCCCTGTTTACCAGGTGCTACCACTTATGTCCACTTTGTTACTATGAGGCCAGTCAGAATGAGAGGGTCCTCAGATCAACCTGTGGGAATCTGGCTGTATTCCCACAGTTCCAGGGACTCTCAGATTGCACGACAAAGCCAACGCTGCTAACTTTTGAATGCATGATCCACTGGCAGCTTCCCCTGCTGCGAGCAGTTCTAAATGTTAAAATGCTACCCTCTGCTTCTATAAGAAAGATCTTACAGAGATGGACAATTGTCTCCACAAGCATCAGATTATTTCTTGAGCAACTGGTTGACGGGCTCTACAACATGTAACATGATTACTCCTTCATACTGAAGATCCAACAATACCTCTGGAATGTGCTGTTCTCTTAAAAACATAAGTGCAGATTGAACAGGTTACGTCAATTAAATATAAAGCCATGCAAAATAAATTTTTCAGGTGTTACAGTGCAGAAGAAAGCAAACATGACAGTACGCCCATGTAATGCTTCAAACCACGGTGTGGTATCTTTAGCTTCAGATAGCAGTATTGTTGCATTGCTAGAGAATAAGAAAGTTAATAATTAATAATTGCCCTGATTCCCAGACATAATGTAGATATCATAAACAGATGGGACATAGCTAACAGAAAAGAAAGATTCTTTGTTTTAGCAAGTCTATTATGTTTATCTCTAAAATATGAATAAAAAAGCAAATACTGCAAATACTGGAAATTTGGGGGGAAAAAACACAAAATGTTTCAAATACTCAGAAGGTCAGGCAGCATCTGTGAAGAAGGAAACTGAGGTTAATGGGTGGAATCTTTTGCTGCTGCATCGGGAATTGTGACGGGCAGGGCCACATAATTTGGCTTGAGTCAAAAAATCAGTTTCCCGACGGTAGGAAAATAGTTTGGAATTTTGTTCTCCAGAATTTCTAGGTGGGTTAAAGGCAGGTTGAGTTTCCCGACAAGCAATGTTGGGAACCCTATTTGCATTCATTAGCATCTCATGAATGCTCATTAAAGGACCATCTCACCAGAATCATGTGCTCCCTCCAAATTAAGTTCCCTGCCAGCGGGTAATTAGCATGTTCTGCTTTATAACTGTATATAAGTGGCACACACCTAGCAACCTTCACTTCATCCATGACTTGAGGTCAATAGATGCTGCTTTTGTCTTCCTTTTAAACTTTCACTGCTACACATTGGGTGCTGATAGTATAAGCTGTGCCAAGGTTGGACACAGGAGGCATGACCAATGGGAAGGGGTAAGATGGAGGCAGAACCAGGTGGTGGGAGGGCGGGGAGGCGCGGGGGGGGGGCGTTGAGGGCGTGGGGGGTGGCAGCTGGGACCAGTGGAGGGGGAGGAGATGGAGGCAGGACTAGGTGGGGGATGGACTGGAGGGCAAGGGTGAAAATCTGTCCTGGGGGCGTATTGAAGAGGCTGTCCAGGGAAAATTGGGAGACTGTCCAGAGGCATGTTGAAGGGACTGTCCAGGGAATTAGGCCACACTGACAGGGGCTTGTTTAAGAGATTGTTAGGGGAATAAGGCCAAACTGGTTGCAGCACATTGAAGAGACTGGGGAATGAGGCCAAACTGTCGGGGGCATGTTCGAGGGCTTAGCCTGGCATGCATGTCTTGGTCTTGGTCTTGAGCGGAGGAAGGCCTCTCTGGGTAGTGATAGTCATGCATAGAATTGTGTGAAGGGCCTGGTCAGTCATCAACTACATTTGGTCCTGGGGGTTTGTTGCATGGTACTGGGACGAGGATGGCACAGTCACATTCAGGGGAGGTATTTGGATTCGGTATGGGTAATTCCAGTGTCATGTGGCAGAGGTGGGGTGGTAGTGGATGGTCTCATGGGCGGGTCTGTAAAAGTGAGAGTGCAGCTGGCCTCGAGAAGTGGAGGGATCAGATTAATGAGTGATGTGTGGGGGTGCTGTCAACATTTGAAGGAAATGGGGGGAGAAAAGCTATATCAACATAAATTACAATAGGGTCAAGGGTAACGGGGGGAGTTGGTTTAAGAACCAGTGACTATGGAGGAGGGCAAGAGGAATTTGGTGGGTGACAGGGGGTGGCTGGATGGTGCTGAATGCACTCATAAACCTCAGAAGAACCATCTTTGTCTTTGCTTAGTAATGACAGTTCAGAAAACCATCATGAAAGAAACTATATGGGAGGGGTCTCAAAGTGGATGGGAGGTGATCAGGACTCTTCTTTTGGGCTGAGTGAAGGGGCACCCTATTAATTATTTGCTCAACCTATGGAGAACCAGGCTCAGCTGAGTACAGTTCTCAAGATTCAAATGATCATTGAATGAGCATTGGTCCATGACTAATGGGGCTTACTCCTGTGAGAATCCATTAAGTTTTGGACCTGGTTTTGAGTAGGTATGATTAGCCATCTATTCCTGACAGAGACATAGAAAAAGCGAAGGAGGTGAATTCATTCAAGGGGCACAGCTGCTGGACAGTAGCTAGATGCACACTCCAAGCCCCACTAATTCCAGGTAAATGGTCATGGCTGTCGAGGCATAATGCTTAAACTCTTCACACTATGACAAGGATATGTTCTCTACATCGTATATCTAGGCTCATGAAAGCAAACTGACAATTGACTGATGATGGGTTCATGCACATGTCTATAATGACCTTGATCAAGGTGCTATGTCCGCATGCACAGTCATGTATGAAGAAGAGGAGCAGCCAGGAGGTCAACGAGCCACATGAAGCGGTCATAGCATGGGCATGTCACAAGAGACAATCTGATAGCTACAAGATTCCAGTAGGAGTAATGTGCTGACACATTCTCAGAATGGTTACTTTATCTTGTATTGCTTGCTGGAAGGCCCCAGCACCTTTTTTATCAGCGAGAAATTTTCTCTGAAGTTCCACGCTTTCTTAGAGGTTAGGGAAATATCAGAACTCACCGTCTGCCCTGATGTTGGGTTCATCCTTGGAATGAGCTAAATCACTGTTAAATGTGTAGCCTTGGCAGTACATGGCCTCAGTAGAACCTGAACATTACTCCCTTCTCCTACGACCTTCACATGGAAGGATACTTTCATCCATGCCCTCACCAGGTCTGCACATGGCAGCTTATAAACGGCTAGAACTCAAAATTGCCCAGGTATGCACTCCTGTCACCCTGACACTTCCTCAATAAGGTGGGCTGACCAGACATATCACTCTTTCAGGCATAATCAGATGGATGGCTCAATAGGGAGAAGCAGCATGCAAGCACCATACGTCCCATTGCCAGAGTCCTTCATGCAGATTGATGATGCTTCATCTTGCTAATGGCAACCAATCACCATTTGCACATCATAAATCCAAAAGCGTTGAGATCTTCATTAAGCAGTTAAGTTTCGAGGTTTATTTGCATTGTCCTCACTCACTGAGGTGCCTTACCAGGATTATAGTTTGCTGAGGTGCAACCACTTGGAACCCTGCAATCGCCAGTAACTTTAAAATTGTCTGTCCTAGATCACCTTTGCATTATGGCGATAACTTGAACACTACTTTTGGGCACACCAGCCAAGGTAGCATTGCTTCCTGCGTGGACCATGCAAAGGCCTTACAGAGTAGGCTATGCATCACATTGAGAGACGGTACACCACACAAGGCCATTCCTGTCTCTGTCTCTATCCTAAATCACTGAAAGCCCTGTCATGCAATGGTTTCCTATTTGAGTAAAGTGTTATGCCTTTACCAAGCATGACTGACTCCATTGCTACGGAGGCATGCAGCTCCAAAGAAAATCCATTTGAGGTCAGGAAATGGTTTCAGCAAGATGGATACACACCTATTAAATCATACACTCTAACCCCTCTTGCAGTCAAAATGAAGGTGAGATTTGTATCCTTACTTGCCTGGTTCAGTGTCATGTTCACTGAGAATGACAATTCATCAAGGAAAGACATTCAGTAAGAAACACACCCACTACATCTTCCTCCAAACAGGTATGGAAACCTATGGGTTTCGACTGCTACCATTACAGTGCCCAAACATAGTTTCTCACACCTGAAAATTCATTTGAAATGACACTTGGGACAGACAAATCTGATTAAGTCGCTATGACTACTCATGTCATCTAGAAACAACTGACAACAGTACAACAGCAGCAGTAAATGCAATAACCTCGATGAACTCTTCTCTCAAGGCTACTGCATGGTTACCAATGATAATTGGCTGACAGGACTACTGGCCAAACAGCACAGTGACAAATGATGGGCATCACCTGATGTTGCACATGGGCCATTACAGACTATTCACTTGGTGTCATGTGGGAGAACTGAAGCAATAGAAGTTCCTGATCAGACTCAATTGGGGGCCAACATTCTGGAGTCTTAACTGACTTTGAAGAAACTAATAGAAAAATGGAATCCATGAGACTTGCAAATGGATAGATTCAACATATATTTACAAAAGTGACAACTGTATTCAATGAGTATACACCTGTGCCACCTGTGTGCATTCAGTACTTCTTAATTTTTCTAACCCTTGCTATAGGTCTAGGTGCAGCCCTGATATCCGCAGCTGAAGTGGAGGCAGCCTGCTGACTGCTATGCTTTGTTGAATGGGATGACTTTGGCGGATGTCTTCTGGTGGCCCAAGGCCTTGAAGGCCCCAGTCTGCTAACGGTCTCCTGCTCAGGTGCAGGTGCACCCTCCCCGGCTTGACCTGCTGGAGTTGATGGGGTCACTGGCAAAGGGGAGGTGGAGCGGCAGCGCACCCTTGGAATGCCTTGGGCGGATGCCGCTGGGGTGCCAGGCTGGCGCTGTTCCTCCCTTTGGATGCTCGATGGTCCCTCCCTGACTCCTTGAGGAGAAGGGGCACCTGGATGGAGGTCGAGGTTCCCTGTCTCCTTCTCGGCTAGCCACTGCTGAAATGCACCCATGGTTAGAGGGATGGAGTGCAGATCCGAGTGCACATCAAGCAGAAATTGCTGGACCTGGATCTCCAAGGTGGCTGCCACTTTTCCCATGGAGGCTTTCATGAGCTTGCATGCCCCAGCCATGGCAGCAGACAGAATGTGGATGGACTCCTGTAGCCTTTGGCCCGGTCTACAGACGGCCTCTAACAACTCTGCCTGAAGTTCCCCTGCATGGCTCTGTGTCTCCAAGAGGCCTGTTAGGGCTGAGTCCGGAGGCTCATCATCTGAACCTGACTCCACAAGAGCCTGGTCTCCAATAGTCCGCTGAGTGTCAGAGCTCATGGCTGTCACTGTCTCCACCAGCTGTGGGCCTATATCTGTGAGGTGATCACTAGATTGTGAACCCAAGCCTACTCTAGAACTAAGACCCACTGAGGTACATGTATCTGCGCTGGTGGAGGGTGCAGGTGAACGCCATGATGGTTCTTCCACCTCAGAGGTGGCCTGGGGGCTGGGCCTGTGGCATCTGGTGGATGGTGTCCTCCCCCTTTTCTTGCTGGTACCTGGAATAAAGAAAAGAGCGAATTAGTGACTGATTAAGCAGGCTTGTGCATTAAGATCACTCACAGTCAATGCCCACAGATTGAAGACGGAAACTGAATGCATCCTCACTGGGTTGCTGGGGGAGGCCGCCCTCGCCTTCCGCACAGACATGGTCTCTTTCTTCTTTGCCAGATGTGCAGCCTGTTCATTGAAGCTACTCAGGGGACAGATTTCTAGAGTACCACCTGAAAACTCTTAACTGGAATTGAATATTGTAACCTGACAATTAATACTTTGGTATGGCTAAATGTTTTTAAAAAAGTTACAAAAAACTGTCTCAAAATATCAGCTATAGGAAGTCAAACGGAATTATAGATTTATTGAATAGAAAATTTCAGCTTGGTTCAGTTGGTGACACTCTTGCCTCTGAGTCAGGAGTTTGTGGTTCAAGGCTCAGTCTAGGACTTGCCCATGTAATCTAAACTGACACTCCAGTACAGTAGTGCGGTTGAACTGCATTCTTAGATGCATTCCCACTTTGATGAGACATTTAACTATCTATTGCAATGCTTCAGATGGTTGCTAAAGATTCAATGGTATTGTTTGAAGGGTTCTCCTGGTTAACATGACCCTTGCAAACAAAACAAACTGAGTTTGTGGCATTAACTCCTATTGAAAGCAATTAATCTGGAGTCAACTTGCATCCTTGAAAAGAAGCTAGGTGCTTTTTGTCGAGAAGCAGAATTGGGTGTTATAGAGATATTAACAGCAATATCTTTGCTACAGGAGGGAGGAGCTTAGCATGGAGTTTTCCCATTCCGCCTGTGGCAGGAGAGAATCCATCAGCTGATAAAAAGTTGGAAACTCGCTGGTGTAAAAATAGTTTGCAATTCTCCTGATGGTTAATGGTGGGTCGGGTATCCTGCAGAGTAGTGGCGTGAACACCATTTGCATTCATTACCATCTCATGAATGCTCATTAAATTAGCTTCTCACCGGAATCATGTGCTGCCTTCCAATCCTGAGTCACGCCAGCGGGAAACCACATCGGTCTGAATCTCGTTTGAAAAAGAGTGGAGTGCACGCATCAGACCTCACTTCACTCAGGACTTTGAGGCAACTGCAACACAAATAGCCAACCTTCAATAGTGCTGTGCCAGTCCCATTGCAATGCCAGTAGAACACCACACTGTTGGGGCTGGAGGGTTACTCTCCTCCCGGTGCTTTCCTCCATGGTCATAAGGACACCGCTTGGGCAGTGGTACTAAGGCAGGGCTCAACTTTCAGACACTGACCAGGATTGCAACCAGGAGGCGGAGTAGGTTCAGGGGTGGTCTGCTCCTGGTGGGTGCCCCTGTTGTCCAGAATTACACCACTGCGTAGCAGTAACCAGACAGGGCTCAACTTTCAAAAATTGGCATGTCGACTGCAGAAGGGGTAGGCGGGTGGGTATGGTGGGGGTGGGGAAGGGTGAACACACAGAGGGCAATGGGGAAGGAAGGCTATGCAGGGGTTGGGGAGGGATATGGTGGGGAAGGGTGAACACACAGAGGACAAAGGGGGTTGGGGGTGGGGGGAGGGGGCACAAAGGAAAGCAGAGGGACAGGAAGGCTTTGCAAGGTAACGGAGGAGGAGGAGGGAGAATGATGGGAGGCAGAGGTCAGACCCGAGGGGTGGCAATCTGGAGCCAGACAAGGGTAACTGAAATGTTAACAAACAAAGGGGGTAAAAGGGATACCACATGGATGAATGGGAGGGTGTGCACATAGACTCTCAAATGGGAAAAGGGAGGGGGGTAGTTGTTAGTGTGCCGTAAGAGGAATCGGTGTCACACAGATTCATAGGGGGTGAGGGAGGTGGGGCTTGGGAAGGGAGATTGTATAGTCTTTAGTCAAAAGGGCAATAGGCAACAACGTGAAAGTCAAGGCCCTTGGTCTGGGGCTTGCAGTCAGGAGTTAGGGAGTACAGACATACCTGGGGCTGAGTGAAAAGCGGTCAGAGAATAGAGACACCCCTGGGGCTTTTTTAAACCTCCCAGTCAACAGTCAGACAGTGGAGACAGTCATGGGGTGCAGTGGGTATGCTGCAGGAGTAATCATTGGGAGCTTCAGGGAAAGTCAAGGGCTGTGTGTTCAGTAGGAATAATGCACAGCTTGGTGTATAGGTCAGTCTCACATTTGCTGTCCATGGACTTGTCAGTCTCTGCACTAGGTTGCAGATGGTAAAGTGATTGTAATGGGAAGCATCTGCAGCCTGGATTTGGGGAATATATATTAAAGGAGGGGGTATGTGAAGCTTTCCTTGTGGGTGGGGGAGGGGTGGTGTGGGTCACCTCGGTAGGTGACTGTGCACACAGCCTCCAGATGAGGAGGGTAGAGGTCCAAAAGGGTCATCATGCACACTTCAGTAGTGATGGGCTCAGGTAAGAGGACAGGAATGTCAACACAGCAACTATGGGATCCAGTATTATTGGGGGAGGCTGGAGAATAACAGGAAGGAGCTCTACTTAACATTGTGCAGTTCCAGATAAATGTTGGGTACATGGACAGTCAGAGAGGGAGTGCTGGAGCTTGTTTTGAAATAGTAGTGCAGAACTACCATCTTGCTCTACTGGAGTTATTGTGCAGATTTAATTCGAAAGTGGAAGCGATTCTGAACAGGAGGGGTGTGAGCCTGTGTGGGAGGAGCACACCACTGCACTAAGGGGCGCTTTCTGGGGGCGCCCTCTTTACTTGTTGGTGCTGCAAGAGTGACCTGGAGTCTTATTCTACAGAAAGGAGGAAATCCTCCTCGTGCAGAAAGCCATTGGAAGCCAATGCATTTCTCAGCACTGAAAAAGGGATACTCATAAGTCAATCACTTCACATCACATCCACAACCCTCAGCATTAACACATCTGAATGTATAATTTGGGAATGCAGGCAATCGGTAAGGAGGCACAGGTGCGGAATATATAGCATTCCATTTATGGAGGCCAGTCAGGTGCTCTCCAGAAATGGCATTCCTAACGGGCCAAAGGGCATCCAGTAATTATTCATCAGCAATGTATTATTAATTGCAATGCCAGATCATAGATTGGAGCACTGAGCCAGGTTAGGTATGCTTGTCATTCAAATCTTCTCATACCAATCAGGAATTCAGATGTCAGGTTCCTGGGATGACATCTTGGTCACCTCAATGTGAGTGGTAGTGTCTCAAAGACAAGGCAGCATCAGCGACAATACAAATAGGGCTGAAACCACTGTAGATCGTCACAGTTCCAATGGGTAGCAGATTGTGAGCTTCACTATGTAGAACCGTTCCTCATTAATGTCTGCAATGTTGCATTTCAGAGAGAAAGTGAAAAACAAAATGGATTCAGGGCTCATAGCTGCCTTTCTGAGGATCCTAGTACAATGGAGGAGGTGAAGGAGGGAGCGCAGCTCCACCAAAGTCTCCGCCTGATGTGCAGGGTCAAGGGGAACCAGAGCAAGAACAAGAGGGTCAGGAAGAGAGACCCAGACAACAGAGGTGAATTGCCAGACCAACGGTGTGCAAAAGAAGACTCTCCCACTTACAAATGAGTGGGAGACAGTGCTGGGCACACCTGCACTTGTCCCAAGCTCCAGTAGATCATATTTACCAGATTTTTGTAAAGAGCTGACCTCCTGTAGAATTGAAGGCTATCCACTTGCCAGTTGCTTTAAAGGTACCCACCACGCTCAATTTCTTTGCCTGTGGGTCTTTCCAGGGATCAGCAGAGGATCTGTGCAGCATCTCTCAATCTGCAGTACATAGATGCATAAAGGAAGTCACAGATGTCCTCCACAGTAAGGCACATCACTACGTGAGCTTTGCTCTGGATGAAGATAGCCAGGCTGCAAGATTCACCGGCTTCACCTCCATCTCAGGCTTCTCAAGAGTGCAGGATTCCATCAACTGTACCCATGTGGTTTTAAGGGCTCTGTGGCAACAGCCCCTAATGTTTATAAACCGCAAAGGCCACCATTCCATCAATGTTCAACTAATATGTGATCATTAGAACCACATGATGCACATTTGTGCCAGGTACCCAGGGAGTTGCCATGACTCCTACATCCTGAGTCACTCCCAGGTGCCTGAGATTTTCAAAGGGCCTGAATGTCTGCAGAGATGGCTGCTTGGGAATAAGGGTACCCACTGAAATGCTGGGTGATGACACTGGTGCATCGTCCTCAGAGTTGTTCTGAGAAGAGGTACAAAGCAGCTCACAGCTCCACACACTCCCTTGTACAGCAGTCCATAGGGATTCTGAATATGCACTTCAGATGCTTGGACCACTCGGGTGGCTCACTACAGTACACTCCCGATAGGGTTTCATGCATCATTAATGTGTGTTGTGCGCTTCACAATCTGGCTACGCAAAGAGGTGATTTCTTGCCAGAGGGCGAAATGAAGGAGAATGAGAGCTCATTGGAAAATGAAGATCTGGAGGCCCAAGAACTTCAAGACGGTGTTTGGTGTCAGTTTGAATGTAATGATGCCATGGAGGAAACAAGATGTGGGAGACGTGCCATGACACTTTAAACACTCTCAGGTTCCAAGAGGAGTAAAGTGAAGGCAAGGGGAGATGGCCACAGTTCTCCCAGCGCTCAATGCCTTTCATTTCAGGTGATATCCAACTATTCACATCGAAAACGAGTCCAGCACTCATACTTGCAACTTCTGGCCTCATGATTCACCAGGCCGTGATCTCTACAAAGGTCTGTGGTGCCCTGTATATGCTCATTCTGCAAAGTGAGAGTATGTTGAACAATGAGAGCAATGCAAAAACTGACTTGAAGCAGTCGCCGTCAGATAATTATGAAATTACAGCGGCCAGTGAGATGTGGAGATGGCTAGGGATCTCCTTCTCCCGTTCATGTCTTGTCTTTTGCCTCTACCACTGAGGAGACACAACTGCTGCTAGTCGCTCAAGGCTCATGAACTACCCTGAAACTATAGTCTTCGGTGGGGAAGAAGGGTTAGAAGTGCATACATCACATACTTCGAAAAAGATTTTAACACCTCTCCCTGACATCACACAATGGTGCGGAGACTACCTTCAGTGAGGGTGACATCACATGAATGTTAATCTCACAGAGGGAGACTATCACAGAGAGGAAGGATGGATAAACCTTGAAATAAGAGGACTCAAATGCGTATAACCACAATGCCTTCAGTCGGCCAAGCCACTCACAGAAATATCAAATGTATTTACAAAAGTGCAATATTTTTATGGGGGCAGCACACCCGTGACCCAAAATTTCTTAATTTTCCTAACCCTACCACTATGCCTGGGTGCAGCCCCGACATTCATAGCAGAGGTGGAGGCAGTGTGTTGACTACTACATCCTGCTGTCTGCGGTGACCTTGGCATACATCCTCTGGTGGTCCAAGGCCTGGAGGGCACCACCCTGATTAAGATGTTGTGCTCAGGGACAGATGCACATTTGGCCTGAGAAGTTGGAGTGGATGGTGTCACAGGCAGAGGGGGCTGTGAGTGGCTGCACACCATTGGAGTGTCCTGAGAGGAAGCCCCCAGGATGTCCAGCTGATGCTCCCCCTCCTTGTGGGTGCCCAATGGCCTTGCCCTGACTCCTTGAGGAGATGGTGCACCTGGAGGGAGGTCAAGATGTCTTATCCCCCTATTCTCTACACCTTAATAGTGACCACCAGGGTGTGTGGCCATGGAGTGCGGGGCTGGGTGCAAATCCGGCAAGACCAGCTGGACCAAAGTGTCCATGGTGATTGCCAGCCTTCCCATGGTGACCTCAAGGTGCTGGCCTGTCGGAGCCACGACATCAGACAGGACGTGGACGAACTCCATCCTTTGCCAAAGTCTGCCGAGTGACTGCCAAATCGCTGCCCAATGTTCTGCCATCTTAATTGCTTCTCCAGCATTGAGTTGACGGCCACTCGCAGAGGCTCATCATCCGATTCGGACTGAACGGGTGCTTGGTCTTCAGCAGCCCTCCGAATGCTGGAGACCTGGGCTGCCCCTGCCTCCGACTGCTGTGGGGATGTGTCAGTGAGGCGTTCTCCAGTTGGTGAACACGAGCATAATCTAGAACTATGCCCCACCGAGGTGTGTGTTTCTGCGCTGGTGGAGGGTGCGGGTGGGTTCAATGATGGTTCATCCTCAGCATCCTCTTCGGATGTGGCTTGGCGGCTGGAAATTAACGTGTGCACCCTTATGTGCCTTGATCTGATGGTACCTATAAGATGGAGATTAGAGTTTTAGTTGATGAGCCTGAGGAACGTAAGACTCTATCTCACTCACTGTGATTGTCAGGCTGTGATGAACTGATGGAGGTGTGATCCATACTAGGAGGCTGGGACAATCTGATCTCCCCTTCCTCACAGGAGCAATCCCTGTCTTCCTCAGTGATCTCGGCTGCAGCCTCCTTGAATTCACTGAGGGCAATGATGTCAGCTGTGCCTCCCCTGGCCTGTGCTCTTTCCCGCTGTTGTGGAAAAGTTTGCCCTGGATGGAGACTAAAGAAAGGTATGTGCTGAGAAGGAATGGAGCATAAGTTGGGAAAGATACACACCATCTATGTGTGGTGAGCCTTCCCCAGAAGGAGCTGAGGATGGAGAGTGCACAGCATGACTGATGGGTTTGTGATGATGAGAAAGTTCCTGTGAGACAATCAGTGTGATATGCATCCACTGCTAATGGCTGTGTGAGATCCCTGAAAAGAGTAGCCCTTTGAGCACATGATGCCATGATGAGAGTTTGATATTGGAGGGAGTTGAAGGATGATTTACCCTGACGGAGCAGATGAAGTTCAAAGGAGGCTTATTAGATTGATACCTGGAATGAGTGGGTTGTCTAATGAGGAAAGGTTGGACAGACTGTGCTTGTTTCCACTAGAGTTTAGAAGAGTGAGGTGTGATTTGCTTGATGTATACAAGATCCTCAAGCCCTTGACAAGGTGGTTGTTGAAAGGATGTTTCCTCTTGTGGGTAAATCCAGAACTAGGGGGCACTGTTTTAAAATTAGGGGATGCCCTTTTAGGATAGAGATAAGGAGAATTTTTTTCTAAGAGGGTTGTGCAACTTTGGAACTCACTGCCTCAGAAAGTGGTGGAGGCAGGGACATTGAATATTTTTAAGACAGAGGTAGGTAGATTCTTGTTAGGCAAGGGAATGAAAGGTTATCGGGGTTAGATGGGAATGTGGAAATCGAAACACAAGAAGATCAGCTATGATCTTATTGAATGACGAAGCAGGCTCGAGGGGCCGAATGGTCTACTCCTGTTCCTATTTCTTATGTTCTTATGAGGTCACTCATCCTCTTCCTGCACTAGATGGCATTACGGGTGTGGTTGCCAGGTGGGCTGAATTAAACTTCGATGGCCTCAAGGTTGGAGAAGTGAGGCTGGTGTGCTCCCTGGACTCATCTCTGGGATACAGGATATCCCTGTGCGCCCCTACTCCTCTGATCAAGGCGTGAAGGGCCTGGTGGGTGAAGTGGATGCAACCTTCTTCTCCCCATCTCTGTAGGTGTCCTGGAGACAGGTGGGCTGGAGAGAGTGAGATGTATGTGTTCGGGTGACGTTTAAATATGGTGCCCGGACCTTCGACCCTGCCAGCTAATGGCAGGAAAGACAAATCAGCTTCTGACCCACCATGTGATTTGGAGAGATACTTGTCTGTGCATAATTAATGAGCTTCCAAGCGCCGAATTGGGCATGGGTTCCCACCATTCTGAACAGCAGGTTAGGTGCCACCAAACCCACCTACCAACACACTCAGTCTCAAAACGGAAAATACTGTTCTTTCTGTCCTTAGATTAAGGGATCAATAGGTGGCATGCTAGGCTCCATGAAAGAATAATTATACATGGATCAAGCAGTTTTGTCTTGCCCTGGACTTTTTTATGTTGGTAATCCCCAGACACACGACCAGGTTAACTAACCATTTATCCATTTCCTGTTTGTGTTAAATGGTTGTCATACTCCATTCTTAACCCATACCAGTATATTAACCAATACCGGTATATTACCCCCGGTCCATGCACTCTAATTTTGTTTACCAAACACTTGTGTGGGACCTTATCAAAAGCCTTCTCAAAATCCAAATACCACATCCACTGGTTCCCCGTTATTCTTTTTATTCATTCATGGGATGTGGGCATCGCTGTCTAGACCAGCATTTATTGCCCATCCCTAATTGCCCACATTGGCAAAAATTGTTGATGCCAGGAGTGGGGAAGTGAATCCCAGAAATGGATTCCACTTGCTATTTTTAAAGGACCCCAGAGTAGACCCAACTCTGCCAAAACTTGGCCCCAAGTCCGCTACTTGGGAAGCCTTGGAATAGGGGACATAGCTTAAATATTAGAGTCCTGCAGGCCTTTCCAGACCAAAGTTAGGAAACACTTCTACATGCAAAGGGTAGTAGAAGTTTGGAACTTTCTTCCGAAAACACCAATTGATGCCAGATCAATTGTAAATTTGAAATCTGTGATCGATATATTTTTATTTACTAAATATATTAAGGGCCATAGGGCAAATGTGGGTATATGAAGTTAGGTCACAGATGAGCCATGACCTCATAGTACAGTGATAGATGCTCAAAGTGTTAAATGACCTACTCCTGTTCCTGTGTTCATTCACTGTCACTGGGTCAAAATCCTGGAACTCCCTCCTTAACAGCACTGTAGATATCCATAGGGACTGTAGCAGTTCAACAAGGCAGCTCACCACCATCTTCTCATGGACAATTAGGAGTGGGCAATGAACACTGGTCTAGCCAGCAACGCCCAAATCCTGTAAATGCATAAAAAAAATCTATCACAGCAAAGAAATTGATGAATCAAAAGTGACACAGTCAATAGCCAATAAAAGGACTTGGTCTTTACTGGTTCTATTCTCTAAAACTATCTTCATTTTTCTCCAAGATAAAAGCAAAAAACTGTGGATGCTGGAAATCCAAAACAAAAATAAAAATACCTGGAAAAATTCAGCAGGTCTGACAGCATCCTCTCCGCAGATGCTGTCAGACCTGCTGA
This sequence comes from Carcharodon carcharias, assembly GCF_017639515.1. Classification (NCBI taxonomy): domain Eukaryota; kingdom Metazoa; phylum Chordata; class Chondrichthyes; order Lamniformes; family Lamnidae; genus Carcharodon; species Carcharodon carcharias. The sequence continues at coordinate 115,880,220 of NC_054469.1, read as the reverse complement.
GTTTTTCCAGGTATTTTTATTTTTGTCTTTCATTTTTCTCCACTTGGATTTGATTGCTCTTAAAAAATCTTGTGTGCAGAAATATATTGAAGCAGAGCCAGAACCTATTGGTTTTTATTGAAAGTTAAACAGATTGCTCATCAGGTTAATATATTTTAAAGAAGCTACTTTGGATTGTAATTCTCATTAAGCTGCTTCAATTTTTACAATTGTAGAAAATAATAAAAAAAAACAGAGTGCTGAGGGTTGCTCATGCTGCATTTCATCTATTCAATCTTATTTTCGTCGTATAATTGCACAGTTCATTTGAACTGTAAGGCCCTTGTATCTCAGTTAAAGAAAATTGCAAGTTTATGTAGAACAACCATGGTGTAAATTATGTCCTCTGAAGCTAGGTTTAGTTTGACCTTTAACAGGGATGATAAACATGCGTCAGTTGGTGAAACTAACTGTATGGTTCTTTATTTGATAATTTTACCGAGACCAAGGCAATCCTGATGCTTGAGCTTCAGGTATTTTGTTGAAACATCTTTGCTTGCTTTGCCTTTGGCTCCAAGATTGTTGTTATTTGAACTCTGAAAGGCAACAAATTCTTTAGGAGTTCAAAATTAATTTCAGTATCAGTTAAAGTTAATTTCAAAGCTAAAGTCTAACTCAGTGACTGCATAATAGTAACAGCATAATAATGTCATGCTGTTGCTAGGCCACCAGTGCAATTATTTTTATGTCTCAGTGATAGTGCCAAGAAAATGGACTTAAATTCAGGAAAATAGTGATTTTCATTGATTCTAAGGAAGGACATAGTGTGATAAATATCTTCTGAATGTTTTTGATAAATGCAACAAGGGAGCAGTACGAAAATAGCATGACAAGTGACAAAGAAGCTGCATAATTCTCCTTCTACTTTTCTTTTGCACTGCTGAAGTGACCCCATTTTGTAGATGCACCATTGTAATGTCACAAGTCCTTAGAAAAATCTGGGCTTTTCTCTGTTCAGACCAAATTTTCTTTGTGGAAAGTCAACATCCTTGTAGACTTTACTGTATTCCTAATGGCTACTACTGCTTTTCTGGAAAGATTGATGTTATAAAGTTGTGAAGCGCCTACTTCATACATGCCAAAATAAAATGCTCAAAGAAGCTGATAAATCAAAAAAGATACACAACTGAAAAGTAACAACAGAATAAAGGACTAGAACCAAGGCCACTGCTTCAAAGTAGGTAAATAACTTATAATCCTTTGTATTACACTAGATTTCAGGGTCTTTACTTGTGTTTTGGGATCACATCCCTGCATTGAGTTTGATTTTCCTTGAAAACTGAAATGCAATGGTATTATTTACGACCAAAGAAAAGTAATTGCAATAGTGGTGCAGCAGGATTTGAACTTATCATGAATTAAACCATAGCTATACCCAATATTCCATCTGTTCTTTTATAGAAAGGCAACTAAAGAATGTAAAACTATATAGAGAAAATTTTACTTGCCAAGGGTGAGAGAACAGATGTAGGTGCGGGCAGGGTAATCCCTGAAAAATGCTGATGGAAATATTGTTTTGGAACAGCAATATGAACCCACCCATTTCCAGTTTCACGCGGGGGCATTCAAAGGTGACAGAAAACTCCTGTGGAGCTGTTGGGTCAGTCCTTTCAATAATTAAACGATCAATTAATTTTCTTTTTAAAATAGGCAGCGAACGGGTTTCCTGAGCTGCGTGGAACATGTTAGGGTCAACAAGGCAAGAACACAGTGGGGATCAATGAAACTGACAGGCTTGAAAATCTTTAAATAGTGAAACTGCATAAATGTTGGCCTGCCTATGTGAAAGGCTTGGGCTCACAGCACTTGTTCAGAGATGCAATTTCACTTCTTCACAGGTGATTTTTAACTCATTGCAAGTCATTTCATCCACCCTGTACTTTACTCACCTTGCTGTGGTCTTCCCTGCTGTCAGCCTTCACTGAGCAGATAATCTGTTTTAGTGATGTTAGAATGATGTAAAATTTTCACCAGAACACCAGGGAGAACTTCCCTGCTCTTAGTAATAGTGCCATGGATCTCATATGGCCACTTGAGAGGCTAGATGGGGCTTCAGTTTAATGTTTCATCCAAAAGACAGCACCACTGTGAGTAAAACCTTATCTCCTATCTCAGCTCCTCTAATGCTGAACCCATAATTATGTCACTCCTTGATTCAATTTTTCCAGTGCTATCCATTCTTCACCTGCCTTTGTCCTGCCCCCAAACCATGTCCCAGTCACCCATTAACCCTATCACTTGTTAAACCACATTGGCCCCTTGTCGCCAAATACATTGACTTTAAAATTCTCATCTGTGTATCCTTTAATATCCTCAACTGGCCATGTCTATGCAACCCCATTCAGTCTTGAACCATTCAGTCCTCCAACCCTGATACTTGTGTGTCCTGCTGTTCACTCATCCAACCATTGGTGATTAAAGCTCCAGTATCCTTAGCTCGACTGTATGAGCTTCTTTGTTAAACTTCCCTACCTCACCACTTCTCTTATTTTTGTTATGGACAGTGTGAGAGAACTGCTAACATGCCTGTTCTCTTCCCAACTGCCCATAATCAGTGAGCTTTGGAGGGGAAGGTGTGCGTATGTGTTTTTTAACCCCTGATGTGTGTGAATAAACAGCTTTTTGTAGGCTTAAAGAAAGAAACCTGAAATCTGAAGAAAGAATTGTTTAAAGTGGGCTGGGAAAATAGACTAAGGGGGAGGTCAGTGGATGAGCAATGGCAGACATTTAAGCGGGTATTTTATAATGCTCAGCAAAAATTTATCCTGGTCAAAAAGAAGGACTCAATGAGAAGGATGAACCACCCGTGGTTAACAAAGGTGGTCAAGGAGAGTATCTAATTAAAACCTAAGGCATACAAAGTGGCGAAAACTAGTGGTAGGCCAGAGGATTGGGAATTTTTTAGGAACCAGCAGCAGGTGACTAAAAAGCTAATAAAGAGGGAGATAATTGATTATGAAAGTAAATTGACAAGAAATATTAAAACAAACAGCAAGAACTTCTATGGATATATAAAAAGAAAGCGAGTAGCTAAAGTGAGCGTGGGACCCTTGGAGGATGTGACTGGAGAATTGATAACGGAACAGGGAAATGACAGATAATTTAAACCAAATATTTTGCATCGGTCTTCACAGTGGAGAACGATATAAACATCCCAAAGATACCAGATAAGCAAGGAGCTAATGGGAGGAAAGATCTTGTAACAGTCTCTATCATGAGGGACAAAGTATTTGACAAACTAATGAGACTAAAGGCAGACAAGTCGCCAGGACCTGATGGCCTGTATCCAAGGGTTTTAAAGGAAGTGGCTGCAGAGATAGTGGAGGCATTGTTCAGAATATTCCAGAACTCACTGGATTCCGGGAGGGTCCCAGCAGATTGGAAAACCGCTAATGTGATGCCTCTGTTCAAGAATGGAGGGAGACAAAAGCAGGAAGCTATAGGCCAGTCAGCCTAACATCTGTCATTTGGAAAATGCTAGAGTCCATTATTAAGGAAGAAATAGCAGGACATTTAGAAAAGCTTAATGCAATCAAACTGAGTCAACATAGTTTTGTGAAAGGGAAATCATGTTTGACAAATTTGCTAGAGTTCTTTGAGGATATAACAAGCAGAGCTGATAAAAGGGAACTGGTAGATGTGGTGTATTTGGATTTCCAGAAGGCGTTTGATAAGATGCCACACAAAAAGTTATTGAACAAGATAGGAGCTCATGGTATTGGGGGTAATGTATTAGCATGGACTGAGGATTGGTTAACACACAGAAGACAGAGTCAGGATTAATGCGTCTTTCTCAGGTTGGAAATACGTAACTCGTGGAGTGCCACAAGAATTAGTCCTAGGGCCTCAATTATTTACCATCTATATTGACTTGGAGGAGGGGGCAGAGTGTAATGTATCCAAATTTGCTGACAGCACAAAAATAGGTGGGAGGGCATGTTGTGATGAGGACATAAGGAATCTGCAAGGGGATATAGATAGGTTGAATGAGCAGGCAAAAACTTGGCAGATGGAGTTTAATGTCAGAAAGTGTGAGGTCATGCACCTTGGTAGGAAGAATCAGAATCAAAAGGCAGACTATTATTTAAATGGAGAGAGACTACAAAAAAGTGCAGGGATCTGGGTGTTCTTGTGCATGAAACACAAAAAAGTTAGAATGCAGGTGCAGCAAGTAATTAAGAATGCAAATGGAATTTTGGCCTGTATTGCTATGGGGTTGGAGTTTAAAAATAAGGAAGTCTTGTTACAACTGCACAGGGTGTTGGTGAGGCCACACTTGGGTACTGTGTACAGTTTTGGTCCCCGTATTTAAGAAAGGATATACTGGCATTGGAGGCAGCTCTAAAGAGATTCACTAGGCTGATTCCTGGGATGAAGGGGTTGACTTATCAAGAACAGCTGAACAGGTGAGGCCTTTATTCATTAGAGTTTAGAAAAATGAGTGTTGATCTTATTGAAACGTATAAGATTCTGAGGGGGCTTGACAGTGTAGATGTTGAAAACATGTTTCCACTAGTGGGGGAATCTTGAACAAGGGGATATAGTTACAGAATAAGAGGACGCTCATTTAAAACTGAGATGCAAAGGAATTTCTTCTCTCAGAGAATAATGAATGTCTGGAATTCTCTACCCCAGAGAGTTGTGGAGGCTAGATCACTGAGAGTATTTAAAGAGGAGGTAGACAGATTTTTGAAATATCAGGGAGTTCAGGGCTATGAGGAGCTGGCACGGAAGAGGAGTTGAGGCCTGGGCCATATCAGCCATGATCTTATTGAATGGCAGGGCAGGCTTGAGGGGAAATGGGCTACTGCTGCTCCTATTTCTTATGTTCTAATGCTATGGCACCTACTCACACAAGCTCACACACACAAATACACTTAAGAAGAGTACAGTTGAGGAGAATAGTGCACTTTTACAAGTTAGAAACAAAAGGAACAGTTCATAATTCACATGGCTGTCTTCCTTTGGGCCTAATGAAAAGATGTCTTCATTCATGAAGTGTAGTTTGGCTGAATTCAACACCCTAAGTCTTGTGCCACAATCATTTTCAGGATTTTGTTGAAGAAATATACTTTCTGTAGATCACAAAATTAGTTGCTTATTGTTTTGGTACCAGGAGGTCATTTTGCTGTATTGGTAGATCTGAAAAGGAACAGGTTTGGAGTTCTCCAAGCTCTGGTGCTTAAAGCATAAAAGTTATTGTCCTTTCTGCCCCGTCTTTCTTTCTGAAGACAACATTCAAAGATTAAAAGGAGGCAAACATGGCTGCCTTACCATGTGATCCTCCAAATATGACAGAGGTCTTAGGTTGATGAACCACATCCTGGTTTATAGTTTTAAGACATTCATCTTGAGAACGTTAAGACAGTCACCTCCTTTGTTTCAAAAAAGACTATTCAATTCGGGAATGTCTTTGATAGTCTCAAGATATGTGTAGTTGACACCTTTTCATCTGAGATGTATCCTTTTGTTTCTGTTAGGCAGCGAGTCAGTTTTTGAATATGCAAACAAGGTCAGCTGACCTTTGCAGCACATTGTTCATTTCAGAGTCCACATTGAATAAAGTTTCTATCTTAACAGTTATGAATATGACCTGTCTTCATGGCATGACACCTTTAAGAATCTACTTAACCTTACTTTTTTTGACTAATCCTTCGGTCACTTCTCTTGACTTTCCCTATCCACTACTTTAATCATCTCTTCAAAATAGTTTTGCCAGGCATGATCTACCTTTATGAATCCATTTGAGCTCCGCTGATCAGCTGAAAGTTTTCAAGGGCCAGGATTGTCTTGTCGGCGTGCGGGAGGCGGGGCCCCACATGCTGACACGAAACAGGACGTGTGAGCAGGAATACTTCGAAACTTATATCAGTTGCTTGGACAGGAGTAACAGCCTTCAGGTCAGGACTCTACTGTTAAGATAATTTTTGGGGCCTGCAGGTTTCAGGAAGCCTTCCCTTAGCCTGGGAATGGGAGTTGTACTCTCCATTGGAGCCACCTCCTCCGAAGAGGAAGGGAGGGCCAGAAGGGGGAGGAGGCCAGGAGTCCATATTCAGCCTCCAGGGGAGCCGCCTTTGGGAGGAGAGGCGCAGGCACAAGGCGCAGGGCCAGTGGGAAGTCCAAGGCAGAAGGGGCTGCAGAAGATGCCACTATCCTGCTGCCAGAGTATACAGGCGGTGATGCAGCTACCTCAATATGTCTGAGGTGCCACGCTGAAGGAGGCTCTGTCTCTCAAGGGAGACAGTGACCTCATTTGTCAGATAATAGGCCCTGAGATCTGCACCAACTGTGCGGGTGGGCACCCCATGTCAGTGGCGTTGAAGGTCACGGCTGCCCTCAACCTCTATGCATCTGGCTCTTTCCAGGAGTTGGTGAGTGATTTTTGTGGAGTCTCACAATCAGCTGTCCACATTTGTGTCAAGCAGGTGACAGATACTCTGTTCAGGTATGCATTGACCTTCATCCACTACTGCTGGGACAAGGCCAGCCAGACAGATCGAGCCAGAGGCTTCATGGCAATTGCTGGGTTCCCAAGGGTCCAATCGACTGCACACATGTGGCCATCAAGGCGCTAGCGTTTGAGCCCGATGCCTTTGTCAACAGGAAGGGCTTCCACTCCATGAACGCGCAGATAGTGTGTGATCACAGGATGCAGATTCTGCAAGTCTGTGCAAGGCACCCAGGCAACTCCCACGACACCTACATCCTCAGGCACTCCCAGGTGCCGGGGCTCTTCAGTGTTCCAGCCCGGCTAGATGGATGGCTGCTGGGTGACAAGGGCAACCCCTCAATAGATGGCTCATGATGCCTCTCCGCCATCCTTAAATTTACGCTTACGGGTGCTAGTCTAGGTGCTGTTCCCTCGCTGGCACTGGCATCTGAGACAGCCTGCTCACTGTGCTGTCCTGTTGGTCTCGATGACCTTGGTGGATGTCCTCTGGCCCGTGGAGTCTGTGTTGGCCCCGCCTGGGAACGAGCGGCCAGTTCCACAGCTGGCTTCTCCCCAGTCACTGGCTTCTCCCCAATCGCCACAGCCTCATCGGATGTCACAATCACTGGCAGAGGGGTGGAGGAGCTGGTGCCCTCATCCGGAGTGCCTTGAGAGGAGCCCACAGAGATGACAGGCAGCTCATGCACCGACGTAAGGTCGCTTCGGACCTCCCTGTCCACCGTAGATGGATGGGCACTGAGCTGGGATACTTGGTGCCTAAACCATCTCCCACACTGGCACTGACCAGCTGAGGTCAATGCCACTGTGAGGACTTGCAGGTCCAAGCGCAACCCCAGCAGACCCTGAGTGATCCTTTGGAGGACTCTCTCCACGAGAGTCGCCACCCTCTCCATGGAGGATGCTTGGCGCTCAGCCATGAGGCTCATTGCATTGGTGATGCTCCACGTGGACTCCGCCAGTATGGGTACCATGCCATGCATTGCCCAATGCATCTCCGCCAGATCCTCCCGCATACCCTGCTGCACTTCCAGTCATTGCTGTCTCATGAACAACTCCAGAGGCCCATCATCAGCCACTGACCGAGCACGTGCCTGGTTCCCAGTAGTCCTCCGACTGCCAGCACCCTGGGCATTCCTGACTCTGCCAACTCCTCCAGCAAGTGTGAAGTGCCCTCACCACTGTGACCCGGGACACTAGCCGAAGATCTGATTCCCACTGAGGTGCTAATATCTGCACTGGTTCCTGCCTGGCAGAGATGGTGTGACGCTGGTGAGTCGATAAGTTCTGGGCCCTCAGATGTGAGAGGTGGCCCCTCTGCCTCCTCCTCCCAGCCCAGCCTTGCTCCGGTGATGCTGAAAGAAAGAACAAGGACATTTGATTAGTTAAAGTGGGGACAATGTCAATGTGCATGCCTGTCCCCTGGCTGATCCATCCATAATTAAATTGTCAACCCATGTTGCCAACTTCAATCACGGAGCATTCAGCAGTGCCACGGCTGCTGGGATACACATGGTGACTTCAGTGCTTGGCAAACGTATCTCCCTGTGGCACCCCAGCCCCACCACCACCGGTGGACCTGGGCACATGGCGCCTCTCCAGATCCATGGCCAGATGTTCGAAAGGAGTCAAAATGGCCAACTGGGCCTGGCCTCCGCCAGTCCTTATCCGCTCTGTGGAATTGTGTACAGCTTTCCCCTGAAAAGGAGAGAAGAGCATTGATTAGTCCAGCCTGTACCTGGATTCCCATCACATCCCTGCCAACCCAGCCACAGTGGGACGGTACAGGACTCCAGTTCTTCATCACCCCGCAGCTGCCGCACAATCACACAAAGGAGCCAGGGCTGACCCGACCCCCTCTTGCCCAAATGCTGCTTCAATTACATTTGGCAGCACAAAGTGTAACTTTGCTAAGCGAGGAGGCACAAGCACGTGGAGCGCAAAAGCCAGCAGATGGATTGGTGCCCCGCCACCTGGAAGCTCCCCTCCCAGCATGTTAGCACCCTGACTTTGACATGCTTCCCAGTTCCAGCACTGTGCCTAGGCGCAGACCCTTGAGTTATCCCCCCTCCCGCTCCCCGATTCTATACTCTGGGTGTTGGTGTCACACACGCTGCGGATGCAGGACCCATCTCAGCACAACCCTCTCAGGGTCAACTAGGCATGGGCAATATCAGCTGGCAAGGGAAACATGCAGTGAAGGATTCAATGCTGTAACTGCACTTAGTGTTGTTGGGGGGGGGTGGGTGGTGGGGGGCGTGCAGTGGTGCTTTGTGGGGAAAGGCTGAAGGCTGCATTAAGTGACCTAAGCCAACATGGTTCTTACCCTTCCCGAGCATAGGAGGTCATTGAATCTTTTGTGGCACTGGACCCATGTGCACCGCACCACATCATGAGAGCTCACACTCCCGGCCACCTCCTCCCATGCACAGTTGGTCAGGTGGGGAGGCCTCCGCCTCCCGTCTGTCAGACGCAGGACCTCCCGCCGTGCTGCCACCCCCTCCAGGACGGCAGCTAGGCACTCATCTGAAAACTCCACTGCCCTATCTCCGGCCTGGTTTGCTCTGCTGGCCTACCCTCCAGACTTGCCTGCTCACCAGAAGCCCTCTGGTGAGCCCTTCTACCAGCCATTAAGGACAGCCTTGCAAAGGCTGCCAGGGCTTCATTTAAATAGGCCCTGGGTTGCCATTGGACCCGGCAATCAGTGCACTACCGCCGCCGCCCACCCAATCCCGCTATCTTCGTGAGTCGAGAAATATACTGAGCAGGTGTTAATTGGCCCGTCCATGTAAAATGGTGGTGCAGACCTCATCCTGGGCAGCGATCGGGTCCACATTCGCCCACGCCTGCTCGGCCTGTCCAACACGGGGAAAATTCTCCCCAAGGTGTTCAGTCACTGTTATTAATTACAGAATCTAGCAAATTTACAGCAACAGGTTTTAAGGCTATAATTTCCTGGTTTCCCTCTGTAACCTTTCTTATATTGAAGGGTAGCATGTGTCATTCTCCACTCTGAATGAATGGTTTCTGAATCAAGAAAAGTTTGGAAAATTATATTTAGGATATCTGTCATGTTGCCAGTATTTTCTTCATTGCTGTTATTTTGATTTTGTTAATTTTGGTAAATTCATGCTTCTCATTCTCAAACATTAAATTGATCATATTATGACCGCTAATAGATAAATGTCCACACGCTGTTAGACCGTTAACTAAATCTGCCTTTACTAACTCTAATATAGCATGCTGCCTTGCTGATTCTAAGGCATATTGCTCCGGAAAACCACGCTAGAAGCATTGAGAAATCCATGGCCTGAATTTTCCCTGCGTCAGGAGGGCTCGGCGAGTTCAGGCGGGGGCAGTCGGGGTGCAGACTGCTGCCCACGATCGGCTCCGCACTGCGGTTTCATGCGGGTGGGCCAATTAATGTGTGGATTGCGAGAGGCAGCGCCTGTGTAGGCGGGGGGAGGAGAGAGAGCGGGCCTGGCGCGTGGTTCGTGCATGCGCGTGGAAGAGCGCTTTAAGCTCCCTGAGGCACGGAGCTGCCTCAGGGAGATTGAAGTACTTTTTAAAAAAATTATTAAAGACAATAAAAGTTTAATGCAACATGTCCCATCTCATGTGACTGTGTCACATGAGATGGGACATGGTTTTAAATTCAACATAAAGTTTTTATTCAATGAGGTTCCCTAAAAATTGTAAAGGTCGCTTGGTCTTTTCGCCTGTCCGCCAACCGTTAGGTTGAATGGACAGCGTAAATTTCCAGTTAATTACCTTGTTAATGGCCTTAATAAGCCTTTCAACTGTCGGCGGGCGCATGCCCGATGTCATCGCATGTCACATTACATTCGTGTGTGTTGGACACGCACTCACACGCCGAACATGAAATCCTGGCCCATGATTTTTCAAACCTGCGCTAGAATGCTTATCCCAAGCTACATGTAAGTAGCCCATTAAAACCACAAAGGACAGCAAAATGTAGTGGAATTCTGGAATGCTTTCTCAGAAAAAACAACTGAAACTTCAAAAACCTGGTTAGGCGATAATAGTTAATTAATGGATGTTTAGCGTTATGGAGCAGAGATGGATAAATGGAGTTGAGGCACGGATCAGCCATATTCTGAATGAATGACATAATAGATTTGAGGGATGAATGACCTTCATTTTTATGTTTTCATAATGTGCTGTGACTTAGCTGTTGTTACGCTTCATTGGAGGAGTGTGAAAGGACAAAGAAATAGAGGGAAGAGGATATTGGCAAAAAATAGGTGCTTGGGAGTACATCAGAACCAAGATAAAGGCAAAATACTGCGAATGCAGGAAATCTGAAACAAAAACACAAAATGCTGGAAAAACTCAGCAGGTCTGACAGCATTTGTAGAGAGAGAAACAGAGTTAAAGTTTCGAGTCTGTGTGACTCTTAATCAGAGCTAAAGGGAAGTAGAAATGTGGTGAAACATATACTGTTTAAAGGGGATGGAACAGGTGAAGCTGGTCAGAAGACCAGCGATAGGTGGAGGCAAAGGGGAGATTGCAAAACATGTCATAAACAAAAGGCCAAAGGGTTGTTAATAGTGGTGGTTCTGGCTAAAGCAGGTGCTAATGGTGACATTAAGAGTGGAAAGCAGAATGTGATAATGGCCGGACCTGGGCAAGCGCTCTGGAAAGTGACAGATGGCCCTAGTGGGGGTGGGGTGGGGAGAGGGGACAGTAGTGGGAAAAAAAAAATCAAAAATAGGCTAAAAGCTCGGGATAAAACAATGAATAAAAATGGAAATAAATTTTAAAAATAACAGTAATGAAAATAAGTGGAAAAAAAATAAAAAATGTAAATGAATGTAGAAAAAAGGGGGATCAAAAGCTGGGGATGGAAGAGAGAGTTCATAATCTGAAGTTGTTGAACTCAATGCTAAGTCCAGAAGGCTGTAAAGTGCCTAATCAGAAGACGAGGTGCTGTTCCTCCAGTTTGCGTTGAGCTTCACTGGAACATTGCAGCAGGCCAAGAACAGACATGTGGGCATGAGAGCAGGGTGGTATGTTGAAATGGCAAGCGACAGGGAAGTCTGGGGCATGCTTGCGGATAGACTTAAGGCGTTCTGCAAAGCAGTCGCTACTGAATGCCGACAGTGAGGCGTGAAGGGAAGTTGTGTTTGGTGGTGGCATCATGCTGGAGTTGGCAGAAATGGCGGAGGATGATCCTTTGAATGCGGAGGCTGGTGGAGTGAAATGCGAGGACAAGGGGGACCCTATCATGGTTCTGGGAGGGAGAGGAAGGTGTGAGGGCAGAGACATGGGAGATGGGTCGGAAAGCGGCATCATCGGAACAGATGCGACGGAGGTGAAGGAACTGAGAGAATGGGATGGGGTCCTTACAGGAAGCGGGGTGTGAGGAGCTGTAGTCAAGGGAGCTGTGGGAGTTGGTGGGTTTGTAATGAATATTGGGGGACAGTCTATCACCAGAAATGGAGACAGAGAAGTCAAGGAAGGGAAGAGAAGTGTCAGAGATGGACCATGTGAAAGATATGGTGGGGTGAAATTGGAAGCAAAATTTATAAATTATTCCAGGTCCAGACGAGAGTATGAAGTGGCACTGAAACAGTCATTGATGTACCAAGAAAAGAGTTGTGGGAGGGGGCCTGAGTAGGACTGGAACAAGGAATGTTCCACATACCCCATAAGGAGACAGGCATAATTGGGGCCCATGTGGGTACCCATAGCCACACCTTTTATTTGAAGGAAGTGAGATAAGTTTAAGGAGAAATTGTTCAGTGAGAGAACAAGTTCAGCCAGATGGAGGAGAGTGGTGGTGGATGGGGATTGTTCGGGCCTTTATTCGAGGAAGAAGCTAAGGGCCCTCAGACCATCCTGGAGGGGGATGGAGGTGTAGAGGGATTGGACGTCCATGGTGAAGAGGAGGTGGTTGGGGCCAGGGAACTGGAAATTAGTGATATGATGTAGGGCATCAGAGGAATCACGGATATAGGTGGGAAGAGACTGGACAAGAGAGAATGGAGCCAAGATAGGAAGAAATGAGTTCTGTGGGGCAGGAACAGGCTGATACAATTGGTCCTAGAGTCATAGAGGTCTACAGCACAGAAAAAGGCCCTTCGGCCCATCGAGTCTGCGCTGGTCAAACAAGTACCCAACTACTCTAATCCCATTTTCCAGCACAAGGCCCATAGCCTTGTATGCCATGGCATCGCAAGTGCGCATCCAAATACTCCTTAAATGATATGAGGGTTTCAGCCTGTACCACCCTTTCAGGTGGTGAATTCCAGGTTCCCACCACCCTCTGGGTGAAAAAATTCTTCCTCACATCCCCTCTCAACCTCCTGCCCCTTACCTAAATCTATGCCCCCTGTTTATTGATGCCTCCATCAAGGGGAAAAGTTCCTCCCTGTCTACCCTACCTGTGCCCCTCATAATTTTGTACATCTCAATCATGTCCCCCCTCAATTTCCTCTGCTCCAGGGAAAATAACCCCAGTCTATCCAATCTTTCCTCATAACTAAAACTCTCCAGCCCAGGCAACACCCTGATAAATCTCCTCTGCACTCTCTCCAGTGCAATCACATCCTTCCTATAATGCGGATTCCAGACTGCACGCAATACTCTAGCTGTGGCCTAACCAGCATTTTATACAGTTCCAGCATAACCTCCCTGCTCTTATATTCTATGCCTCATCTAATAAAGGCAAGTATCCCATATGCCTTCTTAACCATCTTATCTACCTGTCCCGCTACCTTAAGGGACAGGTGGACATGCACACCAAGGTCCCTCTGAACCTCAGTACATCCCAGGGTCCTACCATTCATCGTGTATTCCTGTGCCTTGTTTGTCCTGCCCAAGTGCATCACCTCACACATATTCAGATTAAATTCCATTTGCCATTGATCAGCCCATCTAACCAGCCCATCTGTATCCTTCTGTAATCTAAGACTATCCTCCTCACTACTTAACACTCCATCAATTTTCGTGTCATCCGTGAACTTACTCCTACATTCAAGTATAAATCATTTATATATACCACAAACAGCAAGGGACCCAACACGGATCCTTGTGGAACCCCACTGGACACAGGCATCCAGTCACAAAAACACCCCTCCACCATCACCCTTTGCTTCCTGCTACTCAGTCAATTCTGGATCCAATTTGCCAAATTGCCTTGCATCCCATGGGCTCTTACCTTCATTATCAGTCTCCCATGCGGGACCTTATCAAAAGCCTTGCTGAAGTCCAAGTAGACTACGTCAAATACATTGCCCTCATCTACACACCTGGTCACCTCTTCGAAAAATTCAATCAAATTGGTCAGACATGACCTCCCCTAAACAAAACTATGCTGACTGTCCTTGATTAATCCCTGCCTCTCCAAGTGTAGATTAATTCTGTCCCTCAGAGTTGCTTCCACTAGTTTCCTACCAATGAGATTAGTCTGACTGGCCTGTAGTTCTCTTGTCTATCCCTTCTGCCCTTCTTGAATAACGGTACCACATTGGCTGTCCTCCATTCCTCTGGCATCTCTCCTGTGGCCAGAAAGGTATTGAAAATTATTGCCAGTGCCCCTGCTATCTCCTCCCTTGCCTCACTGAACAGCCTGGGATACATTTCATCCGGGCCTGGAGATTTATCTACTTTTAAGCCTGCCATACCACTTGGAACCTCCTCCCTTTCTATGCTAATTTCTTTAATTATATCACAGTCCTTCCCCCTGATTTACACACCCACATCGTCCCTCTCACTTAAGAACTCTGACACAAAGTGTTCATTTAGAATCCTACCTACATCTTCCATCTCCACACACAAATTACCACTCTGGCCCTTAATGGGCCCTTCTGTTTCCCTAGTTATCCTCTTACTCTTAATGCACTTGTAAAATAACTTTGGATTTTCCTCTATTTTGCCTGCCAATGTTTTTTCATGCCCCCTTTTTGCTCTCCTAATTTCCTTTTTAAGTTCCCCCCTACACATTCTATACTCCTTTAGGGCTTCCGCTGTTTTGAGCACTGGGTATTTGCCATAAGCCCCCCCTTTTCTCTTTATCCAATCCTGTATATCCCTCAACATCCAGGGTTCCCTGGATTTGTTGGTCCCACCCTTTATCTTTACTGGAATATGTTGGCCCTGTAATCTCGCTATTTCCTTCTTGAATTTACCTAAAAGTAGCTGCTTCCAGTCCACTCTGGCCAAATCATATCTGATCTTATTAAAATCGACCTTCCCCCAATTTAGAACTCTGATTTCTGTCCCACCCTTGCCCTTTTCCGTAACAACCTTGAATCTAACGGAGTTATGATCATTATCTGCAAAATGCTCCCCCACTGATACCTCTACCACTTGCCCAGTTTCGTTCCCTAAAATTAAGTCCAGGACCACCCCCTCTCTTGTAGAACCTTCTACATACTGGCTTAAAAGGTTCTCCTGGATGCATTTTAAGAATTCCTCTCCCTCTAAACCTATCATGCTGTGACTAAACCAGTTAATGTTGGGGAAGTTGAAATCCCCCACTATTGCTACCCTATTACTGTTACACTCCGCTGAAATTTGCCTACATACTTGCTCTTCTATTTCTCCCTGACTGTTTGGGAGCCTATAGTACACTCCTTTTTGCTCCTTTTTTGTTTTTAAGTTCTACCCATATGGCTTCATTTGAGGAGCCTTCTAAGATGTCATCCCTCCTTACTGCTGTAATTGATTCCTTGTTCAAAATTGCGATACCCCTTCCAATTTTACCTCCTTCCCTGTCTCGACTGAAGACTCTATATCCTGGAATATTGAGGTGCCAATCCTGCCCCTCTCTTAACCATGTCTCCGTGACAGCAATGACATCATACTTCCATGTGTTAATTTGTGCCTTCAACTCATCTGCCTTATTCATCAGACTCCTTGCATTAAAATAAATACCATCCAACCTTGCCAACTCCCTTGTGCCTTAACTGGCCTATGATTTCTATGCCTTCCAGACTCACTTACTCTCTCTTCTAATTTTGGCTGTGCATCTCCCCCTGCTGAACCTCCTCTCAGGATCTCATCCCCCTGCCAAGGTAGTTTAAACCCTCATCAACAGCACTAGCATACTTCCCTGCAAGGATGTTGGTCTCATTCTGGTTCAGGTGCAACCTGTCTGCCTTGTACAGGTTCCACTGCCCCCAGAAACAGCTCCAATGTCCCAGAAATCTAAAGCCCTCCCTCCTGCACCAACTCTCCAGCCACACATTAATCTGGACTAACCTCCTATTTCTATACTCACTAGCGTGTGGCACCGGAAGTAATACAGAGATTACTACCTTTGAGGCCCTGTTTTTTAATCTGTTTCCTAGCTCCCTAAATTCTGCTTGCAGGACCTCATCCCTCTTTCTACCTATGTTGTTGGTACCAATATGTATCACGATCTCTGTCTGTTTGCCATCCCCCTTTAGAATGCCCTGCAGCCGTTCAGTGACATCCTTGACCCTGGCACCAGGGAGGCAACATACCATGCTGGAGTCGGTCTACAGCTGCAGAAATACCTGTCTGTTCTCCTTACTATCGAGTATCCTACCACTATTGCTTTTCCCCTCCTTTTCCTACCCCCTGTGCAGCTGAGCCACTCACAGTGCCAAGAGCGTGGCTGCACTCCCCAGAGGAACCGTCAATCTCACCATTTTCCAACAAAGAAAAACGGTTCTTGAGCGAGATGCACCCTGGGGATTTCCTGACTATCTGCTTGACACCTTTCTTCTGTCTGATGGTCACACACTCCCTCTCTGTCTACACTTCTGTAAACTGTGTGACCATGTCTAAAAACGTACTATCCATGAAACTCTCAGCCTCGCAGATGCACCTCAGCGCCTCCAGCTACCGTTCAGGCTCCAAAACTTGGAGCTCAAGTAGCTGCAGCTGGTGGCACTTCCTGCGCACGTGGTTGGTCAGAGCACAAGGAGCGTCTAGGACTTCCCACATGTGGCAGGTGGTACATAACACGGGACTGAGCTGCCCTGCCATGCCTCTAGTTGGGAAAAAACCCTTTAAGTTAAATACAGTAAAAAAATTTAAATTATTTATGTACTTTAATTAAAAACTAGAACTCTTACCTTTCTTTAGCTTAATCTATTTTAAACTGGAGAAAAGCTGGAGAAAAACACTTACCCACTTCTGATCTCTCCGTCGCTCTCTCATGTTGTCTTGTTATTTTCAATATGAACTGACTGCAGGACACTCTTCCCAGACTGCTTCACCGCGATGCTGACTGCAGGACATGCTTCCCTGTTTGTGGATTTTGGGGAGGAGGTAGAAGCGGGCTGTCTGAGGTTGGGAGACTATGAGGTTGGAAGCTGTGGAGGGAAGATCTCCAGAGTAGATGAAGTCAGTGAAAGTCCTGGAAACAATGGCTTGATGTTCGGTAGTGGGGTCATGGTCCAGGGAGAGGTAGGAGGAAGTGTCTGGGAGTTGGTGCTCACCCTCTGTGAGGTAGAGGTCAGTGTGCCAGTCAACAACAGCACACCTTTGTTGGCAGGTTTGATAACAAAGTCAGGGTTGGACCTGAGAGAATGGAGTGCGGCAAGTTCAGAAGGAGACAGGTTAGAGTGGGTGAGAGGAGCAGAGAAACTGTCATGCTGACAGTTCTCAATGAAAAGATCAAGGGCAGGTAAGAGGTCAGAGGGAGGGGTTCAGGTGGAGGTAGAATATTGGAGATGGGTGAAAAGATCTGTTGAATGGGGGAAGGACTCCTGCCCAAAGAAGTGAGCATGGAGACAAAGGCGGCGGAAGAAGAGTTCAGCATCATGCCGAGCCTGGAATTCATTGAGGTGAGGGCGTAAGGGTATGAAACTGAGTCCTTTGTTGAGTACTGAATGTTCAGCATCAGAGAGGGGAAGGTCAGGGGGTATGGTGAATTCACGGTAAGGGCTGGGATTAGAAGATGGGATGGGGTCAGAGAGACGGGAAGGGGTGGAAAGTCCTGGATGGGCATTGGTATCAATGAGTTGTTGGAGCTTTTGTTCCTGAAAGAAAGAGACAAGGATGTTTGGCAAAGTCGTCACCTAATTTGTATTTATTTTTCACAATTGCAAAGGGAGCCACGTAATTGGAATGGAAAATTTTCAGGTTAGGGAGAGCAAATGGTAGATGAGGAAACCAGAGAATCATTCAGGGAATGGTCCTTTCAGAAAGTAGGCAGGATAGGGAAGGGGATGGGAAAGATTTTTTGATGGTGGAACCATGTATCCATCTTGGATCTAGTTAAGAGTCTGTCCATGGCAGTGAAGGGGAATCTTGGCAGAGGAAAAAGAAGATATTTCAAAGGATCAGATGTGAAAAGTTGCACTATCAGAGCAAATGCAATGAAGGTGGAGAAATTGGGAGTAAGTGTTGTGGGAAGAATTATAATCCAAGTAGTGGAAGTCCGTGGGCTTGTAAGAGATATATAGACAATTTCATTGACTACTTCAAATTTTCACCCATCTTCCACCTTTACAGAAACCATCTCTCATTTTTCACTTCCTTTCTTGGACTTCTCTTTTGCTCCATCTTTAGACAGGAGATTAACACTTATACCTCTTGTTTGGTAGTACAGAACTTGAGTATTTCTGAAAAAAGAGACAGGCTGTCTAAGCTTTTCGTCTTGCACTCGTCAGGATAGTTTGCAACATTACTAACAATGAAGGGAACAACAATTTAAACTGCATGAGAAGAGAGTGCTGATAGGTTGGCAAGTGGACATTGATTGGTCAACGCATTGTCATGGGGAATGCAGCAGGGAACAGTTAACTGCCAAACTTTTGTTCAAATTCAAAACAGGCAGGTCGACTCTGATTGGTCAAGAATTGTCATGGGGAATGACCCAGGGAATGGCTGTGTATCAAGCTTTTGTTTAGTTGAAAAAGATGCCATGCATGGACATGCTCATCCTGTCTGCAAAGGACAGGGCTTTGAGTGTAAGCCATACTGTGATCATGGCCAATTTAAGATTATCATTTGGGTCTGCAGTGTGGCTTACTTACATACCGTAGAAGCCACATATACTCAGAGCCCTGTCCTTTTCAGACAGAATGACCATGTCCATCCATTGCCTCTTTTTCAACTAAACAAAAGCCCGAGGGACAGCCGATTCCTGGTTCATTCCCCATGACAATTCTCGACCAATCAGAGTCAACCTGCCTGATTTGAATTTGAACAAAAGCTTGGCAGTTAACTGTTCCTGCTGCATTCTCCATGACTATACCTCTACCAATCAGAGTCCACTTGCCAATGAATCAGCACTGTCTTCTCATGCAGGATAAATAGTTGTTCTCTTTACTGTTAGTAATCTTACGATCTGTCCTGATGAGTGCAAGATGGGAAGCTTTGGCAGTATGTCTCTTTCAGTGAAACTATTATTCTTCTTTATGCTTTATATTCATCAAAAGATGGTGCTATACTGAAAAATAAGTTACACACATGGTAGAGAATTTGACTGCCAGCACATCTGGAGGATTTATAGTGAATTAGAAGTTTTATGTCATTTAGGAAAATCTTTGTAATTCATGGAATTTTATCTTGCCATTCATAGCCTGCACCTGCACTCTTTTTTTTCAATCCTGCAGTCACTCTGTCATGTTACTAACCATCCTCGTTATAATTATATGAGTTTGTCAAGGTTAAAGTTTCATGTTCCAGGGAGATAACAACAACACCATCTTACATTTGCATAGTGCGCTTCTCATAAATATAGGGCTTATAGTACTTTACAAGATCAAAAATGTAAATGCACACAAAAGCAGCATGAACAGAAGGATACAAGGATTCATGGGAGAACACATGTGAGAATGTTTTTAAGAGGCTTTTGAAAGCAGAAAGGAAATGATTTGACAGAAGAGTCCATAGAGTGAAGTTTGGAGAGCGCAAGCCCCTGGTGCTTGTGGAGGAAGTGGGAAGTCAAAGGTAAGCCAGAGTCAGAGAAATGTAACATGTGCACAGTAATGTAGAGGTAGAGGAGATCACTGAAATTGGATGAGGTGAGGCCATGGAAAGGTTTAAAGATGCAAACAGGCAACTGAAAATCAATTTGCTTGGGCACAGGAAGACATCAATTGTAAACAAGGGCAAGAGTGAAAAAAATGGATGAGTTATAGTTTGTAAATGGAGTTGGGGAGATCATCGAAAGGAACATTTAAAAGTCCTCTAGTGATAAAGTTAGGGATTAGTGATACAGCAGCAAAGAAAGAGAGGTAACAGGGGTCAGAATCTTTCTTGCGTTGGATGGGCTTGGTGGGAGTGGGCGGGGGTGGCCACGGAACTGAGCACTGCCCGCGTTCGGTTCTGCAGCGTCATTTTATGTGGGCGAGCCAGTTAAGGCCTGCCCAGTGTAAGACGTGAGTGGTAGCGCAGTGCTACCTGTGCGGGCAGAGGGAGGAGGGAGAGTCAGGAACAGTGCTCTTTCACACATGCACGCGAAAGAGCGCTTCAATCTCCCTGAGGAACGGAGCTGCCTCAGGGAGATTGAAGCGCTTTTGAAAAACATAAATAAATGTAATAAAAATTTATTAAAACATGTTCCATCTCATGTGACTATGTCACATGAGATGGGACATGTTTTTATTTTTCTGAAAAGCTTTTTATTTCATTCATAAAAGCTTTAGGAATACTCATTCCGCTTGTGAGACAGCACGATGATGTCAGGATGCACACCAGGCGTCATTTTACACGCCGGCATGTTGGGCCCGCCCCCACATGTCGACTGAAAAATCCTGGCAAGGGAGCTGGAAGAGGGAGGGAGTGGTGCTTTTGGAGGTAGAGACAAAGCTGGGTGATATTCGCGGATGTAAGAAAATTGTCTTGATAGTGGGTTGAATGTGAAGAATGAAACAGACCTCAGGGTTAAGCAGTAGACCAAGGATTATCAGCTCTCAATTTAATCTTGGAAATGCACTGTTAAAATAGAATACATTTATTGATATACTAAAGGCAGCAGGGAGATTCAGGAAGATGAAAAGTAGAAAATCATGCTCATAACAGCCCCAGGATATTACTGGAGGAGTTCCTCAGGGTAGTGCCCTAGGTCCAATAAACTTCAGTTGCTTCATCAATGATCTTCCAACATCATAAGGTCAGTAGTAGGGATGTTCGCTGGTGATTGCACAGTGTTCAGTACCATGCGCATCTCCTCAGATACTGAAACTGGGTCAAGTTCCTGGAACTTCCTTCCTAACAGCACTGTAGGTATACTTACACCACAAGGATTGACTGTTTCAAGAAGGTGGCTCACCACCACATTCTCAAGGCCAATGAGGGATGGGGAATAAATGCTGGCTTTTACAGACCTACCCATTTCCCATGAGGGACTTTTTAAAAAAAATCCTGCACTTTATAGAGAAATAAAGGAACCAATAAAGAGGCGTTTGATTATATCATAGAAGCCCTGCATCCTTTGGCAGTACCCCAGCCTGAGATCTATATGCACAGATGCACATGCTTCTATCTGTCAGAGGAGCAAAGTCTGTGGAGGAGTTGATTTACAAATAATTTTAAAGACCTATAAAAATCACCCCTCAGCCTTCTCTTTTCAAGAGAAAAGAGACCAGCCTATTCAGCCTTTCCCAATATGTATAACATCATGGTTCTGTTATCACCCTTGTAAATTCTTTTTGCATCCTCTCTCGTGCCTCTTTTTTTTTCTAATATGACAATCAGAACTGTACAAAGTACGGTGTGATCAAACTAAGGTTTAATACAACTTAAGCATAATTTTTCTGACTTTAATTTTATCCCTCTATAAGTACACTTGGTTTGCTTTGTTTTGACATTATTGACCTACACTGCAACTTTTACTGGTTTGTATATTGTGTTCCCGGATCCCTTTGATTCTCTACCTCATTTAGATTCTTATTTCTTAAGTAATGTGAGACATCCTTATTTTTCTTATCAAAATGTCGTGCTTCACACTTTTCTGTGTTGTAATTCATTTGCCTTGTTGTATGCCCATCTTCTTGTAATTTGTTGCCATCCTCCTCAATGTTAACTGTCCCTCCCAATTTCGGTGTCATCTGAAAATTTATAAATCATTAATATAATTTGTGAATAACAGTGGTACCAGCACTGATCCTTGTGGGAATCCAATTCCTATCTTCTACCAGCACCACCCTTTACCCCTGCTCTCTGCTTTCTGTCTTTCTGCCACTAGCTCTCCATTCTGCTACTTGTTCCCTGACTCCACATGCTTTGACCTTATTCTTGAGTCTATTATGTGACACTTTTTCAAAGGCCTTTTAGAAATCTGGATGGATTGCATCTACTACATTATCCCTATCTACTGTCTCTATTACTTCTTCAAAGAATTCAAAGAGGTTGATACAATGGGATTTACCCTTTTGAAATTTATGTCGACTATTCATTACTATGTTTTGGTTTCTAGATGATTTTTGGTTTTTTCCTATGGTCGGGATTCCATTCTACTACTGATTTTAAACTAACAGATGTTTATTTCTCTGGATTTGTTCTAACTCCTTTCGTAAATATGATATAAAAATATAAGTAAAAGATGTAATTATTCGCTGTGCTGAACCCAATGCGGTTTAGGATGGAGATATTCTTGGACCCCTCCTTACATTATTTATTTGATTGTCCACCACCTTTCCTGAGTGGATGTGGTAGGGTTACAGGTCTTTTTTGTGATCTGTCAGTTGTGGGATTGCTTTGCTGTATCGAAGACCTGCTGCTTTTGGAGTTCAACCTGTACTGTACACTAGCTTTACAAGATTGGTATCTCATTCTAAGGTATCCCTGGTACTCGTCATGGAATAAGCCACTACAGTGGCCACAAATCAATTTAGAATCAGGAATTGCCACTGAGGACACACAAACCTATTGTTGGAGCCATGCTGAGAACGCAATATTGGGCAAATGGAGTGCAGCTGACTAACTGAGTGAAGACTTGGGCCAGGATTTTTCAGTTGGTTTGCGGGGTGGGCCCGACACACCAGAACGTAAAATGACGTGCGATGATGTCGTGCATGCGTCCCGATGTCATCGCGCTTTTTTGCAATGTTTTGTTTGGCGGGAGCACGCCGGAGTCGGCCTTTATGTTTTTTAGGAAACCTCAACCACGAGCAGGATGAGGTTTCCTAAAGCTTTCATGAATTAAATAAAAAGTTTTCCTGAAAAATAAAAACACGTTTCATTAAATTTTTTTGATTTAATTTATTATTTTCAAAAGGTTAAGTGAGTGGGCAAAGATCTGGCAAATGGAGTATAATGTGGGCAACTGTGAAATAATTCATTTTGGCAGGAAAAATAAAAAAGAAGCTTATTATCTATATGGTGAGAGGTTGCAGAGCTCTGAGATTCAGAGGGATCTGGGTGTCCTAGTCATGAATCACAAAAGGTTAATATGCAAGTACAACTGGTAATTAGAAAAGCTAATAGAATGTTATCATTTATTGTGAGAGGAATTGATTACAAAAAAAGGGAGATTATGCTTCAGTTCTACAGGGCATGGTGAGACGACATCTGGAATACTGTGTACAGTACTAGTCTCCTTATTTAAAGTAAGAAGTAAATTCATTAGAAGCAATTCAGAGGTTTACTAGACTAAAACCAGGAATGGGTGGGTTGTCTAATGAGGAAAGGCTGGACAGGTTAGGCTTGTATCCATTGGAATTTAGAGGAAGAGGTGACCTAATTGGAACCTTTAAGATCCTGAGGGGACTTGCAGGGTGGATAAGGAGAGGATGTTTCCTCTTGTGGGAGAATCCAGAACTAGGGGTCACTGTTTAAAAATAAGGGGTTGTTCATTTAAGACAGAGACGAGGAGAATATTTTTCTCAGAGGGCTGTGAGTCTTTGGATTCACTTCCTCAAAAAGCAGTGGAAGCAGCGTCTTTGAAAATTTTTAAGGCAGAGGTAGATAAATTCTTGATTAACAAGGGGGGAAAGGTTATCGGGGGTAGGCAGGAATGTAAGATTGAGGTTACATTCAGATCAGCCATGGTTTTATGGAATGGCAGAGCAGGTGTTATGACACAACAGTTGGTAAAGGTCAAATTATTTAAAATCCCAGTTGTAACCTTTAAAGAACTGCCATAACCTACATTTTCAATTGGTATTTTTGAGATGCAGTTCTGAATTCAGAAATGAAACCCACCAAGCCTCAAGAGGTTTTTTATATAAATTAAATTAAACATTTATTAATTTAACAAGGAATTAAACACATACACATTTCTACAAATTACTACCACAATAACTTTTAAATAAATCCCCAAATGAATCACTCATAGGTAAATATATTCACTAAGGCAACAATAGCCCATAGGGCAGAATTTTGCCCTTGGCTGGCGGGCGGGCCCTACTGGCTCAGCCAACCCCTGCCACCGAAACAGGGCCTGCCGCCATTCTGAGTGGGTGGGCCAATTCAGGCCCGCCCAGTGGCCTGCTCGACAGGAAGCGCTATGCACTTCCTGTTCCGGTGGGGAGGGAATCCCCATCTATCAAAGTGCGATCTTTCACACACTGCTCCCTGAGGCAAAGTCCTGTCTCAGGGAGATTGGTGAGAGGTAAGTAAAATCTAAAAATAGAAAAATATTAAAATTATTAACATGTCCCCCTCATGTGACAATGTCACATGAGATGGGACATGTTAATAAGAAACACTTAAAATTTATTATATTTTTTAAAAACAGACATGAAACTTCATCCCGCCAGTGGATGAAGTTTCATGAATAATCTGGAGCCTGCTGGGGTTCCTGGCCTGCCCGCCAGCCTTAAGCTTGGACAGGCAGGTATTCAATTATCTTAACTAGCCTGTCAATGGCCTCAATTGGCCATTGACAGGTTGGCGGGTGGACAGCTGATTTCGCTGCACCCCTGCCTTCCTGAAGATTTAAATGGCCCGGGATGACATCGGGGATTCCTCCCGACGTCATCCTGTGTCATTTTTCCCTTGACGAGCGGGCCCTGCCCCCAAATCGGAGGGGAAAATCCTGGCCATAGACTTAGACACCAGACAAAACACATTTTATCTTATGAATTCGAAATGAGGTTCCTTTCAATTTGTTCCCTTTGCAGACAGATGCAGGGCTTAAAGGCTGCTTAGATATTACATGTATCTGACTCACACAGGAAACTCTTTTTTGTATATACATTACCTTCCATTTGAATGAAAATTCTCATTGTATCACCAGGGCTTTTGAACTCCTCCTCTTCTAACAATAAAACCCCTTTCACAGTATCAATTTTATTAGTAATATAAACATATTGCTTGGTGTCTCCTAGCTAGGTACAAGATTTCACCCCCAGTCTTTGAGTGGTTTATTCAACAAAATGCAAATGTACCCTCTACCTTACTGTTTAACATCTCAAAACTACTATACATCAAAGCACCCAGACTAACTGTTTTAATCCAATTAAGGCACACACTCATACACAAACAGACACAGACACTACTACAAGTCCAATTTAAAATAATTTCCAATAACATTATGTACATTAATATCTTCATGACACAAGCTCGAGGGGCCGACTGGCCTACCCCTGCTCTTCATTTGTATGTTCGTATGTAATATCATGGACAAAGATCCAGGCCTCTATTTTCTCATCAATGCACGTGAGCGTGTTATTTGCTAAGCCTTGTGCCATTAATAGCATTTTGATCATGTGATCAGAGTTGTGTTATTTGCCAGTGTGTGAGTGGAAAACTTGCACAATAGTTACAATCAAGCTGGAAATTATGGGTATGATGATAGTTTAGGAACTTATAGTCAGATGCTTAAAATAGAAATCAGCTTTGACATTCCTGTGCGTTTGTGAATGGTAACTGGTGTTTAGGAGTAGGAAATATTAGAACACCTCAGCAATAAGGTGATGGAGTTATAGGTTACAGAAATCATTGCATTGCAATTGAAAGTTTTGATGTGATAGTAAATTTGACACATTAGGCCAAAGATGTAATCGCCGCTTAAGGCAGCAAAAGAAAAATTCTTCCCCTTTTTTGTTGATGCAAGCTAAGATTTCACAAGTTTTGTAAGTTATCTCTGTACAACGTAAACATGTGCCTGTTGGAAGTTCATAGGGCAGGATTTTGCCTTGGGATTCAGGATGCCGACGTTGGGACCAAATGGAGGTCCTGAGCCCCCACTTGCCAGCAGTGATACTCCCGAAGGTGACCTCCTAACTGGCTGCCTCTGAACTTGCCACCCAATCAGACTACCCGCAGCTCTGAAACCTCAGCAGCCCCATGGGGTGAAATGGGCACTCCTGAGGCAGCTGAAAGATTTCGAGCAGGGTTGGGGAACCTTTTTCTTATCACAAGCCTTTCACACAGAGACAAAATCAGTCACGAGCCACACACACACACAAAAATCAACTTAATTTAATTTTTTGAGAGAATACAGAAGCGTTCAACTCACCCACTGTTTTAATACGATGGCTGAATTTGAATATTATGTTGTTAAATATTATTATAGTAATTTTAGCTGATGCTTTTATCCAAAGCAAATTCATAATGATGACGATAAATGCTATTTTGAAGGTGCTACTATCAAATCAGTCTATTTAGAAACTTTGCTGTAGGCCGGATAAAATTGGGCAGCGGGCTGGATCCGGCCATGGACCATAGGTTCCCCACCCCTGATTTAGAGAGTAAGTTTGAAATAAAATTTCAGAGGGATAAAGCAGTATGACTCTTTGGATTGGAGGGAAATCCCTTCATATTGCTTGTTAGGGCCACAGAAGATGGGTTTTGCTCCTGGTGGCTCCCTCTAAAGGGTATGGAGCCTCTGGCTGTCAGGATCCCCAGACTGCTGCTTGGAGGTGACCTCCATTAGTCTTGAGGTCTCCATTTACAGCTGCTACTCCACCACCAGCAAAATGCCAGCAAGTGCTCTAAATGGCTCCTAATTGGGGCCTTAATATGCAGATTGCCAACCCGCCACCTTATTGCAGGCAGTTGATCTGTATGCCAGCCCTCGCCTGGGAAACTTCTCCAGTAGCGGAAATGCCTTGGGGATCCATCCCGACGTGGTTCCCTGCTATTTCCTCAGGCCTGCCACCTCCACGTCAACCAGCATAACTAAACCCATATTTTATGGATTGGCTTCTATACTGCTGATTGTCTTTAACTCAGTTGTGTTTTTACAAGCAACCATTTGCTTAGAGAATGGAGCTTTCTTTGACAGAACTATTTATAGTCAGAGTAATGAATGAATTAAATGCAACTAACAGATGGGTTTAGAATTTGGGAAAAATGTTTTGTACCAAATGATCTGAGACCAGAATAAAAGTTGATCTGTCAGAGCTCAGCAATTTTATATGTAAATATAACATTTCATAGCATTTTCAAAAAACAATCACATTATTATACCTCATTTCCAGTGATCGATATAATTATACTACATAATCTGACTTGTGTTATTTTATAATTTTCTTACGAATGTGGATCACAATTTGGCCGGCAGTGCTGATTCTAGAGAATCGTCATTTAGTGGATGGATATGGATGGATGAATTGGAGATTTAATCTTCTCTTATGGATTAATTAGGCAGAAATTAAATAACTGGCATTTACCTATTTAAGAGCACTTCACATGGAGTTATTGTTGTTGCAGTGCAATGGCTATTGTTATATGAGGAAACATGGCAGTCACCCTGCACCAACAACATCCCACAAGTAGCAATGAATGAAGAAGAATGGCCTTTGGGTATATTTCTCTTTGGCTACTAATATGATCTAAAAGGCTGTGGTGTATAAATATAGTGTCCCAGTTTTATATTTACTCTGTATTTTGTGCTGCCAGAAGTAAATATAACAGCGTATGAGGGTGAATTTCCTTATGACTTGATTCCAGTGGTAACACCAGGTGCATGCCTGCCAGTGCCCTCCAGCACTTACGCTGTTGGAGTTTGAGAGTCATGAGATAAGATTATGGGACATGCAGCTGCAGCCACCACCACTGACACATAACTGTTGTCCCTGGTCTCATGTGGCTAGAAATTATAGCTCGCACCTTCCATTAGGAGGGTTTAACCAGTTAGCCCCCTTGGACCATGGCCCCCATGTATGGAGGATGATCTTTTTGAAAAATGGTGCCATTTTTTGGGCCACCTCACTAGCCTGCGTTCCAATGGTAGTCCCACTTTCACCCACCTGGATGATGGTTCTTCCCTATATGAAACAAGTCATTTTCACTTGGAAATGGAAGGAACACAGTGCATCAGGACCTGGGTGTCGCAGGGAATTCCCCTGGTCTCTTACCAGGGTTATGGCAGACGACTGGTGGAATTCCTGAGCAATTTTGGCTTTGTATCTCTAACCCGTGCCTGACTGTTTGTAACAATCATGACGTAATTGCTCATGTGCAGCCTTCCTCCTGTTTTCCATCTGTTTAAATTATCATCTCATTTAATTTCATCTATGTTGACACTCGGGATGCCACCTTAAGTGTAAGTCTTGTGTCTTAAAAGAGGTTATTTCCCAGTGATTTGAGCTGACTGAGAGGATGTTTCTAGAACTAGAGAGACTGGAACTAGGAACTTAGTTTAAGACCAAGGGGTCTCTCATTTAAGGCAGATGAGAAGAATTTTTTTCTGAGGGTCATGGGTCTGTGGAATTCTCTTTTTCAGAGCAGTGGAGGCAGAGTCATTGAATATTTTTAAGACCGAGTTAGATTCTTGATTGACAAGGGAGTCAAAGGGTATAGGGGGTAGACAAGAAAGTGGAGTTGAGGTCATCATCAGATCAACCACGATCTTATCAAATGGCACAGCAGACTTGAGGGGCTGAATGGCCTACTCCTGTTCCTAATTAGTATGTTTGTATGTATGTATGTATGACTGCTTGTTTACAGTTGATGGCTGGAAATTCCCATCCATTCATCATTCATTGCACAGGCAATGTGCATATCCACTGAGTTTTCACTGAGATTATTATGCGGGGATTTCTAGTCATCAGTTTTTTGCTATAGATAGAGTCATTGTTACACATTCTTATTCATCAATTGCACTTTTATCTTCTGAAGGGTGATCGTGGCCTCACTGGTTTACGTGGGTCATTAGGAGACCCTGGGATTGGATACCCTGGCCCAAAGGTAATCAGCAGCATCTTGTTTGTACTTGCAATGAACATGTATAATCTGTTATTGCTCAAATTTGCATAGAAAGTTGGCATTTGCATTCCCTTTGGGAACTTGTATGCAGAACAGCAGTATACAGTCAGCAAACTGTGTTATACAAGGAAAGTAAAAATCAAAGGCTATCCTGCTGCACTGAGGAATCACCCTACCCCATGGTCTATCTTTGTGGGGCATTTTGGGACTCCAGCCACCAATCTTTTAACCAGGTCCTGCTATGCTTGCTTAGCACAACAACAGCATATTTACTGTAAAAGAAAAACTCCTTCGACCACCTCCCCAACTCCTCTCCCATGACCCCCATCCCACCTTCACTCACCTTTGGTCGGAGTCACAAGATGATCCTTGACCTCTAGTGCATGTATTGCCGCCAGGCTGCCTCCACTCTCGCTGGCACAGTTGGCAATGAGGAGCTGCTGGCAGGGATGGCTACCTAAGTGCCTGAATGGCACTTGGTTGTGTTGGGCCTCCCCTAGGGGGTTGACAAGATTCCCGCCAGTTCTGTGACCAGTGGGTGAGACCCCCATTGGACCCATCGATTTTTGAGCAACTTGAGTTTGCGGAGGGTGGAGAATGTTTTACTTTCCAGTTTTCCAATGATATAATTGAGTGTAGAGGTCACAAAAATGTGGATAATGATTTCAGTTGGTGGAGGAGCAGGCAACGTTGTGGAGGTCGGAATAAATGGTCTCAATGATAGCTTCTTTCTTGCAACCTCCAATTAAAAGTTAAATAGCCCCTTAGATTTACATTATATGCACTTTTTATCATTTTAAAAAGGTGGTGTTCACCTCTTTGGTCTTTCTTCATAACATAGAATCTTAGTCCCAGTCACTCTTCTCTGAGCCATCTCCAGAGTATCAATGTTCTTTTGAAAGTACAATGTCCAAACTGTACACAGAATTCAAATTATATATGTCATATTAAGAAATATGACAATGCATGAAATTGGAGGCAGCCTATTGATTTGGATGGGGAATTGGGTAGGAGGTAGGTTACAAAGAATAGGGGTAATGGATATGTACTCAAGTTGGCAGGATGTGACTATTGGTATCCCCAGGTATCCGCTTGAGAGTCACAGCTTTTCACTACATTGATAAATGACTTGGGTGAAGGAATAGGGAGCAGGATATCTAAGTTTGCTAACATTAAGTTAAGTCACAAAGTAAATAATATACATGGAAGCAGAAAGTTGCATTGGAATTTTGGTAGATTAAGTGAGTGGCAGATGGAATTCAATGTGGAAAAGTACAAGGTAATCCACTTTGGATCTATGAAAGATAAATGCGAGCAGCTAGGAACTGTTTTTGAGTCCAAGAACAGAAATTACTAATAGCTAGTAGAAAGAAGTTCTAAAGACTAAATCAATGATGGCACTTATCTCAAGGAGGTTGAAATACAAAGGAAGAGGAGCATAAATGCCAACTTGGCCTGGTTGGATTGAAAGGCCTGTTTTTATGCTGGATATTCAGTGTAATTCTATGTATGTTTCTTTGCAATACAAATTGGATGGATTCTACAGTGGGTAAGTGATCTGAGCAGGTATTACTGGCCATGCAGTACAACCAAAAATTTACCCATTGTTTAGATGACGATAACATATCGTGATAATCTCCTGAATACAAAGATTCTTTCATTGATCAAGTAGTATTTGAAAAAACTTTTTTTAGTAAATTATAGAACATGTGTTTTAAAGAGTTTAGGGAAATCTCCAAACAAATAACTCAGTTATTTCTTGAAAATTTATCTATGAACTTCTTTAATGTATTTCAACACTTGAAAAATAACACTATCTGAATGAAATGTATTTTTGTCCTTAGGGTGAAAAAGGTTCACAAGGAAGTCCTGGTGCCCCTGGTTCTGCTGGGATTGGAGAGCCTGGGTTACCGGTAGGCAACTTTAATTTTTAAAAAAAAATTACTGTAATCATCAAAATAATTTATATTACACTCCACAAACTCCAAAATACTGAAACTTTTATTGTGCTTTTTGCTATTATAATTTAACCTGTTTAATGTCACAGTTCAGCTTTTCTCATTTGTGATTGATTTATAAACTGTGAAATAATGAACTTTGAATCTTATGATGATTGAAAGATGGACATGAGAAGTACAAAACTGAGAACTGCAGATGTTAAATGTTTAAGTGTTTTATTTGCTGGAACAGAGATGTGCTGTTAAATGTATTGATTAGTTCTTGCAATGAAGACAAAGTTTCCAAGAGGTCACTCCAAAGGAGAACTGTAGATTTTGAGTCACACCTGTCGATTGCTGCACATTCTCTGAGGTTAACTTATAAGACCTATATTTAGTTACAATGTACTTCAAACATCCTTCTTTTCAGGCAAGTACCCATGAGTTTCTGGGACCCACAATACTCAACCTTCTCCTTAGCCTTCACTGTGAAGGTGGCACATCCTTACCCATTCCCAGTCGCTTTTGAGCTCACCTGTGCTCTGTGCATCACTCAGTGCCACATCCTCAATGACACTGTCTAATCATCCTGTTTTTTGATGCCTGGTTGTGAGCAAGCAAGTGCATGATCCCAAGTTAAAAACATCTTTACAGAAGTGCATAGTGATGGGTTAGTTGTGCAATTATTGCTTTAAGAAGATGAAGAATGTGCCATTGTGTGGAGTGGCCAAGTAAGAAAAGGAAGAGTTTCTAGTGCAGGCTTGTCCAACCCTTTCTTGCCAGGGGCCACATTTCAATTTTTCTCACACTTGGGTGGGGCAATGAGCAAATTTCAGAAAGATGAGGTTTGGTACAACATTAAACAGAAATTTCAAAAACAAAACTTGACGTATGATTAGAAATAACTTGCTGAGCAAAAAAAATCACAACAATAAATTGATCATTTAAAAAATGAATAATAAATAAAGATGGCATTTGAGTGTGAAAGGGTGAGTGTGTGTCCAGCTCACTCCCAGTCTCAGGGTGCTCACTCATACACCCTCACCCACTGTGAGTGCGCCTGTTGGTGTGCGGGGGTGAGGGTAAATGAGAACCCTGTGACTGGGAGTGAGCCAGACACACACTGTCCCCTCCCTATCACCCCTTCTCTCTATCTCACACGCACAGGTACATGCTCGCACTCTCTCTGTCACACATACATGCACTCACTCTCTCTCTCGCACGCTCACCCTCTCTCGCACGTGCATGCTTATCCTTTCTCGCATGCACACACACACTCACAAACACTTTCACTCACTCACTTATCTACTCTCACATTCACCCCTCATCCTTTCGTCCCCTGCCCTCCCTCTGCCTCACACCCACTCACTCACTCACCAACACTCATTCACTCACCATCGCTCATGGAAGCAGCTTTGGATAGGGGTAGGTGCGATGAGAGCTGCAGCGAGGACTGAGGCCTAGCGGAACCCGAATGTGGATGCCCACCGAGGGGAGGGCTGAGAGCAAGGGTACGCAGGGGGAACTGGTGGGACATGGGGTGTATCAGGGAGAGCAGCCGGGCCAGAGCACTAGCAGCCAGAGTGAAATTGTGAAAATGGTCGTAGCCGTGGGGCAGGTGGGTGGGAGGGAATGGAATGTGGCCGTAGCCAGACCAGGGCACCAGCATCCACAGGAAAGCATGGTGAATGTGTGCTCCAAGGTCTCTCTCTCTCTCTCTCTATCTTCAAATACTCACAGTTGCTGATGTATGCTGCTCCTCCAATCACAGCCTGCTTCTCCCCCATGCTTGATGCTGACAGGCTCAATAGTGAGCCTATCAGCAGTAAACGTGGGAGAAAAGAAGCCTGCGATTGGAGGAGCAGGCTCCTGAAGAAATCTTCAAATGCATTGAGCTGTCTTACCGTTTTTCAACAATTGTTCTGGGGGCTGCATGGATTGTGGCCCGAGGGCTATGGGTTGGACAAGCCTGTTATAGCCGATTCCATGAGTGAAGGTGAGTAAGTGAGAGTGAGGTGGGTGGGTAAGTGAGTGAGTGCAAGCCTTGCCTGCCTGCCCTGGTGAGGTCATTGAGTTTTATTCCACACCAATTTGCAGTCCTATGGATGAAGGAATTGGCAATCAATGCCAGTATTACCTACCTGCTGACAGTACATTGATGTATTTAACATAAAATAAAAACTGAAAAGGCTGGAAATAGTGATCTATTTAGTGACTTGCTGGTACAGTCATCCAGTGTTTTCTGAATTCAATTTTCCCAATAAGATTTTGTAGAAAACTTCACGGACAGTAGAGTTTTGGGTGATCTCAAGTTTACAGAGGGTAGAACGTGGGAAGTCAGCCAAGGATGCATTGGAATAGCCAAGTTTAATGATAATGAAAGCATGAATGAGGGTTTCAGTAGCAGATTTGCTGAAGCGGGATGGCGCTGGACATGAATATATGGATGAGAGTTCATCTTGGGGTCAGATATAACATGAAAGTTGCAGTCTGGTTCAAACTCATTTAATTGCTAGGGAAAGGGACGCAATCAGTGGCTAGAAATTATGGCTTGTGATGAGGATTGAAGACAATAGCCAGGATTTTCCATGTTTGGTGGCGTTAACGGACAATATGGAGCGATTCGTTTCATGGCAGTATGAAACCAGTTTACGATTATCTGCTCAGCCCACCGATGGCGGTCCATGTTTCTGCCATTGGACGTCAGGAACCTCATTGTAATACACATCATCATAGGCCAGCCAGCCCGAATCACCCCGCTCGCCCCCCCCTCCACAACTGGATCGTCCGTCCAGGTCAGTGGGAAAGCACACCAACGTGTTTCACAACAGCACATAAAAGGTGTGCACTTGGTGGGCTGCACTTTGAGGCGAACTCAGAGGTGAATGCACAGTAACGTTATGCAGCGCTCACTAGAGTCGTCTGTTGGACTTCAAGCTTGAGGAGTGTTGGGGGGGTGGGATCAAGGGCAGCCCTGCCCTTGAGGTGACTTGTGGGGGTAGAGCAAGGGCAGCCCTGCTGTTGAATATAACACACACAAGCATTCGGGGTGGGGGGTAGTGTTGGCGAGGGAAGCGGACAGGGAAACCTGTATAAAGTGACCATTCTTCTGCAACTCAAGCAGTTCAGGCACAGCCACATAGATATAATTGGAGTCGGGCTTCTAGTTTATTTGCCCACTCAAGCAATGCAGAGGCATCAAAGTGCCACCAAGTGCTCCAGTTTTTCACCCACCCTGGCACAGACTGAAAAGTCATGAGCATTTTAATGGCTGCAGAACAGTTGAACAGCTGCACATGTTGTACAATCTCCTTACTAAAGCTGGCCATGGAGCAGTCACTGGTGGAGGTGCTCACAGCCCCTTGCAATGTCAGCATCCCGGTTGGACCAATCTCCCCCATGGTTCAAGGTAACGGAGCAGCCTTGCAGTGTGAGTTAGGAGAATGCCTATGCCTGAGCTGAGAGCACAGCCTGCAGCCCAATGGGCAAAGCTGCTGCCAATCAGCCAGGTGGAGTGGGGCAGAGGTGGATAGGGTTTCAGGCAGCCATACAGCGCACTAAACTCTGGCTATGCAAGTGGTAGCCAGAACCCTCCGGGAAGTGTTAAGGGGCCTTCAGACTTAGCCAGGACAGGTGCTTAGTACACCCATACTAACCACGTGTCTCTCCTTCATCCAGTAGGAGGAGTACATCAGGGTCATGGAGCCTGGTGAACTAGCTGTATGCCTGATGGCCTACACAGAGTGACAGAGACTCCTGGCCGCGCAGAGGCAGGAGCAGCAACCTCAGGAAGAAGGAGCTGCTGGGGCTCCTACATGCGCTGTCAAAGAGGCACAGTGAGCCGTCACTGGTTGGTAGCTTGCGACACCCAGGGTCTATAGACAATGCCTATCATTCCTGCAGATGACAAAGAACCAGGGTCGCCAAAGACTGCACATGCCAAGGGAACTGGTCGGTCACTTCTGGCAGCTACTGCAGGATTTGGTATGGGGGCATGGAGGGCATCCACTAGCAGTGGTTGTGAAAGTGACTGTGGCACTCAATTTCTATGCCAGTGGCTCCTTTCAGGGCTCCACAGGTGACCTCTGTGGGATCTCACAAGTCTCCACCCACAAATGCATCCATGAGGTCACTGATGCCATCTTTGTGAGGGTACACAACTTTGTGCATTTCGCCCAGGACCGGAACAGCCAGGTTGCAAGAGAGATTGGATTCGCCCAAATCTTAGGTTTCCCACAGGTGCAGGGTACGATTTACTGGACTCATGTGGTGCTTAGATCTCCGTCACAACATCAACCGCAAGGGCTTCCACTTGCTGAATATGCAGCTGGTATGTGACCACCAGAAACGCATCCTGCAGGTGTGTGCATGGTTTCCGGGGAGTGTGCACGACACCTACATCCTCAGTCGGTCTCAGATCCCTGAAGTATTCCAGGATCCACAGAGGCTGCAGGGATGTCTCCTCAGGGACAAGGGCTACCCACAAAGGACATGGCTGATGACACTTGTGCGGTGGCCTCAGGCTGCAGCAGAGTGATGCTATAATGAAGGTTATGCAGCAACTCACAACTTGGTGGAGCACACCATCGGGAGACTGAAGCTGCGGTTCCGATGCCTGGACCGGTCTGATGGAGCCCTGCAAAACAGTCCGCAGAGGGTGTCACACATTGGCGTCGTCTGTTGCGCCCTTTACAACCTGGCGCTGCAACGGGGAGGCAAACTGGCTGAGGAGGAGATGGAGGAGCTGCACATCTCCTCCAAGGGGGGCACCAATGATGATGAGGATGAGGAAGCCCTTGGAGGTGACGACGACGGTGATGAGGCTCTTGCACTAGTTAGATGAGGCAGGTACACTTGGGAGACCCTCGGAGCTGCTAGATTTGTGGAGGATAATGACGACATGCAGTGAAGTGACCCCATAGATCCACACATTGCATCTGTGAATGTTTGACTCCAGCCTAGTTTGTGGTGGTGTGAATACCCTCTGTGATAATGCTCCTGTCATGGAGATGCAGTGGAGGCCCTAATAGTTGCTTGATTGCAGAAGGATGATGATGACATGCAATGAGGACACTTCAGAATCTTCACATAGCCTCTGAGAATGTTTGACTCCTGGCTGGCCAAGGGCAGCTCGCTTGTGCTCTGTGATCAGGGTCATATCATAGAGACGCAGCCATGAAACGTTAGAAGCATCTGACCCTTTGTCCACCATCAGCACCTGAGCCCTTCAGGAGCACAGCATCACTGGTCACAGATACTGAAGAGATGGGGGCCAGCCCCACCTTAAAGGTGCTGAGAGCACACAGAGTATGATGGTACTTGGTGATGCCTGGCCGCAACATTCTGGCAGCAGTGACAAGGACCATCGAGGTGCAGGCATCAGTAATGTTTCCAGGGAGTGTGAGGCTGGACAATCACTGTGGTCTGAAGGCTTCACAGAGCGAACAGGCCCTGGACTTTATCTTGCGCAGAAAGGTTTCACATCTGAGTGACAAGAACACAGCTCATCAGAACAAGAGTTATAGGCAGAGAGACATTCTTAGGAGTTTATTGACAATAGTGAATTGTATGTAAAAGTGATTAACACCCATGCCCAGGCTGCGCAATTAATTCTACTTAACTTTCCTAACCCTGCCACTATGTCTTGGGGCTCATCAGCCATCCACAGAGGAGGTGGAGGCAGCCTGCTGACCCTGCAATGCCCTGTCTGTGATGACCTTGCAGGCGTCCTCTGGAGCACCGAGAATTGGAGGGCTCCAGCCTGCTTTCGGGGTCCTGCTGTGTGGCAGTGGCACCCTTCTCAGCCTGTGGAGCTGCCGCTGCTGAGGTCAAAAGAAGAGGGGATACGGATGGGCCGGTCACTCCTGGAGTCACCTGGATAGATGGGCCTGGAGTGTGCACCTGCTGGTCCTCCCCATTATGGGTGTCCGAGGGTTCCTGGCTGTCTCCGAGCGGAAGGGGTAGCTGGAGTAAGATCGATCTGCCTGGCACTCCTCTTGTGTGCACACTATTGGAGGCCAACTGTGGCGTCAAAGATGGAGTAGTGCAGGACCGACATCCTGGACCAAGATCTCCATGGTGGCCGCCATCCTACCAGTGTTGTTCTCGGTGCATTGGCATGCCAGCACTATCACCTCAGAATGAAGGCAGACGGACTCCTCCATTGTGCCTTGCAATCTGAGGTGTGCAGCGGACATCCCTTCCTGATGTTCTCGAGCTTTCCTTTGCCGCTCCAACAACTATGACATGACCATGTCCAGAGACTCGTCATCTGATTCCAGCTCAGCAATGTCCTGGCCTCCAGCAGTCCTCTGAGTGCCAGACACCTGGGAAGTCCCTGCCGCCGCCTGTTGTGGATCAGACAGTGCAAAGTGCTCACCAGATTGTGATCCCAAGGCTATTCTAAAGCTAGGTCCCACCAAGGTGTGTGTCTCTGCGTTAGTGGACAGTATGGGTGAGCGCTGTGTCGGGATTTTAAGCAGGATGCTTTGAGATTCCTCTTCAGAGATTTCTCTGCAGCTTCATTGGAGGCCCTGGGTCATGGACTCTCTTGGCTGTTACCCAGATGTATCTGCGGAAGCAATGAGAGATAATTAGTACATGGGAGTGGCCTGTGAAAGGGGACACATCACTCACAGCATGGTTGTCTGATGGATGTTGCACTGCTGGATCCTCACTTGGTAGAGCAGCACTGACCTCACTGTCAGCACAGGAATGGTCCAGATCTTGGCCAGCCAGCTGGATGACTTTGTTTTCAAAGTTCATGAGGACCTTGATTTCAGGCATTCCTCCACCATTCCCTGTTGTTGTGTGCCCGCTTGTTCTGCCTGAATAGAAATGGAGAGAGTGTAAGCAGGACACCTGCCAGGTCAGATGATAAGTGTGCCTGGCATGTGTGGGTGGTTAGTGGTCCCATGGATGGGATGAGGACAGTGAAAGTGTGTGTGAGAAAGTGAATGGTCATGTCTTTTGAACTGGCAGTGAGTAAGATCCCTGTGGATACGTGATGGATTTCTAAGAGTTGAGAGTAATGAGAGTAGGCAGGCACCAGCACAGATATTAGCACCTAGGTGGGAATTAGAACATCAACTAGTGCCCCAGGGCACAGCAGCGAGGGCACCTCAGTCACTGGAGGAGCTGGCAGAGACAGAGTATCCATGGCGCCAGCAGTCGGAGGGCTGCAGGGGGCCAGGCACATGCTCAGTCGCTGCCTGATGTGTCTCAGGAGTCGTCCTCAACGCAGTAAGCGCAGGAAATGCGGCCGGGTGTGCGGGAGCATCAAGAGGAGATGCATGAGGCTATGCTTGGCTTGGTCTCTGCGGTGGAGGAGTCTATGTGGACGATCGCTGAAGCATTGAGCCTCATGTCTGAGCACCATGTGTCCTCCATGGAAAGACTGGCGACGCTCATGGAGAGGCTCCCCCAGGAGACCTGTCATAGCTTCCTGGGGATGCGCTCGGACCTGCAAGCCCTCAGATCGGCATTGACCTCAGCTGGTCAGTGCCAGTGTGGGAAATGGTCTTGGCACCAAGTTTCCCAGCTCGATGCCCATCCATCCACGGTGATCAGGGAGGTCCAGAGTGACTTCATGTCAGCGCAGCAGCTGCCTGTCGTCTCCGTGGGCTCCTCTCAGGGCACTCCGGATGAGGGTGGCAGCTCTTCCGCCCCTCTGCTAGGGACCGTTCCATCCAGTGAGGCTGCGACAACTGGGGAGATGCCAGCTGTGGAGCTGGCAGCTCCCTCCCAGGCGGGGCCAGCACAAGCTCCACGGGCCAGAGGACGACCGCCAAGGTCATCGAGGCCAACAGGACAGCAGAGTCAGCAGCTGGTTCAGATGCCACTCTGAGCGAGGAGGCAGTACCAAGACGTAGCACCCAAAAATGTAAACATAAGGCACCTTAGGCACACCATGGGTTTATCACTGGTGCTTTTGTGTTGGCCCGCAATGAGATCTTTATGAGTTGGTGTGATTTTTAACACCTTTTACATTTTGTTTCATTAAGTTACTTTGGTTGCAAAAATAAATTCAGATATGTCAATATGGCTGAGGTTGCCTCCTTTGTTCTGCAGGTGGATGGTTTCCAATAATATAATTTGTGCTTTGTGGGCCATTCAGCTTTATTAACAAGGACTTTAGTTAATGTCCTTAAATCGGCAGATCTTGCACCTAGATCTCGAATAAGGAGCACACAGACCAGGCTTTTCCTGGTGGTCCATCTGTGGTGGGCTAGCTGAAGGTTCGTTGGATTAAAGCCTCCCGGGTGCCCCTGCCTCCCTGGAGTATGTCCGGGTCAGTGTCTAACCCCTCAGCATTTCCCTGTGCATGCTCCTCCTTGGAAACACTGCTGGACTCATCACGTGCAGCCGCAGCCGACACATCTACGTCCTCATTGTCTACTGTGTCCCCCCTTTCCAGACCCAGATTGTGGAAAGCGAAGCATGCAACCACTATCAGTGATACACGATCTGGGGGGTGCGCCCCCTGAGCGGTCCAGGCATTGGAAGCGCATCTTGAGAAGACCAATGGCTCTCTCCACCACAGCCCTTGTGGAGCCATGGTTCCTATTGTAGTGCTGCTCAGCTTCTGTTCTTGGGTGGCGGAGAGGTGTCAGGAGCCACCTTCTGAGGGGAAAGCCCTTGTCACCCAGCAGCCATCCATCAAGCTGGGCTGGAGCACACCCGGCACCTGGGTGTGTCTGAGGATGTAGGTGTCGTGGGAGCTGCCTGAGTACCTTGCACAAACTTGCAGATTCTGCATCCTGTGGTGACACACTATCTGCAAGTTCATGAAGTGGATGCCCTTCCTGTTGACGAAGGCACCGGGCTCAACTTCCGGTAGAGGTTGAAGTTCAGTGCACGCCTGAACAGAGCATCTGTAACTTGCTTGACACAAGTGTGGACAGCTGATTGGGAGACTCTGCAAAGATCACCCACTGAGCCCTGGGAGGAGCCAGAGGCATAGAAGTTGAGGGCAGCTGTAACCTTTTGAGCCACTGGCATGGGGTGTCCACCCACACAGTTACCTGAGAGATCTCAGGCCCAATCATCTGACAGATATAGTTGA
The DNA here is from genome assembly GCF_017639515.1 of Carcharodon carcharias. NCBI lineage: Eukaryota > Metazoa > Chordata > Chondrichthyes > Lamniformes > Lamnidae > Carcharodon > Carcharodon carcharias. The sequence continues at coordinate 115,840,685 of NC_054469.1, read as the reverse complement.
CTGTCTCCCTTGAGAGTTGAAGCCTCCTTCAGCACTGCACCTCAGACATATTGAGGTAGCTGCTTCACCACCTATTTACCCTGGCAGCAGGATAGTGGCATCCTCTGCAGCCCCTTCCGCCTTGGACTACCTCTTGGCCCTGCACCCCTTGTGCCTGTGCCTGATTCCCAAAGGTGGCTCCCCTGGAGGCTGCATGTGCACTCCTGGCCTCCTTCCCCTCCAAGCCCTCCCTTCCTCCTCAGAGGAGATGCCTCTAGTGGAGAGTTCAGCTCCCATTCCCAGGCTAAGGGAAGGCTTCCTGAAACATGCAGGCCCAAAAAAGATTCCTCACTGCAGAGTGCTGACCTGAAGGTTGTGAGTTCAGACCAAGCAGCTGGTGTGCGTTTTGAAGGATTACAGATCACACAGGCAAGTATCAGAAACTTTGAAATATTAATATTTGACAGAGCACACTCGCGACAGCATTGAAGCCTCTTATCCTGCTCGTGTTTGAGGTTTATACAAATGTGTCCTACCTGTCTACCCGTTGCGCCCATGCGCTGACCTGAAGATTGCATGGGTGCCGAAAAATCACAGTCAATTGGTGCGTCAAGGGCCTTAAGTGGCCCGTTAATTCATGGTGGGCACGCATCAGAGAGCATTGCACGCCTGCCCAACGAAATATTGCGATGGCGCGCGGTGACATTGGGACGCTCGCCCAATGTCACCGTGCGTCATTTTACACGTGTGCATGCAGGGCCTGTCAACAGGAAAATTCTGCCCACGATATCCAAGTTCAGGCTAGCCTTGGACTTCCTGATTCAAGCACGCTTTCTGGTTACACTGCCACCTGAAAATGGGTGAGAATTCATTTCTACCCAATATTTTTACAGTTAAATAACAAACCAGAAAGTTAAGAAATCTAAGTCTAAAAATATATCTAACGTCAAGCACTTTTAATTCATTATCCATTTTAACGAAATTAAAATTGAAGCATTTTACAAGTGTTTACTGGAACAGGAAGAATGGAAAGATGAGGTACTGTGAAAAGAGACACTTTTGCTTGCAAAATGTTTTTCCTTTATCAGGCAATATTGACTCATCAAAGTGTTCAAAAATGTAATGCCTCCCACACTTTCCTGTTTTCACTTGCAATGTTTAGGAACATTTATGCTGCCTATCAACAGATTCTCAGAAGTGCTGTAACATTTTTCACATCTGTATAAATGGTTTAGAGTTTCCACCTCACTTGGCAATTGGAGTTCAGATGCTAGCATGTCCTTTTTAGAAACTGCATAGTGTGTGAGAACATTAGCCTAGAAATTGCACTTCAAACCCTCCAACCTGGTGGACAGGATGTACTTTGTACTGTGAGCAGGAATTGCACTGCCCACCATATCACAGGCCAAAAGATCGGGATGCATTGCCTGCACCCAAAATAGGTATCAAGCCATTTGCATATTTAAACAAGGGACCAAATGTCTATTTGAGAACCCAACAAGATTGGTTTGCCCTGAGCTAGCCAGTGTTGGTGCAGGCTGCATTCTAGAAAAACTGGTCACATTTTTCACTTAACCGTAGTTGCCTGTTTGGATGCAACCAAGAAGGGGAGTTTTACAATATATTTACTTGAAACTAGGATAGGCTTGAGTGCTCCTGAAGAACATGGGTCACTGTTGCACTTTGACACTGGTCCCTTAATTCCAAGCCTCTGCAATTGCTGTGACCCCCTGCCTATTCCACCATTGACTCTCCCCCTTCCCCCTTGCAGCTCTTCTCTCTGGGCACTACCCCCCCCCCGCCCCCACCGGCCACCATAATCTCCCAACCTGACAACCTGATCTCACAGGCCTCTTCCTGATTGGCCCCACACCCAGGAGGATAGAATGGTCACAAAGCAGGTCATTTGACCTGCCATGTCTGTGTCAGTTCTCTGTAAGAGCTACTCAGCTAATCCATTCCCTGACTTTTCACCGCAGCTGTGCAAATTGTTTCTGTTCAGATAATTATCCAACTTTTTTTGGAAGTCACGATAGAATCTGCCTCCATACCAATCTCAGGCAGTGGATGCTTGATCCTAACCACTCACTGTGTGGTAAAAGTTTTTCCTCATGTCGCCTTTGATTTGTTTGCCAATCACTTTAAATTGGTGTCCTCTGTTGCTTGACCCTTCCACCAATAGGAACAGTTTCTCCCTATCTACATTGTCCAGGCCCCTCATGATTTTGAACATCATCTCCCCTGTTCCCCCCGCCAAATCTGCTCTCAACCTTCTCTAAAGAGAACGTCTCCAGCTTCCCCAATCTAGTTGCGTAACTGAAGTCTCCCATCCTGAAACTGTTCTTGTAAATCTTTTCTTCACCTTCTCCAACACATTCATCTCCTTCCTAAAGTGCAGTGCCCTGATTTGTATATAATATTCCAGTTGAGGCCAAACCTGTGTTTTATAAACATTTGCCGTAACTAACCTTAATTCGTTGCTTTTGTACTCTATGCTTCCATTTCTAAAGTCCAGGATCCCGTTTGCCTTATTAACCACTTTGTTCAATTATGCACATATAGCCCCAGGGCCCTCTGCCTCACAGCCCCCTTTAGAATTGTATCCTCTATTTTCTATTGCTTTTCCTTGTTCACACATATCTGCATTAAATTTCATCTGTCATGTGCCACCCACAACCACCCCCCCCATTCCATCAGATTCTCTATGTTCTCTTGATGTCTATCATGATCCTCCTCACAATTCATAATATTTCCAAATTTTGTGTGATCTACAAATTTTGAAATTGTGCTCTGCACACCCGATCCTAGGTCATTAATATAGATCAAGAAAAGTAATTGTCCTAATACTGACCCCTGGGAAACCCGACTTTACATCTTACCCATTCCGAGGAATGATTTCAGTCAATTGGCAATGCCAATTATCCCAGTTTTATGATCATGCAGCAAGTTGAAAATCTATGCATTGTATTCTAAACGGTATTTGATTATTTATATCAATAATTATCCCGGATTGTTCAGCTTTTCTCAGAACCCAATTATTTTTCCATATCCTTTCTGAAGGAATTAGTTGACATGACAGTAATTACTATTGGGGAGATTTTGGTTCAATTATCCACTCTTGTGTGGTAATCTCCAGATGATGAGAAATTTTGTACGGATCAAAATAATGGGCCGTCACTTCTGTGGAGTGGCAATCATAGTAACTAGTCCTAGTAACTCAAACTGAAGTGCAGCCGCACCTTTCTCGCCTGACCTTCTGACTCAGGCAGGGTGAGAATAGTGCAGTGCAGCAGCTTCCCCAGGCCTTGTATTAAAGGCAGCAGAGTTGAAGGTAAGGAGGACATGCCTCCTTTTTTACGGCACTAGCTGCTATAAAGCAGGTTGGCTTAAAGGTCCAGCCTCTTTGAGAAGCCGGGGAGAAGGTAAGTGTATAAGGTAACTGGGTAGGATTGGGTGGGTTGGGCAGGTCAGGGATGTTGAGGTGGTCAGCAGGGGGTCGGTGGGGGAGGTAGTTGATGGGGAGGGGGTCGGTTGGTCATTGTGGGTGAACGGCTTCTCAGTGGGGGGGTGGGGAAGGTATTTACTGGTTGTGGGGGTAGTCGGGGATGGGGATGGAGAGGGCAGTGGAGCGCTGGGGAAGGTAGTCAGGAGCAAGGGTGTAGCCGGGGGGTTGGAAGGGTAGTTGGGGTGTCCCGTGGGAGTTTTGGGGTTTGGAGGTAGTCACATGCGTGTTCACAAGGTAGTCAGAAGGAGTGGGGGTTGTTGGGGATGGGGAGGGAAGTTTGGGTGTGGGGGGTTGTCCCATGATGGGGTGGTCGGGGGCTTAGTCCAGCGGGGGTGGGGATATTTGGAATGTTGGGGGGTAGTTGGGACGTCCCATAGAGGATCGGTGGTATTCCCAAAGTAAGCCAGAATGGGTCAGTACTATAGTTACCCAGGAGTTAGAAGTGGTTTTCATTCTTCAAATTTTTCTTGGGTAACTATTGCTGTAAGATGTAACTATCTAAAGTTTCTGATTTAAATCAGAGAATCAGATGGTTCCCAGCGTAGGGTAATTGCTCAACGAGAGTTTGAAGTTGTCGGATAATTACCGTGTAATCCTTACATGGGGATTTCCCAGGGAAACCCCCCAGTGCACCTTTGGGGTAGCCCCCCGCCCCTGGGCACAATGCCCTGGATCTTGGAAGCTGTGGGACAATATTTTCAGTGGCATAATGACTGAAGAAGTTCAATTGAAGCATTAGAACTGTTGCTAATTCAATTTGTTCTGAAACCATTCTGAAGAAAGTAGGATTTAAATTGAACCTATTCCAAAATATAGAAATATTCTGATGTTTAGAACTGTACAGGAAATCCAAGTAATCGCAAGGGAAGGAACACTGGAGCTGACTGAATTCCCTCCTTGTGGTAATACAGACACAAAGCATGAATGAAAGCTGTGAATAAATAGAAAGCTTTAGAAGATTTAAGCTTTCTCAAGGCTATTACAAGGGAATCAGTATTTTTATTTCCTGTATAACAATAAACCAGCCCTAAATTTGTGGAATTGGAATGAAAGAGAATTACCTATTATACAACAGTATAAATTGAATTATGTATTCAAAGAAACATGCAAAGATTATATTGGTTTCATTATGAATTCAAAATAAATAAATGGAGGTTTTCTCAACAAAGAGCACACATTTTCAAAATAGGGTTGCTGGTTCCCTCACAGATCTATAAGAGCATCCCAGGGAGTCACAAGGTCATGGGCCTTCTCTCCATCTGGTATGAAGTATACCACGTGCTGCGAGCATGGTGTCTCGAGAATTCTATTTCCTGCACTACTCTGTATTTGTTGATTAACTAACTGGTGGAGCCAACAACTTGATCCCATTAAGAAAGACAGCCTATCCCTTCAAACTGCTGCAGTCAATCAGTTCCTAAAGTGACAGCCAATTTCCACCTCCACCTTCGCCTCCATAATTCTGAGCTGCCAAGCTCAGGGAGCTTTATTGCTGGATGCTGCTAAAACTATTCAAGTGAAGCGGTCAGTGGAAAGTTTGTCAGAATCAGAATGAAAATCCTGCCCCGTACTCCTGGTGGCAGTCCTGAGAGAGAAAATCTTGGCTTATTTTCAAAACTTAGAATAGGAGCCGAGATGTGTCTTCATTTGCAGGAGATCCCCCACCCCGTAGAAAAGTTTGGAAACCATTGTCATAGAGAACATCTACCTATATTTAAATTGCTTTGTGTGAATTGTTTTGTTTGGGTTCATTATGGCTAATGATATTGATCATTATCACTAACCCAGTTCCCCATGAAGATCAACAAACCAAAAGAACCAAATTTACCAAATGACCTCAACAAGAAAATCAGTGGACAAGATTTCATTTCTTATAACTTTTACTTCAACAATCAAACCAAAATCAACATAAACCAAACATTTACAAACAAATCATGGCCAATATGTATTATAAAATACACATTAAATAGCAAATACAATAAGGATAGATCTCAGCAGTTCACTCAACATATTTGGCACCAATTCAGCCACAAAATCCTTCAAGACTCTGAAGAAAAGGAGCCGGAATTCTACCTGAAGATCAAAGGTTTAGCCATTGGTTCTCATCCGATAGCAATTCCCAGTCAACCCAAGTTCCATGATTACAATCTTCAACAAAATGGCATATTTCTCCAGAATCGCCTCAGATCTGCTAATGAGAATCTTGATGGTATTGATCCATCAATTTTACCTTTATCGGAACCCTCAGAGGAAACCCTGTGCACTGTAAGGCTGAATCTGCTCAGTCAATTATTTTAAATACAGCAACAGTTGCAGCAATCTGTCGATTGTCAGCTCCTAGATCCAGCCTTCATTTTCTTCAGCCTGCCTGCACTGCACTGCTGGGTAATCTGAGCTCGGATGGCTCTATGTCTTTTATCTTTTTTTAAATTCATTCATGGGATGTGGGCATCGCTGGCTAGGCCAGCATTTATTGCCTGTCCCTAATTGCCCTTGTTCAGAGGCATTTTAGAGTCAACCACATTGCTGTAGGTCTGGAGTCAGACGCAGGCCAGACCAGGTAAAGATGGCGGATTTCCTTCCCTAAAGGACATTAGTGAACCAGATGGGTTTTTACAACAATCAACAATGGTTTCAAGGACATTAGTAGACTTTTAATTCCAGATTTTAATTTTTTTCTTTAATTCCAGATGGTTTCAACCAGTTTCAGTTTCCCTAGAAACCTGAATTTTCAGTTTTGATTTCAGCTTCCCTAGAAACTTAAAGTTTCAGTTTCCCTTTTAGTTACAGATTGACTCAACAAACTTCAAGCTTTGAAACCAGAGTCAGTGTACTTAACATTTATTAACAAAATGCATTCAAGAGCATTTGACAAGTCATCTGTGGTGACAGATGAGGGGAGCGCTGATGTACTAGGTGATGGTGTAGTGGCATACTAGTTGCTGGACTAGTAATCCAGAGACCCAGGGTAATGCTCTGGGTTTGAATCCTGCCACAGCAGATGGTGGAATTTGAATTCAATAAGAAAATCTGTAATTAAAAATCTAATGATGCCAATGAAACCAATGTTGATTGTTGTACAAACCCATCTGGTTCGCTAATGTCCTTTAGGGAAGGAAATATGCTGTCCTTACCCACTGTGGCCTACATGATGTGACTCCAGACCCACAGCAATGTGGTTGACTCTTAAATGCCCTCTGGGGGTTGCTAGCTAGGCTTCTTGAACCCACATTGCTGTTAGGAAGGGAGTTCCAGGATTTTGACCCAGCAATAGTGAAGGAAGGCGATATTGTTCCAAGTCTGTTGTGTGGCTTGTAGGGGAACATACAGGTGGTGTTGTTCTTTTGCATCCACTGCCCTTGTCCTCCTAAGTGGTAGAGGTTGTGGGTTTGGAAGCTGCTGTCTTAGAAGTGAGTTGCTGCTGTGCATTTTGTAGATAGTACACACTACTGCCACTTTGCGTTGGTGGTGGAGAGAGTGAATGTTCAAGGTGGTGAATGGGGTGCCAATTACACGGGCACCTTTGTCCTGGATGGTGGTGAGCTTCTTGAGTGTTGTTGGAGCTGCACTCATCCAGGTAAGTGGAGAGTATTCCATCACGCTCCTGACTTGTGCCTTGTAGCTGGTGGGCAGCCTTTGGGGAGTGAGGAAGTGAGGTACTCTCTGCAGAATTCCCAGCCTCTGACCTGCTCTTGTAGCCACAGTATTTATATGGATGGTTCAGTTCAATTTTTGGTCAATGGTAACCTCCAGGATGTTTATATAGGAGAATTGGTTAACAGATAGGAAGCAGAGGGTGGGCATAAATGGAACTTTTTCAAGTTGGCAAGTAGTGAATAGTGGAGTACCACAAGGGTCAGTACCTGGGCCTTAGCTATTTACAATCTATATTAATGATTTAGATGATGAGACAGAGAGTAATGTACCTAGATTTTCTTATGATACAAAGCTAGGTGGAAAGGTAAGCTGTGGGGAGAACAGAGAAAGGCGGCAAAGAGTTGTACACAGGTTAAGTGAATGAGCAAAAAGTGAATGGCAGACGGATTATAATAAATGGAAGTGTGAAGTTATTCACTTTGGTTGAAACAATAGAAGAGCTGAATATTTTTTAAAAGGTGAGAAACTTGTAATTGTGGATGTTCAATGAGATTTGGGTGAACTTGTACAAGGAATGCAAAAATTTAACAAACAAGTACAGTAAGCAATTAGGAAGGCAAATGGCATGTTTGTCTTTATTGCAAGGGGATTGGAGTACAGAAATAAAGAAGTCTTGCTAGAGTTGTACAGGGTTTTGGTGAGACCACATCTGGAGTAGTGTGTACAGATTTGGTCTCCGCATTTAAGATATACTTACATTGGAGGTGGTGCAGCAGAGGTTCATTAAATTGGTCCCTGGGATGAAGGGGTTTTCCTATGATGAGCAAATTGGGTCTATTTTCTCTGGCGTTTAGAAGAATGAGAGGTGATTTCATTGAAATGTGATAGATTCTGAAGGGGTTTGATAGGGTAGACACTGAGAGATTGTTTTCACTGGCTGGGGATTGTAAAGCCTGGGGCACAATCTCAGGATAAGGGTCCAAACAATTAGGACTGAGATAAGGGAAAATTACTTCACTTAAAGAATTGAGAACCTTTGGAATTCTCTGCCTCTGAAGGTTGTGGATGACCCATCGTTGAATATGTTTAAAGTTAGGATAGACAAATTTTTGGTGTCTCGGAATCCAGGGATATGGGGAATGGGCAGGAAAGTGGAGTTGAAGCCCAAGATCAGCCATGATCACATTGAATGGCAGAGCAGGTTCGATGGACCATGTGGTCTATTCCTGCAGTGAAGGAGAGCTTTGCAATCTACTCTTAAATAGTCTGTCCACTTTCATGAGGTCAGGATGCCTCCTCCCAGCCTCTTCCTGTATTGAGAAATTGACAAAAAAACACCTCCAAAAAACACCCCAGCACAGTGGTTCCTGCAACTGTAACTAAGCAAAAGTTAATCAGTCTCAACCCACTGCAATTTGTAGAATTTCCCTTAGTTAGCAAAGGTTCAGGGTCCACCTTGCAACTGGATGCCTGATCTTTGTTGAGTTAAACATTAATTCATGGGCTGGACCTGCATAGTTTCAGTCCTGGCGTCACATTAACCAGTTCGGCTCTGCGACAATAAGATAGTGCTAATTTGAGATCTTTTGTTGCATGTGGGAAACACATCTGCATTTGCCATTCTGTGCAGCAACATGCAGGCTGTGCAAAAAGCAGTCAGTGGCGCATCACACCTATGTAAAGGGGTGATAGGTCTTCAAAGTGCTACTTGAGGTGGTGCTATGTGAACAAAGTTCTAGCCACTGATGCCTGAGATGGGAACTATTCATACCCAGCGCTAACAACAATTAATTTGAAGTAATATCCAGAAATCATAATACACCCTCTATAGGACACCATACCACAGAGTACCGTTGACTGTGTGTGTTATAGCAGCATGCAATTCAAAGTAGCCAAGAACATTTATTTTAACTTTAAAAATGTCTCACTCTTTGCATAACAGGCAGAACGGCTGCTCTTTCAGACCTGGCCATAGTTGGCTATAAAATGTTGCTCACATATTCTGTCCCTGCATGAGTCAATTTGGTGATTCAGTTAAATAGCATCCTGGTTAGTGAAATAGCATTTACAAATTTGTTGCCAAGAACTGTCAATGTGTCTGTGACAGGGGATATGGTAGGCATGTGTGAAAAACCATCCTGGCACATTATATAATTCCAGAATACATCAGTACATGACCATGGAAATGCTCGTGTATGTTAAAGGTACATGGCCCATTAAATTTGGAATTAGTCTGAAAGTCCTTCATACTTGCAATTACAAATTGCTTTTTAATTCTTTTTTGAAATTTTGATTGGTATCTGGGCTATAATTATTTTCACTTAGGGCAGAATTATTTGGCTGGCCGGAGGGCAGAGCAGGAGTGGGCGCGGGAGGGTGGGCGCAAACCAGATCGCCGCCTGCAATCGAGTCCATGCCGCCATTTTATGCAGACGGGCCAATTAAGGCCCACCCAACGTGAATCGTGGCTCCCGAGGACAGCGAGAGTGAGTGGGCAGCAGCAGGACTGCAACAACTGGCCGGGTCCAATGGTGACCCCTCGGCCTGTTTTAAAAAGCTGCTGCAGCCTTTCAAAGTCTGTGAATCATGGCCATTGGAAGGGCTCCCCAGAGTGCTGCTGGTGAGCAGGCCAGGCAAGAGGGTAGGGCAGGGGGGCACTGTGCACCTTGTCTTTTGGAAGACTGCTTTGCTGGCCTCCTTGAGGAGGTGGCAGCACGGCGGGAGATGCTGGTTTCCCAGGACATGAGGAGGAGGCCCCCCCACATGACCAAAGATGCCTGGGAGGCGGTGATGGAGCTAGTGAGCTCCTGCAATGTGGTGCGGCGCACCTGGGTCCAGTGTCACAAGCATTTCAATGACCTATTGTGCTCAGGAAGAGTGATTACCATGTTGGCATTGGTCACTTAACCCAGCAGGAAGGCTTTCCCCCCTGATGCCGCCCACCCCCACCCCCAAGTCTGAGTATAGTGACTGCATTGAATCATTGTTGGCATGTGTCCTTCGCTGGGTGGGCCAGCAGATATTGCCCATGCTGAGGTCACCCTGAGAGGGTGGTGAAGAGATGGGTTCTACTCCCGCAGCATGTGGTACACTGAGGCCCACATTACTGTTTTGGGGGCAACCTGGAGGAGCTGCACCTAGGCGCAGTGCTGGAACTCCAGGACATGTCAAATTCAGAGTGATGACATGCTGGGAGGGGAGCTTCAAGATGGCATTGGCACCGATGGATCTGCTGTACCATGCGCTCCACGTGCTTGCGCCTCCTTGCGATAGAAGGTTAGACCGTGTAGTGCCACATGTGATGTAGGCATCATTTGGCCAAGAGGGGGGATGTGGGGGGCAGACCTAGCATCTTTGTGTGAGTGTTCGGCAGCAGCGGGGTGAGGAGGCACTGGAGCTCTGCAGCGTCCCACTCTGGTTGGGGTGGGCCGTCCACGAATAAAGTCCAGGTACAAGTAGCACTAATCAATGCTCTTCTCTCCTTTTCAGGAGAAGAATGCACAAACTGCCACTGAGCGGGTGAGGACTGGTGGCGGCCCAGCACAATTGGCGACTCTCAGCCGTTTCGAGCAGGAGGCTCTAGATCTGAAGAGGCGCCATGCGCCCAAGTCCACTGGTGTCGGTGAGGTTGGGGTGCCATGGGCAGGTATGTATGCCCAGTAGTGAGGTCACTATTGTTCTTCCAGCAGCCATGGCAGTGCTGAATGTTCAGTGATTGAAGTTTGCAACATGGCTTGACCATTGCTTAAGGAAGGATGAGCGCATAATGATCTGGGGGACAGGGATGCTCATTGACATTGTCTCCACATTAACTGATCCAATGTCCTTGTTCTTCCTTTCAGCATCAGCAGAGCAGGGCTGGGTGGAGGAGCAGCACAAGCCCCCTCTCACACCTGAGGGCCCTGAAGTCTCACAGCGTCACACCACCTCTGTCAGGCAGGCACCAGCGCAGATGTTGGCACCTCAGTGGGAATTAGAACATCGGCTAGTGTGCCAGGGCACAGCAGTGAGGGCACTTCACACTTGCTGGAGGAGCTGGCAGAGACAGAGAGTGCCCATGGTACCAGTAGTCGGAGGGTTGCAGGGGACCAGGCACATGCTCAGTTGGTGCCTGATGATGTGCCTCTAGAATCGTCCGCGACACAGCAGGGGCAGGAAATGCAGCCAGGTGTGCGGGAGCATCTGGGATAGATACATGATACTTGGCTTGGTGTCCTTGGTGGAGGGGTCTACATGGACTATAGCCAAAGGAATGAGCCTCATCGCTGAGTGCCATGCATCTCCATGGAGAGAGTGGTGACTCATATGGAGAGGCTCCTCCAGGAGACCCATCAGGGCTTTCTAGGGATTCGCTCGGACCAGCAAGCCCTCACATCGGCATTGGCCTCAGCTGGTCATTGCCAATGTGGGAGATAGCCTGAGCACCAAGTTTCCCAGCTCGGTGCCCATCCATCCACGGTGAGCAGGGAGCTCCGAAGCTACCTCGCTTTGGTGCAGCAGCTGCCCATTGTTTCTGCAGGCTCCTCTCAGGGTGCTCCAGATGAGGGCGGCAGCTCCTCCGCCCCTCTCCCAGTGACCATTGCATCCAGTGAGGCTTTGACGACTGGGAAGATGCCAGCTGTGGAACTGGCCGCTCCCTCCCAGGCAGGGCCAGCACAGGCTCCATGGGCCAGAGGACGACCGCCAAGGTCATTGAGGCCAATAGGACAGCAGAGTCAGCAAGCTCTGCGAGGGGTCAGCACGAAGACGTAGCACCCGAAAACGTAAACATAGGGCACGTTAGGTACACCACGGGTTTATCACTGATGCTTTTGTGTTGGCCCATAATGAGATCTTTATGAGTTGGTGGGATTTTTAACACCTTTGTCATTTTCTTTCATTAAATTTCTTTGGCTGTAATATTAAATTCAGACTGAGGGTGCCTCTTTTCTTCTGCAGGTGGTTGGTTTCCAAAAATGTTATGAGTGTTTTGTGGGACATTCAGCTTTATTAACAAGGATCTTAGTTAATGTTCCTAACCAGGCAGATTTTGCACTTAGGCATCGAGTATGGGACATACAGCCCAGGCTTGTCCTGGTGGTCCATCTGTGGTGTGCTTGCTGAAGGTTAATTGAATTAAAGCGTCCCGGGTGTCCCTGCCTCCCTGGAGTAGGCCCGGTTCAGCGTCTACCCCCTCAGCATTTCCCTGTGCAGCTCATCCTCGGACTCACTGCTGGACTCATTGTGTGCAGCCGCAGACACTGAGTCAATGTCTTCATTGTTCACAGCGCCCCCCACCCCCCTTTCCAGTGGAAGATTATGGAGAGTGCAGCATGCAACCACTATCAGCGACACACGATCTTGGGGGTACTGGAAGGCGCCCCCTGAACAGTCCAGGCATCAGAAGTGTATCTTGAGAAGACCGATGGTTCTCTCCACAACAGCCCTTGTGCAGCCCTGGCTCCCATTGTACCACTGCTCAGCTTCTGTTCTTGGATGGCAGATAGCGTCATGAGCCATCTTCTGAGGTGATAGCCCTTGTCACCCAGCAGCCAACCATCCAGCCGAGCTGGAGCACTGAAGAGCCTCGGCACCTGGGAATGTCTGAGGATGTAGGTCTCATGGGAGCTGCCCGGGTACCTTGCATAGACTTGTAAAATCTGCAGCCTGTGATCACACACTATCTGCACGTTCATGGAGTGGAAGCCCTTCCTGTTGACGAAGGCACCGGGCTCACCTGCTGGCACCTTGATGGCCACATGTGTACAGTCTATTGCACCCTGGATGCAGGGAAAGCCAGCAATGGCCACGATGCCTCTGGCTCGCTGTGTCTGGCTTGCCTGGTCCCAGCGGAAGTGGATGAAGGTCAATGCCCGTCTGAACAGAGCATCTGTAACCTGCTTGACACAAGTGTGGACAGCTGATTGGGAGACACCGCAAAGATCACCCACCGCCCCCTGGAAGGAGCCAGAGGCATAGAAATTGAGGGCAGCTGTGACATTTAGAGCCATTGGCATGGGGTGTTCACCCATACAGTTAGGGGAGATCTCAGGCCCAATCATCTGACAGATAGAGTTGACTGTTTTCCTTGAGAGACGGAGCCTCCTTCAGCACTGCACCTCAGACATATTGAGGTAGCTGCTTCGCCGCTTGTATACCCTGGCAGCAGGATAGTGGCATCTTCTACGGCCCCTTCCACCTTGGACTACCTCTTGGCCCTGCACCCCTTGTGCCTGTGCCTGACTCCCAAAGGTGGCTCCCTTGGAGGCTGCACATGCACTCCTGGCCTCCTCCCCCTTCCAGCCCTCCCTTCCTCCTCAGAGGACGTGCCTCCAGTGGAGAGTTCAGTTCCCATTCCTAGGCTAAGGGAAGGCTTCCAGAAACCTGCAGGCCCAAAAAAGATTCCTCACTGCAGAGTGCTGACCTAAAGGTTCTGAGTCCAGACCAAACAGCTGGTATGCGTTTTGAAGTATTGCAGATCACACAGGCAAGTATCAGAAACGACAAAGCACACTTGCAACCCCACTGAACCCTCTTATCCTGCCCACGGGTGAAGTTTATACAAATGTGTCTTACCCACCTGCCCGTTGCACCCGTGCGCTGACCCGAAGATTGCATGGGAGCCGAAAAATCAAGGTCGATTGGCGCGTCAAGGGCCTTAAGTGGCCGGTTAATTAAAGGCGGGCGCATGTTGGAAATCAATGCACGCCTGTCCAACGAAATACTGCAATGGCGTGCAGTGACGTCGGGACGCTTGTTCGACATCACCACGCATCATTTTACATGCGGGCATGCAGGGCCCCCCCCCCACATGCCAACAGAAGAATTCTGCCCTTAATGAACTATTGGTCTGGATTTTGCATTAATAATATTAGAAGTTAACAGCGCTCAGTGTTATTATGGAATAAATTGGACAGTAACTTCTGATGTGGACACATGTGGAGTTAAACATGGAAATCTAGAAATTGCTGTTAGAGGTACCCCACTTCTCCACAGGGTGAAATCTTACAGTCCTCGTCACTAGACTCAGCAATGAATTAATGCAACAGCACAAAGATGCCAGAAAAACCTAGGGCTGGTCCTTTCAGGAGTAAGTGAACTTTTAATGCATGGTAAATGATAAATCTGCCAAACAGATAGTTCAGACCAGAAAATTTAATTTTACCATCCCATGACAATGAAGTCACATTCCATCAGAAATTAATACGTTTTGGAGATCTCTTTTTGCTGTATGTCACTTTTGTCTCTCCATCTCTTAAACTGAAGTGATGGAAGGGGTCATCAATAGTGCTTTAATTGACACTTGCTTAGCAATAACCTGCTCACTGACGTTCAGTTTGGGTTCCGCCAAAGGCATTTGGGTTCTGACCTCATTACAGCCATGGTTTAAACATGGACAAAAGAACTGAACTCCAGAGGTAAGGTGAATGACTGCCCTTGACATCAAGGCAGCATTTGACCGAGTGTGGCATCAAGAATTCCTAGCAACATTGGAGTCAATGGAAATCAGGGGGAAAACTCTCCGCTGGTTGGAGTCAGACCTAGCACAAAAGAAGATGGTTGTGGTTGTTGGAGCTCAATCATCTCACTTCCAGGACACCACTGCAGGAGTTCCTCAGGGTTGTGTCCTAGGCCCAACCATCTTCAGCTGCTTCATCAATGACCTTCCTTCCATCATAAGGTCAGAATAGGGATGTTTGCTGATGATTGCACAATGTTCAGCGCCATTTATGACTCATCGGATACTGAAGCAGCCCATGTCCAAATACAACAAGACCTGGGCAATATCCAGGCTTTGGCTGACAAGTGGCAAGTAACATTTGCACCACACAAGCCCCAGGTAATGATCATCTCTAACAAGAGAGAATCTAACCTTTACCTCCCTTCACATTTAATGGCATTACTATCCCTGATCCCCCCACGATCAGCATCCTGGGGGTTATCATTGACCAGAAACTGAACTGGACTAGCCATATAATTACAATGGCTACAAGAGCAGGTCAGAGGCTAGGAATTCTGTGGCAAGTAACTCACCTTCTGACTTCCTAAAGCCTGTCCACCATCTAAAGGCACAAGTCAGGAGTGTGATGGAATACTCTCCACTTACCTGGATGAGTGCAGCTCCAACAACACTCAAGAAGCTTGACATCATCCAGGACAAAGCAGCCTGCTTGATTGGCACCCCATCCACCAACATTCACTCCCTCCACCACTGACACACTGTGGCAGCCGTGTGTACCATCTACAAAGTGCAGTGTAGGAACTCACCAAGGCTCTTTGGACACCTTCCAAACCCACAACCACTACCATCTAGAAGAACAAGGGCAGCAGACAGGTGGGAACACCACCTCTTGAAATTTCCCCTCAAAGTCATTCACCATCCTGACTTGGAAATATATTGTTACTGGCGCTGGTCAAAGTCCTGGAACTCTCTCCCTAACAGCATTGTGGGTGTAACTACACCACAGGGACTGCAGTGATTCAAGAAGGCAGCTTACCACCACCTTCTGAAGGGCAATTAGGTAATGCTAACCTTGCCAGGGACACCCATGTCCATGAATAAATAAAGAAAACATGCACTTTTACATGCTTGTTTTAGTCTAGCGCTATTGATAGTGATGTTAGAGGCACCAACATTCTTTCCATCACATGTTTGACCAGAAATCTCTCTCATGCTTACCCCCTGCCATTGGCATGTGTTGGAATGATTTGCAGGTTAATCCTCAACCCATTTGGCTGTGTTATAAATGCACTTTTCTTGGCCATCAAGTCCTGGAGTGGGACCCGAACCCAGAGCTTCTGGTTCTGAGGCAAGGACACTACCCACTGTGCCACAAGACCTCCTTCCTGATCTAAAAATAGAAATTGCTGGAAAAACCCAATGGATCTGAAAGCATCTGTGGAGAGAGAAACAGAGTTACCGTTTCGAGTCCATATGACTTTTCTTCAGAGCTAAAGAGAAGTAGAAATGTGATGAAGTTTTTACTGTTTAAGGTGGGTGGAGCAGGTGAAGCTGGATAGAAGGCCAGCAATCGGTGGGGGCAAAAGAGAGATTGATAAAGAAGTCATGGACAAAAAGACAAAGGGAGTGTCGCGGTAAGGGCTAAAGAAAGTGCTGATAGTGGCATAAAGGTAAGAAAACAGAATGTGTGAATAGCAGAACAAGGGTGAGCACTCTGTGAAAGAACAGCATGGGACAAGTAATAGATGGTCCTTTTGGGGATGGGGTGGGGGTGGTTTGGAAAAAAAGATAGAAAAAGGGATAAAAATGGGGGATAGAAAAGGGGATAAAGCAATGAATAAATGAATAAAAATAAACAAAAATGAATCAAGATGAAAATAAGTAGATAAAAAATAAAAATAAATTTTTAAAAAAGGTATAAAAAAAGGGGTGAGGATAGAGGAGAGAGTTCATGTTCTGAAGTTGTTGAACTCAATGTTAAATCCGGAAGGCTGTAAAGTGCCTAGTCGGAAGATGAGGTGCTGTTCCTCCAGTTTGTGTTGAGCTTCACTGGAACAATGCAGCAGGCTAAGGACAGACATGTGGACATGAAAGCAGGATGGTGTGTTGAAATGGCAAGTGACAGGGAGGTCTGGGTAATGCTTGCAGACAGACGAAAGGTGTTCCGCAAAGTAGTCACCCAGTCTGTGTTTGGTCTCCCCAATGTAAAGGAGACCATGTTGGGGGCAGCAAATGCAGTGGACCAAATTGAAGGAGGTGCAGGTGAAGCACTGCTTCACCTGAAAGGAGTGTTTTGGCCTTTGAATGGTGAGGAGCAGGGAGGAAAATGGGCAGGTTTTGCACCTTCTGCGATTGCACGGGAAGGTGCCGTGGGAAGGGGATGAGGTGTTGGGGGTGATGGAGGAGTGGACCAGGGTGTCATGGAGGGAACGGTTCCTATGGAATGCTGACAGGGGGAATGAGTGGAAGATGTGTTTGGTGGTAGCATCATGTTGGAGTTGGCAGAAATGGCAGAGGATGATCCTTTGAATGCAGAGGCTGGTGGGGTGAAAAGTGAGGACAAGGGACACCCTATCATGATTCTGGGAGGGTGGGAAAAGTGTGAGGGCAGAGGCACGGGAGATGGGCCGGGCACAATTGAGGGCCCTGTCAATCACAGTGGGCAGGACACCTCGGTTAAGGAAGAAGGAAGACATGTCACAAAGTCTCCTTCCTGATCTTATTTACCCTATGCTTAAGCACCCATAGCTCAGGTAGTAATCCAGAGATTATTTGTGGTTCTGCTTTTTAATTTAGCCCCTAGCTGCTCATACTCCATCAGCAGGACCTCTTCCTTAGTCCTACTTATATCATTGATACCCACGTGGACTATAAAAACTAGATCCTTCCCCTCTACTTCCATGTTCCTCTTCAGCCCTGAGGAAATGTTCTTAACTCTGGCAACAGGCAGGCAACATAACTTCTGGGACTCATGCTTTCTGCTGCAGGGAATAGTATCTATTCCTCTAACTATACTATCCCCTACTGCAACTACATTCCACTTTACTCGCCTGCCACTTGAATGGCTCCCTGCACATTGGTGCTATGGTCAGTTTGCTCATCCTCTCTGCAGCCCCCGCTCTCTTCCACACAAGCTGCAAGAACATTGAACCTGTTGGACATGTGGAAGGGATTAGGCTCCTCCATTGCTACCTTCTGCATGCCTATATCTACCTCACTCGTAGTCAAAGTCTCCTGTCACCTGATCACAGACCAAACCTGAAGTATCCATCCTAAGGGGTGTGACTGCCTCCTGAAACATAGTGTCCAGGTAAAATTCCCACTCCCTGATGCATCACAGTGTCTAAAGCACAGAGTCCAGCTCATCAACTCTGAGTCGAGTTGCAGACACTTATTAGAGATGTGGTTGCTGTGGATCACACTGGTGTCCACCAACCCCCACATGCTACAGTTGCAAAACATCAACTGCCATGCCATCTTGATTATGTTTATTTAGTAATTAGGTTTTAAACTTAGAAATATCACTGAACGATTATCTGTAGTTATATTAAAGAATTTAACTGGTCATGTTCTACATTTAATATAATACTTATATTGTCCCAGTGTCAGTTTAAACTACTGTCTCTGTTTAGATAGAAAAAGTCTTTAAAACTCACCAATCAATCATCTACCTGCTTACCTAATTAATGCTTCTGGGCTTCAATGCTCAGCTCTCGTTGTCTCCAGCTCCCTTTCTCAGATCAATCCTTGCTCTGTAAGAGACCAAAACAGCATCTCCTCCCTCACTGCTCCAAATTCCCTCACTTATCAAGTTCCCTAGGTTAAGCATTGTGTCTTACAGTAATCCGTAGCACAGTTGGCCTTCGTGTTACTTACTTAATGCATTAGCAAAACTGTATTTATACGAGCTGACATTCCAGAGACTTTTCTCCTCTGTGCACCGGCTTCACCAAGGTCCTCAGTGCAGCATTCAAGATCTTTGCTTGCTGGCCTGTTGCACCACTTCTATGCATTCTTCCAGGTCTCCATCTTTTCTGTAATCAGTTCTTGCCTCTACTTCAGGCAGACTACAGTTTGGCCTGAATCTTACGTTTGTCAGGCGAGTGTGATCAGTGGGCCCAAAAGCGGATGCGAAATGTGCTTCTGCCTACAATTGGCCCCCAAATGCAATTTCACACTGGCTGACCAATTAACAGCCAGCCAGCATTAAACGAGTGCTGAGAAAGCCTCAGCGCTGCCGGGGGTGGGCGTGGTGCGGGAAGAGGGTGGCCGCCGACAAAGTGAGGGTGCAGGTGGGTGCTTCTAGCGAGCTCCCTGAAGGCAGACAGCTGTTGTGGAGCTGCCTCAAGGAGCTGCAGACCTGGACAGATTAAATGGAAAGGAATAAAATGCACCAAACTGTGTCAATGCAGCGCCTTCAAGCACCTAACAGCAGAACTCAAAAAACATCAGTCTCCAGATTTTTTTGTATCATATTTCTCCCCAGACACTTCATCCCACCCTAGACCGAGGTTTCAGTGAAAATGTAAAGGCTGCCTGGCCAATTGGCCCATCCGCCAACTGTAAAATTGGACAGGACATGTAAAATCGATTTCAATTGCTTTCTTAATGGGCTTAATTGCCCACTTAGTTGTCAGCAGGCAGCATCCAACTGCTGCGCATGCCCGCTGAGCGAAATATCACGCGAGTGCGCGATGACGTCGGGATGTGCACCTGACATCTTGCATGATTTCAGACGCTGTCGGGTTGGGTCAGGCGCGAGCCCACACGAGTATAAAATTCGGGCCCTTGTCTTCAACAGGCGCTACGTGGCTGTAAGTAGTGCAGGCTAGCTTTAATTGGTTCAGCACTATGCTGTATGCCACAATCATTATAATTAGTAAGCTGTGTGAAGTTGGCATGCTGCCTACAGCACTTTGATCGGGGAAGGGATAATTGGCGTCATGATCCTCATGCCTGATTTCTTGAGTTATCTAATTTAGCCTCCATTCTATTCAAGATGTAGAAGAAGCAAACAATGCTGCTTGGAAAGCAATGTTTTATTAATGGGAATTACTGATAATAATTTGAAGTTCTTTGACTAGAAAATTAAATAGAAACCATGCACACCTTAAAGTGACCAGGTACATCTCAAAACTTTATCCTGGCTTTGATGTTTTTGGGTTCTTATGGAGATCAGAACGCAATAAATTGGAAATAGACAGAAATGCTGGCATGTTAAACTTAATTAAAATGTTATAAATGACTAAAGCTCTGTAATTGTGAAATGATTGACAAGATTTGAGATGAAAATATTATTCTCGTAGCAACACTGTCCATCTTATTTAGTCATTATCGGACAGGAGAAGACTGAACAGGATGGCTACAATATTACTGCAACTGGTAACATGGGACTTGTTCCATCTCTTTTATCTTTTTTTAGGGTCCCAGAGGAGATCATGGAGTAAAGGGTGAAAAAGGACCGCCAGGGCAAGGGGCTCCTGGCCCAAAGGTATACAATTAATTTAATCTTGAAAGAGTTTTTAACAGCATATTTTACTTGTTTGTGGCCAAACATGCTGAATGGTATGATATGGAGCTAAGCTGACCAGGGACAGTGAACATATGATTCAGTGCTTCCAGGTTTAGTAGAGGTGGAATTGGCTAGGTTTACTATGTCTGATTATTATCCAGTTATTGGAAAGTGTTTAATTTTGGGTGCCAGGTGAAATCTAATTTGGCTTACATGCAATGTCTTCTATTGTCAAATATACCACCAAAACCTATTGTTTAGTCTCACACATGATGAATGGATGTTCAACTGAAATATTGCCAGAGCTCTTGGAATTGTACCCAAGGATGAATTGCTTTATGTAGAAGAAGGTGAGAAAATTGAAAACAAAAATCATCAGAAATTTCCTAAAATGGATGTTAGATAGTGAGTTACTGTTAGATGCTGAGAAAAGGTGAACATTAACTTTAATGCAAGATTGAATACAAGTTAAAAAAGCAGCACAAGCAAAAATTCATTTTGCTACACCACAATGTATTTCCAGTCTCAGCTGCTTTCATGCAGGTAAACACTGCAAAAGACTGGTTACTTCTCCACCAGGGAGATATGGATGGGGAAGGGTGTGTAAGAATCCATGTTTGTTATGTGCATCATAAAGGCATTTTGGATCTATTTTTGTGTTCAGCATCATTAGTGTCATAGTAGTAACATTATTTTAGAATTTACTGATCATTCTGTTGCTCTCTATGCGTTTAACCAGTTGAAGCATCAGACTTGGGAGGACATGTAGAGAGATAAAACTGTAACAAAAAAACTTGTTGATCTCTGTTGTGTTAGGAAATAGAGATAGTTAATAAATTATACTGGTATTTGTGGATGTTAGGAATGAGTTTTAGCTTTAATGTTTCATTTTGATTTGTATTTCTGTATCTGTGTGTTAATAAAAGATCAAATTGAGTTTTAGTTTCAGTTTAAAAGGTGCCTGCATTTCTAATGAGAGTTTTACAACTGTTGCAGCTAAGTTAAACAAACAAGAGGAGAAAAAAAGTGCTGTTGCCTAGCAACAGGGGTCCAGAGAGGCAGGTCCCTCCCACAGACACACACAGAAAGAACTAGAAAAGCAGCTTTGAGTTCAATTTGAAACTCTTTGCTCTGGGTTTGTGGAGCAGTGGTGTACTGTTGACAACTGAGCTGGTGAGAGAGAGAGAGTGCGTGGAAGACAGCTTGAATGCATGAATCTCTCACCCAGGAGAGAGGAAAATCAGAAGGAGAGTCCAATACCCTGGAGATGAACCCTTGCAGAAGGCGCCTGAAAGAAAGCATTGGTTTGGAAGAAGATTCCAAAGCAAGTTCTTGGAGAATGGAGATTGGAAATCTGCATGTGAAAGACAGAGTTCAGTGAGAACAGTTGGCTCATGTGGGACAAGCGTCTGGAGAGAGTTGATGAGAGATCCATAGCATCT
Source organism: Carcharodon carcharias (assembly GCF_017639515.1). Classification (NCBI taxonomy): domain Eukaryota; kingdom Metazoa; phylum Chordata; class Chondrichthyes; order Lamniformes; family Lamnidae; genus Carcharodon; species Carcharodon carcharias. The sequence continues at coordinate 115,819,209 of NC_054469.1, read as the reverse complement.
GATTGAGGTGGCATCTGTCATTTAGTTTCAGAGTGTGGTGTGTCTGACCACAGGGTGCCTATTGGTTTACATGGACTGTGAGCTTACTGTGAATATTAGAGTATAAGATAGTTTTTGTAACTTGTGCTATCCTTACAAATCTGTATATATCTGTAAAGGTATCATTGTGGGTGAAGGAGTATTGTAATATAGTTCATATTTTCTTGTTGAATAACTGTTTAATTCTTCTGTTAAAAGTTCATTAGCTGACTCTGTTGCCTCTGTTCAGTGGCTACTCTCTACATACCTAAACAGACAAAAATGAAAGTTATGATCTTTCAATCTGTGTTCCACTCTGTGATCAGACCTGTCCAGTGGTATCCTCAGCTGGGGATCATAACAAGGTGGGGGTTTGTCTGGGATTTGAAATGTGGACAGCAGGTGTTTGGATGTGAAAAAATAATTGGTCTGGGAATGGAAATTCTTGAACATTGGTGGGACCTGTGAATCCTTATAAAATGAGTATGTTCAGATAAAGAGATGCTGGTCATAGGAATTGGAGTTGCTGTAATGAATATTATACTGGTTGGAATTTGAAATGGCTTTGGAGGTTGCTAAGACTTTTTTACAGATGGAAAATGTAACCCTGACTGGTTTACAGAAATTAACCAAGAGTAAGCTAATGGAATTAGTGGATAAGTTGGAGTTAGAATTACCCAAAGGGGCGAGGAGAGCAGATATAGTTGAGATAATGGTGCAGTACTTGAAACTGGAAGGGATACTAGAGAAACTGCGTTTTCCAGGGGGTGAGTCACAGCTGGAGGTAGTGAGGATGTCAGATACAATTGAAGAAGCTTGAACTTGAACAAGCAAATGAACTGAAAAATACTTTAACAAGAGGCAAAAGAAAAAGAGAAGGAACGAGAAAGAGAAGAAAAGGAAAAAGAGCAAGTATTGCAAAGAGAAATGGTAATGTGAAAACTTCCAGAGGAAGAGGTTAGCAATGGAGGAAAGACAAAAGGAACAAGAAAGGGAATGCCAGCTTAAAAGGCTGGACCTTAATGAGATCTCTGATGCTGAGGAAAGTTTTGATGATGAAAAAGCCTTCAACCTAAAACCTAATGATGAGATGTTAAGTTTGTACAAGCTCTCCCAAAGTTTGAGCAAAGGGATGTAGAGGCTTTCTTTATTTTGTTTCAGAAAATGGCTAGGCAAATGAAGTTGCAAAAAGAAATCTGGACATTACTTTTACAGAGTAGTTGGTAGGTAGAGCTTATGAAATTTATGCTTCACTTCTAAAAGAGGTATCGGTAGATTATGATGCAGTGAAAAATGCTATTCTGAACATATATGAGTTAGTCCCTGAGGCATACAGGCAGAAATTTTGTAATATAAAGAAACAGCCTGGGCAGACCTATATTGGATTTGAAAGGGTAAAGCAAAATAATCTTGAACCTTGGCTATGGGCATTAAAGATAGAGGCAATGTATGAAGCTCTTAGGGAAATAATTATCTTAGAAGAATTTAAGGATTCATTTCCCCCTGTAGTTAGAAATCATGTTGAAGACCATGAGGTTAAAACAGCTGGACAGGCAGCAGAGATGGCAGACAGTTATGATCTAGTCCATAAATCTAAATCCTTTTCCCGTCATTCCCATAAACCTGAGAAGGATAGAAGATGGGAAGGTGAAAGGAATGCAAGTAGCCAGGAAAGAGAAGGGACAGTTGTGAATTCCCGGAAAATTTATCCTCAGACCAGAAAGGAAGGTGCTGAGGGTGGAAGTGAGATTCAAAAGCCTAAACGTTTTCATTGTTTCATTGTAACAAGGTAGGACATGTTAGGACAGATTGCTGGAGATTAAATGGTAGACTTATTGCAGTAGTATGAATGCCAAAGGAATCCTCAGGAAAGGTTGCATCAGAAAAGGAAATGGTTGTTCCAACTGTAGCTGTGGTGCAGAAAGGTGTTCCCTCAGATATGGGTGAAGATAGTCTAGAGAATTCTTCTTTGATTACTGGTGAAGGAAGTCAGGCTAACAGACGGTCTGGATGTTTTGTGGTGAAGGGAGAAGTGTTCCCTTACTCCTCCAACAAAATAAGTAGACAGATTAAAATTTTGAGAGATACAGGGGCAGATCAATCATTGATGGTGGTTGGTGATAGAGTTTGTGTTCCAGATAGTTTTTTTTTATTTTTTTCAAATTCATTCACGGGATGTGGGCTTTGCTGGCTGGGCCAGCATTTTTTGCCCATCCCCAGTTGCCCTTGAGAAGGTGGTGGTGAGCTGCCTTATTGAACCACTGCAGTCCCTGTGGTGTAGTTACACCCACAGTGCTGTTAGGAAGGGAATTCCAGGATTTTGACCCAGCGACAGTGAAGGAATGCCGATATATTTCCAAGTCAGGATGGTGAGTGACTTGGAGGGGAACTTTCAGGTGGTGGTGTTCCCATCTATCTGCTGTCCATGTCCTTCTAGATGGTAGTTGTCTGGGTTTGGAAGGTGCTGTCGAAGGAGCCTTGGTGAATTCCTGCAGTGCATCTTGTAGATGGTACAAACTGCTGCTACTGTGCGTCGATGGTGGGGGGACTGAATGTTTGTGGACATGGTGCCAATCAAGTGGGCTGCTTTGTCCTGGACGTTGTCAAGCTTCTTTAGTGTTTTGGGAGCTGCACTCATCCAGGCAATTGGGGAGTATTCCATCATACTCCTGACTGTGCTTTGTAGATGGTGGACAGGCTTTGGAGAGTCAGGAGGTGAGTTACTGGTCACACAATTCCTAGCCTCTGACATACTCTTGAAGCCACAGCATTGATATGGCTAGTCCAGTTCAGTTTCTGATCAATGGTAACCCCCAGAATTTTGATAGTGGGGGATTCTTTCAGTGATGGTAATGCCATTGAATGTTAAGGGGCAATGGCTGGATTCTCTCCTGCTGGAGATGGTCATTGCCTGACAATTGTGTGGCACGAATATTACTTGCCACATGTCAGCCCAAGCCTGGATATTGTCCAAGTTCTGCTGAATTTGGACATGGACTGCTTTAGTATCTGATGAGTCGCAAATGGTGCTGAACATTGTGCAATCATACCCACTTCTGACCTTATGATGGAAGGAAGGTCATTGATGAAGCAGCTGAAGATGGTTGTGCATAGGACACTACCCTGAGAAGCCCTTGCAGTGATGTCCTGGAGCTGAGATGACTGACCTCCAACAATCACAACCATTTTCCTTTGTGCTAGATATGACTCCAACCAGCGGAGAGTTTTCCCCCACTTCCCATTTACTTCAATTTTGCTAGGGCTCCTTGATGCCACACTCGGTCAAATGCAGCCTTGATGTCAAGGGCAGTCACTCTCATCTTGGGAGTTCAGCTCTTCCGTCCATGTTTAAAACAAGGCTGTAATGAGGTCAGGAGTGTAGTGGCCCTGGTGGAACCCAAACATCAGTGAGCAGGTTATTGCTAAGCAAGTGCCACTACACAGCACTGTTGTTGGCCCCTTCCATTACTTTACTGATGATGGAGAGTGGACTGACGGGGCGGTAATAGGTTGGGTTGGAGTTGTCCTGCTTTTTGTGTACAGGGCATACCTGGGCAATTTTCCACATAGCTGGGTAGATGCCAGTGTTGTAGTTGTACTGGAACAGCTTGGCTAGGAGTGCAGCAAGTTCTGGAGGGCACGTCTTCAGTACTATTGCTGGAATACTTTCAGGGCCCATAGCCTTTGCCGTTTCTTGATATCATGTGGAGTGAATCGAATTGGCTGAAGACTCGCATCTGTGATGCTGGGGACCTCTGGAGGAGACCGAGATGGATCATCCACTCGGCACTTCTGGCTGAAGATTGTAGCAAATGCTTCAGCCTTAACTTTTACATTGATGTGCAGGGCTCCTCCATCATTGCTGATGGGAATATTTGTGGAGCCTCCTCCTCAAGTGAGTTACTTAATTGTCCACCACCATTCATGACTGCATGTGGCAAGACTGCAGAGCTTAAATCTGATTCGCTGGTTGTGGGATTGCTTAGCTTTGCCTATCACTTGCTGCTTCTGCTGTTTTGCACGCAAGTAGTCCTGTGTTATAGCTTCACCAGGTTGACACTCATTTTTAGGTACACTGGTGCTGCTCCTGGCATGCCCCCCTCCTGCACCCTTCATTGAACCGGGGTTGATCCCCTGCTTTGATGGTAATGGTAGAGTGGGGGATATGCCGGACCATGAGGTTACAGATTGTGTTTGAGTACAATTCTACCGCTGCTGATGGCCCACAGTGCCTCATAGATGCCCAGCCTTGAGTTGCTAAATCTGTTTGAAATTTATCCCATTTAGCATGGTTGTAGTGCCGCACAACATAATGGAGGGTATCCTCAATGTGAAGGCGAGACTTCATCTCCATAATGACTGTGCTGTGGTCACTCCTATCGATACTGTCATGGACAGATGTATCTGTGGCAGGCAGGTTAGTGAGGATGAGGTCAAGTATGTTTTTCCATCTTGTTGGTTCCCTGACCAGCTGCTGCAGACCCAGTCTAGCAGCTGTGTCATTTAGGGCTCGGACGCTTGGTCAGTAGTGGTGCTACCGAGCCACGCTTGGTGATGGACTTTGAAGTCCTCCATCCAGAGTAATTCTGCGCCCTTGCCACCCTCAGTGCTTCCTCCAAGTGTGGTTCATCATGGAGGAGCACTGATTCATCAGCTGAGGGAGGGTGGTATGTGATAATCAGCAGGAGGTTTCCTTGCCCATGTTTGACCTAATTTCATGAGACTCCATGGGGTCAGGAGTCAATGTTGAGGACTCCCAAGGCAACTCCCTCCTGTGTGTATACCACTGTGCCACTACCTCTGCTGGGTCTGTCCTGCTGGTGGGATAGGATATACCCAGGGATGGTGATGGTGGTGTCTGAGACATTATCTGTAATATATGATTCCGTGAGGATGACGATGTTACGCTGTTACTTGACTAGCCTGTGAGACAGCTTTCCCAATTTTGGCACCTGCCCCCAGATGATAGTAAGGAGCACTTTGCAGGGTTGACAGCGCTGCGATTGCTGTTGTCATTTCCGATGCCTAGGTCAATGTGAGTGGTCCGTCCAGTTTCATTCCTTTTTTGTGATTTTGTAGCAGTTTGATACAACTGAGCAGCTTGCTAGGCCATTTCAAAGGGCATTTCAGAGGTCAACCACATTGCTGTGGGTCTGGAGTCACATATAAGCCAGGTAAGGATGATAGATTTCCTTCCCTCAAGGACATTAGTGAGTTTTATGAAAGAAAAGTATTGATAAGAGGTAATAATAGAATTAATGAACCTGTATCTTTGTGTGAAGTTAACTTATAAGGTCACTTTGTAAATGGAATTGTTATGGTGGGAATTATTCCCAAATCACCTATTGAAGGGGTATTTTATTCTGGGTAATGACTTGGCTAGTGGAAACACTTGTGTGGCAACGACTGTATTGCTGATGGCAGTTGATCATGTTGATCTTAACCAACTTCAGAAAGCTACTGTGGCCAAAAATAAAACACCTATTGCAGATGACAAGCAATTGAAGGAAAACCTGATTAACATAGAAAATCAACTTTCATGTATGACAGAGAAGTTTGCTAATGAAAGAAGAGAATTGGTGAGAACAATTGAGAATCAGTCACAGACAGTAGAACACATAACCGAGGACTTGAAATGTCTAAATGATAAACTTGTAGAAGCAAATTTAACAAAGGTCAATATTCAGTTAAAACCTGATGAACTTAAAGCATCAGAAGTTGATATGAAATATTGTGGAAAGCGGCTTGAACAAGAAAAGGAAATGTTGGTAAATCAGAATAATTGGTTGAATGCAGAATTAAAAACCAAATCTAACAAACTGTTAGAACTTTGTTGTGAAAAGAGCAATGAGATTCTCGAACTTCAATGGACACTGGAGAAAATGAAGGGGAAGATGTGTGATATGAAGTGTCAGGATTCCAAAGTTGTTCCTGTAAATAAAAACTCTTTGCTGAATTGTGGCCTAGTTGATCAAAGAACTGGGTCCAAGTAATATTACTGATATATCAACTCAGTAATGGATAATATGAAAACAACTAAGTGCGTGCAGAACTGGAAATCAAGAATTGCCAACAAAACAGACTGAATGAGCAAAATAGCCTGGAAAGGTCAATAAAAAAACAAAAACAGAATTACCTGGAAAAACTCAGCAGGTCTGGCAGCATCGGCGGAGAAGAAAAGAGTTGACGTTTCGAGTCCTCATGATCCTTCGACAGAACTTGAGTTCGAGTCCAAGAAAGAGTTGAAATATAAGCTGGTTTAAGGGGTGTGTGTGGGGGGCGGAGAGAGAGAGAGAGAGAGAGAGGTGGAGTGGGGGTGTGGTTGTAGGGAAGGTCAATGATCAGAGACTCTGATTTACAAGTGCTTGCCAGTGCTAATATACAAAATACAGCAACTGGAATCCAAGAAAGTGGACAGTTTGAAAAAGGCCATTCAAAGCCTAGAAAGGAGTAGCATGATATAGTTTGTGGATTATGCAAAAGAATTGAAGGATTGGAATGAACTATGAAACTCCACAGGGAGAACATAATTGACATTGTTCAAAGCGAAGTGGAAAAGACCTGTTCTAAATGGGATCTGGAGAAACAACAATATCATAAAAAGTTTAAAGATCAAACCAAGCAGGAGGACAAAACACTTTTGTATGAACGTAAGAAGCATCTCAATAACATCTTTGAAACGGCAAAAAGAAATTTTGACCAGAGAAGAAATATATTAACTCACAAAAATGCCATTTTTATTTTGTGAAATCGAAATGAGAATTTACCTCATTTGAGTTTGGAAAATGAGCTTGCGGATGGAATTACCCCTGCAACTAACAAAAAGAAAGATTGGGCTGTAGACTTAGATGAATCATTCTTTGCTGAGTTAAAGACTGGGAATAAGAGGAAAAAGAAACTTAAGAGTTGAGTTACGATAATACTATGATGTACAAATTCTACTAATCTTATTACTTTTATTAATTTTGTTTAAGTACATTTCTGTAAATGTACGATAACAGGTAATTGTGAAACAAAGTGGAAGGTTTATTTGTATAGTATGTAATAAGCTATTAGAAGTTTATGTGAGGCAGATGTATTGGCAAGGCCATTGTAAAGAAACTTTCACTGTTGTGAAGCTTTCTTTCCTCCAAAGGGGAGGGGTGTTAGGAAATAGAGATAGTTTAATAAGCTATCTTGGTATTTGTGGGTGTTAGGAATAAGTTTTAGCTTTAATATATAAGTTTGATTTGTATTTCTGTATCTCTATAGAAAAGGTCAATTGAGTTTTAGTTTCACTTTGAAAGGTGCCTGCATTTCTAATGAGAGTTTTATGACTGCTGCAGCTAAGTTAAACAAACAAGAGTAGAAAAAACAGTGCTTTTGCCTAGCAACAAGGGTCCAGAAAGGCTGATCCCTCCCACAGACACACACAAAATGAGCTAGAAAAGCAGTTTTGAGTTCAGTTTGAAGACAGCTGCCAATCAAGAGCTACCTAGAAGGGGCAGATAGCCAGTTCCAAGCCAAAGAAGAAAGTCTCCAAAATCCAGGGGAGTGGAACAGGAGAAAGTCCCAAGAAGACCTTCTAGTCAAAGGAAGGACAGGAACCTGGAAAAGGACCTGTTCTGTGGAAATGAAAGTAAGGAGCAGAGAGAAAGGGTCCCAGCTTCAAGCTTAAAGAGATAAAGGCTTGTGAAAGTCAGAAGGTTCATAGAGGCAACTGAAGGTCTGTAACTCTTTGCTATGGGCATGTGAAGCAGTAGTGTATTGTTGACAGCTGAGTTGGTGAGAGAATGGGTGCATGGAAGACAGCTTGAAAGCATGTGGTGACACAGGAGAAAGGAACATCGGAAAGAGAGTTCAAAATCCTGGCAGGTGAACCCTTGCAAAAGGGTCTTAAAGAAAGTATCGGTTTGGGAGAAGCTTCCAAAGCGAGTTCTAGGAGAGTGGGGATTGGAAATCCTCGTGTGAAAGACGGAGTTCAGTAAAATTGGTTAGCTCATGGTGGGACAAGCGTCTGGGGGGAATTGATGGCAATCCATAGCATGGTTGAGTTGACATCTGTCACTTAGTTTCAGAGTGTGGTGTGTCTGACCACAGGGTGCCTATTGGTTTGCACGGACTGTGTACTTACTGTAAACATTAGAGTATAAGATTGTTTTTGTAACTTGTGCTATCCTTACAAATCTGTATATATCTGTAAAGGTATAGTTGTGGGTGAAGGAGTATTGTAATACAGTTCATCTTTTCTTGTTGAATAGCTGCTTTGTTTTTGTGCTGAAAGTTCATTAGCTGGCTCCGGTGACCCTGTTCAGTGGCCACTCTCCACTTTTCTAAACAAACAAATAACAGTTATGATCTATTAGCTTGGTTCCACCCTGGGACCAGGCTTGTCCAGTGGTAACCTCAGCTGGGGATCATAACAACTTTCTAATGTACTTAGAAGCAAATCATGCTCATGAAGGAATGCTCCAGAATCTGCAAAATAAATTATTAGTATGTATGAAATCCTAATTGGAAACACAGAAGATCCAAATAATAAATCTTCATTCACATGGAAAAAAATGTTTCTTTTTATTGGATACACTCCAGAATATTCAACCATTTTTGTTTGCTTTCTCCATTATTTTTACTCTATCCTGTTTTGTTTCTTGGTAATTATTGATGCCCCATTTCTCTTTCCCTGCGAGTCTGTTCAATTTTAGATGGATCTGGTGCCAATTGTCATCACTTTCAAGGTTTCAGGAACATCTACAAAAATTCAAAAATTGATTTGCCTGGGATATTACAATGTCTCTTCATTTTCTTTTTTTATTTAAATAGCTTTAATACTTAAGTATTGTTGCACTCTGTTACATCATTGTTGTTTAAGTAGGAAATATATATTCCTTCACTGTGGCAAGTAACATTCGTGCCACACAAGTGCCAGACAATGACTATCTCCAGCAAGAAAGAATCTAACCATTGCCTCTTGGCATTCAATGGCATCGCCATCACTGAATCCCCATTATCAATGTCCTGGGGGTTACCATTAACTAGCCATGTAAATACTGTGGCTACAAGAGCAGGTCAGAGGCTAGGAATCCTGTGGCAACTAACTCACCTCCTGACTCCCCAAAGCTTGTCCACCATCTACAAGGCACAAGTCAGGAGTGTGATGGAATACTCTCCACTTGCCTGGAGGAATGCAGCTCCAAAAACACTCCACTGGATGACACCATCCAGGGCAAAGCAACCTACTTGATTGGCACGCCATCGACAAACATTCACTCCCTCCTCCACCAACGCACAGTGGCAACAGTGTGTACCATCTACAAGATGCACTGCAGGAACTCACCAAGGGTCCTTAGACAGCAGCTCCCAAACCCACAACTGGAAGGACAAGAGCAGCAGATAAATGGGAACACCACCACCTGGAAATTCCACTTGAAGTCACTCACCATCCTGACTTGGAAATACATTGCAGTTCCTTCACTGTAGCTGGGTCAAAATCCTGAAACTCCCTCCCTAACAGCACTGTGGGTGTATCTACACCACATGGACTGCAGCGGCTCAAGAAGGCATCTCACCACCACCTTCTCAAGGGCAATTAGGGATGGATAATAAATGCTGGCCCAGCCAGCGATGCCCACATCACATGATGAGTTAAAAATAAACAACCAGGAGTAAGAATTAAAACTTGCAAGTAAAACTTCACAAATAAAATCTCATTTAAACCTCTTAAATTACTGGAGTTGTCCAATTGTGGAAAACAGAACAGACTTATTTTGCTGAAGAAAGGAAAAAACAAAGGTAACAGACTGATCTGTCCTACACCACAGAATCTGAACTCCCTCAAAGTAGGGTATATTTGCCAATGCTTGTTAACATATTTTTGAAGGTTTCATCAGATGACCTCTCACCTCCACCATCCTACATTTTTAATAACTACTAAATCAAGGAGTTCAAAAAACTCTTTAAAAGCACAATGTTGCTCATAGCAGTGTCCAGAAAATCAATCTTTAGTTCCTGGAGATACCAGCACAATCCTGGAGGGTTGGCAACCCTATGGTAAGGCCAAAATCAATCCTTTATGAACATTGACAATAAGGTATTATACCATTTTTGCTTATATTTAATGTTGCTGCAAATACTTTGTTTTTATAGGGTAACATAGGCTACACAGGCACCAAAGGCTCTCGAGGATCTACTGGAATTGGAATTAAAGGTGTCAAGGTAGAAATTATTTGTCAATCTTTTCATCATTGCAAAAAGCAAAATAAGAACTGTCAAGCTGCCTCAGTGGGTTAACTTATAGTGTTACACCAAGCCATTTTGATTAGGAAGACCACAGATCAAATCCACTACAGATTTAATCTCATTCGAGTGATACACAGCAATGTGATTGGTCCCAACACTGTTGTACAAGGGAATATTTCAACAAGAATCCGTTTCCTGATTATGATTCAGCAACAACTGTTGAAGTGGATGTTTTTGAGAGCAGGATGGGTTTCACTTCCCATGCTTCAATAGCTTGCTAACACTAGGTACGTTTTGACACCTAGGATGTTTCATGCGGGTTGGGAGGGCAAGTGCGAAACACACTTGCAGGTCTTAGCTTGAGGCTCTGGGGTATTTTAATTCCTGGGCCTCATGTCCTTCTGCCAGTCAGTTCTCCACCAGAAATAGGCGGGAAAGTGGCAGCTGGCTGACAACCAGGAGCAAAGGTTTGGGCAACCAGAGTCTGCAGTTTTCTGTTGACACACATCCAAAACATGCCGCATTGACAAAATTAGCTATAATCTCATTCTCAAAGGGTTATTTTAAGGTATGGAGTATGGAAATGTACTCATGACTTTCCAGTATGTGTGAGGAACTGCATCAAAAGCATACTTTTGGAAAATAACCCTTTAACCATCTGTAAAATCTCAAATCCAGCAACATCACCATTAAGAGAGAGAAACTGGGGGGGGGGGTTCCAAGTTATACTACTCAATTAACTGATAAAAAAAATGAAGAATTCAGACATTAAGCAATCATTTACCACCAAATTTTTAGAAAAAGCCCAAAATATCATGATGATGGGTGAAAGAGGAAAAACTTACAGTAAAGGCACAGGCATTGCAAATGGCTCATGCTTGTCTTTATTGTGGTGATATAACTCAACCTAATGTCTGAAAAGCAGTACTTGAAACTCCTTCAGTTTTTGAACAGTAGAGAAAACATAACTGAAATAAAATGAAGATAGTTTTATGATCTGTTTTCTGCAGGGTGATATTGGACCTCCAGGACCATCAGGACCTATAGGCATGACAGGAATTGGGTTGCAAGGTGAAAAGGTAAAGTAACAGTAACCAACCACTTATTGATAATGAAGTGTATGAAAAGAATTGCACATAGCATGTACTTCCTGTTTGCTATATTTACTTCCTGAATCTTGATCTTATTATTCATGGGACCATGCATTGGTTAAATCAATAGCACTACACTTGTGCTGTGATACCTGGGTATTATCTAATGTGTGATTTCTGTGTTTACCGTTCTACATATTTTTCAATTCTCCTAAGACTAGGCATTTTGTGAAAGCTGAACTGACTCATTTTGAGGAAGGAAGGAAGGTTTTCACATTTTCATAGTATGGTTGTGGTCTGAGCTCTGAGGTTCAGGTCAATTCTTCTGAACTCTCAATGGTGTTGCTCCTTCTTAGGTCTTCTGTTTTGGAAAGGAAGGGGACCTACTAACTATTTTTTAATGCTTACTTTTCCCACAGTGCCTGTCTTCACCAGCATGGCTCGCTATTTAAGTCATTCCTGCTCTTGTTAAACAACTCCTTCTCCTAGTTTCTTTCTGACAGGGCCTACCTCCTCACGCAGCTGAAGGTTTCCTGGTTCTGAAGCACTTGTGCTTACCACCTTTCCTCATGCACACCAAACACCCTGGTTCAGCAGTTTCAGGCTCTGATACTCCTCATGTGCAGTCTTCCTCCCACCTTGGTCACTCCTAGTGGCGCTGTTCACCAGTTTACTGGCTACTTATTTTTTAAAGCATGCGGAAAGTTATTTTATTCTCAGAGCACACCATCAGGGATGTCCAAATGTCCATATTAAGCAGCTTATCTATTTTTATCCAGGTTGTTATTTCTATGGCAGTGGTGACCAGTACACTGCACAGGGAGACAGTGAAAGTTGGAGAGATTCATCCTGAATGGATTTTGTTCGCTTCTGTCTGTACCTAGTCCAAAATTAATTCAATCAAAAGTTTCTTAATAGGTCAGAATAGTTGCCTTAAATGTTAATGTGCGCAGATAAATAGACATGTGAAATAAAAATGTAATTACTTTGCTAAATCAATGCAATAAAATGTTGTAGGAAGTGGTACACCTGGGCATTCATACCCCAACTCATAAAATGTGATTTGAGATGTAATTTGAGAGATGGCTTCAAAGGCATGGTTTATTTTGAAAGAATACCTATGGTATAAATCATCGATCTGGTTGGGAGAGAGGATGCAATCAGTGGCCATGTGGGCAGAAAGGAAATCAGTGACCTGGCAGGTCTGCTCCTCCTGGCACCACATTCAGGTAAGTGTGAAGACTTTTCTGCTGGCTATCGCTATGTTGTACTATGTGATTTCAGTATGTAGCAAAGTGCTGAGGCATTCAAAAATTGGGTCCTACAGGATGTACAGGATCCTAATATAAATAAATTATTCTGCACTAAAAAATGCTACTCACTTCTGCTCCCATCAACCGTTTCCAATATGGTTGTGAATGCACTTCTGGCTGAAACTGTGCACATGCTCCATGTCTACCATTTTAGAAGAATAGTAGGCCAATTAGAGCACACAACTAAGGGCACTGCATGGCTATAATTCTAGGACCCTAATAATTTATCTTTGATCCCTTTTTCTTGTCCTTTGTGTGCAGGTTATGGGTGATTTTACATGTACAAAGGACAGGAAAATCAATTCTCTGAACGCAGAGGTTATTTTTGTAGAACTTTGCATCATGAGTAGCTATCAAAGAAGGCTGTTTGATCCAAAATGCTTGGAGATCAAAGTATGAATTGACACATTCTGCCACTTGTGCTGAAACAGTGATGGAGTTGCTTAGACCCTGTCTTAAAAACAAGGGCAGAGTGGGTACATCTGTGTATTTGCCTTGATCTGTCAGCAATAAAGTCAGGGCAGCAATTCAGATGGAGGACTGTGTTTCATGTATAAGGACAGCTGTACTCCTTCAATGTGTTCTCATTGAACTGATCAGAAATGGCAGCCTACAGTCAGCTTGCCTGATGGCAGAGCCACATAACCACTTAGTAAAGATTGCATTTCCAAAATCCAAACATCCCCTTTCTCATATCGAACAAAAGATACAAACATCCCTTTTTCCTAACCAACAAAAGCACATTTGCATGCACGATCCCGTGTGACTGTGGGCTACCCAAGTTACCCACTATACACCCACTGTTATCATGCATTAACAACTGTTTATTCTATTAGTCATTCTCTGCACATGCATTGCACACATAAGACAGAATCGTCCTGTCCCAATGGCGGTGGGTGTCATGGCAGGTGGGGGGAACAATATGGCGTGAGGGGCAGAAATCTGTTTCACGCCAGTATGAAATCACAATGGGATCATTGGATGGCATTGGATGGCATGGTGGGACGCAAATCCTGTTGGGGCTCGGCACAAACCCAATTTGCACCCCGATAATGGGATGCAAAGTAAGGCCTGACTAGATTCGTCCCCCGCATGCCCGAATACCCGATTTACAATCACACCGGCGGAAAAACATGCTGGCCCAGAACACGTCTGGACAAGTCTGACATGTGGGAGATGGGACTTATCACTGGGGCCTTGGTTAGATCTCGGACATCCAAGGAGAAGAAGCTGAGCCGGGACCTGGAGGAACACGTGCTGGGTGGATCAGCATGCACATGGCTCCACCACAAAGCAGCTGTCTGAAGGTGGGAGTTCCACATTGATGCTTTGGGTCTGCTGCAGAACATCACGATCTTGGCCATGGGCTGCTATGGATGATCAGCGAAGTTCGGGGAGAGAAAGGCCTAGCTGTGAGTGGGAGAGCAAGGTGTACTGGGAAGGGGGGGGGGGCGGGGGTGGGTGGAGTGAGGAGGTTTGGAGGGGTGGGGGGATGAAGTTGTCGAGGTTTGGAGGAGGGTAGACAAAGGTGTCGGGGGTGAGGTTGGGGGTGGGAGATGAAGGTGGGGTGAGGTTAGGGAAAAGACGGTGTCGGGGGGTGAGGTTGACAGGGGGATTGAAGGTACCGTGGGTGTGTGAGGTTGTGAGGAGACAAAGGTGCTGGGGCAGAAAGGTTGGGAGGGGGATGAAGGTGTTGGGAGGGTGTGGCTGGGAGGTGGGGGGGGAAACGAAGGTGTTGGGGGGTAAAGTTGGGAGGAGGGAATGAAGGTGTTGGGGTGTGAGGTTGAGAGGAGGATGGAAGTCCCTAGAGTTGGATGGAGTACAGGTGGAGGATGCAATATGGGGGAGGAGGGTGTAAGTGGAGAGGATACTGTAAGGGAAGAATTTCGGAGGGGGGAAGGCATCCACTGGGGGGAGGAGGGAATTTGGAGGGGGGAGCCATGCCCAGGGGTCAGGAGGGAGTTCAGAGAGGGGAAAGTATCTGGTGGGAGGTCGGAGTAAGGATGGAGGGGGGAGTAAGGGGGGGATGTCCAGGTGAATGTGCAAGGGAGGTGTCAGTGGAGTCAATGAATCCCTCCTGGAGTGTGAACTGAGCGTGGGCATGGCAGGAGGGAATCGTGAACGTGAGAGGGGGCAGACGGAGCTGGTATGGTGAGGGTGCATATTTTCCCACCGGTGTAACAGTAATGGTAGAAGGCTTGGCGAAGGTGGTTGGTGGAGACTCGGAGGCAGACACAGACCCTGGGCATTGGAAGGATGAGGCCAGGGAGCGCAATGTGGATGAGGGTGGGATTTTCTGGAAGGTAGGGAATGTGAACATTCACCTGGACATCCTGGAATTACAAGGTTGGTAGGTTACGATGGGGAGGTGGATGGTGATGCCAGGGGGTTCCACATGGATTAGGGAAAGGACAAGGGTGACTTGGGGAGGGGAATGGATGGGGGAGCTGATTATAAACTTCGCTACAACCATGGTTTTCAAATCATAACTGAGTGGAGCCTCATGTTGGATGGGCAAAGGTGCTGCATGGTAGTGCAACCAGTGGGTGTGTGGAGTTGCAGATCAGCTCTCATGGACAACTGAAAGAGAGCCCCAGCAGGCAGCATTGAAAATGCACAGGACAGTAAGATGAGTGTGATGGATGAAGGCTCCGCCTGTCTGGGAGAGTGCTTGAATGAGGTTTCGAAAGGCCCTGCCACACACACACTTCTCCCTCCAAAATCACTCATGGTCCGGCT
This sequence comes from Carcharodon carcharias, assembly GCF_017639515.1. Taxonomy (NCBI): domain Eukaryota; kingdom Metazoa; phylum Chordata; class Chondrichthyes; order Lamniformes; family Lamnidae; genus Carcharodon; species Carcharodon carcharias. The sequence continues at coordinate 115,803,830 of NC_054469.1, read as the reverse complement.
GCGATAATGCTGCACTGCTCGTGATGGGGGTGTTGGGGGAGGTGTGAAATGCAGAGGGAGGACTTGCGAAGCCTGTCAATGAAGCTGAAAGACAACATTACACATTATAATCAAAAAATATATTCACTTTCACTGAATAAAGTGACAAAAAGTGTTCACCCGTGATCAAAATTTCTTCACTTTTCTAGGCCTACCACTTCTTCTAGGTGCTGCCCTGACATCTGCAGCAGGGGTGGGGACAGCCTGGCAATGGTTGGCCCTGTTGCCTCTGATGACTTCAGTGTGCATCCTCTGGAATGCCAAAGCCTTGAGGGCTCTTGTGGGCCAGCTGTTCACTCTGAAGTGACAGAGGACGAGGTTGAGGGGGTCACAGGCAAAGGGCATTCGAAAGGAGCAGACAACCTCTGGGATTCCTGAGTGGATGACCCAGGGGTGTCCAGCTGTCTCTCCTTCTCCCTTTGGGTGCCTGAGGGCCCCAGCCTGAATCTTTGAGGGGAAGGAGCAACTGGAGGGACATCGAGGTGCCCCGTTTCCCTCTCATGTTGCAGGAACTCACCCATGGCTACTGCAATGGAGTGCAGGTCTGCGCCCATCTCCACGTTCTGCTAGACCAGGGTCTCCATAGCATTTGCCATCCTTCTCATGGAGACCTTCATACATGCAAATGTGGGCATCACTTCACTAGAGAGCAAGCGGACACACTCTTCGTATGCCATTCTGTTGAGAGCTTCCAACAGCCCTACGTGATGTTCCCCCACATTCTGCTGACTCTCCACGATGAGTTGGAAGGCCGAATCCAGAGTCTCGTCATTGGACTCAGACCTCACAGATGCCTCATCCCCAACAGTCCTCTGAGTGCCAGGGAGCTCAGCTGAACCTGCCTCCTCCTGCTGTGGACATGTGTCTGTGTGGTAACCACCAGATTGTGAACTTGAACCTGCTCTTGATCTAGGTACCATCGAGGTGTGTGTTTCTGTGCTGGTGGAGGGTTTAGGTAAGTGCTGTGATGGGTCTTCCAGGCTGATTATTTCCAGCTCTTCAATGGAGGAGGTGTTCTCTTGGCTGGAGGTGAGTATGTGGATGGAGCTGAGGGACTGACAGGTTGAGGATGTCGGTTGCTTGGCAGAGCTCCCTATGAACCAAAGTAGAAATAATGCATGGCAGCAGAGTCAAAAGCAGGAGAGAGAGCACTCACAGTTGCGTTGAGAGAGGGATGATGTGGTGTAGGATCCTCATGTGGGTGTTTGCCACCGACCTCACTGTCACCACAAGCACAGTCCACGTCCTCACCAGTCAGTGCAATGGCACACTTCTCAAAGTGAGTGAGGAGCCTAACGTGTTCCACTCTATCCCTGGTCTGGGACCTCCCCCTGCTGATATGAACCAGCTTCTCCTGCATGAAAACAGATGGAGGGAGTGCGAGTAGGACACATGACACAGTATGGAATGTTTGTGTGGTGAGCAGATCCATGGACGGGATGAGGATGCAAGCTCCAGAGGACATGAGCCTGATAGAGATGTGAGGGTGTGTGTGAGAGTTAGTGGTGTTTTCCCTTGAGGTGTGAGATCTCTGTGGATGTGTGATGGGTTTGTGAGTGTGTGAGTTGATTGTTTTAGGAACAAGAGATCCTGCTGTGAGAGCACGTCTTCTGAGAGAAGAGAAACCTATTTCCAGAAAACTATTGACATGTCAAGAAGCTCTGAGGTAACTAATTATCAATTGAAGTGTATTGATGCAAGAATTGATGAGGTTTTGCATTATGCTGAGAGACAGCCCAAGCCTATTAAGCACAAGACAATAGTTGAAAGGAAGGACAACTTACAGAAGAGCCAGCAGAAAGATCAAGGCCAAAGTATTGTGAAGGACACTACAATAAAGAAAAGGAAGCATGTCCAGCATGGTGAAGGCAGTGCACTAACTGCAAAACGCTGAACCATTTTGCACTCAAGTTTCTTCTGGAAAGAAGAACAGCAAGCCAATAAAGATGGTTGCTGCAAAGATGTCAGACGATGATTCTACTGAATCACTCTACATCCTGGATCAAGTTGGTGTCATCAAGTCACGGGGTGAGAAAGGGTTTGAGACTGTTGAAATGATGACTGCAGAAGGAAAGCATCAAGTTGATAAAGTGTCAGATAGACACTGGTTCTAAGTGCAACATTATGAGCTTCTCAGACATGTGTAAAGTTGCTCGAGATGATGACCTGAAAATGAAGCTGTCAAAGATAAGGTTGAGATTCCATGATGGAACGATGCTCACCCCATGAGAACAAATGAAGTTGAGAGTCCAATACATCGGAAGGAAAGAAGATCTTCAGTTTCAGACAGTGGACACTGATCAAAATCCTCTCGTCCTAGCTGAAACAAATCAAAAGCTTGGATTAATAACAATTCATGTACGAGAAGAGATTCGCAGTGTTTCGGATGACACTAAGCTATTCACTGCTGAACGGATTCTGACAGGCAAGCGTTTTGCTCAGAACAGACAAACTACATTACAAGATGCAACTCTTCATGTGCTACAAGAAGTTGTGATGAAAAGATATGCTGAAACCATCAAGGGCACACAGGTTGCTATAATCTTGCTCCTTTTAGGCAGCCTCTCGGGTTGAGGATGACTTGTTCCCATTCTGAAGTTCGATGGGTTCTGAGATGGCTGATAAGTCCAATGCACAATCTGCAAACTCTGCCACGTGTGGTGCTTGAAGGGTTGGGTAGATAGGTTGTTTTGAGGTTTACGCACTCCCTCCAGCTCCGTGCCTTTGCTTCTGCTCGATCCCATGAAGTCTCTTGATGTGTACGGTGCCTTCCCAAATGAGTCTTCTCCATTTTGGTCCGTCACAAGCAAGGGTCTCCCATGAGTCTGCGAGTATGTTTGACCTCTACAGGGATACTTTGAGGACATCCCTAAAGCATTTTTGTTGTCCTTCTGAGAGTCATCTGCCACAACTGAGTTCCGAGAGAGCAATTGCTTTGGGAGTCTGGTGTCAGGCATACAAATAATATGTCCCACTCAGTGGAGCTGGCTTTGGGTGAAGCAGTAAATGTCCAAATACAGCAAGACCTGGACAATATTCAGGCTTGGGCTGACAAGTGGCAAGTAACAGTTGCGCCACAGTGCCAGGCAATGACCACCTCCAACAAGAGAGAATGTAACCATTGCCCTTGACATTCAATGATATTACCATCACTGAATCCCAAACTATCAAAACCCTGGGGGTTTCCATTGATCAGAAACTGAACTGGACCAGCAATATAAATACTGTAGCTACAATAGCAGGTCAGGGGCTAGGAATCGTGCGACGAGTAACTTGCCTCCTGACTCTCCAAAGCCTGCCCACAATCTACAAGACACAAGTCAGGAGTGTGATTGAATATTCTCCAGTCGCCTGGATGAGTGCAGCTTCAACAACACTTAAGAAACTTGACACCATCCAGGGCAAAACAGCCCGCTTGATTGGCACCCCATCCACAAACATTTACTTCCACCAGAACCAACGCACAGTAGCAGCAGTGTATACCATCTACAAGATGCACTGCAGAAACTCACCAAGGATCCTTAGACAACAGCTTCCAAACCCACAACTGCTACCATCTAGCAGGACAAGGGCAGCAGATGCATGAGAACATCACCACCTGGAAGTTCCTCTCCAAGTCACTCACCATCCTGACTTGGAAATAAATTGGCGTTACTTCACTGTTGTTGGGTCAAAATCCTGAAACTCCCTCCCTAACAGCACTGTGGGTGTACCTACACTATGTGGACTGCAGAGATTCAAGAAGGCAGCTCACTACCACCTTCTCAAGGGCCGTTAGGGATGGGCAATAAATGCTGGCCCAGCTGCCAAAGCCCACATCACTTGAATGAATTTTTAAAAACTAGCATCTCGATGCTGGGTGAATTAGCTTGGGAGGGAATGCTGCTGTTGAACCACTTTTCTTGTCACCTGATTTGGAGGATTTTGCGAAGGCACCACTGATGGTATTTCTCCAGTGTTTTGAAGTGCCTGCTTCAAGTTGCCCAAGTCTCTGAATCATATATAGGAGTGCAGGGATCTCTGCTGCCTGGTAAACCAGGACCATACTCTCGGATTTGAGATCCTGGTCCTCAAATACTCTTTTCCTCAGTCAGCCAAAGGCTGAGCTGGCACATTGGAGGTGACATAGATGATGTTGCTATCCGAGAATATTGGACATACAGAAAGGATGTGATTACTCAAGATGGCATTCGTACGAAGAAACTAGAGCCATTGTCCCTAAAGAGGCAGGAAAAGAGAAGCTGAAGCACATCCATGCAAACAATCAAGGAATGGAGTCCAGTCTGAGGAAGGCTGTAATGAACATCAAGTGTAGCAAATCAAAGAGCTACTCATGACTCATGACATCCCAGATAGACTGTGGATGAAGCTTGGAGTAGACCTCTTCACTCTCTTTGGACCTGTGACTATCTCTTCACGGTTGACTATTATGCAGACTACTGGGAGTTAGATCAGCTGATATCAATGATAATGTGATCATAGAATGCACACTTCAGTCGTCTTGGTATTCCTGACATTTTGATGATTGATAATAGCCCTCAGTTCGTTAGTGAAGAATTCAGACACTTCATGAACGATTGGGAAATTCAGCACTACACATCATCGCCACACCAGCCCCAGTCATTTGGAAAGGCTGAGGCAGCATTGAAAACTGCCAAAAGAATCATCAAAAAGTCAATTAAATCCAGCATAGATGTGTACAAGGCAATCTTAGAATGGAGAAATACACTGACTGAAGGCATGGAAAATAGCCCAGTCCAGCGTCTAATGTCACCCAAAGTACTCTTCCAACAGCTGAAAAAGCATTGAAGCCATATGTTGTAACAGACAAGAGTGACAAGATCAAAGTGAAATGATAGAAAGCTGCCAAATTATTGCCATACTGAGAGTTGGAGAGTTGGTCAGAGTGCAAACATTCGAGGCATTCAACAAAAATCAGTCCATGTGCAACTTATGGCCTGTGTCATACATGATGAAAGTGAAGGACAAAATCCATCGTCGCAATCACAGAAATATATGTACAACTGGAGAAGATGCTTCTTCACAGCAGATAGCTGATGAGGAAGGTGTAATTTTGCTAATTGAGCAAGGATCTGAACAACCATCAGTCTCAGAGGTTAGCTGTTTCCCAACAAATGCAACAGATCAGCACCAATAATTATTACAGCAGCAACACTCACCACAGCAACAACCTAGAGAAGCAACATCATTCCAGGAACCAGCAGACTGAATTAACAGCCAAAAACAACTCACACGCATAGCATTAGGAGATTGAGTGCTTAAATATTATGGCCGGAATTTCTTGGCCCCATTGGCATCGGGCGTCTTGGCGGGCATGGGGGGACAATATGGCAAGAGGGCTGTTGTGCAACCAGTTTGCGATCGTCCGCTCCATCCATCAATGACAGGCCACATTTCCCGCTACGCACCTAATTTCAATACTTTACATCTCATTATAAGCCCTGCTAACCGGATTCATCCCCCATGCTGGATCATCTGGGCACGTGGGTGTAATTGCACGCTGACACGTTTCACAACTGTACATAAGCGATGTGCACCTGACGAGCTGCACTTGGCTCAGCACTTCAAGGTTTGTTTGCCTACCTTGCTTTGGACAGCACTTGCAGTCATCAGCGCCAGGCTTCGCAGGCAGCACCACATCACTTTTAGGGGGGCTCACAGGCAGGTCTCTACCTTCCAGACCAGCCAAAAGGCAGGGGTAACTTTTCAATGGTTGCAGGGCTAGGGCTTGCTTGGGGAAGGGTAGGAGTGGCCTTGGCAAGGGAAGGGGCTGCAGGTTGAGGGCTGCAGGAAGAGGGTATCCTAGGGTGTGTGTGGAGGCACATGTTGATCTGTGCAAGTGGCCTCAAGATGGTGAGGGCTGAGGAGGTAATCTCCAGAGAAGGAGGCCAGATGGAGATGTGAAGTGTGTGTGAGAGAGTGAGTAGTGATGTTCCTTAAGCTGGCAGTGAGCGAGATACCAGTGAATGTGTGATGGCCTTGTGAGTGCGTGAGTTTAGAGTGATGAGATGGCTGCCTTACCCTGGCAGCATGGATGAGATCAGTCATCCTCTTTCTAAACTGGATGGCCAACCTCTTGTGTGTAGCATTGGCACTGACCACCTCTGCCACTGCCTCCCAAGCTGGAGTGGTGAGACTGATGGGCCTCCTGCAGCCAGAGCGGGGGTTCGGGTACATTGCAGTGGGCCTCCACGACATCCAGAAGACATCCCAGGAATGCGTCATTGAATCGAGGGGGCCACACTCATCTTGGCTTTTGGGGGCCATGTCTTCACTGGAGTAGTCCTGGGCTGTAAGCATTGAGAAGTGTGTGTGCAGCTGCAGTTTAAATATGGCGTTCTCCATGAGGAAGTGGTGAGGTAATGGTGTGGCGGGCAAATTGAACGCCGCCCAACAGTGAGACAGTGTGTTTCCTGTGGCTGCATAATTAATGAAGTGGAATTGGAGCGATACGATGCAAAATTCCACCATTGCGGCAGACAGATAAAACAACATTTTTCCCGCCCACAACTGCACTTTGTACAAACCTGGGACGATTCCGCCCAACTTGTGCAATGTGTGTATAGAGACAGGCGAAATTGGAACAGTCTAGTAAGAACAAACTATTTTTTTGTGAAAAGTGGGATGTTTGGATAAATACGTTTGTACACTATGGCTTGCCATACTCTTGTGACCTCTGATGGTTTTATATGTTAGTAAAGGTTTTAGAAAGTAGCCATTGTACACATAGTCGATCACTCCCCTTTGCCTGGGCCTACCTGATTGGCCCCGACAATCCCTGATCCCACTTAGCTGAACTCCAGGCCTGATCTGCTGTCCAGGGACTGTTGCAGTCCTAGTAGTGACCACTGCTCCCAGATGGGCTGAAAATCCTTGGAGGCAGGGCATCCTACCTTGGAGGGGAGAAACTAAGACTTCAGGCAGCTAATTGCCTGAACCACGTAAAATAGAGTCATGGCAGGTGGAAGCAGCTCGCCTCGGACTTTCCAGGAAGTGGGGCCACAGCCTCTGCATGAAATTCCAGCTACATTGCAGTTCGGTAGGTATTTGTTCATCTTGTGGCCAAGCTAATACACTTAAGGCAATTTAGGAGTCTTTCTCAGTTAATGGGAGAATTAGCCTGTATGCCTGAACCAACCATTCCAATGCAAAAATAAAACAAAAATACTGGGTAGAAAAACACAAAAACAATTGTCAGCTGCCTACCCTCTCACAAACAGATGGTGCATTTCGCATGATAACCATAGAACATTAATGAGAAAAAGAGATAAATATTGGAAAAAATGGAAAATGAAAAGACGTTAATTAACAGCACACTGAAATTCTAAAGATGTTCCATTTTTTATATAGGGGGAGCAAGGCCCTTCAGGGCCACCTGGGCCAAGGGGTCCAACAGGACAAGGTTTACCTGGTGAAAAGGTACAAAGTTAAATTACACTTTTTACATTCATGGATTACGCCATCACCAGCACTGGCAGCATGAGTGACTGTATTTTGAATAGCAGAGAATGCAAATTCACGCTGTAGTCCCAACACCTCAGATGCTACAAGGACAAATTGCAAGGGTCATACTTAGAAGCAGAAGAATATTTATGACATTGCCGGTCAGTCGCTGTTCTAGTTCTTGTGTGATCAACTTGCAAATTGCATAAATCTTCTTTGATCAAAGATTATCAAGTTTTACTGGAAGTCATGCGGCTTATACATGTTGCTAAATTATTTTTCACACTTCTCAGCATCTGATTATATGTTCACTGTTAAAATAACTGGAATTATCCCACATTACAATTGTCAGATTAGCAAAGGTAATAAGACAGTTGACTTGTTGAAGTTAAAGCTAACTATACAAATATTGAGGCTAATGAAACTGTAAGAACTCATGTCAATGACATATAATACATTAATAAAATGTAATAAAACTAATAAGATGTAGTACATAGAAATACATAGAAATTGCAACACAGAAACAGGCCATTCAGCCTAAATAATCCATGCTGCCATTTAACCTTTATGTGCAAATAATTTTAATCATATTTACCCACCTACAATTCTTCACCCCTGTTCCTTCATCCACCCATTCGAACTAATCTTGAATGTTGACATAGTTTCTGCCTCAACCATTAACCCTGGGATTGAATTCCACAGTCTCACAACTTTCTTTATAAAGAGGTTTCTCTGATCTTCTGTTATAAATCTCTTACACAAAATTTTGTTTCTATAGCCCTCATACTTGACCCATCTGGAAACAGTCTACTTAAATCATCATCCCTCTGGATCCTTCTTCCCCTTCACTTCTCCTTCATTATGCCCCACCTCAACATATTTCAAGCTTAGCATGATGAACTGGAGTACAATACTGCACACAGTATTCTGAGATCTTGTTAATGTTTTATCCAGGCTCCTTATTATCTCTTGGCTTTTATAGTCTATACATTTTGAGATAAAATAGCTTTATATAAAAAATGTTTTCAACCTGAAGTGCTGCTGTTAACATCCTTGAACCTTATAGCCCCCACCCCACCTCCAAGTCCCTCTGCTGCACCACAGCACTGAGCCTAATTCCATTCAGAAAATCATTGCTCAAAACAAGAAATGAGCAGCTTAAGTGAATGTCCTCTGCTCAATCCTGATACTGGATTGTTGGTGTGCTCAGAGGAAGCAACACCTCTGTAGTACTTTCTTGAGCAATTTAAGTCCATGCTTTGAAAATAACAATCTCAGGAACTATGAAGATCTCATTATAAAATTGTGTTATTTTCTCTATTATCTAGCAGCTTTTGAGCTTATAGCTCTAGAGCGAGTTACCATTTAAAATGCATGGCATTACAATGTTTTAACTAACAAATTTAAACAAATATAAATTTAATAACTTAAGTATATTAAATGACAGGGAGACCGAGGATTTCCTGGAGAAAGGGGCCCAACAGGATTAGGGGGAAGAGGACTTCCAGGTCCTAAAGTAAGTATGTTATTATCTGTCTACGCCTTGATGGTCATTTACTTTTTTATATCCTTCGGCATAAACCCAATATTATTGGAAATATATCTGCTTCAAGAAAAAACTATTATGAGATACACAGTTCTTGCTGCTGCCAATATGCTTGATCCTTTGTGAATTGCTTGAATTTTGCAGCAGAAATTGACTGAGTCTTCAAAGTACACCACCTTACCCATTAAGTATACCACCTTACCCATTTTCTAGCATGATATTGTTAAAACTTTTATTATCCAGGGCTCTTTTACTCACAAGCAAATGATTCAGTGAATAGATGGTGCTCAAGAAACAGCTTTCTTTTCCAGGCAGGTCCCGGATGAATTATGCGAACAGGTTGCATCGACGAGGTTTGTATTATTGTGAGAGTAGAAAATTAAGGGGTTGAGGTGATGATCAGATGATTAATGGATTTGAAAGGGTAGACGGACAGAAACTATTTCCCCTGGTGGGGAGGCAGAACTGGGGGTGGGGGCATAATGTTAAAATTAAAGCTAGACTATTTAGGGGTGATGCCAGCAAGCACTTGTTCACACAGAGTAGTAGAAATCTGGAAGTGAGAGATGTAGTGTAGTGCAATATGATTGGCCCCCTCCCCCTTTCTTTGACCCTGTGAGCTCAATGGAAGCACATTTCTTTGAATATTAATATGACGACACACTGCCTGCACTGTTTCATGCACCATAGATATGATATGGTGATGACAGGTAACTTGTTTTTTGACAAGCTACCTGAGTGAAGGCCCCATTCCTTAGAAGAAAAAGATGGAAGAATGGGCACAAACCCACGGATTCTGGTTCCCCATTTGTGCACAGAGAACACAGAGCCCACTATATCCAGGGTCATTTCCTCAATTTGAATTCATGTCTTCAGGCTTGGACACCCTCCTCCAGTTTTCAAACTCTTGCCTCTATCATGAGCTTATTCAGCCTGAAAGCATAGGAAAATGATGTACAATGACACCTTTCTTGTGGCTAAGCGATTAGCTGCTGTGCTTCCCAGAAGCATGCCAGTATTAGCAGCATGCAAGTGTGTCATGGTACTATTCTCCAGCAATGGTGAATGATTTACATGCAAAAAAATGATGTCTTTGAGTTAGTATGACTGCTAGAAAATCCAAGGAATGTGTAAAGGCAGGGAATTGCCTTTGTGAGGCAGGTCGAGGGGAGCGTCTGTGAGCATGTGTTGAAAGCATGTCATTGGAGTACCAAACTAAGAGGTAAGTAAAGCAGTCTCCTACGCTCACAAGTATCTTCAAGAATTTCATGTTTTTTTCACCTGGGAACGTGACCTTTTTAGAATAGAACCTAATGGATTTAAGGAGGAATACTGATTTTACTCGTGACTCTATTTCAGCTACGAGTTATCAGCCTTGAAATTACTGCTAACGATATTAACAGGCAAATGCGTTTGTAGAATTTTTACCTATTGACCAGGTTAACTGAGGTGTTAACCTTTAGATGGGGCAACATCCATATTACAAAAGTGGACAGAGAAATGCCTTTTGGACAGGGTAATTGTTTACCTGCTAACAATACACAGACACAATACACACTCAGCTTTTCTGTTATTAAATCTGTATGTTGCAGACATTGTATGTGACCTTGAATCCACATTTCAAGTTGCATCACTAATTTTCTTTTAGGGTGATCCAGGAGCGCCAGGAGCAGCAGCAAATCCTGGAATCCCTGGTGATGCTGGATCAAAAGGAGCAAAGGTACCATAAAGATTTTTAGTTCTATTTTCTCCATTTTCTTCCCTCTTTTCCTGAAGCCAATGATTCTTATTGGTGTTGGGTTCTATAGACAGCGGGCAGCCTTTCACCTAAATGTTCCCACTATCAGTTTAAGCCCTTCCCCACTTGCTGCCTAGCTAGGAACAGGGAGTAAACCTAGCTCTTTTCCAGCCATGCATGGCTCAGCTTAATGATTCACTTATTATTAAGCAGCATTTGGAATACAAGGTTTCATTCAGCATCATCTAATTCCCTACTTTTGTACATATGGCTTATGGATGTATATCTTAGAACATGGACTGATTATATAGCTGGGCGTGTTTTTGGTGTTGGGGCACATAAAATATGAGGAGTGGCTAGCCCGCCACCTTCTTGCCCATCCTGAGCTGTCCCCCATAATATGGGTGATGGGTAGATGCCAAAATCAGCAGCCCATCTGCCATATGTAAATAAATAATTAAGGATCAATTGAGCTTGTTTGCAAGCCAATTGACCCCAACATTATGCTGCCCATGCCATAACAGAGGCAGGGGTGGGCAGCCCGTTCTTTCAAAAAAGTTTTTAATATAGTGGGAAGGAAGGGTGGTGCCTTTTGTGCATTGGGGACAAACCCCTCCCTCTGCCCCCGTAGATAGTACCCCACTTCCTTCCTCTCTGCATGCACCCACACCCCCGCTTCCATCCCTAAGGTGCTTGATCACCCCCGGTCAATAACCCTGACTTACTTGAGTCCAAGATCCATTGGGGTCTTTATCCTGGGCCTTACTGCAGTCCCAGCAGCGCTCACTACTGAACTCTGGCACTGCTGGGACTGCAAGAGCTGTTGGCCAATCCGATTGGTTGGCAGCTCCCAAGACCGAGACTTCCTCCCGGTGAGGGGGTGGAAGTCCCACCCTTTCTTTGTTGTTGCCACCTGAATCCTATCCACGATCCCACAGAAAACAGTTGTAGGCTTAGCAATGGGATGATTCCTCAGCTCAGAGTTGTCGTGGTGCAGTATGTATGTGGAAAGAATAAAACCTTTGATTTTTTTTTTATGTATGGCATAGTGTTTTGTATACTTCATGTTACCACTTACTCTTATTCGTCATGAATGCCTTAACTGATCAGATGAAACAGTAAAATTAATACTTCATATTAGATATTAAAGGCGTGTTCTGCTTAGCAAATCCATGTTTGGTGGTAACACATTTTCCATAAGGTAACTTTTGCAGAACTGGAAAGAGTTATACTCTAGAAAATTGACCATTCATATGTAACACATGAGGTTGACTCAAACCCAGAAAGAATGAATGATAGTTTATTCAGCTGTTAAAATGTCTAAAGGAAATGAGCTTCAGCATTCTTTCTACTGGATGTGGGCTCATTTCACTAAACTGTCCTCCAATTTGGCAACAATTTGATAAAATGTTCCTTAGAGAGCATACTTATATATGGTGTAGAAAATGGAAAGCTGCACTCTGCCTCTCCTTGTGATAGGGAAGGCTTTTTTTGGACTGGGGCCGCATTACAGACAAAACTCTTCATTGCATTTAAGCTGTATGTTACCTGATCTGAGAATATTTAGTATTGTACTGTAACAATGAGATTCCAGTGTGGGGTTCTTCTCTCTCTTAAACCTTTTCTAAATATAGGCAGCATGTACTTGAATCTCTGATTCACAGCGTGTCTCAATGGTTCTTTTTGTGCCCATGTGTATATCTATTGCCTGCTCCCTCATTGTCGCTCTCAGTCCACGTGTATAAGTTTCTATCCATCTATCTATCGTATTTTTCTATTCATTCATGGGATGTGGGTGTTGCTGGCTGGGCCAGATTTATTATCCATCCCTAATTGCCCTTCAGAAGGTGGTGGTGAGCTGCCTTCTTGAACTGCTGCAGTCAATGTGGTATAGGTACACTCACAGCGCTGTTAGGGAGGAAGTTCCAGGATTTTGACCCAGCAACAATGAAGGAACAGCAATATATTTCCAAGTCAGGATGGTGAGTGACTTGGAGGGGAATTTCCAGGTGGTGGTGTTCCCATGCATCTGTTGCTCTTGTCCTTTCAGATGGTAGCAATTGTGGGTTTGGAGGCTGCTGTCTAAGGAGCCTTGGTGAGTACCTGCAGTGCATCTTGTAGATGGTACACAATGTTGCCACTGTGCGTTGGCGGTGGAGGGAGTGAATGTTTGTGGATGGGATACTAATCAAATGGACTGCTTTGTCCTGGATGGTGTTGAGCTTCTTGAGCATTGTTGGAGCTGCATTCATCCAGGCAAGTGGAGAGCATTCCATCACACTCCTGACTTGTGCCTTGTAGATGGTGGACAGGCATTGGGGAGTCGGGAGGTAGGCTAGTTGCCGCAGGATTCCTAGCCTCTGACCTGTTCTTGTAGCCACAGTATTTACATAGCTAGTCCAGTTCAGTTTCTGGTCAATGGTAATCCCCAGGATATTGATAATGGGGATTTAGTGATGGCGATGCCATTGAACATCAAAGGTGATGGTTAGATTCTCTCTTGTTGGAGATAGTCATTGTCTGGCACTTGTGTGGCACGAATGTTATTTGCCACTTGTTAGCCCAAGCCTGAATATTATCCAGGTCTTGCTGCATTTGGACATGGACTGCTTCAGTATCTAAGGAGTCGCAAATGGTGCTGAACATTGTGCAATCATCAGCAAACATCCCCACTTCTGACCTTATGATGGAAGAAAGCCATTGATGAAGCAGCTGAAGATGGTTGGGCCCAGGACACCACCCTGAGGAACTCCTGCAGTGATGTCCTGGAACTGGGATGATTGACCTCCACCAACCACAACCATCTTCCTTTGTGCTAGGTATGCTTCCAACCAGCCGAGAGTTTTCCCCCTGATTTCCATTGACCCCAGTTTTACTAGGGCTCCTTGATGCCACACTCGGTCAAATGCTGCTGTGATGTTAAAGGCAGTCACTCTCACCTCACCTCTGGAGTTCAACTCTTTTGTCATGTTTGAACCAAGGCTGTAATGAGGTCAGGAGCTGAGTGATTCTGGCAGAACCCAAACTGAACGTCAGTCAGTCGGTAATTTCGAAGCTAGTGCAGCTTGATAGCACTGTTGATGACCCCTTCCATCAGTTTACTAATGATGGAGAGTAGACTGGGGGCGGTAGTCGGCCGGGTTGGATTTGTCCTGCTTTTTGTGTACAGGACATACCTGGGAAATTCTCCACATAGCGGGTAGATGCCAGTGTTGTAGCTGTAGTGGAACAGCTTGGCTAGGGGTGCAGCAAGTTCTGCAGCACAGGTCTTCAGCACTATTGCTGGAATATTGTCAGGGCCCATAGCCTTTGCAGTATCCAGTGCCTTCACCCATTTCTTAATATCACAGGGAGTGAATGGAATTGCCTGGAGGCTGGCATCCATAATGCTGGGGCCTCCGGAGAAGGTCGATGGGTCATCCACTTGGCACATGTGGTTGAAGATTGTTGCAAATTCTTCAGCCTTATCCTTTGCACTGATGTGTTGGACTCCCCCATCATTGAGAATGGGGATATTCGTGTAGCCTCTTCCTTCAGTGAGTTATTTAATTGTCCACCACCATTCACAAATGGATGTGGCAGGAATGCAGAGCTTAGGTTTGACCTGTTGGCTGTGGAATTGCTTAGCTCTGTCTATCGCATGCCATTTATGCAGTGTGGCATGCAAGCAGCCCTGAGTTGTAGCTTCACCACGTTGACACCTCACTTTTAGGAATGCCTGGTGCTTCTCCTGAACTCTTCATGGAACCAGGGTTGATTCCCTGGCTTGGTGGTAATGTAGAGTGGGGGATATGCCGGGCCATGCAGTTACATATTGTGTTTGAGTACAATCCTGTTGCTGCTGATGGCCCATTGTGCTTCATAAATGCCCTGTCTTGAGTTGCTAGATCTGTTCGAAATCTATCCCATTTAGCAGGGTGGTAGTGCCACACAACTTGATGGAGGGTATCCTCACTGTGAAGATGGGACTTCATCTCCACAAGGACTATGTGGTGGTCACGCCAATGCTGTCATGGACAGATGCATCTTTGGCAGGCAGGCTGGTGAGGATGAGGTCAATTATTTTATTCCCTCATGTTGGTTCTGTCACCACCTGCCGCGAAGGCAGTTTAGCAGCTATGTCCATAAGGTCTTGGCCAGCTCATTCAGTAGTGGTGCTACTGAGCTGCTCTTGGTGATGGACATTGAAATTCCCCAACCAGAGTATACTTTGTGCCCTTGCCGCCCTCAGTGCTTCCTCCAAGTCGTGTTCAGCATGGAGGAGTACTGATTCATCAACTGAGAGGGGCACGGTGCATGGTAATCAGGAGGAGGTTTGTTTGCCCATGTTTGACCTGATGCCATGAGACTTCATGGGGTCTGGAGTTGATGTTGAAGACTCCAAGGGAAACTCCCTCCCGACTGTTTACCATTGTGCCGCCACCTCTGCTGGATCTGCCCTGCCGGTGGGACAGGACATACCCAGGGTTGGTGATAGTGGTGTCTGGAACATTATCTGTAAGGCATGGTTCCATGAGTATGACTATGTGTAGTGATTGTACGTAAAACCTTTCCTACTGTTTTAGGGGTCACGTGATTGTACCGATGAATCAGCCCTAAGCATGGGTAATCTTAGGGGCAGAGCTTTCTAGTTGGTTCAAGCAGGTAGCTTCTGCATGAGCTTTGTAAATAAAGTTACCTGTTTCAAGTAAGAAACCTGTCCAGTACATCAAGTTTATTACAATTGGCGATGAGGATGGGATAGCTCTGATGCTGCACTGCACCTTAGGATTCGCCCATGAAAGATTGGAGCTAGTACATAGAGTGCCTAGATTTTGAGGCATCCCACCTCCACCACCCTCCCAGGCAGTGCATTCCAAATCGTCACCACCCTCTGGGTAAGAAAGCTTTTCCTCACATCCCCCTAAACCTCCTGCCCCTCACCTTGAACTTGTGTCCCCTTGTGACTGACCCTTCAACTAAGGGAACAGCTGCTCCCTATCCATCCTGTCCATGCCCCTCATAATTTTGTATACCTTGATCAGGTCGCCCCTCAGTCTTCTCTGCCCCAACGAAAACAACCCAAGTCTATCCAACCTCTCTTCATAACTCAAATGTTTCATCCCAGGCAACATCCTGGTGAATCTCCTCTGCACTCCCTCCAGTGCAATCACATCTATAATGTGGCGACCGGAACTGCACACAGTACTCCAGCTGTGGCCTCACCAAGGTTCTATACAACTCCAACATGACCTCCCTACCTTTGTAATCTATGCCTCGATTGATAAAGGCAAGTGTCCCGTATGCCTTTTTCACTACCCCACCAACATGCCCCTCTGCCTTCCGAGATCTATGGACACACACGCCAAGGTCCCTTTGTTCCTCAGAACTTCCTAGTGTCATGCCATTCATTGAATACTTCCTTCTCAAATTACTCCTTTCAAAGTGTATTACCTCACACTTTTCAGGGTTAAATTCCATCTGACACTTACCTGCCCATTTGACCATCCTGTCTATATCTTCCTGCAGCCCAAGACACTCAACCTCACTGTTAACCACCCGGCCAATCTTTGTGTCATCCGCAAACCTACTAATCCGAGCCCCCACATAGTCATCTGTCGTTTATATAAATGACGAATAATAGGGGACCGAGCACAGATCCCTGTGGTATGCCACTGGACACTGGCTTCCAGTCACTAAAACAGCCTTCTGTCATCACCCTCTGTCTCCTACACCTAAGCCAATTTTGAATCCACCTTATGAAATTACCCTGTATCCCATGTGCATTTGCCTTCTTTATAAGTCTCCTGTGTGGGACCTTGTCAAAGGCTTTGCTGAAATCTAGATAAACTACATCAACCGCACTACCCTCATCTACACACCCGGTCACCTCCTCAAAAAATTCAAATTTGTTAGGCATGACCTCCCTCTGACAAAGCCATGCTGACTATCCCTGATCAAACCTTGCCTCTCCAAGTGGAGATAGATTCTCTCCTTCAAAATTTTTTCCAATAGTTTCCTTACCACTGACGTGAGACTCACTGGTCTGTAGTTCCCTGGCTTATCTCTACAACCCTTCTTAAATAGCAGAACCACATTAACTGTTCTCCAGTCCTCTGGCACCTCCCCCGTGGCTAGAGTGGAATTAAAAATTTGGGTCAGAGCCCCTGCGGTCTCCTCCCTTGCCTCCCTCAGCAGCCTGAGTCACAAATCATCTGAACCTGGAGATTTGTCCACTTTTAAACCTGCCAACAACTCCAATACCTTGTCACTCCCTACATCAATTTGCTCAAGAACCTTGCAGTCTCTCTCCCCGAGTTCCATACCTTCATCCTCATTCTCTTGGGTGAAGACGGATGGGAAGTATTCGTTCAACACTCTACCGATGACCTCTGGCTCCACCCATAGATTGCCCCATTGGTCCCTAATGGGCCCTACTCTTTCCCTGGTTATCCTCTTCTCATTAATATACTTATAGAATATCTTGTGATTTTCCCTACTTTTACCAGCCAGAGCTTTCCCCTATCCCCTCTTTGCTCTCCTAATTGCTTTCTTAACCTCCACCCTGCACTTTCTGTACTCGACTAATGCCTCCGCTGATTTGCTCCCCTTGTACTTGCTAAAAGCTTCTCTTTTCCTTCTCATTGTATCTTAAATATCTCTGGTCATCCATGGTTCTCTGGGCTTGTTACTCCTTCTTATCACCCTAGCAGGAACACGTTGAGCCTGTACCCTCCCCATTTCCTTTTTGAACATCCCCCACTGCTCTTCTGTAGATTTCCCCACAAGTAGCTGTTCCCAGTCTACCTTGGCCAGGTCCTGCCTTATTTTACTAAAATCCACTCTCCCCCAATCCAAAACATTTTTTTGCAACTTGTCTGTTTCTTTGTCCATAACAAACTTAAATTGTACCATGTTGTGGTCGCTAAAATTAAAATGCTCCCCCACCACCACCTCAGCCACCTGTCCGGCTTCATCCCCCAGAATTAGGTCCAGCACTGCACCGTCCCTTGTTGGACCCTCTACATATTGACCTAAAAAGTTCTCTTGTACACATTTCAAGAAATCCACTCCATCCAAGCCCTTAACACTATGTCTATCCCAATTAATGTTGGGAAAGTTGAAATCACCTAATATAATTACCCTATTGTTATTGTTTTTACACACCTCCACAAATTGTGCACATATTTGCTCTTCAATTTTCCGCTGACTATTTTGGTGTCTGTAATAAACACCTAATAATGTGGCTGCCCCTTTTTAAGCTCTACCCACAAAGCTTCATTCGATGCCCCCGCCAAGATATCATCTCTCCTTACTGCAATAATGGACTCCTTAACTAATAATGCAATGCCTCATCCTCTTTTACCCCCCTCCCCTGTCTCGCCTAAAGATTTTATATCCCGGAATGCTAAGCTGCCAACCCTGCTCCTCCCTCAACCACATCTCAGTGATAGCTACTATATCACAATTCCACATGTCAATTCCCTTAACTCATCCATTTTACTTGTAATACTCCTGGCATTAAAGTAGAGGCCGTCCAGCCTTGCCTTACTCCCTTGAAACTTAATGCAGCTGTACTCCCTCGGACTTGATTGTTTTACTGTATTATGCTGTGTCCCTATTCTGCTAACATTCTGTGCCCCCTCCCCCTGCCGAATTAGTTTAAACTCCTCCCAACAAAACTAGCAAACCCGCTCACAAGGATGTTAGTCCAACTCTGGTTCAGATGTAGACTGTCCCGCTTGTACAGGTCCCACCTTCCCTAGAAACAATCCCAGTGATCGAGGAATCTAAAACCCTCCCTCCTGCACCAACTCTTAAGCCACATATCCATCCACGCTATTCTCCTTTTTCTGTGTTTACTAGCATGTGGCACTGGGAGTAATCCAGAGATTACAACCCGAGAGGTCCTGCTTTTTAGTGTACTGCCTGACTCCCTGAATTCTTGATGCAAGATCTCATCCCTCTTTCTACCTATGTCATTGGTACCAACATGTACCATGACGTCTGTGTTATCACCCTCCCCCTTCAGGATGCCCTGCAGCTGTTAAGTGACATCTCATCAGCGTTTCAGAAATTAATCTGTTACTGATGTGGGGGTAACCATGTACCGGAAACCTGCAGATTTAAGGAATGCCATTACTGCCACAAAAAAGGGCATGTAATAAAGCAATGCAGAGCGAAATCAAGACAGCCAATCAGACAGCAGACCAAGATGATTGAGGTGCGCAATATAACTGAACTAGAAGCTGCTGATATTGATTCTTATACAATGTCAAAGCAGTAAAAACTAAACCAATCACCGTCACCCTTCAAGTGCATGGAAGCCTCTAGTCATTGAAGTAGACACGGGAGCATCGACCACAGTGCTGGGAGAACTCGCATTTAAATACCTAAGTGAAGGTGCCCAGCTACTGAATCTGGAGCAAACCACGGCTCAGCTGAAGATGTACACTGGAGAGTCAATACAGGTAAAAGGCATAGCCACAGTACCTGTGTCCTATGGGCCACAATTCATCACAAAAAAATTCAGCTCAGCTGGTCAGAAATTTTTCAAGTGAGAATAGGCGGAATTCCTGAGCTGTTAAGAAATGCGACAATGTAGTTCATGATGAATTGGAAAAGATAAAAGGCCTACAAGCAAAAATCTACATAGATTCAAGGTGACACCCCGGTTCTTTGAGACCAGACCTGTGTCTTATGCCCTAAATGAGAAGGTGGATGCAGAATTGTGTTAGAGAAGCTAGGCATAATCCAGCCAGTCTAATTTTCTGAATGGGCAGCGCCCATAGTCCCTGTGATGAAAAAAGATCAAACTATTTACATTTGTGGAGATTACAAATTAACTGTGAAGAAGGCAGCTAATTTAGATAAATATCCCATCCTGAGGATTGAAGATTTGTACGCTAAGCTAGCTGGAGGAAAATCCTACACCAAATTGGACATGAGCCATGCATACCAACAGCTACAGCTGGACAGCACATCTAGAGGGTATGTAACAATCAACACGCACAAGGGCCTGTACCAATATACACACCTACCCTGTGTTGTGTCATTGGCCTGGCAATCTTCCAAAGGACCATGGAAAACCTATTGCAAGGACTTCCCTAAGTAGTAGTATATACCTAATGGGTCCTGATCACAGTATCAATGGAAGCCAAACATTTGGCCAACCTAGAAGAGGTTTTAAGAAGATTTTTGGAAGCTGGTATATGATTGAAAAAACAGAAGTATACTTTCCAAGCAATTGAGGTCATTTACTTGGATCATCGAGTGGATGCCCAAGAGTTGCATCCAGTAGAGGAGAAAGTCAGGACAATCAAAGAGGTGCCCTCTCCTATCAGTGTCACTGAAATCAATTCTTTTTTCAGCATGTTAAATTATTATGGTTGTTTCTTGCCAAACTTGTCAACAGAGTTAGCTCCTTTACACTTATTATTGAAAAAGAACCATTATTGTTCATGGGAGGCACAACAAGAAGAAGCCTTTGTAAAAGTCAAGAATCTATAACACTCATCATGTCTATTAGTACGTTATAACCCATTAAAAGAATTGCTATTAATCTGTGATGTGTCTCCTTACAGTGTGGTAGCAGTGTTGTCACACAGGATCAAAGATGGTTCCAAAAGGCCAATAGGCTATGTCTCCAGAACCACCCCCCCACCCCCAACAGCCGAGAAGGGTTATTCAGAACTTGAAATGGAAGGTTTATCAGTAACATTTGGAGTGAAGAAATTCCATCAGTATCTGCATGGTTGATATTTCACCATAATGTTGGATCATAAGCCATTACTGAGTTTATTTAGTGAAGATAATGCAATTCCGCTGATAGCCTCAGCCAGAGTTCAACTTTGATTTTATCAGCGTATGCGTATGAGTACAGCTTTATGCACCATCTGGGTGTGCATATTGCAAATGCAGATGCACTCCATCATCTTCCATTACCAGGTAGCATTATGCATCCTCCAGTGCCACAAGAAGTTGTACTTGTGTTGAATTTCTTGGACTCTTTGCCAGTCTTTGCGAAGCAAATAAGGAATTGGACAAACTGGGATCCAGTTTTATCAAAAGTCCGAGACCAGATAATGCAAGGATGGTCGAATGCACCAATCTCTGTAGAGATAAAACCATTGCATTCCTGTAAAACTGTGCTAAGTTGTCAAGATGGAATCTTGTTGTGGGGATCAAGAGTCATTGTCCTTTTGCAAGGAAGAAAACTACCCTTGACAGAGCTTCACAGTGCGCATCCAGGCATTTTGAAAATGAAGATGCCTGTGCGAAGCTATGTCTGGCGGCCAAGCATAGACAGTGACATTGAAAGCATGGTCAAGTACTGTCTCCAGTGCCAGCAACAACAGAAGTTGCTTGTTTCAGCTCCACTGCATTCATGTGAGTGGCCTGTTCGGCCCTGGGTTAGACTACATATAGACTATGTAGGTCCATTTTTAGGTACCATGTTTTTATTGATCATCGATGCACATTCTAAGTGGATGGATGTGTATGAAGTTAGATCACCGACATTGTGTGCAATTATTGAAAAGTTGCGCCAATGTTTCAGTGTACATGGCCTACCAGAAGTCATTGTTTCGGATAACGGTACTGCCTTCACTAGTATGGAATTCCAAAGATTCTTGAGTTTAAATGGAATTAAACATATTAAAACAGCACTATATCATCCCTCATCCAATGGATTAGCAGAAAGAGCAGTGCAAACCTTTAAATCGGGAATGAAGAAGTTATTCGAAGGAACGTTAGAAACTTGAATTTCATGCTTTCTTCTCAATTATCATAAGACTCCTCTTGCAACCATGGATTCAACATCATCTATATTACTGATGAAACACCACCTTCATACAAGGCTAAGTCTGTTGTTTACAAACTTAGAGGGGAAGGTAAAGAAGAACCAGAGTAGTCAGAAATTGAATCCTGATATTCATAGCAAAGCTCAAAAATTTACTATGGGTGATACAGTTTTTGTGCAAAATTTTGGAAATGGACCTAGTTGAGTTCCTGGTATAATTGTCTCTGAAACTGGACCTGATTGTTTGAAAACATGTGGATCATCTATGGAGTAGAGAGACACTCCAACAACCAATTATTCCACCTGTAATTGATTCGAACCTTTAATCCCTGAGGTGGCAGATTGACCTGGAATAGACATACCTGATGTCTCTGTCGAATTAATTAATTCTGAACTGCCATTGTCTAAGGATGTCCCTGGTGCTGCAGTTGCTGACCATGTCAATCCAGTGGGAGATTCTCAAGTCATAGAGCTATGTCATTCTAACCGAATTAGAAAACCACCTCAGAGACATGGCCAGAATTTTACTTAGGGCCTGCGGGCATGTGCCCAACAGGCCGGAACATAAAATGAAGCGAGATGACGTCGGGCGTGTGTCCCGACATCACCACGCACTGTTGCGATATTTCGCTAAGCGAGTGTGCGATGAAAATGGAGGTGCACCTACGATTAGTTAACGGAACAGTTAAGGCTCTTGAGGCACCAGTTGCCTGTGATTTTACGTAACCTGTGTGATTTTCAGGGCGTCGCATGAGCGTAATGGGCAGGCGGGTAGGCCACATTTTCAAAAACCTCATCCACGGGTGGGATAAGAAGGGTAAGTGGGCTCACTAATGCGAGTTGTTTGTACTTTGATTTATAAGTTGCTTCTGCAGGACAACTGCATTTTGCTTCAGAAGTGCTTTGACAGAAATAAGAGCCTTCAATTCAGGACTCCGGAGGAGTCATACCACTTGGGGCCTACCAGGTATCAGACAGCCTTCCCTCACCCTGCGAATGGGGATTGTGGGCTCCACTGGGAGGACCTCCTCTGAGGAGGAAGAGAGGGGCAGAAGGGGGAGGAAGCCAGGTGTCCCTTTTCAGCCTCCAAGGGGGCCACCTGTGGGAGGACAGGTGCAGGCACAAGGGGCACAGGGCCAACAGGAAGTCCAAGGCGGAAGGAGCTGTAGAAGACGCCACTATCCTGCTGCCAGGGTATACAGGCAGCGATGCAGCTACCTCAATATGTCTGAGGTGCAGTGCCAAAGGAGGCTCCGACTGTCAAGGGAGACAGTGGCCTCCTTCTGTCAGATGATTGGCCTTGAGATCAGCCCCAACTGTGTGTGTGGACACCCCATGCCATTGGCACTGAAGGTCACGGCTGCCCTCAATTTCTATGCCTCTGGCTCTTTTCAGAGCTCGGTGGGTGATCTTTGTGGAGTCTCCCAGTCAGCTGTCCATACTTGTGTCAAGCTGGTGACAGATGCTCTGTTCAGGTGTGCATTGACTTTCATCCACTGCCGCATGGACGAGGCCAGCCAGGCAGAGTGAGCCAGAGGCTTTGCAGCGATTGCTGGGTTCCCCCGCATCCAGGGTGCAATCGACTGCACACATGTGGCCATCAAGGTGCCAGAGGGTGAGCCCAGTGCCTTCGTCAACAGGAAGGGCTTCCACTCCATGAACGTGCAGGTAGTGTGTGACCATTGGATGTAGACTCTGCAAGTCTGTGCAAGGTACCCAGGCAGCTGCCATGATGCCTACATCCTGAGGCACTCCCAGGAGCTGAGGTTCATCAGTGCTCCAGTCCAGCTGTATGAATGGCTGCTGGGTGACGAGGGCTATCCCCTCAAAAGGTGGCTCATGATGCCTCTCTGCCACCCAAGAACAGAGGCTGAGCAGCTGTACAACAGGAGCCATGCCTCCACAAGGGCTGTGGTAGAGAGAGCCATCGGTCTTTTCAAGATGTGCTTCCGATGGCTGGACCGTTCAGGGGGCGCACTGCAATACCCTCCAATATCGTGTATCGCTGATAGTGGTTGCATGCTGCACCCTCCACAATCTGGTGCTGGAAAGGGGCAATGCTGTGGAGGAAGACGATTTAGACGCAGTTGCACTGACAACAAATGATGAATCCGGTTGTGAGCCTGAGGAAGAGCATGGTCAAGAGAGGGTAGACGCTGACCTGGGCAACCTCCAGGGAGGCAGGCACACCCGGGAGGCTTTGATCCAATGCTCTTTCAGCCAGCCTACCAAATAAGAACCACTACCACATGCCAGGGTTGCAGGCTCCATACTTGATACCTGACAGGAACATTTGCTTGGTGAACAACATGCACTATGTGCCATTTCAATAAAGTTCAATGACAAACAAGTCACTCATAACATCATAGGTTACCCTGCACCTGCAGAACTAATGAAGCACCCAGATGCTTGTTGAACAGAAACACATTTAATGATGTGGTGCCTGGCATACATAATGCAAATTAAATTGAAAGGTATTATCCATCAAACCAATAATATTTACCATAAAACTGGAGGGAAAAAATATCACCAGTGATAAGCCCATATTGTGCTTGAGGTGCTTTAAGTTTTTGCTTGCAGATGCTACGTCTAGGTGCTCTCCCCTCGCTGGCACCAGCATTGGAGACAGCCTGCTCATTCTGCTGTCCTGTTGGCCTTGGTGACCTTGGCGGGCAACCTCTGGCCCGGGGAGCCTGTGCTGGTCCTGCCTGGGTGGGAGCGGCCAGTGGCACAGCTGGCATTTCCCTAGTCGCTGCAGCCTCATCAGATGCCACGGTAACTGGCAGAGGGGCGGAGGAGCATCAGCCGTCATCCAGAACACCCTGAGAGAAGCCAGCGCCCTAAGAGACAACAGGCAGCTCGTGCGCCAATGTGAGGTCACATTGGACCTCCCTGGTCAGCATTGATGGACAGGCACCTAGCTAGGATACTGGATGCCCAATCCATCTCCCACACTGACACTGACCAGCTGAGATCATTGCTGGTGTAAGGGCTTGTAGGTCCAAGCGCACCCTCAGGAACCCTTGTTTCAGCTCCTGGAGGAGCCTCTCCATGAGAGTCGCCACTCTCTCCATGGAGGAGGCAGTGTGTTAGGCAATGAGGGTCATTGCATTGCAGATGCTCTGCATGGACTCCTCCATCATGGAGACCATGGCATGCATTCCCTCATGTCTCTCCGCCAGATCCTCCCACACACCCTGCTGGACACCCAGCACCTGCTGCTTCAGGGATGACTCCAGAGGCCCATCATCAGCCACCGACTGAGCATGTTCCTGGTTCCCAGCAGTCCTCTGACTGCCAGCATCCTGGGCACTCTCTGCATCCACCTGCACCACAAGCAAGTGTGAGGTACCCTGACCACTGTGCACCGAGATACTATCCGTCGATATAATGCCCACCAAGGTGCTGGTATCTGCACTGGTGCCTGCTTGGCTAAGAAGGTGTGACGCAGGTGCGTTTCCATGGTTACTATCCTCTGGGGTCAGCGGTAGGCCTTCAGGCACCTCACCCTGACGGGCTGCAGGTGAGCCTGAAAGAAAGAACAAGGACATGTCACTAGTTGAAGTTATTACGCTATCACTGTGCATGCCTGACACCCGGATCAGGATGCCCTCGTCATTCCATTATCAATGGGGATTCCATGTTCGAAGTTCACATAAATATAGAGACCACAGTGGAATGGTTGCTCTTACAGACATTCTGACTTCAGTGCACTGCACTCTTACCCCACCGTGGCACCCTAACCTCACCGCAGCCAGTTGACCTAGGTGCATGGCGCCTCTCCAGCTCCAGGGCCTCCAGCTCATATCTACTTAGGATTAGAAGGTGGGCCAGTCATCTGCCAATCTGTAACCTCTCTGCATTGTTATGGGATGTCTTCTCCTGAAAGGACAGAGGATCTATCTGCAGCGCCATTGCAACCTGGCCAACCGCACCTCGTAAGGCTCAGCCAATTTGTGACCTTTGAGCCGCAAGAAACTCAGTGCAAGCAGCCGGGGCTCACCCCCTTGTCCAGAAGCTGCCTCAGTGACATTTGCCACTCTCATTCTAAGGACTCTGAGGCCAGGTGGAGGGGGGTGGCCCGCTCCTAACTGCTGTGCTAAGTGACCCAATCCAACATGGTACTCACCCTTCCCGATTGCAGGAGATCATTGAACCACTTATGGCACTGCCCCCATGTGTGCCTCACCACATCATGGGAGCTCACCCTGGATGCCATCTCCTCCCAGATATGGTGAGGCACATCTATGGGGATAAGGATCTCTCTGCGTGCTGCCACCTCCTCCAGGAGGGTAGCGAAACACTCATCGGAAAAATGCGGGGACGACTGCCCCTCTGACCTGCCCCCCCGCCTGCTCTGTTCAGCACTTAGCTCCATGATGAGGTGCATCTGCTTCACTGGCAGCCTTTGCATGGCTGCTGCGGCCACTTTTGAATCGGCCGCCGGGTCACCGTTGGACCCAGCAGACATTGAGTTCCCCATTAACGGGATGCAAAACGGTTTCACGCCAGCCTCTGGTGGGAAAGGCAACCTGCCATCATTTTACACTGGCGGGAAAGCTATTTTTAAGCTCCCACCGCATTGTCCCTACCCTCCCTGTCCGCCATTAAACCTGCCGTGGGGAGGGGGCTAGAAAATTCCACTCAAAAAGGAGAATTTTCCCCCCATCGGGTGCGGAATGGATGGGAGTGGGCGGGGGTGTGCTGCCATTTTACATGGGTGGGCTAATTAAGGCTCACCCAGCATGACGTGCAGCTGGAAGCTCCCTGTGCAGGCGTGATGCACTCTCTGTGCAGGCAGGGGAAGTAGGCTGAGTAGGGGCCTGCGTGCAAAAGAGTGCAGAAATCTCCCTGAGACACAGAGCTACCTCAGGGAGACTAGTTTGATATTTGAAAATTTTAATAAAGAAACAAAAAAATTTAAGACATGTACCCTCATGTGACAGTGTCACATGAGCTGGTACATGTGAATGAATTTTATTAAAAAATTTTATTAAACTTTCAAAACCTTCGTGAAACCTCATCCCGCCCGTGGATGAGGTTTCATGATAAATGCGAAGGCCCCCTGGGCTCTTCACCTGCCCGCCAACCTTAAGGTTCGACGGGCAGCTCAGTATATTAGCTTAATTGGTGTTTAAATGTCTTAATAGGCCTTTGACTGGTTGGCGGGCGTGTAGCCGAGTCAGCTGAAATGCAAGAGCTCCATTTGCACAATGTCATGCTATTGAGCTGTATTTGCATATGCATTGCCCTTGTCGACTCATTTAAAGTGGGCATTAAAGGCTAATTAGATTCTTGCCTTTCAAAAAGTAATTTTTTAAAGCTGAACTGTTGGAATTTTGATAGTTGCACCAAAGTTATGAAAATGGGTACAACTTTTCGAGCCCTTCTACTCCTGAGATTTTTGGAATGAAGAGATAAGGGTGTCAGTATGACTTGTACCTCCAGTTGTCTGCCTACATCCAATTTAATCCAGACCTAGGTAGATAACTGCCAATTCAGGCTAAGGTTCACCAGGGAAGCAGTGATGAATTATACCATCTGCTGCAATCCATACAGTACCCGCAAAGCTCAAAATCTGAATGATGCGCAGTGATGTCAGGACGCGTCATTTTACGCATCGGCAAGCAGGCCCTGCTCCCACTCGTGGACCCGAAAATTCTGGCCAAAGAGTTTGAATTAACTACACACATGTTCAAGATGTAAAGTTGTTTCCATTACAGCTGTTAAAAGTCAGCACAATGTTTCTCCAAGCTACTTTTATTTAGATATGTCTTATTTCATGAATATTGAATAGAGTAAATTTTCCTTGTATTTTGCCAGGGTGAACTGGGAGTTCCAGGGTTACCTGGTCCACCAGGGTTTGGCGTCAAAGGAGATCCAGGAAAACCGGTGAGCCTCTTATTCATTTCAATTTTATTCCTTCTTATTACACTTAAAATATATAACATGGAGACCATTTTAATGTCAATGAGTTAAGCCAGGTGATTGATGTGAATTCCAGTTTTGCCAGTTCTTTTGAAACTAATGCAGCACACTATATTCGAGGATGCCATTTAAGCCATCATGAAATGCAAGAGCTCCATTTGCACAATGTCATGCTATTGAGCTGTATTTGCATATGCATTGCCCTTGGTGACTCATTTAAAGTGGGCATTAAAGGCTAATTAGATTCTTGCCTTTCAAAAAGTAATTTTTTAAAGCTGAACTGTTGGAATTTTGATAGCTGCACCAAAGTTATGAAAATGGGTACAACTTTTCAAGCCCTTCTACTCCTGAGATTTTTGGAATCAAGAGATAAGGGTGTTGGTATGACTTGTACCTCCAGTTGTCTGCCTACATCCAATTTAATCCAGAGCTAGGTAGATAACTGCCAATTCAGGCTAAGGTTCACCAAGGAAGCAGTGATGAACTGTACCAACACTGCAATCCATACAGCAGACAGCCTTCACTAGCAGTAGTCAATGTCGTAATTGTCTTCAATTTCTGTCTCTGGGTAATTCCAGGCTGCAACAGGCATATCTACAATATCTGGAGTGCATTGATACACCAAGCAGGAACTAGCATTTTGTTCATCAGAGCAAATAACTTTATAACTATTTCCATGGAAACGCAAAAATAGTATGACAGAACACTGCATTTTTTGTTTCAGACATAGCAGGATTCTCCAAGGGGAAACTCCAAGGGGTTATTGGTGTCACCATACTCATGAACACAATTCAATTCTTTTCAAAAACCATAAGGCATTGCCTTCCATTAGTGACCAGGTGATGAGCAGCATTGAAACATACAGATTAATGCTCAATTCCCAGGCAAGAGTCACCATCTCTGTGCCTGGTTTACTTAAAGGACAAGGGAAACTTGAAGGATGGCTCTTAGAGGACCCTGACTACTGATGCCTTTGTGAAAGCAGATACAATGTGGCCTACAGGAATAGTGATAGAGCCGACTATTGGCATATTGAGGTAATGTTTCAGAAGCCTGGGCAGATCACGGAGCAGATCTTACAGTACAATTCTGCCAAGATCTCAAGATTATACTGAAGGTTCTACAATGTTCCAATCTAAAGAGATCCAGCTGCCAAAGAGTGGGAGAAGAAGCCATTTCACATCCAAGGCTGGAGGAGGATACTGATGGTAACCCAAAAGCTGTTGCTGTGGAAGCACCATTGCAAAGCTGAAGAACATCAGATCTCGTTCCCAAAGATGAAGCATTCCCTGAGGTGCCTTGCCCATCCATTCCACTAACATTCCTGTACCAGCAAACACTGACAAACTTTAAGAGCACTTAATCTTTGATAGCATTGGGTGGGAATGTTGTTCAAGAGAACTGTCTATTCTTCAATTGTAAATCGTTCCAGCATACACCAATGACAGGCGATAAGAACAGGAGGGATTCCTGGTCAGCCATGTGATGGAAAAAAACTGGAGCCTCTGCCATCACTATCCATATCTCTGGACTACAACGTGCATGTAAAGGTGCATGTTACCACAACAACTCGGACTTTTTAGGGACTAGTTGGCTCAGTTAGCTGGATGTCAAGCATGGTTTAGATTGGTGCCTGAAAATGTTTCACTCAGTTGGACAAATAGGCCTTATCAAAGTTGTGTTCAGCTTCTGTACACAGCTTGCATAAGGACGTCATTAACCAGGGCTGTGGAGGATAGATGAAATAAAAACAGAAAATTCTGGAAATACTCAGCAAGCCTGGCAGCAGCTGTGGAGAGAGAAACAGAGATAATGGGAGGAATTTAATGCACCCCCAGAGTTGGGCATGGATGCGGGGGGAGTATATAATGGGGCACAGGAAGGTGCAGGGTGGGGAACCTGTCACCTTTCCAACTCCCTCAGGTTGAGTTTGGGGCAGGAAGGGTCGCAGATGGCCTTTTGCCCAGAGGCCAATTGACGCACTTAAGTGTCCGCTTAAGTGTCCACTTGAGGGCCTCTTATGTGTTTTATCCCACCACCACTGATAGAATACCAGCAGCCGGCTGGGGACACACCATGTGCTTGGGCAACCTGCCAGGTAAGCCCAGGCAAGCATGCCTGTAGCTTGGTGAGGAGGAAAATCCTTCCTACCTGCACAGCCCACGCACAACGGAGGGCCATAAGACCATAAGACATAGGAGCAGAAATTAGGCCATTCGGCCCATCGAGCCTGCTCCGCCATTCAATCGTAGCTGATAAGTTTCTGAACCCCATTCTCCCGCCTTCTCCCCATAACCTTTGATCCCCTTACCAATCAAGAACCTATCTATCTCGGTCTTAAGTACACAAAACTACGCAAGGGCCACCCACAGACAAGACCCCCACTTGCCCCATAAACCAAGACTCACACCCTTCTTGATGGGGCCTTGATGACTGGCCCTAGCGATCCTGCCTCAACTATCTTAAAACCTACATGAAACCTCATCCCACCTGTGGATGAGGTTTCATGCTCTTTCTAATTCCTGCCAGGTCTCCTGGCCTGCCCACCAACTTTAAGGTTGGATGGGCAGATCCACTAATTAGTTTAATTACTGTGTAAATGGCTCCATCAATGATCCTGCTCCAAGGCCCCTCTGTGGTAGCGACAGTGGCTACACTCTCAGTGGTGCTGTGGGTACTGGAGAGCTGCCAGCCTCTGATTGCTCACCACCAACTTCTCAAGGGCAGTTATGGACAGGCACTAACTGCTGGCCTTGCAATGCCCATGTCACATGAATGAATAAAAAAACATAGGTCGGACAGTAGGCTTCACTGTCCAAATTCTCCTTTATTTTCTGCAGCTATCTCACCCAAAATCCAAACCCATTTGAGAATTTGAACATGGCAGGAGGCTGTCTGAAGGAAAGGGACAGGTCATGGCAGCAGGGGAATCATCCACCCTGTCCTCCTTCATCTTCGAGCACTGGAGGGAAAGCACTGGCTTGACTGTGACATCTCAGACCTCAGTTAAACCTATGGATGCCATCACATGTTCTCGTGACGGTGGAGGAATCTTCTCCCCGGATTTAGGAAAGTCTTTTTGTGCTGGAGCAACAGACGCTGGAAATTTAAAATCAGAGCTTTCTTAAAAAGCCTGCAAGACGATTTACAGCTCTAACACGGGGCTGGCTGCTCTTTAAATATGGCACCACCTTTTGCACAGCCATCAGGTGATGCCGGCTTCCCAATGTCAGAGCCACCCCTCACCATGTGATCCAGCAGCAAGCCCCTGTCGCCTATATTTAAGATTGCTACCATGTAATCTTATTCAGCTGACACCACAGGCCTGCACCTGAACCCTAACAACAGAGGGTGCAGCGATGGTAAGTTTAATTCCAACAAGGGCAATAAGGGATGGTTAACAAATGCTGGTCTTTCCTGCAATGCCCACGTCCATGAAAGAATAAACAAAGACCGGGTGAGTGTGGACTTCATGTAATAGAGAGTGGGTGAGCGGGTGGATTTTATTTAAACAGAGAGTGGGTGAGCGTGTGGACTTCATTTAAAACAGAGAGTGGGTGAGCTTGTGGACTTCATTTAAAACAGAGAGTGGGTGAGCGTGTGGATTTTATTTAAAACAGAGTGGGTGAGCGTGTGGACGTTATTTAAGAGAGTGGGTGAGCGTGTGGACTTCATTTAAAGCAGAGAGTGGGTGAGCGTGTGGATTTTATTTAAAACAGTGAGTGGGTGAGCATGTAGATTTATTAAAAAAGAGAGTGGGTGAGCATGGGCTTCATTTAAAACAGAGAGTTGGTGAGCTTTTGGACTTTATTTAACAGCGAGTGGGTGAGTGTGTGGACTTTATTTAACACAGAGAGTGGGTGAGCATGTGGATTTTATTAAAACAGTGAGTGGGTGAGCTTGTGGACTTTATTTAAAACAGAGAGTGGGTGAGCATGTGGACTTTATTTAAAACAGAGAGTGGGTGAGCATGTGGACTCTATTTAAAACAGAGAGTGGGTGTGGGTGTGAACTTTATTTAAAACAGGGTGTGGGTGTGAACTTTATTTAAAACAGGGAGTGTGTGAGTGTGTGGATTTTATTTAAAAGTGAGTGGGTGACCGTGTGAAGTTTATTTAAACGGAGAGTGGGTGAGCATGTGGACGTTCTTTAAAACAGAGAGTTGGTGAGCATGTGGACTTTATTTAAACAGTGAGTGGGTGAGCGTGTGGATTCTCTTTAAAACAGAGAGTGGGTGAGCGTGTGGACGTTCTTTAAAACAGAGAGTTGGTGAGCATGTGGACTTTATTTAAACAGTGAGTGGGTGAGCATGTGGATTCTCTTTAAAACAGAGAGTGGGTGAGCGTGTGGACTTTATTTAAAATAGAGTGGGTGAACGTGTGGACTTTATTTAAAACAGAGAGTGGGTGAGCGTGCGGACTTTATTTAAAACAGAGAGTGGGTGAGCGTGCGGACTTTATTTAAAACAGAGAGTGGGTGTGTGTGAGAACTTTATTTAAAACAGAGAGTGGGTGTGAACTTTATTTAAAACAGGGAGTGTGTGACTGTGTGGATTTTATTTAAAAGTGAGTGGGTGAGCATGTGGACTTATATAAACAGTGAGTGGGTGAGCATGTGGACTCTATTTAAAACAGAGAGTGGGTGAGCGTGTGGATTTTATTGAAACAGAGAGTGAGTGAGCGTGTGGACTTTATTTAAAACAGAGAGTGGGTGAGCGTGTGAATTTTATTTAAACAGAGAGTGGCTGAGCGTGTAGATTTTATTTAAACAGCGAGTGGGTGAGCATGGGGACTTCATTTAAAACAGAGAGTGGGTGTGCATGTGGATTTTATTTAAAACAGAGTGGGTGAGCGTGTGGACTTTATTTAAAAAGGGAGTGGGTTAGTGTGTGGATTTTATTAAAAAAGAGAGTGGGTTAGTGTGTGGATTTTATTAAAAAAGAGAGTGGGTGAGCATGGGCTTCATTTAAAACAGAGAGATGGTAAGCTTTTGGACTTTATTTAAACAGCGAGTGGGTGAGTGAGTGGACTTTATTTAACACAGAGAGGGGTGAGCGTGTGGATTTTATTAAAACAGAGATTGGGTGAGTGTGTGGATTTTATTAAAACAGTGAGTGGTGAGCTTGTGGACTTTATTAAAAACAGTGAGTGGGTGAGTGTGTGGATTTTATTTAAAAGTGAGTGGGTGACCATGTGAACTTTATGTAAACAGAGAGTGGGTGAGTGTGTGGATTTTATTTAAAACAGAGATTGGGTGAGTGTGTGGATTTTATTTAAAACAGAGATTGGGTGAGTGTGTGGATTTTATTAAAACAGTGAGTGGGTGAGCATGTGGACTCTATTTAAAACAGAGAGTGGGTGTGGGTGTGAACTTTATTTAAAAAAGGGTGTGAGTGTGAACTTTATTTAAAACAGGGAGTGTGTGAGTGTGTGGATTTTATTTAAAAGTGAGTGGGTGACCATGTGAACTTTATTTAAACGGAGAGTGGGTGAGCATGTGGACATTCTTTAAAACAGAGAGTTGGTGAGCATGTGGACTTTATTTAAACAGTGAGTGGGTGAGCATGTGGATTCTCTTTAAAACAGAGATTGGGTGAGCGTGTGGACTTTATTTAAAACAGAGAGTGGGTGAGTGTGTGGACTTTATTTAAAACAGAGAGTGGGTGAGCATGTGGACTTTATTTAAGACACAGAGTGTGAGCGTGTGGACTTTATTTAAAACAGAGTGGGTGAGCGTGTGAACTTTATTTAAAACAGAGAGTCGGTGAGTGTGTGGACTTTATGTAATACAGAGAGTGGGTGTGAACCTTATTTAAAACAGAAAGTGTGTGAGCATGTGGACTTTATTTAAACGGAGCCTCGGTGAGCTTGTGGACTATATTTAAACATAGAGTGGGTGAGCGTGTGGACTTTATTTAAAGCAGGGAGTGTGTGAGTGTGTGGATTTTATTTAAAAGTGAGTGGGTTAGCATGTAGATTTTATTTAAAACAGAGAGTGGGTGAGCATGTGGATTTTATTTAAAACAGAGAGTGGGTGAGCATGTGGATTTTATTTAAAACAGAGAATGGGTGAGCATGTGGATTTTATTTAAAACAGAGAGTGGGTGAGCATGTGGATTTTATTTAAAACAGAGAGTGGGTGAGCATGTGGATTTTATTTAAAACAGAGAGTGGGTGAGCATGTGGATTTTATTTAAAACAGAGAGTGGGTGAGCATGTGGATATTATTTAAACAGAGACTCGGTGAGCATGTGGACTTTATTTAAACAGAGATTGGATGTGGGTGTGAACTTTATTTAAAACAGAGAGTTGGTGAGCTTGTGGACTTTATTTAAAACAGAGAGCGGATTTGGGTGTGGACTTTATTTAAAACAGAGAGCGGATTTGGGTGTGGACTTTATTTAAAACAGAGAGCGGATTTGGGTGTGGACTTTATTTAAAACAGAGAGCGGGTGAGCGTGTGGACTTTATTTAAAATAGAGAGTGGGCGAGCGTGTGGTTCTTATTAATACAGAGTAGGCGAGCGTGTGGATTTTATTTAAACAGTGAGTGGGTGAGCGTGTGGACTTTATTTAAAATAGAGAGCGGGCGAGCATGTGGTTCTTATTAATACAGAGAGTGGACGAGCTTGTGCTTCTTATTAATACAGAGAGTGGGTGAGCGTGTGGACTTTATTTAAAACAGAGATTGGGTGAGCATGTGGATTTTATTTAAACAGAGACTCGGTGAGCATGTGGACATTATTTAAACATAGTGGGTGTGGGTGTGAACTTTATTTAAAACAGAGAGTTGGTGAGCGAGTGGACATTATTTAAAACAGAGTTGGTGAGCGAGTGGACATTAAAACAGAGAGTTGGTGAGCTTGTGGACTTTATTTTAAACAGAGAGCGGGTGTGGACTTTATTTAAAACAGAGTGTGTGAGCATGTGGACTTTATATAAAGAGAGTGGGTGAGCGTGTGGATCTTATTAAAACACAGAGTGGGTGAGTGTGTGGACGTTATTTAAACAGTGAGCGGGTGAGCGTGTGGACTTTATTTATAACAGAGTGGTGAGCACGTGGACTTTATTTAAAACACAGAGTGGGTGAGTGTGTGGATTTTCTTTAAAACACAGAGTGGGTGAGTGTGTGGATTTTCTTTAAACAGCGAGTGGGTGAGTGCGTGGACTTTATTTAAAACACAGAGTGGGTGAGTGTGTGGATTTTCTTTAAAATACAGAGTGGGTGAGTGTGTGGATTTTCTTTAAACAGCGAGTGGGTGAGTGTGTGGATTTTCTTTAAACAGCGAGTGGGTGAGCGTGTGGACTTTATTTAAACAGCAAGTGGGTGAGCGTGTGGACTTTATTTAAACAGCGAGTGGGTGAGCGTGTGGACTTTATTTAAACAGAGAGTGGCTGAGCGTGTGGACTTTATTTAAACAGCGAGTGGGTGAGCGTGTGGACTTTATTTAAACAGCAAGTGGGTGAGCGTGTGGACTTTATTTAAACAGCGAGTGGGTGAGCGTGTGGACTTTATTTAAACAGCGAGTGGGTGAGCGTGTGGACTTTATTTAAACAGCGAGTGGGTGAGCGTGTGGACTTTATTTAAACAGCGAGTGGGTGAGCGTGTGGACTTTATTTAAACAGCGAGTGGGTGAGCGTGTGGACTTCATTTAAAACAGAGAGTGGGTGAGCGTGTGGATTTTATTTAAAATAGTGAGTGGGTGAGCATGTGGATTTTATTAAAAAAGAGAGTGGGTGAGCATGGGCTTCATTTAAAACAGAGAGATGGTAAGCTTTTGGACTTTATTTAAACAGCGAGTGGGTGAGCATGTGGATTTTATTAAAACAGAGTGGGTGAGCATGTGGATTTTATTAAAACAGAGTGGGTGAGTGTGTGGATTTTATTTAAAACAGAGATTGGGTGAGTGTGTGGATTTTATTAAAACAGTGAGTGGGTGAGCTTGTGGACTTTATTTAAAACAGAGAGTGGGTGACCATGTGGACTCTATTTAAAACAGAGAGTGGGTGTGGGTGTAACCTTTATTTAAAACAGGGTGTGGGTGTGAACTTTATTTAAAACAGGGAGTGTGTGAGTGTGTGGATTTTATTTAAAAGTGAGTGGGTGACCGTGTGAACTTTATTTAAACGGAGAGTGGGTGAGCATGTGGACGTTCTTTAAAACAGAGAGTTGGTGAGCATGTGGACTTTATTTAAACAGTGAGTGGGTGAGCATGTGGATTCTCTTTAAAACAGAGAGTGGGTGAGCGTATGGACTTTATTTAAACAGCGAGTGGGTGAGTGAGTGGACTTTATTTAACACAGAGAGTGGGTGAGCGTGTGGATTTTATTAAAACAGAGAGGGGTGAGCGTGTGGATTTTATTAAAACAGAGATTGGGTGAGTGTGTGGATTTTACTAAAACAGTGAGTGGGTGAGCTTGTGGACTTTATTTAAAACAGTGAGTGGGTGAGCATGTGGACTCTATTTAAAACAGAGAGTGGGTGTGGGTGTGAACTTTATTTAAAACAGGGAGTGTGTGAGTGTGCGGATTTTATTTAAAAGTGAGTGGGTGACCGTGTGAACTTTATTTAAACGGAGAGTGGGTGAGCGTGTGGACTTTATTTAAAACAGAGTGGGTGAGCGTGTGGACTTTATTTAAAACAGAGTGGGTGAGCGTGTGGACTTTATTTAAAACAGTGAGTGGGTGAGCATGTGGACTCTATTTAAAACAGAGAGTGGGTGTGGGTGTGAACTTTATTTAAAACAGGGAGTGTGTGAGTGTGCGGATTTTATTTAAAAGTGAGTGGGTGACCGTGTGAACTTTATTTAAACGGAGAGTGGGTGAGCGTGTGGACTTTATTTAAAACAGAGTGGGTGAGCGTGTGGACTTTATTTAAAACAGAGTGGGTGAGCGTGTGGACTTTATTTAAAACAGAGCATGGGTGACCATGTGGACTCTATTTAAAACAGAGTGGGTGTGGGTGTGAACTTTATTTAAAACAGGGAGTGTGTGAGTGTGCGGATTTTATTTAAAAGTGAGTGGGTGACCGTGTGAACTTTATTTAAACGGAGAGTGGGTGAGCATGTGGACGTTCTTTAAAACAGAGAGTTGGTGAGCGTGTGAATTTTATTTAAACAGAGAGTGGGTGAGCGTGTAGATTTTATTTAAACAGAGAGTGGGTGAGCATGTGGACTTCATTTAAAACAGAGTGGGTGAGCATGTGGACTTTATTTAAAACAGAGTGGGTGTGCGTGTGGACTTTATTTAAAACAGAGAGTGGGTGAGCGTGTGAATTTTATTTAAACAGATAGTGGGTGAGCGTGTAGATTTTATTTAAACAGCGAGTGGGTGAGCATCGGGACTTCATTTAAAACAGAGAGTGGGTGTGCATGTGGACTTTATTTAAAAAGGGAGTGGGTGAGCGTGTGGACTTTATTTAAAAAGATGGTGGGTTAGTGTGTGGATTTTATTAAAAAAGAGAGTGGGTGAGCGTGTGGACTTTATTTAAAACAGAGTGGGTGAGCGTGTGGACTTTATTTAAAACAGAGTGGGTGAGCGTGTGGACTTTATTTAAAACAGAGTGGGTGAGCGTGTGGACTTTATTTAAAACAGAGTGGGTGAGCGTGTGGACTTTATTTAAAACAGAGTGGGTGAGCGTGTGGACTTTATTTAAAACAGAGTGGGTGAGCGTGTGGACTTTATTTAAAACAGAGTGGGTGAGCGTGTGGACTTTATTTAAAACAGAGTGGGTGAGCGTGTGGACTTTATTTAAAACAGAGTGGGTGAGCGTGTGGACTTTATTTAAAACAGAGTGGGTGAGCGTGTGGACTTTAT
The DNA here is from genome assembly GCF_017639515.1 of Carcharodon carcharias. Taxonomy (NCBI): domain Eukaryota; kingdom Metazoa; phylum Chordata; class Chondrichthyes; order Lamniformes; family Lamnidae; genus Carcharodon; species Carcharodon carcharias. Next base: position 115,766,521 of record NC_054469.1, on the reverse strand, counting down.
TTAAAACAGAGTGGGTGAGCGTGTGGACTTTATTTAAAACAGAGTGGGTGAGCGTGTGGACTTTATTTAAAACAGAGTGGTGAGCGTGTGGACTTTATTTAAAACAGAGTGGGTGAGCGTGTGGACTTTATTTAAAACAGAGTGGGTGAGCGTGTGGACTTTATTTAAAACAGAGTGGGTGAGCGTGTGGACTTTATTTAAAACCGAGAGCGGGTGAGCGTGTGGATTTTATTTAAAACCGAGAGCGGGTGAGCGTGTGGATTTTATTTAAAACCGAGAGCGGGTGAGCGTGTGGATTTTATTTAAAACCGAGAGCGGGTGAGCGTGTGGATTTTATTTAAAACCGAGAGCGGGTGAGCGTGTGGATTTTATTTAAAACCGAGAGCGGGTGAGCGTGTGGATTTTATTTAAAACCGAGAGCGGGTGAGCGTGTGGATTTTATTTAAAACCGAGAGCGGGTGAGCGTGTGGATTTTATTTAAAACCGAGAGCGGGTGAGCGTGTGGATTTTATTTAAAACCGAGAGCGGGTGAGCGTGTGGATTTTATTTAAAACCGAGAGCGGGTGAGCGTGTGGATTTTATTTAAAACCGAGAGCGGGTGAGCGTGTGGATTTTATTTAAAACCGAGAGCGGGTGAGCGTGTGGATTTTATTTAAAACCGAGAGCGGGTGAGCGTGTGGATTTTATTTAAAACCGAGAGCGGGTGAGCGTGTGGATTTTATTTAAAACCGAGAGCGGGTGAGCGTGTGGATTTTATTTAAAACCGAGAGCGGGTGAGCGTGTGGATTTTATTTAAAACCGAGAGCGGGTGAGCGTGTGGATTTTATTTAAAACCGAGAGCGGGTGAGCGTGTGGATTTTATTTAAAACCGAGAGCGGGTGAGCGTGTGGATTTTATTTAAAACCGAGAGCGGGTGAGCGTGTGGATTTTATTTAAAACCGAGAGCGGGTGAGCGTGTGGATTTTATTTAAAACCGAGAGCGGGTGAGCGTGTGGATTTTATTTAAAACCGAGAGCGGGTGAGCGTGTGGATTTTATTTAAAACCGAGAGCGGGTGAGCGTGTGGATTTTATTTAAAACCGAGAGCGGGTGAGCGTGTGGATTTTATTTAAAACCGAGAGCGGGTGAGCGTGTGGATTTTATTTAAAACCGAGAGCGGGTGAGCGTGTGGATTTTATTTAAAACCGAGAGCGGGTGAGCGTGTGGATTTTATTTAAAACCGAGAGCGGGTGAGCGTGTGGATTTTATTTAAAACCGAGAGCGGGTGAGCGTGTGGATTTTATTTAAAACCGAGAGCGGGTGAGCGTGTGGATTTTATTTAAAACCGAGAGCGGGTGAGCGTGTGGATTTTATTTAAAACCGAGAGCGGGTGAGCGTGTGGATTTTATTTAAAACCGAGAGCGGGTGAGCGTGTGGATTTTATTTAAAACCGAGAGCGGGTGAGCGTGTGGATTTTATTTAAAACCGAGAGCGGGTGAGCGTGTGGATTTTATTTAAAACCGAGAGCGGGTGAGCGTGTGGATTTTATTTAAAACCGAGAGCGGGTGAGCGTGTGGATTTTATTTAAAACCGAGAGCGGGTGAGCGTGTGGATTTTATTTAAAACCGAGAGCGGGTGAGCGTGTGGATTTTATTTAAAACCGAGAGCGGGTGAGCGTGTGGATTTTATTTAAAACCGAGAGCGGGTGAGCGTGTGGATTTTATTTAAAACCGAGAGCGGGTGAGCGTGTGGATTTTATTTAAAACCGAGAGCGGGTGAGCGTGTGGATTTTATTTAAAACCGAGAGCGGGTGAGCGTGTGGAGTTTATTTAAAACCGAGAGCGGGTGAGGGTGTGGATTTTATTTAAAACCGAGAGCGGGTGAGCGTGTGGATTTTATTTAAAACCGAGAGCGGGTGAGCGTGTGGATTTTATTTAAAACCGAGAGCGGGTGAGCGTGTGGATTTTATTTAAAACCGAGAGCGGGTGAGCGTGTGGATTTTATTTAAAACCGAGAGCGGGTGAGCGTGTGGATTTTATTTAAAACCGAGAGCGGGTGAGCGTGTGGATTTTATTTAAAACCGAGAGCGGGTGAGCGTGTGGATTTTATTTAAAACCGAGAGCGGGTGAGCGTGTGGATTTTATTTAAAACCGAGAGCGGGTGAGCGTGTGGATTTTATTTAAAACCGAGAGCGGGTGAGCGTGTGGATTTTATTTAAAACCGAGAGCGGGTGAGCGTGTGGATTTTATTTAAAACCGAGAGCGGGTGAGCGTGTGGATTTTATTTAAAACCGAGAGCGGGTGAGCGTGTGGATTTTATTTAAAACCGAGAGCGGGTGAGCGTGTGGATTTTATTTAAAACCGAGAGCGGGTGAGCGTGTGGATTTTATTTAAAACCGAGAGCGGGTGAGCGTGTGGATTTTATTTAAAACCGAGAGCGGGTGAGCGTGTGGATTTTATTTAAAACCGAGAGCGGGTGAGCGTGTGGACTCTATTTAAAACCGAGAGCGGGTGAGCGTGTGGACTCTATTTAAAACCGAGAGCGGGTGAGCGTGTGGACTCTATTTAAAACCGAGAGCGGGTGAGCGTGTGGACTCTATTTAAAACCGAGAGTGGGTGAGCGTGTGGACTCTATTTAAAACAAAGAGCTGGGAGACTTCATTTAAAAAGAGTTTGGAGATAGCTGTTTGGTGAGTTGGTTTGAGGAGTATTTCTAGTCTTTAGATTAAAATAAGGTCTATGGTTAGTGTTTAGATCTCTCGTCTTTATTTTCTCTTTCATGAAAATAGCTTGATAAGTATAAGATCAATACTGGTGTAAATAATTAATTTCAATAACGTGTAAAGAGCACGGATCCTAGAGCAATTAATTAATTTAATTAAATAAGATCACAATGACAGGATGGGTGATGTGTTGCTGCTGCAGCATGTGGGAACTGCTGGATGCCAAGGTGATCCGGAGCAAACACATCTGTAGTAAGTGTTTGTAGCTCGAGGAACTTCGGATCAGAGTTAAGGAGCTGGAGTCCGAGCTGCAGACATTGTGCCACATCAGGGAGGGGAAAGCTCCCTCGACACTTTGTTCCAGGAGGTGGTCACACCCCTCAGATTAGATCATTCGAATTTGGTCTGTGATCAGGGACAGGAGGGTGTGACTGCAGGTGAGGCAGGTATGGGGACCCAGGGCGTAATGTTCAAGGACCCTCAGCCCCTACAATTATCCAACAGGTAGAAGTTTCTTGCAAGCTCTATGGACGAGAGCAGGGACTGCAGGGATGATGAATGCACTGACCATGGCACCGTGGTACAGGGAGCAATTCAAGTGGGGGAGGAAATAGGAACATAGTAAGGGACAGTATAATTAGGGGGATAGATACTGCCCTCTGCAGCCATGAGCATGAGTCCCAAAGGCTGTGTTGCCTGCCCGGTGCCAGCATTAAGGACATCTGCTCAGGGCTGGAGAGGAACTTGGAGTGGGAGGGGAGGGATCCAGTTGTCGTTATCCACATTGAAAGCAATGAAGTTGATAGGACTAGAAAGTAGGTTCTGCTGAAAGAATTTAAAAGTTAGGAACTAAATTAAAAAGCAGAACCTCCAAGGTAATAATCTCGGGATTACTATCTGAGTCACGGGCAAACTGGCATAGGGTAAACAAAGTTAAGGGATTAAATGTGTGGCTGAAAGATTGGTGTGGGAGGAATGGGTTTCGGTTCATGGAGCACTGGTACCAATACTGGGGTAGAAGAGAGCTGTTCCAGTGGGATGGGCTTCACTGGAAGCATGCTGGGACCAGTGTCATGGTGAATCAAATAACTAGGGCTGTAGAGAGGGCTTTAAACTAAATAGAGTGGAGTGGGTTCTGGAGAGGGGATAGGTAGGCTTACAAAATAAAAGGATATGGCAGCATTGCAGGGCAGCTACTTAGGTAATGATACCCAGAGCGTGACAGGAAAGGACAGAGTGTACAAACATTAAAAAAAAGCAGCAAATAGGGTCAAAGGGGGGAAAATGGTAAAAAGACAAAACTAATGGCTCTTTACATAAATGCACATAGTATTCAGAACAAAATAAATGAATTAATGATACAAACAGAGATTAATGGGTATGATCTTATAGCCATTACAGAGACATGGTTACAAGGAGATCAAAGTTGAGAAGTAAATATTCAGAGGTATGTGACTTTTTGAAAGGACAGGTAGGAAGGAAAGGGTGGTGGGGAAGCTTTATCAGTACAAGATGGAATAAGTACAATAGCAAAAAATATTCTTGGATCGGAAGATATAGAATCCATATGGGTGGAGGTAAGAAATAACAAGAAGAAGATGATACTGGTGGGAGTAGTCTATAGGCCCCCTAAAAGTAGCTATGCTGTAGGACAGAGAATAAATCAGGGTGACTTTAATCTCCATGTAGATTGGGAAAATCAAATTGGCAGAGGCAGACACAAGCAAAAATTCATAGTGTATTTTTAACCACTTTCTCAACCTGTCCTGCTATCTTCAATGACTTGTGAAAATATACCCCCAGGTATCTCTGTTCCTGCACCCCCTTTAGAATTGTACTCTTATATTGCCTCTCCTCATTATTTTTACCAATGTATCAGTTCACATTTCTGTGCATTAAATTTTATTTGCCACGAGCCTGTCCATTCCACCAGCCTGTTTATGTCCCCCTGGAGTCTATCACTACCCTCCTCATGGTTCACAATACTCCCAAGTTTTGTGTCATTTGCAGATTTTGAAATTGTGCCCTGTACATAGCAGTCTAGCTCATTAACATATGTCAAGAAAAGCAGTGGTCCTAGAACTGACCCCTGAGGAACCCCATTCACTAACTTCCTCCAGTCTGAGAAACTACCATTCACTCTGTTTCTTGTCACTCGGCCAAACCCGTCTCCATGCTACCACTGGGTCTTTTATTTCATAGGCTTCAACTTTGCTGGCAAACCTATGAAGTGATTTCTGGTATGATCACACATTAAAACTTCACTGATAAAAATGGAAAAGGACGCAAAATATTAAGTAAAGCCATCCCCTGCTCCCCATTTAAAATAGTCTATAGAATGGCCCCTTACAATAACCTTGCACTTGGATATTCAAACAAAAAGTATTGTTTTATATATAACTAAAATAAACTATTACTAGAAATTACTTTTATCAGGCAAACACTTTGTGATTGCATTTCTAATCGATTAGTCATTCTATTGAAATAACTTACAGATAAGAACAGCTCCAATATTCTAAAGGGGCTATGATCACACATAGACACACATTTGCTTATTTTGGAAAACTTATTAGTTTTGGCAGTAGCATCTCTACCTCTGGGTCAGAAGCTCCAGATCAAACTCAAGGACATAATGGCCACAAAAGATGCATTCATAACTTGGCCAAACAGGTTGATTATCAGCCTATAAGTCCTTCCAATAAGCCTGATAGCGGATGGTAAGAGCAGGACAGTTTCCAGGTCAGCCATGCTGTAGAAGGCAACAGCAAACCACTCTGCCAAGCGTAACCATTCCAATGGAAGTCCATGGTGGCCAATGCCTTCATAGAGCATGGCACCTGGAGGAAAAGGAGGAGGATTATCACAGAATCACAGAATTTTAACAGCACAGGAGGCCATTTGACCCATCGTGTCTGCACCTGCTCTCCAAATGAACATTATGACCTAGTGCCATTGCCCTGCCTTTTTCCCGTACCCATGGACCTTGTTTCTATTCAAATAATTATCTAGTGTTCTCTTGAATGCCTCCACATTTCCAGGCAGTGCATTCCAGACCCGAACCACTTGTGTGAAAAAGTTTTTTCTCACGTCACATTTATTTCTTTTGTAAATCACTTTAAATCTGTGCCCTCCTGTTCTTGATCCTTTTACGAGCGGGAACAAATCTATCAAATCTCCTCTTAGGCATCTTCCCTCCAAGAAGTCTCAGCCTCTCCAATCTATCCTCATAGCTGAAGTTTCTCATCCATGGGATCATTCTTGTAAACCTCTTCTGCACTCTCTCTAATGTGTTCACATCCTTCCTATAATGTGGTGCTCAAAGCTGTACGCAATATTCCAGCTGAGGCCTAACGAGCATCTTATATAAATATGGCATAACCTCCCTGCTCTTGTACTCTATGTCCCTATTAATAAAGCCCAGGATACTAAATGCTTTACTAACTTCTCCCTCCACCTGTCCTGCCACTTTCAATGATCTATGCACATATACTCCCAGGTCTTTCTGCTCCTGCACCCCCTTCAAAATTTCACCCCTTATTCTATATTGTCTGTCCATGTTCTTCCTACCAAAATGCATCACCTCACAATTTGTGACGGCTGGTCTTCCAGCTGAAGCAATATTTTTCAGTTTTGAGATTTGCTATGGAACATGACATTTTAGCTTAGTTCATGCTCCCAGTAGCCTCCACTCTTTGTTGTTTTCAAAGCCAGCAACTTTGTTGCATGAAAGGGTAAATTTAATGAAAATGCATTCCATGTACAAAACGTTGCTTGATGAAGCACATGAACACATATTGGGATATTTGGAATCATGCCTGATTTCCCAGTATATGCTCCCAGCAGGTAATACTCTATGCCACAGATCAAAATTCATAACATTTAGTCATAGTAATCAGGTTACCATTGCAAATGCACAATTGATACAAAGGATCTTACAGTAAAATAAAGTATTGAACCAAAAATGTGAGTGTAGTTATTTTCAGTTGCACATACAAATGCAGTATTAATAAGATTTGAAACATTTAGGTTGATTTTCTTCCCTACCTGGCAGACATATGCACTTGAACTCACAAGCACTCTACCTGACTTCCCAGGATTGGAAAATGCCACAATACAAAACCCAGCACAAAAGAAACTGAGACTGGTGTATCATTTAACTCTGCTTTGCACCAGAGAAGTATCATCCAGACTTAAAGCAGAGGAAAATTGCCCCTACATGATAATGATTAATTATGTAACTGCTCAATTATCTTCGTACCACACAGTTAAGGAGCACTTGTCTTAAAATGGTATGCCGTTTCACTTACTGCTCTCTTCGGTTCCGGAAGCTAGTGACTTGTGGTGATACTGATTACTTGTCCAAGAAAAATGTCACTTGATTTGTCCCAACTTTTTCATCAGCTGCAGTGATCTCAGTTCCCTTCCTTTATCTAATTTGCATAGCTGCACTTTGTAACAAAAAGAAAAATTAACTGCAAATGCAGGAAATCTGAAACAAAACCAGAAAATGCTTGAAATATACAATAGGTCCATCAGAAGTAGTGAAGAGAAAGGATGGGTTAATATAATCCTTCACCAGAACTAAAAACTAAAAGATAAGCAACCATTTAATAGGATTGGTGGGGAAAGGGTGAAGGACAAGGGGCAGACTACAGATACTCGAGTCACAGAGAAAAAATTTAAGGACTTAATGGCCTACAAAGTACATAATAGACAAGCAGGGAATTGTTAAATGATATAAAAGATCATCTCAGCGAGGCAATTAGAAACTTTGAAAGGACAAAAGTGCAAATAGCTAAGAATATGAAAAGGCATTCAAGAGGCCATGATAAGGAAAAAGGATGTAGTTGGCCAAAAGGAAAAAAACTTGAAGATGAAAACATAAAAATGAAACATGCTGTAGGTCCTCCAGTTCTGAAAGGAGTTCTTTTATGCCCTGTTCTCAGTATTTGAATTTACTCTTCATTGTGGTACAGCCACCAATGTACAGCTTAACAGCTGTCCTATAGGTTGGTGTGAGTGTATGAAAGCTGCTGCCAAGATAATCAGATTTTTTTAAAAATTCATTCCATTACCTTAAGGATCCATTGCTCTTTATTCATTATCCTAAACTCAAATATGTATTTCTTTTGTACTTAACAAGAGCAAATAAATGCAATATTTACAAGTGATCATATCTAATCTGGGAGCCACACATTTAACCTGTTTTACAGGTTTAAACGTGACAGGGCAGGTTTTGCAGGACTTGGGAAAGTTAAGTGCCCTTAAAACACTGCTAGTGGGCCAGGTAGAGCAGGAGTGCTTTCCACCAGCCCTGACAAATTTATCTTATTCCCTTGCATCGCACTTTTCATCTAGAGAATCCCCCATTGGATTGGGCATCAGACCACTGTAAATAATGGATCTGACCACGTGCTCCCCAGGGCCAAATCCCCAACTTAACGTCTGGGTTGGACCCCTTCTCTTCCCCACATTCCCACTAATATGACAGCAGGTTCCTTACCTACTTCTGTCACTCTGGCTCCTCTGGAGTGCTTCCTGCTCACCTGAGGTCAACCTTGTCAATCAAGCTGGCTTCCAGGCAGGGAACCTGTTAAAAAAAATCAAATTTCAGGTTCTCTGACCAAAACTCTTCCTCTCCGCTTGAGAAACCTGCCCCTGTCGATATCGGGGCCATATTGATGGTTATAGTATTAGACCAAAATGAAGTGAATTCCATTTGAAACAATTGGGACTTGACATTTCTTCAGATTCATTTTAAGGTGTGTGCACAAACTGTGAAACATGTTGGGATATTGCATTTAGTGCAGTGCATTGCCAATTGGCTCCTGTCACATGCGTCTTATGCAGCCAATAGCATCCCCAAAGTAGATTTCCTGGATTTGCTAAGGCTGAAAAGTAAAAGTGTGTTCTTCCAGCTGACATTAGAGTGTCTGGCAAAGTCCCCCCACTGCATTGAGGATGCATGGTGAGACATATTTGTCCATGCAGCCGACTAAACTGGCATAATCACAGCATTTGAGGGGCATGATATGAGAGGATTATTCAAAATACATTTCAGCAAGGAGTGGCAATAATGTAGAGAAATTCTTCTGCTGATTTTAGTTGAGGTGGTGTGTAAGTGTGTTGAAGTGGATTTGTGTTTGTAACTGGAACAATTTGGCATTTAGGTTATCTTGCTATTTTCCAGGGTGAGCCTGGTAAAAGGGGACCCAGTGGCTTTTTTGGACATCCTGGACCAACTGGACCTGCCGGACCTAAGGTAATTTCCTTTACGTTGGCCTGATCTTTTACTATTTGAAAAACAAAAAGAGATAATATGCTGATACCAGTAGCATATCATAGAACTATCCATGTTATGTTCTATTTTTAGTTAGTATTTCACTGTAAATGAAAAAAACCCATTTAGGAATAATATTTGAATCATTAATTTAAGCAGCTGGAAAGTCATTTGCAATTTTTGCCTGAATTTTCAACATATGATTCTATGGCTTGGCTGCCCCTGAGAAAGTGAAGTTAGATAATGTTTAAAGGATCATCTCTAATTTAAGAAAATTACTAAAAAAATTTAATATATGTAACTTGTCAAGATTGATTACGACCACTGTTTTTGCCTTATTTCCATGACTGGAAATTGAATATAAGGATAATTTTCTGCTCCCAGCATAGAAGACCAGGAGCATGTATCCGAATATTGGGTGGGAAGAATTGTGCACATCTGTAACTCAGCTGGCCTAATGCTATATCCAGATCTATTAAAGAAGAGGTTGCATTGCATAACTGCCATTCAATGTTCAGACCTGAAAATGGAAAAGCAGAAAATGTACCCTACAATGTTTCTTTATTTAGCCTAATTTTCCTTGCAGTTCTCATTGCCTGTTAACACTTTCATTACAACATTAATCGTGGAGCTGATTAGTCGTTGAGCAGGGATTGGGCTGGGAGAAGAAATCAGAGGAATAGTTACTCTTGCATATTTCCTAGAATGGTAATCCTGGAATTTAAGAATGGTACTGACAGAAACAGTTATCCTGCCTGCAACTTCCAAAAACCTTTCCTTACAGAAATTCAATAATAACGTTTTTCACTTTTAACAAGAGAAAAGCAATATCAAGGGATGTAGTAGGGCAACTTAGTGGGATTGGGTGAGGGCATATGACCCATTACTACTTAGGCTGCAAAAGTGTTAAATATGTTTTTCGCCTCAGCTTTTACCAAGGAGGAAATGGGTAACTTATTTCTTCTGGAAAGGTGATTAGGGGTTGTTACAAGGTAAGCTGTGATGCTATTCACATAACTTTAAGAGCTTTACAAACTTAGGGTAAATAAATCACTGGAACTAGATAAGATGCACTTGAGAATTCTTAAAGAAATAAGGGTTTTGCAATTGTAAGGTTCATAAGATTGCTATGTTTTGACTGTATCTTTTGGTTATAAGATTATTATATTTTGGGACAAATGAAAGGGGTCATGTCACATGTACTGGAGTCTGCCTGACAATAAGCCTGGTTGCCTTAGAGATTAAAGGGACTCAGTTTGTTTTATTGAGAGGTAGGTACGCAGTGAGTGGATCCTGAATCTCCCAAAGTCCCTGAAAGGTGTTATAGTTGTCAAGTTGTAAACAGTTGTGTTGGAAACTATCCCTTTATTTTTAAGATGAAAGAATTGGGATCAAAGATAACTGATCAGCATTTCTACTTAGGTACAAAGCTAATATGTTTCTCATTGCCATGGGGAAGAGGTTAGAGGAAGCCATTTTGGAATCAGGTTACAGGCTTCCCTATAAACCCATGAATATTACAGACAGAGAGCAGTTGCAGTTTTGTCTTGTGTGGTCTATAGCCAACTGAGAGGTAGAGATCAAGAGAGAGAATCTCCCAGGCTTGCACCTTAAGCAAAGAAAATGCTGACTTTATCATTCGCCACACAGAAAGCCGGTGGGAGCTCAAGCTCAGGTTGAAAGATCAAGTTCGTGAGGAGTTAAGGAAGCTGGAAGATTTGCCCAGCTTGGAGCTAGAGGAAAACAATCCACAATCATAGTGAGAGATAGTCCTGGGATTAAAAGTTACCTGGCTGGGAAAGCAAAAAGGAAGCAATCTATTGGAAGTAGGAGCAACAGTGAACTGTTTGTAGTAGAAACCATAATGCTGTGGAGAGTGCATTGAGTGATAAGTAAAAATGAACCATTTTTTTCTGTAGTTTAAAGTGTAAACTGCCTATGAAAATAGATTAGTTTTTAGTGTTTAGTCATTAGTTGGTCATTTGTTATGGTAGAAGTTTTCTTTCAGCTTTTAAATGGATGTTCAAATTTCTCTTTAAGCTTTATCACTTTCTACAGAGGTCATAACAAGGAGGGACTTGCAGGAAATCTGACACAAAACTTTAATAAATCAGTGAACACTGAAGTGGTACCTGCAGACTGGAAAAAGCAAATGTTGCTTCTGTATTTTTCTAAAATAGGAAAAGTGACCCAGGAAACTACAGGCCAATGGGTTTGATGTCAATTGTGGGTAATGTTATGGAAATTTTTATTTAACATAAGATCATAGAACATCTGGATAGAAATAAAGTTATAAATAAAAGCTGTTGTGAGTTTATGGAAATTAACAGATTAGCTCTGGTTGGAGAAATTGGGTGAGGTGCAGTTATGTGATAGAAAAATATCACTGAAACTGAAAGGAAGAATCTACAAGATATTTGTGTGACCGACTTTGTTATATTGTTTAGAAACTTGGGTAACATCAAGAAGAGAGGAACAATGACTGGATACTAATGAGATGCAGATGCTGAGATGGATATGTGGAGTAATGAGAACGGACAAGATCAGGAACCAGCACATGAGGGGGTCAGTAGAGGTTACGGGAACATCAAATAAAATAGCCGAGAAAAGATTAAAATGGTGTGGTCAACTGTTGTGGAGTGGAAATATGGTGAGACGAGTGATGGAGATAGGACTGCCTGGAAGAAGGAGAAAAGGAATCCCTGAGACCAGATGGAAAGATGTAGTGGTGAGAGAGTTAAGTGCAGCTGGATTGGGAGAGGAATGGGTGGCTGACAGGAGGAAATGGAGAAGGAAGGTTAACTGGCAATGTGGCGACCCCTAAAATCAGACAAGCTGAAAGAAGAGGAAAGCCATTATAGTTGGTAAAGGGGAGGTGTTGCCATTCATCTTGCTGGTTTTCTTTGAAGGTATAACAAAGGCACTTGATAAGATTAAGGCAGTGGATGTGATTTACTTTGATTTCAATGAGACATTTAATAAAATTACTCTGAAAGAGTAAAATTTAATAAAGTTACTCTGATAAAATAAAGTAAGGAGAAATCAATAGGAACATTTTAAAATGGATGTGTAATTGGCCGATTGATGGAACCTGAGGTATTGGTTTAACAATCATCTTGCAGATTGTTATCTGTTGGATCTCACAGGGGTTTCTTCTGTTTAATTTTTTTTACAAATGATCTGGAGCTAGGGGTCACAAGAACAGTGGCTGAATTTGATAATGATACAAAGCTAACGAAGCTGAACTAGAGTAACCTAAAGGAGGATTTGAAGATACTTGGGAATTGGGCAGACATGTGGCAGATGAAATTCAATATAGATAAATGCATAGTGCTTTATATGAGGTCAAAATTCCAGTAAGATATTGGCCCGTAACTTCTGCGCTCCCCAGCATTGGATTCGGGGGGTTCCCCAAAGATGCACTGGGGAATCCCTCTGGCAGGTTCCCAAGTAAGGGTTAGCATGGCAATTGTCCAGAAGTGCATGCTTCCTCTGGACAATTGCGCTGTGCTGGGAACCATCCGAAAGTGCAATTTAAATCATAAACTTCGGATGGTTCTGCCGGGATTATACCAATAGTTACTCAGAAAAACTTTGAAGAATTAAAACCTCTTCTAATTTCTGACCAATTATTGTAAAGAAAGACCCAGACTGACCCCACAGGCCTCCCCCCTCCTCTCTGACCTCCCCACCCCTCACCTCCTCCCCACTGCACCTTTGACCCCCAACCATCGCCTTGACCTCGGACCCTGCAACCATCCACCCCCGACTTCGGACCCTCTTCACGGCGCCCCCCCCCCCCCCCAACCCCGGCCCCTTCCGGCCTCGGACTCAGCAACCACCTAACACCCTAATGACCCTGGACCCCCCCTCCCCAATCTCGGACCCCCAACCTGGGACTTTCCCACCCCCCCGGACTTCTGACCGACCCCCCCCACTCCTCCATTCAACCCCTGGACCACCCCTCCCCCAGCCCCTGGACCACTCCCTCCTCAATCCACAGACCACCCCCCAACCACCCCAGACACCCCAAATCCTATATACTTACCTTAGTCACTTACCTTCCCCCGGCCTGTCAATTTCCCTGGTCCTTTAAACTTACCTACTTCCTTGAATACACTGGATCTAGATCTCGCTGGGGCCTTTTGATGCTGGCCCCCAAGCAGCTCCAGTGAATGCAAGTGTCAACATTATTTTTAAGCCCAGGTAAGTAGGTATTTATTTCTCCTAATTTCTGCAGGCCAGCACTTTCCAACGCTAGTTGGAGGTTACGGCCCACTATGTATATGGAAAGAAAATAATGTACACGTAAAATGAAAGATCTAGATTGATTGAGAATAAATTGAAGCTATCACAGCAATGCTTGGCAGAAACAAGCGAAGCAAGTCCGATGTTGGGATATATTGAAAGGTCACTATTGAGCAAATACAGGTATCACCCGATTAAAGTATGTTCTAATAACACATTTTTGTTTTAGCATATTTGGTAAATTAGGGACGTTCCCCAAATAGCACTGTTGTCATTTTCGTTTTAGTACAGTTACTGAGCATGATTAGTCTTTTTAAAAACAAACTGCCACTTCGCCATCCCCCCCACTCGCCACTACCCTCCCGACCCTCTTGCTCGACAACCCACCCACTTTGCCATCTTACTCCCTGACCCTCCCGCTCACCAACCCTCCCACTTATGGCCTCACACACCTGCCGACTCTCCTGCTCACCAACCTCACACTAACCAACCCGCTCGCTTACCAATCCTCTCGCTCACTCCTCCTCTTGCTGCTGACCCTTCCGCTTGCTGACCCTCTCGCTTGCCATTCCTTCTGCTCGCAATCCTCCCGCTCGCAAGTTCGCTGACCCTGCCACTCACCGATCCTCTCTTTGCTGCTTCGTCTGCTCACCAACCCTACTGTTTGCATGACCCTCCCACTTGCCACCACTCCCAACTCACCTCCCTCTCTTGACTCGCCCCCTCCCCTGACCCATTGCCTCTCCCAACTCATTGCTTCCCTTCCTAATCCTCCTGCTCATCACTTCCATCCCCGACCCTCCTGCTCCCTCCAACTCGCAGCTCCTGTCACTCTCTCCGTCTCGCTGTCCCGTCCAGGCCCTCGCTCACACCAATGGTTAGAGAGAGGGAATCAGTGAGCAAGAAGGAATGCCAGAGGGATGGAGTGAGCAGGTGGATCAGCAAGCAGGAGAGTTGGGAAGAAAAACGGCAAGTATGAGGGTCAGGGAGCATGAGAGGTGGTGTGTCAGAAGAGGTGGTGAGCCGGAAGGGTCATCAAGTGGGAGGGGCAGCAAGTCGGGAGAGCTGACAAGCAGGAGAGTCAGCGAGTGGGAGAGATGATAAGTCAGGAGAGGTGGTGAGCTGGCAGGTGGGAAGCAACAAGCAGGAGGTAAATTAAAAGAGTAAATTAGTAAGAGTTAGTAAAAGTGGGTAAGAGGATTTTGGGGCCAGGAATGTTTGAGGCAGTCAAAATGTTTTTAATGTAAAAATTACAGATCAGGAGTCTAACCCACTCTTATTGGATGTTTTCTTATGGATAAGTGATCTTCATTTAGCACATTTTCGTTTTGCACACTTTTTTCAGGAACACATTAGGGGTGCTCAGAATAATATATACAGCTCCGATTGCCACAGTACAAAAAGGATATTGCAACCATTGAACTGATACTGAAAAGAGCAACTAAAACGATTGAGGGGATGAACGGTGGCTTATGGGGGGCTGTTATATAAATTAGACATATTCCTACTGGAAACATGATGGTCAAGGAAGTGGCAAACTTGCCAAAGCTTTCTAGGAAGTGTCAAAGTAGTCAAGGAACTGCCCAAGGATACTAGGTAAATTGGCATTGAGGGGATAAGAGCAAATGGTGGCAGGTGAGGCATATAAGTTGGCATTGAGGGTATAGGGGTCATGGGAGTGGGTAGGGGGCACTAAGTTAGCATAGGGAGTATGGAGGTCATGGGAGTGGGTAGGGGGCACTAAGTTGGTGTGGGGGCCATGGGGGTGGGCGAGGGGGCGGTGGTGGGTGAGGGCTGGAGGGATGTTCTTTGTTGATTATTATTGTTGATTTATTTAAATGTAGTGCCGGAACACAGAGGCAGGCCTTGTGCCCAGCCTGCCTTCCTACCCAGCAGAAATTTTTAAAGTTTGTGTTTGCTGAGCCCGGATATCTTCCAACTGGGCCTTTGTTTTCAATTCCTACCCTCTTTCACTTTCACTTGGTCCATCTCTGACTCTTCCTTTCTGTTCCCTGACTTCTCTGTCTCCATTTCTAGGGATAGTCAATCAGAAAATATTCACTGTAAGCCCATGGACTCCCATCCCCGACCCTCCCGCTCCCTCCAACTCGCAGCTCCTGTCACTCCCTCCCTCTCGCTGTACCGTCCAGGCCCTCGCTCACACCAATGGTTAGGGAGTGGGATTCTTTCTCCCACTTTCTCCCACCCATCTCCTATAAAGACACTATTCCATTCTCCCAATTTCTCCGTCTCTGCCGCATCTGTTCAGACAATGCCTTCCACTAACACTTCTGATATGGCTTAATTTTTCCTCAACCAAGGAGACCCCCTCATCCTTGTAGATGGGAGCCCTTGACCGTGCCTATTCTATTTCATGCAGCTGCTCTCACCCCTTCCCCTCTCTCCCAGAACCATAATAAGGCACCCCTTGTCCTCAACCTTACACCCCACCAGCTTCCATATTCAATAGATCATCTTCTGCCATTTCTGTCACCTCCAGCATGATGCCACCACCAAACACATCTTCCCCTGCCTTCCCCCTGCAGCATTCCGAAGAAACTATTCCCTCCACGACACCCTGATCCACTCTTCAGTCACGCCCAACACCGCTCATTTTCCTTTAGCACCTTTCCATGCAAGCACAGAAGATGCTCTTTTACCTCCTCCCTTCTCACTGTCTGTGGCCCTAAAAAATCCTTCTAAGTGAAATAGCAATTTACTCATACTTCTGTCAGTTGTGGTTCCTCTACATTGGGAAGACCAATGCAGACTGGATAACAGCTTTGCAAAACACCTCTGTTCAGTCTGCAAGCATGACACTGATTTTCCTGTCACCTGTCATTTCAGTTCTCCACCTTGCTCCCACTCTGACCTTTCTGCCCTTCACCTGCTACAGTGTTCCAATGAAGCTCAACACAAGCTTCTCATCTTTTGACTTGGCACTTTACAGTCTTCTGGACTCATTGGGCTGGATTTTACAGGAGGCGTACTCCTGGTCCCCTGCTATCAACCCATACCAACCACACCCCCCAACTTAAAAGCTGATCAGAAACTAATCGACGAAGAAAGCATCCATCACACAGCAATAATACACAACAGGTGGCAACAACTAGAAAAGTGTGGGACTTCCACCCCTCACTAGGAGGATCTGATTGGCTGGCAGCTCCATCAGTCTCAGTAGTGCCAGAGCTCAGTAGTGGGCGCTGCGGGATTGCAAGCAAACCCAGAATGAAGGCCCCAGTGGATCCTGGACTCTGATATTGGTTGGGGAGGGATCGGGCACCTTGAGGGTTGGGGGGATGCAAGGAGGGATTGTGGGGGTGGGTTTTGCAGTGCAGTTAAAGAGGAAGGAAGTGGGGGATTACTGTCTTCGGGTGGGGTGACCCCGATATGAAAAGGGAATCTCCCTGAAGATAGTACAACCCTCCCTTCCCACCCTTTTAAAAACATTTTTGAAAGAACAGGTAGCCCCCTCTTACCCGCCTGCCCACACCAACCATGTTATGGCATGGGCAGCGTAATATTGAGGTCAATTGGCTTGTATACAAGCTCAATTAACCCTTAATTACATGTGGTGGGTGGGCTGCCAATTTTAGCACCTACCCATCCCCCATATTATGAGGGACAGCTAAAGGATGGGCGAGAAGACAGAGGTCTAGCCACCCCTCGTGTTTATGTGCTGCCCCTGCTGAAAACACACCCAGTGGGAGCCATAAAATCCAGCCTGTAGAATCACAGAATCACAGACTCAACATTGAGTTGAATAAAAAGATAAAAAGATAAAAACAAAAAACTGCGGATGCTGGAAATCCAAAACAAAAACAGAATTACCTGGAAAAACTCAGCAGATCTGGCAGCATTGGCGGAGAAGAAAAGAGTTGGCGTTTCGAGTCCTCATGACCCTTCAACAGAACTGAGTGAATCTTAGGAAAGGGGTGAAATATAAGCTGGTTTAAGGTGGGGGGAGGGGTGGGGGAGAGAAGTAGGGGGGGGGTGTGGTTGTAGGGACAAGCAAGCAGTGATAGGAGCAGATAATCAAAAGATGTCACAGACAAAAGTATTTCCATTATTTTTAAATCTTTTATGCCCTGCTAGCCTTTCCACCCTACCCCCACTAGAGCTGTACCTTGAGTGCCCTGCCATCCATTCTTAATTAGCACATTCATTTAGATAATATCACCACCTTCAATGCCTCTGTGTTCTTTTGTCTGTGACATCTTTTGATTATCTGTTCCTATCACTGCTTGCTTGTCCCTACAACCACAACCCCCCCTACTTCTCTCCCCCACCCCATCCCCCCACCTTAAACCAGCTTATATTTCACCCCTTTCCTAAGATTCACTCAGTTCTGTTGAAGGGTCATGAGTACTCGAAACGTCAACTCTTTTCTTCTCCGCCGATGCTGCCAGACCTGCTGAGTTTTTCCAGGTAATTCTGTTTTTGTTTTGAGTTGAATAACTTTAGATCATGACTTCTGCTGGTTTGGTTTTTTTTAGTTTCTTTCTTCATCCCTTTGCTTTGCATTTGGACAGGTGCTATCCTGCCATTGACATCTTACTTAGACACATGTTTTTTTTTCTATTCTTACCATGACTACTCCCTTTGAATTTGTTATATGAAACCTTTGGTCGTTTAATCAATTTTGCCCTATCTCAACATCTGCCTTTTGTTCTTTTTCTTACCATTCCCCCTTTCACTTACTCAAAACCTATTACATTAAACATTAAATTTTCTCAGTTCGGATGAAAGATCCCTGACCTGAAAAGTTAAATCATTTGGTCTCTCCTGCCATGAAGCTATTGATGTAGATAATATTATTGGAAAATATTTTTCTTTTAAAATAGAGGTTTAGCCTTAATTGGATTAAAACCAGCTAGTCTGGGTGCTCTGATGTATACTAGTTTTGAGAAGTAAACTGAGAGGTAGAGTGCATTTGCATTTTTTGAATAAAGCATTCTAGAACTGAGGTGAATTCTGGCACCTAGCTAGCAGAGACCAAGCAATATGTTTATATTACTAATAAAATTGGTACTATGAAAGGGGTTTTATTGTTAGAGAGTTGGAGTTCAAAGTGGCTGGTGATACAATGAGAATTTACATTCAGTGGGCTGTGCTAAGTATAACTTCAGCAGTTTTGTGTGTGCAAAGCAGAGGCAAAATAAGATCAAAGTAGCTGTAAGCCTACAACTGTCTCCACAGGAACCAAAGTGAAAGGAACCTCATTTTGCATTCGTAAGGTGAAAATGCTTTGCCTGGTGTCTGCTTAAAAATCTATGGGTTGCTGTTGCCTTAATGGAGGTTAGTTTAGTAATTTGTTAGAAGGTATGATAGTAGTAATTTGTAGCCATGTATATGTGTTTAGTGTGTTGTAACTTAATAAAAAGTTTCCATTAGTTTAATATTAAAAACCTCTCAAGAACTGGTGGTCTGATTCCTGAAATTTTAAATAACTCAGCTGTACAAAAGGCTTTCTCATAACACCCCACGGCCTGAAAGACCTCCTGAGTACTTCCAGCATTTTCTGTTTTTGCCCCCATCACTGTGGTTTTCCTTGTGTCACCTTTTGGTTTGTTTTACGCTAATTGATAAAGGTTGATTGCTATTATTGGTCATTAACTTTATTATCATTGTATTCACATGATTACCAGGATGGTAGAAAGGAAACCAAATGGATCTTGATCTTTTCTTGTTTAGCAATTCCTATATGCATTTAAATTAACTCCTGGTCAGGTATTTCTTTGCAGCTTCTACAAGATATTGGCCTTGAATTTCCTTGTGGTTGCCCTGATATCTACCATACCTTCAGCGGAGATTAGCAGAACTGTAGGAGTAATGGCTTAAACAGTGGTTTTCGATCATTTACATTATTACAGCACAGAAAATAAGTAAAGCCCTCAGAAAATAAATGAGAGGTATAAAGGCACAAATATGTTGGAAGGATTTTTTTCAAGGTGCCAGTTATGTTCATATTATTATATTCTGCATCATTGAGATGCTGTGATGAATGGGGCAAATTCATTTATCACTGCAACAGAAATATTAACCATCTGCCATTGCTGTTAGATCAATTGAAAGAGGAGGAAATTGTGCACTATACCAAAGTCTTGTTTTGACAGGGATGAAGGATTCAAAATAAATGTTAATATAGTGCTGAAAAATGAAAGTATTTCACGTAAACATTGTTAAGTATTTTGTGACAGGTTTATGAATCTGTCTTGGAATGTCAACCAATGCAAATTTTGAGGAGCACTGCAATCATGTTCACTTTTTCTAATTTCAGGGGGAGCCTGGGCTTCGTGGCGAAGTTGGTTTTCCAGGACCAGTGGGAAAAGGATTTCCAGGGCCAAAGGTAAAAGAAAATCTAAGTGTTAAAATACTGACAGAATATAACAAATAGGGACATGTAGGATGCAAGTGAAGATAATCTGGATTAATTTAAACTCCAAACTTAGTTTTAAGGACATTTGAACTAAGCAGGCACTTGGAAAAGAATTGTCGCTGTTGTAAGTTTACTTAGGTTGAGATCTGAGGTTCAAATCTCAAGGCTATGGTGGACAGGTCAAAATTGCGGCATTTCTTTTATGAATTTACCTAAGTAAAGCTTCTATAGGATTATGGAGTAATTTCAACTATATTAAGATACATAGGGTGCAGTTGCATTAAAATGCCAGTCAGATGCTAATATCAGTAAATATCAGTTCTCAGTCAGGAGGCCCGAGTTATACTGTTAACTGTTTTACACTGTGCATAATGACAATGGCACTCTACATATGTATCTTTGAGCGTTTATGTATACAGATACAGAAAAACAGCATTCAGCCCTTCGAACCTGTTCCACCATTCAATTAGACCATATTTAATCTGTGCCTTAATTTATTTGTCTGCCTTTGTTCTATATTCCTTGAAATCTTTTTAAAAAATCTACTGATCTTAGTCCTGAATGTTTTAATTGACCCAGCATCCACAACCTTTTGGGAACTGAGTTCCAGAATTTCATTAAAAAGCGATTCCTGATTTCACCTCTAAATTGCTCATCTAATTTTTTTCAGGGTTAGGCTCAGAGCTCCATTTTTGGGGATCGAACATTTCTCTTGTAACATTAAAAATTGGAGTCATATTAAGAAGTCTCCAGGTAGTTCTGTGGGCTGTCTTGGCATTTTAAGATAAAAGTATTTTTGCCAGATTGGAGTCATTTATTTGTGGTGCAAATTCAAAAGAGTGTGAAACATTTTATTCAAGGTGATCTCTCAGTTCTCTTTTAATGAGTTAAATCCCAATCTGCGTCCTCAGTTACATTGCCACTTCTACATTGATGAGGCCCCAAAATATTTTACATTCACTTAAACGAACCACTTAATCGCAAACTTACATACCGTACCATAGACAGATTTTCACTTATTCTGCTCACTGGGCTATCAAGGATCAATCTGTTGTATCATCAGTGCAAGGCTTTAGTCCTGATTATAATTTCAGGCAAGTGGCAAGGGTGGAGCCCTTCAATTGTCTGGTCTCACTTATAAATACCAGGCCCAACTCCTGCCTTTCAGAAAGGGGCATATTGGTCACTGAGCAGTAATTTGAAGTGAGCGGTGGATGAGTGAAGATATCCAAAGATTGGATCAAAGGAAGTTTTGAAGAGACTTTTATAGGTGTTAAGAGCTGTAGCAAGATAGGGGGATTTAAAGAAAGAAGGAGGGAATGAGTTTTCATTTATATAGTGCTTTGCACAACCTCAGTATCCTTGGCTTTGTCTATAAGCCCCAACATGTCCACACTCCATTCTATCTCTGCAACCCTTTCCAGATTTATGTTCCAATATACATACCAGGAGTTTTATATCAGCCCTATTATTTGTCAGTTACTCCACTATCAGTAATAGAGTCCCTGGCTATCATGAGCCTAAGTCAGTTTCCAACATTACAACTGTGATAATTCTTCAAAAGTACTTTATTGACTGTGAAGAACTTTTATAACATGTGCAACATGTGATATTACATAGAATTTACAGCACAGAAACAGACCAACTGGTCTGAGAGAGAACAGACCAACTGGTCTGCTTTGCTTCCAACTGGTCTATGCCTGTATTTATGCACACGAGCATGTACACAATATTGTTCTTGGACAAAAATATTTTGGACACATTTTCTGCCAGTGTGGTCCTGGCGTTAAGCCTTACCCATCTGGAGTGCATATAGTAAATTGCACACACTTAGCTCATGACCTTCTATCCAGGGTCTGGACGCACACTAGGGCCTCTGGCACTTTCCCATAGTTGGAGCAGTGATATATAGACTATTTTGAACTCATAGCTACCCTGCCAAGATGTGCTCAATCTCTACAATGCATTTTTGAAGAGATTTTGAAAGGTATGTGCAACTATTTGCACTTCCCAGATTATGTTCAAAAGATGGTCAGAAGACTTAACTCTACATCTAATATATAATGTCAAACCCTGTTTGCTTGCACCCACAATTGTGAACAGTTCTACTTTTAATATTTTAGGCTGAACATCATTCTAAGTAATAGATTTGCAGTGCTCTACAGTAGATACATTCATGGGGCAAGATTTTTAAAAGATTGGGGTCCAGATCGGAGGCCAGAGGGCACTCAATTCATTGCCGCTTGTCTCTGTGCCAGTTCCCCACCATAATTCCAGCCCAGAACCATTTAGAAAGAGGTTGAGGACAGCATTTCCAAACAGAAGCCAACAAAAGCTCTTAAGTAGCTAATATAGGACCTTAAAAGGCCATAAAGGCCTCTTCCTGTCACTGCTAGCATTCTACCAGCAGTGAGGAGACTGTCCAGGAAGACCTGGGGCATCTCTGTGGCTCAAGGTGGGGGCCTCCTGGTCAGACATTCAGGGGCCCATAGAAGGCTTCCACTGGCAGCAACGATGGCCCTGGCTAAAAGACTCACCTTGCCCTTACCACAATCCCTCCCCTGCCTCTCTTCTCCATCACCGGGCCTTGCCTTATATTGGCCCCAGGGTGGCATTCGTGATGCTGCCAAGTGAAGTCCCAGCAGTGGCCACTGCTTGGAGGTTGGATGTTGTCCGTTAAAGGAATGGGGGGTCCTGATACCAGACAAGTACCTAGTTGCCATAGAATCAGGTCAGAGTTCCCAGAATCAACTACGGCAGAGTTGCGCCCGGCTTTCAGGCCTGCCCTCAGGGCCACCATTGCTCTGATAAAATACAGCCATAGGAAACACTTCTACGCACAAAGCATGGTAAAGTTTGGAACTCTCTTCCAAAAATAGCATTTGATTCCAGATCAATTATTATTTTAAATCTGAGATTAATAGGTTTTTGGTAACCAAGGCCAGAGTCTTTAGGTCAGTGTGCGGGGGTGGGCCCCACTCACCGACGCGAAGAATGACGTGCGGTGACTTTGGGCGTGTGTCCCGATGTCACCGAGCGTCATTCAGGTCTTCAGTTCGGCGGACATGCAGCGGAGTCGGCTGCCCGCCCGCCGAACTGTCAAAGGCTTATTAAGGCCATTTAAAAACTAATTAAAGTACTTAACTGAGCTGCCCGCCCAACCTTGGCAGGCAGGTGAAGAGCCCAGGCGGCCTTTGCATCTATCATGAAACCTCAACCGCGGGTGGGATAAGGTTTCATGAGGTTTTTAAAGTTTAATAAAAATTTTTAATAAAATTCATTGACATGTCCCAACTCATATGACACTGTGACATGAGGGGACATGTCTTAAAATTTTTTTTTTCTTTATTAAGATTTTTCAAAATCAAATTAATCTCCCTGATGCAGGCCTGTGCCTCAGGGAGATTTCTGCACTCTTTCGTGCAAGGCTTCAACTCAGCCTACTCCCCCTGCCTGCACAGGGAGCGCTCAGTGCTTCTGGGCATGTATCACGCCAATTAAGGCCCGTCCACACAAAATGGCAGTGCACACCAGCTTCTGTCCAAATTCTCCCCCAAAGGTATTAAGAGATCTGGAGCAAAGGTGGGTATATGGAGTTAGGTTGCAGAGCAGTTACAATCTCATTGGATGGAAAAAAAGGCTTGAGGGGCTAAATGGCCTAATCTTGATCCTATATCCCTGAATTCCTACATTCTATGTTCCTATCTGCAACTTCCTGGAACAAAACTTCCTGTAATGTAGGCCAGGTAGACATCCATTACCAGTGGCAGTTCAGGTCAGCACAGCCCGGAGTTTCTTTGCCTCCAGCTCCTTCCAGGGATCAGCTAGTGACATCTGTAGGATCTGCCAGTCAAGTCTAACAAACATCTTCTAATATCGGAGCAGATTCAGCGGGTGGCTTCTCTAAGGATTCAGCTGGTGAAAACTCTAGTGAAAACTTCCAGCTCTGATGCACAGAAAAGCTACAAAGCAGCTGCAAGAGCTCATGAGTGGTCACTGAGCTGGCATTGGGCTGATGAAGATGCAATTCAGCAGCCTTGACAGATCATAGGTGTTCTTCAGTATACACAGTAAAGGTGTTCCGAATGATAGTGGTTTGTTCTGCCTTGTACAACATAGAGTTGCAGAGGAGACTGGACCTGCAGGAAGAGGAAGGCAGTATCCATACTGCTTTTTCAGACAGGAAGAAGGATGAAGAGGAAGACCAATAGGAGGAGGGATTTCACATGTCTGGGATCCCTGCAGTCACACAACTAGCTGCCAGGGATGCCCAGGACAGCCTCAGACAAGCCAGATTCATTAACCTGAAACTCTGTAGCTGTGTGGCTCACCAATAGTGACCCTCTGGTTTTAGGAGTCCCGATGTCCCCCACCCCAAGACAAAGAATCAAAGCATTCACACAGTCGATAATCCATCTACTTCATTGATAACCATTGCTCATTTTCTACTTTAGTCGTACCATTTACCTCAAGGCTGATGTCCACTTGGCAGCCAAAGGGCAACATTGGGGATGATTGGTTAATAGAGACTTGAAATAAAGTTTATGATGCATAAACATAAACAATCAATTTGACACAGTAACACATTTGTATGTACCCATGTAATTCCCCTTCTGAAACCATAAAGTATTCCTCTTTCTTTTCCTATTACTTCTACCTGGTGCTACACTTTTGGCGTTAGAAGAACTAGAGGTAGGCGGCTCTTTCCCCTGCTCTGTCTGCCTAGATGCTTGTGATGTTCTTTGGTCTTCTGTGCCCATGAGAGCCCTGTCAAAGACTGTCCCACCTAAAGCTGATCATGGACAGACTCAGTCATCTAGACAGGATGCACATGTGGGGCAATGACTGACAGGGTGGGGGAAAGGGTGGATGAGTGGGAGTGCCTAGAGCAGAGTCATCATTTCTCCATCTTCCTTCTCAAGGCCACCCACACTTTCCTGCTAGCCAAGAGCTGGAGAACACTTTGCTGCACTTCAGTAAAGCAGAGTGGCCATGGAAAGGCTTTCTTCCATCCAATTTAAGTTGGTAGACTGAGTGTGCAGACCAGCATGCAGTCGGTCGCCTGTCACATGCGATTCTCCATGCAGGTGACCGCATTTTCCTTGGAGGTGGACATCAGCACAAAGGCCTAAGACATCATGGCACTCATGGTAAAGATGGACTCCTCCAGTCTTCCTCCAAGGGTGTGTAGGGCTTTTGGAAATGCTGACTAAACCTGACATATTTTCTTCTGCTGCTCTAGAATGGTCAATAATTCCCTAGGCTCAGCATTTGAATCCAGCTGAGCAGAGCTTGGAGGGTCCTTTGACCAATGTGGTCCTTAAGGGCCACTTAAAGATCTTTTCCCATTGCAGCTGTTATTTTACCAGTAGCGGGAACGTGGGCCCTTTACCACTTGGGGTGACTGTCAGGTATGCCTGGCAGCCTCCTTGCAGGCATTGGGAACAGGGGTCCTAATAGCCCACCACCCACCCTCAATAGCAAGGGCCAACCTCATGGGAATATTCTCCCTGCCCTCACCAAGCATCCCGCTTCCCAACCTCGCCAGGGCCAGTCTGTGGCCTCAGGGATCCCTCCCCTCTCACCTAGGTTCTGGGATCTACTGAATTATGTTGTTCCTAGCTGGGTGTAGTTCCAGCAGTGGCCATCACTACTGGTGACACTGCTGGGACTGAAGGGCTTCCTGTCCTCCAATTGGTCAGCAGCTCTTGGAGCTTGAATCTCGTCCTTCAATGGACTGGGAGCCCTAACGGCAGGCAGTGAATTGCCTGATGAGCATAAATTCTGGTCAGGACTCCCAGGAGCAGCCAAGGTGGGGTTGACCCCAAATTCCCGGCTGGTAGTTGGGATCACCGCCACCACATAAAATCCCAGTCACCATGTGATAATCCAGCTACTGCCATGGATCTCCACCAGTGTATGTGTATCTAAGCTGGTGGATGGTTCATGTGAGTTATGCAATGGTGCATTCTCAGAATGTACTTCTTCAGAGTGTGCTAGGTCCTCTGAGGACATCTGTCTCTTCCAGCACCAGCTGCTGCATCACGAAGGACACGTGGGAGATAGAAGACATAAATTAGAACTGAAATAGGAAAAGAGTTCAAAGTCATCATGATGCTAATGTTCATAATTTAGTTACAGGTGCCAGTAAGTCAATCTAAGTGCTTGTTGTGTGATATATTATTGTGTGTTATCTAATTCTGTAGCCAGGTATCTAGATGACCCCCACCTCTCCTTCTCCAATGGCCATGCACTTCACCACTCTACTGATCTCCATTGCCTCCTCTTCTGTAGTGATCAGGATGGCAAGGACTAAAGGGTCAACTCCAGTTCTCTATCTCTTCCTGTTGTTGCGTTCTCTCTCCTGCAAGGAGAGAAAGCAAGAGAGTTATGAGTGTGAGAAATTGAATGTGTTGGGAGGATGAAAGGACAATGCTTCTGGAGGGTGACTATGAGGGATGGTGCAAGATGGAAATAAGATGAGAGTGAATGTCAGTAATGGCTTTTCAGGTGGGTACATGAGGAGATGCCTCGAGAGAGAAGGATGGGAGGAACAGCAAGATTGCGTTGGTCTGAGGAATGCGGCAGGAGATGGCTGGGAAAGTTAGAGTGAGGGGAGTAGTGCTTGAAGGTGGCATGCCACTCACCTTTCCTATCCTGATGAAGTCTTTGTACCTCTTTCAGCATCCACATTCATGCTGTTCACCTCCTCCGTGACTTCCAGCCATGCCTGCTTCCCCTCAGAGGCTGGACTCTTTCTCCAATCTGCCAGGAATAGTATTTCTCTGAGGGCCCGTGCAATGTTCAGCATTACCTGCAGGGATGTCATGGAGAACCAGCGATGGATGGTGGGCTGGTGACCTTCTTACACCAACACTCCATCAATATTGTTCTTGACACTTGCAGAATGAATCAATCGTGAGCCCTACTCGAATCCCTTTAAACACTGAGGCCTGAACAGTCAGTTGTGGGTTATGATCACACCCAGCTGTTCCAATTAGTCAGGAAACCAGAAAGTGGAATGCTAATATCGTGTCCAAGTTAAAAGGCCAGAGCAAAATCCACAACTTGAATTTTCAGATTCCTGACCCACTGCCAGCATCCCCCACTGCAAGCAGATGCAGAAGCTAACATTCTGCCCAAAGGAAACAATAGAGGATCAGATTTGAACAGTTCAGAGTAAATATCGTGCACGCAAATGAAAAAAACATGAAGCTCTAAGAAACTTATTTTCTGGATTCAAGAGCATTGTTTTACCTCAACCTCCTAATAAAACATTTTGGTAAATTAAGAGTGTAGTATTTACAATTCTGTCACCATACAGTATTTGCTATTAAAGTTAGCAGAGATTCAAATTGCATGAGGAATGATCATAATCGATGACTCCACCCAACATCAGGTGTGCTGTAGTGGAAATGCTGAGAAAATCAGACACGGAGACCAACTAGCCCCTCCACACTTTGACTCCATTTATGTTCTTTTATTCAGCTCTAGCTCCCGCTAGTTTCTCTCTCACACTCTGGCTGGCTCCTCCTTAGTGGTGGGAATCTCACTTGGAGCTTGCATTGTAAATGACCCATAACTGAGGGGAGTGGGAGGGATTTGCTAAAATTATGCTCAATCGCTCTACACCTCTAGAAAGAATATCATGCTGTTTACTGCATAACCATTTTAATTAAGTGCACACAGCTGTCATCAACAGCCCCAAATTCCCAAGCCTGCTGGCTGCCTGTTGCACGCAGTAAACCAGAATCCACTGGAAGAGCACCTGTGGCACTGAGGGCCTGCACACCAGACATGTACTCATCATGTGTGTGTGTTAAGAATTGTTGAACTTTGCACTCAGTATGACCTACAGTGAAGAGGTTGTAATAATTTCCATCATGTCTAAAAGGATCAGGAACATTGCTGATAATATTTGACGTTTGCGAGCACAGTCATCTATTTGTTTTACCAAGTTATGACATTTTGTGGGAAATATAAACATTCTTCAGGGTTTATGAAAAACAAACACACATTATTTTCTGACTAAGCAAGAAGTGACAATCCAAACTGGTGGACAATGATGGGAGCCTGATTGAAACTGAGAAAATAATTGGAGAAACCAACAGATGACAGGATATGAGAAAACAATCACATATTAATGGAGGATTTATGTTCAAAGCCTGAACTATGAAAACATTAACCGTTGCCCTAGGAGTGGAGTCAGGCATGATGTAATGTGAGAGTGGTCATGTTGAGACATCTTCCACATTACCATGTCACCAGGTCACTCAAGCCTTAAAGAAGGGTTATATGAACTGTAAAAGAAACATTATTATGTTCTGTAACATTGTATCATGAATATTAAGTGATAATTCCACACCAAATAATATTTTTGGTGATCTAGCAACAATCTGAATACAATTCTACTGACATGTACTATACATCATGTCATGCTATTCTCTCACATCAGATCAAGGTTAAATCATTCAAACAGTAAACAAACCGTATTGCAACAACTGACAAATAATTCTTTTATTCACCTATTCAATCTTCAAGATCTCTTCTCACCATAACATTGAGATTTTTCCTGTTTGTGGTTCCATCTTGACCCATTACTGGCATTTTCGTTCTACTAAAATAAATAAATTGAGGAATATATGGGCCTATATTCCTTGATGTGTGGATGTTAAATTAGTTTGAAAGGGATCCTCCAACTCAAAATTAGGGATACGGTTTGAATTTTGACTCCACACTCATCTCCATGGTACCAGATGATTTAGTATAAGGTTGTTTGGGTTAGTAAGGGCTAATGTGGGACCGGGAAAACAGTACCAACCATATTATGATGTAGAGTCACATGATAGTAGACTGAGTACAGTAAGAGTCTAGTAGAAGCCAGCATGAGGACAGCACCTAGTCAGGGCTGTACCGTGGAGATGTATATAGTTATGTGTTAACAATAAACACCTAATGTTCCACCACACAAGCCTCTGAACCTCTTCGTGAGACACTGAATAAACAAGCTTGCAACAGATATTTTTTGATGTAGCAAGTACTGTTAAATAGGCAAACAAAGAAAGAAAACTTGCATTTATGTAACATCTTGCATGTCTTCACAAATCATTTCACAGACAATGCATTACTTTTGTGGAGTAGTCCCTATTAATGTATAAGCAAATGCAGCAGTCAATTTGTGCACAGTAAGGTCCCAGAAGTAGCAATGGGATGAATGACTATCTAATCTGCTTCATTGGTGTTGGTTGAGGAATGGATATTGACCATTATGCCAGCAAGGTTCCCTGCTCTTCTTTGAAAAACTGCCATGAGTTCTTTTACAGCCACCTGAGTAGGCAGTTGTACCATCTGAAAGGTGCCATTTCTGACAATGCAGAAGTCCTTAATACTGTCAAACTACTCTGTGTACTCAGATTCCTGAGTTGTGCTTGACCTCACAGCCTACTACTGCAAAAGGAAGACTGCCACCAAAGGAACCCACTGCCTGTGGAAACTTGGTCCGCATAACTAGGCTGCTTTGTTTGCATGCATAAAAATAGTGACCACTTCAAAAATAATTCATTCCCTCTAAATTGCTTTGGGACACCCTGAAGACACAAAAGGTGCCAAGAGAAAGAAAATTAATTTCTTCAACCTTTGCTTAAACCCACACACCATTTTTTTTTATCTTTCCATGGTGCAACACATCACAGCATTGATTCAATGATTTAAAATAAGGCATTGCAGATTTACTGGGCAGGGTTTTTACCTTGTCTGGCGGGCGTGGTGGGTGGGCCTGGGAGAGGCCGCGAAACCAACCATTGCCTGCGCTCGGGCCTCGACCACGATTTCAAGCTGGCTGGCAAATTAATGGGTAGCCAGCATGAATCGCATGCTGAAAAGCTCAGCACTGCCTGGGGAGGGGGGAGGGGAGGAGGGCGAGCGTAGAAGTCAGCACCTGCACGGGTGCACTCACTGAAAGCTCCCTGAAGGCACAGAGCTGCCTGAGGGAGCTGAAGATTTTAACATTAACAATAAAGATTTTAAAATTAAGGTGAGCATGTCCCCTCATGTGACTCTGTCACATGAGCAGGGACATATTAAAAATGAGATTTAAACATTTTTATTTTACTTGTAAATAACACCGGAAGCCTCATTCTGCCAGTGGATTTTCCTCAAAAATCCAAAGGCTGCTTGGTCTTTTTGCCCGCCTGCCAACCATAAGGTTGGACGGACAGGGAAAGATTCACTTTAATTAATTTATTAATGGGCTTAACAGCCTTCTTAATTGTCGGTGGGCACGCTGCCGATTCCTGTGTGCGCCTGCCAACTGAAATATCACCTGAGTATGCAATGACGTTGGGACACCCGCCCAACATCATCACATGCTATTTCACGCTCATGCATGTCAGGCAAGCGCCTGCAAACCCAGCTGAAAATCCAGCCCGTGGAATTATTCACACTGGATTCCTTTTGTTTCCTCCATTGTTTCAGCCGGCAAGAATAGAGTTCACCCAAGCAGTTGGCTGGTAATCAGCTGGCTGATGGCAGCATTGTCTATTGTTCCTGTTGACAAGATTGAACATTGTGAAAGAAGCTGACATAAAGGCGGTCTGTTGATTGACAATGCTAAAACTATGCAAGTTAAAACAATTATAGTGGTTAAAAATAGTTTGTGGAACTAAAATAATGTGCAAATACAGTGAAATGTTCTGAGTGGGAGAAGTGTTTTAGAGTGTATTCCTGTTGGGTATGGTCTTCTTCAGAATGGACCAATTTCTACACTTTGTGAACAAAAAAAAGAATTACTGGAAAAACTCAGCAGGTCTGGCAGCATCGGCAGAGAAGAAAAGAGTTGACGTTTTGAGTCCTCATGACCCTTCAACAGAACTTTTTTTATCTCTACACTTTGTGATTAGATTCTTTTCTTGTTCGAAGATTTCTAATCTCACCTGCAGCAATTGTAATAAATATCCCTTGATATATGGTTATCAGAGCTTATCAGGGAAGTATGCCTTAACTATATAAATGTATGATACCAATATAAAGACATCAGATCAGTAGCAACTCTTTCATTTGAAGTTTATTGCAAAATTAACATTGTTTGTTTTTGTTGCAGGGTGACCGAGGGCCAGCAGGGCCACAAGGTTCTATTGGTAATCCTGGAGTTGGAACAATAGGACCCAAGGTAACTGAAGTAGTCTCATTAACCGTTGGCCCTGAGAATCACTTATCCTTTATACTTGATTTAAGTTTTACTTCACAGAAGCAACCCTGTTGATACATTTTGAGTAACTGCAGTAAATTTTAACCACCAGCAGGCTTCAGGCAGGCAGGGAGCAAGATGAGCACAAAATACACTCATGGTCTTAAATTTAAGGAGTATTGTAACTCATGGACGTCTCATCTGCATGGCAGAAAGCAGCAGCTATCTGGCTGGTGGTAGGAATGGAAGTTGGGTCAGCACCAAAGAAAGGCTAGTAAATCACAGTTGGGGATTTCAGGAATATCATACAAGGAGGCAAGGGTGCTGGGTGCAGGGCTGGGCAGATTCAACATTCCTTGTGCTCTCATGGGCTCCACAAAAGAAAGTTTTCACCTTACCTTGGAGAGCTTTTTGCTGCTCCTGACAGCTGCCATATTTATTTTGCCTGCCAGGAAAGTTGCAGCAGTTTCCCCCTGCACCCATAGGTTAAAATAGCAGCAGAATCTCATTGATATCATGGGACTCTGATTTGCATTAATTCAAGATGCTCTTATTGAGTCTGACAGACACCTTAACCGCTGTCAAATCTGTAATGCTAAAATCCAAAATTGTGAGGATTAGAGTGAGAAAGGAAAGCTGGTCAGAGAATATGTGTTACATATTGTATCCCTACCTGCTACCAGTGTTCCCTCAAAGTGGGGCTCCCCACAGAAAGTGCAGATGTGACAATTTGCTTGAACCAATACCAATTTGAATTAAATATTATCTTTTTTAACTATGAAAAACACGGTCTCTTGTTCTGGTATATAGGACAGAGTAATGTGATTTGAACTCATTTTTGTCATAAAAATTTGCAGTTGTTCAATGTCCAGATGATCTTGAGGTTTCTCGGGCTCTGAACATAGTTTCTTCACTGGCAACATGGACACAAACATAGTATGGAGGACTGAGAAAATGAGAAAGTTGGTTCTTGTGCCTGCACTGGGTACCGCTGGAGGATGAAAAGGCTTGCACTGTGATCCTCGGGGCTAGCTTCATTTTGTAATTGTGTCGCAGTCTGAGGGTGCGCCTGTCTTCTCTAGAATTGGCACTGCTTTGGTGCAATGGAGTAAGCCATTCAGGTGCAGCAAAAATAGAGTATGGGTTTGGTCTGCAAAACACAGCTGCAGGAAGGGCCACCCTTCTCTTTAAAAAAAAGAGTACCATCCTCAAATTTGTAAATATAATTTTACTTTATTATTTTATTGCTTTCCTCTGTTAGGTTGATTTTGAACCTTTATTTTACTGTTTTATTTTTACTTGAACCCTGTTAGCACCTGTCAGTCACGTGTTTTACTGTTATGAGCCTGTCTGGCAGGATGCCATTCTTTCCTGCTACCTGATTTCCTGCCACCTCTCAGAGCTGGAGGACAAAAAGAATTTCTAGAGGATTCATCAAAACAGATGTCTGCTTTTTGTCTGTTCTTGGGGCGCATGATACCAACTCACTATTACCTAGGAAGATGGTCCACTGAACCCATCAGATCTTCTTGGGCAATTCACAGGGATCTTGACGAGGTACCACACTCCAAGTTAGGATTGGGCCCTTAGGGTGATACCTGTTTTTCCAATCAACCTTGATACACTGGAAGTTGGAAAAACACATGCACAGTGACCCACATGTGCACACCAACCCAGCTGTCAGTAAATGAACCTGCATTATACAGCTAGGTTGTTCCAAATTGACTGATGTGTTAAGACCTTAAAAGAAGTGGCTGGTGGGGAACAAGAGCTAGTTGCTTAACCCTGGTTCACATCTCCAGTGTGCACCCCAACTGCACTTGGCCAGGAAGATTACAATGAGAGCCATGTGACCACACACAACATCATAGAGCTGATGATTGGGATGCTCAAACAACAGTCTGGACCGCTCTGGAGGAGCCCTGCAGTACTCACTGGAGCATGTGTCCCAATTCGCTGTGGACTGCTAAGACCTCTGAAACATTACCACCAGGGATACAGTGAGCTGCTCAGGAGCAGGAGGAGGATGAAGAGGAGGAGTTGGAGGAAGGGAATAGGCAACCAACACATCCCCTTTCCCCTGACCAGGCTGTCTATCATTGCCTGATCTGACAATGATTCCACTGCACAAAATCCCAAATACCCATTCTATAACAGTCACACATTTTACTTTCCTCTGTCATTGACTATCACAGTGTCCTGCTGGTCAAGATACTAAGATAAAAACCACCATTCCAAACTAATTTCATCCAACAAGACATCCAACATTATGTACAAAAGTTAACCAACCACATTTGTGAATTTCCTTACTGCCTGTCTTTTAGGTTTCTTTTCCTGGTCGAGTGCTCCTGCAAAGTGCTATCCTTGTGGTTTCAGCAGGGCTGGTGGAAAGCTGCTGATTTTCATTAGGGGAGTCTTCACATTATCAGCATTGGAGCAGTTCTAGGTCTAGAAGGCCCGGCTTAAAGCTGCACCATGTTGGCACAGGTGGCTACAGTTTGGGCTGGCTGCCTGATAAGCCAGCAACAGCAACAGTGCTAGCTGAGTTGCAGTAATGGGAGCATGGATGCTGTAATCATGAGAGAGGACAGCAGGTTTGTGCTCCATGGAGCCACTGCCATTCCCCCAGGTGGGGCCTCATCAATCTTAATAATTTGTAGAAGGACAGTCTGCTGGTCTGCTGTGAGAATCTTCAACCCCCCTTTGAGCACTGGTATCTAAAGCAATGAAGGCAGCAGTCTGAGCCTACACAGCAGAAAGCTGAGATTTCATGACTCCAGTCTGAGCGTCCACTGCGGCACTTAAACATTGTGCGGTTTCTGTTTGTACTGCAATGGAAGTTCAGATGTTGGCCATCAGAAGCTGCATTATGGTTAGGTCCACAAGTGTTTTTATGGATTTGGCCATAACTTTTATGCTAAAAAGGATGGAGTCCAAGCTCTGTGCAAAGTCTCGTGCCAAGTTGGAGCCAGCTCTGCCATGCTCATCAACACTAACAGCAGACTTTCTGACAGGTCTGCCAGTGCACCAGGCATCTCTTTGTGCATCAGACCTTTTTCTGTACACTGGCACATTGAAGTCCTCAACTGAGTGCTCTGCAGCAGAACTCGTGTGCAACCTCCCACTCTGGGGAGCTGGCACCTATGCTATCCTTTTCCCACTACCCTGACTGCAAGCCACTCATGCCAGGTGGCTCGCAATGTGCAGATCTTCCCTCAGCAATGGCTCATTTGGTATCACTCTCACCTTATGTCAGAAGGTTGTGGGTTCAAGTCCCACCCTAGGACTTGAGCACAAAAATCAAGACTAACACTCCAGTTTCATACTGAGAGAGTGCTGCACTGTTAGAGAATGGTGTTTTGGATGAGACTTAAACCAGGGCCTCACTTGCCCTTTCAGATGGACATAAGGTGCAAGCTGTGGGTATGAGGCCCGCAAATCCAAAGAAACTGGCTTACCAACAAGCAAAGGCTTAGGTACAAAGGTGCACCCACGACATGAAGAACATAAATTCGACATCTTGCTGACATGAATATCATCCCTGGCTTCTTCGCTTCCGTAAAGACCATGTATGGCCCAAGTACCCAAAGACAAGTTCCTCTGAGGCCTAAGGATAGAAGAAATCTGATCAAGGTAAGGAAATTGTCAATGCCCATTGGAGGGAGCATTTTGAAGACCTTTTCAATCAAGTATCAATTGTTGATGAGAATGCTTTCAACTTCATCCCAAACCATTCAGTTAGAGATGAGCTGGGAACTCTGCCAATGCCTATGGAGCTGATGAAACCCATCACAAAATGAAGAAAAACAAAGTGGCAGGAGATGATGGAATCCCTGCTGAAATTTTTAAGCATTGGAGGAGAGGAACTAACATTCCAGCTCCATGCCCTCATCCTGCAGATCTGGAATTAAGAGGAAGTCCCAAATGATCTCAAGGACGTCACGATTGTGGCAATCCTCAAGAGCGGGGACAAACCCACTTGTGGATATCACAGAGGCATCTCCCTGCTTTCCATTGCAGGAAAGGTCATTGCAAGAATGCTTCTGAATCAACTTATTACCGCTTGCTGAAGAGCTACTCCCTGAATCTCAATGTGAATTTAGGCCGTCAAGAGCCATGGCCGACATGATACCTACAGTTCGCTAACCACAGGATAAATGCTGTAGACAACATCAACCTCTCTACGTTGCATTCTTTGACTTGACAAAGGCCCTTGACTCTGTAATCATGAGGCACGCTGGAAGATTCTACTGAAGTATGGATGTCCTCCAAGATTCATTACCATCCTTCACCTGCTTCATCATGATATGTGAGTTGTGATCCTTAACAATGGCTCCATATCAGTCAAACAAAGTTGTGTCATCGCCTCAATTCTTTTTTTGATCTTCCTTGCTTCCATGCTCCACCTGACTCGAGAAAAGCTCCCTGCTGGAGTGCAGCTTATTTATCGAATGATCAGTAAACTATTTAATCTTAGAAGACTCCAATCAAAAACTAACACCACCCCGACCTCAGCTGTTGAGCTCCAATATGCCGATGATGCTGCAGTAAGTGCTGTGTAGGGAACAGATCTCCAGAGAATTACCAACATATTTACTGAGGCATACATGAAGATGGAACTTACACTCAACATTCAGAGACAAAAGGTCCCCATCAGCAAGCTCCAAACGAATGAGATTGGGGAACACTTCCAATACCTTGAAACCTCTCTCACGGAAGCCTGACATTGACAAAGAAATCCAGCATGGCCTGAAATCTGCTGGTGCAGACTTTGGTCACCTGAGGAAGCAAGTGTTTGAAGATCGCAACATTAAAACTGAAGCCAAGCTCATGGTTTATCATGCAGTCATGATCCCTATGTTACTGTGCGGGATTAAAACATGGATAATGTATCAGAGGCACCTCAAGGCACTGGAGTCATACCATCAGCGCTGCCTGCAGAAGATCTTACATTAATTGGGAGGGCAGACGCACCAACATTAATGTCCTGTCACAAGCAGGCACCACAAACATTGAGGCTATGACCATCTGCTTCATTGGGTTGGTCACATAGTTTGGATGTCAGATACTAGGCTCCCAAAGCAGGTTTTCTTTTCCCAGCTCAGTCAGTGCAGACACATCAGAGGACAGAAAAAGCGTTTCAAGAATATGCTGAAAGCCAACATGAAGAAATGCAACATTGACATCAAATCCTGGAAGACCTTTGCCCTGGACTGAACTGGATGGCAGCAGAGTTTGTGGGAAGTATCCCAGCATTTTGAGATCCAGTGACAGCAAAATGAAGAGGAAAAGCAAACCATAGAATCATAGAAAAGTTATGGCGCAGAAAGAGGCCATTAAACCCATCATGTCTGCGCCAGCCAAAAAAGAAAAAGAAAAGAAACTAGCCACTCATTTTAATCCCACTTTCCAGCTCCTTGTCTGTAACCTTGCAGGTGCAGATCCAGGAGCGAAAGCGGCAAAAAGAACACACCATGACCAGAATTAATAACACACGACCGGATACCCCACATGACAAATGGCCTATGTATCATAAAGTCTGCTGATCCTGAATCAGCCTCATCAGCTATCTTCGGAACTCATGGGGCAGAATTTTCTGCCTGTTGGGCAGGTGGGCCCGACCCAATCTCCGGCAGGCAGGGGGCCAATCCCCGCTGGAGATACAGGCCCGACCACCATTTTACGTGGGCGGGCCAATTAAGGCCCACCCAGCGTGACGTCTGGCGGGATCCCTGTGTGGGCAGGGTGGGGGGGGGGGGGATTCCCTAAAAGCGAGAGTGCGCTCTTTCATGCATGCACACGAAAAAGCGTACATCTCCCTGAGGCTAAGTGCTGCCATAGGGAGATCACTTCCGCTTTGAAAAAGATTAAAAATCGAAAAAAAATTCCCTAACTTGTCCCCCTCATGTGACAATGTCGCATGAGATGGGACATATTCATAATTTACACTATAACTTTATTAAACCTTTAAAAACCCTTCATGAAACCTCATCCCGCCAACGGATGAGGTTTCATGTGTTATCTATTTGCCGCTGGGGCTCCTGGCCTGCCCACCAACCTTAAGGTTGGATGAGCAGGTCCTTTAATTGTTTAAATGATCCTGTCAATGGCCTCAATTGGCCTTTGACAGGTCAGTGGCCCACAGCTGATTTTACTGCGCCCCTGCCTTCCTGAAAATTTAAATGGGCAGGATGACATCATCCCGTGTCATTTTACGTGTCGGCGAGCAGGCCCTGCCCCCTGCTCGCCGACAGCAAAATTCTGCCCATGGAAAACAATCATCCTCGCTTATGAGGGGGAGTTATTAATAATAATACTGATAAGGCTTGCATCAATGCTAAGTGTATGAGGGTGAGGTGAGGGTATGAATGCGAGGTCTGAATCATGCTTGATGGAGATTGTTGGTAGATGAGGGAAGTGGGTGTGGTGAAAGGAGTAGTGCATGAGGCCAGTTGTGCAGCTGATAAGATATAACATTTTTTAGATGCATTCATTGCCCTTGACCAATTGTGTGACAACAATGGCTGTCTGCTTCCACTAATTTATCAATGTATGCCTGGAGGGCCACTTCATCCCCTGTGGGTAGAGAACCTCTTTCCTTCTGCCCACCTCCTGCATCAAGGCCTCCAGTGCGTGAAGCATGTTCTGTAGTCTGTTGTGCTATTTCCACTCTTCTTCCTGCTCAGAGACTCTTCCCCAGCCACTTCCAGCACCTGCTACACCTTCCCTTTATGCTGAGTAGTATGGCTTTAAGTAGTGGGGGATAGCTTTAATTTATTCTGGTCATGCACAAACTTGAGCCCCCTGCTGAGCATGCAACCATCAGCAGCATGCTTAGTGCTGTGCTGCAGACTGCTATAATTTAAATTAGCAGGCAGCACAAAATTTGCGACTGCGTCAACACATGGGCAAGGGTTAATCGTGTATTGGGATCTGTTTTTGTTATCCAGTTTCCCCTCCCCGCTGCTCCTGCCGCCACCCCCAGCCCCCATCCCACTGATCTTTATCAGAGGGATTGAAATTAAAGTACAGAAAGCTGTGGATTGGAAATTCCAATATTAAATTTTGGTTCCCCTGAGTTAACACCGGAATTGGAATAGTTGAGGGCTACGAAGGAATAATACCTGGTCAGAATGATCCCCAAAATGGATAATGGTAAGAGGAGTGCTAGAGGGTCTTTTAGTCCAGGGGATGATTTCTTAGGGCAGAATTTTGCCCCTGTTGGGGGGGCAAGTTGAAGAGCGGGTGCGTGGAGGCATGCCTCTTGGGGGCGCGCTGTCATTTTACGTGGGCGGGCCAGTTAAGGCCCACCCAGCGTGACGTCCACATGGAAACGCTATGCACTCCCTGTGCGGGCGGGGAGTGGATTCCCTAAGCCGAGAGTGTGCTCTTTCGCACATGCACAGAGATCAGCTGTACATTTAAAAATCTGAAAAATAGAAAAAAAAATTCCCTGACATGTCCGCTCATGTGACACTCACATGAGTTGGGACATGTTCATAGCTTTTAAAAATACTTTAATTACATTTTTTAAAACCTACATGAAACCTCATCCCGCCCATGGATGACGTTTCATGCTTTTTCTAATGTCTGCCAGGGCTCCTGGCCTGCCCACCAACCTTAAGGTTGGATGGGCAGGTCCATAAATTACATTAATGGCTCTGTCAGTGGCCTCAATTGGCCATTGACAGGTCGGCGGGCGCATAGCTGATTTTGCCGAGCCCCCGTCTACCTGAAAATTTAAATGGGGTGCGGAGACATCAGGAATTCCGCCTGACATCACCACTTGTCATTTTAAGCGTCAGCGAGCGGGTCCCACCCCCTGCTCGCCGACCGCAAAATCCTGGCCTTAGTAAATGGTACTGTGTTATTGCAGTATCTGTATCATGATATGTAATATTAAACAAATGAAGTGAAGGCTGCAGCAACTGATAAATACACTTGTTAGTGAGATAGAATGTGGTTTCTCTCAAGCCTGTAAAAGGAGTTCTCAGGAATGCTAGTAAGACAGGCTGTATTAAACCATCCATTTTATATTAAATTTTCAATTTTGTCACAGACAGCTTTTTCTGAATCTGCTGGCAACAACATTCTGGAAAATATCCAAAAAGTAATTCAGACATTCAAGGACTCTATGACTGTACAGATAGATAGAGCCTGCTCTTTGTATAGCTTCAACATGCTTTAGATAAGCTTATAAGTTTTACTGCCTTAAGGCCACCATAAACATGGATAATAAAGTTCTGAAATTTTCATCTGTTCACACCATAGACAGCAACAACTCTTTAGAATACTGAACTGAGGTAATTTAGTATAAGCCAAGAGTAAAGGTCATGGAATGCAGGGCATGATGTAATGGCATTTAGCTGATTATAAATGCAAGACCTTTGTCAGAGAAGCTAGGGAAAATAAAATCCAGAGCTAAACACCTGCAACTAAATTCAGCTATTGTAACATCAGTGTGATGTCTGGTGGTATTACTTTCTCTGACAAACCTAGAAGCATATGTTTTCAGCATATTTCTTGATATAGATTTCTTAATATTTATTGTATTATTTTTAGTTAATCTTTAATTAGTATTTTGTAATCTTTGAACAATACCTGCTATTCATTTAATCTTTTTTTAGGGATATCGTGGAGCTACTGGATTACCTGGACCACCTGGGCCTAAAGGAGAAGGTTACCCTGGCCCTCAGGCAAGTAGAGGCTTAATACAATACTTTCTTTAACCTTTGCAAAGTGGCCACAGATACCTTTAAGCACAGCTGGGTCATGCCTCCCAAGAATGCATATTGGGAAATCATAGATGAACTCCCAAGACTTTCAGTAGCAGTGAAGGAATGCTGATATATGTACAAGTCAGGGTGGTGTGCACCATAGATATGATGGCATTCTCACACACCTGCTGTCCTGGTCCTTCTGAATGTAGAAGTCATGAGTTTTGGGGATGCTATTGAAGAAGCCTTTATGAAATGCTACAGTGTATCCTGTGGTTGGTATACACAGCAACCGCAATACACTGTTGGCAGCGGGGGGATCGGATGTTTAAATTTGAAAACATTCTAACTGAAAGCAAGATATTTCTCCAAAGGTAGGAAATATGAAAAAAATGTTCTTGTCAGTTTCATGCACCTATTGGAAGCATGTTTAAGTAGTTTTGGAAAGTCTTCAAAAACACTGCCTCTTACAGTAATCAACTAACACAACAAGAAAATCAACCTGACATCTTCAACAAAGAGAACTGTCAAACTTTACCAATTTATAAGATTTTCACAATCACTAATCTGTTACAATCCAGTTAGGGACCATTAACATTTAAAGAAAAATCCAAACACCTTGTTTTAACCAATAGACTCACACCGAGAGATATCACATTTTTTAAACAAAACACAAACATTATTATTTATAAAATACTGAAACAAATTAAGCACAATAGGCTTAACTATGGTTTATAACTACGTGTGTTGTGCACTCAGATTTACTTCTTACTTCCTCTGAGAATTCTCTTATAAGCCACATCTATCTTAAGGTAATTTACTCCTGTAAGTATTCTCAGAGATAAAACTTCAATTTACCATCTCTTGACTGTGGATGCCTCAGTCCTTTGTTTTGGTTACTTTTCCTTTTCTTCCAAGCTATTCTGCTGGTTGCTGTCTTTGCCAGCAGACTGTAGTCTCTTCTGCTAGTTTCAAACTAGGCAACATTCAGCCCTATGTTCCCTCACAACAGTCAACTGAAATTAAATTTAACCTTCATAAGATCCTGAGGGGCCTTGACAGGGTGGATATGGAGAGGTTGTTTCCTCTTGTGGGAGAATCTAAACTAGGGGTCACTGTTTAAAAATAAGGGGTCGCCCATTTAAAACAGAGGTGAGGCAAAATTTTTTCACCTAGGATCATGAGTCTTTGGAACTCTCTTCCTCAGGTGGTGAAGTCAGAGCCTTTGAAAATTTTTAAGGCGGAGATGGGTAGATTCTTGGTAAGCAAGAGGGTAATAGGTTATTGGCAGCAAGTGGGATGCATTTTGTAGGTTACTATCAGATCAGCCATGATCTTGTTAAATGGCGCAGCAGGCTCGAGGGGCTGAATGGCCTGCTCCTGCTCCTTGTTTGTATGTTCATTCCAAATGGTGAATGATGAGGTTAGTCTTTTACTCTACTTATAGTGCAGGTCTACCTAACTGTCTTTACATTGGCTATCTTCTCTCAGTGAGCTGCAAACTTCATACACCAGTTTCAAGCTGTAACTACTGCTTGGATGGCTCTGCATCCCTTTATATAGCCTCAACCAGTTTCAGTCTTCCCAGAAGTTTTAGTTTCCAAATCTCAGTGTCAGTTTATATTTTCTTAGAAACAGGGTGGGGTCAGTTTCCTTTCTATGTTTCCCTTTTCTGTTTCTATTTTCAGTTTCTGTTTTCATTTATCATTGTTTAAGTTTCTCCACCTGCTATTTTATCTCTTCTATTCTGACCTTTTAAGTGTAATAACCTCATAGCTTGTTTTGTTGCATTTACCTCGTTTTCTACAGTTAAAACTTTAATTCTTAAAACTACAAATTACGTTTTAAAAATTAAAGGTATATTCTAAAGCACATGAACCATGAACTGGATACTCGGTACATTTTAAAAATAGCCACTTTTAAAGTTTGGAAATATCAAAATGGCTTTCGGGAATCTCTGATTCACAATTCCACAATGATGATGGTGAATAACTATTGGTTCCCCCTACCTGTAACAGACAGTGTAGCCATTGTCAACTTTTGTCTTCAGCTAGTTAGTTCACCAGAGAAGAAACCAGGCAGATGGTTTGACAGAATCAGGTAATTGTTATACAATGATCAGAAGAAAGTGGGAAACAATGAAAAAGTTTGTAAAAAATCAAGAGTGAGGAGGGATATGATGAGAGAAAGGGAAACATGAGTTGTCCCAATTTCCATTAAATTGAGGCTGCTCCCATATTGGCATGGTTCAGTCTTGGTCTATACTGAGTTAACTGATCTCTACCAATGTTGCTTTAGGCATGCTAGGATGGAGCTCAGTTCCCCTGCATTATTGAAGCGGCTGATCAATAACCACAGTTCCCTACATGCAAATGTGACACCAGGATTGAGCTTAGGTGTAATGGTCCCTCCAGTTAGAAAGACTGTGGTACTTGCTTCAAGGTTACCTAAAAGTAATGCCGCCCCTCCTTTAATTT
Organism: Carcharodon carcharias; assembly: GCF_017639515.1. Taxonomy (NCBI): domain Eukaryota; kingdom Metazoa; phylum Chordata; class Chondrichthyes; order Lamniformes; family Lamnidae; genus Carcharodon; species Carcharodon carcharias. The sequence continues at coordinate 115,724,535 of NC_054469.1, read as the reverse complement.
GAATTACCAAAGGTAGCGTACTCTGGTGAGGAATCAATGCCTTCATGAAGAGAAGAGGTGTAATTGTGGAGAAAGCAAATGGAAAAATAAACACGAACATTCAGAAGTAATTTTACAATCTCTGTAGAGGCTTTTAAAAAGAAATTCGGACTTCCATTTAGTGAGCTGAAAAGATGACAACAAGATTTCATGTTGAAAGACTTTTACTGTAATGAAAGACTAAAAGCAGTATTAACTAGACGCTATCTTTTCAGGCAACTTATACTTTAAACCAAAAAACAGAACATTCTTCTCTCCTTATAGCACAACTGAAAACACACCACAGATATACTTTACACTGTCCTTTAAGTGGACATTCAGTTCTCCAGGAACCAGTGATCCTTATCTCCTGAGGATGTACTTCTGTTCTTTTCCTTTCTCAGCTGGTAAATTTTAATCTCAGAACAGTCTTTCACAGTGAATTTTTGTCCCCAGAGATGATTCTTCTAGCAAAATCTAGGCGAATCTTCCAAACTCATTTGAACTCTTCATGAATTTGGTCTTTTCAATCCGGCAACAAGCTCCCACCCTCTTTCCTATGTGGTGAACCATAGACACTTTTGGTCTCTTGCTCTCACCCCCTACCAGACTCTGGTAGATGAACTATTTCAATGAGCTTCCAGGGATATCTCAGAAACTCTTCCCCTCTCAAAGTCCATTTCCACGGCAGCGCTTCGGCCTTGTAGCCAGGTAGAAATGCTGATTAGCTATTGTTGAGACACCAATTCTCTTTTATCTTGGAAGTAAATGTATCCATTTAAAGCACAACTGTTTATAAACTGACATTCTCAACACTTCTCTGGGACTTTGGGGATTCATTGTCTATCCACAGGCTGCTCCCATTGTCTCCAAGTGTAAACACCTTACACTTTCCTAGCAAAACAATCTAGGCCCCCTTTAACCTCTAACAATCTAACCACTCAGGCTTGCTGTCAGGCAGACTTTAGAACAAGTCATGTGACCCTCTTCATTTTACCTTAAATTAAAGACAGAGTCCCAAAGTATAACAATCTTATAAACCTCACAGTTGTAACAGTAGAAAAAAAGACAATTAAAGAGAACAAAACTGAGAGGAAAACATCTGGAAAGGATAAATAGAATGAGTCTCTTTCCAGTTGGAAGATCAATAACTCTACAGAAGCACCATAGTGACCATGGTGACGCTTCTAGCTGGACAGGAAGTAAATGGAGGTGAGACCAGGGAAGTTTAAGGAAAGAAGTTACATATTATAAAATAACAGAACAAAAAATTCTTTCCATACTTTTGCTATATTCTTATTCTAGAACCTACAGAGAACTTGTGATGTACAACTAGCTATTTCTGATTGGAAATTAGTGAAAGGCCTCCACGAGTTTATACATTATGTACACTAAACATATGCTATTACACCATTGAAATGCATCTGCTGACTGCAAAATATTGTTATAGCTTGGAAAGCCTAATGAGTGTTATTATTCTTCAGCATTGAGATACGTAAAGTGATGCCATAAATACATCTCTTAACCAAATAGATATTGATGTAATAGCTAAGAAGTGGCTATTGAGCTGTATCCTTAGTTATCTATTGGTAAACTGCAACATTTACTGTTTGGATTAAAATCAATCTTTAATGTGTTCCCAGGCTTCTTGTTAAATTCATCAGTTGGATAATAGTTTAACAACCTAGATTTCTTCAGCTGTAACATATAATAATCACTAAATGATTTATTTATTGGCCAGAATATATTGCTCGTCGGGCGGGCTTGTGCCAGACCCGAACGAGCGTAAAATTTTGCACGATGACGTCATCATGCACTCGTGCGATATTTCGGTCGGAGGGCACATGCGGGAGTCGGCAGCACACCCGCCAACAATTAAAAGGCCTAATAAGGCTATTAAAGTCATAACTGAAAGAAACTTTTTCGCTGCCCATCCAACCTTATGGTTGGCAGGCAAGTGAAAAAGCCAAGCGACCTTTGGGTTTTTTAGGGAAACTCATCCAAAGGTGGGATGAGGTTTCCAAGAGCTATTAAAAATTAAATAAAAATTTAAACATTTCATTCATAACATGTCCCTGCTCATGTGACAGAGTCACTCTAACCTCCATGTGACAGAGTCACACGAGGGGACATGTTTCTTAACATTTTACAATTTTTTATTTTTCATTTTCAAAACTGCTCATCTCCCTACGGCAGCTCTGTGCCATAGGGAGCTTTTCCAGCGTGCACCTGCAAAGTTGTATGCTTGCCCTCCTCCCCCACCCTCACACGCGCTGAGCGTTGCCATGTGCATTGCACTTTGGGCGGGCCTTAATTGGCCCACCAGTGTGAAATCGCAGTCCGACCCCAATCGCAGTCGGCTTCCTGACCGCTCCTGCCCACCCCCACCAAGTCCACCCGATGAAGGCAAAATCCTGGCCATTAAAATATTTGAACCTCACTATGAAAAGGAATTTGTTTTATAATTTTATTTTAGGGTGTGCAAGGACTGCCAGGCCCACGTGGTGACCCAGGGGAAGATGGCAAAGGATTTTCTGGATCAAAGGTAAATCCACATTTCTATTCAATTCACTTTTACTATCCATAAGGTTTTGGATACATGCTTGTTCATTAAAAAATATATAAAAAAGAATAACAACAACTAAAGAAAGAAAATTACCCTGTCACAAAGATCTAACTTTAATTAAATATGTGTTAAAAACTATTCCAATGCATTAAAAGAATCAGTCAGTGAGTCCCACCCTGTATGCTTATCCTCATTTATACATCAAACTCCTGTTAAAAGTTCTTGTAGAGAAGGGCACAAACAAGTTCAGAAATCAATTTGTCCTGCATCTAAGGGATTGTAGTCTTTTCCCTGAAAGCATTCAACGGTAATACTGAGACAGGTGTTGATTCTCATTGTTCGTGACATTCCTTACTTTCAACAAAATCCTTCAAGGCAGATTTCGTCAAGAGAAATCTGCTCATTAAATACCCTTCATGCCTGGTTCAGTAATCTCTGCACCCTTAAAGAGTCTGCTTTCCTAAAACAACAGGACCAGGCAAGACATCTGAAAAGGATAGCATTCCCAACTACCGCCATATAGAAGAGTTTCTTGAACGTAGGATCTACATGAAAGGATTTTAACTTTCTGAGATAGTATAATCAAGCAGGTCCCATGGCATTTGTGCAAGTTGAGAGATGAGCATTTAACTTTTTGCGATTCATCCCACGTGGTAACAGTTAAACCCTTTCCCAGCTAGGTAACACAATATGTAATGCGATTTGGATATACATATCACCTCAAGGCTAACAAGAATCTAGTCATCATTTCTGTTAACTTCCATGAGAAAGGGAGCAATTGATAGAAACACCTCTAACCCACCAAAGGCCAGCTTCTATGGCCCTTCCTCCCTTAACCCATGATCTTTGGTGAGTTTAGTGACTTATCTGAGGAATTTTGAAATTGTACTGCCAGATCAAAGGGAAGTGCTTTAAGTTTAACTTCTATGTATTGTACTTCTTTCAGGAAGTCTTATTTAGCTAATCTAAGAAAAATGGATAAGATTGGCCTATTGGAGATTGATCTCTTCACCTGTCTTTCTCATGCACATTATTACTGGTTCTTTACAGAAGATCATTAACATAAGTTTGAACATCTTTCTCAGGGTGATACTGGCCTTCCAGGACCGCCAGGGTCGATTGGTAGTCCAGGAATAGGATATCCTGGTCCAAAGGTTAGTATTGATAATCGCAATGTGCCAATTACAAATTTGTTATTCAGTTAGAGCTTTCCTGAAATAAAGTTTGTTGTGGTGTGCATTGGAAATACATGTATGCTTATACTATGATATATAGTTAATACATACATCATTTTAATGCAGTATGCCTGTGTTACATTAAAAATCATTATAGGATGCAACAATTTGCATTTATATAGCATTGTCAATGTAGGAAATGTCACAGAGAGGCATAGGGAGATAAGATAATAGGTAAAGGAATTGAGGAGCAGATGCCAAGGCATGGTATGTGAATTATGAGGTTATAAAAAGCTTGATTGGAAAGATGATTTTTGAGTAGATTTTAGCTGGAGAGGGAAGAGAGGTAGAAAGTTTAGGGAGGGTGCTCCAAAGAGTAGAACTGAGCCAATAGTGGAGAAAAGCACAAGAGGCCAGAGTCAGAGGATCAAATATTGCGGGAAGGGAAACAAGACTGAAGGAAATTGCAGAGATAGGGACAGGCAAATGCCTTAAAAGAATTTGAAGACAAGGATAAGTACTTTCAATTCAACACACTAGAGGGCAAGGAGACAGTGGCAAGAATAATCAAGCTGAACTTAGTTCAAGGACAGGATATAGGCAGCTAAATTGGAATTTAAATAGGGTTGCAAATGAAAGATCAGCAAGAATGACTTATGAGAAATGGGGTATAAAGATGATAAAAACATAGATAAAGTTTCAGTGTCAGTAGTGTTTAATAGCTGAAATAGAGCCTTTGGGGTAGACTTTCTGCTTTGGGTGAAATCCACAATCTGCGTACAAATTACATTCAAAATTCTTTTAGTTTCCCATAGTGATTTTATGGTCCAAATTGCCAATCAAACTCATTTGTATGATCACAAACTTAAAAATGTTCTTGAACAGCGCAATTTGGCAGCATTGTGGAACTTTTTTTTTAATTAAAATATATTCCTTGATATATTTAAAAATGGCAATCTGGTGGGAGTTTTACTAATCCAGTTGAAACAACGTACAATGCTGATTTAACATCAGTAAGGTCATTTTGGAACTCAACGCTCCAGCTAATGCCCTGCCTTAACCTCACATAACTATGTTCAACAGCAAGAACATAGGACTTAGGAGCAGGAGTAGGCCATTCGGCCCTTCAAACCTGCCCCACCATTCAATAAGATCACGGTTGAACTGGTTGTGGGCTCAACGCCACTTTCCCATCTGCCCTCCATAAACCTTGACTCCTTTGTCAATCAAAATCTATCTAACTCTGCCTTGAAAATATTCATGACCTAGCCTCCACTGCTTTCTGAGGAAGGGAATCACACTTACTAACGACGCTCAAGAGCCAAACTTTCTCCTCATGCGCATCTTAAAAGGGAGACCTCTTACTCTTAAACTGTGTCCCTTAGTCCTAATCTCCCCCACAAGAGGAAACATCCACCATATTAATTCCCCTCAATCTTATGTTTCAATAAGATCACCTCTCATTCTTCTAAACTCCAATGGGTATAGCCTCAACCTGTTCAACCTTTCTTCATAAGAAAAGATAACAAATGAGTCAAGTGAACCTTCTCTGAACTGCTTCTAAAGCAATTATATCTTTTTTTCAATTAAGGAGACCTGAACTGTACACAGTACTCCAGGTATAGTCTCATCAATACCCTGTACAGCTGCAGTGAAACTGTTATACTCCATCCCCCTTGCAATAAATGTCAACATTCCATTTGCCTTAATAATCACTTGCAGTATCTGCATACTAGCCTTTCCTGATTCATGTACCAGGACACCCAGATCCCTCTGTATCATCGAGTTCTGCAATCTCTCTCCATATGCTGTTTTCCTATTCTTCCTGCCAAAGTGGAGAAGTTCACATTTTCCTACATTATACTCCATCTGTCAAATTTTTGCCCCCTCACCTAACCTGTCTATTTCCCTTTGTAGGCTCTTTTCCTCCTCTTGACAACTTGCTTTCCTACCTATCTTGGTGTCAAGAGCAAATTTAACTACCATACACACAAACATACTAATTAGGAGCAGGAGCAGGCCAGTCAGCCACTGGAGCCTGCTCTGGCATTCAATAAAATCATGGCTGATCTGATTGTAATCTCAGCCCTACATTCCTATCTATCCCAATAACCTTTCACCTCCTTGTTAATCAAGAACCTATTTAGCTCTGCCTTAAAAATATTCAAGGACTCTGCATCCACTGCCTTTTGAGGAAGGAAGTTCCAAAGAATCAAGACCCACTGAGAGAGAAAATTTCTCCTCATCTCTGTCTTAAATGAGCAACACCTTATTTTTAAACAGTAACCCCCTAGTTCTAGATTCTCCTACAAGAAGAATCATCCTCTCCACATCCACCCTGTGAAGACCCCTTATCAAGTTGCCTCTTATCTTCTAAATTCCAGTGGATACAAGCCTAACCTGTCCAACCTTTCCTCATAAGATAACCCGTCCATTCCTGGTATTAGTCTAGTAAACCTTCTCTGAACTGCTTCTAATGCATTTACATCTTTCCTTAAACAAGGAGACCAGTACTGTACACAATACCCTAGATGTGGTCTCACCAGTGCCCTGTATAACTGAAACGTAACTTCCCTACTTTTGGGATCAATTCTCCTCACAATAAATGATAACATTCTATTAGCTTTCCTAATTACTTGTTGTGCCTGCTTACTAACCTTTTGTGGTTCACTCACTAGGACACACAGATCCCTCTGCATCTCAGAGCTCTGCAATCTCGCACCATTTAGGTAATCAGCTAAGTCGGGTAAAAAGCAGGACAATTTCACATTTACCCACATTATACTTCATTTGCCAGATCTTTGACCGCTCACTTAACCTATTTATGTTCCTTTATAGCCTCCTTATGTCCTCTTCACAATTTACTTTCCTACCTATCTTTGTGTCATCAGCAAATTTAGCAGCCATTCCTTCAATTGCTTCATCCAAGTCATTTATATAAATTGTAAAAAGTTGAGGCCGCAACACTTATCCCTGTGGCACACCACTCATCATATTCTGCCAACCAGAAAAAAAACCATTTATTTCAACTCTCTACTCCCTGTTAGCTAGCCAACCTTCTATCCATGCCAATATGTTACCCCCTATACCATGAGCTTTGATTTTCCGCAATAACCTTTGATGTGGCACTTTATCAAATGCTTTCTGGAATTCTAAGTACAGTACCTCCATTAGTTCATCTTTATCCACAGCACATCACATCCACAGCAAGAGCTCCAATAAATTGGTTAAACATGATCTCCCCTTTACAAAACCACGTTGATTCTGCCTGATTGCCTTGAATTTTTCTAAGTGCCCTGCTATAACATCTTTAATAATAACTTCGAACATTTTCCCTATGACAGATGTTAAGCTAACTGGTGTGTAGTTTCCCACTTTCTGTCTCCCTCCCCTTTTGAATAAGGGTAACATTTGCTATTTTCCAGTCTAATGGAACCTTCCCCGAATCTAGGGAATTTTGGAAGATTCAAATGTAAGCATCAACCATCTCATTAGCCACTTCTCTTGAGACCTGAGGGTGAAGTCCATCCAGACCTGAGGATTTGTCAGCGCACAGCTCCAACAATTTGCTCATTTCTCACTTCGCTAGTGATTGTAATTTTCCCGAGTTCCTCCCTCCATTCCATTTCCTGATTTAGAGCTATTTCCGGGATGTTACTTGCGTCCTCTGTAGTGAAGATCGAAGCAAAATAGCTGTTTAATTCATCTGCCATCTCCCTACTTTCCATTATCAATTCCCCAGACTCACTCTCTATAGGACCAATGCTCACTTCGTTAACTCTTTTCTTAATTAAATATCTAAAGAAACTGTTACTATCCATCTTTATATTACTAGCTAGCTTCTCTTGTACTCTAATTTTTCCCTCCTGATTAATCTTTTTGTCATTCTTTGCTGTTCTTTATGTTCTTTCCAATCTTCTGACCTGCCACCCATCTTTGCATAATTATATGCTTTTTCTTTAAGCTTGATACCGTCTTTATCTTTCTCAGTTAACCACGGATAGTGGGCCCTCCGCTTGGAATTTTTCTTTCCCATTGTAGTGTATATATCCTGTGTATTCTGAAATATCCCTTTAACTGTCTGCCACTGACCCTCTATTGACCTATCCCTTAACCTCATTTGCCAGTTCACTTTAGCTAGCTCCGCTTTCATGCCCTCATAATTGCCCTTATTGTAAATTTAAAATACTAATCTTGGACGCACTCATTTCTCCCTCAAAATGAATGTAAAACTCAATCATGTTATGATCTCTGCTACCTTGGTGTGCCTTCACTATGAGGTTATCAATTAATCCTATCTCGTTGTTCATTACTAGGTCTAATATAGCCTGCCCTCTGGTTAGCTCCAGAATGTGTTGTTCAAAGAAACTATCATGAAAACATTCTATGAACTCCTCATCTACGCTACCTTTGCCCACCTGATTTTTCCAGTGTATATGTAGATTAAAATCCCCCATGATTATTGCTGCACCTTTCTGACAAGCTCCCATTACCTCATCTTTTATATTCTGTCCTACTGTGTAGTTACAATTAGGGGGCCTATACACCACTCCCACAAGTGACGTCTTGCCTTTATCATTTCTCATCTCAACCCAAACCACTTCTACATCCTGGTTTCCTGAACTTAGCTCATCCCTTTCTAATGTACTAATACCATCATTAATTAATAGAGCCACCCAACCACCTTTTCCTAACTTCCTGTTCTTCTTAAATGTCACATACCCTTCAATATTCAGGTCCCAACCTATTTTACCCTGTAGCCATGTCTTTATAATGACTATCAGATTGTACTTATTTATTTCTATTTGCGCTATGAATTCATCTGTTTTGTTTCGAATGCTATGTGCATTTAGATACAGAGCCTTTAGTTTTGTCTTTATTATTTTTGTAGTGTCTAGCCTTATCTGCTGAATTACTCTTAGATTTGTACTCTGTAATGCTTCCTGTCACGGTCTGTTTATCATTTCCCATATTAATACCTTTTTCTCTTGCCTTGTCTCTACTCTTTGGTTTACCACATCTTCCCAAATTTGATTCCTTGCCTCCATTATTCAGTTTAAAACCCTCTCTAGCTCCCTATTTATGCAGCTCGTGAGGACACCAGCCCCAACACGGTTTAAGTAGAGACCACTCCAATGGTACATATCCCACTTTCCCCAATACTGGTGCCAGTGCCCCATGAAATGGAACCCACTTCTCCCACACCAGTCTTTGAGCCACACATTCATTTCCCTAATCTTATTTGTCCTATGCCAGTTTGCAAATGGCTCAAATAATAATCCAGAAATTATCTTTGAGATTCTGCTTCTTAATTTGGTGCCTAGCTCCTGATACCGACTATGCAGAGCTTCCTTCCTCATCCTGCCTATGTCATTGGTACCTACATGGACCATGACCACTGGATCCTCCCCCTCCCACTGCAGCTTCCTCTCCAGCCCTGAGCAAATGTCCTGAATCCTGGCACCGGACAAGCAACATTGCTGTCTGGGCCCTCGCTCCTCACTACAGAGAACAGTGTCAATCCCCCTCACTATATTGTCCCCTACTATCAGTACATTCCTTTGTGCTCCCCCTACTTGAATGGCTTCCTGTACCACATTGCCATCGTCAGTCAGCTCATCCAATGTGCAGCCCCCACTCTCACCCAAACAAGCTGAAAGAACCTCAGACCTGTTTTACAATTGCAGACGCAGACACACCTACACTTCTGTTCACTGTATCCCCTTACCTGCCTCAGCTACAGTCGCACCCTCCTGTCCATGACCACCTTCCAAATCAGAAGATCCGATCTTAATGGATAAGACCTCCACAAAGCATCCAGGTAACTCTCCCCCTCCCTGATATAATGCAGTACCTGCAGCTCAGCCTCCAGCTTAATGACTCTGAGCTGAAGCTCCTCAAGCCGCAGACACTTACTGTAGACGTGTCTGCCCTGGATAACACTAGTATCCAGGAGCCCCCATATGTTGCATTCAAGGCACACCACCTGTCCTGCCATACTTATGTGCTTTGATTAATCACCTAATTATTTTATTCAATTATTTATTAATCTTATAACAAATTCCTTAGTAATAAAATAGACCTTGACCACTTAACAAATACTCACAAAACAGCTAACTTCTTCCCCTGTAGCAGAGCAAGAACCAGTTTCCACAGGGTGAAAGGGTTGGAAAAAGCAATGGAGCACCTCCATTGAGGTGGTGGTATAGTGGTATTATCATTGGATTAGTAATCCAGAGACCCAGGGCAATCCTCTGGGGACCCAGGTTCGAGCCCCATCATGGCTGATTGTGGAATTTGAATCCAATAAAAATCTGGAATTAAAAGCCTAATGATGATCATGAAACCATTGTTGTTTGTTGTAAAAAAAACATCTGATTCACTGCAAAGTCATCCTCCCTAACATCTGGGCGCTTGTACCAAAATCTGCTACCCTCACCCGGTCAGGCCTACATGTGACTCCAGATCCACAACAATGTAGCTGTCTCTTAAGTACCCTCTGAAATGGCCTAACAAGCTACTCAGCTGCATTGTATTGTTAAAAGGTCAATAAAAGAAATGAAACCAGACAGACCACCTGACATCAACCTAGGCACCGGAAACAACAATGGCAAACCCATCCCTGTCGACCCTGCGAAGTCTGCCTCACTAACATCTGGGGGCTTGTATCAAAATGTGGACAGCTATCTCACAGGCTAGTCAAGCAACAGCCTGACATAGTCATACTCAAGGAGTCATACCTTACAGATATTGTCCCAGACACCACTATCACCATCCCTGTCACACCAGCAGGACAGACCCAGCAGAGGTGGTGGCACAGTGGGGAAGGAGTTGCCCTGGGAGTCCTCAACATCGACTGCAGGCCCCATGAAGTTTTATGGCATCAGGTCAAACATGGATAAGAAAAAGCCCTGCTGGTTACTGCAAACCAGCCCTCCCTCAGCTGATGAATCAGTGCTCCTCCATGTTGACCACCATTTGAAAGAAGCACTGAGGGTGGAAAGGGCACAGAATGTACTCTGGGTGTGGGACTTCAATGTCCATCACCAAGAATGGCTCGGTAGCACTACCACAGACTGAGCTGGCTGAGTCTTAAAGGACATATCTGCTGCTAGACTGGGTCGGTGGCAAGTGTTGAGGGAAAAACATACTTGACCTCATTCTCACCAAACTGCCCGCTGCAGATGCATCTGTCCATGACAGTATCTGTCGGTGTGACCACCGCACAGTCCTTGTGCAGACGAAGTCCCGTCTTCACATTCAGGAGGCCCTCCATCGTATTGTGTGGCACTACCACCATGCTAAATGGGATAGATTTTGAACAGATCTGGCAACCATGAGGTGCTGTGGGCCATCAACAGCAGCAGAATTGCATTCAACCACAATCTGTAACCTTATGGGCCAGCATATCCCCCACTCTACCATTACCACTAAACCAGGGGATCAACCCTGGTTCAATGAAGAGTGCAGGAGGGCACCAGGCATACCTAAAAATGAGGTGTCAACCTGGAGAAGCTACAGCACAGGACTATTAGCGTGACAAACAGCATAGGTAGCAAGTGATAGACAGAGCTAAGTGATTCCACAACCAACTGATCAGATTTAAGCTCTGCAGTCCTGTCTCACCCAGTCGTGAATGGTGGTGGACAACTAAACAACTCACTGGTGGAGGAGACTGCACAAACATCCCCATCCTCAATGATGGGGGAGCCCAGCACATCAATGCAAAAGGTAAGGCTGGAGCATTTGCAACAATCTTCAGCCAGAAGTGCCGAGTGGATGTTCCATCTTGACCTCCTCCAGAGGTCCTCAACATCACACATGCCAGTCTTCAGCCAATTCGATTCACTCCACGTGACATCAAGAAATGGCTGAAGGCACCAGTTACTGCAAAGGCTGTGGGCCCTGATAATACTCCGACAGTAGTACTGAAGACTTGTGCTCCAGAACTTGCCGTGCATATAGCCAAGTTCTTCCAGTACAGCTACAACACTGGCATCTACCTGGCAATGTGGAAAATTGCACAGGTTTGTGCTGTACACAAAAAGCAGGACAAATCCAACCGGCCAATTACCGCCTCAACAGTCTACTCTTGATCATCAGTAAAGTAATGGAAGGGGTCATCGACAATGCTATCAAACAGCACTTGCTAAGCAATAACCTGCTCACTGATGCTCAGTTTGGGTCTGCCAGGGTCACTCAGCTCTTGACCTCATTACAGCCTTGTTTCAAACATGGCAAAATAGCTGAACTCCCGAGGCGAGGCAAGAGTGACTGCATTTGATATCAAGGCAGCATTTGACCGAGAATGGCATTAAGGAGCCTGAGCAAAACTGGAGTCAATGGTAACCGGGGGAAAACTTTCCACTGGTTGGAGTCATACCTAGCACAAAGGAAGATGGCTTTGGTTGTTAGAGGTCAATCCTCTCAGTTCCAAGACATCACTGCAGGGGTTCCTCAGGGTCGTGTCCTAGGGCCAACCATCTTCAGCTACTTCATCAATGACATTTCTTCCATCAAAAGGTCAGAAGTGGGGATGTTCGCTGATGATTGCACAATGTTCAGCACCATTTGCGACTCCTCAGATACTGAAGCTGTCCATGTTCAAATGCAGCAAAAACTGGACAATATCCAGGCTTGGGGTTGGCAAGTGGCAAGTAACATTTGTGCCACATATGTGCCAGGCAATGACCATCTCCAATAAGATGAAATCTAACCATCACCGCTTGTCATTCAATGACATTCCATTACTGAATGCCCCTCTATCAACATCCTGGGGGTTACCAATAACCAGCAACTGAACTAGACTAGTCATACAAATACTGTGGCTACAAGAGCAGGTCAGAGGCTAGGAATCCTGCAGCGAGTAACTTACCTCCTGACTCCCCAAATCCTGTCCACCATCTACAAGGCACAACTCAGGAGTGTGATGGAATACTCTCCACTTGCCTGAATGACTGCAGCTCCCACAACACTCAAGAAGCCGGACACCAGCCAGGAGAAAGCAACCCACTTGATTGGCACCCCTTCCACAAACATTCACTCCCTCCAACACTGACAAACAGTGACAGCAGTGTGTACCATCTACAAGATGCATTGCAGAAACTCACCTAATGCTTCTTAGGTAGTACCTTCCAAACCCATGACCACTACCACCAAGAAGGACAAGGGCAATAGATACATTGGAACATCGCCACCTGGAGGTTCCCCTCCAAGCTACTGATCATCCTGACTTGGAAATATATCGCTGCTTCTTCACTGTTGCTGGGTCAAGATCCTGGAACTCCCTCTCTAACAGCACTGTAGGTGTACCTACACCTCAGGGACTGCAGCGGGTCAAGAAGGCAACTCACCACCACTTCTGAAGGGCAATTAGGGATGGACAATAAACGCTGGCCTAACCAGTGACGCCCATACCCCATATATGAATAAATTTGAAAAATTGTATGTTCTAAAGGAAGGGACTAGCGGAGTCGCTGAATTTTTGGGTCCTCTTTTCACTCACTCTAACATTCAGTCCCTTCATCCAAGTCATTGCTATAGATTGTTAATAGTTGAAGCTCCAGCACTGATTCCTGTGTCACTCTACTAGTTACAGCTTGCCAAACCAAAAAGGACCCATTTATCCCTACTCTCTACTATCTGTTAGCTAACCAATCCTTTATCTATGCTAATATGTCACCCCCTACACCATGAGCTCTTATCTTTGATGTGGTACCTTATCAAATGCCTTTTGGGAATCCAAGTACACCACATATACAGGTTCCCCTTTACCCACCTTGCTCAGTACTTCCTCAAAAAATTCAAAAAAAGCCTCCTTTATCATGGGGTTATTGATTTATCCTGTCTCATTGCTCAATGCCATGTCTAGAATAGCCTACATCCCGGTTGGCGAGAAAATATACTGCTCTAAGAAATTGTCCCCAATACTCTGTATGAACTCATTTTCCAGGTCATCTTTGCCAATCCAATTCACATAATCTACTTATAGATTATATTCACCCATGATTTTTGCTCTACCTTTCTTACACATTCCATTTATTTCTTCCTGTATGCTGTCGTACAATGTGACTACTGTTAGGGGGCCTATAAACTACTCCCATAAGCAACCTGTTATTTTTTCTCTTTTTTATCTCTATCTAAATTGATTCTACATCTTGCTCTTTCAAGCTAATGTCATCTCTCACTACTGTACTGATGTCATCTTTAATTAACAGAGCTATCCCACCACTTTCTTCTCTAGCCTCCTGTCTTGTCAAAATGTCAAAGGCCCACTGCATGTTGCATAATCTCACTATAATGCTACCAGCTATATGGGAAGCAGCTGAGGAACAGGAGCATGAGGAAGAGAAAGAGGAAGGAGGAGGCCAAGGCTGTCTGTGATTGACTCATCCAAATGTAATGCCAATAAGTGCAACTCCAATTCCCCATTCACCAACAGTCTGACATCTTCCCTTCCCTCTAACACTGATCATCATCGCTCAGCTATAATGCAAAACTAAAAGCCACCGCAAAATAAATATTTCAAACCAAGTTTACAAACAGAATCATGCCATATTGAATGCAAAAATCACCCTTGTGCATTCCCTTAGTGGCTATCTCCCAATGCCATTGCCTGACCAGTCCTACGCAGTACTATCCCAGTGGCTGCAGCGTGGCTGGTGAAAGGCTGTCGACTTTTAGTGGAGGAGACTGCAGATGGCCTTGCAGGGTGACCTGGATCAGCTCTAGGTGCTAGAAGGCCTGGCTTGGGACAGCATGGGTGGCAGCAGCCTGGGTTAGAAACAGAAAATGCTAGAAATACTCAGCAGGTCTGGTAACATCTGTAGAGAGAGAAAAACAGAGTTAATGCTTCATCAGAACTGATCCAAAAATTATACAGAACAATTTACTCGTTTCATTAGTGTATGGTCGTCAGTTCCTTAGTAAATTAAGGATCTTTCTTTTTTAAAAGGTGCTGTTATAACTAAAAAAATTATGAGCCTCCTCAAAGACCTGCAGATAGTCACAATTAACTGAAATTTGCCTTGGTGAGTAGTGTAATCTGGAGTGTGGCCCGTTTTCAGGGTGGGGCCACTTTCCAGTGCAATGTTTTTTAAAACAGCACAAAGATTGACTTGTACTGAGCACAACTTGTGCTTGAAATTCTGTGATCTTTTGTGCCAGTTTGGCTGATTTTAGGCAAAAGTACCTAACAGAAGCTCTACCCCTATCTCTGTAACTACAAGAGCAATGTAACAACTCATGGGTCAAGAGTTACATCTAAGTTGACCCAAAAATCTCATGGAACAATATTATTTTATTGATTCTACTATGTATTTATGATTTGTGTAGGGTTCTGTTGGAAGAATTGGTATGCCTGGACCAAAAGGATCTCAAGGAGAGGCCATACAAGGGCCAAAGGTAATAAAGCTAAGGGCCAAATAAGGACCAAAGGTAATAAAGCTAAGGGCCATACAAGGACCAAAGGCAATAAAGCTAAGTAGGTAACAATATGACATTCCCCCCTTGAACCCTCATCCAATCCTGATATATCTTGTTCCATATTAATATATTCTGGAGGTTAATCATTAAGTCAGATTACAACATGGAGATGGTAAATTTACACTAAGCTAATGATCTAAAGGGACTACAGTACTTTACAAATTTGATAGACTGATGGAGAGAAAGTAGTTTTAACTATCAATATTGTAAAAATGGGAAAGGACGTCCTTATATGAGGAGAACTATGACACCAACTCAATATTTTTTGTCTTCATGTGAATGAAGATATTTCTAGGGGATTGAATGTTATAATCAAAGTGGAATATAAAAGAATCGTTAGTGCACTCTCCAGTATGAAGAAACACTAGATGCCCCTTTTATAAGTAAGCTCATTTAATAGACGATATTTTCAATATATAATGATTGACATGTATCATTTTGGAAAAAATGGTTAATTTCAATATCTTTTTCACAATCTGTTATCATTTAATTGGTTTTTCTGCAGGGAGCACCAGGATCTCCAGGTCTGATGGGTCCTAGAGGGCCAGCAGGGGAAGGTATACCAGGAGAAAAGGTATATAAAATTTGCTTGTCACTACTAGAATGTTAATTATAAGAATGGTCCACTGTTTTCATATTGTCCATTAATGAAGTTGAATCACCAGTAATTTTATTTGGGTCAGTTCTTTGCTCAACTGGACCACAATCCAGCAAAGAGTTTTTATTCACAGAAACAACTTATGAACTGTGACAGACCATACCACACATCTTCTCTTTCATCTTCTCCAGTTTACATTGAAGTTCAAGAATCTCATTGCTCTTTTCACAGCAAAGTTCTAACAGTTTGTTAGGTTTGGTTTATAATTCTGCATTCAACCAATTATTCTGATTTACCAACATTTCCTTTTCTTGTTCAAGGCATTTTCCCTGATATTTCAAAGTGACTTCTGATGCTTGAAGTTCATCAAGTTTTAACTGAAGATTGACCTTTGTTAAATTTGCTTCTACAAGTTTATCATTTACACAGTTCAAGTTCTTAGTCATGTGTCCTACAGTCTGTGACTGATTTTCAGTTGACCTTACCAATTCTCTTCTTTCATTAGCAGACTCCTCTTTCATATGTGAAAGTTGGTTTTATACATTAATCAGGTTTTCCTTCAATTGCTTGTTATCTATAAGAAGCATTTCATTGTTGGCCACAGTAGTTTTCTGAAGTTTGTTAAGATCAACATGATCAACTGCCTGCTGCAATACAGTCATTGCCACACTGTCTCCACTAGCCAAATCATTGTCCAGAATAAAATCCGCGCTTCAATAGGTGATTTAGGAATAATTCCCACTGTAACAATTCCATTTATAAAGTGACTTTGTAAGTTAACTTCACACAAAGAGACAGGTTCATAAATTCCATTAATACCTCTTGTTTATTTAGAGCACAAATTGTATTATCAGGCACCATCAATGATTATTCTGCCCCTATATCTCTCAATATTTTAACCTACTTACTTATTTTGTTGGAGGAGTAAGGAAATACTTCTCCCTTTGACACAAAACATCCAGAACCTCTTAGCCTGATTTCCTTCACCAGTAATCAAAGAAGAATTCTCTGGACTATCCTGAACCATATCACCCTTCCCTTTATGTTCCAAGGGAACATGTTTCACCTGTAATACTGCTGCAGTTTTTAACAACCATTTCCTTTTCTGATGCAACATTTCCTGAAGGTTCCTTAGACATTCCCACTACTGCGATAGGTATACCATTTAACCTCCAGCAATCTGCCCTAACATGTCCCTTGTTACAATGAAAACACTTAGGCTTTTGAATATCATTTCCACCCTCAGCACTTTCCTTTCTGATCTAAGGAGAAATTTCCTGAGAATTTCCAACTGTCCCTTCTCTTTCCCACTACTTGCCTTTCTTTCACCTTCCCATCTTCTATCCTTCTCGAGTTTATGGGGATGACGGAAAAAGCATTTAGATTTATGGACCAGCTCATGGTCGTTTACCAACTCTGCTGCCTGTCTAGCTGTCTTAACCTTCTGATCCTCAACATGGGTTCTAACTACAAGGGAAAGTGAATCTTTCAAGTCTTCCAAGAAGATTATTTTCCTAAGGGCTTCATACGTCACCTCTACTTTTAATGGCCTTATCCAACAGTCAAAATCACTTTGCTTTACCCTTTTAAATTCAATATAGGTCTGCCTAGGCCTATATTCCAAAATTTCTGCCTGTATGCCGCTGGGATTAATTCATATGCGCTGAGGATAGTCTTTCTCACTGCGTTGTAATCTACCAATACCTCTTCTGAAAGTGAAGCATAAACCTCATGAGCTCTGCCTACCAACCTAGACTGTAAAAGTAATGTCCAGATTTCTTTTGGCCACTTCATTTGCCTAGCCACCTTTTCAAATAAAATAAAGAATGTCTCTACATCCCTTTCCTCAAACTTTGGGAGAGCTTGCACAAACTTAAACATCTCACCACTAGGCTTCAGGTTGAAGGTTTTTTCATCAGAACTTTCCTCGGCATCTGAGATTTCTTTTTTAACTTTCAGCCTTCTAAGCTGGCATTCCCTTTCTTGTTCGATCTCTCTTTCCCGTGCCACTCTTTCTCTATCCTTCTCCCTTGCATGAAATTCCAGTTCTAGCTTTCTTCCTTTCCTACCTTTCCACTTGCTCCCTTTAAAATGGCCTCTCTTTCTCCTTTTCTTTTTTCTTTGCCTCTAGCCTTTTCAGTTATAATTCTCTTTTTCTTTTTCTTCCAGTTCAAGTTTCTTCATTTGTAACTGAAGTCTCACTACCTCCAGCTGTGGCTCACCCCCTGGAGAATGTGGTCTTTCTATTAACCCTTCCAGTTTCAAATTCTGCGCTATTATCCCAACGATGTGTACTGAACTCACCCCTTCGGGTAATTCTAACTCCAACTTATCCGCCAATTCCATTAACTTACCCTTGTTAATTTCTGTAAACCAAATAGATTTACATCCTCCATCTATAAAAAAAAACCTCAGCAACTTCCAATGTTATTTTGAGTTCCACCTAGTGTAATCTACCTCAAAGCAACTCCAATTCCTATGTCCAGTATCTGTTTACCTCCATGTACTCACTTTATAAGGATTCACAGGTCCCACCAATGTTCAAGGTTTTCCGATCCCACCAATCCTGAATCAATTATTATTCCAAGTCCAATCACCCACTGTCCGCATTTCAAAAGCCCGCAAGAGTCCCAGCTTTGTTATGATCCTGGCTGAGGTTACCCTTAGACAAGCCTAGGGTGGAACCCAGCTTGATAGATCCTAACTTTTATTTGTTTGTTTAGATACGTGTAGAGTAGCTACTGAACAGAGTTACCAGAGTCAGCTAATGAACTTTTAACAAAAGAATAAAATATTTATTAAACAAGAACAGATGAACTATATTACAATACTCTTTCATCCACAACTATGCCTTTATGGGTATATACAGATTTGTAAGGATGACATAAGTTACTGAAGTTATCTTATACTTCAATGTTCACTGTAAGTACATAGTCCATGTAAACCTAAGGCACCCTGTGGTCAGGCACACCACACTCTGAAGCCAAGTGACTTATGTCAGCTCAATCACATGCTGTGGATCCCTTATCAATTCCCCCAGATGTTTGTCACATCATGAGCCAACCAGTCTGAATTCCGTCCTTCACACAAGAGATTCCAATCTCCACTCTCCAAGAACTCGCTTTAGAATCTACCCCCAAAACAACACTTTTTTACAGTTGCCTTCCACAAGGGTTCTCCTCCAGGGTTTCAAATTTTCCTTCCAAAGTTCCTCTTCCCTGGGTCACCACATGCATTCAAGCTGCCTTCCGCACACTCACTCTCACCAATTCAGCCGTCAATAGTACATGACTGCTTCCATTCCCATAGCAAAGAGTTATAGACCTTTAGCTGACTCTTGGACCTTCTGGCCTCTTGCAAGCTGTTCTCACTTTAAATCTGCTCTTTGCATGTTTTGTCTCTTTAAAACTGAAGCTTGGACCCTTTCTCTCTGCCCCTCGCACTTAACTTCACTTAACGGGACATTTACCAGGTTCCTGTCCTTCTTTTGACTAGAAGGTCTACTTGGGACTTTTCTCTGTCTCACTCCCCTGGATTTTGGGGACTTTTCTTTAGCTTGGGACTTGCTATATGTCCCTTTTGCTCCAGTCTCTCTCTGGCAGCTATTTCCAATCACTTTTAGCTTGGAACTGGCTATCTGTACCTTCTAAGTGGCTTCTGTTTGACAGCAGTCTTCAAGCCTGAACTCAAAACTGCTTTTCTAGTTCTTTCTGTGTGCATCTGTGGGAAGGACCTGCTTCTCTGGAGCCCTGTTGCTAGTCAACAGCAATGTTTTTCCTACCCTTGTGTTTGCTTAACTTCTTAAGCCGTAAAACTCTCATTAGAAAGGCAAGCATGTTTTAAAGTGAAACTAAAACTCAATTTGACCTTTCGTAACACACAACTACAAATAAAACTTAAACATTAAAGCCACAAGTACCAATATAACTTAATTAAACTATCTCTTTTACCTAATGCCATGCTCTTGCTTCCTGGCTTACGTGATCCCAGTCAAAATGCACTAAGTTCTGTGCCTTCGCAAAGATGGCATCCATGATCTCCTGGATGAACTTGTGGGTGCAGCCTTGCAAGATCCTGCACTGGTCACCTGTAGAGCCCTGGGAGGAGGCCCTAGTGTAAAAATTGAGCACCGCGGTCACTTTCACGGCCACTGGCAATGGATGCCCTCCATGTCCCCGTGGCACCAAGTCCTGCAGCAGGTGGCAGATGTGACCGACCAGTTCCCTAAACATATGTAGTCTTTGGCAACACTGAGTCTCAGTCATCTGCAAGAGTGACAAGCACGTTCTATAGACCCTGGTTCTAGCGAGGTGCCTACGAGCGATGGCTTGCTGTGGATCTTCAGCTGCATACGCAGGAGGCCCTGCTGTGCCTTCATCTTGAGGTTGGTGCTCCTCCCATTGGCAAGCCAGGTGCCTCTGTCACTGTTTTCTCTGCTCCCTGTAAGCCATGAGGCATATCCAGACTCCATGATCCTGATGTTCTCCTCCTGCACCATCAGAGAGAGAGACATGTATGTTAAGTCTTTGGCTCCGACTGCACCTCAAGGCCCCTTCACACATGCCAGAGAGTGCTGGCTACCACTTGGATGGCCAGTATGTAGTACACTTGATGGCTTCCAAATCCCCACCCACCTCCTCCCCACTCCACTTGATCAATTGGCAGCAGCTTCAGCCACTGGACTGCATGCTGTGCTCTCAGCTCAGGCGCAGGCAATCTCCTAACCTGCACTGCAAGGCTGCACTGTTAGCTTGAACCAAACCTGAATAAAGACATTGCAAGGGGTTCTGAGCATCTCCAAGTGTGACTGCGCTATGGCCACCTTTTGTAAGGGGATTCTACAACCTGCCCTATCGTCCAATTGTTCTGCAGCCCCCTAAAACACATATTAATTTGCAGTCTGCACCTAAGGGGTGAAAAGTTCTGGAGCATTTGGTGGCATATTCATGCGTTTACGTAGCTTGAGTGGGCACCAATGCTTCAGAGGCCCGACTCCAAGCATGTCAGTGGATAAAAGCAAAAATAAAAGCAAAAAACTGCGGATGCTAGAAATCCAAAACAAAAATAAAAATACCTGGAAAAATTCAGCAGGTCCGACAGCATCTGCGGAGAAGAACACAGTTAACGTTTCGAGTCCGTATGACTCTTCAACAGAACTAAGGAAAATAGAAAAGAGGTGAAATATAAGCTGGTTTAAGGGGGGGTGGGACAGGTAGAGCTGGATAGAGGGCCAGTGATAGGTGGAGATAGTCAAAAGCTGTCATAGACAAAAGGACAAAGAGGTGTTGAAGGTGGTGATATTATCTAAGGATTGTGCTAATAGGTGACATTAAGGGTAGAAAGCTGCACGAGCAAGGTACAGATAGTCCTGGTGGAGGTGGGGTGGGGGGAAGGCATCAAAATAGGCTAAAAGGTAGAGATAAAACAATGGATGGAAATACATTTAAAAATAATGGAAATAGGTGGGAAAAGGAAAATCTATATAAATAGAATTACTTGGAAAAACTCAGCAGGTCTGGCAGCATCGGCGGAGAAGAAAAGCGTTAACGTTTCGAGTCCT
Source organism: Carcharodon carcharias (assembly GCF_017639515.1). Classification (NCBI taxonomy): domain Eukaryota; kingdom Metazoa; phylum Chordata; class Chondrichthyes; order Lamniformes; family Lamnidae; genus Carcharodon; species Carcharodon carcharias. Next base: position 115,703,134 of record NC_054469.1, on the reverse strand, counting down.
CATGACCATTCGACAGTTCTGTCGAAGGGTCATGAGGAATCGAAATGTCAACTCTTTTCTTCTCCGCCGATGCTGCCAGACCTGCTGAGTTTTTCCAGGTAATTCTGTTTTTGTTTTGGATTTCCAGCATCCGCAGTTTTTTGTTTTTAAATCTATATAAATTATTGGAAAAAAGGAGGGATCGGAAAGGGGGTGGGGATGGAGGAGAGAGTTCATGATCTAAAATTGTTGAACTCAATATTCAGCCTGGAAGGCTGTAAAGTGCCTAGTCGGAAGATGAGGTGCTGTTCCTCCAGTTTGCATTGAGCTTCACTGGAACAATGCAGCATCCAAGGACGGACATATGAGAACAGGGTGGAGTGTTGAAATTGCAAGCAACAGGGAGGTCTGGGTCATGCTTGCAGACAGACCAAAGGTGTTCCGCAAAGCGGTCACCCAGTCTGCGTTTGGTCTCTCCAATGTAGAGGAAGCCGTATTGGGAGCAGTGTCAGGAGAGCTGCTGCTGAACAGTCTCAGCTGTGGAAGAATGCTCCCTTTTGACAAGCTTTTCCAAGTGCATGGTCACTTTCCTCACCCTCGTCAAACATCTGAACCCCCTCGTAAAAATAAACAGTTTCCAAGCATTTTCTCCCTTACCTGAGTATCATTGCATGATTAATTTGATAACATTAATGCAAACACCAACGTTATGAAAACACCAGTACTCTTCCAAGATTTCACTTTCATCACTGGTATCACTTTGATTAAGCCTAAATTTGTAGTCAAACTGGAAGTTTCAATCAGTGCGATGGATGCAGTTGCTTAGATCAGCATAGCTCTTGGAAATCTGGAAAGATAAAGTCTCATTTCTGGTTCGGCATTCTGTATTTTGTTTTCAGATGTACATATGAGGGAAATGCTTTCTGACATAAGTACATTTTTGAAAAAGGTAACATATGTGCAATAGCTTTTCCTGCCAGCCTAGGGTATTCGTTTCTTAAACTCAGCCAAAAGTTGATTAATTTTAGACTTCTGAAACTCATTTTCAATTCGTAATCACAGGAGATTTCAAGCTCAATTGCTCTTTTTCTTCTGTGCTCAATATCTGTGATGAAGAAATGGTATCATCAAAGGGATTGCAAATCCAGTCATTATCGCTTAACATAGCTGGAAAATATTCCCTGTATGTTGTGCAAAGTCCTTTTCAGGTGTGTAGTTATATTGATTTTAGTGCACTGATCCAAGTGAAATTCATTTTCTGCCAGGAAGTCATGAAAAGTACTGAAAAACTCAGTTCGATAGTTTTCCAAATACCTTTCCCAAAACTGCAACTTCTTTATACAAACATACGAACAAGGAGCAGGAGCAGGCCATTCAGTCCCTTGAGCCTGTTCCGCCATTTAATAAGATCGTGGCTCATCTGATAATAACCTGAAATCTGCACCCCACCTACCACCGATAACCTATCACACCCTTGCTTATCAAGAATCTACCCAGCTTTTGTCTCAAAAATATTCAAAGGATCTGCTTTCACCATCTTTTCAGGAAGAGATTTCCAAAGACTCACGACCCTCTGAGTGAAAAAATTTCGCCTCATCTCTGTTTTATTATTAAACAGTAACCCCCTACTTTTAGATTCTTCCACAAGAGGAAACGTCTTCTCCACATCCACCCTGTCAAGACCCCTTAGGATCTTTTATGTATCAATCAAGTCGCTTCTTACTCTTCTAAACTCCAGTGGATACAAGCCTAGTCTGTCCCACCTTTCCTCATAAGATAACTGGCCCATTCCAGGTATAAGTCTGGTAAACCTTCTCTGAACTGTTTCCAATGCAATTATATCCTTTCTTAATAAGCTGACTAGTACTGCACATAGTACTCCAGATGTGGTCTCACTAGTGCCTTGTACAACTGATGCATAAACTCCCTGCTGATAACATTCTTTTAGCTTTCCTAATTACTTGTTGGACTTGCATACTAGTCTTTATCAGAGATTCAACTTTCTTGCACGTTGAAAACTGTTATATTGAAGCCTTGAAGAGATAAATTTAGCTCATTGATCCTGAAGAAAATGTCTGCTGAATAAGCAAGTCACTGGAGCCAGACATGATTTCCATGCAGCTGACGTGGTGGAAGGGGTGGCTCTTGAAAAAACTAGAATTTCTGCTCTAAGCTGAAACAAACATGCAAGAATTTTTCCACAGGAGAGCCATCTAACTTCAGTATGGGTCAGCAGACAATTGTACGCACTACCTATTTCTTCGCAAAGTGTCGGAAATATTTTGGAATTTGTTGATTTTATGAAATTCACTATTTTCACCGCATTGTCCAGCACTTCCCTCAGTACCTCAGGCGTGCGTTTTGCCACGAGAGCTTGTCTATGGATACTGCAGTGAGTTCAAGAGGTGTTTGATGCAACCTCTTTTGTTTGAGCTACAAACCTAGAATACTTCCCCATCATTAATGTGGCCCCATCAGTGCAGATGCCTAGGTAACGAGACCAATCTATCTCATTTTCTTCTAAATATTCACTGGTCAGATTGAAGATAACTTCTTCAGTTGTATGTTCTTTCAATGAACGGCAAAACAGCAAGTCTTCTTCAACTATACCTTCATGTACCTAATGTACATCATGTACATAAACAATAGCAAGATAGCTAGATTAGCAACATCAGTTGATTCACCCAATTGCATAGCATAATATGGACATAATACATATACTCAGCATAATATGCTTTCTGTAGAATTGTGGTCTCAACATAACTTGCCATGACATTAATTCATTGTGACAATGTATTATTGGACAAAGGTATCACGTAAATCTTTTTTGTAGCCTTTTCTCCCAACGTGCACTGAACTACATCTCGTATACATGGACCAATCAAGCTCTCTGCTATGGTATGGGCTTCTGCAGCTTTTCCTATCTGTAGCTCACTCGGTACTATGCTTCAAATGCATTTTCGTTCTCAGCATTTGTTTTGGATACATAACTGATAATGTCACTTTTCCACTCGGCTAATTTTCACGGGAAAAAATCAACAGGCTTGTCAAGTTGTGTAGGGTGTCTAGTTTCGAATTGGCGATGAAGTAAGAAGGTTTGAGGCTGCTGTTTGCTAGAACATCACCACAAATTACACACCATGGTTTTGGACACTCCTGATCACCAATGCATGTAAAGCCATATTTTATGTAATTGTCATTTTTTCTTCTTAATAAGAGACTTTCCTGGACCATCTTGGTCATTTGTCCTAGATTTCTCACACTGCGATGAAACATTAGCCAAAGATGACTTTTTGTTTTCCCGTGTGCTTACAGTTCCTGTTTTCAGCCACTTGTCCATTACTGGTGTAAAATAGATAAAATAAAATAAAAACACAGTGAGAATGCCATCAAATGAACAATCTCGTAAATGAGAACATTTACCCACTTCTCACCAGAACCAGGGCCAGGTGCTCAATAGGTGATCCCACAATGACTATTAAACAAACCAGAGAGTACAAATTCTCTTAACATCAATGTGCAATATTGCTAACCTAATGGAAAACTATCCCATTAGCTACTTATAACACTGTGCATGCAATAATGCTGCCTCATTAACATATGCTGTACATTGCACCATATACGGTGGCAGTAAACCATACAAACCCACCATAGCCCCCCATTCTCACCCCCACCCCCTTGCCTCACTGCACACCCTCACCTCCACACACCTCCACCTCCTCACTTCACTCACCCACCCCAACACTTCCACACACACCCACCCCCTCAACAAATACTCGCACCTCACCCCCAAACATCATTAAGGATCCTTTAATAATTTTTGGAAGCTGGGGTTGATGGGTGAGGGGTTGAGGCAGGACTCAGGAGAGGGAGCTGAAAGTGGAAGCAAATACTAACCACTGGGGAGAGGCGGGCTCAGTGTTATGTAACTGTCAAGAACCAGCAGCCAGCTCCTGCAGACTTGTTAAAAAAAAAATCAGAAGCATCATTAAAGAACTTACTTGTCTTGTAAAAAGAATCTTTAATCCAACACACTCAATTGCTGTTTCTGACCCATGAACCTCTTGGATTTTGGCAGGCTTTTTGAACCATGAGGCTGCCAGGAATCAGAAGCAGCTCCAATTACTGAAAAAAATGAGTTTTAAAAACTTGGTGCTCTAAAGCTTACCCTACCTTCAGGATTTCAGACAGGAGGTTGCAAGGGGAAGGCAAATGACTCCGAAGCACACCCAACCACCAACAACTCTCCAACTGCAAGTCCTGCCATGAGGTGCCATATAAGCCACACTTCACTGACCAATGATTTCTGCTGTTTGAAACAGAAGCAGTCATTGGCCAAGTAGCCTGTCAATCATTGACCAAGTAGCTTGTCAGTCAGATTCTAATCTACAGTGACAGGCTACTATTCCAACCCAGACACGTCTAGGTTGGCCATTATGGGATTTTTCCTACAAACCCCCTGAAACATTTTGCAAACCCCCGAGGGGTTCGCATACCTCACTTTGGAAACCATTGCTCTAGGCCATGCTTATTCAGTGCTCCATAAAGTTTGTGTTTTTATAATTATTTTGGGGAAAGAGATATCTTTCAATAATATTCGGATTTTTACCTTGTCGTAATATTCAGAGACATTTATTACAATGAACAGTGCTTTATTGAATGTACACACAGAATGCAGACATGAAATGCATGGACTCCTGCAGTGAAGGATGTGTCTCACATAATATCACCCCCTCCCTAGAGTACAAAAGTTCCCATCACTAAAGATCTTACCTAGACATATCATTACATCACCTCCCCACCTGAGTATAGAACAGTGGATGTCATTAACAAGCCTACTGTGCCATAAGTAAGGACTTTTAAACTGGTGATAGCTAGAAAGTAACACTAACATTTTAATTTTTTTAACTTATCACATAAACTTCCTAATCAAGCAGTTAATTGATGCAAAGATCTAGTTCTCTCCCTAAGGCAACCAGGTAGGCTGCCGGTGAGGATTATTCTCCCTCGAGGAGCTAGCTACATATTAGCTGGATCAGGTTTCACAGGCCAGAACTTTTCACTCATCAGGCGGGCACACGCCCGACCCGAACAAGCGTAAATTGACGTACCATGTCGTCAGGCGAGTATCCCGACGTCATCATGCACTCACGCGATATTTCAGTCGGCGGGCGCACGCGGGAAGCGGCAACACGCCCGCTGACAATTAACAGATCTATTAAGGCCATTAAAGTACCAATTGAATAAAATTTTTCACTGCCCGTCCAACCTTACGATTGGCAGACAGACGAAAAGTCCAAGCAGCCTTTGGATTTTTTAGGAAACTGCATCCATCGGCGGGTTGAGGTTTCCAACAGCTATTAAAAATTAAATAAAAATTTTAATATGTCATTAATAACATGTCCCTTCCCTTGTGACAGAGTCAATTCAGGGTCATGCTTTTTAACATTTTAAAATTCTTTATTTTTAATTTTTTAAAATCTCTATCTCCCTGAGGCAGCTCTGTGCCTCAGGGAGCTTTTCCTGCGCGCACCCGCATGCATGCACAAAGTTCCCCGCTCGCCCTCCTCCCCCCGCCACACAAGCAGTGCTGAGTGTCGCAGCTCACGTTGCATGCTGGGTGGGCCTTAATTGGCCTGCCAGCATGAAATCGCAGTTGCAGCTCGATCGCGGGTGGCAGTCAGCTTCCTGGCCACTCCCACTCACCCCCGCTGAGCCCGCCTGACAAGGGCAAAATTCTGACCACAGTCTCTGTAGTTCACTGGTTTTCTAACAATCCGGCCTTTAGATGTGATTCTCTGTGGGCTCTGGAACTGTCAGTTCCGGGCATGTCTGCAACACCTCCAGCACCTGGTGCATCATGTGACATGTCACTAGCTGGTGAAACCTCAGAGCTGACATCTACAAAGTCTTCCACATTTGAAGCTTGTTCCCTGATAGATTTCAGATGGTATCTGTTCCGGCAGACGATGTCCTTCTCCAATTGGATTAGGTAGGATCTTGGAGTGTGAGCAGCTGCAGCACCATTGCTTTGGTAGTCCAACCTCACTCTTCATCCAGCTTCACTGCAACCTCTTCACTAGGACATAGGGTGGGCAGCACTTTAACAGAATGTCATCTACAGTAAAAGTGTTTGTAGCATGCTTTAGCTGAGTCATCAGCTTGAAGTTGGGCCATTTAGGCAACAGGTTTCCTTCTATTGTGGGAACACTAGTTCTGAACTGTGTGCCAAGCATGAGCTGTGCTGGGCTTAATCCAGTTGCTTGCAATGGAGTAGCTCTGTTTCTCAACAGAGCTACAAATGGGTCATCCTGACGCAGAATCTCCTTGGTAGTCTGTGCAGTTCATTCAGCTTTCCCATTGATCTGTGGACAATACAAACTGTCGATTAAATGTTGACACTCGTACATTCTGGAAAACTCAGCAAATCCCTTGCCTGTGATTGAGGCCCATTGTCAGTGACAAGTTTGTTTGAAAACCCCCAGGTATCTAGAGAAGTAGTCAATGACAATTAGGTAGAATCATTTCTGCAGTTGGCATAAATCAGCTCCCACTCTCTTCCAAGGTCTTTCAGGCAGTGGTGTGGTCATCAGTGGCTCCTTCTGTTTGATGGGCTTGGCTATTTAACAAATCGTACATGTTCCCACCCTAGCTTCTATGTCTTTCCAGATACCAGGCCACCACACACTCAGTTTTTGCTCTTTCATGACACTTGGTGATGCCTTGGTGACCTTTGTGCAACCGTTCTAAAATCTCATTACACAAACTCCTCGGGATGGTTATTCGGTTGCCTTGCAGCAGAAGTCCTCTTGACTCTGAGAGACAGTCTTTCTGGATAAAGTAAGCCTTCACATTCTCTGTCGTTTTAGCTGCATATCTTGGCCATCCAGGCCTGACATAGCGGACCACACTCTGCAGGTCAGAGTCCATACTTGTCAGCTGCTTCACTAATTCTAGTTTAGTTTTGGACATTGGTAGCAGAATGCACTGCTACCTCATACATGTCAATCACCTTGTTCAACTCAGCCACATCAAGTTGGACAGCAGGTAGAGGATGTCTTGACAGCGTGTCTGCCACAAGTGTCTTCCCAGACACGTACTCTGCTTGTGGATTGTATCTCATCATCCGCATTAGAAGTTTTTGGTAATGCAACGGTACACAGTCTAAGTCTCTGCTATTCATCAAAGGGATGAGAGGCGTGAATGTGTGGAGCGTGATGTACCTAGGCCATACAGATACTTAGAAAACTTCCCACAATCCCAAACAGCTGCTGAGCACTCCTTCTCAATTCGTGCATACTGCATTTCTGCATCTGTCAGGGTTCTGGAGCAATAAGGTTTCAATTCTCCATCGTGGCTCTGTAGTACGACTCCACCGAGGCCAAAACTGCTTGCATCAGTGCTGACAACAGTAGGTTTTGTACAGTCATAGGAGGCCAACACGGAAGCCTCTGAAATCAGGTCTTTTACCTTCACAAAGGCTTGCTCTTGTGTTGGCGTCCATTTCCAGCATGCATCACTCCTCAACAGTGCAGTCAAGGGTCTTGTGATATCAGAAAGGTTGGGTAGGAACCTGCCAAGGTAATGTATCATGCCTAGGATCCTGTGCAAATCTGAGACAATGTCTGGAGGCTTCACCTCCACAATGGCCTGGACCTTCCAAGGGTCTGGGTGTATGCCATGCCTGTCAATGCGGTGTCCGAGGAAATGCAGTTGTGTTTGTTCAATCAAGTATTTCTCTTTATTGAGCTTCTGGCCGGCATCTTCAAGGGTCTGTAATGCTTGAGACAGTCTTCTGTCATGTTCCTCTTCAGTTGTGCTATAGGTCAGGATGTCATCCATGTACACAACGATGCCATCTTGATGTCGAATCAGGTCTGTCATCTCTCTTTGAGAAACTCCTGATGCACTGGTAATACCAAAAGGCAATCTGTGGAAGAATTACCTGCCAAATGGAGTAATAAATGTGGTCAGCTTAGCACATTCTTCATGGAGTGGAATTTGCCAGAATCCACTCGCAACATCCAGCAATGAAAACACTCGGGTGTTGGCTAGCTTTGGGAGGATATCATCGAGCATTGGAAGGATGTATTTTTCTCTCAGTACTGCCTTGTTAAGTCTGTTGAGATCAACGCAGATCCTAATTGATCCATTTTTCTTTGGCACAGATACCTTCGGGGCACACCATTCAGTTGACTCTTAGATGTCTTCAATGACACCACAGACGACCATATGTTCCAATTCCTTTCTGACTTTGGGGAGCATCGGCTGTTAAGTTATATATGTGAATTATGTACTTGGAATACTATAGGGCACTGCACCTTCTTTAAAGCTGATCTTAACTGGTGTGACCTTAAGCAGGGTAATTTCTCCAAAAATATCACAGTGGACTTCATCAACTTGCTGAACTAAGCCCATTGTTGCGGCCAAATCACGTCCCATAGAATTATTCACTAGTGCCCCATTAATCACATACACAGTAAACTGGTAATGTCTCACTTTGTTTTTGCAAGGAATTTTCCCCGGCATTGGACTGTCAAGAGTGAAATTAGTGCCATTGAGCTGAGGAGGAGTCTTCTTGGCAAAATATGTTTTGTAGGAAATTATACTAGTGTCTGCTCCAGTATCTACTTAGAAACTCACAACTGTTCCTTGAATTTGAAGGTCTACTCTCCAAGGCTTGCTATCGTCATTTACATGCGTGACAGAGCCAAGGAAAAGACATTCGTTGTCTTTATTTTTCACATCACCTGCAGTTACTTCAATGACCACAAGCGTACAACAAACCACAGAAAAATTGGCTACTTTCTTACATTTGTAGCATTCTGCATACCTTGCAATGCAATGATCTCATTGAGCATGTGCTCTGCTGCAACATGTACATTTCAAGCTTTTCACAGCTGTGAATGTCTGGCCTTGCTTGTGAAATAGCTGTCATCACCCTGTTTCAAATGTGCATTTTTCTTAGTATGCTCCTTTCTCTGCCCCTTTTTCATTCACTCAGCCCCCGTTCGTTTATCAACTTCTCGAAACACTTCACATAATGCATTGCTAGTCATTTGTTCTTGCATCTCCAGTTTTATCTTTTCTGACAGATGTGCTGGTTGCGTAGCTTTCTCCTGTGTCAAGTCGGGCTGTAGCTTCTGGGACATTTCTTTATCAGTAGTGCTGATTAAGAGCCAGTCCCAGATATTTTCCTTTTCCTTTTCTCCAAACTTGCATGTTTCTGCCAGTTCATTCAAGCTTCTGCTTTACTCTTCTATTAATTCACCCTCTTTGTGCGCTCTTTAGCTGTTCTGTGAATGACATTACGTCTGGGCACAAAATATGCAGTCACTTTCTCGAGCACTTTGTCAAAATCATTTTCCTCATTCTCCTCAAACAAGAACATTTTAATGACTTCCTCTGCCTCCTTCCCCAGCGCATAAATTAGTGTGTATATCTGGACTTCGCCAGGCTCCTTGTTCAGCTTGGTGGTGATCCTGTACCAGTGAAAGTGCTGCTCCCATTCAGGCTACTGCTCTGTGCGGCTGAAGCTGAATTTGTCTGGTGGGCTGAATTTCAACATGCTTCTTTTTTGCATTGGTATTCACGTGTAGTTTGTCCTCCGTGGGTATTTACACTTAGCTGACATTTACTTCTGATGCCGTTTTAGGATTTGTACATAGATGTAATATTCAGAGACGTTTATTACAATGAACATTGCTTTATTGAATGTACGCACAGAATACAAACATGAGCAAGCACGGACTGCTGTAGTGAAGGATGTGTTTCACACAATATCACCCCTGCCCACCCCTGTCCCAGAGTACAAAAGTTCCTATAACTAAAGTTCTTACCTAGACATACCATTAGAAATAGTGCTATATAAGGTGATTCCTTGCTCTTCTGATGTCATTAGGAAAGATGCTGTTCCTTACAGGGAGCACAAATTGCGGAATTATCCCATATAATATGCCTAAGAATCCATGACAAGTTGGGACAATTTAAAGCTTCAAATAATGTATTGTGTTTGTAGAAATCTTTAAAAACAAATGCTGTAAATCTATAAAAGATTAGAAAATGTTGGAAATGTACAATGGGTGTGGTAACACAGGAAAGGAAAAGGTTTAAGGTTAGGCAGGACAGAATTCCCATCTCTTTTATTATATTCATACATTGTATATTAATCAAAAAATTCCACCTCACTTTGGGTTGAAATTCAATTTGATTTTAATATTTTACTTTACTTCATACAGGGAGATCGTGGATATAAAGGTGAGATAGGGAAGAAAGGAGACAAAGGTGATGAAGGACTCTCTGGTGCTAAAGGCGATCAAGTAAGACACTTATTTCTATACAAAGTGACAATGATGCTCTAATGCAATCTATTTGAAAAATATTGGGCAGAATTTTCTGCCCGTCGGGTGTGGAGCCAATCGCCGCCAGCGAAGCGGGCCGAGCCGCCATTTAAGGCCCGCCCAGCGTGATGTCCGCCGGGAAGCGTTATGCACTTCCTGTGTGGGCGGGGTGGAATCCCTGAAATCAAGATTGCACTCTTTCGCACATGCGCACGAAAGAGCGCACATCTCCCTGAAGGTAAGTGCAGCCTCAGGGAGATCGCCTAGACTTTTAGATAAAAGAAAAATCCTTTCCATGTCCCCTCACATGAGTTGGGACAGGTTCATAATTTATAGAACAACTTTAATAAAAATTTTCAAACCCTGCATGAAACCTCATCCCACCGCTGGATGAGGTTTCATGTTTTTTCTATTTGCCACTGGGGCTCCTGGCCTGCCCACCAACATTAAGGCTGGACAGGCAGGGCCTTTAATTGTTTTAATGATCCTGTCAATGGCCTCAAGTGGCCAACGGGTTGGCGAACGGGTCCCTCCCCCTGCTCATCGACCGGCAAAATTCTGCCCATTTAGTATGTCCTGGAACTAATGCCATGTACTTTCTGAAATTGTAGGGAAAGCATGGACAAAAAGGTCAAGCAGGTCTCACTGTAAGTATCCATCAAAACAAAATAATTATTTTACTCATTTTTATTTAGGGGAATACCATAATTGTGATTCATTTTTTGAATGTGCAAAAACTCAAGGGAGTTAGTTCTTCTTCCAGTATAGTAATTGGCCCTGAATTTCTGTGTGGTTAACCTGATCTCCTACTGTAAAGTTGCCAGAAGCACAGCAGAAACTCCAGAGAAGAGACGCAAATGGTAATTTTTAAACTTTTTAAATTTTTTATCATTTCGCTAAGGTTTTCTCTGAAGCTATGGAAGGTTAATGGAACAAGCCAATGGAACTTCTCTCCCCCTGTCCCTCAAACCCAGTGATTACTATAGACACAAAATTGTTTTATTTTCACAAGTGCATCTTTTGAAGGCCAAATAGAAACAGTGCATGTGAACTCTTGAAACATTGATGACTATGGATGGTTTCAGGATCTGAACAAGTGTGAAATCTTCCTGATAGGATGATAATTGCCCTGGATTTTCTTCCAATTCAATTGGCAGTCACCTTGCAACTGAAGCAATTTAAGATTTTTTTCTGCTGTTTATTTCCTAATTTTATCTCATTTTTTAAGTCTAGACTGCAACATAACTGTAACTGCTGCAATGTCATATTTGTAAAACTAATTTTTAAACAATTTAATGGTATCAAAGAACTAACTGTCCTGTTTTTTTTCTTTTTCAACATTAAATATTTACTCAATCTTTGGACACTGATTATGTTATGTGATCATACTTAAGCAGCAGCCCAGCTATACCGTTAGCTCCACAGCTTTCTGCCAGAAACCAGTATCTGCCGTTTATCTGTGGCATGAATTAGTTTCAAAAATAATTCATTTCATAAGGCAGAATATTATGCTCACTGGGCGGGCATGCGCCAGAACCAAATGAGTGTAAAATGATGCGCGATGATGTCAGGTGAATATTTTGGTCTACAGGCGCACACAGGAGTCAGCAGTGCACCTGTTGACCATTAACAGGCCTATTAAAGCTGGTAAAGATCTAATTAAATTAAATTTTTTGCTACCCATCCAACCTTACAGTTGGTGGGCAGGCAAAAAAGCCAAGTGGCCTTTGATTTTTTTGCAAAGCCTCATCCACGGGCAGGATGAGGTTTCGATCAGTCATTAAAACTTTTTTTAAATTTTTCAAACTAATTTCTAACATATCCTTGCTTATGTGACAGAGTCACATGAGGGGACATGTTACTAACGTTTTTAAGATATTTCTTTTTTATTTTCAAAAATTTTCATCTCCCTGAGCAGCTCTGTGCTTCGGGGAGCTTCTCCTGCGTGCACCCATGCTCATGTGTGAACTTTCACGCATGCCCTCCTCTCTCCCCACACAGGCAGCACTGCAGTGTGCATTTCAAGCTGGGCCGGCCAAAATGGGCCCACCAGCATGAAATCATGTTCGGGGCCCTGATCGCGGGAAGCAATCATTTTCCTGGCCGCTCCCGGACCTGCCCACCGCGCCAGCCCAACGAGGGCAAAATTCTGCCCATAAGGTATTTAGGGATTTGATATACATCAAAGAGTTATATGTGTGATATCCGGATGCATCCCATGTGCAAGCTGATAGCTGATAGGATAGACAGGGAAAAACTATAAAAACCCATTAGAGAAAATTTTTTACTTGCCCTGGTCTGCAGATACAGAGTGGTGGTGTGGTTAAAATGAAGTGTTTCCATTTCCCCATGCTGATTTGGAGGCAATGAGGCATCAGCTAACTTCAAGTGGAGGCCTCATACATATTTGCTAATTGAGTTCCTATGACAACAATACGGCCCATTAATAAGAACAATGGCATTTTAGCTGAGGCCTAAGCGGTGAAACCAGTCGAGGCTTTCTTGCCAGGCTTCCTGATTCAGGTTGGCACCCTCCTTCTTCACTGCATTTCCCCCATCACTGCGCCCCTCCCCCCTTCACTGCTCCCCTTCCCCATTCACTGTTCTTCATTCTCCTTCACTGCTCCCCTTCCTCCTTAACTGCTCCCCTCCCCCCTTCACATCTCTTCATTCTCCATCACTGCTCCCCTTCCTCCTTCACAGCTCCCCTTCCCCTTTCACTGCTCCCTTTCCTCCTTCACTGCTCCCCTCCCCCCTTCACTGCTCCCCCTCTTCCATCACTGCTCTTTTTCCTCCATCACTGCTCCCTTTCCTGCATCACTGCTCCCTTTCCTCCTTCACTGCTCCCCTTCCTCCATCACTGCTCCCCTTCCCCCTTCACTGTTCCCCTTCCCCCTTCACTTCTCCTCTTCCCCCTTCACTGCACTCCTTCCTCCTTCACTGCTCGTCTACCTCCTTCACTGCTCGTCTACCTCCTTCACTGCTCCCCTTCCTCCTTCACTGCTCCCTTACCCCCTTCACTGCTCCCCTAGCACCTTCTCTGATCCCCTTCCCCCTTCAACACTCCCCATCACCTCTTCACTGCGCCCCTTCCTCCTTTACTGCTTCCCTTCCCCCTTCACTGCTCCTCTTCCTCCTTCACTGCTCCCCTTCCTCCTTCACGACTCTCCTTCCTCCTTCACTGCTCCCCTACCCCCTTCACTGCCCTCTACCCCCTTCACTGCTCCCCTACTGCTTTCACTGCCCCCTTCTTCCTTCACTGCTCCCCTTACCCTTTCAACACTCCCCATCCCCGTTCACTACTCTCCTTCCCACTTCACTGCTCCCCTTGTCCCTTCAACACTCCCCATCACCCCCTCACTGCACCCCTTTCCCCCTCACTGCTTCCCTTCTCCCTTCACTGCTCCTCTTCCTCCTTCACTGCTCCCCTTCCTCCTTCACTGCTCCACTTCCCCATTCACTGCTCCCCTTCCCCCTTCACTGCTCCCCTTCCCAATTCACAGTGCCCCTTCCTCCTTCACTGCTCCCCTTCGTCCTTCACTGCTTCCCTTCCCAATTCACAGTGCCCTTTCCTCCTTCACTGCTCCTCTTCCTCCTTCACTGCTCCCCTTCCCAATTCACAGTGCCCTTTCCTCCTTCACTGCTCCCCTTCCTCCTTCACTGCTTCCCTTCCTCCTTAACTGCTCCCCTTCCCCCTTCACTGCCCCCTTCCCCCTTCACTGCCCCCTTCCCCCTTCACTGCTCCCCTTCCTCCTTCACTGCTTCCCTTCCTCCTTAACTGCTCCCCTTCCCCCTTCACTGCCCCCTTCCCCATTCACTGCTCCCCTTCCTCCTTCACTGCTCGCCTTCCCCCTTCACTGCTCCCTTTCCTCCTTCACATTTCTCTTTCAGCCCCATGTGTAGACCACCCAAATAAAATGAAATATTTACAAGGCAGACAAGCAATCCAGCACCAGCAAAAGTCAGTAATGTAACAGAGAAAATAGCCTCAAAAAAGGCCCAGAAGTTTTCCAGCAGCTTAAGAAGCCATACCAGCAACTAACTATATGGAAGGGTTGAGCTATCTTGATTGTGAAGAGTCATGGTGCAAACTCTTCAGGTTTTCTAGTGTTCCAAGTATTTAGGTGCCCCATGGATACACTCAGAGGAAAATGAACCTGCAGACAGGCTTCATTCCAGCTTATTGACATATTAATCCTGGTTAAAAACAAAAAAACTGCGGATGCTGGAAATCCAAAACAAAAACAGAATTACCTGGAAAAACTCAGCAGGTCTGGCAGCATCGGCGGAGAAGAAAAGAGTTGACGTTTCGAGTCCTCATGACCCTTCGACAGAACTTGAGTTCGAGTCCAGGAAAGAGCTGAAATGTAAGCTGGTTTAAGGTGCAGATGCAGGTCCAGTTGCACCAACTCAGACATGCACTGAAAATCCTGGGGCACCATTCTGGAGATGGAGATCCAGAAAGGAATTTCTTCCAACATTTCCTCTTTACTGTGCTTGGGAGCTGAGCATTCAGCTGCCAATGCAGTAGAGAGAAAATCTGCCCCATATAGTTGCAGCTCTTGTATTCCTGAAAATCTGTTATGAAAGTCTAATGAAAGTTAGATCACTTTGTTAAAGTTTTGATTCTCATTTTAACATTGAACGAGAACATTAATGACAGGAAATTACCTCAAAGCAGTTCCATAAAAATTCCCAGTCAAACTTTTACCTTTGGATCCAGAATTCAAATCCACCCCACACTGGTGGACGAAGGTTTTCCCTTCACTTAATGTGACTCATGTATGAAATGAATTCGGGCAATCTTAATTGGGTGCCCATGAGGCAGATGAACAGAACAACAAACTGGCCCCGAATTGGCTTCCAGATTACCCAGTGAACTGAATGTGTTAATTGTGATTAATTAATCACCTTGATGCCCAAAATGTATCATCCTCAAAATAGATTTGATTTTCCGACTGTGAAAAGTAGAGTTTTCTGCAGTAATCTGTATCGCAAGGTTGAACAACTGGCATGAGCTACTTGTGTCTTGTTTAGAAAGTTGAGCTTATTGATGGACCTCAAGTTAATAAAGGCATAAAAGGTAATACTATTTATTCCCATCCTTTATTAGAGGGAAGAAATAATCAAGTTGATCAGAACAATCTGCGGTGAGTTCAAATGTAAAAATTGGCACAAAATGATGTAACACGTACTTTTAAAACAATTATTCTAATTTTCTACTTTATTAAACTGACCTTCAAAGTTATTAGTGTTTTGGACTCCAGGTGATGTCACGATCAGAACAGATTGAGAATAGACATTCAGAACAGTAGAGCCACTTCTCAACTGGATATGTACCCTAAGGACCAGGAGGTCAAACCCTCATTTCAAAAGGTTTACACTGAATCAGTGGAGTCATTTTTGCTGCAGAATTGCTGCTGGTTATCTTATTGCCATCAAAGGCAGACACATAATACAAAGGTAGCATTACAGGACAAACACAGAGGAAATAAAAAGTTATTCTTCTAGTGACCCAGCCCTTCTGTTATGGCACCGAACTTCACCACATCTAACACAAAATAAAACCATTGGATAAAACATCGGTGTCTCATTATTACATTCAGAGATACTTGTTCAAAGTCTGTAAAGTGGGACAAGATTGAAATTGGCCTACAATGTTATGGCATTTACAAGATCTTATCAGTTCCTGTTTACAATGTTGATGTTGTTAGTCTAAATGATATTGCTGGCTCCCTGGGCAAGCAAGTAATGGACTGTCCATGCATAATTAAATGTTTGCACAGAGCTCCTCAGGGTAGTTTCACACCACATTCCAAAATGTAATGTGCTGTCACTGAAGCAAATCTTTCAATAGATTGTGCCTTCAACTGGTTCGCTTCCAATCACCCTTCACGATTACTCATACACCCTTTCATAGATCAGTTATAGCCTTCACAACAGACAGCAAAACAGAATGTAGCAACATATTTTCTGATTGAACGTCTTAGCACAGCATGTAAGTACATCTCATTTTAATAAGATTCAGTGTGTTCAGAAAGCTGTAACTCACCAGTCATTTGTGAAAATGATGGATCGTTTACAAGTTGTTATAATAGTCTTTCCTTGTCCTTAATTTATTTTTCTTATTTATGTAAGAGAAGAGCCATTAGTAATTAATTGTGGTAATTTAATATTGTGCCACATTTTTTAAAAAGTGACTTGAGGGAAAAGCTATTCCATTATAGTTTATAAAAGACGGTAAGTTGCTCTTGAGTATCAAATCATGGCATTCATAGGAAATTGGAATTTTGCTT
The DNA here is from genome assembly GCF_017639515.1 of Carcharodon carcharias. Classification (NCBI taxonomy): domain Eukaryota; kingdom Metazoa; phylum Chordata; class Chondrichthyes; order Lamniformes; family Lamnidae; genus Carcharodon; species Carcharodon carcharias. Next base: position 115,686,519 of record NC_054469.1, on the reverse strand, counting down.
TTATTTCTGTCTACAAAACTAACAAAGCAGCAACAACACATAAAGACCTCTGTAAACTTAAGGTCATCCAAACTCTGCTGTCTGTGCGTTAACTCACACTAGGTCCTGTGTACCTATCATCCCTGTACATTGGCTCACAGCCAAGCATCATCTTGATTTTCTAATTCTCATTTTTGCTTTCAAATCCCTCAATATCCTCGCCCCTCTCTATCTCTGCAATCTCCTCCAGTCTCACAACCCTCCAAAATATCTGTGCTCATCTAATTCTGGTCCTCCGTGCATCCCTGATTTTAATCGCTCCAGCCTGTAGTATATTTAGACACTAACCTCTGGAATTCCCTCCCTCTACCTCTCCAGCTCTTAAGACACTCATCTGCTGCTGAAACCTTCACCCATCCTTTTGTTACCTATTGACTCAACGATTCCAATGTTCTCCTATCTGGCTTCTCCTCTTGCACCCTCCAGAAACTTGAGCTCATCCAAAACTCTGCTGCCCGTATCTTAACTCTCACCAAGTTCCGGTCACCCATCATCCCAGTATTCATTATCTACAGTCCCGGTCTGGCAACACCTTGATCTAAAATTCTCAAATTTATTTTCAAATCTCTCTATGACTATGCCCCTCCCTATCTTTGTTTTGGTTTCTTACACATCCTGAATTTTCATCATTTCACCATTGGAGGCCCTCAGCTGGCAAGGCCCTAAGCTTCCTTCTCTCAATCTCTACCTCTTCTTTAAGATGCTTCTTAAAACCTAACTCTTTGATTAACCGTTTGGTTGTCTGCCCTAATATTTCCCTGTGTGATTTGGTGTCAAATTTTGACTGATTGCACTCTTGTGAAGTGCCTTGTGATGTTCCACTATGTTAAAGGGACTATATAAATTCAAGATGTTATTGAAGAATGCCATACAAATGCACTGAGTGCTCATATGCTAACATTGCCAAAAGTAAAGAGGTAATTTAGTGATCTTGTGTTCACGGTAAGGAGCCTGCCATCAGGGCAACCCTATCTCTGACCTACGCTTCTTGCAAGCAAGAATTTCACATTGAAATCACAGAATTACGCCTTCAATTATTACTTATAGTTTTTTTTTTGCTTCATCTTATGTTTGTCATTGTTTGTCTGAAAAGCTGATATTTGATTCTCTCACTTTAGGATGTGGAAAGAAATGCAAAGAAAAGCCACTCGAACTGGTATTTGTGATTGACAGTTCTGAAAGCGTTGGGCCAGAAAATTTTGAAATTGTTAAAGAGTTTGTCAGTGCTCTGATAGATCGAATTAGTGAAAGCAGTGAAGCTACCCGGATTGGTGTGATACTTTACAGTCTTGAAGCGCACATAATCACTCACTTATGGCAAGGTGCAACTCCGGAGAATGTCAAGAGAGCAATTCAAAGCATGCAGTACTTAGGCGAAGGCACCTACACTGGCACTGCCATGAAGATGGCAAACCAGGTTTTCAAGTCAGCGAGAAAAGATGTGCACAAAGTGGCAATAGTAATAACTGATGGACAGACGGACAAGAGAGATCCAACTCATCTGGATGTGGCAGCAATGGAAGCTCATGAATTACACACAGAGGTGTTTGTAATAGGGATTGTTAACACCAGCGATTCTTTCTACTCTAGTTTTAAGAATGAAATGAACTTAATTGCATCTGACCCTGACGAGGAACATGTTTATCGGATTAGTGACTTTATGACCCTTCCAAGTAAGTATATAGGGAATGGAGTTCTTAAAAATTGAATATTTTGAATGAGTTAATTTTCATTTCTAACATTTGAATCATGGAAATTGTGTAAATGAAACCATGACAATATTAGTCTCAATTTTTGCTCTCTGCACCCATTAAGAGTGGATCAAGCAGGGAATGAATATCCTTGCAGTGACCTGTTCACCTGATTTTCAATGGCCTGTGCTATGTGCCATTTTAACAGGTGTAGTCTGATTGACCAATGAGACTTCAGCAACAGGCAAGCAGGGGCTTCATTAAAATTCAAAATGTCAGCATTTGGTGACATCATTCTAGTGTTGGCCTTGCTACAAAAATTGGGCACAAAGGAGCAGCAGGCCCAGAAGACAGCTGAAGAGATCATTATTTTTAAAAGGTTCCCTGTGGACCAGGAAGAGCAGGAGAGCTCCTCTGGGCTCCACAAGGAAGTCTGAGCCTTTGCCTGCCGTACAGGGGGCTGCTCAGTAAGATAAGAGCCCATGGTGTTAGAGGCAAGGTGCTAGCATGGATAGAAGATTGGCTGTCTGGCAGGAGGCAGAGAGTGGGGATAAGGGGGTCCTTCTCAGGATGGCAGCCGGTGACTAGTGGAGTTCCGCAGGGTCAGTGTTGGGACCACAACTTTTCACTTTATACATTAATGATCTAATTGAATGAACTGAGGGCATCCTGGCTAAGTTTGCAGATGTTAAAAAGATAGGTGGAGGGACAGGTAGTATTGAGGAGGTGGGGAGGCTGCAGAAGGATTTGGACAGGTTAGGAGACTGGGCAAAGAAATGGCAGATGGAATACAACGTGGGGAAGTGTGCACTTTGGTAGGAAAAATAGAGGCATGAATTATCTTCTAAATGGGAAGAGAATTCAGAAATCTGGAGTGCAAAGGGACTTGGGAGTCCTAGTCCAGGATTCTCTTAAGGTTAACTTGCAGGTTGAGTCAGTAGTTAGGAAAGCAAATGCAATGTTGGCCTTTATTTCGAGAGGACTAGAATATAAAAGCAGGGATGTGCTGCTAAGGCGTTATAAGGCTCTGGTCAGACCACATTTAGAATATTTTGAGCAATTTTGGGCCCCGTATCTCAGGAAGGATGTGCTGGCTCTGGAGAGGGTCCAGAAGAAGTTCACGAGAATGATCCCAGGAATGAAAGGCGTAACATATGAGGAACGTTTGAGGACTTTGGGATGGAGTTTAGAAGGATGAGGGGGTATCTGATTGAAACTTACAGAATACTGAAAGGCCTGTATAGAGTGGACGTAGGGAAGATGGTGTCATTAGTAGGAGAGACTAGGACCCGTGGGCACAGCCTCAGAGTAAAGGGAAGACCTTTTAGAACAGAGATGAGGAGAAACGTCTTTAGCCAGAGAGTGGTGAATCTATGGAATTCATTGCCACATAAGGCTGTGGAGGCCAGGTCATTGAGTGTATTTAAGACTGAGATAGATAGGTTCTTGAATGGTAAGGGGATCAAAGGTTGCGGGGAGAAGGCAGGAGAATGGGGTTGAGAAACTTATCAGCCATGATTGAATGGCAGAGCAGACTCGATGGGCCGATTGGCCTTATTTCTGCTCCTATATCTTATGGTTTTATGGTCTGCCCTCCCCTTGACTGCGATCACGTGCTCCCTGTGTATCACTTAACATGATTTCAGGAGATGTGTCCTCAACCAGGGCCTCCCGCCGCATTCACTCAACTCCCTTTAGCCAACCTAATATCATAGGTGCCGAGTTTGGGCGAGTGTCAAGCCTCTTGTTTTTAAAATGTTGCACTTCACGTTGCAAACTGGGTGAGTAAAGACTAAGGCTCATTTGCACCTCACAACCCCCATCCGAAGTCTGCACTCCTGCCCTCAATGGGACCAATTATTTCTCCACCATTATAGTTACATGTACAGTAGTCTCTAAAATTATAGTTAGTTTTATGATAAAGCAACAAAACTGCTAAAGACATCCAAATCTGCACATCTGAAAGTAATGGATATGTAAGTTTGATGAAAAAAGCAGTATTGTCTTGTCTCTGAAGCTTATTATTTATTTACTGAAGACCAAATGCTTCCAATAGTGAGGGAGGGAAAACTGGTGAGAGAGTTATCTCAGGCTACACTCCCAAACTTCCCAGCAGCTGGTTTCATGGGATCTTGACAAAGGTCCAGAAACAGATCTCCTGCCCAGACATAGCCTCCAGCCAAGAGAGTGGGTGGCAGAGCAAGAGAGAAATTAAAAACAAAGAAGCAAAAATATAATATAAATATAAAAATATAATAAATATATAAAATATGTAAGCTCCCAGAATGGATAATGTCAGAGACAACACTTTTCCTTATTTAGAAGTAGGTGTGATGACAGGTCACTCATGTTGGCATTTTGGACTTTTGATGGTGCAAATTGTGGAAGTCTTTTTAATAAGTGATTGTCCTATTTCAGCACTTGAAAGCAAGTTGTTCAGCAGAATCTGTGAGCCTGAGAACGATGCACTGTTCAGTTCAATTCCTAGCTCCATACTACCCCCTGGTGTGTCACCGACTTTTGATGCAAATCATCAGAAACCAGACCGTGACAGCATACACATAGTAGATGAGCTGGAAATAGAAACAGTAGAGGTGAGTGAAAAGAAATAGCAAATACTTTTAGCATTTGATATTTTGTTCAGTACGGTGATGAACTTACAAAAAGAAAAACTAAAATATTGTACATGCTGGAAATCTGAAATAAAAACTGGCAGCAGGTAAGGCAGCATCTATGGAGAGCATAGTGATCCCGATATTAACGTGGAGGTGGGATGGGCGCAGGGCAACCTGAGCACAATATTTTAACCATCCCTCCTCCCCCAGGCCCGATTGGAGATTGTCATTGCTTTGCACTTGTGTGGTACATATGTCACTTGTCAACTATCAGCCCCAGCCGTGTGTTGTCCCAGTCCTCTTGCATTTGGCCCTGAACAACTTCATTGTCTGAGGAATTGCAAATGGTACTGAGCACTGTGCAATCACAAACAAAATACCCACTTCTGAACTTATGATGAAACCGTAGAAGACGATAGGGCCCAGGACATTGCCCTGAGAAACTCTTTCAGCGGTGTCCTGGGACTGAGATTAGTGGCCTCCAACAACCACATCTACCTTCCTTTGTGCTTGATGACTCCTGCCAGTGGAAAGCTTTCCCCCTGATTCCCAATAATGCCAATTTTACAGGGCTCCTTGATTCCACACTCTGCTAAATATTGCCTTATCAAGGACAGTCACTCCCAGCTCACCTCTGGAATTCAGCTTTTTACTTATTTGGAGTAAGGCTGAAATGAGGCCTGGAGCTGAGGGGCCCTGGCAGGACCCAACCTGAGCATCAATGAGCAGGTTATTGCTGAGTAAGTGCCACTTGATAGCACTGTCAATGACACCTTTCATCACAATCTTATCACCTTCCAGTCATCTTGCTGATTGCTGAAAGTAGAATAATAGGGCTGTAATTGGCCAGATTGGATCGTTCTGATTTTTGTTGCAGACACAGTTCAGCAATGTTTCTTATTGTTGGGGAGATGCCAGTGTTGTAAGTGTAGTGTAATAGCTTGGCTAGAAGTGCAACCAGTTCTGGAGCATTCTGGAGCACAGGTCTTCCACACTATCGCAGAAATGTTGTTAGAGCCTATAACCTTTGTGGTATCTAATATACTCAGCCATTTCTTGATATCATGTAGCTATTTACGGATACTCAGTTTAATATCTCAACTGAAAATGGTACATGTTACAGTGCAACATTCCCTCAGTACTGACTGGAATGTCATCCTTCATTATGTGCTCAGATCCCTGGAATGGGACATGTAGCCACAACCTTCTGACTCAGAGATGGAGTGCTGCCACAGAGTTAAAGCTCACACAAGGATATCAGGGAGATGAGAGGTAAAAGTGGGACCTGAGAGTTGGAGCAGAGGCTCTGTGGAAGCCAACCCTTGACTCCAGAGCCTGGGGAGCAAGATCTCTGGACCTTGTTCTAAAAAGAAGGATGCTTGGAATAGCATCATGCCCCTATGGAGGTACTAAGGACCATCTTGAGGGACCTGAGACAAGTGGCAGAAGCCAATACCACCTTCATTTCTAATATCAAAGAGTTCGACAAAATACAGTACTACCTGGAGTGAGTGGCTGCACCAGGAACACCTCCACTGTCTCCTCAAAAGAGTGGCTTCCAGAACATCTCAGCTCCAGGACATCACTGCAGGAATCACTCAGGGTAGTGTCCTCAGCCCAACTATATTCAGCTGCTTCACTTACCTTCCTTCCATCATCAGGCCAGAAGTGGGGATGTTTGTTGATGATAGCACAATGTTCAGCATCATTCGTGACTCCTCAGATACTGAAGATATGTCCAGATGCAACAAGACCTGGGCAATATCCAGACTTGGGCTGACAAGTGCCAAGTAACATTCGCGCCACAAGTGCCAGGCAATGACCATCTCCAACAATAGAATCTTGTCTGCTCAGGTTCACGGGTTTCTGCCATTGGTCTTCATGTGAATGATCAGGCTCCACAAATATCTCCATCCTCAACGATGGGGGAGCCCAGCACATCAGTGCAAAAGATAAGGCTGAAGCATTTGTTATAATCTTCAGCCAGAAGTGCCAAGAGGATGATCCATCGTGGCCTCCTCCAAAGCATCACAGGTGCCAGTCTTCAGCCAATTCAATTCACTCCACATGACATCAAGAAACAGCTGAAGGCACTGGACAGTGCAAACGCTATGGGCCCTGACAGTATTCAGGCAATAGTACTGAAGACTTGTGCTCCAGAACTTGCCGCACCCCTAGCCAAGCTGTTTCAGTACAGCTACAACACTGATATCTACCTGAATATGTGGAAAATTGCCCAGGTATGTCCTGTACACAAAATGCAGGACAAATTCGACCTGGCCAATCACTGCCCCATCAGTCTACTCTCGATCATCAGTAAAGTAATGGAAGGGGTCATCAACAGTGCCAACAAGCGGCACTTGCTTCGCAATAACCTGTTCACTGAGGCCCAGTTTTGATTCCACTAGGGCCACTCAGCTTCTGACCTTATTACAGCCATGGTTCAAACATGGACAAAAGAGCTGGACTCCAGAGGTGAGGTGAGAGTGACTGCCCTTAACATCAAGGCAGCATTTGACTGAGTGTGGTATCAAGGAGCCCTAGCAAAACTGGAGTCAATGGGAATCAGGTGGAAATAATTTCACTGGTTGGAGTCATACCTGGCATAAAGGAAGATGATTGTGGTCGTTGGAGGTCAGTCATCTCCAGGACATCACTGCAGGATTCACTCATTGTAGTGTCCTCAGCCCAACCATCTTCATCTGCTTCATCACTGACCTTCCTTCCATCATCGGGTCAGAAGTGGGGATGTTCGCTGATGATAGCACAATGTTCAGCACCATTCGTGACTCCTCAGATACTGAAGATTTGTCCAAATGCATCAAGACCTGGGCAATATCCAGACTTGGGCTGACAAGTGCCAAGTAACATTCACGCCACAAGTGCCAAGCAATGATCATCTCCAACAAGAGAGAATCTAGCCATTGCCCCTTTGTGTTCAATGGCATTACCATCACTGAATCCCCCACTATCAACATCCTAGGAGTTACCATTGACCAGAAACTGAACTAGGCTCACCACATAAATACTGTAGCTACAAGAGCAGGTCAGCAGCTAGGAACCCTGCAACAAGTAACTCAGCTTCTGACTCCCCATAGCCTGTCCACCATCTACAAGGCACAAGTCAGGAATGTGTTGGAATACTCCCCACTTGCCAGGGTGAATGCAGCTCCCATAACACTCAAGAAGCTTGACAGCATCCAGGACAAAGCAGACCACTTGACTGGCACCACATCCACAAACATTCACTCCCTCCACCAACAACGCACAGTAGCAGCAGTGTGTACCATCCACAAGATGTACTGCAGGAATTCACCAAGGCTCCATAGGCTCCTTCCAAACCAACAACCACTACCATCTAGAAGGATAAGAACAGCAGAAAGATAGGAACACCACCACCTGGAAGTTCCCCTCCAAGTTACTCACCATCCTGACTTGGAAATATATCGCCGTTCCGTCACCGTCGCTGGGTCAAAATCCTAGAACTCCCTCCCTAACAGAACTCTGGGTGTACCAACACCACAGGGACTGCAGCGGTTCAAGAAGGCTACTCACCATCACCTTCTCAAGGACAACTAGGGATGGGCAATAAATGCTGGCACAGCCAGCGAAGTCCACATCCAATGAATGAATTTTAAAAAAGGATAAATTGAAGAAGTTGGAACTCTTTTCCATGGAGAAAGGAAAGCTAAGAGGAGATTTGATAGAGGCATTCGAAATCATGAGGGGCCTGGACAGAGTAGATGGGAGAAATTGTTTCCATTGGCAGAAGGACCGAGAACTAGGGGACACAGATTTAAGGTAGTTGATAAAAGAAGCATAAGCGAAATGAGAAAAAAAAAATTCACATAGCAAGTGGTTAGGGTCTAGAATACACTGCCTGAGAGTGTGGTGGAGGCAAGTTCAGTCGAGGCAGTCAAGAGGGAATTAGATGATTATTTGAAAAGAAACAATCTGCAGGGTTGCGGGGAAAAAGCAGAAGAATGGCACTAGCACTAGATGAAATGCTCATTCGGAGAGCCAGTGTACACAATGAGCCAAATGGCCTTCTTCTGCACTGTAACAATTCTGTGTGCACTGGAATTTAGAGGGTATTTTAGAGCAGGTCTCACATCATGGTCCAATTTTAAACACGCAATTCCCACCCTCACACCCCCACCCCCCTACCTCCACCATAACCAGGGCAGAGAGGCAGTTAAAGTATCTCTCTGGGACCCCAGTGCTTGCCCATTTGTGCAGGATATTCACAGGAAGACACCAGAATCCTGCTTTAAATATGCAGGTCAGATCCCAATCATATCATTAGATCCGAATGTAATTGTATTCTGCAGTCTGAGCGGTGTAACAGTGATGGCTTTTCCATCTGGATAAACCTGCTCTGAGCTAAATCTTTGGCCAGGAGAGGAACAGCACAGTAAGTTTATCTTTTTTAATTAGATTTTTATATAGGCCACGAGGGACGGGGGATCTGCTCTGCATGAGCCTCACATGGAAGCCTTAGGCCTCCCTTGCCCCTGGCAACCCCTCTCCCTCAATAGCATTGCACTCTGCCATTTCCCTGACTGCAGGGAACCTTCCTCAAGAGATGCATGCAGAATCCTCCTAATGCCCAAATTCCCACTCCCACCCACCAGCCACATTCTGGATCTGCCAGGTTCTGACAAAATTTATGGAAATGAAGCCTGACCATTCCAATTGGCCAGGATGTGTCCTCTTTGATGTTTTGGAGTATTTCACCCTCTACTAGGCTAATAAGCACCATTCAAGAAGGCAGCTCACCACCACCTTCTCAAGGGCATTTTGGGATGGGCAATAAATGCTGGCCTAGCCACTCACGCCCACATCCCATGAATGAATTTTTAAAAATTCCCCACCCCTCCCCTCCCCCACTGTTAAAATTGTGGCCCAAATTTCAGTTTCATGTGGCAGATCGACTTTTTTGTCAAAAAGTCTTAGCATGTTGTATTATTTAAATTTAGCTATAAATGCTGATGTATAATGTTTTAAGAGCAATGTATTTGGGAAACTTACTCTTTCCAACAATTCTTTCATTCCCAGAAATTAAGTTTGAAAATCTAGGATTTTCCCATCCCCTTTATCATTCAGTTGTCAGAATCATGTGTGCTAAGTCCAGTTGTTTTACTGTTGCCATCAAACACTGGAATTGAATAACATTTTGTGAATCAATTTTTCTCCCTGTAGCGTGGTCCTCCAGGAGGAATTGGAAGTAAAATAGAATCAAATGGTGGCAGTGAGGATATATTTACAAGGCCGAAAGGATCAGCTCCCTTACCAGGTCAACCAAGACCACCTTTAGGGAGGCCTGAAATTGGACCTGGACTTGATGACCAAGGAATAAGGAGCGAGCAAAATCTTTTCAACACTGCATTGCCAATCGTCTTTCTCCCACTATCCACTCCACCACAAACGCTGAAAGAAGAAATTCATGAAGGTGCTGAAAATATAGCTTTCAGTAATGTATTTACTGATCTACACTGTGCAAGATGTATCTCTTATGTGTTTACCAAATGAAAAATAATATTTTGTAAAATGTATTTCCAATGCACAATTATTTCCTTAAATTGCTTCCAGTCTCCTCTCCTCAGGTTCTGCAATATATTGTCTAATGAGCCAGTCCTTGAGGGTGTTAGCAAGATATTCAATTACGGATGGCATCCCAGCTTAGGCCAATCTTGTCCTCATTCAATGTCCGCAATCCCCATGCAGCGCTGACAATTTACAACAAGCCAAATTCTGGGAAAAAATTAATAAAGGATTCCTGGATCCTTATTGGTGTTTTAGGGATAATATTTTGAAATCCTGTTTGGTTTTATATGAAAACCGTAATTCAATGGGCATGATCATTTGGGACAGATCAATCACAGCTACCTTGACTTTTATTTTGCCCTTCCTCTTTCAAGCACACTTGGCCAACTAAAGCCAAAATTAGTTAGTTGAACACAGATCCTGGAACAAACCTTGGTCTGTATGGCTTAACAGCAGATTCTAGGTAAATTCATCTATTAACATATCTAACTGACTGTACCCCATCTGGAGATAGCACTGATCTCTGAGAAAGGAAAGTAAGAAAGACAGATCATTAATGCTCCTGACATTCTATTTTGAAGATTGGCTCAACCTTTTCCTCATCAGCAGGTGGCGGTAAAGAGAGAAGATAAATTGCTGCACAGGTTTTGTTTCACTACTTTTAACAGGATGTTCAGAATTAAAAATGTATTACAGCTCAAGAAATCACACAAAAGTTCAGGAATTATCTAAAGCTTGTAAAATTTAATTGGAGTCAGCTGTAACTGTTTTTTTATTAGGATAGATTATTCAGGGTCACAGAACCATGGCAGGCGGATGAGGGTACAATTAGTTGTGATCTCATTGAATGGTGGACAGGCTTTAAGGGCTAGATGGCCTACTCTGTCCTATGTAATCTCACCTCACTCTTCAAAATAGGCAATTAGCAACTTGGTGAGAATTTCTAAGCACCATGGTGTAAAGATGTCTGCATTCTCTGATGACAAATTAAGTCTTAGTGTTTAAAATATCTCACAATGACACCTGTGAACTTCTATTTCTGGAACAAACAAAGTAAAGTGAAGTTCGCCAAGAGTGTCCACTTTAATAAAATCATGGCACAAATCACAGGTCTTTGTTTTCTGGTCTCATAGATTAGATTTATGTTCGTGTTTACTGATTCTATCTTTCCAAGTCCTGCACAGAATGTTAATAACAAAACCGGAATAAGAAAATTATAGATTTGAAAAAATGGCTGAAAGTACTTGTGGCCACGATAAAATAATTAGATTGTTAGGCCTGAATTTTCCACTGTTGCCAAATCCTGATGATTCCTCAGTGAAGTAAGCCTCTTCCTACCTGACACCAGCATGCACACCTAACCTGAGGCACTTTTTCACTGGCAGGTTCATGAGCATATTTTAGGTGAACTCCCTGGCCCTTTCCAGGAAGTCCACCCAGGGGAGGTCAGGGTGGGGGAGAGGTGGGAATTGGTGTTGGAGATTGATTACTGCAAATTTCCAAGCCTTGTCACAGCTCTGCTGCCTGCTGTGGTTTTACGAACATATGAAGTAGAAGTGGGAGGAGGCCACTCGGCCCCTTGAGCCTGCTCCGTCATTCAATAAGATCATGGCTGATCTGACTGTAACCTCAACACCACATTTGTTAAACAAATAAATATAAAAAAGGAGTTTAATCTTATTTAATTGATTACTTTAGCATCTTGGCTGTGTGAACTTTAAATGGTTCTTCTGCTGCCCATGCCAAAGCAATTGTCACCACCAATTGTTGCTAGCTGTGAATGATGGAAAGTTTTGTATAAGGTGTATACACTTACATAGTATTGCCTATGTGGGTCTACATATTGTATGATTGTAGGAATCCCAGAACTGGTTGATGAGAACAGAGAGTGGGAAGGGTGCCTTCCAAAGAAATTTTCACCTCCACCTCCTCATGTTATGTTGAGCAGTGGGTAGATGGGGCTGGTGGTGGGAGCACTGTAACACAAGCGGAAAATTTTCCTTTGTTTTCAAAATAAATGAACTTGGAACAGGATAATATCTTGTGTACATGAAGTGTCCTAATACCAAACTATAATTTTCAAATGGCTAACAATATTCTGATCTTGCATTCCAGATCCAGCCTGCGGTGAACCCCTTGATCAAGGAGCATGCAGGAATTACATTATTAAATGGTACTATGATACCACAGCTAATTCCTGCGCCCAGTTTTGGTATGGAGGCTGCGGGGGGAACCACAACCGCTTTCAGACAGAAGAAGAATGCCAGATCAAATGCTTACAGTTTAAAAAGGTGAGTCACATATATAGGTAACAAATGAAATTACACCATGGTCATTAGCTAACACACTCATCTGAAGTTTCTTTCATTTCCATTTTAGTGAAAGCAGGACTTATTTCAAATAATAATGGGCCTGAACTTTCTCGGAGTGGAAGTCAGCACCGGATTGCCACTCTGTGCCCAATTTCTTACCTTAATTTTCTTTCGATCCTATCTTGCCCGACCTTCTGACTCAGGCCAGGCAAGATACAGGAAGTGCAGCATGTCCCAGGGCCTAGCATCAAAGTGCAGCTCAGTCAAAGAGATGGAGGCTATGTCCCCTTTTGTACAGAACTGGCTGCCGTAAACCAGGTAAGTTTAAAGGCCCATTGAAAATTAAAGGTCCTTGACAGGACAGGGAGAAGGTAAGTAGATGGGATTTGGGTGTGAGGAGAAATCAGAGGTAGGGGTGTGTGATCAGAGGTCAGGGGGAAAATCAGAGGTCGGGTGGGATTAGAGGTCGGGGGCTTGGAGGTCAGGGGCTTTGGAGAGGGTGGTGGGAGATCAGAGGAGGCGATCGGAGGTTGGGGCGTGGTCAGCAGTCAGTGGGTGATCAGAGGTTGGGGGGGTGCTAGACCTCAGGTTGGGTCAGGTTAGGTTGGGGGAGTTGGATATGTGGATGTTGGGCCTCGCGGCTGGGGGGGGGAGGGTGTTGGGCCTCAGCTCAGGTCAGATTGGGCCTGGGGGGCACTAGGGAGGAAGATGACAGGCCTTGGGGGAGATAACAGTTGGGCCTTGATTCGTGAGAACAGGGGGGTGGGGCTAGGCCTCAGGCCTGGTTGGACCTGGGGGCGTTGGGGGGGAATTGGTCGGATCTCAGGTTGGGCCGGGTCAGGTGGGGGTTTTGTGGGGGGAGGATGTCAGGTCTCGGAGTGGGCGGTGTCGGGCCTTGGGTCAGGTCAGATTGAGCTTGGCGGGGGAAGGGCCGGGGAGAGTGTCAGGCCCCGGGGATGGAGGGGTGGAATCAGGCCTCAGGTTGGGTTAGGTCAGGCCTGGTAGTGTGGGGCTGAGTCAAGCCTGGTGGTTGGAGGGATGTGTCCCTGTGGCGGTGAGGGAAATCCCGGAGGGGGTGCAGGGATAGTCAGGAGTGAGGGGTAGACTCCTGGGGAGTCAGGGGGGGTGGAGGAGTCCCATGGGGGGTGTAGTCGGGGGTGGGGCGTGTCCTGTGTGGGGGCAAGGCTGGGTCTATGCAATAGTTACTCAGAAGTTAAAATTGTTTTACTTCCTCTAACTTTATCTGTGTAACTATTAGTGCAATCCAGTCAGAACCATCTGAAGTTTGCAATTTAAAGCACATTTTTGGATTGTGCCCAGTGCAGGGTAATTGCCCAGGGGAAATTTCCACATCTAGGCAATTGCCATGCAAACCTTATTTGGGAACTTCCAAAGGGGATTGCCCAGGGCATCTTTGGGGTACCCCCCAATACATCGCTAGGGAGCTCAGAAGTTACAGCCCATTGTGTCACCGCACTTAAAACTCCTAAATGCTAACAACAATGCAAAGGCCTGAAGCTTTCATTAGATCTTGATGTTGCAGTGCTGCTTTGTAATGTTTTACCTCTCTACTTGCCAGGTGCCTCCTTGAGCAGCAATTTAAAGCAACAGCTATTATCATGGAGTTGCTTACTTTTTTTAAAAAAAAGGATCTTTTCTTGTCCGCACAATTGGAATGTTACCGATTTCTACTTTAAATTCTTTCTAATTTTCTCCTCTCCTGCCTTGAGACGATTGTGATGCAGTTCTGAAGGCACAGGGCATTCTCCAGTTCCTTAATCAAGGCAAACCAGCATTAATTGCCCATCCCTAGTTGCTCTTGAGAACGTGGTGTTGAGCTGCCTTCTTGAATCGCTGCTGTCCATGTGGTATAGTTACACCTACAGTGCTGTTGGGGGGGGGGAGTTCCAGGATTTTGACCCAGCGACAGTGAAGGAACCGTGATATATTTCCAAATCAGAATGGTGAGTGACTTGAAGAGGAACTTCCAGGTGGTGGTATTCCCATGCATCTGCTTCCCTTGTCCTTCTAGATGGTAGCAGTCGTGGGTTTGGAAGGTGCTGCCTAAGGATGATAATGCAATTGTCTGTCCAGGTGCAATGGTTAGAGTCTGTTCTGTTGGAGATGGTCATTGCCTGGCACTAATGTGGCACAAATGTTATTTGCCACTTGTCGGCCCAAGCCTGGATATTGTCCAGGTCTTGCTGCACTTGGACATGGACTGCTTCAATATCTGAGGAGTCACAAATGGTGTTGAACATTGTACAATCATCAGTGAACATCCCCACTTCTGACCTTATGATGGAAGGAAGGTCATTGATGAAGCAGCTGAAGATGATTGGGCCTAGGACACTACCCTGAGGAACGCCTGCAGTGACGTCCTGGAGCTGAGATGACTGACCTCCAACAACCACAACCATCTTCCTTTGTGCTAGGTATGACTCCAACCAGTTTTCCCCCTGATTCCCATTGACTCTAGTTTTTCTAGCTCTCCGTGATGCCACGCTTGGTCAAATGCAGCCTTGATGTCAAGGGCAGTCACTCTCACTTCAGCTCTGGGGTTTAGCTCTTTTGTCCATGTTTGAACCAAGGTTGTAATGAGGTCAGAAGCTGACTGACCCTGGCAGAACCCAAACTGAGCATCAGTAAGCAGGTTATTGTTAAGCAAATGCCGCTTGATAGCACTGTTAATGACCCCTTCCATTACTTTACAGATGATCGAGAGTAGGCTGATGGGGCGGTAATTGGCCAGGTTGGATTTGTCCTGCTTTTTGTGTACAAGACATATCTGGGAAATTTTCTATGTTGCCGAGCAGGTGACAATGTTGTAGCTGTACTGAAGCAGATTGGCTAGAGGCACGGCAAGTTCTGGATTTTGGTCTCTCACTCTTGACAGGACTGGTCTTCTGGATTTTGGGATCTTTCTTTAGCTTGGGATTGGCTATCCATCCCCTTTGCTCCAGTCTCTCCTGGCAGCTGTTTTCAAAACCAACTGAACTCAAACAGCTTCCAAATCAAACTGATGTTTTTAGTTTCTTCTGTGTGTCTGTGGCAGGGACCTGCCTCTCTGGACCCCTGTTGTTAGGCAATAGCTAGTTCTGTCGAAGGGTCATGAGGACTCGAAACGTCAACTCTTTTCTTCTCCGCCGATGCTGCCAGACCTGCTGAGTTTTTCCAGGTAATTCTGTTTTTGTTTTTCTTTCACCTAGCTTCTCTATTTGTGTTTATTTAGCTTAGCTTGGAGTCCGAAAACTCTCATTAGCAATGCAGGTACTTTTTACAGTGAAACTAAAACTCAATTTGACCTTTCTTAATACACAGATATAGAAATACAAATCAAACTTAAACATTAAAGCTAAAACTCATTCCTAACTCCCACAAATACAAATATAACTTACTTAAACTATCTCTATTTCCAACACACTATAAAACAATCCCCAACACTATTACAGGTTCAACACCTTCAGAGTTATTTATGAAGCACCTTCAAATGAGATTACGCCTGATACTTCCTAATTTGGAGGGGAAGGTGAAGAAAAGTCAAAGGAATCAAAAAGTGACTCATGATTTGCATAGTTGGTGAAGCAGTATACAAATAAACCTTCGGTGGTGAATCAAGTTGGTTACTTGGTGTAATAGTTTCTGTGACTGGACCCTTTTCATACCACATAGAAGCGGAGGCCGGATCACCCACAAACACGTGGATCAGTTGAGAAGAAGGGAGATACCTCAACAAAATAATTCCACCTGTAACCATTGTAGAGCCCATGGTCCCTGTTGAAATTGTTCAACCAAGGATAGACATACCAGATGTCTCTGTTTGACTAGATAACTCTGAGCTGCCTGTGCCTAAAGAGGTACCTGATGTTGCTGCGGTTCCAGATAATGGGATCCTGTAAGAGATTCAAAAGTTGTAGAGCTAGATATTCCACCCAGATCAGGAAACCGCCTGAGAGACTGAACTTATAATTTCATGACCCGTGTATATATTTGTAATGTCATGAAGGTAGATGTTCTTGTAAATACAAACTGAGCAAAAAATGTTAAAGGGGGAGGAATGCAGTAATTGTAGCTTTTAGGAACGTAGTAACTATGGCTTTAAGACTTATTGTGTTGTATAATATCACATGACAGTGTGAATGAATCAGCTCTAAGCACGGGGAACCTTAGAACGGGAGTTCTTCTTCTAGTTGTGGAGCTTGATGGAAGCATGTAACTATTGCTGCAGCCTGTAAACAAAGTTCAATGTTTCTAATGAGAAACCTGTCTGGAAAATCAGGACCATAACAATATGCTGGACTATATAGTTACAGATTATGATTGAATGCAATGCTGCTGCAGCTGATGGATGCACAGCACCTCATGGATGCCCAGTCTTGAATTGCTAGATCTGTTTGAAATCTATTCCATTTAGCACAATGGTAGTGCCACACAACAGATATCTCGTTATTAGGTGCAGAGACCCGAGACCCACCCAGCGGTATAAGAATTTTATTTTTAGGCATTGACCTGATGTTAGTGACAAGCCACAAACCAAAGAGGATATTATTTTAAAAGAAATTTTACTTAACAATTTCATTGACCGTTTAGCAGACTAAGCAATTATATAACCTTATCTGGGGAGCTGAGCCAAAAACTTCAGAGTGATCAAATTTGTTCTTGCAAATCATTCAGGGGTACTCAATGTGTTTGTCCAAGGTCTCCTCCTGAGCACTCTTGTGCTTCTCCTGCTTACATACCTTGTTCTTACAGTGCTTGTCTCTTAGCCTTTGATCATTATTAAGTACAGATATGTCCGATCCTGCTTACTGTCTCAATGAAATAACATCCTGCCAGAAAGTAGTAAACAAGTTCACAATCCCATGAAGGCCATGTAAATGGCCTAATTTCCCAGGAGTCTGATTTTTATTCCACATGTCTCTTTAGTCAATGGTCTATTGTATTCAATACCATTTCAATGCTTCTGTGGTCAAAGTGCTCAGTGTCCCACAAGCAAGACCCTTGAGCTGTTGCAATTTTAAGCCTGTGCACACACTGTGCATGAGGCTCAGTACAGCTGCAGCATTCCTGCAAATTAGGGGCAAACCCTATAATGTGAATTGAGGGTAGGAGCAGCAATCCAGGCACTCGGACTTTTTTCAACTAGTGTTACAGGGGAAGTCTGTAGCAAAATTAATGTTTGGGTGGTTCTAATCTTAATATAGTGTCACTATTCACAGTAGCATCTCAAGTCATGGGGTGATGGTGGTGTGGTGGTAATGTCACTGAACCAGCACTCTAGAGGCCAATGCTAATGCCCTGGGGGCATAGGTTCAGATCCCACCATAGCAACTAGTGGAATTTAACTTCATTTAATAAATCTGAAATGTAAAGCTGGTCTCAGTAATGGTGACCATGAAACTATCATCAATTATTGTAAAAACTCATCTGGTTCATTAATTTCCTTTTAGGAAAAAAATCTGCCATCCTTACCTGGTCTGACCTACACATGACTCCAGACCTACAGCAATGTGGTTGACTCTTGACTGCCTTCTGAGGTGGCCTAGCAAGCCACTCAGTTCAAGGCCAGTTAGGGATGGGCAACAAATGCTGACATGGAAGAATAAATTAAGCACCATTGCTTTCCCTAGTGATATTTCATAAAAATCAATCCTGTGCCAGGTACACTTCATTAGTGCTGAGGCACCCTAGCATTGCTTTTGATTAACATATAATAGAAACCACTCCGTAGCCTAAACCTTTTTGCATTCAATGCAAAAACAACAACTTGTTCCAAGGCATTTCACAGAGGCATAAAGAAAAACCGATCCTGTACTAAAGAGGGAGCAATCAGATGAGATGAGCAAAGACATGAATTTTAAGGAAAGTCCTAAAGGAAAAGAGGGAGGTGGAAAATCAGAAAAGTTAAGGAATCAGAGTGTCAAGCCTGAAAGTACAGGTGCCAATGTTAGGGTGAAAGAAGGGGGAATTACATAAGAGCTGGAACAGAAGGTTCTGGGATTCGAGCTATAGAGATAGGGAGGAGCAAGCCCATGGAGGAATATAAATCCAAAGGTGCAAGTTTTAAATTGGGGGAGGTGAGGGGTCAGATCAGATTATTGCTTTTGGCATCTGTGCCAATGATAGTTCTTTGCTTTTTTGTTACAGAAGTGAACAACCATTTTACAGGAACGAGGGATTAATGTGTGAGGGCGCTGAGAAGAACTCTTGTCATCTGGATAAAAGCCAGCATTTTCCTGGGTTATGAAACACTCCTGCGATTTGTAGCTGAATATGTTTAGTGGTTCTGTATAAGAGATCTTAATGAACTGTAAAGAACAGTGTTCTCAGGAAATGATTACAGTCAGTGAGAAATTCAAAACCAAAAGAAAATTGAATTCAAAAATGAACGGTAATTAGAAAAAAAAGTTTATCACAACGTAATCCATTCTCCATGCTATTGATGTAAATAAAACTGATAAGTCACACAATAGAAAATAATGGAGGTCATACAAGTAAGTATTAATTATGATTTATTGTGCCCTTTCAGCCTAGAAGTACCAATCTTTACTCGAGAAGAAAGACATTGTGAATGGAATTTCCCTCTATCCAAAGAGTAAATTTGTCCCATATTATTCTGTAGAATTCTGCTGAGTATATTCTGCTGAGTTTTTCCAGGTAATTCTGTTTTTGTTTTGGATTTCCAGCATCCGCAGTTTTTTTGTTTTTATTCTGTAGACTTCCTGGTAATTTGTATTATCCTCCAGGTATAGAACTACATAGAATTTTACAGTGCAGAAAAATCCGGCCCAACAGGTTCATGCTCCACACAAGCCTCCTCCCATACTAGTTCACCTAACCCTAGCAGTATATCCTTCTGTTCCTTTCTCCCTCATAAGTTTAACTAGTTTCCTCTTAAATGCACCTATAATATTCACCTCAGCTACTCCAAGTAATAGTGCATTCCTCATTCTTACCATTCTTTGGGCATTTCCATTCATTTGCATCCAATTATAATCCCTGCTCGCTGGAATCACCACCACCCCCCCCCCCACCCCCCATGCTGCATCGTGGGGCCATGTCAGTGTGCAATCTTGCCAACATGTTTGACAATGATACATAAGTGACGTCCACTTGGCAACCTGTGCTTCACTCTTCCATTCGAGGGTTATTCACTTACCTTGTCTTAGGCACCATGCATATGATTTAGTTTCATGCTTCTGTGGCAGCGCCACATCCGTTTCAGGGGGTTATCTCGAAAGTCTGATCCCATTAGATCAGCGGTAAGGTGGGGGTATTTTCTCAGTAGCTGCAGGATGAGGGCTGGCTTGGTAAACAGGATAAGTGGCCTTAGGCAAGTTGGGAGGAGGCTGCAGGGTGAGGGCTGGCTTGGCGAAGGAGGGAAGTGGCATCGGGCAAGCTCGAATGTTCATCATCTGACTCGGAGTCAGCAGATTCCTTGCCTCCAGCGCTCTTCTGAGTGCCGGCGATGTCGGATGTCCCTGCCTCCACCTGCTGTGGAACAGATTGTGTGCTGTGCTCACCAGATTGTGGTCCCAAACCTGCTGTACATCTAGGTCCCACTGAAGTGTGTGTTACTGCACTGATGGAGGGTGTGGGTGAGCGCTATGATGGGTTTTCTATGGTACTGTCCTCAGGGTCCTCATCTGAGAAGCTCTCGGCGCTGGAACCGGGGTCCAGGTTCCCTGGGGGCGTCGGGCTCGTGGAAGATGTACCTTGGAGAGAAAGTGGAGATTAATAGTGCATGGCAGCCACACAACACACAGAACAGTGGACTTAGATTAGTGTTGACAGAGGGATGATCTGGTGCAGGATCCTGACATGGGTGCTTGCCACCGACCTCACTGTTGCCGCAGGAACAGTCAACAGCATCTCTGGCCAGCGTGATGGCTCTGTGTTCAAAGTTGCACAGGCCCTTGATGTCTGCCACATTACCCCTAGTCTGTGACCTCTCTTTTATTGTGCGTGATCTTGTCTTGCATAAAGACATATAGGAAGGGTACAAGCAGGATGCATGTCAAGGAAGTTGAGAAGGATAGTTGGCATTTGTGGGTAGTTATTGGACCCATGGATGGAATGAGGACAAGATGAGCAGAGCAGATGGGGCCAGATGAAGATAAGATGTGACGGTGCGTGTGGGAGATTGAATGTGATGTCCATTGAGCTGGGAGTGAGTGAGATTCCTGTGGCTATGTAATGGGTTTGTGAGTGTGTGAGTTGAGAGTGATGAGATGGTTGACTTACCCTGGTGGAACGGATGAGATCGTTCATCCTCTTTCAGCACTGGGCGGCTGACCTCTTCTGGGCTCCGTTTGCATTCACCACCACTGCCACCACCTCCCAAGCTGGAATTGTCACATTGCTGCCCTTCCTTCAGCCAGAGCAGGGGTAGAGGACATCACAGCGGGCTTCCACAGTGTCCAGCAGGTGCTCAAATGAGGCATCACTAAATCTGGGGGTAGCACTCTTCTTTGCCTTTGGGGGCCATCTCTTCAGTGGAACACTCATTCTCCGTAAACATTGTGAAGTGTGTGTGCTGTGCCCATTTAATTATGGCGCCTGCATTGAGGAAGTGGTGAGGTCACATCAGGACTGGAGAACTGGAGGCTGCCCACCAGCGGGTTTCATGGGAATGCATTATTAATGAGGCAGGAGGGGGAACATACTGAGCGAAAACCCAATGTTGCTGGCAGGATCAGCGCCGATTTCCCCGCCCACTAATGCACTTATGCAATTCTGAGACAATTCCGCCCTCAGGGTTAAGTTCTGAGGACAGGTTGCATAAACTTGGTTTGTATTCTCTTGTGTTTAGAGAGTTGAGGGGAAATCTAACTTGTGGTTAAAATGATAAAGGATTCAAAAGGCTAGGTTTCCTTTGGTGGGAGAATTCAGAACAAGATGACATAATCTCAAAATTAAAGCTAGCCCATTTAAAAGGAAGCATTTTTCAACAAAATATAGTGGAAATCTGGAACCAACTCCACCAAAAGACTGTGAATGCTGGGTGAATTGAAACTTTCAATTCCAAGGCTGCCAGATTTTTTTAGTTAAGGATATAAAGGAATATGGTACAAATGTGGGTAAATGGAATTGAGATAGAGATCAGCTATGATTTAACTAAATGGTTGAACAGATTTGAGGAGCTGTAAGGCTTTTCCTATGTTCTGAGCCTATGTTCCTATGAAAATTGAGCATGTCACCGAATTTCCAATAAGCGACCTGTTGTTAAAACTGAATCCATAAATTCTTTAAAACATAATTGGATACTTGTTTTAAAAAGAGAAATATTAAGGAATACTAGGAGTGAGCAAGAGGATGGGGTTAGACTAGATGGATCATTGAAGAGGAAAAGCCCTGCAGATTTGCTGGGCCAAATGGACTGCTTCCGCACTGTATTATTCAATGATTCCACAAGATTCATGTCAAAGTAAATTAAAGAGTCTAATGGAAAAATTGAGGGCAGCACAATCGACGTGATTCTGTAATTGATACTTTTAGTGGGGAGCAACATCTCAAGAAATCACAGGTGCGCAATCCATGATTTTCTGTCCATTAATTTTAGTAAGCGGAAAATCACATACTGTTTGCCTACAGTTTCATAAAACGGCTCCCTTGAGCCCTGATCCCCACAGGGAACAGCAGATTGTGGAATAATCCCTCATATAATCAGTTCCCAAGATAGATGCAGTTTATTGGTTCACCCTAACAAATCTGCCCAGAAATAAAATATAGACCAAGATCTGCCTTTAAATTCAGCAGGACTTTTGGGTTCCCCACATTTACGACTTTCCTGGTCACTAGCAGTCGCCCCAACTCCCTCCCTGTCTCCCTGTAAATAACAGGATCTAAGTGTCAGCTTGGCTCAATTGGTAGTATTCTTGTCTCCAACTTAGGTTTCAGACACATGTCACACATCTGGACTTCAGCATGTTATTTAGGCTGACACACTGGTGCAGCACTGGGAATGTGCTGAATAAAAATTAGACATTGCTGCTACAAGTGGATGTTAAAAGTCTCATGGTATTATTGAAAGGAGAGTGCTGAGTTTTCCTGGTGTCCTGGCCAATATTCCTCCTGTAACCTACAACATCCCTTAAATGTTTAACAGGCTTTCAGTCACCGTTAGTTGTGGGCACTGC
The DNA here is from genome assembly GCF_017639515.1 of Carcharodon carcharias. Lineage (NCBI taxonomy): Eukaryota > Metazoa > Chordata > Chondrichthyes > Lamniformes > Lamnidae > Carcharodon > Carcharodon carcharias. The sequence continues at coordinate 115,664,176 of NC_054469.1, read as the reverse complement.
GCTGTATGTAAACAGCAGAACACCAGGAACTACTTAATTTTATGTGAAGAGCTTTGGGACATTTGTGAGAGCCATGATAATGTGTTATATCAATATAATTTTCTATTTCTCCTAGAATTCCGAAGTTACATATTTAACCTTTAACCTTTTGGGTGAACAGGCACATTAATTGTTATAAAGACAAATACTATAACTAATAATTAATGGTTGAAAATACAGAAGAAACAGAAGTGCTATTTAGAACAGTGCTTTAAGAGGCCTGAGTAATATCAAATATTTAGGAATCAAGTCACATATTAGGTTGTGAACAGATATATGCGGTTGGAAATAACAGAATACAAAAAGACTTTGTCTAAATAAATCTAAAGAAAATTATGAGCCATTGAAAAGTCCCAGTTCTGTACTGACTGTACTTTCCATGGGCTGCACTGTTTGACACTGAGCAAAAACAATGGATCAATAATGCTAAAGATATTCAGATGTTTGGATGGTTAAAATTAACAATCCAGCTTCCCAGATGCCTTGGATAGCAAAGTGGTGTATAGTATGCTTCACCTGTTCAGACCCAGGAGTGCTGCTATCATATGGCCCAGGTAATTAACTTACATCGGAGGAGATCCACTTCTTGATGACTTTTTCCAAACACTGACTACAGTTAATATTGTGTATAAGCAACTTGGTTTACAAAATTGAAATCCCTTGGAAGATCTTGCTGTAAAATACAAAGAAATAACATTCCTGTAGATGCATTTTACCAGAATTATTGTATTTTCCATTTTTTAAGCAGTTCTGTTTTGGTAATTTTAGAAATCAGCCACAATGTGTGAGTTTGTTGTACTCAATGCCAAAGAGGCTATTGCAGAGAGTACATTTCAGCAGCACATCAATGTTACAATTCAGCAACTGAGAAATGTGTTTCCAGTGCCCTTTAACATTCTTCATGAATGCAATTCTGTGCAATTATCCTGCTAAGGCACGCTAATAAACTTAACACAAAAGGACACCTTAGAGCTTAAGATGTTAAAATGTTGTTTCAGTCTTCTTGAAAATTGCAGTGTAATTTTTGTCCAATGCTTTGCAGGATCTGAAATTAGCTCAGAAAGTTGCTTTCTAACGAGGATTTCCTGCTGAAGTGCATTCAAAGTGCCAAAGAGTGACTCACTAACAATTAAACAGTAGTAATATTGGGTAAATAAACAAATGCATAATTTCTGTATATTCCCTATTGAGTCAATAAAATTTCAAATTGTATTGAAAGTCTGTGCTTTAACTGGTTGTAATATATTGACAAGGCTCAAGTAACAACAGTTTTTAGGGAGGTTTAGTGACATGGAGGTACAGAGGATTGGAATGTTTGCTGATAGACTCAGCTACTGGAACTGGTTGTTTCATAAGGTGTGCTGCTGCATAGCCATTTCGGAAGTTGAGATTTACTACAGCAGATGCTACATCTACTGCGTGCCAATCCTTTTTGTATGACTTTCACAGTTTTTTATCTCGGGTTCCATTCAATGCATAATAAATATAACTTTATGATAACATAAATGATCCGTCAAACAGGTGTGGTGAGTTGCAAGAAGCACTATACCAATAATCATTCCAAAAGTTTGGAAGGATCAGTTGTTCATAAAAACTATTAAATGAACAGTAGGATTTGCTTCCGTTGTGCTATGCTTAATCAATCTTAGAACATGTCCATAGAACTGACATAAAATATATTTAATTACTTGGTGTGAATCTTGGCCACTGGGCATCTGATTGTCAAAAATGTGGGAGTACACTGCCCAGAATTCTCTGACTAATGGGTCAGAAAATCATGAGCTGCATGCATCGAACATACACCACCAGCATTGTGGGCTCCTAAAATTACCCTCTCTATACCAATGGCTGCCTACTACTTTTTTAAAAACTTTAAGCCAGTAATTAAATACAACAGTTAAACCTCCAATTTTGATTCTTTATATGTTAAAAAGTTCCATTAGATTCTAAAGAGCAGAAAACTATTTTTTCTGAATAACATATTTATTTTGGACTATTATATTTCAGCACATGGTTCCAGTATTTTCATTGCTAAGCAAAACAACAGATTATTCTTTTCTTCTGTTCTATTTTTGTTGTGGTTTCTAAGTACTAATTTTAAATTTAAAAAATACTTTAAAATAATAGATGGATCCAACCAGTCATTGAGATTAATGTAAATTTCAGATCCAAAATTTGCGCTCTTAAGGCTGAACTTTGCCGTCGGTCAGGAGGGGTGGGGCCCACTCGCTGACGCGTAAAATGACACAGGATTACATTGGGTGGAACCCCCGATGTCATCCCGCCCCATTTAAATCTTCAGGAAGGCGAGGGCACAGTGAAATCAGCTGTCCGCCCACCGATCTGTCAACGGCCAATTGAGGCCATTGACAGGATCATTAAAACAATTAAAGGACCTGCCCGTTCAACCTTAAGGTTGGTGGGCAGGCCAGGAGCCCCAGCGTGTAGATGAGATGGGTGGGCTTGGGACCAACATCAGAGTTCCGACATCTACCAGAAAATCCAGCCCATTGCTGCAGGCAAGGATGTGGACAATCCAAATTAATAGAGATATTGGCACAGACGTTCTAAACTCACATAACTGTTAATGCTGATACTGTAGTTCAACATCATATCAGCATAACAGAGGCAAGCCAACCTCACTACCATTAATAGGAACACTCGAAACTTGAGTTCACAAACATTCCAGTGTCTGGTGTGGGATTTGGACCCAGAGGCGAGAGTGTTACCAACATGCCACAACTGACAAAAAAAGGCACTTTATGGGGAATAGGGGAATAGAAAAAGCATGAAACCTCATCCACCAGTGGGACGAGGCTTCATGTAGGGTTTTAAAAAGTTTTAGTGAAATTTATTAACATGTCACATCTCGTGTGACATTGCCACATGTTTTTTTCTATTTTTAATGTTTATACAGCTGTCAGTGATCTCCCTGAGGCACTATTTAACCTCAGGGAGATGTGCGCTCTTTTGTGCGCATGTGCGAAAGAGCTCATTCTCGCTTTTGGGGAATCCCCTCCGCCCGCACAAGGAGCGCATAGCGCCTCCCGCCGGGCGACACACTGGGCGGCCCTTAATTGACCCGCCCACTTAAAATGGCAGCGGGCCCATTTCTCCGGCAGGGATCGGCTCCCCCCCCCCCACGCCGGAGATTGGATCGGGCCCACTCGACAGGCAGAAAATTCTGCCCATAAAGTGCCATTTTTTTTGTCAGTTGTGGCATGTTGTGGCACTCTCACCTCTGGGTCCAATTCCCACACCAGACACTGGAATGTTTGTGAGCTCAGGTTTCGAGTGTTTCTGTTCATGATAGTGAGGTTGGATTGCCTTTGTTAATGCTGATATGACGTTGAACTACAGTATCAGCATTAAGTTATATGAGTTTAGAATGTCTGTGCCAACATCTCTATTAATTTGGATTGTCTACATCCTTGCCTGCAGCAATGGGCTGGATTTTCTGGTAGATGTCAGAACTTTGATGTCGGTCCCAAGCCCGCCCATGTCATCTACACACTCACTGGTGCAACCTTCTAGGAGACAGCCTTACAATTGGCCACCCCGTGCTTGCCATCCTTTTGAGGGAAAAGGCCAAGCTCCCGAGGTTGCAGGCCCAATCAGAGGGCCCCCAGCAATGTCAAATTGGCAGCCCCTACAGGAGAGGTGGCCACTGTCAAGGCAGGTGATTGTGAGGATGCCTCAACATGGAGACACCCTTGATGCCTGCATAGAATTTGTGAAATAAAGAGGCATGAATGTGGCAGAGTCAAGTGGAGGGGAAACCATTCCATAAGACTGGTGATGAAGAAAGTTTTCACCCCTGCATCCCTATCATTGGGGCATGGAGTCTCCTTCTCCAATGGCTTTCCAAGCTGATGCTGGGAGGCTGCCTCAATTGAGCTGGTGGCCTTTGCACAATGCAGGAGGCCACTCTTATGTTGGTATAATAATAACACCAGTGCAAAATGGCCCCTATGAGGGACCTTAATTGAACTAATTGCCTTCCCACCTCCATGTAACGGGAAACAGACCCTTTTCCCAGCCTGCCCCTGGGAAGGTCTGGAGGCAGGGTGAATAAGAACATAGATATAGGAGCAGGAGTAGGCCATTTGGCCCTCAAGTCTGTTCAGACATTTAATAAGATGATCTGATTGTGGCATTAACTCCACGTTCCTGCCTGATGCCCACACTCAACAGTCTGTCTAACTCAGCCTTGAATAGCCCCTATGGTATTCCACTAGTAACAGTTTGCTATCCTGAAAATGTCTCATTCATCCCAATGCAGCATTTTCTGTTATTTTTCTGTTATTCCCTTGCACCCCAACACCATAAACTCTTATCATGTGTAGTAATCTTTTATGTGGTACCTTAAACATTTTATTTAATTCATTGGATGTGGGTGTCAATGGCTAGGCCGCTCATTGCCCTCATTTTTTTTTTAAAGAGTCAACCGCATTGCTGGTCCAGGCAAAGATGGCAGATTTCCTTCCTAAAGGAAATTAATGAACCAGATGGGTTTTTACAACAATTGGCAATGGCTTCATCATCAGATTTTTGTAAATTCCAGATTTTAATTGAATTCAAAGTTCACCATCTGCCTTGGTGGGATTCAAACCCAGGTCCCCAGAGCATTACCCTGGGTTTCTGGAATACTAATCCAGTGATAATACCGCAATGCCGCTGCCTCCCAATGCCTGCCTGCCTCCCCTCCCTCCATCCCTCCATGCCACTGCCTCCCACTGCCTCCCTCCCTTCCTCCCTCCCACCCCCAACCCCCCCCCCCCCCCCCCCCCCCCCCCAACACACCCACCAAATCCTTTTTGGAAATACACTACATCTACTGGTTCCCTTTTATCCATCCTGCTTGATAAATCCTCAACAAACTCCAGTAAATGTGTTAAACATGATTTCTCTTTCACAAAACCACGCTGACTCTGCCTAATAAATGCCCTGCTATCTCCTATCCAATAATCTATTCTAGCATTTTCTCAATGACAGATGTTAGGCTAACTGGCTTATAGTTTCCAGTTTTCTGTCTCCCTCCTTTCTTGAACAAAGGTGTTACATTTGCGATTTTCTAATCTGCTGGGACCTTTCCAGAATCTTGGGAATTTTGGAAGATTATAACCAATACATCTACTATCTCTATGGCTACTTCTTTTAAGACTTTAGGATGCAGGCCATCAGATCCAAGGAATTTGTTAGCTTTAAGTTCCATTAGTATTCCCATTCTTTGCCTCTAGTGGTTGTGATTGTTTTAAGTTCCTCCTTCCCCTTTGCCTCTTGATTTTGTACTATTCTTAGAATACTTTTTGTGTCTTCTACTGTGAATACAGATACAAAACAGTTGTTCAAAGCTTCTGCCATTTCCTCTTTTCTTATTGTTAATTCCCCCATTCGACCCTCTAAGGGACCAACTAGCTACTCTTTTCCTTTTATTTACTTACAGAAGCTTTTACTGGGTGTTTTTATATTTCTTGCTAGTCTTCTCTCATACTCCAATGCATCGGGAAGCCATCCCAGTGTGGCTCACCCTTATTCCCCCCAAACCATTTCCGTATGACCAGGGAAATCCAGAAGTTGTTGGTAGAATGGATTGGGAAAATTTACCCTTCTCTGGTATGAAATCAAAACTCCTGTGATAATGTGAGGTTGGCGTATGTGTGTTAACAGTGTTAAATTGGAGCATGTGTGTTCATGAGTGTTATGGCACAACTGAGGTAAATGCTGAGCTGCTCAAATCCCAAAAGGAAACTTGAAACAACTACATCAACTGTTTTTCAATTTGTATAAATTTCAAGACGTTTGCACTGAATTCAGTAGTAATAAGACCACTGAGGCTTATAGGTTTCTTACAAAACTAAATTAAACCTTTATTAATCGAAGAAATTATTTTAAGCACACACACAGATGTACAAATTACTACTATGATAACTTCTAAATCCCCTAGTTAATCTAACTCCCAGATACACTTTCAGTAAGGCAACAGTAAGGCACATAGATTTTAAAAGACCCAGGAAAAGTAATACACAATACCCTGAAACAGTCGAATTCAAAGTGAGTTTTCTTAACTTCAGTTCTTTGTAGGCAGCAGCTTGAGACTTAGATGCTAGAGGATTTTCACACTGGTTAGATCTTAGAATGCCTTCCCTTGCACACAGGCTTCTCTTCTTTATCTATGTTTTCCCCTTTGAATGCATATTCCCATTGTTTCACTATGTCTTTGGACTTTACCTCCCTAATAATAAAGATCTCTCACAGTTCCAATTTTACCAGTAATCTTCAGGAAAAATAAACACACTGTTTCTTAACTTCTCCTGGCTAGGTGAAATATTTCACCCCTCTTCTGAAATCAATCTAGACTGGCTTATTTACAAATGCAAATGTTCCCTTTACACCTATGATTATCTAATTAACATTTCAAACCTAGCTTATCTTCTGTTACATCAAAGCCTTCAAACCAGCTATCTTTAATTCAATTAAGTCACACACACACACACACACACACACACACACACACAGAGGCATAGGCACAGACCCCACTACTACTCTACAATAAATTCCAATGACATGAAAATTGCTATACCTTCCTGGCAATGACAATGCGAGAGGTTGGAGTTACTAACACTGTGATGTTTGTGAGTTAATGATAGCAAGATCAAAGTGTCTGTGATTTATACACCTTTCTCCTATTTTTCCATCTTTTGGAGCCTGAATCTTAATTTAAGGCACTTTGCAAATTAATATAGCCTAAAAAATTATTATTCTAGGTTCATACATATTTGAAGGTATTAATATTTTTACTTTATTAAATCTATATTAATTTATGTAAACATTCCTTATTTCACAAAAGTGAGAATGACCAATAAAGGCCATTGAAGTGTAGACTCTAATTTAAAATTTTGGACCTGAATATGGGTACACTACAGATCAAAATTTCTGTAGCACTAAATATGGAAATTCTAATAATTGCAATACAGCAATAATTTTATACAGCATGGTAACAGCAGAATATGTAACCATTTAAATTTAGCTACACCATTTGATGGAATACATGTGTAAGCGGTTCATGTAAAAGAGGTGCTTTATTAGACTCCTTTGTTAATGAATAATGAGCACTATGAATGTCAGATATCACAGTTTATTTGCTAATTATCAGGTTTTGTTAATAAACCACTTGTACAGACTGACAAAATCTGCCTGATAATTGTTTTATATAATTCTGCATTCGGCACAAAAAGCTGCCATGATAATTTGCATGCACAACTGAAATCCTGTGTCATTATTCTTGTACCTCCCACAACAGTTAAACCCATGTGGATTTCTTTACAAAAGTAAAATATTGCACATGCTGGAAATTTGAAATAAAAACTGAAAAATCTGTAAATACTCAGGCAGCATCGCTGGAAAGAGAATCAGTTTTAATAAGCAGAATTTTTACTGGCCTGTCCCACAGGGAGTAGGTTGGTCAGAAAGTTGAGGGGAGTCCACCTGGATTTCCCTCCCCTGCTGTGAAGTTTTAACCCCACAGTCAGTGATCAGTTCCCAGCCTGATTGACAGCTGAACCTCCAGTCAGGCTGAGGGTCAGTCTCTGATGGTTGTAGCAGCAGGTAAGCCTGTGAATGGATTGGGACAATCATGGGAGTGTGGCGGTGGGATCAACCAGAAGCAGGGTCTTGATCGGCAAGGACTGGGTATGCTCATGGGGACTGCTGATCCTGTAGGGGGACGTTGGCTATCTGAGGGGAGAAGAGTGGTGACCTTCTGAATCAAAGGCCTTGGTGGGGGCAGGAATCAGGACCTGGTGGTTTAAGGGGTTGTCAGGTCCTGGTTGAGGAGGGAGCACAGAGGATTTATCATGGGATCAGAAGTCTGAAGGGGAAGTTCGCTGGGAGGGAAGAGATCCCAATCACAGGGCTCCTCAGGCAGGCCTGTGGATCTAGGAGGGTATGTGATGGCAATCAACTTCTGAATGACCAAGTTGTTATCTCGAGGAACCTGCCAGGTTCCCCAGAGCCTTAACCCAGCTGCCTGCAGTTAAACCACAATAGCGCATGGCAATGAGACTCACAGGTTGGGTCCGGTAGATTGCCCATCTACCTGCTTCAGTTAAAGCTGGAAATGGGTGGTTTGGAGGGAGGTTTGGGTTTGGAAACAGATTTCTGACACTTTAAACCCCACCCAATGCAAACCTTCCTGTTTTAAGATAAAATTCAGCCCAAGGCTTCAGGCTGATGACCTTTTGTCAGAACTAACAGTAAGACTTATTGACTTATCAACTTTCAGTCCCATTAATTTCTCCAACACAACTCCTTACTTATACTAATTTCCTTCAACTCTCCATTCTCCCTAATCACTTGAATCTCTAAATCTGGGAGATCTCTTGTATCTTTCTCAGTGAAAACAGATACAAAGTAATCATTTAGATTCTCTGCCATTTCTCTATTCCCCATTATGAATTCTCCTGAATCTGCCTGTATTTGACCAACATTTGTCTCAGCCAAATGCTTCCTTTTTACATAGAAGCTTTTACAGTCCATTTTTATGTTTTTTGTTAGATTGCATTCATATTCTATTCTCCCTTTCTTTACCAGTTTCTTGGTCTTCCTTTGCTGTATTCTAAAAGCCTCCCAATCCTCAGGTTTACTACTACTTCTGGCAAATTTATAAGCCTTTTCTTTTGATCTTACACAATCCTTGACTTCCTTTGTCAGCCACCGTTGACTGATTTTTTCTGGGTTTTTGCACCTTGAAGGAATGTATAGGTACTGTAAAATATATAATAGTTCTTTGAAGACTATCCATTGCCTATGTACAGTTACACCTTTTAATGTATTTTCCCAATCCACCTCAGCCAATTTGTCCCTCATGCCTTCATAGTTTCCTTTATTCAACTTCAACACCCTTGCTTCAGAGTGAACTACCTCACTTTCAAACATAAAGTAAAATTCTATCATATTGTGGTCATTCATCCTTAAAGGTTCTTTTACAACAAGATTATTAATTAGCCCTTTATCATTACATAATACTAGATCTAAAATAGCCTGTCCTGTTGTTGGCTCCTCAACATACTGCTCTAGAAAACCATCCCCAACACACATCAGAAACTCATCTTCCACAGCATTAGAGCTCAAATGGTTTACCCAGTCTATATGCAGATTGAAGTCACCCATGATTCTGCATTGCCCATGCTACATGCTTCTCTCAACTCCTGATTAATACCATACCCCACATTACCACTACTATTTGGTGGCCTATAAATAACTTTAACCAATATCTGTTGCCCTTTGCTGTTTCTTAACTCCACCCAAACAGATTCCACACATTGTTCTTCTGATCTGAGATCCTCCCTTACTAATATACTGATCCCATCCCTTATTATCAGCGCAGCTCCACCTCCTTTCCTTGCTTGTCTGTCCTTCCCAAATGTTGTATATCCTTGAATATTCAGTTCCCAGTCTTGGTCACCATGCAGCCATGTTTCCCCCCCACCCCTGATAAGCTGGTTTAAACCCATTCCAACAGCACTAGCAAATCTCCCTGTGAGTATATTAGTCCCAGTCCTGTTAAGATGTAACCCGTCCAGCTTGTACAGGTCCCACCTGCCCCACAACCAGTCCCAATGCCTCAGAAATCTGATGCCTTCCTCCTACACCAGTTCTCTAGCCATGTATTTAATTGATCTATCCTCCTATTCCTACACTCACTAGCACATGGCACTGGGAGTAATCCTGAGGTTACTGCTCTTGAGGTCCTGCTTTTTAATTTCCTTCCTAACTCCCCGAAATCTGCTTTCAGGAGCTCCTCTCTCTTCCTACCTATGTTGTTCGTACCAATGTGGACCACGACTTCTGGCTGATCCCCCTCCCCCGATGGATGTCCTGCAGTCACTCCGGGACATCCTTGACCAGGAAGCCAATACATCATCCTGCTGTCACGTTTACCGTTGCAGAAACGCCTGCCTGATCCCCTGACTATGGAATCCCCTATCACTATTGCCCTTCAATTCTTCCTCCCCCCTCCCCCATACAGCTGAGCTGCCCATGGTGCCACTGGCTTGGCCCTGGCTGCACTTCCCTAAGGAACCATCCCCCTCATCAGCATCCAAAATGGAAAACTGATTAGCAAGCAGGATAGACTCAGGGGAGTCCTGTACTACCTGCCTGGTTCTCTTAGACTGCCTGGCGGTCACGCATTCCTTCTCTGGCTATACGCTTCTGACCTGCGGTGTGACCACCTCCCTAAATGTGTATCCACTTAGTCCTCTGCTTCGTGGATGCACAACAGCGACTCCAGCTGCCGCTCAAGTTCTGAAACCCAGGGCTTAAGCTTGTGCAACTGGTGACACTTCCTACAGATGTGTCTCTCAGAGGCACATGGTGCGTCCATGATGCCACACATACTCCAGGATGTACACTCACTTGGCCGAGCTGACCTGCCATCCTGTAACTCCAAAAACTATTTATTACAGTTAGTGGAAGTAGAATGAATAGAATAAATTATTAGTAACTTAACTTTACCACACTTACGGTAACGTTATCTTACTTTGGTTTACTTTATTACTTAATTTCACTTTGACTTGATTTAACTTTACTTCCCTATTATGAGTGTTCCTTACTGAAATCCAAGTAGCTACTTCTTTATAAATGATATGTTTTTCCAGTTTTAAGCTATTTAAACATACTCTCTAACAGCAGCTTCTCACCAACCATTGAACTTACAGTTTTCCTGTGTTTTCGGTCTTGGATTTTTTTTCTTCAAACGCATCCCACTGCTGAAAGTGTCCCTCGCAGGTCTGGCTGTCTCCAATCCCAGAAGGTGAGTGAAGGCCCCAAGCCTCGCCCTCTATTTATCCACTGCCCGAGTAGTGGTGTCCCTGACAGGTCCAACTGTCTCCACTCCGGAAGGTGACCCAATAAAGAGAGGTCAGATCATTAACATATTTAAAAGGTACAGTAATGTTCTTGAACTTGACAGCAAATTCTTGGATGCAAATAGTCTTTATTGAGTTTGACTGAGTCCCAGCAAACAATGTCTTAAACATAGTCATACAGGCAAATAAATGATATGTTGCACTTTCACTCTGTACAGAGAATGTAACGTTCATCAATTATACAAAATTTGAAAAAAAAACAAAATCTTTTTAGGGCTTTAGACGCTTACACCGTCTTTATAACCTAGGTGATTCATTCTGGTGGGATATGAGTTACTTTTCAGGATTAGCTGCTCTGTTGTCTTATTTGTTTGTGATGCAGATTTCCCTCACCTACATTCAACATTCCTTGTTAACAGGACCTCTCCTTGCTGCCAAAGCTTTTTCTTTATAAATGTCACCCATGCCCTAAAATGTTCTGGGGGAAAAAGCAACATGACATTTGAATTATTTCTAACAGCAGTGAACTATGTGAAATGAAAACAAAAATCTTAACCATGAGATTAAACCAAATCCTACCCAGAAGGAAAAAACAGTAAAAACTAGGAAATAAGAATACTGGTCTGAACTGGTCTTGTATACCTTAAAATGGAACACCAGTAAAAACTGCAAAATAAAAGTACTGGTCCAAACTGTTTTTTTCCTTCTGGGTATCTCTACACATATCTGTATAAGAATAGGTTTTCTTACAGTTCCAGTTTTTCAGGATGAGGAGGTCCTCCATTGTATTGTTTGTAATTAGTTTAGCAAGTCCTGAATGATCCACTTTCTTGTTTACTTTCTGAACTAAGCATTTAAGTAGATAATTTATTTTCATCCAAAATTTACAACCACCCATAAGGCTTGTGTCTGGAGGGTAGTGTTTACTTGTGGGCCCTAAAAATCACCAAATCTTACCCCCAGTTTTGTAATTTAACTACCAAACTGGACATATAGGCCACAAAATTCAGCTTGACAACACCAATAGTTTCAATTCTACAGATACCAATTTAGAAAAAAAATGGTGTCCACACTTTTCCCATCCTTCCGTGATGCAGCCTATACTGAACAGCATGTTGCTGAGGCCAATGCCTCCTTCCTGGTTGGACTGAGAACATACTAGTCAAGGAAGTTCTCCCAAATACATTTCAGAAACTTGTCCCCTTCCTTACCCTTTACTCTTACATTATCCCAATCTACCACTTGATATTTCTTGCACAATTCTGTGATTTCCCTGCAGATTTATTCCTCTATCTCTCACCCACTATTTGGAGGCCTATAGAATACCCCCAGTAGCAGGACCATACCCTTTTTGCTTCTCAACTCCAAGCAAATGGATTCTGTCCTTGTCCCCTCAAGGGCATCCCCTCTTTCCATCACAATAATGTCTTCACTAATCAATACTGCCACCCCACCTTTTTCTCCTTCTTCACTTTTTCTAAATACTTTGTATCCTTGGATATTAAGCACACTTTAAGCCACCTTTACATCAGGATCCCAAGTGGCTATTTGTGCTGGTAGTGCCCTAACCTTATTCATCACACTTATACATTTACATGCATTGTAAACCTGTTTTTGTATTTCTCGTAATGCAGTCCTTCTTAGTTTGTTCCCATTTAATATAGTACTACTTCTTCCTCTGGTCCAACATTCTCACTCCTTTATGCACCCTATTTCTCTTTTCTACTTCTATATGGCGGTGCCCATCCTACTGCCAATTTAATTAAAACCCTCTCGAATCATACGAATCGCCCCACAGGGACGTTGGTTTCAGTCCTGTTGAGGTGCAACTCATCAGTTTTGAATAGTTGCCTCCTGCCCAGAACTGATCCCAATGCCCCAAGAATCTGAAACCATCCCTCCTGCACCATTGCTCAAGCCATGCATTGATCCTCCCTATCTTCCTATTTTTATTCTTGCTAGCACATGGCACTGCAAGTAATCCAGAGGTTACCACCTCTGAGGTCCTACTTCTTGACTGCCTCCCTGCCTTCTGAAAATATGGCCTAAGAACTTCAATATCTGTTTTCTTTATGTCATTGGTACCAACACGTACCACAACTTCTGGCTCATTCTCTTCCCCCTGCAGAATATTCTGCACCCTTTCATGATATATTTTATTCTGGCACCAGGGAGGCAAAACTCCCTGTGGGATTCATGATGACATTTACAGAAATGCTTGTCTGTCCCCCTAACTATAATTTCCTATGTTGACAGCATTTCTACTTTGCTGTTTCCTCCTGTGCAGTCTACTGCCTATTGGTGCCATGGTCTGGATTGCACACCTTCATGGGGTTGTCCCTCCCAGCAGTCACCAAAGCTAAGTGCCTGTTTGAGAATGGCACACACCCTGAAGATTCCTGGACTTCCTATCTCTTCCTACGTTTCTGTCGACTATCCTGAACTCTCAATGACACTCCCTGGAACATACTGTTCCAGACAGGGGGCGGGGTGGGGGGGTGGTGGGGGGGGGGGTGGTTAATTTAAACAGCCCTGATTTCTCTCTCACCATTTACAGTGCCAGACCACAGAGAAAAGAATTATTGTTTTACGTGAGTTCAGAGTCCAAAATCAAATGGGGTATTCCTTCATGGAGGTCCGCAGGTTGAAAAAATACGCTGTATAATTCCAGTGGAATTGACTTCACATGAGAAGATAGGCATACAGAGATGAATCAGTCTTACATGTGATGGTACAGAAGCTCCACTGGAAACAACATAGATGGGACCAGATATTCAACCTGGGCAGAGCCCCATTTCTGTGCTGCTGCTTGTAGATTTTGAAATGGCAAACTGAGTTTTCAGTACAGCAAGGCAATATAACTGGTTCCACCAGCTTGAATTTCATATCACATGATTCCCATCTATCCACTCTGGCTTCAACAAAGGGTGTGTGTCCCTTGGTCTGAAATTGTTAAATGTTCCAACCATTAAGCCTTGAAAGGAAGGTTGTGGGGTCCTTTGTCCTAGCAGACGAATAGGCTCCCGTTGGCCAGGCCTGGCTTATGAATTGCCAATGGCCCTTGTACAGCTCTCTTTGAATTTAGTCTCTGTAGCCCACAGGGGTCAGTAGTGTCTTTTCAGAGATAACCAGGCATAAGTTTCTACGATCCTGCCATGGTAGTTCTCTTTGCTGGGGTTACAGACAGACATAGCTTCAGTCATTTTAAAAGGTCACTGTCCAGTTTTTAAAATTTTAGAAATTAGCCATAAGGATAATACATATATTTTACATTTATTCCAGCTGCCCCTCAAGTTTGGAAACCCTGAGCATGTGCTCAAACAGCTGGAGACACTTCCTACACACATGGCTCCCCAAAGCACATGAATCGTCCTGAAGCAACGACATGGCACAGGAGTTGTAAGGAATGTCTCAGCTGTTCATCCATGAGCTAAAGAAAACCTCTAATACCTCTTTCAGAATCTAGTTAATACCTTATATGAATTGTTATTTTAAGTAATGTCTCTAGATCTGCTCTATGCTAATACTCTTATTAATTCACTCACTATTATACTTACCCCGATTGAAATTGTATTAATTAAGCTAAGGCATAAAATTAATACAGTAATTTATAGTTTCTGATGCTAGCCTAAACGCTGACCTAGTTTAGATATGATAAAACCTTTAAAACACATCATCTGCCAACTAATCTTTGATGTCGCTCCTTGCTTTTTTTTTAAACTCTGCAAGACGGTCCATTCTTCCCATGCTCTGATTTATCAGCAGCTGTAGCTGCTGCCAGGTCTTACTGTCCCTCCTTCCCTCATTTGGTCTGCTCCATGCTTTGTAAAAAACTAGGAAAACATCCCCTCCATCACTGAGCCAGATTGCCAGAGTTAAGTCCCTGACTCAACATTCTACAGTCCTCAGGACTCAACATCGAGTTCAATAACTTTAGATCATAGCTTCTGCCTTCATCTTGTTCCATGGGCAAAAATTTTTAGCTTGGTGGGCGGGCGCGAGTCCTACCCGCTTGAAAGCTGTCCCAATGTCAAAGCACAGTCGCGCGGTATTTCGTTCAGCGGGCATGCGCCGGAATCAGCAGCACACTTGCTGACAATTAAAAGGCCTGTTAAGGCCATTAAATTATCAATTAAGTTGAAATTTTCACTCCTGTCCAACCTTACGGTTGGCTGGCAGGTGAAAAGGCCAAGTGGCCTTTGCAGTTTTTACAAAGCTTCATTCACAGGCGGGGTGAGATTTACTAAAGCAAATAAAGACAAAATAAAAAATTTTTAAGCTTAATTAATAACATGTCCCTGCTCATGTGACAGAGTCACATGAGGAGACATGTTTCATTACATTTTTATCTTTTTTATAACTCTTCATCTCCCTGAGTCAGTTCGCTGCCTCAGTGAGATTATGTAGCACACACTCGCACACATGTGCGAAAGTCACCCTCGCTTGGCTCGCACTCCCCCCAGCCTGCACAAGCAGCGCTGAGTGCTGTTGCTCACGTTAGGCCCACCAGCATGAAATCGCCTTCCAGCGCCAATCGCAGGTGGCTGTCGGCTTCCTAACCGCCCCTACCGACAAGGGCGAGATTTTACAGCCCCGGTTCGGCAGGAATGTAAAATCCCGCTGCCGTAAAATTTAGCCCCATGTGTTCTTTTCTTTTTTTTTGTTTTGTTGGGTTGGTCTCATTTTGTTTCTTTCTTCATCCCTTCATGTTGCATTCGGATGATTACTGTGTAGTTATTCACACCTCATTTGGACACGATTTTTGTTTCTGTACCATACCCACTACCATCTCTTTGGCTGTTGCATCATTAAATCTTCTGTCCTCCACCCCATCATAGAACTTCCCTTTTGGTCTTCCTTCCCCTTTCCACTGGCTTTAAAACTCTTACATTCCTATCTTTCTTCAGTTATAATGAAAGGTCATCTTGACCTTAATTTCTACCTTCCTTTTAATAAAACCAGGGACTCTCATGTTCTGACTCAACATGCCCTATCTGCCTATTAATTCCTTTAAGTAATTCTTGTAATCACTTGTGCATTCTTTATCATGTTCTCATTATCTCTAGATGCATTCACGTAAATATCTTCCTGAAGTATATTTAGTAAGAGTGTACATTTTCTCTAAGCACTGCACAATAAACCCCTACATACAAATTAGGAACATGCAAACATATGAATTAGGAGCAGGAGTAAACCACTCAACCCCTTGAGTCTGCTATATACCTTCAATTATATAATGCAGATGGCACAAGATACAAAAGGAAAAATTCAGCAGTGTAGGAATAATTTCTAATTGCAAATTGTTATTAAAAAGCTTCATGTGTTCACATCACTAAGTTCATTCATGGGTCCTTCATAAATATTGCTGGCATCTTTTCCTGAACCGTCCAAGTTAAGCTATCAATTGAATGTCTGCACTCTGGAAAACATTTATCATATCCTCATGTCTGTGCAGAAAAATGGAGAGTTCAAGAGTTCTTACATCCTATTTTTCCTTAAGAATAACCTCATAAATAATCCCTGTTTTGTTAATGTTTTTCCAAGATGATATCCAAGATATCAATTGTACTGTTTCCTTTACACAGCCTTTCTTTCAAGAAAGTCACTGGTCTTGACCAGAAATGGAACTCAAAGCAACAGGTCTCCAATTGTTACATTTTAAATGATATTTATTCTTAATATCTGCACCCACTGCTGGATTTAGAAGTGCTTTGCACTTTGGAACCCTGGGAGAACTTGAAAAGAGAGACATCTTGCTGAATCTTTTCATTTTACACTCATCAAGCCAAATTCAAAAATGCCAATTTTCAAATAATCACAACAATTTATATTACGGGATAAAATGGGTGCTGATTGGTTGGCAACTCAGCTCTGATTGACCCAGGCATTTCCATGGAGAAAGCAATGGGGGAAATAATGGCTCTCCAAGCTCCAAGGTAATTTTAAAAAGGTGCAAATCTTGAACATATTCTTTGTGTTTACAGAGAATGGGTCCCTGTGTATGAATGCATGTCACATAAATAAGACACATTATGAGCTTGACTGATCATCTTAAGTTGGTTGTTAGTGTAGCTATTATTGCCTTTTCACAATCTTGTAAATAGCACTCTAGGCATTTGTTCACCTTGTAAGCTTGGCTCAGAAATAGAGCGCATCAGGGCACTCTGATCAGATCATTGTTCGCCATGTATCATGCAAGATCATAAATGGGCCAAATGTTGTCACTTACGGATCTGAAAAATGCCTGATCTACCTTAAATTACCCTGGAAAGGTAAAGTATCTCAAAAAATTTGAACAGCAGCTTAAGCAAGCCTGTTCACAATGCTCCTATGCAGTGGTTGTACAAATGGCATTTCTACTAGTAGAATGCTTCATTCAGTCTAAAAGGATGTCCTTCCTACCATACAATTGCACAATGTCGCGTATGAATTTCAGTGCCAATGTGATGCCAGATATGTAGGCCATACATCCCAACAGCTGGCTGATTGATTCAAACAATATGTTCCTCCAGTTGTTTGTGGTAGGCAGAGTACTGACCATATTAAACCAGTCTGCACTTCCAAAACCCAAATAGAACCTACTGTTAGATGTGATTCCAGGATCAGGCAACACTTGCTGAACAATCCTAAATGTGCTAATAGCTACTCTAACAACCAATTTAAGATAATCAGTTGAGCTCATTACTTGGCTCATTTGCACTTTCTGGAAGCAACACACATTCATACTGCAAGCCAAAAGAATATATTCAAGCCTGCATTTTTTTGAATTTCCTGGAAGCAAGGGTAACCTATAGTTCACCACAATTTTCTCCATGGCAATGCCTTGGCCAATCAGATTCAACTTGCCAACCAATCAGCAACTCTTTTCTGCTGTAGTATAAATGTGATCATTTGGAAGTTGGCAATCTTGCATTTGACACCTGATGGGTGTCAGATGAAAAGTTTTGGCAACGTGCCTCTCTTTTCAGCAATAACTGGGAGAACTCCGTGCTTGTTCTTCAAAAGAGTCTCATGGGATTTTTTTATGTTTATGTATCAGGTCTGTCATTTAACAGCTCAGTCCAAAGCTATCCAACAATACAACACTTCTTCTGTACTGTCATCATCATCAAGCTCCAGCTCAATTCCTGGAGTGGGGCTTGAACTCACAACCTATTAACTCAAAGGTGTAATGTGATACCATTGAGTCAAGCTGACACTGTTACCAATGGCCCTTCAGCTAACATTATGATGGGCAGCTTACTGTTGACTTCCTGCTATACTTACAGGGATTTAGTTGAACTCCATATATGCCAAGAAACTGTATTCACATCAGCATCAATATTTAATCATGTGTCAACACTAACCATATCCTTGCAGCTGCAGTTAAATTAAATCATGTTAGTAATGCAGCTCTGTGTCAGCCTGTGTCTTTGATGGCTGGATGCTATGTGTCAACTGGAGTCTCTTGAAGACTTTTAAACTTGTAGCAGCAACTGATTTCCTACCCGCCCCCAAAAATTGAGCTCCCAACTTCAGTTGCTGTTAAAACCAGGAGCTCACTGACATTATTAAAATTAGATTAACTCTAGAATTTCCTTCAAAGTGAAACTCAGTCCAATGAAATGAGCATACATCCATTAAACATTCCTCCCCCCAAGATCTACACAGGGAGTTAAAAATCAATCCTAATAATTCAACTGAATTTCTGGATTACAAATGTTGGCAGTAGAAAAGAAGAGCTAGTTAGTTAATAAATAACAATATTTTCTGAGAAAAATGACAAAATGTAATAATTTCTCAGCTAACCCCAAAAATACATTTGTGAAAATCTTTATATTGTTATGACATGGCAGATGATGTACACCAGGGCAGACCAAATTCACAAGGGAAACTGGCTGGAAGCTTCATTAAGGCTATTTCACGCACTCGTGTTAGATGTTAGATATTAGATATTACGTGGCCTTCTTTCCACATAGCTTTTCATTCTCCTTTATATATGTTTCTCTCTTTTTAATATGTAAATTCTATTGTTCCGTATGTCTTTGAAACTCTATCTTCCTCATAATATAAAAACTTTCATGTTGCCAATATTGTCAGTAACCTTTGGGAAAATAAACACACTCCTTAGGCCTGCTCATTTGGCTAGTTGTAAACAGACTAAGATCCCTTTATTTATCTAAAAATGCAAATTCCCTTCACACCTTATATACCAAGCCATCATCCATGCTTGTACATTAGCATGTCAAGCACCTAGCTTCTTTTGATGATTTCATGCTTGCAATCCAAATGTAATTAAATCACACAGACAGACCCAACTATACTTACCCACATAAGCCTATTTCACAATAAGCCAGAAAAATATTGTGAAAATTATTATAATTTCATCACAACATTAAATCACTTTGACATGGTCTTATTTTACCTGCCAGGATCGCTTTTCCTCAGTGACAAATTAATATACCCAAAAATTGATACACACACAGCAAAAACTAGTCCTCCATGTTACTGTGAAATATATCTTAATTTGCAATTTTAAGGAGAATGAAGTCTTACAGCTCTAACAGAGAGGGCGGGAGATAAAATAGCAAGAGTTAGGGAGATAAAACAGTGGGAGTTCAGGAGATAAAACATGTGGGAGCTTGGGAGATAAAACAGTGCACAATCAGGAGATGAAACAGCACGAGTACAGAAATGTAAATTTCTAAACAAGCAAATGAAAAGTAAAAATTTATAGGCACAGGAGAGGGAGTTGATTTGTGAGTAAGAGTGAAGAATTTCTACTTTCTACTAATTGCCAGTTTATAGTTAATTGTACAAGATTAAGGCTAAAGTAAGTAAAAATAACTAAAGTTAAAATAAATAAAGTGATTTAAAAGTTTAAGGTTAAGGCATGGCAGGACAGCTCAGCCAAGCAGAATGCCCATCTTGTGGCATGTGGGGAGCCGTAGACACTTCTCATGACCCAGACGAGCCCATGTGCAGGAAGTGTCACTGGCTGTACAAGCTTGA
Source organism: Carcharodon carcharias (assembly GCF_017639515.1). Taxonomy (NCBI): domain Eukaryota; kingdom Metazoa; phylum Chordata; class Chondrichthyes; order Lamniformes; family Lamnidae; genus Carcharodon; species Carcharodon carcharias. The sequence continues at coordinate 115,644,275 of NC_054469.1, read as the reverse complement.
GCTCAGTGTTTCAGAGCTTGAGCAATGGTTGGAGTCACTGAGGTGCATCCATGAGGCAGAGAATTATGTGGATAGCACATTCAGAGAGGTGGTCACACTGCAAGTTAGGGGTGATCAGGCAGATTGGGAATGCTTGACCACCAGGCAGTCCAACAGAAACAGGCAGGTAGTGCAGGAGTCCCCAGAGGTCCTGCTCAATAACCGATTTTCCATTTTGGATACCAGTGAGGGAAATAAATCCTTGGAGGAGTGCAGCAAGTGCCAAGCCCATGGCACCATAGGTGGCCCAGCTGTACAGCAGGGGAAGAAGAAGAGCAGAAGGCATGCTGATAGGGGATTCTTTAGTTAGGGGAGCAGACAGGCATTTCTGCGGCCATCAACGTGACTCCAGAATGGTTTGTTGCCTTCCTGGTGCTAGGGTCAAGAATGTCACAGAACAGCTGCAGGCATTCTTGTGAGGGAGGGTGAACAGCCAGAAGTTGTGGTCCACGTTGGTACTAATAACATAGGTAGGGAGGGGGATGTGGTCCTGCAATCGGAATTTTGGGAGCTAGGTAGAAAATTAGCAAGCAGGACCTCTAAAGGAGTAATCTCCAGATTACTCCCAGTGCCACGTGCAAGTGAGTATATGAAGATAAGGTAGATTAATGCATGGCTGGAAAAACGGTGCAGGAGGGAGGGCTTTAGATTCCTAGGACACTGGGACTGGTCCTGGGGAGATGGAACCTGTACAAGCCGGTCAGGTTACATCTGAATAGAGTCGAGACTGAGTTCCTTGCAGGTCGTTTTACTAGTGCTGTTGGGGAGGGTTTAAACTAACTCAGCAGGGGTGTGGGAACCAGGAGAGAATATTAGAAAGTAATACCAGGGTGCATGGAATGCTGGGAGAGGCAGATAGCACTAAAATAGAGAATAGTAAGTTAATAGTCGGAGTAAGGGAGCAGTTAATGAAGTCTAAATCAGGGTTACACTGAATGCATGGAGTATAGTTAATAAAATTGGGGAGTTACAGCACAAATTGCCTTGTGGGATTATGATGTTGTGGCAATAATGGAGACCTGGCTTAAGGAGGGACAGACATTGCGCCTGTGCACCGAAGCGAAGATCACATGGGCTTCTCAAAATCGGCATCGATTGCTGAGTTAAGGGCCTTAACAAGGCCTCTAATTAATGGCAGGCGCGCTATAAAGCACGACGTGCGCCTGCCATTAATTAGAGGCCTTGTTAAGGCCCTTAACTCAGCAATCGATGCCGATTTTGAGAAGCCCATGTGATCTTCGCTTCGGTGCACAGGCGCAATGGGCAGGCGGGTAACTGATTTTTTAACAAACCTCATCCACGGGCGGGATATGTGGGCTCAGAGGGGTTGTTAATGTTTGATCTGAACTATTTAATGCAGAAAGTGTTTTAAATTTGCCTGTATGATTGTTAGCAGTTCAGATCGATTTGCAATAGCTTTCTCTGTACTTTGAAGCTTCAGCCCAGCAGTCTGCAGACACTAATCTTTATCGGGCCTGCAGCTTTCGGGGGGGCCTCCCTTTAGCCTGGGTATGGGTTCTGACATCTCCACTGGAGGCAGCTCCTCTGAGGAGGAAGGGAGAGATAGAATAAAGGGGGGGGCCAGGAGTGGACAATCAGCCTCCAGGGGAGCCACCTTTGGGAGGCCAGGTGCAGGCACAAGGGGCGCAGGGCCAAGAGGTTGTCCAAGGTGCAAGGGGCTGCAGAAGATGCCACCATCCTGCTCCAAGGTATACAGGTCACGAAGCAGCAACTGAGGTGCAGTGCCGAAGGAGGCTCCGTCTCTCAAAGGGGACAGTCAACTATATCTGTCAGATGATTGGCCCTGAGATCCCCCCTAACTGTGTGGGTGGACAGCCCATGCCAGTGGCACTGAAGCTCACAGTTGCCCTCAACTTCTATGCCTCTGGCTCCTTCCAGGGCTCGGTGGGTGATCTTGCAGTGTTTCCCAATCAGCTGTCCACACTTGTGTCAAGCAGGTTACAGACACTCTGTTCAGACGGGCATTGACTTTCATTCACTTCTGCTGTGACCAGGCAAGTCAGACACAGCGAGCCAGAGGCTTCACGGCCATTGCTGGCTTCCCCCGCGTCCAGGGTGCTATAGACTGTACACATGTGGTCATCAAGGCACTAGCGGGTGAACCTGGTGTCTTCGTCAACAGGAAGGGCTTCCACTCCATGAACGTGCAGATGGTGTGTGATCACTGGATGCTGATTCTGCAAGTCTGTGCAAGGTACCCAGGCAGCTCCCACGACGCCTACATCCTCAGACACTCCCAGGTGTCGGGGCTCTTCATTGCTCCGGCTCGGCTGGATGGTTGGCTGCTGGGTGACAAGGGCTATCCCCTGAGAAGATGGCTCATGTCGCCTCTCCGTCAGCCAAGAACAGAAGCTGAGGAGCGCTACAATAGGAGCCAGGGCACCACAAGGGCTGTGGTAGAGAGAACAATCGGTCTTCTCAAAATGGGCTTCCATTGCCTGGACCGCTCAGGGGCCACACTCCAGTACCCCCCAGATCGCGTCTCTGAGATATTGGTAGCATGCTGCGCTCTGCACGATCTTGCCCTGGAAATGGGGGGCGGTAGTTGACGATGAAGACCTTGATGCAGTGGATGAGGCTGCACATGATGAATCCAGCAGCGGCTCAGAGGATGAGGAAGCACAGGGCGATGATGAGGGGCAGCACGCTGACCCGCTACTACACCAAGTAGGCAGGGACACCTGGGACACTTTAATCCAATGAACCTTCAGCTAGCTCCACACACATGGATCTGCAGGACCAACATTGCCTGGCGCTTCCACACATGGCACTTAGGTGCTACGTCTTCCACCTCATCAGCTGCAACTAAGGGCTTAGTACAGAAACATCAATGTCTGCTCTAACACTCATTAGATGTCTGTGAAACATACAAATGCAGCACAAAGGAAACACCTTCAGCCATGGTCAGAAAAGTGGACTTTATTCCCACCAAAATAGGACAAAACATTGCTCAGACATACATAATTATATTTTCCCTAATCTCGGGCCAACACAAAATCACCAGTGACAAACCCGTGGAGTGCCTAACGAGCCTTATGCTTACGTTTGCGGGTGCTATGTCGAGGTGCCGCCCCATCACTCAGAGTGCCTCGTGAGACAGCCTGCTGACTCTGCTGTCCTGTTGGCCTCGATGACCTTGGCAGCCATCCTCTGGCCCTTGGAGCCTGTGATGGCCCTGCCTGGGGAGGAGTGGCCAGTTCCACAGCTGGCATCTCCCCAGTTGTCACAGCCTCAACGGATGCAACGGTCACTGGCAGAGGGGTGGAGGAGCTGCTGCCCTCATCTGGAGCACCCTGAGAGGAGATCGCAGCGATGACAGGCAGCTGCTGCACCAACATGAGGACACATTGGACCTCCCTGTTCGCCGCAGATGGATGGGCACTGAGCTGGGACACTTGGTGCCTGGAACATCTCCCACATTGCGAATGACCACCCTGTGACCATTAGCGCTGTGAGGGCTTGCAGGTCAGAGCACAACCCAATCAGAAGAGTCTCAATCTGATTGAAGCCCCTCTCCATGAGAGTCGCCAATCTCTCTGTGGAGGAAGCCTGAAGCTCTGTTCTGAGGTTCATGCCATCACTGACACTCTGCCTGGATTCCTCCACCACAGAGACCAAGTGAAGCACACCCTCATGCAACCCTGCCAGATGCTCCCGTGCACCCTGCTGCTTGTCCTGCAGCTGCTGCATGGCTGACATCTCCAGAGGCACATCATCACTGCCCAACTCAGCATGTGCCAGGTCCCCTGCAGTGCTCCGGCTGCTGGCAACATCGGTACTCTCTGTCCATGCCATCTCCTTCAGCGATTGTGAAGTGCCTTCCCCACTGTGCCCCAGGACACTAGCTGATGTCATAATCCCCACTGAAATACTTGTTGCTGCGCTGGTGCCTGGCTCACTGAAAAGATGTGAAGCAAGCTGCAAGTGTTGGAGGGGGGGCTCTGGACTTGTTGCTGGCAGCCATGCGGTGGTGATGCTGAAATTAACAACAAGGACAGTGGATGAGTTAGCATTCAGTCAGTAACGCCTTTCATCCCTTTCCCCCCCAGCCTCATAAGTTGCTCATCCTTCAAGAACCTAAGGAGACGAACATTGGTAGGGTGGTAAATAGTCAAGAGGAGGCCCAAACATTACACGCGCATACAGACAGGCTGGTCAGATGGCCTAAGAAATGCCACATGGAATGTTATGTGGATAAGTGTGCAGTTAAGCACTTGGGCAAGACAAGCAAAGTACAGGAATACATGAGTAATGGTCGGACCGTGGGGATTCACGACGATAACAGGGACCTTGCTGGGCATACCCGTTAAGGTAGCAGAACAGGAACATAAGGTGCTTAACAAGGTCAAAGCCAGACTTGCCTTTATTAGCTGAGGAATAGAATGTAGGAAAAGGGAGCTCATGTTGCAAGTGCAGAAAATGTTGTCGAGGCCACACCTACACTTCTGCGTTCACTTGTGACCTGTGCTTCATAGGAGGGATGGCATTGGAGTGGGGAGAGTGCAGAGGTTCCTGACCAGGATGCATGCTGGCCTGGAGAGTTGGAGTGATGAGGAAACATCACAAACACTTGCGACATTTGCCGTGGAGCACAGGAGATTGACAGGTCACATTATTGACCTTCATACCATTATGAGGGGTGTAGAACGGGTGGACAGAAGGCAACATTTCCCCTTGGCGCAGGGATCACTAACATGGTGGCATTTATTTAAGCTGAGTGCCATGAGGTTTACAGGTGAGGTGCTGAAGACCCTTTGGACAGAGTAACGTGGGACGCAGTGGCTGAAAGGGTGGTGGAGGTACAAACCCTCCTAAGATGCTATTAGTCTTTGGATGTGCCATGGGGATAGTGGTCACAAATGGGATAAGGTGACTTTGGAAGGTGCTAGAGGCACGCATCCTCAAGGGGCCAAGGGACCTTTGTTTATGACCCACACGTCTGACTGTATCAGTCTGTGAACAAGCAGTGTTGCTGCATCAACAATTACAGCAATCATCAGTGCTTTGGATGGTGGGGAGACAAAGTGGGTGGGATTGTGGCCCTCAAATACCTGGCTGCTGCACCCCAGCCTCACTGACACCTGCCGACCTGGCCGCCTGTCTCCTCCCCAGCTCCATGGCCTGCTCCTCATAAGTGGTGAGGTGCTGCAGCACAGCGTGCCCACCACCAGTCCGCAGATGCTCCCAGCTATTGTTCTGTGTTTTTGCCTGCAGAATAGAAAAGAGCACTTATTGGGGCTGATCGCTAATGTACTCTGCACGCACACGCCGCACGCCAACCACAGTGGTCTATCTGAGGCCTCCAGTGACTCCTGTCCACACTACTAGTGATCAGTCACCAGAAGATAGTACAGCTGCCCCAACCCCCTCCCCCAACAGCCACCTTGGACACATTCAGTGTCCATCACATTGAATAACACATGGGTCTTAGAGCCCCTGGCAAGGAGGTACAACTAGGTGCAGTGCTGAGGCCAGCTGATGGCTCTTGGCCACAACACCTTGAGGCTCCCCTTGCACCATCTCAGCACCGTCAATAAGACATGTGTTGGAGTTCTGAGTATGTGTCTAGCTGTCTCCCCTGCAGGTTGCCCCCAGACTACCCAAATACAACAAACACCAACATATGCTGCAGGGGAGAACTCTTCTTCTCCTCAATCACTAAGACTGATGTCAGCAGGGTCACTATCTGTTTGCCCACCCAGCGTGCGCCAATTGCCCAATACAGGAACGACATTAACATGTCGGGGTTGGGGGGGGGGGGGGGGTTGTGTGGCGGTCTCAAAGGCTAAGGCTACCTGCTGGGTAAAATGGCCAAGGCCAACATGGTACTCACCCTTCCAGAGCGCAACAAATCATTGAAGTGCTTGCAGCACTGTGTTCCTGTGTGCCGCACAGCATCATGAGAGCTAACCACCTCCTGCCATGCCTGCCTAGTGATGTGGGGGGCCCTCCTCCTCCCATCCTCCGGATACAACACCTCCTGATGGTTTGATACCTCTTCGAGGAGGACAGCAAGACAGGCATCTGAGAACCAAGGGGTATAATGGCCCCCCGCTGGCCTACCCTGCAGCCTGCCCCCCTACTCCTCCTCTGCCCTCACCTCTTCTGCTGCCCGGTCGCTGGACATGGTGAACAGCCTAAAGGAGGTTAGGCTAAACCAACTACTTTATACAGACTGTCGGTTCCCCATTGGAACCGGCGGTCTGAACATGCCCGCCACAGATTTAATTTCCCCGATGAACACAGGAGTAGGAACCCCACTGGGTGAGCCTTAATTGGCCCACCTCCGCAAAATGGTGGCGCGGCCCATTTCAGTGGCAGCAATTGGCTATCCACCCGCCGCCAAGTCGGTCGGGCCCGCCCACCCATCAAGCACAAAATTCAGCCCAAGGTGTTCAGAAAGGATAGGAAGGGAAAAAAGGAGGAGGTGTGGTGTTTTTGGTTAAGGAGAGTATTGCAGTATTGGAGAAAGAAGATGTTTCAGAGGGTCCAAGGACAGAATCAATTTGGCTAGAACTAAGAATAAAATTGCTCGGTGTAATACTAGACCACCAGCTAGTGGGGAGGATGTACAGGAAAAAATCTGCAAGGAAATTAATGAGAGATGTAAACATCATAGTGTAGTTATAATGGGGCACTTTAATTATCCGTATTTAGACTGGGATAGTGGTAGTGTAAGGGGCAGTGGGGGACAAGCATTCCTGTATTGTGTTCAGGAGAATTTCCTACAGCAAAATGTGTCCAGTCCAACAAGAAAGGAGGCACTGCTAGACCTGGTTCTTGGGAATAAGGTGGGCCAAGTAGATCAAATGACAGTTGGGGAACATTTGGGGGTCCATGATCATTGTATCATAAGGTTTAGGATGACTGTGGAAAATGGCATTGGTCAATCCAGAGTAAGAATAATCAACTGGCAGAGAGCAGACTTCAATGGGACAAGAACGGAGTTGGACCGGATAGACTGGAACCAAAGGTTGGCAGGAAAAACAGTAGCTGAACAATGGGCTACCTTCAGAGAGGAGACGGTTTTGGGACAATCAAGGTATGTTCCCTCAAAGAGGAAGGGTAGGACAAACAAATCCAGACCTCCTGGATGACAAAGGAGATAGAAATTAAGTTAAGGAAGAAAAAGTGTGCTTACGATAGATGTCAGGTAGTAAATACAATTGAGAACCAAGCTCTGAATACAGAAGGTTCAGAAGGGATGTGAAAAAGCAAATACAAGAAGCAAAGAGGGATTATGAAAAAAGACTGGTAGCTAACATAAAAGGAAATCCCAAAGTATTCTAGAAGAACATCAATAGTAAAAGGGCAATAAAAGGAGGAGTAGGGCCGATTAGACCAGAAAGGGGATTTACACATGGAGGCAAGAGGCATGGCTGAGGTGTTAAATGAATACTTTACATCTGTCTTTAACTATGAGGCAGATGCTGCCCAAGCCAGATGCTGTCCAGAGGAGGAAACCCAGTCAATAGAAGGGTTTAAAATTCATAAGGAGAATGTATTGGATAAGCTGTCGGTACTTAAAAGTTGATAAGGCACCGGGACTGGATGAGATGCATCCAGGAACATTGAAGGAAGTGAGAGTGGAAATTGCAGAGGCACTGGCAACAATTTATCAATGTTCCCTGGATTCGCAGGAGGTGCTGGAGGACTGGAGAATGTTCTGCATTTACAGACCAGTCAGTTTAACTTTGGTGGTGGGGAAACTTCTAGAAACAATTATACGGGATAGAATTAATAGTCACATGGAAAAATGTGGATTGATTCGGGAGAGTCAGCATAGATTTGTCAAAGGAAAATCATGTCTAACTAACTTGCTGGACTTTTTTGAAGAGGTAACAGAGATAGTTGATGAGGGTAAGGCCATAGATGTGGTGTATATGGACTTCCAAAATGTGTTTGATACAGTGCCACACAACAGACCTGTGAGGAAAGTTATAGGTCATGGAATAAAAGGGACAGTAGTAACATGGATACAAAATTGGTTGAGGAATAGAAAACAGAGATTAATGGTTAATGGGTATTTTTCAGGCTAGAAGAATGTTTGTGGTACATTTTCCCAGTGGTCAGTATTGGGACCCTTGCTTTTCCTGATATATAGAAATGATCTAGATCTTGGTGTGCATGGGACAATTTCAAAGTTTGTGGACAATACAAAACTTGGGAGAATTGTAAACTGTGAGGAGGACAGCGTAGAACTTTAAAAGGACATTGAAACATTGATGGAGTGAGCAGATAGGTGACAGATGAAGTTCAGTGGGGAGAAGTGTGAGGTGATACACTTCAGTGCAAAGAATATGGAGAGACAGTATAAAATAAAGGATACTATTCTGAAGGGTGTGCAGGAGCAGAGAAACATGGGTGTATATGTACATAAATCATTAAAGGTGGCAGGGCAGGTAGAGAGAGCTGTTTCTAAAGCATGCAGTATTCTAGGCTTCATTAATAGGGGCGTAAAGTACAAGAGCAGAAGGTTATGATGAACTCATATAAGACACTGGTTAGACCTCAACTGGAGTATTGTGTACAGTTCTGGGTGCCACACTATAGGAAAGATGTGAACGCATTGGGGAGAGTGCAGAAGAGGGTTACGAGAATGGTTCTAGGGATGAGACACTTCAGTTATGAGGAAAGATTGGAGAAGTTGGGGCTGTTTTCCTTGGAGAGGAGAAGGTTAAGAGGAAAATTGATAGAAGTTTTCAAAATCATGAGGGGTGTGGACAGAACAGATAGGGAGAAACTGTTCCTGCTCATAAAGGGATCGAGAACCCCAGAGGGCACAGTTTTAAAGTGTTTTGCAAAAGAAGCAAATGCGAGGTGAGAAAAAACTTTTTCACACAGCCAGTAGTTAGTGTTTGAAATGCACTACCTGGAAGTGTGGTGGAGGCAGGTTCAATTGAGATATTGAAGAAAGCATTGAATGATTATTTAAGTAGAAACAATGTGCAGGATTATGGGGAAAAGGTAGGAGATTGGCACTAAGTTAAAATGCTCAGAGAGCCGGTGCAGACATGATGGGCTGAATGGCCTCCTTCTGCACCTTAACAATTCTGTGATTTTGTGAACAAGTTGGTGCACTTTCCTCTCCCAAACTTTGTTGCAGCCTAGTCTTTAAGGTGAATGTTAACATTTGGGTTTGGTTGCGGGTAATGTGTCATAACCAGGAAAGCTGATGATATGTCCAGAAGCTGATGGTTCTATCCTGGCAATTTCCAGGCAACACACCAGCACAAACTCCTTCGGAGAAGTGGGTTACCAATTAACATGTGTTAATCACTCATTTACGGTTATATTAACAGGGTTTTAACTTTAAAGTCGGGTCCACACGTTTCCTTCAGTGAATGCAAGGCAAGTACACAACTGCAATTGAACTAATATCAGGAAAAGCTGCCAATAAATATTCAACACTCATAGCTGCTTTCTCACCTGCTTATAGGAAAGGGTTTGTTCACATTGCTTTTGTTGAGGGTTCAATTTCTACACTTTGGAGATTTATTCAACATTGAAAATTATAACTATCATATCAGGATGGATGCCACTTATGCTACCTTAGATGAAACTTCAGATCAGGACCAAAATGGCCTGTACCAGCATCAGTACCAGTGTCAACAGCAGCACCAGCAGCCTGAAACAAAAACAGAAAATACAGGAAAAACTCAGCAGGTCTAACAGCATCTGTGGAGAGAATAAAAAACAGAGTTAACATTTCAAGGCTGTATGACTCTTCTTCAGAGCCAAAAGGGGAGACAATGGCGTAGTGGTATTGTCGCTGGACTAGTAATCCAGAGGCCCAGGGTAATGGTCTGGGGACCCGGATTTGAATTCCGCCACGACAGATGGTGGAATTTGAATTCAATAAAAATCAGGAATTAAAAATCTAATGATGACCACGAGACCATTGTCAATTGCAGTAAAAACCCATCTGCTTCATTAATGTCCTTTAGGGAAGGAAAATTACTCTCTTTACCTGCTCTGGCCTACATGTGACTCCAGATCCATAGCAATGTGGTTGATCCTTAAAATCCCCTCTGAAATGGCCTAGCAAGCCACTCAGTTGTAAAAATCTGCAACAAAGCCACAAAAAAGGAATAGAACCAGATAGACCACCCGGCACCAAACTAGGCACCAGAAAAGACAATGGCAATCACAGTCCTGCTGACCCTGCAAAGCCCTCCTTATGAACATCTGGGGGATAGTGCCAAAATTGGGAGAGTTGTCTCACAGACTAGTCAAGCAACAGCCTGATGTAATCATCCTCACGGAATCATATCTTACAGATAATGTCCCAGACTCCACAATCACCATCCTGGCTATGTCCTGTCCCACTGGCAGGACAGACCCAGCAGAGATGGCAGCACAGTGGTAAACAGTCGGGAGGGAGTTGCCCTGGGAGTCCTCAGCATTGGCTCTGGACCCCATGAAGTCTCATGACATCAGGTCAAAAATGGGCAAGGAAACCTCCTGCTGATTACCACGTACCGCCCTCCCTCAGCTGATGACTCAATGCTCCTCCTTGTTGAACATCACTTGGAGGAAGCACTGAGGTGGCAAGGGTGCAGATTGTACTCTGGGTAGGGGACTTCAATGTCCATCACCAAGAGTGGCTTGGTAGCACCACTGCTGACTGAGCTGGCTGAGCCCTAAATGACATAGCTGCTAGACTGGGTCTGCGGCAGGTGGTGAGGGAACCAACAAAAGGGGAAAACCTACTTGACCTCATCCTCACCAACCTGCCACAGATGCATATGTCCATAACAGTGTCAATAGGTGTGACCACCGCGTTATGGAGACTAAGTCCTGCCTTCATATTGAGGATACCCTCCATTGTGTTCTGTGACACAACCACCGTGCTAAATGGGATAGATTTTGAACATTTTGAGCAACTCAAGACTGGGCATCCATGAGGCTCTGTGGGCCATCAGCAGCAGCAGAATTGTACTCGAACACAATCTGTAACCTCATGGCCCAGCATATCCCCCACTTTACCATTACCATCTAGCCAGGGGATCAACCCTGGTTCAATGAAGAATGCAGGAGAGCATGCCAGGAGCAGCACCAGGCATACCTACAAATGTGGTGTCAACCCGGTGAAGCTATAACACAGGACTACTTGTGACCCAAACAGCATAAGCAGGAATTGATAGACAAAGTTAAGCGATCCCACAACCAATGGATCAGATCTAAGCTCTGCAGTCTTGCCACATGCAGTCATGAATGGTGGTGGACAATTAAACAACTCACTGGAGAAGGAGGATCCACAAATATCCCCATTCTCAATGATGGAGGAGCCCAGCACAGCAATGCAAAAGATAAGGCTGAAGCATTTGCTACAATCTTCAGCCAGAAGTGCCAAGTGGATGATCCATCTCAGCATTCTCCAGAGGTCCCCAGCATCACAGCTGCCAGTTTTCAGCCAATTCGATTCACTCCATGCGATATTAAGAAACGACTAAAAGCACCGGATACTACAAAGGCTATGGGCCCTGACAATATTCCACCAATAATACTGAAGACTTGTGCTCCAGAACTAGCTACGCACCTAGCCAAGCAGTTCCAGTATAGCTACAAAACTGGTATCTACCCGGCTATATGCAAAATTGCCCAGGAATGTCCTGTACACAAAAAGCAGGACAAATCCAACCGGGCCAATTACCACCCCATCAGTCTACTCTCCATCATCAGTAAAGTAATGGAAGGGGTCATCAACAGTGCTATCAAGCAGCACTTGCTTAGCAATAACCTGCTCACTGATGCCCAATTTGGGTTCCACCAGGGCCACTTAACTCCTGACCTTATTATAGCCTTGGTTCAAAGATGGACAGAAGAGCTGAGGTGAAGTGAGAATGACAGCCCTTGACATCAGGGCCACATTTGACCGAGTGTGGCATCACGGAGCTCGAGCAAAGCTGGAGTCAATGGGAATCAGGGGGAAACCTTCCGGACTGAATATTGAATTCAACAACTTTAGGTCGTGAGCTCCCTCCCCCATCCCCACCCCCTTTCTGTTTCCCCCTTCCTTTTTTTTTCCAATAAATTATAAAGATTTTCCTTTTCCCACCTATTTCCATTATAAAAAAAAACCCACTAGAGATATACCTTGAGTGCCCTACCATCCATTCTTAATTAGCACATTCGTTTAGATATCACCAACTTTAACTTTAACACCTATGTGTTCTATTGTACTATTGTCGTTGACATCTTTTGATGATCTGCTTCTAACACTGCTTGTTTGTCCCTACAACCACACCCCCCCCTCCACTTCTCTGTCCCTCTATCTCTCCGCCCCCCACACACACACCTTAAACCAGCTTATATTTCAGCTCTTTCCTGGACTCGAACTCAAGTTCTGTCGAAGGGTCATGAGGACTCGAAACGTCAACTCTTTTCTTCTCCGCCGATGCTGCCAGACCTGCTGAGTTTTTCCAGGTAATTCTGTTTTTGTTTTGGGAAACCTTCTGCTGGTTGGAGTCATAGCTAGCACAAAGGAAGATGGTTGTGGTTGTTGGAGGTCAGACATCTCAGATCCAGGACATCAATGCAGGAGTTCCTCAGGATAGTGTCCTAGCATCTTCAGCTGCTTCATCAATGACCTTCCTTCCATCATAAGTCAGAAGTAGAGATATTCGCTGTTGATTGCACAATGTTCATCATGATTCGCGACTCCTCAGATATTGAAGCAGTTCATGTTCAAATGCAGCAATACCTGGCCAATATCCAGGATTGGGCTGACAAGCGGCAAGTAACATTCGGCCACACCAGTGTCAGGCAATGACCATCTCCAATAAGAGAGACTCTAACCATTGCCCCTTGATGTTCAATGGCATTACCATCACCGAATCCCCCACTATCGACATCCTGGGGATTACCATTGACCAGAAACTGAACTGGACTGGCCATGTAAATACTGTGACAACAAGAGCAGGTCAGAGGCTAGGAATCCTGCAATGAGTAACTCACCTCTTGACTCCCTAAAGCCTGTCCACCATCTACAAAGCACAAGTCAGGATTGTGATGGAATACTCCCCACTTTCCTGGATGAGTGCAACTCCCACAACACTCAAGAAACTGGACACTGTCCAGGACAAAGCAGCTCGCTTGATTGGCACCACATCCACAAACATTCACTCCCTCCACCACCAATGCACAGTGGCAGCAGTGTGTACCATCTACAAGATGCACTGCAGGAATTCACTAAGGATCCTTAGACAACAGCTTCCAAATCCATGACCACTACCACCTAGAAGGAGAAGCGCAGCAGGTAGATGGAAACACCACCAGCTGGCGGTTCCCCTCCAAGTAACTCACCATCCTGGCTTGGAAATATATTGCCATTCCTTTGCTGTCGCTGGGTCAAAATCCTGGAACTCCCTTTCTAACAGTACTGTGGGTGTACCTATACCACATGGACTCCTGCAATTCAAGAAGGCAGCTCATCACCACCTTCTCAAGGGCAACTAGTGATGGACAATGAAAATGCTGGCCCAGTCAGTGAAGTCCACATCTAATGGATGAACTTTAAAAAAAGAAAAAAAAGAGAAGTAAAATGTAATGAAATTTATACTTTTTAACGTGGGTGGAGCAGGTGAAGCTGGATAGAATGCCAGTGATAGGTGGAGGCAAAGGAGAGATTGTCAGAGATGTCATGGCCAACAGGACAAAGGGGTGTTAATGATAGTGGTACTGGCTAAAGGAGGTGCTGATGATGGCATTAAGATCAGAGAACAGAATGTGATAATAGCAGGAAAAGGGTAAGCACTCTGGAAAGAAACATGAACAAGTGACAGATGGCCGTTTTGGGGGTGGGGTGGGGGGAGAGTGGTGGGAAAAAAGATTGAAAGTAGGGTAAAAGGTGGGGATAAAACAATGAATAAAAATTTAAAAAAATAAAAATAAAATCAAGTCTATAAAAAATAAGAATTAAAAGATGAAGATAATATGGAAAAATGGGGATAAAAATGGGGTGAGGATGGAGGAGAGAGTTCATGATCTGAACTTGTTGAACTCAATGTTAAGTCCGGAAGGTTCTGAAGTGCCTAATCAGAAGCTGAGGTGCTGATCCTCCAGTTTGCGTTGGGCTTCACTGGAACATTGCAGCAGGCCAGGGATGGATATGTGGGCATGAGAGCAGGGTGGTGTGTTGAAATGGAAAGCAACAGCAAGGTCTGGGTCATGCTTGAGGACAGACCGAAGGTGTTCCGCAAAGTGGTCACCAAGTCTGCGTTTGGTCTCTCCAATGTAGAGGAGACCACATTGGGAGCAGCAAATGCAGTAGACTAAATTGAAGGAGGTGCAAGTGAAATGCTGCTTCACCTGAAAGGGGTGTTTGGGCCCTTGGATGGTGAGGAGGGAGGAGGTGAAGGGGCAGGTGTTGTACCTTCTGCGATTGCATGGGAAGGTGCCGTGGGAGGGGAATGAGGTGTTGGGAGTGTTGGAGGAATGGACCAGGGTGTCCCTGAGGGAACAGTCCCTACAGAATGCCGATGCGGGGGGGTGGTGGGGGGTGGGGGGAGGGCGGTGCTGTGAGGGGAAGATGTGTTTGGTAGTGGCATCATGCTAGAGTTGGCAGAAGTGGCAGAGGATGATCCTTTGAATGCGGAGGCTGGTGAGGTGAAAGTTGAGGACAAGGGGGACCCTTTCGTTGTTCTGGGAGGGAGAGGAAGGTGTGAGGGCAGAGTTGTGGGAGATGGGTCGGACATGGTTGTTGTTCTTTCCAGAGTGTGTACTCTTATCCTGCTATTATCACATTCTGCTTTCTAACCTTAATCAGCACCTCCTTTAGCCAGTACCACTATCAATACCATCACTTTGTCCTTTAGTTCATGACATCTCTGGCAATCTGTCCTTTCCCTCCACCTATCACTGGACTTCCATCCAGCTTCACCTGCTCCACCCCACCTTAAACAGTATAACATTCATCATATTTTACTTCTCTTTAGCTCTGAAGAAGAATCATACGGACTCGAAACATTAATTTTTTTCTCTCCACAGATGCTGTTAGACCTGAGTTTTTCCAGCATTTTCTGTTTTTGTTTCAGGTTTCCAGCATCCGCAATATTTTGCTTTTAGCACCAGCAGCCTGCTGGTCATAGACCAGTAGCTGCACATCATGGGGGGCAGCAGCTGAGAGGAGACTAGCAGAGAAGGAAACACTAGAGGGGTGCAGCTTGTAAGAGCACTATACATGAAACAAGACCTACAGACAGAGGCTCAGAATATCACATAATTCCAGAACTGTTGAGTGCATTGCTTGGTGCTTTCCCTTAAGTGACGCTGACTAGCTTGTCCCGGGCACCCTGTGTAAAGAATTCAGTACCCATACTATACTAAGACAGTAGGGCTAGACATTTGCAGCCTCTCAGAAGAAGATCTTCTCCATGGTTGACCTGGTAAGCATTTTTTTCCTGTGTCGGTCATCTGTCTGAGGCACCACTGCATTCAATGTTTTTGCCTCCAGATCCTTCTGGGTTTCTGCCACAGACATATCTAGGACCGCCCAGAGGATGACCCACAAATGCAAAGGACAGCTGACTGACGGCTTGTTTAACAAGGCCGGCAATAATGTGCACTCATTGTGTGATGGCAATGGTCAGGATGAGCAGGTCCTTGAGTTTGTGATCCTGATTAAATTCCCACAGGTCCAGGTCTTCATCAACTGCACAGAGGTGGCAATCTGGGCAGTCCTTGAACAATCCACTCCAACAATGTGCAGCTGGTGTGCAACCACAAAAAGATCTTTATGTAGGTGTGCACAAGATTCCCAGGCAGCTGCCATGATGCTTTCGTCTTGCAGCAGCCCAAGCTTCCTGATGTCTTCGGACCTGGGAGTATTTTTAAAGGGCTGCTGCTAGGCGACACGGGTCACCCACTGCAAATTACACTCCTGATATCCGTAGAAACTCTAAAGTGCAAGACTACTCCAGTGGATCCCATGACACCACCAAATGTGTAATTGAAGAGACCATTGGCTTGCTGAAGATGTGCTTCAGGTGGCTGGACAGATCTGGAGATGCCTTTTGGTGCACAGGGTCTCCAGAATGGTTGTGGTTTGCTGCACTCTGCACAACATTGCACAGCAGTGAGGTTAGGACATGCAGGAAAAGAAAGAGCTCAGATCCTCCTTGGATGATTTGGAGGGAGAGGACGAAGCTGAGGAGGAGGACGCTGAGGGCAATGCACCCCAAGCCGATTACATTGCTGCCTGTGATGCCTTTATTAATCTAAGATTTCCTAAGGTTGCACTGGTGGACCAATGTCGGAATCATATGAAATAACCAGGCTTCCCACAACACCCCCACCCACACCCGCACCCCCCAAACCCCCAGAATGCCACTGACTCAAAGTGATTCTACAAACAACCAACCACCCTTTGAATATCTCCCCATTGTTCCCATTAAATCATTGTTTTCCCATTCATCATCAAGCAAATTAAAAGCTTATTTACCACCCAAGAATGGACATGATGGGAAAGTGGTGAAAAAGAGCAATATTTATGTAAGTTAAATAAACAACATAAATTTATCAAAACAAGATTTTCAAAATTGGTACAATCATGCAACTAAAAGGGTTATTTATGTGGTGCAATCTCTGTGTGGCTTCAGCAGGGATAGAGGCAGGTGGCTCAGATTCCTGTCTGACTGCTGAGGATGCTCTTGGTCACTATTCTGAGTTTTGGAGTCCATGAGGGCCCAGCACCTGTGCAGGACAGACTCTGCCATAGGGAGACCAGGCAGAATGTGGGCTAGTGACAGAGGTGAGCTATGGGTGTGAAGTGGAAATGCTTTGAGTGGAACCCATATTTCCATGCTCTCTTTCACCTTCATTCCTCTCATGGCCCAACCACATATCACTGTGACCACTGTGCTTGCAAGCACTTTGATGCAAATCAGTACAGTGCTGTAAGGCCAAGGATCAGGTTTCTGTCAACCTATTTAAGTTGGCAGGCATGTTGGCATTCAGAGTCCATGCAGGGCCATGGTCAAGACTGACATGAGCTCATTTGATTGGAGCATTTGATGTTCTACAGCACTGGCCAACCTATCTGTAGGAGAACACAACATCTCAATGGCCTGCAACATCAATCCTCTCATGCTTGAGGTAGACTCCTCCATTATCTCTGTAGTCATTATGAGTCTACTTTGATTGCCTGTCTGTGCATCGCGCATAATCATTTGCCACTAAATGATACTACTCTTTATCAACAACCCCTGGGCTACAGATTCTATGTCCAGCTGAGCAGACCCTGGAGAGGGCTTCACCCTCTGGAATGGTCTCTCCACTGCAGTCCCTACCTCCACCATCTGCTCTTTCTCACTTATGATGTGTGCAGCACCAAGTAAAACCAAACCACCTGCCTAACTGGCCCCACAGAAGTGAAAGCATCTGAACTGATGCATGGTCTACATGAGTCCACTGGCAGTGAAGTCTCAGAAGAGCTGAGGATTTGTTGCTAGCTATGTCCACCAACTTCTGCTACACATGTGAAGGTCCTGTTGGAGATAAAAGACACGAATTAGTCCAGGCAAGTTATCATTATGAAGGTGATCATATTTCACTTGCTTTTGAAATCAAGGCAACACAATTGATATGACATACAGGTGGCTTTTATTCACTTGTTTCATCATGAATTTGGGAAGTTCCTATCTCCCATCTCTGACAGTTAGGGATGTCAAAATTCCATTTATTTCCAGCACCTCTTCCTCTGCACTTATCAGTAATGAGATCTGTGGGGCCCCTCTCTGCTTCTCTATCTCTCCATTCTGATTTGTGTTCTCTTCTCCTTCAAAGTTGGAAAGAACAGATGGAATGAGTGAGAGTAAGAACATGCGTTCAACTGGTGCATTTGGTATGGATAACTATGAGGGAAACACTTAGAATTGGATAAAGTTAAGGATGAGTGGGAGTGGTAGAAAGATAGATGGGGATATGAGGAAATGCATAAAAAAGGATGGGTGGGCATGCAAGGTAAGTGGGGGTGAGGAGTGATGTGATGGAGTGGTCTTGACAAAAGTATGGGAATGGGGGTCATTCACACATCAGGATTTAGGTGAATGTGCCATTGTACTCACCTTTCCTGACCTTTAATAGGTCATTAAAGCACTTTCTACACTAAATCCAGGAGTACGGCATCACACTCCTACTGCTGATTTCCTCTGTAACTCCTAACCTTTTTGGTCTTAGCTACTGGCTTCTTCCTTCCGTTGCTAGGGAAAGGAATCTCCTAGTTCTCATAGTCCCTAGCAACAAAGGAGAATTCAGTGAAGCAGGGTATAGCCTAATTGTCTGGGTTCATTATATCACTTGCTTCTTACTTTCTTTCTGTGGTACAGAGGAATCAAAGTGCCCTGGTACATGAATCACAAAAAAGTTAGCTTGCAATTACAGCAAGTAATTAAGAAGGAAAATGGAATGTTGGCCTTAATCGCAATGGGAATGGAGTACATAAATCGGGAAGTCTTGCTATGGCTGTACAAAACCTTAGTGAGACCACATCTGGAGTATTGTGTACAGATTTCGACTCCTTACTCAATGAGGGATATAATTGAATTGGAAGCAGTTCAGAAAGGTTCACTAGGCTGATTCCTGGAATGAATGTGTTGTTTTATGAATAAAGGTTGAGCAGGTTAGGCCAATACTCTCTGGGCTTTAGAAGAACGAGAGGTGATCTACTTGAAACATAAAAGATCCTGAGGGGACTTGACAGGGTGGATGCCAAGAGCATGCTTCCCCTTGTGGGGGAGTCTAGAACTAGGCGGTACAGTTTAAATAAGGAATATAAGGATAAAGAGAATTTTTTTCCCTGAGAGTCACTAAACTTTGGAATTTCCTTCCTTAGAGAGTAGTGGGGCTGGTTCATTGAATATATTCAAGGCTGAGTTACATAGATTTTTGACTGACAAAGGAGTCAAAGGTTATGAGGGTGGGCAGGCGAGAAAGTGGAGTTCACAGTATCACAGTATATTTACAGTGCAGAAGGAGGTCATTCAGCCCATCAAGTTTACACTGGCTCTCTGAAAGAGCATTCCACAGAGTCCCGCTCCTCTGCCTCATCCCCATAAACTTCCACATTCTCTCTTTTCAGGTAGCAATCCTATTCTGTTTTGAATACCTCGATCGAACGTGCCTCCACCACCCTTTCAGGAAGTTTGCTCCAGACTCCAATCACCCTCTGGGTGAAAAATCTTTTCCTCACATCACACTTACTCCTTTTGCCAATTATTTTGAATCTGTATCCTCTAGTACTTGATATTTTCTTGAGTGGGAACAGTTTCTCACTATTTACCCAGTCAATACCCCTCAGGATCTTGAACACCTCTATCATGGCTCCTCTCCATTTTCTTTTCTCCCAGGAAAAGAGTCCCAACCTCTCCAATCTATCTTTGTAACTACAGTTCTTCATCCTGGAATTATTCTTATGAATCTCCTTTGTACTCTATCCAATTCCTTCACTTTCTTCCTCAAGAATGGAGCCCAGAACTGGACACAATACTCCACATGGAGCCTAACTAGTTTCTTATAGAAGTTCAACATGATTTCCTTATTTTTGTACTCAGTGCCCCTATTAATAAAGCCTAAGATATTATATGCTTTATTAACTGCTTGTTCAACATGCCCCACAATCTTGAATGACCTATGTACATATACACTGAGGTCCCTCTGTTCCTGTGCCTCCTTTAGAGGCTCTCCCTTTCTTTTGTACTGTCTCACAATATCTTTCCTGCGAAAATGAATTACCTCACACTTCTCTGCATTGAGCTTCATCTGCCACTTGTCTGCCAAATCCACCAACATGTCTATGTCCTTTTGAAGTCTGTGACTATTCCCATCACAGCTGATAACATTTCTAATCTTTGTATAATCCGCAAATTTTGAAATCATGCCCTGCACACCACAGTCTGGGTCATTAATATATATCAGAAAAAGCAAGGGTCTCAAAACTGACCCCTGGGGAACTTCACTACAAACCTTGGTCCAATCTGAAAAACAACCATTTATCACTGCTCTCTGTTTCCTGTCACTCATCCAATTTCTTATCCAAATGCTTACTTTCCCTTTTATTCCATGAGCTAGAATTTTGATGATAAGTCTGTTGTGTGGCATTGTATCAAATGCCTTTTGAAAGTCCAGGTACAGCATTTTACTTATCAACTTTCCCTGTTACCTCCTCAAATAATTCCAGCAAGTTAGTTAAACATGATTTTCCCTTAATGAATCCATGCTGGCTTTCCTTAATTATCCTGCACTTGTCTAAGTGACTATTGATTTTATCCCGTATTATAGTTTCCAGCAGTTTCCCTACCACTAAGGACAAACTGACTGGCCTGTAGTTACCAGCTTTATCCTTGCACCCCTTTTTGAACAAGGGTGTAACTTTCACAATTCTCCAGTCTTCTGGCACCTCCCCTGTGTCTAAGGAAGGCTGAAAGATTATCACTAGTGCCTCTGCAATTTCCATTCTCACTTCCATCAGTACCCTTGGATGTATCTCATCCGGTCCTTATACCTTGTCTATTTTAAGTAAAGATGGCCTTATCAACGCCTCCTTCCTCTCAATTGTAAATTCTTTTGGTGTGCCAATTACGTCCTCTCTTACCTCAGCCTGGGTGGGGTCCTCTTCCTTTGTAAAGACAGATGCAAAGTATTTGTTCAACAGCTGTGCTATTTCTCCAGCCTCCATATGCAAGTCCTCTTTTTATCCCTAATGAGCCCTACTCTTTCTTTTACCATCCTTTTATTATTTACTTGCTTATAGAAGACCTTGGGATTCCCTTTTATGTTCACTGCCAGCCTCTTTTCATGCTCTCTACTTGCTTTTTAAATTAGTTTCTTCATTTCCACTCTGGTCCTTCTATATACAGCCTGATTCTCCATTGTATGTTCTAGCTGACATCTGTCATACGTGCACTTCTTCCTTTTCATTTTAATTGCTATCTCGCTCGTCATCCAGGTGCTCTGGATTTATTTGTCCTACATTTTCCCTTCAAGGGAATATACCTTGATATTGCCTGCAATACGTTTTCTTTGAAGGTAGCCCATGTTCAGTCACCGTCTTTTCTGCCGACATTTGATTCCAACTCACTTTACTCAGATGTTTTCTCATCCCATCAAAGTTGGCTTTCCCCCAATTTATTATCCCTGCTTTGGATTGTTTCCTGTCCTTTTCCATGATTAACCTAAGCTTTAAGATACAATGGTCACTGTCTCCAAGAGGCCCTCCCATTGTTATTTAATGCACTTGGGCCAACTCATTCTCTAGAACCAGGTCCAAAAGTGCACGTCCTCTCATTGGACTGGAAACATACTGCTGCAGAAAATTATCTCAAACACACTCCAGGAACTCTTGCCTCTCTTATCCCTTTGTACTATTTCTATCCCAACCTATGTTTGGACAATTGAAGTTTGCCATTATGATTACTGTATAACTCTTGCCCCTCTCTGTAATTTCTTGCAAATTTGTTTCTCCATAGCCCTTCCACTATTTGGTGGTCTATACACTACACCAAACAATGTTATCACACCTTTTTCATTCCTTACCTCTAGCCAGAGAGATTCCGTCCTTGACCCCTCTGGAACATCCTCTCTCTTCAGCACTGTAATACCATCTTTACTCAATACTGCAACTCCCCCCCAACTTTTCTTCCTTTCTTGTCTCTCCTAAATACCTTGTACCCAGGAATATTTAACATCCAGTCCTGCCCTTCGTTGAGCCAGATTTCTGTTATAGCAATAATATCATAGTTCCATTTGTCAACCTGTGCCTGTAGTTCACCAATCTTATTACCCACACTCTGTACATTCACATACATGTTCATTAGTCCTGATTTAGACATTTTTACTTTCCGCCCTCGTTCTGATCCCATCTAATGACTTACGATTGCTTGCTCTAATTCTATCAAACTCTCCAAGTATTCTGTCTACCTTGATACTACTCTCTGATATATCCTCATCAACAGTTGATGCTTCATTACTTCCCACTGCCAATTTTTCTCCTCCACACTCTTAATATCCCCTCAGATTCCCATCCCCCTGCCAATCTAGTTTAAACCCTCCCCAACAGCACTAGCAAGCCTCCCCGCAAGGACATTCATCACAGTCCTGTTGAGGTGTAACTCATCCTTTTTGTACAGGTACCACCTGCCCCAGAACCGACCCCAATGCCTTAGAAATCTAAAGCCCTCCCTCCTAATCCATTTCTCCAGCCATGTGATGAGCTCCTCAACCTTCGTATTCTTATGCGCGCTAGCATGTGGCAATGGGAGTAATCCTAAGATTACTGCACGTGAGATCCTCCTTTTTAATTCCCTTCCAAACTCCCTAAAATCTGCTTTTAGGACCTCATCCCTTTTCCTACCTATGCCATTGGTCCCAATGTTTACCACAACTTCTGGCTGTTCACCCTACCCCAAAAGAATGTCCTGTAACGGCTCTGTGACATCCTTGTCCCTGATACCAGGGAGACAACATACCATCCTGGAGTCAAATCCACGGCCACAGAAACATCTGTCTGCTCCCCGAACTATGGAATCACCTACTACTATAGCACTTCCTCTCTTCCTCCTCCCCTCCTGGGCAGCTGAGCCACCCGTGGTGCCATGAACTTGCCTCTTCCTACAGTTCTCTGAGGAACCATCTTGCTCAGCAGTATCCAAAATGGAAAAGTGGGTAGAACGTGAGATAGCCTCAGGGGATTCCTGCATTATCTACCTGTTTCTCCTAGATACTCTGGCAGTCACCCATTCCCTCTCTGCTTGTGTACTTCTTAGCTGTGGTGTGACTCACCTCTCTAAACATGCTATCCACATCATCATCAGCCTTGCAGATGCACCACAGTGACTCCAGCCACCGCTTAAGCTCTGCAACTCAGAGCTTATATTTCTGCAGCTGGTGACACTTCCTGCAGGTGTAATCATTGAGGTCACTTTGTGCCTGCATGACTTCCCACATCCCACAAGATGTACATTCCACATGGCTCAGCTGCATTAACATACCTTAAACTTTATGTAAAGTGTTTACTACAGCATTTATTTACTAATTTATTTTAATTTACTAATTTAATTTAGTTATTTTCTTAATTAATTTTGAATAATTCCTGCATATACTACAATTTACTGTGTTCATTAAATGCTAGTACCATCCACAATTACAACTAAAAGTTATACATTTCTTAATTATATGAGCATGCGTTTTAGGTATTTTTTTTAAATTTTGCTTTAACTATTTTATTTTAATGATTTTGTTTTATATAGTTTTTTGTTTTAAGGTTTTACTCCTAGTTACTTATAGATCTACCTTAATTCCTGTATCCTAAGCTGGCTTCTAACACACTGTCTCTTAAACTAAGCACTTACCAACCAATGAACTTACTGGTTTCCTGTGGTGTCGCAGTTTTTTTTTCCACTCAGTTTCTTCTGAACTGCTCCTGGTTCTCAACCTGCCTCTGCTCCACTGCCAGTTAGGAAAGCCACCTGAAACTTTGGCCCTGATATTAAGGCTACAGTCAGATCAATCATGACATTATTGAATGGCGAAACAGACTCAAGGGCCCAAGTGGCCTACTGGTCCTATTTTTTTTTATTTCTTATGACTTATAACTGTGCTAAACTCTGTCAACTTGAATCTTTCAATTTGTCCCTTTAAATACTGGAGTTGAAATGGTGTCATGTGGGCCCCATTACACCGGTTGTCACTGATTGGACGTGAAACCCAGAAATAATCAGTAATGAGGTGGCCACAGACAGATGTTTTGAACCTACTTCTGGATTTCCCATATACAATCGCACCCTGACCCAGCTCCCAACACTGGCCCATGGTCACTTACTACAACATCGCTGACCCTTAGGTCTGAGCACTGGCGGGCCAAGGCTGGCCAAGTCAAGGTCAAACTCATTACTGAAGTTAAACTGACAGATCGGGTTCAGCCAGAAATGAGCAGCTAGTCAGCAGAGTGAGTGGGTATAGCCTTTGTACAGATAATGCAATTCTATATGAAAGGTCATCGAGCTGAAACATAAATTCTGTTTCTCGTTCCACAGATGTTGCCTGACTTGCTGAGTGTTTCCAGCATTTTCTGCTTGTAGTTCAGATTTCCAGCATCGATAGTATTTTGCTTTCATACTGATAAAGCAGAAATGCTGGCAAAAAGCAGCTGCCACCCATCCTCCCCCCGTCTCCTCTAACAGAGTCTTTAATTCATTAACACACATGGCCTATTTTGGACTCCTGCCTAGCCCTTTGATGCTCTAACTCTAAGGCCTGAATTTTTCCCACGTTGGGCGGGCTCGGCAGGAGCAGGAGGGGGAGGTCAAGGAGCCGATCGCCGCCTGTGATTGGCTCCGCACTGTCATTTTACACAGGCAGGACAATTAAGGCCCGCCCAGCATAATATGCGAGCGACAGCACTGAGCCCTAACTGTGCGAGCGGGGGGAGGAGGGAGGGTTGGGCATGCGTGCAAAAGAGCACTTCAATCTCTCTGGGGCAAGGAGCTCCCTCAGGGAGATTGAAGCGCTTTTGAAAGTGTGCAATAAAAATTTAATGAAACGTGTTCCCTCATGTGACTGTGTCACATGAGATGAGACGTGTTTTTATTTTCATAAAAAGTTTTTATTCAATTTGTAAAAACTTTAGGAAACCTCATCCTGCTCGTCAGGTGAGGTTTCCTAAAAATCGTAAGGGCCGCTTGGCCTTTTCGCCTGCCCGTCAACTGTTAGGCTGGACGGACAGTGTAAATTTGAAATTAATTAGTTCCTTAATGGCCTTCATAACCTCTTAATTATCAGCAGGCGCGAATCCGGCTCCGACTCTTTATCTCTGAAGAAGAGTCATATGGACTGGAAATGTTAACTCTTTCTCCACAGATGCTGTTAGACCTGCTGAGTTTTTCCAGCATTTTCTGGTTTTGTCTCTCTCCACAAATGCTGCCTGACCAAACATAGACTGGGTGACCTCTTTGCAGAACACCTCCGGTCTGTCTGCAAGCATGACTCAGATCTCCATGTCGCTTGCCATTTCAACACCCTATCCTGTTCTCATGCCCGCACGTCCATCCTTGGCTTGCTGCAATGTTCCATTGAAGCCCAACGCTTCAGCACTTCATCTTCCAATTAGGCACTTTACAGCCTTCTGGACTTAATATTGAGCTCAACAAGTTCAGACCATGAACTCTCTCCTCTACCATTACCACTTTTTTATTCCTTTTTTCAAAATTCATTTTTATTTTTTATTTTTTATCCGCTTATGTTATTTTTGTTTATTTTAATTTTCATTAATTTATTCATTGTTTTATCCCCACCTTTTATTTTACTTTTGATCTTTATTCACTACCACTGTCCCCTCACCCCACTCCACCACCACAAGAGTTATCTGTCACTTGTTCATATTGTTCTTTTCAGAGTGCTTACCCTTGTCCTACTATTATCACATTCTGCTTTCTTGCCTTAATGCTACTATCAGCACCTCCTTTAGCCCTTACCGTTGCCATTATTATCCTCTTTGTCCTTTTGTTCATGACATCTTTGTCAATATCTCCTTTGCCTCCACCTATCGCTGGCCTTCTACCCAGCTTCACCTGCTCCACCCCACTTAAACAGTATAAATTTCATCACATTTTTACTTCTCTTTAGCTCTAAAGAGTCATACGGACTGGAAGCATTAACTCTGTTTCTCTCTCCACAGCTGCTGTTAGACCTGCTGAGTTTTTCCAGCATTTTCTGTTTTTGTTTCAGATTTCCAGAATCTGCAATATTTTGCTTTTATGTTTGTGGAGAGAGAATGTTTCCAGCTGATGACCTTTCATTAGAATATTGCGGAGTAAGTTGCAGCATTTTCAGATTACCGGCATCTGCAGTGTTTTGCTTTTGCATTTGGAGTAGGCTGGAGGCTTATCCAGCATGTTCTGTAAATGCAATTGTTGTGCTCCACTGAAGCAAGTTCATCCAGGTGTGCTATAAAGTGTTGGAACAGAGACAACACACAGCCACAGGAATTACCTCCCTGTACAATGTCATCTTATAACTCCTGTTAGATTGCTTTTGAACTCCTCCTTTCAGTTGCAGTTACTGTTTTATTTTTATTTGAATCCTGTTAGTACCTGTCAGTCACAGGTGTTTCACTGCCATGTTCAACAGCCTGTCCTATCCAATAGGATGCATTCCTTTAGAATTCCCGCTGCCCTCTGGGAACTGGGCAAACAAAGAGAATTCCTGGAGGATGCTGTTTGTCTGTATCTTAGGCACATGGTACCAACCCACTCTTACCCTGGAAGGGTGATCCACTCATTCAATTAGATCCCTTTGGGCAAGTCACAGGACTTTTGGTGAGACACTTCACTCTCCATCTTGGGATTGGGCTCGTAAGGTGATATTTGTTCTTCCAATCAATCCTATTGTGCTGCGAGTTGGAAAAACACACCCAGGCCTGAATTTTACCTGTGGTGGGCATGCGTGATTGGCGGGTCCAGGAGTGGTTGGGAAATGGAGCGCCGGCCACAATCGGCCCCTGACCACAATTTCACACGGGCTGGCCAATTAACGGCCAGCCAGCATGAAACGCGCGCTGAAATGCTCAGCGCTGCTGGGGTGGGTGTGGGAGGAGGGCGGGTGATGATGTCACCGCAGGCGTGGGTGAGCGCTGCAAGAGAGCTCCCTGAAGGCAGAGCTCAGGGAGCTGCAGACATGAAAATGCCCAAATAAAGGATTTAAAAGCTGAAAAAAGTGTCCATGCATCACAATCAATCACCTGAAAATATAGCTGGTAAAATGCTGCCCACAGATATTTATTTTTATTTCATAATGGAAATTTCATCCCACCCTTGGATGAGGTTTGATGAAAAACGCAAAGGCCGCCTGGCTGATTCGCCTGTCCACCAACTGTAAGTTTGGACAAACCACAGAAGATCGGAGACAATTGAGCCGTCAATTAGCTTAATTGGCCTCTTAATTGTTGGTGGGCGTGCTTCTGACTTTTGTGTGCTCCCTCCGAGTGAAAAATTGCACGAATGCACGATGATGTCAGGATGCTCGCCTGACGTCTTCTCGCACGATTTTATGCCCAATCGGGTTGGGTGTGTGCTCACCCACGAGACATCAAATTCTGCCCACAGTGACAGACGTGCACAGCTTGCACATCAACCAAGATGTCAGTAAGAGAACCTGCATCATGCAGCTAGGTTGTGTTTCAACTGGGATGGGTGGAGTGCACGAATTATCAAGCCCCACTACTCTGCAGGCCATACCATTAATCTAAATGTTTAATTTTCTCAACAAAATGGCCAGTTATTTACCTATGCTTCTAGTGCCCAGAAGAAAAGAGACTCTGACTAAGCTTCTTTCAAAAAACTCAGAATGATTAATTTATTATAAAACAAAACTCCTTTTAAACAAGTTTCAAGAACTGGTTGACACATGATTGTAATCTGGAAGTGGAACTAACTAACCCTTTTAAACTTCCCCAGCAAACATACAGACACAGATACACAGACAAACAAAAGACACACAGGTAGTTTCTGCAGAGTCGGACGGATGGAAAAAAAACTTTCTTAGAAAGAAATAAAATTAAAGTTCACAGAGGCATGATGCTGTCAGTCTGAAGTTCCCTTGGGTGAAGATGTGCCACTGGGCCCAGTAGATGTCAGGAAGTTCACCAACGATGCTTCAGCATGAAGGAGAGTATAGCTGGACCAATTCTTCCTGTCTCAGCAAGTGAGTCCAAAATTATGCAGACAGATGAGGATTATCTGGCTACAGGTCGAGAACCACGCGTGGTTTCACAAAGCAGAGGGAGAGTGATCGAGCTAGTCAGGGTAACCTTCTGTTCTTGACCTTTCTCCAGCAAGACTGAAAGCAAAACCACAGGTTTAAACTTAAAGTTTGTCTCTGCCATGTGATTGCCTTTTCATCTTCCAGCTTTTCATTAATTAAAGTTCTTTGCAGTTTAAAACAAACAAACAGCTCCCTCTCAAGTACCATATAGCTCAGGTGATTTCTTGGAAGAGGCCTGCTTGTTGACAGTTCCATGGTGAACTTATGACCCTTGTAAAAAAACTCTCGGGCAGTCTCCAATGTCCAAACAATGCAATGTCCTCTCATATTTTAACAAAGAAAAATCCAGTTCAAAAAGATATGATTCTAACAGTTGTTACAAATTGACTCTGATGTTAGGACCCTGAAAGAAACGAGCATGGCAAAATTTCTAATTCAACGTTACATCTTGATGTGTATCAAAAGGGCATGTGTATGCATGAAGTACAAAGTATGTGCAATAAAGTTGTGCAAGATTTTTGTTTGGTATGGGCACAAAAATAGTGAGCAACCATTATGTCAGACAAAAATAATGATTCTCCTGTTTCCTTATCAAATTCTTTTCCAGTTCTCACAGACACTTTACGCTGTGTTAAGCTAAATTACAACTTGCAACCAAGAATGTCACCATGATGTCCTTCAATAATCCAAAGGATCAAATTCAGCACCTTTCTTAATGTTAGTTGTATCTTAATTGTGTGTTTAACTGTATACAGGCGAGGGACATTAACTTTGGATTCACATGTGCCCCTATAAATAGGAACAGTCTGAAACTGTTGTTGGATTAAGAGATACATCACTCACTCATTTACCCACTTGTTTGATATTACCTGGGCCACCCATTGGCAGGAAAGCAGGCAGATGGACCCATAAAGTAGGATGCTGTGTCATCGGCTTCATATCTTCCACCAGCTCGCCCAACCCACCATGATTTTACAAGCAGCAGTGGAGATATTGGGTGGACCATCTGTCTGTGGTCCAATTGAAATTTTTAATTGGCAATTAATGCCCATTTAAGGTCCTCATCCTGCTTGGCCTAAATAGCCAAGTGGTTATGGTACTGGGTTTGTAACCCCAAGATCAAGAGTTCAAATCTCACGATAGCAAACTATGAAACAATGTAACTTCATCTGAATAGGAACAGATGGAAATGTGTTTGTACTTGAAAGAGTTACAACCTAACAGGCAGCAGGAGAGGCCTGCAGCCAACCTGAAGCCCAGCAGGCTTCTGGCCAGCAAACATGGAGGTGGCTGTCCCCTTTTCCAGTCCTCACTGATAATCAGAGGCCCCCCACAAAATTTCCCTTACAATGCCCACCATTCCCGCCCCCCTCCCCCCAACCAACGTCCTGTCCAACATTCCTGCCACCCCCTTGCTGGGGGCTCCTAGACTGGCTCTAACAAGGTCCTGGATCCAGGGCATTGGGCCTCCTGCAGTAGCAGCAATGGCCACCACTCCTGATGGTACTGCTGGTACTGCAGAGCCGCCAGCCTCCAATTAGCCTGGAGGTCTATGAGGTGGGACGTCCACCCTGCTACAGGAGGAAGTCCCACCTCGTTCTAAGTAAAGGCCCTTGGCTGTAAAAGTAAAGCAGAGCGAGATGGCCAAGCAGAGACGGGCTCACCAAATCCTATCCCTATCTCTTATGTTTATTTTCAGCTTAATATGCTACTGCTATCTGAATTCCTAACTGAAACCAACAAAAACTCTTTTAACAGTTGTACATCAGTAGAATTAATAATCCTCTCAGAGAGACTTTTATTAAAAGAAATGTATTATTTTTGCCTGAATAAAGCTTTTAAAATTTGCCATCCAGACTTTTTTCAGATAGTTTTGAAAAATGACCAACTGGTTGTATTGGAAACCGAGAGAGAAGTATTAGCTTAATAGCCAATAATGATTCTGCTGCAAGGGCATCTTGATTCCATGAAGCTATGTAAATATACTGGTTCGATGTAGTGGATAATGCCCATGTCCTAATTACTGCACAGTAATGTGCCATAAGCAGGAAGGAGGGACAATGTACACTTTTGAGATATTGATCAAAAAATAAAACAGTAATTCAGACACCCATCTTGTTGTAGTTATAGAAATAAAATCCTGTCTACTGTGCTGCATCAAGGCAGAAGTGTAACATTCTCTACTGCGCCCAAGCAGCTTCCCACTTCACTAGCCAGCACTGAGAAGCACGCACAAAGGTAGACATGACTCACGTCTAACTCCACCTCTGTTTGAAAGTTCCTGTAGGCAGTATCAGTGAAAATATGAAGGCTATTCAGGTAATTCCAGGTACAAATTGACATTTTAACATTTATTATATTCTTGCTGAACCATCATGAGCCTCAGGTCTTGATTGTTTTCTATTAAATGTAGAATAGCTGCCAAGCTTGGGCCAGAATTTTGACGTTGGCATGCGGCGGAGGGCCTGACACGCTTACGCATAAAATGACACGCGGTGATGCCACCGTGCGCACCCACGTCACTGTGCGTCCCGACGTCACTGTGCGTCCCGAAGTCACCGTGCGCCCCCACATCACCGTGCGCCCCCACATCACTGTGCGCACCCACATCACCGTGTGCCCCCACATCACTGTGCGCACCCACATCACCGTGCGCCCCGACGTCACCGTGCGTCCCCACGTCACCGTGCGCCCCGACATCACCGTGCACCCCCACTTCACCGTGCACCCCCACGACACCATCCGCCCCGACGTCACTGTGCGCCTCCACGTCACTGTGCGCCCCGATGTCACCGTGCACCCCCACATCACCGTGCGCCCCCACGTCACCGTCTGCCCCGACGTCACCATGCGTCCCAACGTCACCGTGCGTCCCGACGTCACCGTGCGTCCCGACGTCACCGTGCGCCCCCACGTCACCGTGCGCCCCGATGTCACCGTGCGCCCCCACGTCACCATGCGCCCCCACGTCACCGTGCGTCCCCACGTCACCGTGCGCCCCCACGTCACCGTGCGCCCCGACGTCACCATGCGCCCCCATGTCACCGTGCGCCCCCACGTCACCATGCGCCCCGACGTCACCATGCACCATCGCGATATTTCAGTGGGCGGGCGCTATGAGCTCTGATGCTTGCCAGCCATTAATTAACAGGATCTCTTTTCAAATGGATTACTAATCACAGATAACTCTTGAAATTATAGTATCATACAGCTTTCAAAATTAAAGTGGTACATGTAAAGAATGCTTCAATAATGCTTTTAAGAAAACAGGTATTTTCTAAAGCTAAGTGCGATGGGGGTGTCTGTTTTACACTGCAGTCATTCCATCTATGGTGTGATATTTGACAATGACACTCATAAATGATTGACAGCTACTTGATCCAATCTACGCTTTGCCAACAATTGGTCTCTCACCAATCAGAAATAGAAGTGGGATAATTTTTATAGATTTTTTAAGGAAATATATATATGTGCATGACAGTTTGTATAATACAATAAATTAAAATTAATAAGTGACGGACGCAATCCAGTGTTCTTTTAATTGGTTAAAACGTAAGTCTAATGTTGCAGAAACTACTGGGGAACTGCTGAGCAACCCAGTTTGAACCATTGTTCTAGTACGTCATCCAAGTGGCCATGTTTGATGTGCAAAATATCAACAATTATTTTTGCAAGGTTGGAGAAATGGAGTGGGGGAAGAAAATCAATATATATACATGTCATAGAAAGGATGTCAATGGGTTTAAAAGCCTAAATACCAGTCAATATGATAGACTGATTAAATAAAACTGGAAATGCACATCACGTTGAGCAGCATCTGCAAAGAGAAATCATCAGATTGAAAGTTAATGGACTGGTCAACCAGTTATTGTTCTTCTCTCTTTACAGTTGTAGACACACCTGCATGAGTTCCAACATTTTACGTTTCTCTTTCAGATTTCCAGCATTTGCCATTATTTCTTTTTTATTTTATTGATTTGACCAGATGAGATTGCTGCTGGATGAGCCCCTCTGAAGCAGACAGCTTACTTCACATCTACTTGGAATGTGACATAAAATGTACAATTGTTCTGACATGGCTTGCTATCCAGAAGGTATTTAGCTCTCGAGGATTCAATAACTGAAATTCAATCTCATCAACTGCCCATTTTGCTTGAGCATGTGTGAGGGTATTTCCACACCAACTGTCATATCAGATTAATTAGAACGTTGCTGGCCGTGTCTCTGTTGGGAGAATGACTCCAAGTTCATGAAATTAATCCAATGTGCTCTTCCTGTTTTTAAAAAAACTCAAAATGACTGTTTTGGGATGAACAAGGTAAATGTGGCAAATAAATTTGCATATTTGTTACAAATTGAAACTCTTAAGTCAAACCGTAGGATAATTTTGGAAGCACTTCAGAGAATGTGGAAAATTATTGCCAGGAAGGTTTGGCTATTGTCTTGGGAAACCGAAAGAGAAAAGAAAAGAAACTGAGTGCTCGATGCTCATACTAACTTTAAAAAAAATGTTGCCCTGGCCTGTTTATTACCCTGATATTAACTGGATAGAAGAGGCAGGTAAAAGGGATAAGGGAATAGAGTTCCGACAAAATGTACGGGACTCCTTTTAGCCCAATATGTAAAAAGCCCAACATGGGAAGATTCACTATTGGACCTAATAATGGGGAATAAATTAGAGCAGGTAAGAGAAATAAAAGAAGGGGAACATTTAGGTAATAGTAACCATAATATAAAGTGATTTAAGGTAACAAAGAGAAGGAAGAAATATGACAAAACCAGGTGAATAGATTGGAGAAAAGTTGATTTTGAGGGGATGACCTGAAATTAGACTGAAGTGGTAAATGAGGAACAAGCATGAAAGGTTATTAGGTTATTATGTAGCACAATAGTAGATTGAAACAAAAAGAGATAGGTATGTTTAACTTTTCAATTCATGATGTATCAAGTGGTTTTCTTTAAGAAATATGCCAGCTTTGAAATGGTTTCTGTAGCAAAAACAAAAATTCATTTTCTAGGCTAAAGTGTATTGCTTGCCAATGGACAACAGCAATTTCAAATCTCAATTCATAGTCACTACCCAGACTAATACCATCCCTCCAACATTACTTGCTTCTACCTATACTGAAACATTTATCTATATTTTGTCATCTCCACACTTTAATTTTATTCGTTCAGGGGATATGGCCACTCCACAGTGCTCTTACTGATTGAAGTAGAGATCACATCTATATTTAAGAAAATACATATTATATATTTTTTTTTGAATGATGGGGGAATGAAAGGATCTAGGAACAATAGACACATGGGATTAGGACAATTGCTTGTGTGGAAGACAAAAACTGGCACAAACTGGTTTATTGATCCATTGCCTTGCAATTTTGAAGTAAATTAATGCTGACACAGTGGAGTGCTATATAATGAATCATACCTGATTCCTGGATATGGGCCACTGATATGCGTAATGAAGTGACCTTATGATGTAAACCCTCTGTGTCCTTGTAGGTTATGGTTTGTGACTTGGATGGAAATGTGTAGGTAGGGGTATTTCCGTGCACCTGCTGCCCTTGCTCTTCTAGCTGGTAGAGGTCACGGGTTAGGAAGGTGCTGCCAAAGGAGCCTTGATGAGTTGCTGCAATGCATCTTGTGTGCCAGTGGTGGAGACAGTGGGCAGAATTTTGCCCTTGGTGGGCGTGCAGGCCCCACTGGCTCGGTGGCGGCGGACAGCTGACCCCCGCCATCAAAACGGGTCCCGCCACCATTTTGATTGGGTGTGCCAATTAAGGCCTGCCAGCAGCCTACCCGACAGGAAGCACTATGCACTTCCTGTGCAGGTTGGGGGGGTGGCGGGGGGGTGGGGTGGGGGGTGGTTGGAGGGGTGGTGGGGGGGTGAATCCCCCAGCTGTCAAAGTGTGCTCTTTCGCACATGCTGTCTCAAAGTGCTGTCTCAGGGAGATTTGTGACCGTGTATAAAACTTAAAAAATAGAGAAATAAAATTAGTATTAACATGACTCCCTTATGTGACAATGTCACACGAGATGGGATATGTTAATAAATATCACATTTATTAAAGTTTTTAAAAAGGAACATGAAACCTCATCCCGCCAGTGGATGAGGTTTCATGTTTTTTCAGAAGCCCGCTGGGGCTCCTGGCCTGCCCTTCAACCTTAAGGTTGGACGGGCAGGGCCTTTAACGACTTTAATTAGCCTGTCAATGGCCTCAATTGGCCACTGACAGGTCAGCGGGCGGACAGCTGATTTCACTGTCCACCTGCCTTCCTGAAAATTTAACGAGACCGGGATGACATCATCCCACATCATTTTCCTGTCGGCAACCAGGCCCCGCCCCCAAATCGCCGATGGGAAAATTCTGGCCAGTGAATATTTAAGGTAGTGAATAAGGTGCTGATCAAGCAGGCTGCTTTTTCCCAGAGGGTGTCGAGCTTCTTGATTATTATTGGAGCTGCACTCATCCAGGCAAATGGAGAGATTTCCATCACACTCCTGTCTTGTGCCTTGTAGATGGTGGACAGGCTTTGGGAATGAGGAGCAAATCAGCACAGAATCCTCAGCCTCTGACCTGTCCTTATAACCTGTATTTATATGGTTGGTCCAGTTCAGTTTCTGGACAATGGTGACGCCTAGGAGATTGGTGGTGGGGGATTCAGTGATGGTACTGCCATTGAATGTCAAAGGGAGATGGTTAAATTCTCTCTTGTTGGAGATGGTCATTGCCTGACACTTGTATGACATGAATGTTACCTGCCGCTTATCAGCCAAAGTCTGAGTGTTGTCTAGGTCTTTATGCATGCGGGTGCAGACTGCTTCATTATCTGATGAGTTGTGTGTGGAACTGAACACTGCGCAATCATCAGCGAGCATCCCCACTTCTGGGTTATGATAAAGGGAAGGTCATTGATGACGCAGTTGAAGATGGTTGGGCCCAGGACACTACCCTGAGGAACTCCTGCAGCAATGTCCTTGGCTGAGATGATCAGCCTCCCAAAACCACAACCATCTTCTTTGTGTCAGGTATGACTCCAACCAGTGGAGAGTTTTCCCCCCCAATTCTTATTGATTTTAATTTTGCTATGGCTTCTTAATGCCACTGTCATGACAGTGTTTTTTATGACAGCATTATGAATTTCAAAATAATCTGTATTTTAGGGTTGCTTTCAAAAACTTTGAGCTGACTAAAAAAATACTTAAACAAAAAATACTTAAACTTCTCATGTGGATTCAGCACTTACCACCGAGATGTGGACCAGACTATGTTTACCTCAAGATGATTCACAAAAGACATTTGGAATTCAATGGGTCCTCAAACAGACAATGGCTAAGATTGGCCCCAGGACTGGTCTAAGCAGTTTCCTTATTTGGAACATGATTCAGCATTGTTGAGACAGTGGCCTACAAAAGGCAGATCCGCAGTGAACCATTTGATACATCTTCAGAGAAGTAGATGACAGCTTCAACCCAGGAAGAGAGGGAGAGACATCCAAAAATAGCGAATAGTCTGCTGCAAGTACCTGGGCAGTTTGAAGGTATCACACCTGCAGAACCAGAGAAGCAAGGGGCTTCTCCCATCCCTATAAACCTGATTCTGCCTACTAAGCTCTCTGTGAAAGGAACCTCCAGAAAGCCAACTGTGGAAGCCATCACAGCCCCAGAGACAAACCTACAACCTCAAAGCCTTCACTTCAGACAACGCAACATTTCAACTTCAAAAATTACCAGGCCTGGTTTGAACAATAAAGACTGTACTGATTCCATTTTTATAAATATTGTTTTATCTTAATTTTTAACTAATCTTTGTGTGCATTTGTGTTAGCAACGTTATCTTTTCTTAAGTAACTTCCAGAACATTAGAGTGAAATAAAGTAACTCTTTTCCTTTTTAAGTAAAAGATCTTTGCTGCTATGTTGTTTTAAATTGTATTGGACCAATGCTGTAATGATATCTGGAGCTGAGTGATCCTGGCAGAACTGAAACTGACCATTGGTGAGAAAGTTATTGAGAACATCATCAATTACACCTTGAATGAGTAAACAGGAGATATTTGGTCAGACTTGGATTTGTCCTGCTTTTTGTGGACAATACAACTTTCCACATTATCAAGTAGATACCAGTGTTGTAGCTGTACTGGAACAGCTTGGCTAGGAGCACAGCTGGTTCTGGAGCTCAAGTCTTCAGCACTACAGCTGGGATATTGTCAGGACCCATAGCGTTTGCTGTAAACAGTGCAGTCAGCCATTTCTTGATATCAAATTGAGTGAATCAGTTGGCTGGAGACTGGCACCTGTGATGCTAGGAACCTTAGGAAGAGGTTGTGATGGATCATCCACTCAGCACTTATGGCTGATGATGGTTGAAAACACTTCAGCCTTGTCTTTTGCACTGACTTGATGGGCTCCCCCATCATTGAGGATAGGGATGTTAATGGAATCTTCTGCTCTGGTTAGTTGTTTAATTGTCCACCATTATTTTCAACTGGATGTGGCAAAACTGCAAAGCTTTGATCGCATCCATTGGATGTGGATTACTTGGCTTTGTCTATAGTATGCTGCTTCTACTATTTGGCATGTTTGTAGTCCTGAGCTGTAGCTTAACCAGGTTATCACCTCCTCTTGAGGTATGCTTAGTGCTGCTCCTTGCACAATAATATAAGCAAATTGCTGTGGATGCTGGAGATCTGAAATAAAAATAGAAAGTGCTGGAAAAACTCAGCAGGTCTGGCAGCATCTTTGGAGAGAGAAAGAGAGTTAACATTTCAAGTCCAATATGGCTCTTCATCTCCAGAGGGCAGTTCTGAAGAAGAGTTATATTCAACTTGAAACATTAACTCTGTTTCTCTCTCCACAGATGCTGCCAGCCTTGCTGAGTTTTTCTAGCTCCTAGCGTAACTTCTGCACTCCTCTCTGAACGAAGATTCATCCCCTGACTTGATGGCAATTGCAGAGTGAGGGAAATACTGGGCCAAGATTTTAAAGATTGTGGTGGAATAGAATTCTGCCATTGTTGATGACCCAAAGCGCTTCATGGAGGCCCAGTTTTGAGCAGCTACATCTGATCTGAACCTATCCCATTTAGCATAGTGTTAGTGCTATACAACACAATGGAGGATATCCTTAGTGTGAAGACAAGACTTTGTCTCCACAAGGATTGTGCTGTGGTCACTCCTTACCAACACAGTTATGGCAGATGCATATGTGACAAGTAAATTGGCGAGTACAAGGTCAAGTAGGTTGCTCCCTCATGTTGGTTCTTTAACCACCTATCTCAGATCCAGACTGGCATATATGTCCTTCAGGACTTGACAAGCTCGGTCAGTAGTGGTGCTACCAAGCCGTGGTTGGTGAAGGAAATTGAAGTCCCCCACCCAAAGTACATTCTGTGGCTTTGCTACCATCAATGCTTCTTCCAAGTGTTCAACATGAAGGAGTGCTGATTCATCAGCTGAGGAAGAGATAATCAGCAGATTTCCTTACCCGTGTTTGATCTGATGCCATGAGATTTCATGGGGTCCAGAGGGAAGTTAGGGAATGGAGACATGGTGATAATGTTACTGGATTAGTAGTCCAGAGGTGTGTTTTAATGCTCTGTGGACATGAGTTCAAATTCCATCAAAGGATCTGAGAGAATTTAAATGTAATTAATTCAATCTGGATTAAGAAGCTGGTCTCAGTAATGATCATCATAAAACTACCATAATGTGATCAATATTCCTCTGGTTCAATAATGTCCTTTAGTGAAGGAACGCTGCTGTCTTACTCATAATGGCCTACATATGCCTCCAACTTCACAGTGTGGGATTGCGTGCCCTCTGAAATGGCCTAGCAAGCCACACAATTGTATAAAACCACTCCAGAAAAGACAAATAGGACCAGACTGACCACCTGGCATCAGATTTGACAAAGGCACACTCAGACCAGTTACCCTGCAAAGCCCCCTCACTACCATCTGGAGTTTGTGCGAAAATTGAGAAAGTTGGCTTGCAAGCTGGTCAAGCAACAGCCTGACATTCAAACTCACAGAATCATAAATTAAAGCCAATGTCCCAGACTCTTCCATCACCATTCCTGGATATGTCCTGTCCCACCAGGACAGACCCACTGGAAGTGGCAGCTGTGGTATATAGTTGGTTAGAAATGGCGCTGGAAATATCTAACATTAACTTGATTACTCCAACACTCTTTGGGAATTGGGAAGAGGAAATGCATCTGGAAGTATAAGTGGTAATGTTTCTACATTTTCCCATTCATAACTCCTCTAGACTCATCCTTTGTTTCTTTACTTGTCCCATTACCACTCCCTTTGGCTTGGCACCATGAAACTTTATGTCATTCAATCTATCCTGCACTGCACTCTATCACAGCCCTTCCTATTTGTTCTTCCCATCACCCACCGCGCTCCCCCCATCTCACTTATTCAAAACCTTTTGAATCTTTTTTTCAGTTCTACTGAAACATCATCAACCTGAAATGTTAACGCTACTTCTCTCTTCATGGAATATTTTGTATTTTCAAAATCGTCTCTGGCCATTTTACACATAGGAATTTCTTCTCTAAACAGTTCATCTTCCTGTTAAACATTCCAAGAAATACTTACTGATATCATCTATTCTCAACAATTAAACTGCTTATTTCATGGGAGATTCATTTTTATACAGCCAGGAGTTTGAGGGGGTGGGGGCGCAGTTTGAGCAAAAACATGTGAGGGAACTTTACAACAACAGCAGCAACTTCACACAGATAATACTCAAAAGGTATATGGTGAGATAATTACCTTAATAAAATCCTTATTTCTGAGGTACTCTGTGAAGCAGCAGGACACTATATATATCTAACAACTCTTTAAAAAGCTTTGGACAAGAAATGGAGCTCACTGGGGCGCACAGAGTGAACTTCCTCCGGAAGTATGCAGAGCAGGCAGATCATGACGTCAATTAGTGTGCAATGCCAGTGGTGCCATTTTGGAGCTCAACACTCCAGCAAATACTCCTTCTTAAACGTGGACATTTGAACATGCATTCAGCAGCTGGAGGGATCACCCCCATCAGCACTATTTAAAGGGATCATCAACTACTTACAGGTGAGTTGCTGATTGATTTTTTTATGGCTGTTGATGTGGCTCTACAAGTGTTTGGTGTTTTCTGTAGTTTCCAAATTATCAGACGACTTAACCAACATCCAGTAGTGGTTGAGCAGGCTTTGCCTAAATAGCCAAGTGGTTATGGTACTGGGTTTGTAACCCCAAGATCAAGAGTTCACATCTCACAATGGCAAACTATGAAACAAAGTAACTTCATCTGAAACAGATAGAAACGGGTTTGTACTCGAAAGAGTTACTCTGTAGGCTTGGCCTAAACAGCCAAGTGGTTATGGTACTGGGCTTGTAACCCCAAGATCAAGAGTTCAAATCTCACAATGGCAAACTATGAAACAATGTAACTTCATCTGAATAGGAACAGATGGAAACATGTTTGTACTTGAGTTACTGGCTGAGCAGAAATTTCCTCCAATTAAATAATAAGACTGAAGTCATTGTTTATGATCTCCCCGCCAAACTCTGCTTCCACGCTTCTGACTTCATCCCTATCCCTGGCAACAGTATGTGCTTAAGAGTCTGTTTCTCAACCTTTGTTTCACATTTGACCCCGAGATGAGTTTCAGATCACATATTCGTGGAATCACTAAGGCATATTCTATTCCATAACATTGTCTGACT
The DNA here is from genome assembly GCF_017639515.1 of Carcharodon carcharias. Classification (NCBI taxonomy): domain Eukaryota; kingdom Metazoa; phylum Chordata; class Chondrichthyes; order Lamniformes; family Lamnidae; genus Carcharodon; species Carcharodon carcharias. Next base: position 115,604,731 of record NC_054469.1, on the reverse strand, counting down.
TGAGCCTTGTAACAGCTTATCTGCTGCTGAAACCCTCATTCATGCCTTCGATGCCATTAGACCTGACAATTCCAACACACTCCTGGCTGGGTACCCATTTCTACTTGCCCCACTTGAGGTTACCCAAAACTTTGCTGCCCAAGTCTCAACTCACAACACATTTGTAGTAATTATGGTTTTATTTAGTGTGTAATGTAACCTTTAAGAATAATTGTTTTTAGGCAAGATCACATAATCTGTAGTAACCAATAGGACAGCACGGGCTACCTCAGAGTCAGTGTAGAGATAGGGTTGGAATTGAAAGCACACATGTAGTTGATGCTGTGTACATTGTAGATAAACTTGAATTTCCACCCAAGAAGTGTCTGCTGATCAACTTTAGCATTAATAGTACAACTCGGCCACCCTACATCAAATTCCCATTCATCCATCACCCTGTGCCCAGTTACCTACATTGGGTCCCGGTCAAGAACGGTTTGATTTTAAAATTCTCATCCATGTAATCTTTCTCATGTAATCTCCTCCAGCCTCACAGCCATCCAAGATATCTATGTTCCTCTAATTCTGGCCTCTTGAGCATCGTTGATTTTAATTCTCTACCATTGGCACTTGCTCCTTCATTGACCTAGGCCCCAAGTTCAGGGGTATCCTCCCTACACCTTTCTGTCTTACTTTCCAACTTTAACATACTCCTTAAAACTTACCTCTTTGACCAAGGTTTTGGTCATCTGACCTAATGGGCTGGGTTTTCAAAAGTCCATGAGGGTGAGGTCTGGTGCGGGCACGCATTGAAAATCATGATCATGAATGGGTGACACTGTATCCCAGCACCTCAGGAATGTAATGTGATTTCAAAGAGATGGCAGGAAGGGGGGAGCTGGCAACCCACGTGCTTCCAATTAACAGATTGCTGAGCTTGTTAGGATTCTGGGGAGCAACAGCTTGAAACCTTCAAGTAAGAAGCAAAGGGAAAATGAGGGTCTGGGACACATTGGAGCGCAGCTATTATGAATACAGTGCAGAGCCATGTGTGCCTAGAAATGAATTGTTCAACTGTTATGAGAAATAGGAGATTTAAACTTAGCTGCTCAACAGTGGTGCAAGGTACTGAGAGGCTTGTGTTTGCAAACATTGTGTAAGATTTTGGGTTTGGGAACCACAGGTACCTAAGATAGGCAGTCAAGTATTTGTAAGAAATTTTAAGGTAGTTTATTAAGAAGCAACAGTTTAGATATGATCTGTGCGCTAACTAGATAGGAAAAGTATATGACCTGTGACAGTGGAGAATGGTTCACTGGTCCCAGAGGATGAATAAGTAAGAGTAAGCTGATCTCAGCAGCTGTAACGGCAGCAATCAGTTTCTAATCACAGTGTTAGGGAACTCTTCCCCCTTCTTCCTTGCTCTTTCCTGGTCCACCGTGCACCTGAACAAGGCGGCTGCCTGATGAGGGCTGTCCCCTGCATCTGAGCACTCGTTAATACACTTTATTTCTAGGGGCTGCTAGTTTACCCTACCTCAATCACCTGTTCAAACTCTTCTGGTCAATGAATACAGAACAGGTATCCAAGATGTCAGGGTAGTCACTTCTCCCCTGTCCATCGCTTTGGTTTGAGGTCACTTTTTAATATTTTTTACATCCGAACATAAGAATTACATCAGGAGTAGGCCCCTTGAGCCTGTTCCGCCTTTCAATAAGATCATGGCCGATCTGACTGTAACTCAACTCCACATTCCTGCCTTCCCCGCTAACCTCTCATCCCCTTGTTTATCAAGAATCTACATAACTCTGCCTTAAAAATATTCAAACACTTTGTTTCCACTGCCTTCTAAGGAAGAGAGGTCCAAAGTCTCAAAGCCTTCAGAGAAAAAATTCTCCTCATCTCTGTCTTAAATGAGTGACCCCTTATTTTTCAAGTGACCCTTAGTTCTAGATTATCCCACAACAGGATATTTCCTGTTAGCTAGCCAATCTTCCATCCATGCCGATATATTAGCCCCCACGTCATGAGCTTTTATTTTCCGCAATAACCTTTGACGTGGCACTTTATGAAATGCCTTCTGGAAATCTAAGTACAGTACATCCACTGAATTCAGGAGTAATGAATCCACCAAGATCTTTAGAGATTTTAAAAATTAAATTAAGATATTTATTAACAAAATAAAAGATTTCAAGCACATACATAAGACTACAATTACTTAATACTAAAACAAATCCTAAAATTCCTAATTGACCTGGATCCCAGTTACACACCTGCTTTAAGGCAACAGTCCAAAATAGAATCTATATTTAAAACAAAATCAGCAAGTTAACAAAGTACCCACTTGACAGTGGAATTCCAAATGGCTTCCCCACCTTCAGTTACTTTACATAGCAGACTTATGCACAAATGGCTGGTGGCTTCTTGAAGGCTGTTGCACACACTCCTGTTAGATCTTACATGGCCCTCTCCTCACATGCCCTTTCATTCTCCTTTCTATATGTTTCTCTCTCTTTAATATGTAAATTCTATTGTTCTATATTTCTTTGAAAGTGTATCTTCCACATAATACAAAAACTTTCAAATTGCCAATATTGTCAGTAACCTTTGGGGAAAATAAACACACTTCTTAGCCTTGCTTATCTGGCTAGTTGTAAACAGACTAATATCCTTTTGGAATCCAACAATCCCTTAATTTACCTAAAAAAAATTTAAATTCCCTTCACACTTAACATGCTAAGCCAGCATCCATGTTTACTCATTAGCATCTCAAGCGCATTTCAACACCTAGCTTCTTTTGATGATTTCAAGCTTGCAGTCTACTTGACCCCAAATGTAATTAAATCACACAAATACAATTATAATCACACCCATAAACCTGCTTCACAATAAACCAAAACAAATTATGAAAATTATTATACTTTCATCACATACTGCCAGCAGTTCTGTGAATTTCTTAAAGAGGCCAATTGTCAACATGCAGACCTCTGGCCCTCTAGCATCACTCCTACATCCAAGGAGGATTTTTAAAAATCTTTCATGGATTGAGTGTCACTGGCAAATGTTTTGGTCAGAGCTTCAGTTCTCCACCCTTGCTTCCATGAACAGCCTATGTGGGCCGGGGAGACTTCTTAACTTTGAGTAATGCCAACACATGTAGCACCTCATCATCTATATTTATCTCATTCAATATCTCTTCCTCCTCCTCTATCGCGAATTTAACTTCATCTGTCTTCACAAAAGCAAACTAAAAATGCTCATCAGTACCTCAGTTATGCCCTCTACCTCACTAAGATTTCCTTTATTGTATCGAATTGGTCCCACCATTTTCCTTTAACTATCATTTTACTTTTTAGATGCTAATAAAATATTTTTTTTAGTTCCCTGTTATGATGCTACTAATCTTTTCTCATACTCTCTTTTTGTTCTTCTTGTATCCTTTTTTACTGTATTCTGTGTCTGACATTTGTCTTAAACTTCCTTTTTCAGTCTTATTTTAAAACTGTTTCATTTGTCATCCAGGGAGTTGCATCTTGAAGAGTCCAGGTTACTTTTTGCCGACAACTATTGTACCTTTTCTCATATACACTCTTGAGAGGTCACCCATTTTCCTGCCTTGAGAAGGACTGCAGCCCGGATCTGTATAGCATATTTCATATCCATTTTAAAAATATTAATAATAGAGCAGGACTAAGACATACCAAAGACAATTTCAAATGAAAACATTCAATTCACTGCAAGTGGACAAAACTCCAGAAAAATTTTTATTCTCAAATATTCTTATCCTTAAAAGGACTGTTAAATGATATATTTCATGAAATAAAACTTCATTTTATTCAAATCATAACATTTAAAGTGATGTACAGAAAGGTTCATTATAAACAATGTGTAATCACTGAAAGGAAACATATAAATGTAAAATTCAAGACAGTGGCAAATTTCATGAGCAACTTACAACAGATTGACAAAAGCAATATATTATTTTATCTTTACAGATGTGAGCATTAAAAATAAAATTGAAAAGCCTCAGAAATTTGAAACATGCTAGATCTCAAGAGCTAAAAATTACCAATTTTAACACAAAAGGAATCAACTGCATTTTATGACAGTATTTAGGTGGCATTATTTTGCTTTTAAGAATCAAAAACAAACATGTGATTCAAATAACAATATTCTAAATTTGTAGGAAGTTGGAGTTTCATAATTCATTAAACTGAGTTTGTTAATCCACAACAAACTCATTTACTAGTGTCTCTTGGCCCTTATAGTAATTTCCCATAAACTTAGTAACCATGTAAAACAGTGTAAAAGAACATCCCATCCAAAATATTAACTATACTGTGGAGTATTCTTGTTCATTCCAGCAGGAGACTAGCTGTTAAACAGCAACTTTTACGTCTGTAGAGATCAATTCAAGTTTACATTATAAGCTTGCCTCAGTCAACAAAAGCAACCCTAAAACTTGGATAGCTGCTGACAGTGACTGAAGGACTTTCTGGGTGGCTTAGTGAGCAAAATCTCATCCATAGCAAATCCAAATGGTCGCAATTACAGCACTTGGCTCTAACAATAGTAAGTTAGCAGCTGATCCATACTTTCCCCATTGATAGCATGTAGAACCAAATATCAAAGAGCTGGCCATAGCTACTAAATGTGTTTCACAGTATACATGGGCAGACTTGGCACTGATGGAATTATATCAATTATAGAGACCTACATTGGGAATGGTTCAATAATAAATTCAATCAGTGATCATTCCTGGCAATGAAGTTAGAAGAATAACTAAATCAACTGCAAGAGTAAAGGCTGATGCTAACAAAGGGAATTCATTACATCATTACTCAAACTATAGTGAAATTTCACTACTATACACATGTAAAAAAAACATACTAAATTTCAGAACACACAAAAATAAACTCTTAAATGCATAAAATTGTCTTGATCAAAGCATCAAGCACACTTATTACAAAAGGTAACAGACACCCACACACACACATCCACAATTTCTGATCATAGCTGCATCCTCCTGTTTAGTTACAATAATTTTTCCCATGAGCATAATCTGTACACCTGGGTTTTGGCCCCAGTGTAAAACAAACAGTAGGTCAAGTTGTTTCAGATTTCCAGCATCTGCAGTATTTTGCTTTTATCTTAGTAGATCAAGTTGGTTTGTTTTCATTAAAAAATGTCTACTGACAGACCATATTAATACCTAGGGCAGAATTTCACCCTTGTCAGGTGGGCTTGGTGGGGGCGGTCGAGAAGCCTGAAGGCAATTTCACGAGCCAGCCGATTAAGGCCCGCCCAGCGTGAAGCGAAAGCGGCAGCGCTCAGCGCTGCCTATGTGGGTGGGGAGAGGAGTGTGAGCAGGGCAAGCACGAAGATCGTGCATGCACATGAGTACATGTTTCATAATCACCCCGAGGCATGGAGCATAAAAAATAAGAAAAATGTCATGAAACATGTCCCCTTATGTGACTCTGTCACATGAGCAGGCTCATTATTAATTAGGTTTAAAATTTTTATTTCATTTTTATCTGCTTTAGGAAATCTCATCCCGCCTGTGGATGAGGTTTCCTAAAAAGTGCAAAGGCCGCTTGGCCTTTTTGCCTGCCTGCCAACCGTAAGGTTAGATAGACAGCGAAAAATTCAACTTAATTGATAATTTACTGGCCTTATCAGGTCTTTTGTTGGCAGGCGCGCTGCCAACACTGGCGCGCGCGCACCAAACGAAATATCGCGCGACTGCGCTTTGACGTCGGGACATTCGCCCAAAGTCAATGCGCTTCATTTTACACTCGAGCAGGTCGGGCAAGCGCTAAAAATTTTGCCCCAGTTATTTCACCCTTTAAATAAAGAAAATGCTGCACACAAAATAGCTACGGTATGACATTCACCATACAAAACTTTGCATTTGAATGAATGCAAATAGACTTTCCACAAGTTGAAATATTCTAAGTAACTTCATGTGGATGCTTTTTTAAAAAAATGCATTTCTAATGGTGGGTACTTTTAATGCTGAAAATTCATCTCAAAAAATATTTTTCAACTACTGGCCCCACATACAGAGGAAACTTTGTCAATATTTGGAACATGAAACCGGTCCAACTGATTGCACTATTTTTCTTTGTTCGCCTGAGGTTTTGAAGCAAATAGTCAAAACATCAAGTAAACTAGATAGCTTTTTTTAAACAGACTAGCATCACATAACTCATCTTAAAGCAAATCTTAACTTATCTTTCTCTTTCAACTGCTTAATGATGTAATGTGCATTTCCATCATTGTACTTTTGACTACAGAAATATTTTTCTTTGGAAACATATGTTACAGCAAGAAAACAAGGTTACAAACTGACTACCTGCAAGGAAGAAAAAGAACTTGAGTCTTGAAATTGTGCTGTAGGTAGTGACTCAACACTAATATTTTGTTCTTCTGCTCTCTTCTATTCATATTTAAAAATCAATGTGTTGCTGCCTCCTTTAAAGACCAGAGAAATTATAAATTAATGCATTAACGTTGATATCTTTTATCTCACAGCATAATTTCATGGCCTTATTACCAGAGACAAGCAGGAAATTAGTACTGTTTGCATATGGTCTGGCCTGATTTATTAATATCCAAAATAAATTAGGCAGATATAATGGAATGTTGTAGCAAGCTGTTAAAAGTGTACTTGAATAAAAATTTATACTTGAAAGAGGACAGGATTAAGGTTAACTAAAATGGAATTCCAAATTGTCTTGATGCCAGCTTTAAAACACTTTGATATCAGAACTAAAATGTAAAGTTCCTTGTATTAAGCCAGAGTTGTGAAGCAATGTAGATCTATTAGTTTAGCACTCATTTTCATTTGTTCATTATGCTTTTTACCTCCTTGTGGCATAGTTTTGTCCAGGTGGAAAATAATGCATGGAAGAGGTCAGTTAATACTGTAGATATTGGATAGTTTCTACTAATTAACAATTGTGCAGTGACACTGAACAAAGTTATTCATTCAGCTCATCTTTACAAACAATAACATTAAATAAGCATGCATAGAAGAGTATTTTTGTATCCATTAAAATGTGTAGTGCACAGCAATTACACTGTTACTCCAAAAACATTTCACATCATGTTTTCCATCTCTCACAAAATCAACCACAAAATCATTTATTTAAAATTAAGAGATAATCCCCATATGAGCTGTGTAAACAGGGCACCCAGACATACGAAAAGTCAAATATTTTCCCAGAATCTATATACAGGTAGTGCATTTGTATAAAATACTCTCCTTTATACAAGTGAGAATTGAAAATCCGAATCAATACCAATTTCCAACTCCAATCATTAGCTTACATAGTGAGATGACTTTGACATTGGTGTTAAAAGCATGTTCATGTTATTTACAAATTGCTTGGTAGTAGACTTGTTTGCTTTCAGATAAGAGAACAAGAACCAGAACATTTCTATTCAATGAATTATTCAGACTGGTACAAAACTTAATCCCTGTCATCAAATGTTCCTAAATCTAATTTCTTTTTTTTATTAGAGATTCAATACCAAATCCAACAACTGTAGTGGTATAATTTAAAAGTAGGAAATCTGCAGCTTTTAACTTAACAGTCATAAAGTGTATTTTCAGATTACATAGATGCATGCCTAATCCATGTTGCTTTAAAAAAATGATTTCTGAGGTGTGGCATTGTTTAAGGCAAATTGAAGAGCTTTAAAAATGTCTTTACAAACAGGTGGTTAGAATATTATATTCTCTAAACCCATATGGAAGCAGAGTTCATCAAATCTTTGGGAATTAGATAGGTTTTTGACATTAGAAATGTTAGGAGGGCATGGTTGGAGAAAAAATTGTGGGATTGAACAAATTACTTCATGAAGTGAAAAATTTGCATAGGCAGACAAAATAGCCTGTTTCTATGCTATAAAGTCAATCCTGGGTGGCCCTCAACATATTCAGGCTAAAGACACTGATTTCACAAATGCAACTTTAAACTGAGTGCAGTACCTGTTATAGGTTTAATATTTAAAAAATAAAAGTAAATATTGCAAGGCTATAGGAAGAGTGCAGAGGAGAATAACTAATTGGATAGCTCTAGTTGTCACAGGTACAAAAAGGCAAAATGCAAGATTCTATGGCGATAATCTTGACTGTGTGAGATGGTATAAATGGGTGATAGTGAACTGGCAGCCCATTTTACATTTCTCCCCATTTTTTATTTCCACTGATGTTAAATTTACCCCCAAACTTCCAAAAAGTCACTTTTAACTTCAATTATGTATGTATGATCATTAATTACCACCTGGACAACATATGTAATGGCAAAGATTAAATTTTTATGGTTCCACCAAATATCCTACCCTTCATTACCCCTTCTGTCTTGAGTCTTACGGGGGGTACAGTTCCAAAAACTATTGCAGTTCTCCAGTGTTGTCCCAAATGGCCATTTAGGTGTGTGACACAGAGCAGTTGTTCACCTACAAATGTCACTATCTGATCTTATTTCCATCCAATGTGCATGTTTCCAGCAGGAATCACTGTGATCAGAAATCGAAAATCTGAATGTTCTTAATCCTTCCTAGCCCAGCAAAACTGAAGCCAACTGTGGTGGTCTCAACTGTTGCTGAGTTTAGGTAACTCAGCTAAGTCTGGCAATTAATTTAGTTACATTTCTACTCTGTGACTAAACACCAAGAGTCAAGGTAGTATATTTTCCACTAAGCCATGGGAGAGCTATAAATGCTTTTATTTATAATGATACAAAATTTTTTGCTAGCTACTTCAAGCCAGCAGAAAATACAATTGAAAGTAATCTGATTGGTGCCATCAGCTATTAATTTCCATTCATGTGAATTCTAACCTTACATATAATTCTGTTGCATTGTAAGGCTTGTATGGTCCAGTGTAACTTGCATGAAGAGAAGTTCTAAAACATTTTTGATGATTATCAAAGTCTTCATCATTAATTTCTAACATTTGCATGTTTACAACTTCTTTAATTGCTGTATGTCTGAAACAGAACCAGTACAGAACTGATTTTGTTTACTCCAGCTTCTTTGGTAGGGAGTCTGGATTATACCTAAACCTGTAGCCATAAGGTCGTAGATGGTAAGTCATGTATTCCAAATAGTACATGGTCTTGGGATCAATGTAGTGAAATGACACTGCCAGATCAGAACAGCATCCAGGACCCTGAGAAGAAAAAAAACTGCATCAAAAAAAATTCAAATGTGTAAATCTGGTACCACATTTTTAAACAAAGGCTAAGTGCCTATTGAGTAAAACTATCAGCAGTCTGTGGTTGGAGGAGCAGCAAACATCAGCAGTAGTGAGACTACGGTGGAAAAAGGGGGTTTCAAGAGGAGGAGTGACAAAGAGAGCGGCTGGCTGGGCATGAGGGTGTCAGGGGGCTAGCAGGGCATGTGGGTGGCAGAGAGCCTGGCAAGACACCTGGGACAGAGGGGCTGGCGGGGCATGTGGGGAGAGAGATGTTACGGGGCATGTTCGGAGAGACAGAGGCTGAGAAGGCTGGGTGGGCGTATACAGAGGGAGAGTGCAATGGGGGGAGAGGGAGCACGGAAGGGGAGAGAGCACGGGGGGGGGTCGAGAGAGAGCGCGGGGGGGGAGAGAGAGCGCTGGGGGGAGAGAGAGAGCGAGCGCGAGAGAGAGAGAGCGAGCGTGAGAGAGAGAGAGCAAGCGCGAGAGAGAGAGCGAGCGCGAGAGAGAGAGCGAGCGCGAGAGAGAGAGCGAACGAGAGAGAGCGAGCGCGAGAGAGACAGAGCGAGCGCAAGAGTGAGAGAGCGCGAGAGTGCGAGAACGAGAGGGTGCGCGAGAGAGAGAATGCGCGAGAGAGAAAGAGCACAATAGAGAGAGAGAGCACAATAGAGAGAGCGAGCACGAGAGAGTGAGCGCGGGAGGGAATGCAAGAGAGATAGAGTGCGAGAGAGAGAGCGCAAGATGGAGAGAGAATATGAGAGAGTGAAGGCGAGACCGAGCGATAGGAGATGCGAGACCGAGCGAGAGGAGAAGCGAGACCGAGCGAGAGGAGACGCGAGACAGAGCAAGAGGAGACGCGAGACCGAGCGAGAGGAGAAGCGAGACCGAGCGAGAGGAGACGCGAGACAGAGCGAGAGAAGACGCGAGACAGAGCGAGAGAAGACACGACACCGAGCGAAAGGAGATGCGAGACTGAGCGAAAGGAGATGCGAGACCGAGCGAGAGAGCGTGAGAGACAGAGCAAGGGAGCACAAGAGAGAGAGTGCAAAGGCGAGTGTGGGAATGTTTGAGAGTGAGAGAGGGGTGTGTGTGGAAGAGAGAAAAAGAGAGAGATAGAAAGGGAGAGTTTGTATGTGTCTGTGTGTGAGAGAGAGCGCGAGAGAGAGAGGGCGCGCGAGATAGAGGGCGCGCGAGAGAGAGGGCGCGCGAGAGAGAGGGCGCGCGAGAGAGAGGGCGCGCGAGAGAGAGGGCGCGCGAGAGAGAGGGCGCGCAAGAGAGAGGGCGCGCAAGAGAGAGGGCGCGCGAAAGAGAGGGCGCGCGAGAGAGAGGGCGCGCGAGAGAGAGGGCGCGAGAGAGAGAGGGCGCGAGAGAGAGGGCACGCGAGAGCGAGGGCACACGAGAGAGAGAGGGCACGCGAGAGAGAGAGTGCAAGAGAGAGTGCGAGCAAGAAAGAAAGTGCAAGAGAGAGTGTGAGAGATAGAGTGCATGCGAGAGAGCGAGAAAGAGAGCATGTGCAAGAGATGGAAAGAGAGAGTGCGAGAGAGAGTGAGAGAGAGAGTGTGAGAAAGAGAGTGCGAGAGAGAGAGAGCGAGAGAGCGCGAGAGTGAGAGAGAGTGAGAGAGAGAGGGCGCAAGAGAGAGAGAGAGGGCGCAAGAGATAGAGAGAGGGCGCAAGAGAGAGAGAGAGAGGGCACAAGAGAGAGAGAGGGCACAAGAGAGAGAGAGGGCACAAGAGAGAGCGCACCAGTGAGAGAGAACGCGCGAGTGAGAGAGAATGCGCGAGTGAGAGAGAATGCGCGAGTGAGAGAGCGCGCGCGAGAGAGTGCAAGAGAGAGCGTGAGAGCACGAGAGAGAGTGCGAGAGAGAGAGAGCACAAGAGAGAGAGCATGAGAGAGAGCGCGCGAGAGAGAGCGCGAGTGAGAGAGCGCGAGTGAGAGAGCGCGAGTGAGAGAGCGCGAGTGAGAGAGCGCGAGTGAGAGAGCGCGAGTGAGAGAGCGCGAGTGAGAGAGCGCGAGTGAGAGAGCGCGAGTGAGAGACTGCGCGCGAGTGAGAGAGAGCGCACAATTGAAAGAGCGCGCAAGTGAGAGAGAGCACAATAGAGAGAGAGAGCACGAGAGAGTGAGCGCGAGAGGGAATGCAATAGAGATAAAGTGCGAGAGAGAGCGGAAGATGGAGAGAGAATATGAGAGAGTGAAGGCGAGACAGAGCGATAGGAGACGCGAGACCGAGCGAGAGGAGAGGTGAGACCGAGGAGACGCAAGACCGAGCGAGAGGAGACACGAGACCGAGTGAATGGAGACGCGAGACCGAGCGAGAGGAGACGCGAGACCGAGCGAGAGGAGACACGAGACCGAGTGAATGGAGACGCGAGACCGAGCGAGAGGAGACGCGAGACTGAGCGAGAGAGCGAGCGAGAGAGCACACGAGAGAGCGCACGAGAGAGAGAGCAAGCGAGAGAGAGAGCGCGAGAGAGAGAGAGGAGCGCGAGAGAAAGAACGCGAGAGAGAGCGCGAGAGAATATGAGAGAACACGAGAGACAGAAAATACGAGAGAGAAAGAAAGAAGGCAAGGCAGAGCGAGAGGAGACGAGACAGAGCAAGAGGAGACGTGAGAGAGAGCGAGAGGGTGCGAGAGTGAGAGAGAGAGAGTGCGAGGGGGGAGAGAGAGTGCGAGGGGGAGAGCATGATGGTGGAGAGCACGAGGGAGGAGAACACAGGGAGGATAGCATGAGGGGGAGAGCGCAAGGGGGGAGAGCACAAGAGGGGGTGGGGGCGAGGGGGGAGAGTTTGTTTGTGTGTGTGCGCGTCTGTGTTTGAAAGAGAGCAAGTGAGAGTCAGGGAGAGAGTGCGTGAGACAGAGAGTGTGAGGGATTGTATGTGTGTGTGTGTGTGAGAGAGAGAGAGGGGGAGGGAGAGAATAAGATAGTGAGAGAGAGTGTGTGTCTGTATGAGAGTGAGACAGCGAGTGAGAGAGCACGAGAGTGTGCGCACGAGAGAGAGTGCGCGCGAGAGTGCGCGCGAGAGAGAGTGCGCGCGAGAGAGAGTGCGCGCAAGAGAGAGAGTGCGCGTGAGGGAGAGAGTGCGCGCGAGGGAGAGAGTGCGCGCGAGGGAGAGAGTGCGCGCGAGGGAGAGAGTGCGCGCAAGAGAGTGCGCGCAAGAGAGTGCGCGCAAGAGAGAGAGAGTGCGAGAGAGAGAGTGTAAGAGAGAGAGAGAGTGGAAGAGAAAGAGTGGAAGAGAGAGAGTGCGAGAGAGAAAGTGCCAGAGAGAGAGTGCCAGAGAGAGAGAGTACCAGAGAGAGAGAGTACCAGAGAGAGAGAGTGCCAGAGAGAGAGAGTGCCAGAGAGAGTGCCAGAGAGAGAGAGTGCCAGAGAGAGTGCCAGAGAGAGCAAGAAGGTGCGAGAGAGAGTGTGAGATACAGAGCACGCGAGAGACAGAGCACGCGAGAGACAGAGCACGCGAGAGAGTGCAAGAGAGAGAGTGCAGGAAAGAGAGAGAGTGCGAGAGAGAGAGTGCGAGACAGAGTGCAAGAGAGAGAGTGGGAGAAAGAGTGCGAGAGAGTGTGTGCAAGAGAAAGATAGTGCGAGAAAGGGCGAGAGTGCTAGAGTTCAAGAGAAAACAAGAGTGCAAGAGACAGCGAGAGTATGCGAGAGAGAGTGCGCGAGAAAGGGTGAGAATGCGAGAGTTCAAGAGAGACCAAGAGTGCGAGAGACTGCGAGAGTATGCGAGAGAGAGGGCGCTAGAGAGATAGAGCACGAGACAGTGAAAGAGTACGAGACAGTGAAAGAGTATGAGACAGTGAAAGAGTACGAGAGTGAAAGAGTGCGAGAGTGAAAGAGTGCGAGAGTGAAAGAGTGCGAGAGTGAAAGAGTGCGAGAGTGAAAGAGTGCGAGATAGTGAAAGAGTGAGAACGAGTGAGTACGAGAGAGAGTGCGAGAGAGAGTGCGAGAGAGAGAGCGAGAGAGAGAGTGCAAGAGAGAAAGAGTGCGAGAGAGAGAGAGTGCGAGAGAGAGAGAGATGCGAGAGAGAGAGTGCGAAGGTGAGTGTGGAAATGTTTGAGAGGGGTGTGTGTGGGAGAGAGAAAGAGAGAGAGAGAGAGAGAGGGAGAGTTTGTGTGTGTTTGTGTGTGAGAGAGAGCGCGAGAGATAGAGTGCGAGAGAGAGAGATAGAGTGCGAGAGAGAGAGATAGAGTGCGAGAGAGTGCGAGAGAGAACCCAAGAGAGAGCGCGAGAGAGAGAGTGCGAGAGAGAGAGCACGAGAGAGAGAGCACGAGAAAGTGCAAGAGAGAAAGCGCAAGAGAGAAAGCGCAAGAGAGAAAGCGCAAGAGAGAGAGAGCGCGAGTGAGAGAGCACAATAGAGAGAGCACGAGAGGGAGTGCAAGAGAGATAGAGCACGAGAGAGAGAGCACAAGAGAGATAGAGCACGAGAGAGAGAGCGCAAGAGAGATAGAGCATGAGAGAGAGAGCGCAAGAGAGATAGAGCACGAGAGAGAGAGCGCAAGAGAGATAGAGTGTGAGAGAGAGAGCGCAAGAGAGATAGAGCGCGAGAGAGAGAGCGCAAGAGATAGAGCGCAAGAGAGATAGAGCGCAAGAGAGATAGAGCGCGAGAGAGAGAGCGCAAGAGAGATAGAGCACGAGAGAGAGAGAGCGCAAGAGAGAGAGAGCGCAAGAGAGAGAGAGCGTGAGAGAGAGCGCAAGAGAGATAGAGCACGAGAGAGAGAGCGCAAGAGAGATAGAGTGCGAGAGAGAGAGCGCAAGAGAGATAGAGTGCGAGAGAGAGAGCGCAAGAGAGATGGAGTGCGAGAGAGAGAGCACAAGATGGAGAGAGAATATGAGAGAGCGAAGGTGAGACCGAGTGAGAGGAGACACGAGACCGAGCGAGAGGAGACGTGAGACCGAGCGCTCGAGAAACCGAGCACGCGAGAGACAGAGAATACAAGAGAGAGAGAATATGAGAGAGAAAGAAGGCAAGGCAGAGAGAGAGGAGACGAGACAGAGCAAGAGGAGACGTGAGAGAGAGCGAGAGGGTGCGAGAGCGAGACCGAGAGAGAGAGTGCGAGAGAGGGTACGAGTGAGAGAGAGTGAGAGTGCGAGGGGGGAGAGAGAGAGAGAGTGTGAGAGGGGGAGAGAATGCGAGAGGGGGAGAGCATGATGGTGGAGAGCACAAGGGAAGAAAGCGTGACGGGGAGAGCGCAAGGGGGTAGAGTGGCGAGGGGGGAGAGTTTGTGTGTGTGTGTGCATCTGTGTTTGAAAGAGAGCAAGTGAGAGTGAGGGAGAGAGTGTGTGAGAGAGAGAGTGTGAGGCAGTGTATGTGTGTGTGCGTGCATGTGAGAGAGAGAGAGAGGGGGAGAGGGAGAGAATAAGATAGTGTGCGAGAGTGTGTGTCAGGGAGTGCGAGACAGGGAGTCAGAGTGTGAGAGAGAGTGAGAGTGTGTGTGTGTGTGTGGGCACGTGCATGTGTGTCTGACTTCACTCCCAATCTCAGGTGCTCACTCACTCTCTCACACCAACACATACTCACGCCCACTCACACAGTGAGTGAGTGAGCACCCTGAGACTAGGAGTGAGCCAGACATGCATATTTTGACCTCTCACACACTAATGGTCATCTTTCTGAATTGCTCTTATTTAAAAACATTATCAATTTATTGCACTGACATTGCCTTATTTTTGCTCAGCAAGTTGTTTCCTTTCTTACTTTAATTTTTTTTTTGGAAATTCATGCTTAATGTTATGCCAACCCTTATCTTTCTGAAATTTGCTCACTGGCCCCTCGAGTGAGAGAAAAATGGAAATGCGCCCCTCCCCAACCCCATGCGAAAAGGCCTGGTTTAAAACAATTTCATACCTGGCAAATACTGAGTTAAAGCTTACAAAGAACGTTTTGTCACCTTCCCACTCTTTCAATAGAGTTGGGTAAATCATTATAAGTAAATGTTGCACATTTAATGCCAAGATTAATTGAAATTGATTGGAAACGGTGTGTTCAAAGTTCAAATACACAATCAGTAGATTATGAAGCATGGAACAATCAGCAATGCACCATTCTTTGTATTTCAGACAGATCTGCACTGTTCTTATCCAGTCTGCATTGAAGATCTCTAAATACAAACACAGCCTGATTTCCAGAGTGTATGTACACTCTTGGGAGTTCCATTCTACTGAACTTCTTGTGCAAAGGGCCATCTTTGGGCAAAATTTCCCCACGCCCCTTAGCACTATGCTCGGTAGGGTTATGAAAAAAATTAGAAACTTTTTTTCAGATTACTACAGATTAGAGGTAGCAGTTGGATTGATGCATTTTGTGATATATTTAAAAAGCAGACTTTAATGTTAAAGATCAGTTCAACCAAATTGACTATCGCAGGATAGGGAGGTGATAAGAGTTGTGCAATGCCTCAATGGAAGTCACATGCGACTCTTAAATAAACCTGAGCATGCGGTACACATTCACACTTGGATCAGGAAATGAAGACTAAACGAGCATCACCCTGAATGGAATCAAAAACAAAATATGAAGAAAGATTGATTTCTCCAAATCCTTTAAGGGGAAAAATGTATAGGAGGTTCACATGGATCAATATAGGACCACACAGAAAAAGGTTAAAACATTATTCTGAAGGGTAAGAAGCAACATGGACATTTTAATACTTCAATAGCATAAGTCAGATAAAGGTGAAAACTCTGAAAAATGCAGATTATACCAAAATAGAATATTTCCTAAAAGGCGTGAAACTTGTAAATGTAGACGTTCAGTGGAACTTGAGTGTACTCCTACAAGGAACGCAAAGTTATTATGCAGCTACAGCAAGCAATTAGGAAGGCAAATGGCAAGTTGGCCTTTAATGATTAGAGAACAAGAATATGCTGAGAAGCTGCGTAAGTTGGGCCTGTACTCTCTGGAGTTAAGAATGAGGGGTGATCTCATTGAAACATAAGATTCTGAAGGAGCTTGACAAGGCAGGCACAGAGGTTGTTTCTCCGGACTGGGGAACTGAAAACACAAAAACCCAGTCTCAGGATAAGGGGCTAATCATTTAGAACTGAGATGAAGAGTAATTTCTTCACTCAAAGGGTTGTGAATTTTTGGGATTCTCCACCCCAGAGAGTTATGGATGTGACATCATTGAAAATATTTAAAGCTGAGATAGACAGATTTTTGGCCTCTCAGGGAGTCAGAAGGTATGGGGACCGAGCAGGAAAATGAAGTTGAAGCCCAAGATCAGCCATGATCATATTGAATGGCAGAGCAGGCTTAAGAGGCCGTATGGTCTACTCCTGCTCCTATTTCTTATGATCCTATGATCCTCTAGCTCTTAAGATATTCAGACATAATGGGTGGAATCATATCAACTTCGTCCCAACTGCAATGGCAAAACTATTCAGGGTCGAGAACCCAACACCTTCATGTACTTTCCCCGAACAAAACAATTAGCAGCCTGTCTTCAGGTTCCTCAACCAATCATGGAGGATGCATAGGATGACCCACCTAATTAACAGACGCCAAGCAGGACTCACACTGGCAGCACCTGCTTGGACAAAAACAAGCAGTATGGGCGAAGAAAGAGCCAGGTCATGGATGTGAAAGGCTGCCTCTTCCCAACCCACCCCTCCCCCCGACCCTAGTTCAAAGTTTCATCCTTGAAGATCATGCTGCGAGCAGTAAGAGCACGGAGAGAAGTCCTCCTTCTGGAGAATGGCTGGAAGATATCAGCCAGTCTTGCCAAGCAGGCATGGCATGAAGTTGCAGAAGAGTGTGCTGGCGAGGGCCAGGATCCAGTGCCATTAAAGGTTCAATCACCTCATAAGGTCCAGCAAGGTGAGTGTCCTGCAACTTTCAGCTGGCAGCCATCACCCTCTCAATCTCCCTAGCAGGCTTCTAAACGACTGCTATAACTGAGCCATTAGTCACACACGTTGCTTTCTCTCCAGCTTCCACCTCATATCTCCATGTCAATTCTCCATTCACATTTAACTGCAACCTTATGACCTCTCACTACCATTCCAGTCACCCTCCTCAAATGCTCACCTTCCGTCCTCAGCAATCAGTTAGGGGTGTGAGGTCCCTAACTCTGTCGTTTCACACTGCCGGAAAAGAGAGTCCACAACTAAAGGGAGAGGCACAGAACTGGAAGTGGAGCTGCAGTCATGACAATCCTGACTTTGCTGGAGGAAGAAGCCCTGCAGGTCAGCAGAACAGGTTGTCGGCAATGGAGAAACAGGGGTGGCCCCAGAAACTAGTGACAGCATTCAATGTCACACTGAAACTTGGCACTTGTTTATCATATTGAATTGATGTCACCAAATGTCATGCTACGAGCTATGCTGCCTTGTTACCTTATTTCACTAAAGTTCAGCACTAACTCATGTGTTTCATCTCCCACAGGTGCATTAAAAGTGCCAGAGGAGTTGAAAGTGTTGTGGAGTCTTCAGAAGAATGCATTGTCACATTATTCTTTTGCACCCTCCATTAGTGCAGATGCACAATCCTTTTTGGGTCCAGATTCTCAGTTTAGATAGGGTGGCACATGGTAAAGAGCACATCACACATGAGCTGGAGAAGGGAGTATCCCTGTTGGAGGGTGCAGGACACTTCAAGCCTTGCTCACCTGGACACAGATGCTGAGCCTCCAGATAATGCAATGAGCCTGTGGAGCAGCAAGGGGAAATGTGTGTGTCCCTGTCAGAATTTCCCAAGGCATGCATGTTCTTTATTAGAAAATGGAGGAGTCCATCTCTAGTAGGAGTACCATGATGCCTCAGGCATATGTGCAAATAACCACCTCCACTGAAAGAGTGGTCAACCTCCTGAAGAATCAGATATGGCAGGTCACTGAATAGATGCTGGCCCACAACAATGGCCTGCACTAGTTGGTTGCTACTTTGCAAGCATTAGACAAAGACTCACCTTGATAGCTAAATGTTATGCTCAAATGCAGTCAAATACTCTCCACTTTTGGTCAGTAGGGAAGTGCAGGTGGGCCCTAAGAGGGAAGATGGAGAAAGGGCTGATGGCAGCGGGAGTTCTTCTCAAGGCTGTTCGACACCCTGCCTCCAATTCTGCTGAAGCCATGTGTGTAATACCATAAATGAATAAGATGAAAACTTAAGAGGAAAAGGTCTTAGTTGAACAAAAGGAATCACTTGTGTGTTTATTGCATTGTATTTATTAATGTGCCACTGAAGCACTTTATTTCAAGGATGGCTTGAGTTCTTGAGACTTACTTATCGTCACAGCATTAACTTTGTTGGATAACACATTGGCTGTTGTCAGGTAAATGCACCTGAATGACGTGAGCCCCACTAATGAGAAGGTAAGGCTGTGAATGTGATGGGTGGAATCCTGTTTGTAAGGAAGAGATTTGCTGATGGGGGAGCCTTGCACAAGGATTATGATTTTCAATGCAGCAAACACAGTTCTCAAGTGAAACATGCCTGGGTGAGGGAGTTGCAGAATTCTCAGAAAGGCAGGCCTGAGGCAGGATAAAACAATGCCTCAAGATCCTGCTCTTCCTCCCAGGATGACATGTGCTCTCCACCATCCTCTGGCATCAGCTGCAGTACTCACTTCAGTGCCATATTATGCAGGGCTCAGCACACCACTATAATCCAGGTGACCCTTGATGAGGCATGTTGATCAGTCAAGGCAACAGCACCTCATTTTCAGCAAGCCAATGGTTTGGTCCACTGTGGCTCCCGTGGTCATATGTCTCCAGTTGTACCTCTTTTGTGCCTCTGCAGTGGGGTTCCTCAAAGGGGTCATTAAACAAGTTTTCAATGGGGATTCCTTTTGCCCCACAAGCCAACGGCTCAGACTGTCTAGTAGAGAGAAGAGTTGTAGAACCAGAGGCTGCTGTAAGGTGCTGTCGTGGCACCTTCCTGGATACTTGGCACAAACTTGCATAATCTTCTTTCGATGGCCACATACCAGCTACACATTGAAGGTATCGAATGCCTTCCAGTTGACAAAAACTGTTCTGATGGTGCCTTGCTGGCCACATGGGTACAGTCTACAATCCCCTAGGTCTATGGAGATCCTGTGAGGGAGGTAAAGCCCACAGCTCTCTGGGTTGAACTGGACTGATTGGTCTCAAATTTACTGTAGTTAGGAGCCCTCGTAAAGCATTGGTGCCCTGGTTGATAGACAGTGCATGCTCATCACCTTCTTCCAGTCAGATACCAACATAGCATTTCTGCCTTTCAGAAGGGACGTTAAACAGAGGACCCAGTCTGTCCTCTCAGGTGGATGTAAACGATCCCATAGGACACCATTTCAAAGGCGGGGTTTCTCTCCAGTGTCTATGGGCCAATACTTATTCCTTGACTAACATCACTAAAAAAAAATGATCATTTTGAATTGCTGTCTGGAAGGCGTGCACTAATTGGCTGCCATGTTTCCCTACAATAGCACACTGGCTACACTTTGACTGTAAAGCACTTTAGAAATCCAGAGGCCATAAAAGTGTCTACTGTTTGTTAATTTTTACCAAACATGGTTACATAAAAGTCATTGAGCTAGATCAAAGGGCCAGATCATTGCTGTAAGCAATGAATGAGATTGGCACGATATTTCAGGCAGAGCCAAAACCTGTTTATCACCACTGCTCGATGTTTGAGTCTGAGGCTAACACCCGCTATCATTGAGCAAGGCACCCAGGGTAACTAACTGCAGGGACTAGCATTTAACACTGGAAGCACTCCCCCAATTATTCCATCTTCTTTAACCATCAAACCAATATTCCAAGTTCTTGCATTACTTAATGTATAAAAAAAACAGTAGCACAGGTGTCAAACATACAGTCTCACGCAAATTAAATGTTTCTTTCCCCTCCAGAATGAGTTCATAACAATGCAGTGGTATATGATCTGTTAAAATGGGCAAGATTGCTGAGGTGTAGAGCTTGAACAATACAACTTAACTTCAGATTTTGTAATAGTAAACAACTTTACAAAGATGATGTACAATTTATTTGCACTGTGCAGTTCCAAGAAACTCATTTTTGGAAAAAAATTAGAAAGGGAAAAGTTCACTTTTCAGATTTGAAGTCGATCTAAGGGCACCTTACAAGTTACTGACTTCTCAATATTTGTGAATCAAAAAATTCAGATGTGTGGAAAATTCCCAGATGAAGAAACAACTTAGCATCATTTTTCCACATACAGATCAAGTGAAAAGAATGTTTTCTCCTGCATTTGGGTGAATGTGACCACAGATGCCTTTACATTACCACTGATTCTTAATGAATTTTTAAGTAATGTAACTCAAAATGTAGTGAACTGCATTATATCTGTTTTATCTTTCTCTCAGTGAATTACACAGCCTGTTTTGGACCAACTTGTTCATGAAAGGTAATGATTAATGGAATTAAATGAAAAACATTGGTCTGCCTAAAAAAGTAATCATATATGTATGATGCCTTACCTCCTCAGCAGGATAGAAACAATAGTTCCAGTACCAGAAAGTTTTGGGTAGGTAACTTTTTGACAAATGATGCTCCGGTGGAAAAGGATGAAAAGTTTCTTTTTTATTTGTGTCTCTGGAATCACCAGCTTCTACATTAACGGTTTCCATACATTTCCCCATGGCTAAATCTTCAGTAGATGTAAAATGAGTGCATTTCCCTGTCTTGAAGGCATCAACAAATCTTTTCAGTGCTTCCTTGCTTAAAACATACCCAGCTCCACCACTCATGTATCCTTGCTTAACATATGGCTTAAATTTTCTTCCAAAGAATATAGGCTGATCAGGGGAGTACTTTGAAAGCAGCCAGCGCAAATTGTCAACAATCACATAAGTGTCATCATCTGCTTTCATAAACCAATCAGCATCATTCAAGTGATGCTCATGAACATACTGAAAAGCTTTGATAGTTTTCCAATATAACTGGTCCCTGCCTTCTTTAACGCCCAGTCCCACTGTAGGGAAATTTTTGTCTTCTTCTGAGCTCATGAAAAGCACAACGTTACATTTTTTGCTCCAAGTGGCTTTGACATGTTTGGCCTTTGTGGCTAGGTTCTGAGGCCCAGTCATCACCCAGCAGAGGATTCGTACTCTCTTGTATAGCTCATCCGCAACACTTCTGTTTTCATCTGGGTAGAGAAGATACATGTATTTGTTTAAAATTGAAAAAATATTATCCAAAGGAATTCGGTTTAAAATATCAGATACAAACATTCAGAATATTCTGTACTCATTTTATTTCAGAATACCCAAAACTAGAGAACACTGAAAAAAGACATAACTATGGTAAATGTAGGGGTTCCGATAATACCTTGCATTTATCTTGTTCCTCCTGGTAAATTGCCATTCTTTGCTGACTGGGAAGAAAGACAAATTTTGAACTAAAGACTTCTGATTATTCAGCATGAGCTACTTCTTTTTGGGGGGGGGTGGGGTGGTGATCAGGATGGGTTGCTAGAGAGAGAGATGTGAACTGCAAATGAAAATTAATTGAGAAAAGACTAACACACTAGAAATGGTTCAGTCAAGAACTGAATATCCATCTGTGCCTGTGATAATGTCTCAATGTTTTTGATAATCTTAACTCTGTAGTTTCAGTTGAGGTGTAAAGTACTATATTGCTTGAGTGATCAAGTGTGGAGAAAACTGTAACATTTGTACAACCTATTGGGAAGTAATTACTTTATACCTGATAGACTTTACTGAGCTATCATACTTTATGTAAGTACCTACTAGCTGAGCCCTTTTTTGTTTTGGTTTTTCTGAATCAATCACTAACTTCACTTGTTAGCTAAGCTTGAGTTACAATTGGAGAGGGGAAAAAAATTGTATCATGAGGAAAATTCAAAATCCCTATTGTGTTATTTAGAGGATGGGGATAATTCTGTGTGTAAACCAGAATGAAAGCAAGTGCAAAGAAATATCAAAGAAATGGCCATTGTATTGTTTTCTCAATCTTTGAACATAGAGATGAACTGGCTGTTAAAGCCAGATGGGGGACAGAAAATCAATGCAGTATTCCACAAAGACTCTTTCTCCCCACAGTATCCCTCATCGAAGACTATTCCTGTGATCCATCCTGGTGAGCCAAATGAAGCCTTAAATAGCAGGGTTAAAAAATTAGAGAAAATGAGCAGGGACAGCTGAATCTCTGGAAAGGCTTGACTAATGGTGCTTTTAATATGAACCTCTATAGCTGTTTTTTCTACATCTAATGATTTGGCTGAAATTTATGCAAATAAATTATTTTTCACAATATAAGAACAATAACAGGCTAAGGAAGCTGAGCAGTCTACCTTTGTCCTTATTTTCCTTCATGTACATTAGTCCTGATTCTGGATTCCTTCTTCAGTCTTTTAGGAAAAGATGGGAGCAAGTCACTGAGACACATTTGGGAGGGCAAACAAGACAAGAGAATACAAAATAAACAGTGGGATACTGAGATGTGTAAAGGAACAAAGAGACGCTGAAGTGCATGCCCATGTCCTGAAAGTAGTAGGACATGTAGATAAGGTGGTTAAGATGGCACGTGGACTACTTTCCTTTATTAGTAGAGGCATAGAATATAAGAACATGGAGGTTATGCTAGAACTGTATACATTAGTTAGGCCACAGCTACATTACTGAGTACAGTGCTGGTCACTGCATTAGAGGGAGCATGCAATCGCACTAGAGAGAGTACAGAGGAGATTTACAAGGATGTTGCCAGGACTGGAAATTTTTAGCTAAGAGGAATGGCTGAATGGTTTAGGGTTCTTTTCTTGGGAACAGAGGAGGTTGAGGGGATATTTATTTGAGAGATAAAGTTTTTAGGGAGAACCTACTTCTCTCTTAGATACTTAAAATATTTGATAGAAGGATTAGAGTGGAGTTGAAGGTAAAATGTTTAACAAGTACAGTAATGATGCTTTTTATGTTATCAGAAACGTTAGTGCGGTAATAGACATCATGCATTTGCCAAGGAAGAGGTACAGTCAACATCGATCACTGTTAAAACCCTCCTAGTGGCATTTTCAGATGTACATAACCAGAGGCTTTCTAAAACTTATTGCCATAAGGCATAAGAAAAAAAAGAGATGGGCAATAACACACAGCATGCTCTTTTTATATGGATTTGAAGCAACAACAACAAAAAAGGGCCAATACAATTTGAGTTGAAATAAATTTGTTTTAGCAAGCATTTCCATGCCCCATCTGAGATTCTATTATAACTAGCGGAGAAACTCAAATTACTTATTTTTTGAGTTCTTCTCAACAGTTTCTGACTTTACATTACATTTACTATGACTTTACATTACATTTACTATGACTTTACATTAACAATCCTTAGTGAGATTCAAGGCATTTGAAAGATCTTGTGTTTCAGAAAGCATTTAGAAAAAATTCCGATTCATAATATTATCTGTGGTCACAACTACTTTATAATTTCCCATTACATATCAATAAAGCTTTTCAGGATTCAAATATCTATGTAACTCCACCACAATATTACATAAAATTGGAAAGATACCTTTATGTTGACTGACATCAGCATTAAAGTTCATCTCTCCTTGAAGATGTTGATGGGGTTGGTGGTGGTGAGAGTCCTCCAAGTGGCCATGAGGGTCATTGAGAAGCAGGTGGTTGTGCTGGGGTGCTTCTTTATTTATTGCACTAATCGCTAGATGGCAGATGACAAATCCTAATCCCAACCCACAACAAAACATGAGCAGAGAAATTACAGACCGTCTCACTGCCATTTCCAAGCAGTAATGTGCTGGTGAAAAAGAAAGAAAAAATAGATTGCAGACATATTTCATTACAGGGCAAATTCACAAATGTCAACAGCCGATCAGGAGTTTGGTTTCTTTAATGCACCAAAACTTTAAAATTGACTCACTGAAACTTTCATCCTTTAATTTGTGTGAAAGTTCTAAATGATGGCCTTGATTACCACATGTTCCTTTACCTATGTACTTAATTCTATCAGTTTTTTTAAAAACCAAGGACAAACAAGATGTATAGAAGATATAGATCAGCACAGGCAGAGGCAGGGGTAACTCATGGGCCTGGCAGTAGTGGAGCCGGGGGTCCTGGGTTTAGGTGACATTGAGGGACAATATTAGATTTGGTGGAACTGCAATGGGGCACTGCGGCCGGACAACACTATGGCAATGGATGTTGTTATACTTTAGGATTAGGACTTTCATCCGTTAGAGTGTTTGGGGAGGAAGGAAGGGAAGGTTTGAAAGGCAATCAGTGGTGGTACAAAGGAGAGAATATTTGTGGTACGATGGATGCAGGGATGAGGGGCTCTCGATTTGGACACAGGGATACTGCAGCACTGCAGGAAACTTCTTTAAGAATTTTGAACATATTATGCACAAAATCCAGCAATTTCTGTTGTTGAAAAACAACCAGGCATCTTATAGAAGAACATTCACAAGATAAATCTCTCTACTGTTGATAAAAGTCTCAAGGGCAATTAGGGATGGACAATGGACAATAAATGCTGCCTGACCAGTGACACCCACATCCCATGAACAAATTTTTTATCAGTCTAATCTTCAAACTGGGGTGGGTTGGTTGCTCTCAGCCAGGACAGTGAAACAGGGACCACAATTTTCCTTGCATTCTAAGACTCAGGAATAGAAAATTACCCATGTTATAAAGCGTGTCTGCGTGGGAACTGAATAATAACTAGATCTGACTTGGCTAAGATAATTCCCTATGGGATAACTAAGCAACAATCATCATCTAACATTACACATGAAGAATGGACATACTGGACTGTTGTTAGCATCTATGGAGTCATAATCAATCACAAGTCAGCATTTTCAAGAATGTAGCGAAAACAACTGAGGAGCTAAAAATACATAAAAAAGCATAGCTAAAGAAAGTATTGATTTTAAACGAAATTATGATTGCTTTTCCCCCTTCCAGAGCTCTTAAAAAACAATAATGCAAAAATTAAGATCTATGGTTAAGAGTCAGTTATGAAAGCTACTACCATTATCTAAAACAATACCTGTTGACTAAGGTTGAATTCAAGATAATGATTCATTTAAGTTCAAATTAAGCACTACAGGAAGGATCCTAAAGTAGCAAATTGCACAACCACATTTTAACATTACTTTCTGGCACTAGAGGCAATTAACATCTATATTAATGGATATATTTTATAGAATTTACAGAGCAAGTCAAGAACATTAAAAAGGTCATTCTCTATCTGCAATATTCACTGGAGAAGTATTGATCTCTAAGTGTACTTTACTAACTAACTTTACTTACTGTAAACTGATTACTACCCAGTTGGTGCTGCCACCCACACCTTCCCCCTACCCACCAAATTCTTGTTGTTTTCAAACCGAATATTAGAGTTCTGAAAAGTGAGGGCAGGCAATAAACATTATTCTGTGTGTAGTCAGAGATGCTCTTCAAAGCGATTACTCCCAATTGATAGGCTATCTACTACAAGCTTTTGCCCACTGGTTTTGCCCATTGTCTGCTATAACTTTGACAATAAAATCTCCAGGTCTCTTGCCAAATATATGGAGGACAATTAGGAGAATCCCCACAGAAATTAAAGGTACACATGTTTTATCTTTATTTTATAAAAGGTCCAATTTATCAGTAACAGAATGGGATTTCAACATAAGCAATTGTAAGGTCATCTATTTTGGACCATAAAAAAACAAGATCTGATAATTTTTTTTAAGAACGGTGAGAAGGTAGGAATAGTGAATCTCCAAAGGGATTTAGGGGTCCGTGTACACTGATCACTAAAATGTAGCAGCCTGGTACAAGGAATAATCAAAAAGGCTAATAGAATGTTTGCCTTTATAACTAAAAGGAGGAAATTTTGCTACAGCTACACAAAAGCCTTGATTACCACATCTGGAGTACTGAGCAGTTCTGCGCACCTCACCTTAGAAAGAATATACTGGCCTTGGTAGCAGTGCAGAGCAAATACACCAGAACATTATCAGGCCTCATGGGTTAAGTTATGAGGAAAGATCATAAGAAAACAAGCAAGAAAGACTTGCATTTACATAACACTTTTCACAACCACCAGATGTCACGAAGCGTTTTACAGCTAATCAAGTACTATAGATATCAGCATATAACTCGGCCTTTGAAGCCTTGAAAAATCCCTCCAAAAACAGGAGTCAACTTATACTCCAGTGAAGAGCCGTATGGGTGGTCGCCATCCTTATCATTTGCCATGCGGGGTCTGCTCTGTGTGGGCATGTCTTAAACTCCCATACATGTCTGTAACACAGCCTGTATCGCCTGCTTGATCCTTTGTGCTCACTATGAAGGTACCAGTAAGTAAAACATGCATTTGTGGGGTGAAAAATTGAGACTGGCTATGAATGCGTGTATAGCATGTCTTGGCTGAAAAGGGAGGTCACCTTTTAAGCCAAGTATATGCAAAAAAATGATTTTTTGGACTGGAAAAATTGGGTCATCTTAAATACAGGTAAACTTATAGGCTTATGGTACTTTTGAAGTGTAGTCACTGTTGTAATGTAGGAATCACAGTAGCAAATTAGTGCAAATTCTCACAAAAAAAATGTGAAAATGACAAAATAATCTGTTTTTTATGATATTGATGGCAGGATAACTATTGACCAGGGCACTGGGGATAACTTCCCTGCTCTTCTTCAAAATAGTGCCATGGGGTCTTTTATATCCACCTGAATAGGCAGATGGGACTTCAGATTAATTTCTCATCTGAAAGGCAGCACCTCCAACAGTGCAGCACTTCCTCAGTATTGAACTGGAGTGTCATCCTTGACTTTTGTGCAAAAGCCCTGGAGAGAAACTTGAACCTAGAGCCTAATAACTCAGAGGTGAGTGTGCCATCAACTGAGCCATGCCTGACATATTAGTTGGAATATAGAAGCTTAAAATGTGATTTCTTTGAGGTTTTTAGGATTTTGAAAGGAATAGATAGGGAAAAATGTTTTCCACTGGCAGAGGGATGTGGGTGGAGAGGGACAGAAGTGGTTGAGCATAAGGAGACATGACTTTAAAGTGGGAGCCAGGCCATTAAGGAGAGAAGTTAGAAAACACTTCTTCACATAAAAGGAGGAATTTTAGGGCCCCTCTCATAGCTTGCTTGGTGGCAGGGAGGGAACACGTGAGCCTTATTGCCTCCACCAAAATTAAGTCCAAGACAGGAGGCTGGTGGTTGGATTTCCCACCCAGCCGTCAATTGAGATTCTTAAATGTCCAATTAATGACCACTTAAGGGCTTCATCCGCCGCCATTAGTAACCTGGCTGTGGGTGAGCCTGTTGTTACGCATGACAAGTAAAACTGTTCGGGCTGCTTGTGATCTTTGTGGGGGCAGAGATGGACCCTCATTCAAGGGCACTCAGTGCCTGATTAAGGGAGCTGGCATCAGGAAGGGGCAGCAGAACCAACTCCCTACCCTTGCTGCTGAACCCCCTCCCCCATAACTCCCATCCCATGAAACCCCTCCCTTCATGACTTACCTCTGGCCTGGGACACTCCTGGACCTCCAGTGTTCTGTCATTCCTGCAGCAGCCATAGCCTTCTTGGTGATGCTGGTGAGCAAAAGAGCTGCTGGCCTCTGATTGACTGACAGCTCTCAGGGGGTGGGTTTTCCACTCTAGGGGCCTTGATCCTGTGGAATGCCCACCGGTGGCCACTTAAATGCCTGAGAGGCACTTAATACCGGCAGGCCATCCCAGAAGAGGCAACAAGGGTCTCTCACCAACTCTGCAGCCACCAGGCAAGACCCAGAAGCCTTCATAAAATCCCCCCAAAAAAGTGGTATAAGTATTCCACACAAAGACAATCAATAAATGCTAGCTCAATTAACAACTTCAAATCCAAGATTGGTAGATTTTTTTGCTAGTCAGGAGCATTAAGAACTATGGAGTCAAGGTGGTTGGAAGGAGTTAGGGTACAGTCTCTGAATATTGGAACAAGCTTTAGGGCTGAATGGCTTACCTCTGTTCCAATATGCAAATATTGGAGTACTTTCATGCAGTCAATCTATTACCACATCAAGTTTTCCCTCTACTTTAACTCCTTCAATTGAACATTAAAAGTTTGAAAGAACCCCTAATCCTGAATCCTCACGGTTTAACCAAAATTTTTCAATTTAAAAACAAAATTACACAAAATTCCTTTCATTTAACATTTACCACTTGGTCTAATTTGTTTGCATGCAAGTCATGTAAATTACACTAACCGATTAGGCAACTAGATTCTCATATTAATCTATAGGAGTGTTTAAACAAATAGAATTACAAATACACTTTATCTTTTCTTCCTTATCTTGTTCCTGGTTGGGCTTAGCTTTTAAAAACTGTCCTTTGCAATATCTGGAAACCTATTTTAGCACTTTCATCTTGGACAACATTAAGACTTTCCAGAGGCAAGCATGGTATCTCCTCATCTTTGGAGACTGTTGCAAATTCATTAGATAGCAAACATTCTACTCTGAAGCCAAACCAATTAGTCACTTGAATTTTCTCTCTGCCTCCATGAACTATGCCACTATGGAGAAGTTGAGAATAAGAAACTACATTTTATATCTAAATTTGGCCCTGAAATGCATTTTCACATTTAAGAAACAAGAATAAACAAATGTAAAATGTCCGTCCACACCCATTTTTTTCAACAAGCAATGAATAGGGAATACACCTGTTGCAGCACAATTCTTAACTATTTGTTCACATTACATGAAAGTATAGCATTTAGGGTTGAAATTTAGAGTAGGTTTTCCTTTAAAAGATTCATAGTTCTTTTTTCCTTTATTCTTTCAAGGGATGTGGGCATCACTGGCAAAGCCAACATTTTTTGCCCATAGTGCAAATCAATGCATAGTTTTTTTTATATGTTTGAAATGCTTCAACTGCATGATACCGCAAATTAATAAATATTTTCACAAGGTTTTCAATTTAATGGGATAAAGTATCCAAATTAAAATGGCACATAATTGCAAAAGTAAATAGTAAAACGCCCTGTAGCCACAGCAGCTCAATTGAAACTGTATCCTGTTTATAATAGCAGGTTAAGGGAGAGAGAGAGAGAGGGAGGGTGAGAGAGAGGGTGAGTGGAAGATGTAAGGGAAGGAGTTCAGAGGGGGGAACGAGTAATAGCAGGGTCCCTGCCCCTGCCACCCTGCCCACCACCCCCCCTCCCCCCCACTCCCCCAGGAGCCAAGGACACTACCCTAAGGAACTCCTGCAGCAATCTCCTGGGGCTGAGTTGACTGACCTCCAACAACCACAATCATCTTCCTTTGTGCTTGGTATGACTGCAAACAGTAGAGAGTTTCCCCCCAGATTCCCATTGACTTCAATTTTGCTAAGGTTTCTTGCTGTCACGCTCAAACGTTGCGTTGATGTCAAGGGCAGTCACTCCCACCTCACTTCTGGAATTCAGTTCTTTGTCCATGTTTGGACAAAGATGAGGTAATGAGGTCAGGAGCCGAGTGGCCTTGGCAGAACCCAAACTGAGAATCTGTCAGCCGGTCATTCCTCTGCAAGTGGCACTTGATAGCACTGTCAATGATTCTTTCCATCATTTTGCTGATGATCGAGAGTAGGCTGATGGAGTGGTAATCAGCTGAATTGGATTTGTCCTGTTTTTTGTGGACAGGACATACCTGGGCAATTTTCTACGTTGTCAGATAGATGCCAGTGTTACCGCTGTATTGGAATAGCTTGGCTAGGGGAGCAGCAAACTCTGTTGCACAACTCAATGTTCTGATATATTTATACTACTACCGGAACGTTACCAGTGCCCATAGCCTTTGCAGTATTCAGTGCCTTCAGCCATTTCTTCATATCATAGAGTGATAGAAATTGGCTGAAGACTGGCATTGGTGATAATGGGGTCTTCAGGAGGCAGCTGAGGCAGATAAGCCACTCCGCACCTCTGGCTGTAGATGGTCACAAATGGTCTTGATTTTGATATGCAAGTTGCAGGCAACCTTGCCAGCATCACGCTCTGTCATTAAGTCCCCATCTCAAGCATCAAACCACTCCTTCCCCCATTCCCGGAAATACCAGTACGCCTATTCCACATTGCCAGCAGCCCTGCCAGAAAGATAACGAGAGCTATTGTTTGCAGTCTTAATCCAATAACAATATTGGTTTTAACAACGTCACTCTTGCTCCCATTTTCTCTCTGTCCTTTACCCAGGCACTTTATGTATTTTCCTGTACGTAGCTTTTTTACTTATTGGAGGTGGATGTTGCTGGCAAGGCCAGCATTTATTGCCCATCCCTAATTGCCCTTGTTCAGGGGGCAGTATAAGCGTAAACCACATTGCTGTGGGTCTGGAGTCACATGGCAGATTTCCTTCCCTAAAGGGCATTAGTGAACCAGATAGGTTTTCACAACAATCGACAATGGTTTCATGGCCATCATTAGACTTTTAATTCCAGATTTTTTAAATTGAATTCCATCTGCTGCAGCAGGATTTGAACCCAGATTCCGCAGAGCATCACCCTGGGTCTCTGGATTACTAATCCAGTGATAATACCAGTATGCCACCACCTCCCCTAATTTGTAAGTGTTTTTCCCCTTCCCCTTGTTCTATTCCTTTTTAAATACTTCATCTGTAATCTCTTTCAGCTTTAACGAAAGGCCTAAACTAAAAACTTATCTGTTCTCTCCCCACTTTTGCCTGACTGCTAAGTTTCTGCTGGGTTTTTTAGTTTCAGATTTCCAGCATCTGTAGTATTTTGCTTTCTAGAAAATGAACCAGTGAGTCTCACTTGAAGTAACTGTCAATAACAACATCTCCAATCCCTTTAGATTGCACACAGAGGCAACTAATGATGGCCAGACTTGTCAAAGTACTAAAATTGTTCACTGATATTAGCCAGGGCTCTTGATGGAGTGGCGAGCGGTAGGGACAAGAGAAAACTTCCAATAACAACTTGTATTTATAATATGCTTTTACACAGTAATGTGTCCCAAGATGCTTCACAGAAGTATTACCAAACAAAGTTTGATGCAAAGCACATATGGAGATATTAAGACAGGTGACCAAAGCTTTGGGAGTCAAAGAAGTAGGTTTTAAAATATGACTTAAAAGTTGAATAGGTAGAGAGTTAGAGAGGTGTAATGAGGGAATTCCAGGGCCTGGAACCCAGGCAAATGAAGGCATGGCAACCAGTGATGGAGCAACCATCAGGAATGTGCAAAAGGCCACAACTTGAAGTGTGCAGTGATCCTGACAGGTTATACGGTTGAAGGAGGTTTCAGACAAAGAACATGGAGGGATTTGAAAACAAGGATTGAATTTTAAAATCGAGGCGCTGCCCTTTCAGGAGCCAATGTATGTCAGTAGGCATTGCAGTGATGGATGAATAAGACTTGGTGCAACTTAGGATACAGGCAGCTGAGTTTTGAATGAGTTCAAGTTTATGGAGGGTGAAGAGCAGAATCAGAAAAAAGATTATTTGTTTTTATATTACATCAGTGCTTTAAGAGGAAGCACTTCAAACAAGCAAGCATACATGCTTGTGAAGATGGGGGTTAAGAAAAGCACTGGCATACTATTCTCAGGCTAAGACTCAGTGCTCAAACTAGGAGGTCGGAAGACTTGATGTCATCTAAATCTTGGAAAACAAATTGTGGGCCACTTGCTCTAAAACCAGTGGGGGCTAAAGGAGGAACTAGAGTCAATCACAACCAGCAGGAGTGCTGTAGAGTCAGGAGGAAAACTCTGACCCAGGGCAGCCAATTTCAGCAGTAAATACCCTGTAAGCAGCAAATATAGTGTAGAGATTGGAGGAAGTGTGCCTAAATTGTTGTCTCACGTGTAATGGGGGTTCCAAGCTTTGGACAGTGATGTGGGAAGAGCTAATTAAAAAAAATAGATGAGCTGGAGAGTATTCATGGGACCCCCAAATTCCTCTTTTCAAATGTTTTATCTTACCTTTTCCTGAAGCAGCATCTGTCAGTAGTATGACAGTTAACAGATGGGATATGCTAACGTATGACATAGATGAAGATGTAGCACTTACATCATTGGATATGCTAATGTATGACATAGATGAAGATGTAGCACTGACATCATTGGATATGCTAATGTATGACATAGATGAAGATGTAGCACTGACATCATTGGATATGCTAATGTATGACATAGATGATGATGTAGCACTGACATCAGTCAGTCATGCGTTAGATGAGAGGGATTGGAACACCATGCCTAGGAGAACATGCTTACTCTGTAACCTGTTTAGATATAGCACCAATAAACAAGTGTTAAGTATATACCAGAGTATGACCACAGTCTCGGCGGAGAAGAAAAGAGTTGACGTTTCGAGTCCTCATGACCCTTCGACAGAACTAGTTCTGTCGAAGGGTCATGAGGACTCGAAACGTCAACTCTTTTCTTCTCCGCCAATGCTGCCAGACCTGCTGAGTTTTTCCAGGTAATTCTGTTTTTGTTTTGGATTTCCAGCATCCGCAGTTTTTTGTTTTTATATATTTTTATGACCACAGTCTGTCTAGTGACCAAGTAACAGGCCTAGAGTCCACAGACAGAAGTACCAATTCAGAACACCATCTACAATGCTGGCCTTTTTTTCCCTCTGGGAGATCCTGGCCTCTCAGTATGCACCCAGGATTGTGGGGACATGGGTAGGACATCTGCAAAGTAGTGGGATCCAGTGTGCAGATTTGTTGGCTTTTCTTTTCTACTCTGCCACCATTCTGCCTCGTCATTAAGGTATTGGGACTCAAAACATACAGTAATACATTAAAGAGCTAGACAGTAACTGTGGAAAACATGTGGCACCATTCTTCATCATCCACAGAGTCATGTCAAGTTACCTAAGTATGACTTCTTCCAGTTTATGCTTAAACAGTGCAGTTGATCTCAAACAGACCTACTGCACAAGTTCAACGGGGTGCATGCACAAAGTAACAAGAGACATCTGAAACATGTAAGTTCACAGCACAGAAGGAGGTTTTACAGCTGACAGCTAATTCCACTATCAATAGCCCTGTATCCTAAATGCTTCAAATGATGATCCCCTTTTCTCTCCTAAAAACTGCTAATTTTTCTCTTTCCTATGTTGAAGATTTTAAACTAATGACACTCATTACTGACTTCCCAACAAAGGGAAATAATCTTTCCCTTTTCAGATCATAGCTCTTCATAATTTTATAAACTGCATTTACCCTGCTCCCTTCCTGTAGAACGAGTCCTAGAATCTCAGATCTCTCTTATAACTGCAATTTCCATTTCTTGGCATCATTCTGATGTACCTACGCTGTACACTCGATATGGCTTTAATGCTTTTCTATGATAGGCACCGAAAACTGTACACATTGTCTTAACTGAAACAAACTTGTGTCACAATTGCGAACAGGTCTTCAGAGATTAAAAGAAGGTAAAACAGCATAACTGTAATGTAGTTGCATTGTTGGTGTTTCCTTTTATTTTCTTCTTTTATTGAGGTGGTGAATCACGCTGCAGCAGGTGTTTCACATGCATTATAGCACTTTGGAACCTCACTAAAATGAGTTAGAAGGGTGCTCTTTAATGAAATTTGTTTATGATATCCATAAGTGCCATTAAATAAGTACAAATACACAATAACTCAAAACTAACAGAGAAAACTGAAAAGCAAACAATCAGCTAGTTGTTTAACTTTTCTTATACACAACTTGCCACATCCTGGTAACAGTCAATCTAATCCAAGAAAGGAGTAAAATTGCCAGTGAAAATGCTAGGAAAAGAAAAATGCTAACATGGAATGAGCAGGCAGGTTATATAAAATATTGGATTAGCTAAGGCATATGCCAAGTTTGACCAAATTGAGGACAGTTGCTCATTTGAAAATCACCTTTTGTTATAATGTAGAATAGATAGGGGATTCCAACTTAACTATGCATCAATAATTGAACAGAGGTGATTTGATTAAAAATTTTAATGATATTAAGGAAATCAGAGAAGGTAGGTAGAAAGAAACGATATCTGTTGGTTAGGGGGGAGTGGTTTAGGACTAAGAGGCGTACTGAAAATAATTAGTGCCAGACCTTTCAGGAGTGAAATTAGAAAACTTATATTCACGCAAAAGGTGGTAGAAGTTTCGAACTCGTTTCCACAAACAGCAATTGATTTGAGATGAATTGTTAATTTCAAATCTGAGATTGATAGATTTTTTTGCTAACCAAAGGTATTAAGGGTTCCAGGATGTTATGTCTTCTGGTTTCCATAAGTTAGAAATAATTACATTTTAGACTCAAAACGCTGGAGCTTCATTAAGTATATTTCTTTAAGCTCTCCATGTGGCTGATAGGCTGAATAGACTTATACGTGGTTACTTGGCACATAAATAGTGTGTGACACCCTCAGGATATATATCCACATAACAATTAGTTCCTTTTACGAATAAAATCCCTCTTTCTTTAAAAATATAATGCCTCTATATCAATATTTGTTTCGAAAATAAAGGTTAACAATTGACTTTAATTTGAACACCTTAAGACTCTTGTATATATTACGGTATTGCTTTAGGAGGTAGGATGTCGTGCCTCCTTGTAGATTTGCTATTTATCATTCAGTGATGAGTTGGCACACTGTTGTTGCATGTTGCGCCTGGTGTTGCATGGTACCAATGACGTTACAGAATCTTTACACAGTGCAGAAGGAGGCCATTCAGCCCATCGAGTCTGCACTGGCTCTCTGAAAGAGCACTCTACCTAGTCCCATTCCCCTGCCTCATCCCCGTAACTTTGCATACTCTTTCCTTTGAGATGGTAATCCAATTCCTTTTTGAATACCTCTATCAAACCTGCCTATCAGGAAGTTTGTTCCAGACTCTAACCGCCCTCTGGGTGAAAAAATTTTTCCTCACATCATGATTACTCCTTTATTCGCCAATTATTCTGATTATGCCAATTATTCTGAATCTGTGCCCTCTAGTTCTTGGTGCTTTCTTGAGTGGAAAGTTTCTCGCTATTAACCGGTCCATAGCCCTCAGGATCTTAAATACCTCTATCAACCCTCCTTTTCAATGACTTATGTACACATACACCAAGGTCTCTCTGTTCCCGCACCTCCTTTAGAGTTTCTCCCCTTATTTTATAGTGTCCATATTATTCCTGCTAAAATGAATTACCTCACCACTTCTCTGCATTGAACATCATCTGCCACTTGTCTGCCCAATCCACCTACACGTCTACATCCTATTGAAGTTCACGACTATCATCATCACAGTTGACAACATTTTCAAAATTCTTCGTATCATCTGCAAATTTTGAAATCATGCCCTGCACACCACAGTCCAGGTCATCAATATATATCAGGAAGAGCAAGGGTCCCAAGACTGACCTCTGGGGAACTCCACTACAAACCTTCCCCCAATCTGAAAAGCAGCCATTTATCACTACTCTCAGTTTCCTGTCACTCAGCCAATTTCTTATCCAAGTGCTTACTTTCCCTTTCATTCCATGAGCTAGAATTTTGCTCAAGTCTGTTGTGTGGCACTGTATCACAGAATCATAGAATCACACAATGCAGAAGAGGCCCTTTGGCCTATTGATTCTGCACAGACATGTGAGAAACACCTGACCTACCTATCTAATCCCATTTACCAGCCCTTGGCCCATAGCCTTGAATGTTATGACATGCCATCCAGGTACTTTTTAAAGGATGTGAGGCTACCCACCTCCACCACCCTCCCAGGCAGTGTATTCCAGATCGTCACCACCCTCACATCCCCCCTAAACCTCCTGCTCCTCACCTTGAACTTATGTCCCCTTTTGACTGACCCTTCAACTAAGTGCATCCTATCCATCCTGTCCATGCCCCTCATAATCTTGTACACCATGCTCAGGTCACCCCTCAGTCTTCTCTGCTCCAATGAAAACAACCCAAGTCTATCCAACCTCTCTTCATAACTTAAATGTTTCATCCCAGGCAACAGCCTGGTGAATCTCCTCTGCACCCCTTCCAGTGCAATCACATCCTTCCTATAATGTGGCGACCAGAACTGCACACAGTACTTCAGCTGTAGCCTCACCAAGATTCTATACAACTCTGACATGACCTCCCTACTTTTGTATCAAATGTCTTTTGAAAATCCATATATACCACATCAACAGTGTTTTCCTTATCAACCTTCTCCGTTGCCTCAAAAAACTTCAGCAACTTAGTTAAACATCGTTTTCCCTTAATGAATCCATGCTGGCTTTCTTAATTATCATGCACTTGTCTAAGAGACTATTGATTTTGTCCTGCACTATAGTTTCCAGAAGTTTCCCTACCACTGAAGTCAAACTGACTGGTCTGTAGTTGCCAGCTTTACTCTTGCACCCCTTTTTGAACAAGGGTATAACATTTGCAATTCTTCAGTCCTCTGGCACCACCCGTGTCTCAGAAAGATTGGAAGATTCTCACAACTGCCTCTGCAATTTCCACTCTCACTTCCCTCAGAACCCTTGGGTGCATCTCATCCAGTCCTGGTACCTTATCTACGTTAAGTAAAGTTAGTCTTTCTAACACCTCCTCCTTCTCAATTGTAAATTCTTCTGGTGTACCAGTCATCTCCTCTCTCACCTTGGCCTGGGTAGCATGTTCTTTTGTAAAGACAGATGCAAAGTACTCGGTTTAATACTTCTGCTATTTCTCCTGCCTCCACGTACAAGTCCCCTCTTTTTAATCCCTAATTGGCCTTACTTTTTCTTTTAACACCCTTTTATTATTTACATGCTTATAGAAGACCTTAGGGTTCCATTTTATGTTAGCTGCCAGTCTCTTTTCATGCTCTTTTCTTGCTTTTCTTGTTAGTTTTTTAAAATTTCTCCTCTAGTCCTTCTGTATTCAGCCTGCTTTTCCATTGTATTTTCTACATGACATCTGTTGTATACACACTTCTTTCTCTTCATCTTCACCTTTAACTCTCTCTTCATTCAGGGTACACTGGATTTATTTGTCCTACCTTTCCCCTTCAAGGGAATATACCTCGACACTGCTTGCAAATGCCGTAACCTGCAGGGCTACGGATCAAATGCTGGAAAATGGAATTAGGCTGAGTGGCTCATTTTTTGGCCAGCGCAGACACGACGGGTCAGCTAGCCTCTTTCTGTGCTGTAAACTTTCTATGATTCTACGATTGTCTCTGATTGACCAATACTGCTGTATGGCTGACTGCGCTGCAGGCCATCTCTGGATCACTCACTAAGAAAGCGTTTGTAATTCTTTGTCTTTGCTGGTCACATATTTAATTTGACTCAGTTTTTGTAGTGTTACGTTCACTAGGTGATGGAACTTTATACCCAGACCTTTTATCTCATGGTTCTCCTGTGGCGACAACCGAGATAGGGCATCTGCTAGCACCATTTCTCTTCCTGTCATTATGATGTTATTACTGGACAAATCAGATCCCAGGATGGAACCTGGCTCAATAAATCCTAACTTTTATTTTTTGTTTAAAAATGTGGAGGGCGACTGCTGAACAGAGTCACAGGAGTCTGCTAATGAATATTTAACAAAAGAATAAAATATTTATTAAACAAGGAAAAAGAACTTCTTCACCCACAACTATACCTTTACAGAGACATACAGATTATTAAGGATAACACAAGTTACAAAATCTATCTTATACTCTAACATTCACAGTCCATATAAACCAATAGGCGACATGTGGTTGGACACACCAAGATCAAGTGACAGATACCACTCAAAGCAGATGCTATGGGTTTCTCATCTACAGCCTCCCCCCTCACTCCACACCCCCAGATGATCGTCACACCGTGAGCCAACTGGTCTCACAGAAATGTTATCTTTCTCAAGAGGATTTCCAATCTCCATTCTCAAAAAACTCGCCCTGGAATTTTCTCCCAAACGATGCTTTCTCTGGGACTTCTTCCAGAAGGATCCACCTCCAGGGTTTCGATCTCTCCTTCCAATGTTCCCCTCCCCTGGAATGCCACATGAATTCAAGCTTTGCCTTTCACACACTCTCTGATGCTCAGCTGTGCCAAGCAGAACACCGTGGCTCCGAAGGCCCACAGTAAGGAGTCACTGACCTTTGGCTGTGTCCTCAAGAGACCTTCTGGCTTTTTGCAAGCCCACTTTATTTGAAGTCGGCTCCCTGCAGCTCTGCCTTTTTAACTTGGAGCTTTTTTTTCAGCTCCTTACTTTCAATTCCACTGAGCAGGACCTGTTTCCGATCCCTGTCTTAATTCCTTGGCTTGACCGTATTCCTGGGACCTCTTACCTCTTTCTGCCCCAATCCCTGGTTTTTTAGAACTTTCTTCTTTTCTTTGGGACCTGCTCCCTGCAGCTCCCACTCTTGTATCCAGCTTCTTCTGGCAACTTCTGCAGAATGATGTTCTCTTCTGGGTCACCTAACCTAACATATCCTAGCTTGCTTTAAACCAAAAGTTAGATGCAGGAATTTGTACTGGCCAACGAGTGCTTTGAATATTATCAACAGCAATGATTCCTCATCAAGCTTCATGGTCCACTAACCGTTTTGGGCATCAAGCTTGCTGAAAGCTTTTGCCCTTCCCAGTGCTGATGTGATCTCTTTCAGTGTTGGAATATGGTAAGTGATTTCTCTTTATTGCCTGATTAAGATCTTTGGAATACAGTCAAATTCTTAGCCATTTGATCTCTCACAACAATAGAATTTATCCAATCTGAAGGCTCTGTGACGCTGGCAATTGCCTTGCTTTCTTCCACCTGTTGGAGCTCGCTTTAAGCTTTCTTTTTAGCTCTATTGGAACTTTATGTGGGGATGAACTAGTTTCATCGCTGGGTGAATAGTGACATGATACTCCAAATCTTCAAAGCATCCAACCATCTCATCAAAACACTCCAAGTACATTTGTACCAGATGTTCCTTGCTTCTTATTGGAGGGTGCTTTTCATGTGTGTACTACATTCAACCCTCAGTGTCACCTTTTTCATCACAAGGTTTATAGAAATAAGCTGCAGCTCTTCACAATTGCTCAACCCCAGGATAGCAGGACCATTTATTTTAGCGATGTTGAACATGCAGTTAACCTCTTTTCCTTTATGTGTCCCTCTGATTTAGGTTGTTCCTAGCTGTCGAATCTCAGTTCCACCATGACTTTGTTTGGTTTCAGAGCACCTTTCCTTGGGTACCCATCTTCTTTCAAATTTTCAGGAAATATCTTCTCATATCGTCTGGGCAGAATGATGATACACTGTGCTCCAATATCAAGCTTCAGCTTCAGATTTGTGGTTGTGAGCTTATTTCTTACCCTGATCTGAATGGCTGTGTGAATTTCTTTTCTCCGGGAACTGTCACATCCAGCCATTTCATACAGTTGTATGGTTCCTAAGCTTATTGTGTCCTCAAATTCATTGCCATCTTCGAGTGTATGGATATTTTGGTTTCTTTTACTTCTCCTTCACCTTGTTGCTCTGGCTCTGATAACTTGTTTATTATCTTCTTTCTTTGTTCTGCACACCTTTTCCTAGTGATTTGGCATTCCACAAGCTCTGCAGTTTGATCCACATGCAGGAAATTTCCTTCTGTCTGTGAACTCATGTGGTCGTCCACAGCTCTTGCATATCTTTCTCCCTTTCTGATTTGCATTCTTTTGTTGCTGTTTCACTGCATTAACCCTGCTGCCTTTCCCTTGACTTAACTGAAAGCCAGTAGGGCTGGGTGGTCAGTGTCATCTGTCTACTTGTGGTTCCATACGCTCTGCCAACATCTACAGCAGCAATATTGTGAGCTTCCCCTTCACAATGCATTCTTTTTGTACTTCAGGTTGTGCAGGGCCCCAAATGAGCTGATCTAATAGACTGTGTCCTTCAATTTGCATTTTACGGCGCATTTTTATATTTTGTTAGGAAATTGTCAACAGACTCATTTGATTCTTTCCTCAGGCCTTGAAATTCATATCAGTAGATCCGATTATTTAACTTTGGCTGTAGATGTGTGCCAATTTTTCAAAACATTTGTCTTGGTTTTTGCTGTCGTCTGCATTCAGCTCCCAGTTATTAAACAGATTTTCTCTCCTGCACTTTATAAAGCTACTGCATGTCACTCCGCATGTTTTATAACCTTCTCAATTATCTCTACGATATCATCAGCCTCCCAATTCATCATGGGCTGCAGCTGTGTGTTCATTGCGTGGACGCCATTTCACTCTCACATGATTCACTCAGTTTTTCTCTCTCTCTTTCTCTGGCACTAATTCAGACTGATCTTTCAATTTA
Organism: Carcharodon carcharias; assembly: GCF_017639515.1. Classification (NCBI taxonomy): domain Eukaryota; kingdom Metazoa; phylum Chordata; class Chondrichthyes; order Lamniformes; family Lamnidae; genus Carcharodon; species Carcharodon carcharias. Next base: position 115,564,394 of record NC_054469.1, on the reverse strand, counting down.
ATCAGCATTGAATTTGTTTAAAGTGTTTGGGTTTTTACTCACAGACAACTGCTGCCACCATGTTGTGTCTTCTGGATCCCATCAGTTAGAAATAATCATACTTTAGACTCAAAATGCTGAAGCTTCAGTGAGTGTATTTCTTTCTGCTGTCTACGTGGTTGGTAGACTGAATAGACTGATACATTGTTACCCAGCACATGACTGCAATGTGACACCCCGGGATATATATTCAAATAACAATTAGTTCCTCACTCTTTACGAATAACATAACAATATAACACAGGCCAAATGCAGGTTATATGGAGTTAGGTTATAGATCAGCCATGATTTCATTGAATAGTGGAACAGACTCCAGTGGCTAAACAGCTTACTCCTGTTTCAATGTTACAGAACATTAAAGCAATTGGTCGTGTGCAGTGAAAACATAAGTAGACAGTTTTTTTGTAAAAAAGCCAATAAAGGGGCAGTAACCTTTATGGAATTTTTGACCATTTTTCCACAGACGGGATTTAAATTTGAGTTGCTTTAAAATGTGTTTTTAAAACAAGTAAAATTCAAATGAAGCAGGGCTTTCAAGTATGAATCAGCTTTCAAACAGGGCATCCTGTAGACAATGCAGGTTAACTTAACATTGAGATAAAAGCAAAGAACTTTGGATGCTGGAAATCCAAAACAAAAACAGAAACAGAAATACCTGGAAAACTCAGCAGTCTGGCAGCATCGGCGGAGAAGAGCACAGTTGACGTTTCGAGTCCTCATGACCCTTCAATAGAACTGTTCTGTTGAAGGGTCATGAGGACTCAAAACGCCAACTGCGCTCTTCTCCGCTGATGCTGCCAGACCTACTGAGTTTTTCCAGGTATTTCTGTTTCTGTTTTTGAACTTGACATTGAGTCCACTCACTGCACTAATTCATTTCAACTCATCAAAAATGATAAGTTAGGTTGGTGGATTCCATTCTGGTCAGGAAGGGGAATTTAAATTGGATAAGATGCAGTTTGTTCTGCTGTTATTAGGAGACCGACAATAAGTACAGGGCATTATCAGAACACAGTTCAGTTTGTTGACATTTTCTCATGTTAGAAAATATATCCTGTGATAGGTGAGTCTCGTAATCTAACTTGCCACTTTCCCTGTTCTTAAAAAAACTTTGGCCATCTATCCTTGCATTATTCTGTTGGCCTGATTTTCTTTGCTGGTCCAATGTCTCAATGGCCAATTACTTCTCAAATTAGTCAGACATTTGTTTTCAATTTAAATGCTCCAGAGTATCACCTCTTCAGCAGATGCCTTAGAAGAAGAGGATTTCAATGGTGCAGTCTATAGAAAGCTAGATGGATACACACAATGAAGTGTTTGATGCATTGAAATGCCTTCCAAAAAGCCTGTGCTCAATGTCAAGGAACATGGAGTTCAGCACTGACTTGGTACAGTGCTTTTGCAGAGCTTGGACCCATCCTTTCCAAAGTGCAAGCAGTGGCCAATTCCTTTCAAACACTTGTGAATCCAACCATGATGCAATGTTTGATGGCTAATGTCACAGTTTCCATCGCAGCAGAAGCAGAAGCCAACCATCTTGGAAACTCAGACTGCTGCCATTATAGAATGGATTACAGCATGCAAATAGGCTTGCAGGATGTCACAGCAGTCCAGCAATCTGTCTTCATACAGGTTTGTAGGATTGCTGAGGTACCCCCTGGGGGCGTAGCAATACTTTCATAGTGCATGAGCCTTCAGTCTTCAAGAAAACAGCTTTCATCCTCCCACCCCAGCCACTCTGCCAGTGCCCTCACTGTTCACGTCAGCCAGCGAGCCCAGACGGCTGCCACCCATACCAAGATGCAGCTGGGCCGTCTAGGCTGAGAAATGCTCAAGGTCATCTTCAGTCTTCTCCACTAAAAGTCAGCAGCCTTTCAGCAGAAATGCTGCAGCCACTAAGGTACCACCGTGTAGCAGTACAAGGACAGGCAAAGGTTCAAGGAAGACAGGCACCAAGGAAATGCATAAGGGTAATTTGTTAACTTTCTTTATGCAATATGGCATGATTTCACTTATAAATTTGGTTTGAAATGTTTTATGTTGTAGCGGCTTTTATTTTTGCATCGTGGCCAAGAGGATGCAGTGATAATCATTGAAGGTTAGGTATGGGCCCGTTGGTGAATGGAGAAATTGGGGTTGAGGATACTAGAATCATACTCAGATAAGTTGTTCACAGAGAACCCAACAGAAATTGCCACCTTCCTTCCTCCTTGTGTTCCTGCTCTTCAGCTATTCATTGTATAACTGGTAGCAAGGTTGTGCCCTCACAATGGCAAGGTTGTGAAGCATGCAGCAGATCACCAAGAATCTTGACATCTACTTTGCTAACTACCACAGGGATCCTCCAGAACAGTCCAGGCAGCAGGAGCCAGTTTCAATATGTCAGTGGTCTTCAGTATCACATTTCATGTGGCAGCATGGTTTTCATTGTAAGCATGTTGCGCACTTGTGTGTGTCTTGTACACCAGAGTTATCAGCCATATCATTGGTGGATAGCCCTGGTCACTGAGTAACAACTCTTTAGTTTACTATGATTGCTCAAATGCAGTTGAATGCTGAAAACTAATGATAATTAATTGTTTAATGATTGCTAACTGGGCATTATTCTGCATGATTCACTGCCAACGGTCAAACACCAACTGGACACTGAGTGAGCCGAATATCTTTCAGTTCCAGTACATGATAGAGTTATCATGTGAAACCGGCAAAGTGATATGCGTGCAACAATGGCACCTTGCACTATGGGGAAGTCTGCAATCCGAGAGAAGCTGCATCCTCACTCCATATCTATTTCTTGCTGGCAAAGAAGAATGAAACGTAGTTTGCTCACATTATATAAAGAGCTTCAGTGACCTCCCTTAGGCAACAGTGGATGACAAACTCTGAGATATTGCAAATATCTCCAGCACCAGTAAGAAAAGAGCCAGATGCATAGTTCAGTGCCACTGTCATCTTCATAGCCACTGGCAATGCTGTCCTCAGCCTGCACTGAGGCTACAGTTGTGGCTACAGCAGGTGGCAGATTTCAGTAAGGTAATCTTTACTGAAACACAGACATCTCACTGAGGTTCAGGTAGGAGAATTGCTTCCTGAAAACTCAGGGTATGCATAGTCTCCTGCTGAGAGCATTTCTCCTCACCCTCCTTCCTTCCCCCCTGTCAACAGTTAGTCCTGCTCTGCATGGCCTCTGTTGATTCTCCCACTTCTCTTGTATTCCAGTGGGATTGTTAAATTTGGTACCCAACTCTGGAGTAACTGCTTCATGCAGAATCCTTGAAGTCAACAAAAATACTTCAACAACAACAACAAAAGCAAAAAGTACTTCTGCAACCCTGCTTCTTAAATATTTTTGTAACTTAAAACAACTGAAAGAAACACCAAACATTTGTAGAATCACAGCAACAGCCTGAAGAAATCAACCAGCAACTAATCTGTAAGCAGTTGATGAACCATTTAAATAGTGCCGGTTACATGTTTGAGTGTACAAGGTTAAGAGAGAGCGTTAACCTGGAGTGTGGAGCTCAAAAATGGCAATGCTGGCATCAAATCAGCTTTGCACAATAACTGACGTCATAATCTGCCTGCTTTGCATAATTCCAGTGGGTATTCGCTGCATCCTCACCTGTAGTATAAGGGTGTTTGGCAAAGCAAGGGTTAATGTGGGACTGGGGAACAGTACTGCCCACGGTGTGATGTAAACAGACACATGACCTCAGGCCAGGGTCAGTTGTGGACTGGACAGAGATCTGTGTAGAAGTAAGGAGTTAGGTCATAGCTTGGGCTATACCCTGTATATATGTACAAAGTTATGTGTTACCAATAAACTGTTAATGTTCAGCCTTACAAGCCTCTGAACTTCTTCATAAGACTGAATGAACATAACTTACAACACACAAAATCACCCTCACCCTCAGAGCATACAAACTTAAGAGTAAGGAAGCAGATAAGGCTAGAGGTTGCAAAAATGATCAAAGATCAGAACAATTGGCTTTGTATCTAAATGGATGTAATATTCATAACAAAACAGTTGAATTGAGAGTGCAAATGGAAATAAATGTGCATGATCTGATGGCCACGACCTGATGGCTGCAACATGACAAAGCTGGGACCTGAACATTCCAGGGTACATGACGTTTCGGAAGGACAAGAAGCTGAGAAAAGGTAGAGCTCTGTTAATTAAGGATGGCATTAGTACATTAGAGAGGGATGATCTTAGTTCCAAAGATTAAGATGTAGATTCAGTCTGGATAGAGATAAGAAATAGTAAAGTAGGAAGTCATTTGCGAGATTAGTTAGGATTAGGCTCCCTAGCAGTAACCACATTGTAGAACGGGGTATAAAGTAAGAAATAATGGGGGCTTGTGACAAAGATATGACAATAATCATGAGTGATTTTAATCTATATTTGATTGGGCTAATCAGATTGGCTAGGGTAGGCTGGAACATGAGCTCACAGAGTGTTTTCAGGACAGTTTCTTAGAGCGGCATCTTCTACAGCCAACCAATGTGCAGGCTATTCTAGATCTGATAATGTGCAAAGAGACAGCATTAATTAATTACATCATAGTAAAGGCACCCCTACGTAGCAATGATCATGATTGAATTTTGCATTCAGTTTGAGGGACAGAAGAGAAGATCTAAGACTCGTGTTTTGAACTTAAATAAGGGCAATATTGAGGGTATGAAGACAGAACTGGCTAAAGTAAACTGGGAAATTAGGTTAAGGGATAGGTCAGTAGAAATGTAGTGGCAGGTAATTAAGGTGATATTTCAAACCACTCAGCAAAGATACACTTCCGTGAGAAAGAAAGGGTCTATGGGAAGGACGCACCAGCTATGGCTAACTAAGGGAGTTAAAGATGGCATCAAATTGCAAAAAAAAGCATACAATTCCACAAAGATTGGTCAGATCAGAAGATTGGACAGAATATAAAGGACAACAAAGAATGACTCAAAGAATAATAAGGAGGGAGAAATTAGAGTATGAGAGAAAGCTAGCTAGAAATATAAAAACAGATAGTAAGAGTATCTAGAAGTATTTAAGAAGAAAATGAGCAAGTGAGTGCTTGTCCTCTAGAGAGTGTGTGTGCTGTCACAGTTCTGTGATTTTGTTTTTTCTGTGAAAATAAGGAAATGGTGGATAAATTGAACAAATATTTTACATCTGTCTTCACTGTAGAGGATACAAATAACATTCCAGAAATAATTGTGAATCAAGAGTTGAAAACTTAAAACAATTACAGTCACCAGGAAAAAGGTACTGAGAAAATTAATAGAACTAAAAGCAGACAAGTCCCCAGGTCATGGTGGACTTCATCCTAGGGTCTTCAAAGAAGTAGCTGTTGAAATAGTGGATGCATTGTTTTGATTTTCCAAAATTCCCTAGATTCTGGAAAAGTTCCATCAGATTGGAAAATAATGAATATAACTCCTCTATTCAAGAAAGGAGAGAGACAGAAAGCAGGAAACTACAGACCAGTTGGCTTAACATCTGTTATAGGATAAATGCTGAAATCTATTTTTAAGGAAGTTATAGCTGGCAACTTAGAAAATCTCAATGTAATTGGACAGAGCCAACATGGTTTTGTGAAAAGAAAATCATGCCTGACTAATTTATTAGAGTTCACATTTTCCCATATTATACTCCATTTACCAGATCTTTGCCACTCACTTAACCTATCTATATCTTTTTATAGCATCTTTATGTCCTCTTCACAAATTAATTTCCTACCTATCTTTCTGTCTTCAGCAAATTTGGCAACCATCCCTTCATCCAAATTATTTATATAAATTCTAAACAGTTGCGGTCCTAGCACTGATCCCTGTGGCACACCACTCGTTACATCTTACCAACCTGAAAGATCCCTTTATGCCTACTCTCTGCTTCCTGTTAGGCAGCCAATCTTCTATCCATGCCAATATATGTTACCCCCCTTTACCATGAGCTTTGATTTTCCGCAATAGTCTTTGATATGACACTTTATCAAATGCCTTCTGGAAGTCTAAGTACAGTACATCCAATGGTTCTCCTTTATCCATAGCACATGTTCCTCAAAGAAGTCCAATATGTTGCTTAAACATGATTTCCCTTTCACAAAACTATGTTGACTCTGCCTGATTACCTTGAAATTATCCAAACGCCCTGCTATAGCTTCTTTAATAATAGCTTCTAAAATTTACCCCCATGACAGATCTTAAGCTAACTAGCCTGCAGTTTCCCGTTTTCTGTCTCCCTCCCTTTTTGAATAATAGAGTTACATTTGCTATCTTCCAATCTAATGGGACCTTCCCCAAATCTAGGGAGTTTTGGAAAATTAAAACCAATGCATTAATGGATAAAGGGGATGTGGTGTTCTTAGCTCTCCAGAAGGTGTTTGACAAGCTGGCACATCAAAGGTTACTACACAAAATAAGAGCTCATGGTGTAGGGGGTAATATATTAGCATGGATAGAATGTTGGTTAGCTAACAGGAAAAATAGAGTAGGCATAAATGGGTCATTTTTGATTTGGCTATACGTAACGAATGGGGTGCCACTGGAATCAGTGCTGGGGCCTCAACTACTTACAATCTATATCAATGATTTGGATGAAGGACTGAATGTATAATTGCTAAATTTGTTGCTGACACAAAGATTGGTGGGAAAGTAAGTTGTGAAGAGGACATAGAGGTCTGCCTGCAAGGAATATAGATAGGTTATGTGAGTTGGCAAAAATATGGCAGATGGAGTATATTGTGAGAAAATGTGAACTTGTCTACTCTGGCAGGAAGAATAGAAAGGCAGCATATTATCTAAATGGAGAGAAATTGCAGAATGCTGCGGTACAGAGGGATCTGGGTGTCCTGGTACATGAATCACAAAAAATTATTATGCCATTGATTAGGAAGGCAAATTGAATGTTGGCATTTATTGCAAGGGGAATGGAATATAAAAGTAGGGAAGTTTTGCTCCAGTTGTACAGGGAATTGGTAAGACCGCATCTAGAACACTGTGTATATTTTGGTCTCCTTCTTTAAGAAACAATGTAATTGCATTAGAATTAGTTCAGAGAAGGTTCACTCAGCTTTATTCCTGGAACAAGGGGGTATCTTATGAGGAAAGGTTGGCCAGGTTGGGCCTGTACCCATTCGAGTTTAGGAGAACGAGAGGTGATCTTATTGAAAAGTATAAAATCCTGACAGGGCTTGACAAAGTGGATGCTGGAAGGATGCTTCCCTTTGTGGGACAGACTAGAACTAGGGGGCACATTTTAACAATAAGGGGTCTCCCACTTAAGGCAGAGATGAGAATTTTTTTCTCTCAGAGGATTGTGAGCCTGTGGAACTCTCTTCCCCAGAGAATGGTAGAGGCAGGATCATTGAATATTTATAAGGCAGAGGTAGATAGATCCTTGACTAACAATATAGGGGGTAGGCAGCAATGTGGCTTTGAGGCACAATCAGATCAGCCCTGATCTTTTTGAATGGCAGAGCAGGCTCAAGGGGCCGAATAGCCTACTTCTGTTCCTATTTCGTATGTTTATAAGTTCAAATATATGGTGTCTGGCACCATTGATCTATACTGTCCATGCTACAAACTCCTTTTGAAGTCTAATGGCACCGGTAGCTCCCCAATCCCCACCCCTGCCCCGAAAAAGGCAAACAAGCCCAATTCCTCAACAATAAAAACAAAAAATGCTGGAAAAACTCAGCAGGTCTGACAGCATTTCTGGAGAGAAAGACACAGAGTTAACGTTTCGCGTTCGTACTCTGCCTTTTTCTCCACAGATGCTGTTAGACCTGCTGGGTTTTTCCACCATTTTTTGTTTTTGTTTCAGATGTCCAGCATCCGCAGTATTTTGCCTTTAAGCCCAATTCCTCACCCAAGTCTTGCCCTGAATATCTGTAACAACTTTACCAACAGTTCTTCAACTTAGGACCAAGTTACCAAACCCGATCATTTCGGTCAACCCAAAAAAAACAATTGAAGTAGCTACCTTTCTAAAACAAAAAATAATAATTTGGGCGATGAACTGAACAAGTCGAGCTGTTGGTGGCTGCAGACAGACCTACACTAAGGACGCGTAGATTTCTCTGCTTAGCCTGGTTTCCTTTAATAAGCCCGCGCATATAATTAATTGCATGTAAAGAAATACAAACAGGAAAATATCTCAAAATTCACTGGTACTGGATCATGACTAGGGCCTGCCTGCTCTACTTCATCGCTGCCATTTCAACCGATTCGATCATTCCGCTAAACATGAGACTTCAGTTACTGACCTGTCAATCCGAGCTGAAGCTGCCAGTGAAAAGCCGCAGACAGATTAAAGCCTGGCTTCGCGGTACTTCCGTAATATTGTCCCTGTTCCAGGAAAGCAGGTTTTACAACAGGCCGCAGATCATTTCCTGCTGGCACGGTTTATTACCCTAGTGAACATCTAATAGCTTAAATCATAGCGACCAAGCAGCTCCAAATCCCGGAACCGACTCTGTTTCTAACTGTCACCATTTGGAACCTCATAGGTACGGGGTGCGCATGCTCACATTCCCTGGAGCTGCAGCTTCCTGACCCCTGACCCCGCGTTCTCCCCGCTGCACGAGCACCAGCTCCTCCGCGGGCTCATATTCGGAATCTCACCTCGACCGCGCCATTGGCTGCACCGTCGCGGGCACACGCACGTCACGGGCTCGTGAAGCTGAGGAAGACGGAGGGATGGAGCGTTTGGGGGTGGTGTAACCAAGTCAGTTACTGACTATGGTCATTATTGTCCTTTCTCCAATGTGGAAACTATTGCTTATTTGTTTTTCAACATTTTCTTAAACATCTGCCCACAAATATCCATGAGTGTGGTGAAGGGAGCTTGACATGCCAGTGTGGGGATTAGGACCGGAGCGTGCAGAGGTATTTCAGTCCCTGTTCTAAAGTCATAGGCTATAGTGGGCCTGCAAGGTACCGCCCTCTGGCGGCTTGGAAGCCATTTTCACTCGGGGCTGCCATGTTGTCTCATTGCTTTGTACTGTTGAGGTGCTACATTAAATTTTGACGTTTTAACTTCAAAACGGTATTGTGTATGTGCCAATCCAAAAGAAAACTCAATCTATAATAATAAAAACAGAAAAATCTGGAAAAGTAAGTCTGGCAACATCTGTGGAGAGAGAAACAGAGTTAACGTTTTAAGTCCATATGACTTCTTCAGAGTAAATTCAGCCTACTGGCATGGTGGAAGCATCAAAACATTTTCACACCCCCTCTACAAGGTAAATTGGTGAGCTGAAGTGGCACTTATACTTGGATATTGAGCTCTATTTAGTGCACAATATTACAATACTGTAAAAGTGGAAACTATGGCAGCCACGCATGAGGCATCAAAACAATGGTGCTTAGGAAAAATCAAGGCAGTCGATTCAATTGAGCATTGGCATCAGAACCTCATTTAAACTTTGACACTTGATCTCCACTTTGCCCCCTTTTTCAATGGCAGTTTCACATGGGAGAAGAGAACCATGGATTCAGGGACACAGAAGGCAGAGGGACATCTCCAGGATACACTGCCCAACAAAAAGTAAACTTATTGGACCTGATGCTAGGGCAGATAGTGAATTACTGCCCCATTATATCACGCAATCCATAATTAAAGCATCAACTTCACTCGCTTTGATATGGCGGACCATCCACCTACATTATGATTTCCAAGCCTCAAGTTGCCATCTCTTAGACCTGACTGACTTCAGATTGCAATCAGACTAGAGGCATAAATATCTATATCAACTGATGGCCTTCTTTGAGGAAAACCTGTTGCAGGAAGGTGGGCTCAGTCATCACGGTCGGCCTCTTGGCAAGTATGAAGAGTTGTTGCCATCATTGGATAAAGTAGTGGTTCTACATTAGCTTATATATCAATGATATCAATCATTGTCAACAATTTGGACTGGGGATTAAAGGTAATATTCATAAATTTGCAGATGACACAAAACTAGTTGGAAGTGCGAGTTGTGAGGAGAATGCAAAGACACTGCAAGGGGATTTAGAGAGGTTAAGCAAATGGACAAAAATTCGACAGATTGAATAACATGGAGAAATGTGAGGTTATCCACTTTGGTAGGAAAAACAAATACAGAGTACTTCTTAAAGAGGCTGGTAATGTTGAATTTCAATTGGGTGTCCTTGTTCATGAGTCACTGAAAGCTAACATGCAAGCACAGCAAGCAATTAAGAAGGCAAATTGTATGTTCACCTTTATTGCAAGGGGATTTGAGTATAGGAGTAAAGATGTCTTACTGCAATTTTATAGAGCTTTGGTACGACCACACCTGGAGTGTGCAGTTTTGGTCTTACCTAAGGAGAGTAGAGGGAGTGCAACAAAGGTTCCTAGGATGGAGGGATTGTCCTATGAGTAACGATTAAATAGATTGGGCCTTTATTTTCTGGCGTTTAGAAGAATGATAGATGATCTCATTCAAACATACACAATTCTCACAGTGCTCGACAGGGTAGATGCAGGAAGGATGTTTTCCCTCACTGGGACTTCTAGAACAAGAGGACATGGTCTGAGAATAAGGCGCAAGTCATTACGGACTGAGATAAGGAGGATTTTCTTCACTCAGAGGATGGTGAATCTTTGGAATTCTCTGCTCCAGAGAGCTGTGAAGTCTTAATCATTGAATATCTTCAAGACTGAAATTGATAGATTTCTACATATTAAAAACTTCACGAGATATGGGGATAGTGTAGGAAAAAGATGTTGGAGTAGAAGATCAGCCATGATCTCACTGAATGGCAGAGCAGACTCAATGGCCTATTCCTGCTTCTTTTTCATAAGTTGTTATGTTCTTACAACTCATTCACTCTTGTCTACCACGTCTAGAGAAACACAGATATGCATCAAACTCAGGTCATGCACCCTGACATCTGTTAAGCCAGAGATCTCCCAAGCCTTGTATTTGCTGTTAATTGACATTCACACATCTGCTGCTGCCAAGGCTCTCTGTGCTGTCGCTCCCTCCTTCCAGAAGCACTAGACCATTTCACCTTTGCCTAATAAAACTAGACTCCATAACTCCCCTCCCTCAAGCACATGATAGGTGTCTTACCTGTTATGTAAGCAAGCGGGCTGACCAGGTAAGCATTTTCTCAGCAAATGCAATTTCCTACCAGATCAAGACTGCCAATACATGGCTAAAACTCATAAGATAACTGCTGTCTTGGATGATAATAATAATTGTTCCGTTGTGGATGCTCATTTAGATAAAGCAGAAGAGGAACCTTCTGACGCCTTGTTAGAATCAGTTGCACCCCATGGAGAGATCAGTTAGTCACCCTTCTTAGGTATATTCTCTGAGCGCTATGCTATTTGAGTGACCGCAGACAGTGGTGCCACTGATAACATGATCCATGCTTTCACATCTATGAGACTCAGTGTCCAGTTATGAGTTCATCCCAATCTGCTCATTAGGCTGATGGTTCCTCTCCTTTATATGTTGTTGGTGAAACACACTTCTCTCTGTCCAGAGACCATCACAACCTTGTCTTTGAAAGCTTGATTGTGGCGAGCCTCGATGTTGAGGGACTTGTCGGCACTCTGTCCATGGAAACCAATGATGTGCCAATTCGACTGGCCTAACGCCTAGTGCGAGTTGGTGACTCCACCACCCATGTTAATGAATCTCATGCTTCTCCCAGTCCATCCAGAGTGAGGAGCCCATGTACTTTATACTCCCTAAAGGTCAATGACAATCTGGCCAGCGGATTTAATTGAGATGACCCTACTTGATGATCTTGCAGGCCTCATGACTTTTACAGTTGAACCACCCTCCCTTCAGGACCAAAGTGTAAAAAGCCAGCCAACACTTGGCCTCCACTACATATTTTGACTCGTGTTGCTGACAAGATTCACATCATGAGCCTCTCCCTTAAGCCACATGTCATGTTTCACGCTGAGCATTTTGCTTAGTTACGACCTGTCTTCACTGCCAGCAGCCAAGATTCTCAGCTTTCTCAGGATTCATTGACACAGCCACTTACCAAGCAATGCAAACATAATCACCATCAGCTGTTTTCAGAATCTGTTCCTATGGATTCAGATCACACCCTGCCTCAGCACACACATTCCCAGTTCTATGTGCTCTTTCAGGAGAATGATGACATCTTCCATCCAGCATTCCCAGGTTATGATGTCAGGGCTGGTACCTTCAAGGTTAATGTCAACATGGGCCCATACAATCTTCACAATGGAAGGGTCACCTCCAGCAGTGTGTCAGAGACAGAATTGTTGAGTTGAAACAAAAGTTTGATGACCTTTGTGATGACTGTCACTTTAAGATCAGTTCAACCATTGTGTAGCTAGCGCGGGGCAATAAATTCTGGGGGAGGAATTCCCTAGAAAATGGTTCTTTGAGGGGCTGACTAGATACAAGCAGCCACAGAAGTTCTAGTGTAATAAAGTTTGTTTCATTTGACTAAGAAGCTTCCCAGAGCGTGTTTCTACATTTGGCGACAAGGAAAAGGTATCCTGGCACTGTCTCCCGTCTGCATCTGTGAGTATCGTGTTTAAACGGCGACTGTGAATAAGAAATTATATTACTCAGCAAGATGGCTCTTTTCAGCCGAATAGACCCATTCGACTCCTCTGCAGGGAAATGTGGTCAATACGTCAGCGCCTTGGATTCTACTTTCAAGCAAATGAAATAAGGGACGAAGGGAAACATAAGGCGATCCTCCTGAGTTTTTGTAGAAGCCAGACTTACAGTATGATCTGCAGCCTTACCGCTCCAAGCACACCTGACTCCAAATCATTCGCTGAGATAATGGATCTACTTAAGGGTCATTTCCAACCGAAAACTTCAGTCATAATGCAACGTTTTAGTTTAATTCACGAGTGAGAGCCCTGGAGGAAATTAATCGCGAAGTACATTGCGGAATTCAAACAATTATCAGAGCATTGCAATTCTGGTACAACCCTAAGTGATATGCTGCAGATTTGATGAGTCTGTGGTGTGTGTACAATGTCAGTTGATAGCGGAAGTTGTTACCGATTTCAAACACGTTGTGGAAACTGTGCTCACTATGGAAATCTCTGAGGCAGATGCATTGGAACTGCAGGGTGTGCAAAGTGGCACCGTACACCAATTAGGGTGGGAACCAGCAGCCAGCAGTGGTGCCACATTGGCCAAGGCCACTGGAAAGAGGGAAGCAGTTCCAGTAAGCTACAGAACTAAAAGATACAGTGGAGGCAGTCAGGCAGTAATTCCTAAGGTCCAATGTTATCGATGTGCGAGTAACCACACCCTGAATCTTATTGATTTAAGGAGGCTGAGTGCCATTATTGTGGCAAAAAAGGACACCTGAGGAGACAATGCAAGGCTAGGTCCAGGCAGCTGAATAGTCAATCCAACAAGATGTTAGAAGTACACAGAGTGGAAGATCCTGGTACCAATAAGTCTGATATTTACTCTCTTTTCAATCTCAAGGATGTTGAGCCAGACCCAATCACCGTAACACCGTAACCTCTATATTGTAAGTAGATAAAGGTGCATCAGTCACTTGATGGGCGTGCACACATTCCAGTATTTGAGAGGGAGTGCCCAGCCTTTAAATTTAAAGATCACTTCAGCCAAGCTGAAAACATACATTGGAGAAGAAATAAAGTTGAGGGGTACCACCATTGTACCTGTAAGCTATGGACAGCAGTCTGCCCAGCTACCTATCATAGTAGTAATGGGTGATGGACCAAACCTCCTGGGCTGGGACTGGCTCAAGGAAATAAAGCTAAATTGGGCTGACCTTTTCCAGTTGAGGGCAGGGGGATTGTCAGAATTGTTAAGAAAATATGACAGTGTCTTCTGGGACGAGTTAGGCAAAATTAAGGCTTACAAGCCAAAATCTACATGGATCTGGAAACCACTCCCCGATTTTTCAGAGCTGGACTGGTACCATTGCCCTGCGTGAGAAAGTGGATGCTGAATTAAAGAGGTTAGAAGAACTAGGTATTATCCAGACAGTTCAGTTTTTGGAATGGGCTGCATCCATCATCCCTGTCTTGAAACCCTACAAGACTATCCACATTTACAGTGATTACAAACAAACCGTCAATCAGCCCAGAAAGCTGGACAAGTGTCCTCTTCCACATATTGAAGATTTTTATGCAAAACTGGCCAGGAACCAGTCACATATCAGTCACGCCTACCAACAGCTTGAGTTGGTCGACAGTTCCCTAGGATATGTCACGATAAACACCCACCTTTTTCAGAACACGCCTTTTGGTGTCTTGTCAGCATGTGCAATATTCCAACGCAGAATGGAGAGCCTACTACAGGGATTGTCACAGGTTGTGGTATACCTCGATGATGTGCCCATCACTGGGGCCACAGGCTGAACATCTGGCAAATTTAGAAGAGGTGTTAAAAAGATTTCAGGAGGCTGGAGTCCACCTCAAGAAAGAAAAATGCACTTTTCAAGCCAATGAGGTGACTTACCTGGGACACAGGATCAATGCTCAAGGGCTACACCCTGTCAAGGAGAAAGTCAGGGCCATAAAAGAAGCGCCTTCCCCATAAAGTGTCTGAACTTAAATCATTTCTAGGAATAGTTAGTTCTTATGGGCTGTTTTTGCCAAATCTATCCACTGTGCTGACCTCCTTTCAAGCCCTACTAAAGAAGCACCACTGCAGGTCTTGGGGAACTCCATTAGGAAACGGCTTTCAATGAGGTGAAGCAATTGCTGCAGTCTTCAAGCCAATATGTACACTTTGACCCATCGAAGGAACTAATGCTGATATGTGATGCCTCTCCATTTGGCACTGGGGCAGTGTTGCCCGATGAAATGGTTGACGGCTCGGAAAGACCAATAGGATATGTGTCAAGAGCACTACCAGTAGCTGAAAGAGGCTATTCATAAGTCAAAAAAGAGAGTCTATCAATGGTTTTTGGCATCAAAAAGTTCTATCAATATCTACATGGGAGACATTTTACTATTGTTTTGGACCACAAGCTACTGTTGGGCCTTTTTAAGGAGGACAAGGCTGTTCCACCAGTAGCTTCTGCGAGGATTCAGAAGTGGGCATTGATCCTGGCCACATATGAATGCACTTTCAAACATTGACCATATTGTGATTGCGGATGCCCTGAGTCACCTGCCCTTGAGAGAAAACATTACATCTACACCTAATCCTCAAGAAATTGTCATGGCCTTAAAC
The DNA here is from genome assembly GCF_017639515.1 of Carcharodon carcharias. NCBI lineage: Eukaryota > Metazoa > Chordata > Chondrichthyes > Lamniformes > Lamnidae > Carcharodon > Carcharodon carcharias. Next base: position 115,549,185 of record NC_054469.1, on the reverse strand, counting down.
TTTTTGGATATGCTACCAATCTGTGCGAAACAAATCAAAACCTGGACCACTCGGGATCCACTGTTATCCAGAGTGCTTACAGGATGGGGAAATGAGGTAGTTTCAGAGGACATGAAACCCTACTCCATCCATAAACATGAACTTAGTTGTCAAGATTGTGCTATGGGGAGCGTGAGTGGTCGTTCCTGTGCCAAGTAGGGAGCTACCCCTGATGGACCTACATGGTGGCCTCCCTGGTATCTCGAAAATGAGAATGCTAGCCAGGTGTTATGTATGATGGCCTGGAATTGACACTGATATTGAAAGCCTGGTAAGGCACTGCAAACAGTGCCAATAGCATCAAAACCTGCCAACCACAGCTCCAATACACCCTTGGAAATGGCCTGGCCAGCCATGGGCCCGCATCCATATCGATTATGTAGGACCATTTATGGGTACGATGTTTCTCCTTGTAATTGATGTACACCCTAAGTGGATAGAAATTTTTGAGGTAAAGACATCGATGGAGACCATCGAAAAGCTGCAACCTGTTTTGCAGCTCATGGTTTGCCTGAAGTAATTGTATCCAATTATGGGGCAGTGTTCACAAGTACAGAGTTTTAAAACTTCACCACTCTCAATGGTATAAAACACATAAAGACAGTGTCCTACCACATAGCATCGAACGGCTTAGCCAAGAGAGCCGTCCAAACTTTTAAATCTGGCATGAAAAAGCTATCAGGTGGAATTTTAGCAAAAAGGGTCTCATCTTTTCTGCTGAGTTACCATACCACCCCACACACAATGACAGGTGTTCCTCCTGCTGAACTGTTAGTCGTCATCTCAGGATGAGGTTAAGTCTTGTGTTTCCAAATTTGTAGGGGAGGGTAGAGTCAAGTCAGTGCAACCAGAAGACATGATTTTCACAGTAGAGCTAGGAAGTTCTTGACTAATGAAAATGTGTACGTGAAAAACTTCGGTAGTGGTCCTAGGCGGATTCCCAGATGGGTAGTCTCTGAGACCAGACCTCTTTGCTATCAAGTAAGGATCGTCAGAAGCACGTTGACCACTTGAGGGGTAGAAAGGCACTCCTGCACTCAGTATTACCACTGAGTGTTGGCCAACCTGTGTGCACCGAAGATTCTGGTTGACCTGTAATAAACGTCAAGGACATCCCTGTGCAAGTTAATGATAATGAATTGTCTGTACCAAAGAAAGTACCCATTAGTATAGTTCTGGAAAATGTCGATCCAGTAGAAGCCTCACAACCTGTTGAACTACACTGCTCAATGCGAATTCGAAAACCATTCCAAAGACTTAATTTATAACCATGAGCTCTATCGTATGTATTATGTAATTGAAGTCCGGGGTAACCATATATGACGTTTGTAATTATTTCTAGAATTCAGAAAATTCTTGGTTCAATTGTATGAAGTAGTTGTTAACTGAAAAGATTTACAAAAGAGTTAAGGGGGGAGGGATGTGATGACTGTCACTTTAAGATCAGTTCAGCTAAGTAGGATCATGTGATTTGGTCAACCAATGTGTAGCTAGCGTGGGATTAAATTCTAGGGGAGGAGTTCCCTACAAAATGGTTGTATGAGGGGCTGGCTAGATACAAGCAGCCACAGAAGCTCTTGTGTAAATGAAGTTTGTCTTGTTTGTCTAAGAAGCCTCCCAGAGCATGTTTCTGCAACCTTGAAAGCCTCAGAGTCTTTGCTCGAGCTGAAGATGTGGGGATCACTGTGGAATACCATAATTTCTAATGAAGAAGTTTGAATGGGGGTTTTCGACTTGTCACAGCATTCGCTGATATTGGGTGCTACAGTAAGTTGCAACCTCATTCATGTCAGATGTTGACTCAACTTTATGCAAGATTTCCCAGTGGAAACATATTGGGCTGAATTTTACGAGTGGGCGTATTGCTCGCCTGCCCCGGAAGAAATGTCGGTCCCGACCCAACTGACGTTAAACAAGCCCACCCCACAGCGATAACATGTTCCAGGTGACTTTAAGGAGGTGAGGGTGGGACTTCACAATGGAATATGTTTAGCATCTCCATGAGCCTTATTATCATCTTTTCCTGCAATACTTCCTCTGAACAACAAATCACTATCCCATATCATTAAGGATTGACCAGCTCCTATGTCTCTTAATTTTTAAAAAATCTTTACCTTCTCCTCCCTGTAGAGATGGAAAGACTACCCTTCACATACAAAATATTTAAACATTTTTGCAACCTGCTCTTCAGAACTCCCATGGGTACATTGTGAACGTATTCTACCTCATTAGCTATTATTGATTCTTCCTGCTTTACCTGTACACAAACCACTGGTTTTTCCTGTGCCTGGACTTCAGAACCCACAGTACTTTTATTTCCAGAACTTTTCTGCATTCCAATTATTTCAACCGATTTTCCACGTAACATCCAACACATTGACTTGTGTGCCCAACCTTATCACAATGAAAATACCTCAATTTTCGAGTGCCACTTCTTCCCTCAGCACCTTCCTTTTTAATCTGACAAAAAACTTCCTGAGGACTTCCAACTATTCCTTCTTTTCCCTGACTACTTAACTTCCTTTCATCTTCCTACTTTCTATATTTCTCTGATTTAAATGGGTGATGAAAAGAAAGTTTAGACCTATGAACTAACTCATAATCAATAAGTATCTCTGCTGCTTGTCTCACTGTTTTAACCCCCTGTTCCTCCATGAGTTCTCACTACCGAAGGAATTCAATCTTTAAATTCTTCCAAAAGAATTATTTCTCTAAAAGTTGCATATGTCACCTCTATATTTAATGTCCATATACACTGGTCAAAATTGCTTTGTTTTACTTCCTCAAACTCAATATAAGTTTGAACAGGCTGTTTCCCTATATTCCTAAACTTCTACCTGTACGCCTCAGGAACCAACTCATGCACTCAAAATAGCCTGTTTTACTGCATCATAATCCACCGATAATTCTTCTAACTGTGAAGCATAAACCTCATGAGCTCTACTCACTAACCTAGACTGTGAAAGCAACGTCCAGATTTCTTGTGGCCATTTCATCTGCTTAGCTACCTTCTCAAGTGAGATCAAGAACGTCTCTACATCTCTTTCTTCAAACTTTGGAAAAGCTTGTACAAAATTAAACATCTCTCCATTGGGCTTTAGATTGGAAGTAGTTGTTTCCACATCAGAAATACTCTCTCTTTTTCCTTTTCAGCTGTCCTTACCTGATCTGGCCTACATGTGACTCTGGACCCATGCCAATGTGGTTGACACTTAAATGCCATCTGAATAAGGGCAATTAGGGATGGGCAACAAATGCTGGCCTAGCAGTGATGCCTACATCCCATGAATGAATTTTAAAAAATCAGAACCTCCTTCAGCATTTCTCTTTTTTAACTTCCAGCTTTTAAAGCTGATATTCTCTCTTTTCTCCTTCTCCCTTTCCTCCACTGCTACTTTCTCCTTCTGGAGGTCAAGTTTTTGCATTTCCATTTCTCTTTGAAATACTCCCTTTCCTTTTCTTTTTCTGTTACCTCTAATTCCAGATTATTTTCATTTCCTTTGCTTGTTCAAGTTCAAGTTTCTCAATTTATAACTGAAGTCTTACTACCTCCAGCTGTGACTCATTGGTGTCACATATCCCTCCCAACTTCAAATGCTGTTCTATCATTTCAACTATGTCTGCTTTCTTTGCCACTATAGGTAACCTCAACTGCAACTTCACCACCAATTCTGTTAACTTACCCTTGGATACTTTTTGTAACCCCATCAGAGTTATATCTTCTACTTCCAAAAATGTTTTAGCCATGGATACAGCCATTTTTTACAGTCTCACCACTTTAAAATCCTTCATACTAACTCCCGAGTTCAACCTACTCATAGCCTTAAGATTCACCAACTTCAAACCAATCATGGAATTTCAAATATCCCACAAAGAGCCCAAATTTTGTTATGACGTGGCAGATGATGTGTGCAAGGCAGACCAAATCCACATGGGAATCTTAGTCCCACTACCACAACGGTTTTGCAATTTGTATTTATTATGAGAAGATCCACAAGGGAAACTTAGTCCCATTACTGCAATGGTTTTGCAATTTTTATTTATTATGAAAAGATGTGTGCACTGAATCCAGAAGTAATGAGTCCACCAAGGCCTTTAGAGATTTTTAAAAATTAAATTAAAATATTTATTAACAAAATAAAAGAATTCAAGTACATATAAAAGACTACAATTACTTAATACTATAACAAATCCTAAAATTCCTAAAGTCCAAAATAGATTTTAGATTTAAAAACAAAACCAGCAAGTTAACTTGACAGTGGAATTCCAAATGGCTTTCTCCAACTTCAGTTACCGGAAATAACAGACTTATGCACAAATGGCTGGAGGCTTCTTGAAGGCTGTTTCACACAATCCTGTTAGATCTTACATGGCCCTCTCCCCACATAGCCTTTCATTCTCCTTTATATATGTTTCTCTCTCTTTAATATGTTCTTAATATGTAAATTCCATTGTTCACATGTCTTTGGAACAGTACCTTTCCCCTAATATAAAAACTGTCATGCTGCCAATATTGTCAATAACCTTTGGGAAAAATAAACACAGTCCTTAGCCTTGCTTATCTGGCTAGTTGTAAACAGACTAACATCCCTTTGAAATCCAAACAAACCCTTCATCTCTTACATGCTAAGCCTGCATCTATGTTTACTCACTGGCATTTCAAGCACGTTTCTACACCTCGATTCTCTTGATAGTTCTAAGCTTGCAGTCTACCTGGATCTAAATGTAATTAAATCACACAGACAGAACCAACTATACTCACGCCCATAAACCTACTTAACGATAAACCAGAAAAATATTATGAAAATGTTTGTAGTTTCATAATAATATGCTGCACATTGTTTATGGCTTTAACGTCTTTTCCACAATGGGACACCCAAAACTGCACACATTGATCTAACTGTTGCCTAGCTATTTTCCTATACAATTTCTTTGCTCTTATACTCTTAAATTCCAATTTATAAAGCCATTATTGCTAGGTTGCATTAGATGTATTTTTTATGTGAAGCACTTTTCCGGTGTCAGAGGTAAGTTTAATTGCAGCTCGAACACATGCCCTGCTCTCATGTGACCATGCATCACAAGCATATAAAGAACTGTAGGATTATCTGAGTACTGTGCATGGCCCAGCAGGAAATATTGTAATGGATTGAGAGGAAGCATACTTTGTCATGCATTGTCATGCATACTTGGCCCATCGACTTGTTATGAGGAATGCTGATTTGCTACATTCTTTCAGACATGAGTGGCTGGTTCTGGCTGGAACAAAGATCACCTCACAGAAAAGATAGATACTGTATAACATTAATCTGGACCTGTGGTCTCCTGACTAGTTTCAATGTCCTGCAGAGAGGAACTTTCCAGGTTTTTCTCGCCCTAATGGGACTGGACTTTTAACTGTTTTTTTCACTTTTCCCAGGAAGCCTTTCAGGTGAAGGGGGGAGTGTATTATCAAGGTCAATTGGCTAGTTAACAAGCTCAGTTTGCCATTGATTTAAATATTTAAATATGGCAGGCAGGCTGCTGATTTCAGTGCCTGCCCAACTACCATGTTGTGGGGGTAAGATCAGGGGTGAGTGGGAAGTTGGTGGGCTGGGCACCCACCCTATTTTACATGCCTCCCACCAACACGCCTGGCAGGGGCATGTAAAATCCAGCCCCTGATTTGTGTTTTATAGATCTTAGAAAGACTTTGGGGATCCAGGAGCTAGGCTCACTAAGCTGATTCCTGAGACGAGGGGTTTGTCTTATTTGGAAAGATTGATCAGGTTGGGCCGATTCTTATTGGAGTTTAGAAGAATGAGAGATGATGTTATTGAAGCATATAGGATTATGAGGGAGCTTGACAGGGTAGATGCTAAGAGGATGTTTCCCCTCATGGGGGCACATTTAAAACGGTTGTTAGTATTTGGAATTCTCTTCTCCAGCAAGTAGTGGAGGATGGGTCACTGAATATATTCAAGGCTAAATTGGGCAGATTGTTGATTGACAAAGGAGTCAAGGGTTATGGGGGCAGACAGAAGAGTGGAATTAAGGGCGCAATCAGATCAACAATAATCTTATTGAATGGCAGGGCAGGTTCAAGGGGTCAAATTAGTTTGAGTACTTTTTAAGTCTCTCCACTTGCTATTATTTTTTCCTGCTTAGCTTGATGCTCCAATGTCAATAGCAGACCATGTTTCTAACTCATCTGATACAACATTAAAAGAGATATCAATCTTAGCAACAGATTCACAAAAAGTAATGTTATTTGACGTCACCCAGTCTTTCCTGTAAAAGTTTCAGCAGCCTTTTCTGAAACCACTGGAGACAAAAATACCTTATCCCCAGCTAAGTCATTTCTGGCATGTGTGTTCCACCTGAAGGCAGGTCTTTGGCTCATTGTCTGCTGATGCTTCATTCTGAACTCTTGGCAGTTTTTGTCAGTGGTGGCTTGCCATTGCCTTCCACCCTCAGGGGAAGGGTGAGGAGGCAGGACCCAAGTCTACCTCAGTGAGAACGGGAACTAAACTCATGCTTTTGGCATTATTTTGAGTCATTCACTAGCCATCTAGCCAACAGAGGTAATTGGCCCACCTAAGTCATTTCCTAACAAAATATTCACACCCTCAATAGGGAAATTAAGAATGACACCAACAGTAACAGGACCAGTGACTAGGTCACATTTTAAATTAACCTTATACAAGATAATGGGTAAATGACTTCCATGAATTCCCTGCACTAATACCTTTACATTCAGTGAACTATCTGTAGAGAAATTCATGTCACTTGCCAACTGACCGTGTCACCCCAGTATCTCTAAGGATAACAATTGACTAGCCTGCCTTACCAGACAAAGGTGGGGACTCTTTACCTTCAAACAGAAAACTTCTAGAAGTTCCTACACTTTGATTCACTCTACCAGTAAATATGGAAGAAACTACCTGCTTATTGTGAGCTTTACCCTCTAGCACAATACTTTTTAGAGGGACACCGTATGAATGTACAAATATTACTCTTGGTCGTTTGGTAGTACAGAACTTGAGTATTGCTGAAAAAAGACATTTTGCCAAAGCTTTTTGTCTTGCACTCATCAGGACAATTGTAAGATACCAATGTCTACTGCAAGCCTACTTTCACTGGTTAATACATGCGTTGGGATTCTCACAGTTCCACGCGCTATAAGATTGGCCTCATCAGCAACTTCGCAGATAGGGCCCAAGCATTTGCTCTCCTTGCCTGACGCTGAAATCAACGACATTCTGCGGGATAATGGTTACCCTGATCAGATCATTTCGCGCTGTTTATTGCGCAAACTCATGAACAGGCCTAAGGTCATCACTTTCGGCCCTGAAAAATGCCCAGATTACCCTGGAAGGGAAAGGTATCTCAAACGTTTGAGCAGCAGGTGAAGCTAGCTATTTCACACTGCTACTATGCAGCAGCAATACGAGAGGTATTCGCCACTAATAGGATGCTACCGTCAAGCCAAAAAGATGTCCTGCCTATCACACAAATAAGTAATGTGGTATATGAATTTCACTGCCAGTGTGATGCTAGGCATGTAGGCCATATGTCCCAAAGAGTGGCGGATTGTATCAAACAGCATATCCCTTCCGCTGTTTGCAACAGGCAAGGTACAGACCATAGCCAACCAGCAATGCTTGCAAAACTCAAAACACAGTGTCCAATATTAAGTGTGATTCCACAATTGGACAACATTTGCTAAATAATCCTCAGTGTGCTAAAAATTATGCTGACAACCAATTTAAGATTGTCAGTTGGGCTTGCAGTGTGGTGCATTTGTGTGTACTGGAAACTACGTATGTTAATACACAGGGCCCAGTTTTTTGCAGACAGAACATGTGCACACATTGCACCTGTTTTAGCTAAACAAAATAAGTGATAGCCATTTACTGGTTCTTTCCTCAGGACAATGTCTTGATCAATCAAAGCCAAGCTGCCTAGTTTAAAATTCAAACAATGCTTGGCAGTTAACGTCAGTCAGCAGTAACTGGTGCATTCCCCATGGCAACACTACCAATCAGTGTCCAATGCCAACCAATCAGCACTCTCTTCTCATATAGTATAAAGTTATTGCTTCCCCTGACATTGGTATTCTTGTGATTGCCCTGATGAGTGAAAGACGAAAAGCTTTGACAAAATGTCTTTTTTCAACAATACTCAAATACTGCAGTCCTGTTTTCCCTCTTCCAAAATTCAGCCTTCACATGTTCATTTTGTGTTAAGAATAGCATGTCAATCCCCTCTAACCAAACTTATCCTCCAAACTTTTTAATCTGAGGAGCGCCTGTCTGCACACTGGCCATCTTTATCACTAGAATCAGTTTTCTATGCTATCAAACTATTGGGAAGGTGTTGGTTACAGAACAGTATATCTTAAAGAAGTCTCTGTAGTCTTTGTTAGGTTAACTGTAAGTCTTTATTAAGAACTCTATTAGAACTATTTACACATATATATAATAAAGGATACAAGCTTGGAGCTGCCTCCATGCATAGATCTCTACATGTCTCTGGGTCTCAGTCATTTCCTTCTTACATCACTGTGTGGGTGGCACTGTACCCAATCCCACATTAATCCTATATGTGCCAGACCCTTATATTGTGAGAATATTTTTTTTTTACATTTTTGGGGAATATTATGTTATTCTGTGAAGAAGGCTGTGTGTCTGTGTGTAAATGATTTAATTAAGCTGGGAAAAGGTGACTAGAGACATGTTGTTTGGGAGGTTAAGACTTGAAGCGATAGAGGTGTTAGATTTGCATTTGCAATGAGATATTATGGTTGGTTTGATGTACAAGTAAATAGGCTGGATCTAACATTTGCATGTTTAGATAAGTTGAGAGTTCTTTGGAATATCAAAAGGAAGTCAGGGTTACCAAAAAAAATGTTTGTATCGTACAGGAGTTCCATGGGTAAACAGAAGAAGGTATATTATATTTTATTGACCTGAAAGCAGAGACAAAATTGAAATATGAAAGATTTTATATTTGGAAGGACTTGAATTTCAAAGAGATGTGAGAACAATGGAACCTGAGATGAAAGGGGTGGGGTGGGGGAAGGTATTTTAGAGTTGCAGTGGAGAGCTTAGAGGTTGGCTATTGGTAGTTAGCTGTTGGCTGTTGGCGATGTAAGGAAGATCTCCTGGAAACAGCTCTAGGCTGAGAGAAGATGCAGTTTGAATCAGACATCCAGTCAAGCCAGAAAAGTCTTGGGCTGCAAAAAGCAGCCATGTTCTGAAGTCTTGGCTTTCCACAGCAGTGTGGAAGAGAGTTTAAGAGATCATGTGGTATGCCTTTATTAAAGCTACAGCAGTTTTCCTTGGATAATATTACTGGATTTTTATAGTTAAACATCTATAGGGAGTGTTTCCTGGAAGGTGTTTATTTGTGGGTCTGACCAAGTAGAGAGCCTTTTGGGGGAATGTTTTGTAAGACTAATTTTAACTCTGTAAGTGTAATCTTGCTTAAGTTTTTTTTCTTCTTGTTAATAAAACTTTTACTTTTAGTTTTTAAAATCCCAAAAGTGTTACTGGATTTCTTGCTGCTAAGATCAATACATTTTCTTCTCATTTTCAGAAAATAAAAAAAGGGTATGCCTGTAAGCCTATTTTCCCCTGGGATTTGGATTGCTCAGCAATTAACATCTGCTGTGTCATAACATACTACAGCAGGTAGGAGTGACCACCGCACAGTTGTTGAGATGAAGTCCCGCCTTCATATTGAGGATACCTTCCATCATGGTGTGTGGCACTACCACCATGCTAAATGGGATAGATTTTGAAAAGATCTTGCAGCTCAAGACTGGGCATTCATGAGGCACTGTAGGCAACCAACATCAGCAGAATTGTACTCAAACACAACCTGTAACCTCATGGCCTGGTATATCCCCCACTCTACCATTACCATCAAGCCAGGGGATCAACGCTGGTTCAATGAAAAGTGCAGGAGGGCATGCCTGGAGCAGCACCAGGCAAACATAAAAATAAGATGTCAATCTGGTGAAGCTTTAACACAGGACTACTTGTGTGCCAAATAGCATAAGCAGCAAGTGATAGACAGGGCCAAGCAATCCCACAACCAATGGATCAAATCTAAGCTCTGCACTCCTGCAATATCCAGTCGTGAATGGTGGTAGACAATTAAACAACTCACTGAAGGAGGACGCCCCACAAATAGCCCCTTCCTCAATGATGGCGGAGCCCAGCACATCAGTGCAAAAGATAAGGCTGAAGCATTTGCTACAAACTTCAGCCAGAAGTGCCAAGTCGATGGTCCACCTTAGCCTCCTCCAGAGGTCCCCAGTATCACAGATGCCAGTCTTCAGCCAATTCAGTTCACTCCACATGATATCAAGAAATGGCTGAAGGCACTGGAGACTGCAAAGGCTATAGGCCATGATAACATTCCGGCAATAGTACTGAAGACTTGTGCTCCAGAACTTGCTGCGGCCCTAGCCAAGTTGTTCCAGTACAGCTACAAAACTGGCATCCACCCGGCTGTGTGGAAAATTGCCCAGGTATGTCCTGGACACAAAAAGTAGGACAAATCCAACCCGGCCAATGACCTCCCCATCAGTCTGCTCTCCAACATCAGTAAAGTAATGGGAGGGTCATCAATAGTCCTATCGAGCAGCACTTGCTTAGCAATAATCTGCTCACTGCTGCTCAGTTTGGGTTCTGCCAGGGCCACTCAGCACCTGACCTCATTACAGCCTTGGTTGAAACGTGGACCAAAGAGCTGAACTCCTGAGGTGAGGTGAGAGTGAGTGCCCTTGGTATCAAGGCAGCATTTGACCAAGTGTGGCATTAAGGAACCCTAGCAAAACTGGAGTCAATGGGAATCAGGGGGAAAACTCTCCGCTGGTTGGAGTCATACCTAGCACAAAGGAAGATGGTTGTGGTTGTTAGAGGTCAGTCATCTCAGCTCCAGGACATCACTGCAGGAGTTCCTCAGGGTGGTGCCCTCAGCCTAACCATCTTTAGCTGCTTCATCAATGACCTTCCTTCTGTCATAAGGGCCGAAGTGGAAATGTTCACTGATGATTGCACAATGTTCAGCACCATTCGAAACTCCCCAGATACTGAAGCAGTTCATGTCCAAATGCAGCAAGACCTGGACAATATCCAAGCTTAGGCTGACAAGTGGCAAGTAACATTCATGCCACACAAGTGCCAGGCAATGACCATTTCCAACAAGAGAGAACCTAACCATCGCCCTTTGATGTTCAATGGCATTACCATCTCTGAATCCCCCACTATCAAAACCCTGGGGATTACCATTGACCAGAAACTGAACTGGACTAGCCATATAAATACTGTGGCTACAACAGCAGGTCAGAGGCAAGGAATCCTGTGACATGTAACTCACCACCTGACTCCCCAAAGTCTGTCCACTATGTGCAAGGCACAAGTCAGGAGTGTGATGGAATACTCCCCACTTGCCTGGATGAGAGCAGCTCCCACAACACTCAAGAAGATTGACATAATCCAAGACAAAGCAGCCGCTTGATTAGCACCACATCCACAAACATTCACTCCCTCTACCACTGACGCACAGTAGCAGCAGCATGTACCATCTACAAGATGCATTGCAGGAATTCACCAAGGCTCCTTCAACAGCACCTTCCAAACCCATGAACACTGCCAGCTAGAAGGACAAGGACAGCAGGTGGATGGGAACACCACCACCTGGAAGTTCCCTTTCAAGTCACTCACCGTCTTGACTTGGAAATATATTGCCATTTCTTCACTGTCACTGGGTTAAAATCTTGGAACTCCCTTCCTAACAGCACTGTGGGTGCACCTACACCACATAGACCGCAGTGGTTCAAGAAGGCAGCTCACCACCACCGTCTCAAGGGCAACTAGGGATGAGCAATAAATGCTGGCCCAGCCAGCGAAGCCCACATCCTGTGAATGAATTAAAAAAACCTCATCTTTTTGAGTTTCTAAACTGGGGCCTGTTACTAATAGGGTTATGAGTCAATTTGTAATCATTTGTCACTAATACAGCTTCCTTCATTTTATGAACTTTATGTTCTTCCAGGTGGGACTTTATTCCTAATGTTACAGTATTTTGGAATTCTTCCACAAGAATCACTTCCCTAAGATTGTCAAAACTTGTTCAGCCTTCGTTAACCTGTACTGCCTATCAAACACCGTTTTCTTCCGTCTAGCAATTTTCACAAAGGTCTGACCTTGCTTTCTTTTCGAATCTCTAAATTTCTGTCTGTAGGCCTCTGGTGCCAACTCATAGGCATTGAGAGCAGTGGAAAACCAGGGGATTGGGAAGCCTACAAAGACCAACAGAGGACAACTAAAAAAAAAATAAGGAGGGAGAAGATTAAATATGAGGGTAACATAGCCAGTAATATAAAAGAAGATTGCAAGAGTTTTTCTTAGGTATACAAAGGGTAAGAGAGAGTGGACATTAGGCTGCTGGAAAATGACACTGGAGAAGTAGTAGTGGGGAACAAAGAAATGGCAGAGGAACTGAATAGGTACTTTGCGTCAGTCTTCACGGTGGAAGACACAAGTAACATCCCCAAAGTTCAAGAGAGTCGGAGGGCAGAGGTGAGTATAGTGGCCATTACCAAGGAGAAGGTGCTAGGAAAACTGAAAGGTCTGAAGGTGGATAAATCACCTGGACCAGATGGATTACACCCCAGAGTTCTGGAGGAGATAGCTGACGAGATAGTGGAGGCGTTAGTGGTGATCTTTCAGGATTCGCTTGAGTCAGGGAGGGTCCCAGAGGACTGGAAAATTGCTAATGTAACCCCCCTGTTTAAGAAGGGAGTGAGGCAAAAGACGGGAAATTACAGTCCGATTAGCCTGACCTCGGTCGTTGGTAAGATTTTAGAGTCCATTATTAAGGATGAGATTTCAGAATACTTGGAAGTGCATGGTAAAATAGAGCAAAGTCAGCAAGGAGAGGTCATGCCTGACAAATTTGTTAGAATTCTTTGAGGAGGTAACGAGTAGGTCAGACAAAGCAGAGCCAATGGATGTTATCTACTTGGACTTCCAGAAGGCCTTTGACAAGGTGCCACACAGGAGGCTGCTCAGTAAGATAAGAGCCCATGGTGTTAGAGGCAAGGTACTAGCATGGATAGGAGATTGGCTGTCTGGCAGGAGGCAGAGAGTGGGGAAAAGGGGGTCCTTCTCAAGATAGCAGCCGGTTACTAGTGGAGTTCCGCAGAGGTCAGTGTTGCGACCACAACTTTTCACTTTACACATTAATGATCCAGATGAAGGAACTGAGGGCATCCTGGCTAAGTTTGCAGATGATACAAAGATAAATGGAGGGACACGTGGTATTGAGGAGGCAGGGAGGCTACAGAAGGATTTGGACAGGTTAGGAGAATGGGCAAAGAAGTGGCAGATGGAATACAACATGGGGAAGTGTGAGGTCATGCACTTTGGTAGGAAGCATAGAGGCATAGACTATTTTCTAAATGGGGAGAGAATTCAGAAATCTGGAGTGCAAAGGGACTTGGGGTCCTAGTCCAGGATTCTCTTAAGGTTAACTTGCAGGTTGAGTCAGTAGTTAGGAAGGCAAATGCAATGTTGGCATTTATTTCGAGAGGACTAGAATATAAAAGCAGGTATGTGCTGCTGAAGCTTTATAGGGCTCTGGTCAGACCACACTTAGAATATTGTGAGCAATTTTGGGCCCCGTATCTCAGGAAGGATGTTCTGGCCCTGGAGAGGGTCCAGAGGAGGTTCACGAGAACGATCCCAGGAATGAAAGGCTTAAAATATGAGGAACATTTGAGGATTCTGGGTCTATACTTGATGGACTTTAGAAGGATGAGGAGGGATCTGATTTAAACTTACAGAATACTGAAAGGTCTGGATAGAATGGATGTGGGGAAGATGTTTCCATTAGTAGGAGAGACTAGGACCCGAGGGCACAGCCTCAGAGTAAAGGGAAGACCTTTTAGAACAGAGATGAGGAGAAACTTCTTTAGCCAGAGAGTGGTGAATCTATGGAATTCATTGCCACAGAAGGCTGTGGAGGCCAGCTCATTGAGTTTATTTAAGATTGAGATAGATAGATTCTTGATTGTTAAGGGTATAAAAGATTATGGGGAGAAGCTGGGAGAATGGGGTTGAGAAAGTTATCAGCCATGATTGAATGGCAGAGCAGACTCAATGGGCTGAATGGCCTAATTTCTGTTACTATGTCTTATGGTCTTAACAGCAGTCATAGAAAGCTCTTTTGAAAGAGATCAATACACCTCTAAAGTTTTCCCTACAAAAACACTCTGCAGGAACATAGTCCCATCTTCACTAGGCCACTCCAATTTTTTTGGCAACTTTGTCAAATGACACAAAGCACATTTTTACTCCATCCTTATTGAATTTAGGTACCAAATGAATATTCTTCGCGAAATCAAAAGTACAAGGTGCTAGCTCTGGGTCATGTTCACCTTTCCCTTCCAGTGCAGGTGCTTTGAGTTTTTCTTTTTCCAATCCTGATTTAAATTATCACATTTCTGCAATAACACACCAGTACACAGTATGATTGACTGTGGTTAAAAAAAACATCCAGCTCTTCAGGTTCACATACACTGCTTCACCAAGAACCCCTATGTCTGTTCTCTTCCTGCTGAAAAGCAGCACTGAGCCTTTTGAACTATGCCTGTTGTGACACAGGCTCAACCCCAATCTTTTAGCCTGCTTACTCTTCCCAATCTGCTTCCGTTTCCTTAGCAACTGAAGGCACAGATTCATTTCTCAAAAGTCTGATGTCACAGCCAGGAAAGCCAATTAAGAATCAAGAATCCCAGAAATCTGGACCTGGTCTCTTATCCAGCTAAGGACAGTCTCAAAAAATACAGGCTTAGTAACTACTTGTTACTTTGTAACTCATCACAATAGCTGTAAGTCGTCCGTTTCATAGCCACACAACAAGGTGCTGAGAATGCCAACCTCATAAGCCAGCACTGTGGCCCTAAGAGTTAGCTTGATTTTATTCCATGCATGTTTTGTGTGTCAGCCAAAGGTGGTAGCTGCTTTCCCTATGCATGTTTCAAATTCTGCATCAAGAGTCAGATTGTCTGTCACCATGTACCCAAGGTAGCAGAATTTGCTGACCACTTCAAGTGGGGTATTATTTAATGTGATCAAGGGAGGAGATGTGAATGCTGTCCCATGACCATTGTTCTCTTGATGCTTATAGTCTTGCTAAATAAGTTGGCTGTCAGTCTGCGACCCTTGAACTTCAGGGAGTGGAGATGAGGCTGTACCCAGAAACATCCAGGGTGAGAGAAAGTAATAGTTTAATGGGGACTTGGATGTTGGAGGTGGAGATGAGGACACAGTTAAGCAGATCAATAGCTTCAGAATGCCATGATAAATAGAGGGCCAAAGGCTAGACTGCAGGGATTTTGAAATTTTAATTGTAAGTGAAATGGGAGATAAATCTTTATGAGGCCATGCAAAGAAGGAAGTCAGGATGGTAAGAAGGGGGAACAGGGTGAAGAGCGATTCAAGGAAGGTGCTCAGGGATGACCTTATCTGTGATTGATACTGTTGGAATAGTGAAGCCATGTGAGATGGTCAGGACAAAGGGGTAGCTGTCAATATTGGTTTGGGAGTTTACTTGGAGTGAGGTATTAAGGGAGGATAAGAGGGTGGTGAACTCAAAGGAAAGAGAACTTGATCAATTGAAATAGAGGTAGAAATCATCGAGGATGAGAACTTGCTCAGTGCAGAGGCTGAGGGACGAAGGCAGTGAAGATGAATCACTCAGAAATTGACATGATGTTTGGGTGGATGATAGAGAATGAGGATTATAAATGAGAGATGAGAGGGATAGTGAGATTTAGGTTAGTGAGAGGGAGGAACTGGAAGAAATGAATATTAATAGGGAAACGGTGTTGGGGAAATTAATGGGATTGAAGGCCGATAAATCCCCAGAACCTGATAATCTACATCCCAGAGTATTTAAGGAAGTGGCCCTAGAAATAATGGATGCATTGGTGGTCATCTTCTGAGATTCTATAGACTCTGGAACAGTTCCTACAGATTGGAGGGTAGCTAATGTAACCCCACTATTTAAAAAGGGAGGTAGAGAGAAAACAGAGAATTATAGACCAGTCAGCCTGACATCAGTAGTGGTGAAAATTCTGGAGTTCTTTATAAAAGATTTAATAGCTGAGCACTTGGAAAATAGTGGCAGACTCAGACAGAGTCAGCATGGATTTACGAAAGGGAAATCATGCTTGACAGATCTACTGGAATTTTTCAAGGATGTAACTAGTAGAGTTGATGAGGGGGAGCCAGCGGATGTAGTTTATTTGGACTTTCAGAAGGCTTTCGACAAAGTCCCACTTAAGAGATTTGCATGTAAAATTAAAACGCATGGGATTGGGGATAGTATATTGAGATGGATAGAAAACTGGTTGGCAGACAGGAAACAAAGAGTAGGAATAAACAGGTCTTTTTCCGAATGGCAGGCAGTGACTAGTGGGGTACCGCAAGGATCGGTGCTGGGACTCCAGCAATTCACAATATATATTAATGACTTAGATGAGGGAACTGTATGTAATATCTCCAAATTTGCAGATGACACAATGCTGCATGGGAGGGTGAGCTGTGAGGAGGATGCAGAGATGCTTCAGTGTGATTTGGACAAGCTGAGTGAGTGGGCAAATGCATGGCAGATGCAGTATAATGTGGATAAATGTGAGGTTATCCACTTTGGTAGCAAAAACAGAAAAGCAGATTATTATATAAATGGCTATAAACTGATAGAGGGGACTGTGCAACAAGACCTGGGTGTCCTCATAAACCAGTCGCTGAAGGTAAGCATGCAGTTGCAGCAGGCGGTGAAGAAGGCAAATGGTACGTTGGCCTTCTTAGCGAGAGGATTCAAGTACAGGAGCAGGGGTGTCTTGCTGCAATTATACAGTGCCTTGGTGAGACCACACCTGGAATATTGTGTGCAGTTTTGGTCTCCTTATCTGAGGAAGGATGTTCTTGCTATAGAGGGAGTGCAGCGAAGGTTTACCAGACTGATTCCTGGGATGGCGGGACTGACATATGAGGAGAGATTGAGTCGGTTTGGATTATATTCACTGGAGTTCAGAAGGATGAGGGGGATCTCATAGAACCTGTAAAATTCTAACAGGACTAGACAGGGTAGATACAGAAAGAATGTTCCCAATGGTGGGGGAGTCCAGAACCAGAGGCCATAGTCTGAGGATATGGGGTAGACCATTTAGGACTGAGATGAGGAGAAATTTCTTCACCCAGAGAGTGGTGAACCTGTGGAATTCGTTACCACAGAAAGTAGTTGAGGCCAAAACATTGTATGTTTTCAAGAAGGAGTTAGATATAGCTCTTGGGGTGAAAGGGATCAAAGGATATGGGGAGAAAGCGGGAGCAGGCTATTGAGTTGGATGATCAGCCATGATCATAGTGAATGGCGGAGCAGGCTCAAAGGGCCGAATGGCCTACTCCTGCTTCTATTTTTTATGTTTCTAGGTTTCTATGATAGAACAAGATAAGGTGCTCAAAGATTGAGAAAGTGCCTGAGGAGGAAGTAGCCAGACCAAGGTGTGATTTGATGATAAGAGCCATACGATCATATTTTGTTCCAATTTCTTCTCCTGCTGTAATAGCCATACCTGATAAAGGTGCTTTCACCTTCACACTGCTTTTATGAAATCTTTCCAAGAATAATGTTTGAATGGGTTTTCTATATTTCCAAACCCTGGCACAGTCATCTGTCATTGCTAATTGCATAAATTCTGCTTCATTCAACCATTTGGGAACCCGTTCTAAGATTATCATTCCTTGCACCTCTCTCGCAACCACCCACCACCACAACAACCACCCCCCCCACCCCCCCCCCCCCCCAATGCTTATTTAACTAGCATAGCAACCAGGTGTCAGTATAGAAACTGCACACGAGCAGGAGATAGGGAACCCAGTGTCTTGCTTTATATAATACTTTACACTTATATTTTCATTTCAAAAAAGCCTCTCTTGCTATTAGCTTAACTATTCCAACACAAATGTGACTACTATGATCTTACCCTGTAGATAGAGGGCTAGGCAGCACATTCCTTTTAACTTTACTCAATCAGGTTCGCTATTTGGATATTCAGATTCCTTGTGACTGTAACAATTCTATTCCATCAGGAGAATTTTCCTGCGGTCTTCCGAGCACTTTGACAGGATATGGTTTGGTGGACCTCAATGCTAAGGAATGCTGAGATTTAATTTTGTACCATGACTGCTGTATTTACTTTAAATTAGTTAGTCAGGAATTTACCTTCAGCAAAGTGGAACATCAGCAACAACTTCTTGAATTTATACAGTACCTTTAATGTAGGAATACACTTCAAAGTGTTTTACAACCTAATTTTAAAATACGGACATTGAGCCAAGGAAGGAGATATTAGGAAAATTGACCTAAGCTCAGATTAAGGCCTAAAGCAATTTGTATTTGTTACTGTCTTAATGGTTCACGGTCTTTTCTCCATATATGTGCAGGTGGCTGCATCCAATACTCTAGAGCAAGGGAATCAAATCATTGCTGTTGTTTCAGCTGCTTCTTTGCACTCCTGTAAAAATGGATCAACCTGCAAACTTTCCAAAACAATGTATCACTCACCTCTGGAGTACAGATACATGTGATGCCTTATCCTCTGCTTGAAGCACCCATGGGGAAATTTCTTCTTTATGATATTTATAGCAAAATTGTAAACATTCTTTATAATAACATAGTAAATCTTCCAATAGACAACATAAATAAATGACTAAAACAAAAACAGAATTACCTGGAAAAACTCAGCAGGTCTGGCAGCATCGGCGGAGAAGAAAAGAGTTGACGTTTCGAGTCCTCATGACCCTTCGACAGAACTTGAGTTCGAGTCCAGGAAAGAGCTGAAATATAAGCTGGTTTAAGGTGTGTGTGTGGGGGGCGGAGAGATAGAGAGACAGAGAGGTGGAGGGGGTTGGTGTGGTTGTAGCGACAAACAAGCAGTGATAGAAGCAGAATATCAAAAGATGTCAACAACAATAGTACAATAGAACACATAGGTGTTAAAGATAAAGTTGGTGATATTATCTAAACGAATGTGCTAATTAAGAATGGATGGTAGGGCACTCAAGGTATAGCTCTAGTGGGTTTTTTTTTTTTTTTTTTATTTTATATAATGGAAATAGGTGGGAAAAGGAAAATCTTTATAATTTATTGGGAAAAAAAAGAGAAGGGGGAAACAGAAAGGGGGTGGGGATGGGGGAGGGGACTCACGACCTAAAGTTGTTGAATTCAATATTCAGTCCGGAAGGCTGTAAAGTCCCTAGTCGGAAGATGAGGTGTTGTTCCTCCAGTTTGCGTTGGGCTTCACTGGAACAATGCAGCAAGCCAAGGACAGACATGTGGGCAAGAGAGCAGGGTGGAGTGTTAAAATGGCAAGCGACAGGGAGGTTTGGGTCATTCTTGCGGACAGACCGCAGGTGTTCTGCAAAGCGGTCGCCCAGTTTACGTTTGGTCTCTCCAATGTAGAGGAGACCACATTGGGAGCAACGAATGCAGTAGACTAAGTTGGGGGAAATGCAAGTGAAATGCTGCTTCACTTGAAAGGAGTGTTTGGGTCCTTGGACGGTGAGGAGAGAGGAAGTGAAGGGGCAGGTGTTGCATCTTTTGCGTGGGCAAGGGGTTGTGCCATAGGAGGGGGTTGAGGAGTAGGGGGTGATGGAGGAGTGGACCAGGGTGTCCCGGAGGGAGCGATCCCTACGCAATGCCGATAAGGGGGGTGAAGGGAAGATGTGTTTGGTAGTGGCATCATGCTGGAGTTGGCGGAAATGGCGGAGGATGATCCTTTGAATGCGGAGGCTGGTGGGGTGATAAGTGAGGACAAGGGGGACCCTATCATGTTTCTGGGAGGGAGGAGAAGGAGTGAGGGCGGATGCGCGGGAGATGGGCCGGACACGGTTGAGGGCCCTGTCAACGACCGTGGGTGGAAAACCTCGGCTAAGGAAGAAGGAGGACATGTCAGAGGAACTGTTTTTGAATGTAGCATCATCGGAACAGATGCGACGGAGGCGAAGGAACTGAGAGAATGGGATGGAGTCCTTACAGGAAGTGGGGTGTGAGGAGCTGTAGTCGAGATAGCTGTGGGTGTCGGTGGGTTTGTAATGGATATTGGTGGACAGTCTATCACCAGAGATTGAGACAGAGAGGTCAAGGAAGGGAAGGGAAGTGTCAGAGATGGACCACGTGAAAATGATGGAGGGGTGGAGATTGGAAGCAAAATTAATAAATTTTTCCAAGTCCTGACGAGAGCATGAAGCAGCACCGAAATAATCATCGATGTACCGGAGAAAGAGTTGTGGAAGGGGGCCGGAATAGGACTGCAACAAGGAATGTTCCACATACCCCATAAAGAGACAGGCATAGCTGGGGCCCATGCGGGTACCCATAGCCACACCTTTTATTTGGAGGAAGTGAGAGGAGTTGAAGGAGAAATTGTTCAGCGTGAGAACAAGTTCAGCCAGACGGAGGAGAGTAGTGGTGGATGGGGATTGTTCGGGCCTCTGTTCGAGGAAGAAGCTAAGGGCCCTCAGACCATCCTGGTGGGGGATGGAGGTGTAGAGGGATTGGACGTCCATGGTGAAGAGGAAGCGGTAGGGGCCAGGGAACTGGAAATTGTTGATGTGACGTAAGGTGTCAGAGGAATCACGGATGTAGGTGGGAAGGGACTGGACAAGGGGAGAGAGAAGGGAGTCAAGATAACGAGAAATGAGTTCTGTGGGGCAGGAGCAAGCTGAGACGATCGGTCTACCGGGGCAGTTCTGTTTGTGGATTTTGGGTAGGAGATAGAAGCGGGCCGTCCGAGGTTGGGCAACTATCAGGTTGGAAGCTGTGGGAGGGAGATCCCCAGAGGAGATGAGGTCAGTGACAGTCCTGGAAACAATGGCTTGATGTTCAGTGGTGGGGTCATGGTCCAGGGAGAGGTAGGAGGAAGTGTCTGCGAGTTGACGCTCAGCCTCCGCGTGGTAGAGGTCAGTGCGCCAGACAACAACAGCACCACCCTTGTCAGCGGGTTTGATGACAATGTCAGGGTTGGACCTGAGAGAATGGAGTGCAGTAAGTTCAGAGAGAGACAGGTTAGAATGGGTGAGAGGAGCAGAGAAATTGAGACGACTAATGTCGCGCCGACAGTTCTCAATGAAAAGATCGAGAGAAGGTAAGAATCCAGAGGGAGGGGTCCAGGTGGAGGGAGAATATTGAAGATGGGTAAAAGGATCCGTTGAACTGGGAGAGGACTCCTGCCCAAAGAAGTGAGCCCGGAGACGAAGACGGCGAAAGAAGAGTTCAGTATCATGCCGAGCCCGAAATTCATTGAGGTGAGGGCGTAAGGGTATGAAACTAAGTCCTTTGCTGAGCACTGAACGTTCAGCATCGGAGAGGGGAAGGTCAGGGGGTATAGTGAATACTCGGCTGGGGTTGGGATTGGAAGATGGGGTGGGGACGGAGGGACAGGCAGGGGTGGAGGGTCCTAGATGGGTGTTGGAGACGATGAGTTGTTGGAGCTTGCGTTCCTAAGCACTTGAGAGAAAGAGAAAAAGTTTCTTGTTGAGGCGTCGGATGAGCCGAAGGATAAAATGAAACTGGGGGCACGCGCAGCTTTGAAAAAGGGTACGGCGGTGCTGCTGGAGGGAGAGGTCGAGTGTGTTCATATGGCGGCGCATGGCACTGAGAGTGGATTTCAGAATGTGACGGGAACAGCAGTCCGAGAAACGTTTTATGTCCCGGAGATACCTGTAATCCTGGGTGGGTTCGAAACATGAGGGGTGGAATTTCAGTTGAAATCCATGTGGGGTAAGTCGGAGACGGAGACAGTCACTGAGAAAGGAGATATGGCTGTGAAAGCGGGTTTTAGTAAACACCTTGTCAAACACTAGGAGAGAAATGGAAAGCAATGAAGGTGAACAAGGCAACAGAGAAATCCGGAAATCTTGTCGCAGAGAGGAACAGAACTTCTTCAAGGAGGTAGGCATTTCTTGAAGAGCAGTGGCAGTCAATTAAACACAGAGATAAAAACAAAAAAACTGCGGATGCTGGAAATCCAAAACAAAAACAGAATTACCTGGAAAAACTCAGCAGGTCTGGCAGCATCGGCGGAGAAGAAAAGAGTTGACGTTTCGAGTCCTCATGACCCTTCGACAGAACTTGAGTTCGAGTCCAGGAAAGAGCTGAAATATAAGCTGGTTTAAGGTGTGTGTGTGGGGGGCGGAGAGATAGAGAGACAGAGAGGTGGAGGGGGTTGGTGTGGTTGTAGCGACAAACAAGCAGTGATAGAAGCAGAATATCAAAAGATGTCAACAACAATAGTACAATAGAACACATAGGTGTTAAAGATAAAGTTGGTGATATTATCTAAACGAATGTGCTAATTAAGAATGGATGGTAGGGCACTCAAGGTATAGCTCTAGTGGGTTTTTTTTTTTTTTTTTTTATTTTATATAATGGAAATAGGTGGGAAAAGGAAAATCTTTATAATTTATTGGGAAAAAAAAGAGAAGGGGGAAACAGAAAGGGGGTGGGGATGGGGGAGGGGACTCACGACCTAAAGTTGTTGAATTCAATATTCAGTCCGGAAGGCTGTAAAGTCCCTAGTCGGAAGATGAGGTGTTGTTCCTCCAGTTTGCGTTGGGCTTCACTGGAACAATGCAGCAAGCCAAGGACAGACATGTGGGCAAGAGAGCAGGGTGGAGTGTTAAAATGGCAAGCGACAGGGAGGTTTGGGTCATTCTTGCGGACAGACCGCAGGTGTTCTGCAAAGCGGTCGCCCAGTTTACGTTTGGTCTCTCCAATGTAGAGGAGACCACATTGGGAGCAACGAATGCAGTAGACTAAGTTGGGGGAAATGCAAGTGAAATGCTGCTTCACTTGAAAGGAGTGTTTGGGTCCTTGGACGGTGAGGAGAGAGGAAGTGAAGGGGCAGGTGTTGCATCTTTTGCGTGGGCAAGGGGTTGTGCCATAGGAGGGGGTTGAGGAGTAGGGGGTGATGGAGGAGTGGACCAGGGTGTCCCGGAGGGAGCGATCCCTACGGAATGCCGATAAGGGGGGTGAAGGGAAGATGTGTTTGGTAGTGGCATCATGCTGGAGTTGGCGGAAATGGCGGAGGATGATCCTTTGAATGCGGAGGCTGGTGGGGTGATAAGTGAGGACAAGGGGGACCCTATCATGTTTCTGGGAGGGAGGAGAAGGAGTGAGGGCGGATGCGCGGGAGATGGGCCGGACACGGTTGAGGGCCCTGTCAACGACCGTGGGTGGAAAACCTCGGCTAAGGAAGAAGGAGGACATGTCAGAGGAACTGTTTTTGAATGTAGCATCATCGGAACAGATGCGACGGAGGCGAAGGAACTGAGAGAATGGGATGGAGTCCTTACAGGAAGTGGGGTGTGAGGAGCTGTAGTCGAGATAGCTGTGGGTGTCGGTGGGTTTGTAATGGATATTGGTGGACAGTCTATCACCAGAGATTGAGACAGAGAGGTCAAGGAAGGGAAGGGAAGTGTCAGAGATGGACCACGTGAAAATGATGGAGGGGTGGAGATTGGAAGCAAAATTAATAAATTTTTCCAAGTCCTGACGAGAGCATGAAGCAGCACCGAAATAATCATCGATGTACCGGAGAAAGAGTTGTGGAAGGGGGCCGGAATAGGACTGCAACAAGGAATGTTCCACATACCCCATAAAGAGACAGGCATAGCTGGGGCCCATGCGGGTACCCATAGCCACACCTTTTATTTGGAGGAAGTGAGAGGAGTTGAAGGAGAAATTGTTCAGCGTGAGAACAAGTTCAGCCAGACGGAGGAGAGTAGTGGTGGATGGGGATTGTTCGGGCCTCTGTTCGAGGAAGAAGCTAAGGGCCCTCAGACCATCCTGGTGGGGGATGGAGGTGTAGAGGGATTGGACGTCCATGGTGAAGAGGAAGCGGTAGGGGCCAGGGAACTGGAAATTGTTGATGTGACGTAAGGTGTCAGAGGAATCACGGATGTAGGTGGGAAGGGACTGGACAAGGGGAGAGAGAAGGGAGTCAAGATAACGAGAAATGAGTTCTGTGGGGCAGGAGCAAGCTGAGACGATCGGTCTACCGGGGCAGTTCTGTTTGTGGATTTTGGGTAGGAGATAGAAGCGGGCCGTCCGAGGTTGGGCAACTATCAGGTTGGAAGCTGTGGGAGGGAGATCCCCAGAGGAGATGAGGTCAGTGACAGTCCTGGAAACAATGGCTTGATGTTCAGTGGTGGGGTCATGGTCCAGGGAGAGGTAGGAGGAAGTGTCTGCGAGTTGACGCTCAGCCTCCGCGTGGTAGAGGTCAGTGCGCCAGACAACAACAGCACCACCCTTGTCAGCGGGTTTGATGACAATGTCAGGGTTGGACCTGAGAGAATGGAGTGCAGTAAGTTCAGAGAGAGACAGGTTAGAATGGGTGAGAGGAGCAGAGAAATTGAGACGACTAATGTCGCGCCGACAGTTCTCAATGAAAAGATCGAGAGAAGGTAAGAATCCAGAGGGAGGGGTCCAGGTGGAGGGAGAATATTGAAGATGGGTAAAAGGATCCGTTGAACTGGGAGAGGACTCCTGCCCAAAGAAGTGAGCCCGGAGACGAAGACGGCGAAAGAAGAGTTCAGTATCATGCCGAGCCCGAAATTCATTGAGGTGAGGGCGTAAGGGTATGAAACTAAGTCCTTTGCTGAGCACTGAACGTTCAGCATCGGAGAGGGGAAGGTCAGGGGGTATAGTGAATACTCGGCTGGGGTTGGGATTGGAAGATGGGGTGGGGTTCTGTCGAAGGGTCATGAGGACTCGAAACGTCAACTCTTTTCTTCTCCGCCGATGCTGCCAGACCTGCTGAGTTTTTCCAGGTAATTCTGTTTTTGTTTTGGATTTCCAGCATCCGCAGTTTTTTTGTTTTTATAAATAAATGACTGCTTGCACATTTGCAGCTAAGTGTACAGCTGTTATAGTCCACTATTTTTTCAACAACTGTTTGCATTTATATGGTGCCTTTAACAAAATAAAACATCATTAAACATCCAGAGCACTATGGAACAAAATTTGACACCAAGCCACAGAAGGGGATATTAGGCCAGATGACCAAAAGCTTGATAAATGAGATAGGTGTTAAAGCGTCTTAAAGGAGGAGAGAGAGGCAGAGAAATAAAGAGAGGGAATTCCAGAACTCAGGGCATTGGCAGCTGAAGGCATGGCTGCCTATGATTTCCATAAATCACTTTGCAGTATTTCACATTTACCTCTTTCTGAGCATAATGACTGCTTCCCTAAGATCATCTTCTGTATGTTAACATAACTCTTTCTTTTCACTTTTCCTTTAATCACATTCTACCTATTGCTTGCAATGAAAATACCATGTTTTAAATTTATAAGCAACTGATTAGTTTGATGCGTTAAAGTTTGGTTCTAGTGTGAGCTAGAACAGTGATTGAATGTATTTCGTTTGGAAGTTTAGTATATGGTGTTGCTCTAGTTACCCGGATCCATCTCCCAATAATTATTTGTTTCCTAGCACTAAACATTTATCTTTGTGTTAAATCAAAATGACAATGTGTGAACTGATGTTAATAACATTCAAAGTAATCTAGACTTTCACTTTCTGCAAGGCAGTCAGTATTGAGATCGAGATATCTGAGACAACAGTTTCAGAAAACAAAGTGAGTTAACGAACTATGTGCAGTTAGGAAATTACTGTTGTTAATATTACAGCAACAACACCATATTGCATTTATATAGTGCCTTTAACGTAGTCAAACATCCGGTGCTTGACAGAAGCATTTTCAAACAAAATTTGACACTGAGCCATGTGAGTTGATATTAGGAAATGTGGACAAACGCTTGTTCAGAAAGGTAGATTTTAAGGAGCATCTTAATGGAGGAAAGAAAGGTAAAGAGGAGAAGAGGTTTAGGAGCAAAATTCTAGAGCTTAGAGCCTAGCGAGCTAAGGCACAACCAGCAATAATGAAGCAATGAAAATAGGGGATGTGCAAAACACCAGAATTGCAGGAGCACAGGAATCAATCTGAAGGTTGCAGGGCTGGAGGAGGTTACAGAGGTAGGGAGGGGGCAAGGCAGAGAATTTTAAAATCGATGAATTGCCAGATCAGGAGACAACATAGGTCAGCAAGCAGAGGAGTGATGGATGAAATAAAAACAGGAAATGCTGGAAAATCTCAGTAGGTCTCTCCACAGATGCTGCCAGACCTGCTGACCTTTTTCCAGCATTTTCTGTTTTTATTTCAGATTTCCAGCATCCACAATATTTAGCTTTTATTTTGAGTGGTGAGTGAATGTGATTTGATGCAAATAAGGAAATGGGCACCAGAGTTTTGGATGATCTCAAGGTTACAGAGGGTAGAATGTGGGAGGCCAGCCAGAAACACAATGGAATAGTTGTATCAATTGGAAAAACTGTTGGAAAACTCCATAAGAGCATTTGTGGGCCAAACCATGAATAGTGTCCAATAACTATGGGTGGAATCGTCCCACTAAGTGCAGTAGCAGGCAAGAAAAAGAACGTTTTACCTGCCAGTCATAATGGTGGCTTTTCACATCATATTGCCCCAATCCTGCCTAATTAATAATGCATTCCCGGAAACATGCCGTTTCAACGACAGGTGGGTTCTTATTTACCCGACACGCCATAACCTCATCACTTCATCACACTGGGCACCATATTTAAAGTGCAGCTGTGCGCACACCTCTCAGTGCTTCAAGACCAGGACTACTGCACAGAAGACATGGCCCCAAAATGCAAGGAGACTGCAGCCCCCTGGTTTAATGACACGTCCCTTGAGCACCTTTGACTACCCCCCTCCCCCTTAGAGCTCCTTCCCCTCCCACGGATTCCCCCCTACCCCCTTAGCCCTTCCCCCTTCCTGACTCCTTCCTCCACCCTTACTCCTTCCCTCCTCTGGACTCCTTCCTCATCCCCGGACTCCTTCCTCCCCCTGGACTCCTTCCCCTGTCCAGACTCCTTCTTCCCCTTGGACTCCTTCCCCTCTCCGGACTCCTTCACCCCTCCAAACTCCATCCCTCACACATTCCTCCCCCCTTACACCTACCTCCCCGGTTGCTGTCTTTGCCCCGTTATCCCCTCCTACCCCCTCCCAACCTCACCCCCTCGACACCTTCGTTTGCCCCGAAACTTCACCACCCCAACACCCGCATTCCCCCCTCCCAACCTCATCCCGCCCCTCACACCTTTGCTCCTCCTCTACCAACCTCACCCTCTCCGACACATCTTCCTTTCCCAGTCAAACCTAGACCTTCCTCTCCCAACCCCCCATTGCATCATCCTTTCCCAAACACAGGGGGACTTTCCTCTGCATTCCCTCGATGACCATCCATTGTGAGCAGACCCTCAACGGTAACTTTCCACCTTCTGTGAGCTGTTTTGCGGTGGTGCCATTGCCATGAGAATTCACCCAGCATGCACTGTACATTTTTCCAGGGCCCCAATACTGTCGTGCTCCAGCATCATCTGCTCCTCGGATGTCGGCAATGTGATCAAGGCCCTGGGGGTAAGTCCCAACTTCCGCACCGCACACTTGTCAAGATGTGTTCTGCACTGGCACGTTTCCTCGCCAACATGCTCAGATGATCCATCATGGGAGGAATGATTCCAGCAAGCTGGGCATATACAATATGTAGATGCATTACAATGAGGTTCCCAACATCCGACGGCAGGAAACGCGGCCTGCCATTGATGGGCACAGCGGAAAATTGCACACTGGTTTCACATCATGAAACCGATTTTTGGCCCTCTTGCTCTATTGTCTGCTCACCCCACCAAACATGCGCGATGCCAACATGTACAGAAAATTCCGCCCTGCATCTCAATTTCAAATACAGCATAGGTAGAGTTCTGCAGTGGAAGCTTAGGCTGAGGCTACTAGCCAAATATTGTGGCCAAAGACTTTGGAAAGAAAAGAGAAGTTGGAAATGGACCAGTATTAGTGAGCCAACACTTTACATATTTGTATGATATTACTTGGTTGTTTCAGTAGTGGTATCACTAATTTAAAATGGACGAGTTAATGTTTGCATTCACTTAAAGGACAAAGAAATTTAACACATATGTTAAATGCTGATCTGCTAATCAACAGATTTTTTAGGTTTATATGCTATTTGCAGCCATAAACTATATATATACATATATATAAATATATATATATATAATATAGTGAAAAAAAACTCAACATGTTTTACCTATAGGTAAAATATATTGAGTCTTTTTCAATAAATGTAAGAATTGACTAGTCTCTGCTTTGTGTTGTAAGAGTGATTAGAACAAAATTTGTACCCTTATCTCAAACCACATACATATTTGTAAATTTCATTGCACAGGCACTTCCAAGCCTCATTAAAACAGCAGGTGGAGCCCTGAGCACATATAATCACCTTACGTTGCAAGGAACCAATAAAAAATACAAGGGAACATTTTCCTAAACAAAAGCAAAAGGAAATAGACCAGAGGGTTTTACATTAGATCCCCAACCTATTGAGCTGCCCAGAATTTTCATCTGTTTCCTTATAAAGTAATACAGGCCCACCCTCATTATTTTAATAGGATGGGAAAGGACATTCCCTGGAATTCTACCTATTTAAGGGCATAAAAACATAAGAAATGGGAGCAGGAATAGGCCATTCAGCCTGTTGAGCCTGCTTTGCCATCCATTATGGTCTTGGCTGTTCTTGGGCTTCAACTCAATTTTCCCACCCGTTCCCCATATCCCTTCATTCCCCGAAAGACCAAAAATCTGTCTAACTCTGCCTTAAATGTATTCAACGATGGAGCATCCAGAACCCTCTGGACTGGAGAATTCCAGAAATTCACAACCTTTGAGTGAAGGAATTCCTCCTCTGTCCTAAATGATCGGTCCCTTATCCTGAGATTATTTCAACCATGAGATTGTCCGCTACTTGATTGAACCCTCCTTTCTTGAATAAAATTGTTGCCACCCAGATGCCCCAGCCAGGGGAAACAAACATTCAGTGTCAAGCCCCCTCAGAATTTTGTTTCATACTTCTAAACTTCAGAGAGTATAGGCCCAATTTACTCAGTCTCTCATCATAGGACAACCCTCTCATCCTAGGGACCAATCTAGTGAACCTTCACTGCACCACCTCTGATGTAAGTATTTACCGCAGATTCCACTCAGTGGGTACCACAGCACATACATATCCTATGGCAATCTATCTCCATGGTCTGCCTGCAGACCCTCACCAATCTGAGATACTGTAGGAGCCAGGCGCAGACTGAAATACAAAATCATGGCAAACAACATTTTTCACAATCTCCCTCACTTCCTCCCAATCCCTGAAATGACTGTTTTGGTGCATATAGCACCTTTTAGCTTATGATAGAGATCATTAGCCTGAAAGCTCCAATCTCAATCTGATAACTGAGAGGTCCTCAGCTGTGCCCATAAATAATTCAGAGTAATATATATACGTGGTTAGCATCTGGAAGAGAAAGAGATGCTGTGTACTGCATGTATATAGACAATAACAACATTAAACAGATGGGAGCAGGGTTGGAAAATTTTTCTCATCAACTAGCCTAGGAAGAGTTATTTTCCATCTTTAGCTAGCCTCAGATACAGAGCCACTCATTAGCTTGTACGTAGCCTCTATTTAGTTACCCTCTATCTTTTCCAATGCTAGCTTTTATTCTCCAGCTGGATCTGCTCCTGTGTTGCCTGCTACATCTCTGCCACTTTTACAAGCTTATCAACTGCATAGAAACTATTAATTTTTCACTCTCTCTATCCCTAGAAAAAATCTTTAAGCTTTCCGTTAGGTTCGCATATGTCCAGATCCCTTTCCTGTAGCCCTATACTCTCTATAATACTACTACAGCCCCCTTCGCTGTCCTTTTGATGTCCTCATTCTCTGCTAGTCCCTTAGGGTCTCCCACCCCCTCTAGCTTCCTTTCTAATAAAGCTCCCATTTTCAAACCTCAGATCCAAAGATCTCAGTCTTGAGCATATTTGGTATACAACCAGTCTAATTATCCACTATAAGTTTTACTATCTAAAGGAATAAATTTCCAAATCACTCTCTCCAAAGCAACAATCCCAGACTTAGCTTGACAATGACAAATTGCCTCTTCTGCACCTGTCCTTCTCTCCATATGTCCAACACCAAGTGGAAGAAGCTTATAAACTTCATTTTCTTTAAAAATTGAGCCTATCTGGATTGCTGTCTTCTCCTATATTGTCTTCTCTTCCCAGCTTCTTCCGCGTCCCAATCATCAGCCAATTTATCCTCAGCCTGCTTATTTCAACCATGAGATCATCTGCTATTTGATTGAACCCTCCTTTCTTGAATAAAATTGTTGCCACCCAGCGCCCTGCTAACCTAAACCAAAAAAACTCTCTTTTGAATTCCTACAATCTGGTTTACACCTGGCCTTTAGCAACAAGCTATTCAAAGACACCAAAATCTTGGGCAGGATTTTTCTCTTGTCAGGTGGGCACACGCCCAACCCAAATGAAAATAAAATAACGCGCAATGACGTCAGGCGAGCATCCCAAAGTCATCGCGCATTCACACAATATTTTGGTCAGCAAGCACACACGGGAGTCAGGAGCACGCCTGTCAACAATTAAGCAGCCTATTAAGACCTTTAATCAACTAATTGACTAGAACCATCTGTTGGCAGGCAGGTGAAAAGACCAAGCAGCCTTTGCATTTTTTGCAAAACCTCATCCATGGGCAGGATGGGGATTCGACCAGTGATTTAAAAAAAAAACATTTTAATACTAATATTTAACATGACCGAATCACATGAGGGGACAAGTTTTCATTATTTTTTATATTTTTACTTTTTATTTTAAAAATCGTCAGTTCCCTGAGGCAGCTCTGTGTCTCAGGGAGCTTTCACTGTGCACACCGTGTGCAAATTTCAACCCCTGGCCTCTTCCCCGCTCCCCCACCCTGGCAATGCTGAGAGCTGCAGCACGCGATTCATGCCGGCTGGCCATTAGTTAGCCATCCAGCGTGAAATTGGGGTTGGGGCCCGATCGTGGGCGGCGGTTGGCTTCCCGATCACTCCCAGGCCCGCCCACCAAGCCCACCCAACGATTGGAGAATCCTGGCCCTGCGGGCTCAGTGGAAACACAGTGAAAAAAATACAGAAAAGATGTTCCACTGCCCAACACTACCTTGCCTCAATTGCAGCTGCATTTTAATAGCGCCCAGTGTTTTTTTTAAATCTTCTGACATCAGCCATCCTTTAGACCTCTTAGTGACAATGCAATATCAAATTGTACTAAAATACAGTTAGTTCTGAGATTGAAATTCTTTTTATATCGGGTTCTTGCTGCCATCATAGAGTTGATGCTGTTGGGGCTAGATTCAAAATAAGGTCAGAGCTGACATCCCATTTATATGGGCACAAAGACTCAGTAACAGGAAATATCAAAACATTCACTGAAAACAACAATTTCATTGACACAAAAATTGGTCGAGTATCTGTTGGTGAAGTGGACAGTTGTTGTCTCCAGAATGATACCAATGATTTGGTTAAGTGGGCAGAAAAGTGGTAAATGGCATTCAATCCGGAAAAGTGTAATGCATTTGGGGACGGCAAACAAGGCAAGGGAATACTCAATAAACGGGAGAATATTGAGAGGGTTTGAGGAAATGACAGACCTTGGAGTACAAGTCTACAAATCCCTGAAGGTGGCAGGACAGGTGGATAAGGTGGTAAAGAAAGCATACGGAATGTTTTTTTTTTGGATGAGGTATTAAATACAAAAGCAGGGATGGAATGCTGAAACTGTATAAAATGCTGGTTAGGCCACAGCTGGAATTTTTTGTATAGTTCTGGTCTGTGTACAGGAAGGCCATAATTGCTCTGGGGACAGTACAGAGAAAATTTACAAAAGTGTTGCCAGGGCTTGAAAATTGCAGCTAAAAGGAAAGATTGGATAGGCTAAGCTTGTTTTTCCTTAGAACCAAGGAGGCTGAGGGGTGACATAATTGAAGTGTCCAAAATTATGAGGGCCCTAGATAGGGTAGACAGGAAAGACCTGTTTATCCTAGCTGAGGGGCCAATTACCAGGGGGCATAGATTTAAGGTGATTGGTAGAAGGATTAGTGGGTACATGATGAAAAACTTTTTCACTCAGAGGATGTTGGGGGTCTAGAATTCACTGTCTAAATTGGTGGCTGAGGCTGAAATGCTCAACTCATTTCAAAGGTACCTGGTTCTGCATCTAAAGTGTTGTAACTTACAAAGCTATGGACCAGGTGCTGGAAAGTGGAATTAAAATTAGTGGCTAGTTTGTTTTTTTCCTCTTTTTTGGCCAGCGCATAGATAATGGGCTGAATGGCCTCTTTCTGCATTGTAACTTTTCTATGAGTCGATGGTTCATGAAAATTGTGTCACACATGAACAGGAAAGTGAGCTGTCAAAAATAAGTCAAAATTTTTTAAATCTTTTCACTTCAAAATATTCATTAATTATGAGCCAACATGTTTCACTAATGTCTAATTTAATAAATTATTGCAGATATGATTACAATCACAAGGACAAGGCCCACAAAGTGATATGATTTAAAAATTATTGTATGCAAATAAGTAGAGAACATTTGCTCTAAACTGGTACTTGAATATCGCAGTAATGCTTATCATGGTAAAGAATAGAAATTGTTTTTCCAATGGAAAATGTTTAATATTAAGCATGTTCTAATTCAAGTAATTGACAGGATTTGATCTGGAATCCTTAAAATTACTGGACAGAATTTTCTATTTTGGAGACTAAGGGTGGAATTTTCCCAGAATTGCACTAAGTGCAGTATCGGGCGGGTAAAATGGAGTCCTACCCGCTGACGAAAACGATGGGTTTTCACGCTGTATCTTCCTGAGCCCAACTCATTATTTATTCATTCCTGGGAAACACGCAGTTTCCATGGTGATTGGGCTCTCATTCACCCACTCGCCATCACCACGCTGTTGCATCACATCAGCCGACATCTTTAAAAGGCAGCTGCCAGCAAAGCGCTCATCACTATTAGCTCACCACCACTGCCCGGGGGACATGGCCAGCAAAGGAAATAAGACTGCAGCCACCCGTTTCAATGACGGGTCTCTCGAGCAACTGCTGGAGGCCCGCCGGGATGTGCTCTACACCTGCTCTGGCCGCAGGATGGGCAGCAAAGTCACCAACCCAGCTTGGCAGGCGGTGGTCAGCGCAAATGCGCAAATGCAGAGGAGGACAGCCACCCAGCACCACAAAAGGATGAATGATCTCCTCCGTTCCATCAGGGTAAGTCACTCTTCTCACCACTCCCAACTCACACACAAGCCCATCACACATCCACAGGGCCCTCACTCACACCATTGCAAGGGACATCACAATTTATTCTCTCACACACACACCATCATTGTCCTCACCCCATCTATGGGACCACTCACCACCCACACAGGCGAGGCATACTTATCATCTAGCCCGGCAGGCATCCTGGTACACTCTCCCCATCTCTATCCATGCAGGGTAAACTGGCTCACAACAGGAGGGAAAGGTCACAGACATAAAGAGAATTACCTGGAAAAACTCAGCAGGTCTGGCAGCATCGGCGGAATTTCCGCCGATGCTGCCAGACCTGCTGAGTTTTTCCAGGTAATTCTGTTTTGTTTTGGATTTCCAGCATCCGCAGTTTTTTGTTTTTATGAAGGTCACAGACAGGTGGAGGGATGCCGGAGATCAAAGTTCTGACAATTCAAAAACAGAGCCATCCAGCTGGTTGGCCATGACCGGATCTGGTCCTGTGCTGATGATGAGGTTGGCGCTGGTCTACCAAGTGATGATCCAGCAGTGCAACATCCATCAGACCACCATGCCATGAGTGATTTGTCCTCTTTCACAGGCCACTGCCATGCAGTAATTATCTCCCCTTGCTTTCGCAGGCATATCTGCCAAACAGCCAACAGAGTCCATGACTTAGGGCCTCCAATCAAGCTCCAAAGAAACCTCTGAAGAGAAATCTGAAGGCACCCTCCCTGAAGTCCTGTCACAGCGCTCACCCACACCCTCCAGCATTGCAGAGACACACACCTTGGTGTGACCTAGCTTTAGAGTAGCCCCAGGATCACAACCTGGTGAGCACATCACACTTTCTGATCCACAGCAGGCGGAAGCGGGGACTTCCCAGGTCCCCGGCACTCGGAGGACCAC
Source organism: Carcharodon carcharias (assembly GCF_017639515.1). Lineage (NCBI taxonomy): Eukaryota > Metazoa > Chordata > Chondrichthyes > Lamniformes > Lamnidae > Carcharodon > Carcharodon carcharias. The sequence continues at coordinate 115,514,912 of NC_054469.1, read as the reverse complement.
TGGAGGCCAGAATGTTGCTGAGTCTGAGTCAGATGACGAGCCTCTGGACTCAGTCATGTCACAGTTGCTGAAGCTGCAAAGGCAAGCTTGGGATCATCAGAAAGGGATGTCTGCTGCACTCCTCAGATTGCAAAGCACAATGGATAGGTCCACCTGCCTTCAGGCTGAGGGGATAGTGCCGGCATTGCAATGCACCGAGGTCAACACTGGTAGGATGGTGGCTGTCATGGAGACCTTGGTCCAGGACGTCTCTCCCGCACTGGAGTGCAGTCTTCACTCAATCCCTGATGCCATAGTTGGCCTCTAATAATGTGTATGCAAGAGAGGTGCTGTGCAGCTCGATTCACTCCAGCTACCCCTTCCACTCACAGAGTCAGCCAGGGACCCTCGGGTACCCATAGGGAGGAGGGTCAGCAGGTGCACACTCTGGGGCCATTCACCTAAGTGACTCAGGGAGTGGCCAGTCCCTCTTCCTGTGACCTCCGCAGTTCCAGCTTCGCAGGATGAGGACGCTGCCACTGCCACACAACAGGATCCCGAAAGCAGGCTGGAGCCCACCAAGTCACAGCCCTCCAGAGGACGCCAGCCAAAGTCATCACAGACAGGATGTCACAGTCAGCAGGCTGCCTCCACCTCTGCTATGGATGTCTGGCGAGCACCAAGACATAGAGACAGGATTAGGGAAGTTAGGTACACAGCCTGGGCACATACTACTCACTTGTACATACTGCTCACTATTGTCAATAAACTTCTAAGAATGTCTCCCTGCCTGTGGCCGCTTGTTCTGATGAGCAGTGTTCTTGTCACTCAGATATGAGACCTTTTGCACAAGGTAAAAGGCAGGCGTCTGAGTCCAGGGTCTCTTCTTTGTGCTCTGTGCAGCCTTCAGACCACCATGATGGTCCAGCCTCACACTCCCTGGAAACATTACTGATACCTGCACCTCGGCAGAGTTGGTCCTTGCTGCCAGAATGTAGTGGGCAGGCACCACAGAGTTCTCTAATTCTCACGGCGTGCTCTCAGCACCTTTAAGGTGGGGCTGGGCCCCATCACACCAGCATCTGCGACCAGTGATGCTGTGCACCAGCTCCTGAAGGACTGAGGTGCTGAAGGTGGACATAGCATCAGATGCGTCTAAAGTTTCATGGCTGCATCTCTGAGATGGCCCTGATCATGGAACACAAGCAAGATGCCCATGGCCTGACAGGAGTCAGACATTCTCAGAGGCCATGTGAAGATCCATCGAGTGTCCTCACTACATGTTGTCATTATCCTCCTGCAATTGAGTGACTATTAGGGCCTCCACTGCATCTCCATATAGGGAGCAGTATTGGTGCTGTGATAAGCCAGACTGGAGTCAAACATTCAAAACTGCGATGCAAGGATCTATGGGGACACCTCACTGCATGTTGTCATCATCCTCCACAAATCTGGCAACTATCTGGCACCTGTCAGTGTGAGAGCTTCATCCCTGTCACCATCACCACCAAGGACCCCTTCGCACTAGTCCCTGTTGGCGTCCTCCTCATTGGAGGAAGGGTGCAGCTCCTCAGCCAGCTCCTATCCCCGTTGGAGTGCCAGGTTGTAAAGGGTGCAACAGAAGACGGCGATGTCTGACACCCTCTGCGGACTGTATTGCAGGGCTCCACCAGACCGGTCCAGGCACCGGAACCACATCTTCAGCATCCCGATGGTCTGCTCCACCAAGTTGTGAGCTGCTGCATGAGCCTCATCATAGCGTCGCCCTGCTGCAGTCTGCGGCTGCCGCACGAGTGTCATCATCCACGACCTCTGCAGGTAGCCCTTGTCCCCAACGACCATCCCTACAGCCTCTGTGGACCCTGGAAGACTGCAGGGATCTGCGAGCGATTCAGGATGTAGGCATCATGCGCACTCCCTGCATTCACTCCATTCACATACCTGCAGGATGCATTTCTGGTAGTCGCATACCAGCTGCACATTCAGTGAGCGGAAGCCCTTGCGGTTGATGAAGTCCACCAAGTGTAGCAACGTAGACTTGACCACCACATTATTTCAGTCAAATGCACCCTGCACTTGTGGGAATCCTGAGATCAGGGTGAATCCAATGGCCCTTGCATCCTGGCTGTCCCAGTCCCAGGCGAAATGCACAAAGTTAGGTGCCATGGAGAAGATGGCATCCGTGACCTCATGGATGCATTTGTGGGTGGCAGATGGTGAAATTCCACAGAGGTCACCTGTGGAGCCCTGAAAAGAGCCGCTGGTATAGAAATTGAGCGCCACGGTCACTTTCACAGCCACTGGCAGTGGATGCCCTTCATGTCCCTTGGCACCAAATCCTGCAGTAAGTGGCAGATGTGAGCCACCAGGTCCCTAGACATGCACAGTCATCGGTGATACTGGTTCTCAGTCATCTGCGGGAATGGCAGGCGGCATCTATAGATCCTGGGTGTCACTAGGTTCCGACCAGCCACAGCTTGCAATCACTCCTGTGCAGCATGCGCGGGAGCCCCTACTGCCCCTTCTTCATGAGTTTGCTGCTCCTGCCTTTGCACAGCCAGGAGCCTCAGTCGCTCTCTTCTCAGTCTTCTACGGCCCCTGTAGGCCATCAGGCATACAGCTAGATCACCAGGATCCATGATCCTGACGTGGTCCTCCTGCAGCATGAAAGAGAGAGACATGGCTACCATAGCTGTATTTAACTCCTTTCCTGGCCCTGTGTGACCACCCCTTTATGCTTCCCGGGGAGTGCTGGCCAGAGACGAGTGCACTGCATGGCTAATCTGTCAACTTGCAACATGGGGGACAATGGACCAAACAGGGATGCTGAGATTGCGAGGGGCTGTGAGTGCATCCAGCAGTGACTGCTCCATTGCCAGCGTTGGCAAGGAGATTGCACAATGTGTGCAGTCCAACTGCTCCACGGCCAATAAAGTGGTGGCGGACTCGAAGTCTGTGCCGGGGGTGTGGTGCGGTGGTAAGGCATGGAGTACTTGGCGGCCCTTTGGTGCCTCTGCATTGCTTGCATGGGCAGGCAGGCTATAAGTCTGACCCCAATCATTTCACTGTAGCTGCGCCTGATCTGTCTCCGTTGCAGAGGCCTGGTCAGTTTATACAAGTGTCCCTAATGCGTGGCCACTTCCCTCGCTTACCCTGCCCCCTACTGTGATTGCCTGTGTGCAGGATGCAGTACCAAGGCAGCACTTGGCCACCAACCAACCCCCCCCAACCACCATCACCACCACCCCCGCCATCTACAATGAGGCTGACCAGCACATGCTCCCAGACACCCCCCCACACCTCAGCAGTCGCCTGCGGGGCCGGCATCAGTTGCCTCCCGGCGGCACCCCTGAGGCCTGTAAACAACAGGCGAGCTGTGGAGAACACTGCTGCTCACTCATCTCATTTTCCCCAAAGTGAAGGCCGCCAAGTGCACATCGCCTGCGTGCTGTTGTGAAACACACAGGCGGCAAAGCACACCGATGTGGACGGACAATTCCGGCAGTGTTCCAAAGGCCTGGTGGGATGGCCTTTTAATTATATGCTAATGTATTACAATTTTCTCCCTGTCAACTGATGGTGAGAAATGCGGCCCGCCATCAGTGGGCTGAGCGGACAATTGCGACCTGCCTTCATGCCGTCGTAACACAGGTCGCACTATATTTTCCGTGCACGCTGCCTATCACGCCCGCCACCAGCGGGCTCAGAAAATTCTGCTCTAAGTACAGTGGCGGGCAGAAAAATCACATGACTCCTGCTGGGTGGGCTTTCGCATCCGATCTTCCACTTTTCAGCTTATTAATTATGAATCAGCAAGGATCTCGTTGAATTTTGTGACGGGGTGGGCAGTGATTCGTCTGCCCCACTGTTACCTCATGAGGTCAAAGGTCCTGCTGCCATATTTAAACAGGAGGAGCGCACACATTCACTGACTGCAGGCCAGATATGTGCTGAAGGTCTATATTCCAATGGCGACGAAACGTTTCAAAATCATCTGCCTCACAAGTCAGTGAGGCTTCCCTGGGGATTCTCCTCCAGACCACCCAGGAAAGGTCTCTTTTCTCGGGATGGGAGCAGGAGGTCCTCTCACCTGACCTCTGCAGCCTGGAAAGAGGTCACCATGTAGGTCAGTGCCCATGCAAAACAAAAAAGGACTGCCCTGCAGTGCAGTAAAAGGACGAATGATCTGCTCCACTCTGCCAGGGTAAGTGAATCTTCTACTTACCCCATACTCAGACTCTAATAAAGGCATCAGGAAGTCACACAGTACCAGCAGATGCGACATCAGCATTGAATGTCTGCCAGCCACTTTGAGATCACCATCTCATTTAAGATCTTGTACAAATGGCATCTTCATCCCTTGCTGGGAAGGGCTCAGCACACACACAGCAGGCATGCATGCTTCTGAACTGCTCTTTCATTCATCGTGCTCACAGTCAACTGATCAGGCTGTATGCAGGAGAAACTTGCCCATAACAAAAGGAAGAGATCCAAGACTGGCAGGAAGGGTACTTTTTGAAGAGGAGGCTGCTGAGTTAGCTAGTGAGGATAGAGATTGCTCGTGCATGGAAGGCAAGATCGGCCTCCCCCAACAAGCCAGTGAGGATGCATTCAGTATACATCGACAACATGCGGACACTGACCATGAGTTATCTATAGTGTAGGAGCCTGCCGAGTCATTCACTAATTCTCTCTTCTCTCTATTCCAGCTACCAGCAAGAAAAGGCAGATGATGACCTCCAGCAAGTGTCTCAGCCCCAGCCCCCAGACCATCTCCGATGAGGATGCAGAGCATCCATCTGATGAAGAACTTATACTGTGTTCACTTGTACTCTCCACCAGCACCTCGAAACTTGGTGCGGCCTAGTTCTGGAGTAGGCTCGGGTTCACAATCTGGTGAGCGCCTCACAGACACAGCCACAGCTGGCAGAAGCAATGACAGCTGAGACCTCTGATACTCGGAGAACTGTTGGAGAACAGCCCCCTGCTGAGTCCAAGTCTGATAACGAGCCTCTGCAATTGGCCATAAGAGACATGTTAGAGATGCAAAGACAGGCAGGAGAACATCAGGCAGAGTTGTCAGAGGCCATGACCAGTATGGAAGGAAGGATAGAGGAGTCCATCCATGTTCTATCTGATGTCGTGGCTGCAGCATGTGAGCACATTAAAGTCTCCATGGGAAGGATGGCAGCCACCTTGGAGACCCAGGTCCAGGAGTTTCTGCCGTATTTGCACTCGAACTTACACACCATCACTTCAGTCATGTGTGCCTTCCAGCAGTTACTAGGTGAGAGGGGGCAGGCAACCTTGATCTCCCTCCAGGTGCCCCTTCTCCTAAAGGAGTCAGGGAGGGGTTCCCCTGCACCAAAGGGAGGAGGAGCACCAGACAGTCACCCCAGGGTCTGTCAGAGGAAACCCCCAAGCCTGGTTGCAAAGAAGACACAAAGACTAGGATGCTTTGGTAGAGACTGTTTATTGCTCACTAGAGCTTACTTCTCCACTATAACACCCACCCTCAGTGCTGGCTGACTCTTCTTTATATACACATCTGAGTATAATTAACTAATCAATACCCAATGCCTGTTCACTTTATTACCTTAAACTACTAGATATTTAACATACATGAACAGAACCTATTAGATATTAACAGGGGCTTCCACCCAGGAGACTCGAGGGGTGTCCTGCTGCTCCAAATCCCTCTGCCTTTGACCCCATCAACTCTAACAGATCGGGCTGAGGAGGGTGCACCTGCACCAGAGCAGGAGACCATAACAGGCCGGGCCATCCAAGGCCTCGAACCTCCAGAGGCCACTTGCCAAAGTCATCTCAGACTTAGCAGTCAGCAGGCTGCCTCCACCTCTGCTGTGGGTGTCAGGCTATGCTAAGACATAGTAGTAGAGTAAGGAAAATTAAGAAGTTTTGACTGCACAATTGTGGCATGGGTGTTCTTCCAATCTATATATTCTTCATGATTGTAAATATATCTTACATTTATTCATCCTCAGGTCTCAAGTGTTGAATAGCTAATTGATGTGATGCAAGGTCCCACATTCATTCAAGTAAACAAAATGATTCCCTAGCCCTTCAGATATGTCCCTTCTTGTGGCTCCATTTCATTCAGTGTCACTCAGTCTCCTCACAGTGATTCACCTTTAGTTCCACATGCGGAAACAACATGAACAAAGGCACTTCCCAGAGCAAAATGATGGCTGCACAAGACACATGCAACCCTTGTATCTGAGGCAGAGAAAATGTGACCTCCTGAGATTTGTTCATCATCCTGATGCTTTTGCATAGAAGTCTGTAGATGCAATATGTATTTTTCATGAGCAACGTTGCAGTCTTTTCACACTAATGTACTTTGCAATGGCCTTTATTTAATTTGTGTGTGTGGTTTTGGTATAAGTAGTTTTCATCATTGAGCAACACAGCCTTTCATGCCTAAGAGCAGCATGATTTGTTCTCCATGTTTAAGGATGAACATTATTCCTTTATTAGTCCCCACTCTCCCCATGCATGATGCAAAACCCTGGAAGTTGGTTCCAACCTGTGACATTGAAATGTCTGCTATAAGGGAATTAATATGTGATGTCTGAGGTGTGTGCTCATCCTAATGAATCCATCCACTTAGTTGTGCGGATCATAGTTTGCTCCTGAACAGCTGCCTAGCAGTGCCTCATGGAATACTTCTGAGGGCACAGAAAGTAAGCTGAACTTTAATTAACGGCATGACAGTGCATTCATTAACTTAGGCTTCTTAGAAATGATTGGCCTTTGTGAGTTGGACAAGTCGAGGACTGCAATGGTATGAAAGTAATGCTCCAGCACATCTCCTGATGAGTGCTCAGCAGTATCAATGCAGGGAATAAGTTATGATTCACTGCCATGTCAAAGCTGTCTGGACCATGTCTCTCCCAAATGACAAAGCAATGTAGGAAGTAACCTTGGCACAATTCCAGCGAATATAGGGTTATGAGAGTTTGGCAATAATCACGTGATGGTCCTGCTGAACCATCTGCTAACTCAACTTCCATCTTTGGATGCATGCTCTCGTGTTCCTCATTACTGTGTTCCGATGTCCACTGACATCTTGGGACTCTGTTTCAAGATGCAACCTCTACATTATTGATGCTCAAGAGCTAGCGGCCCAGTGCTAACCACTGACAAATGTTTCTCTTCTAAGAGCTCTGTTGCTACGCTGCTGTAATGCATGTGTGAGTGCATATGTGTCCAGTAGTGTTTCAGTCTCTTGAAGATGCCATGGACAGTGACTTGGGTGCCATGGTTGAAAGGTCTGCACTATTTGCAGTTGCCTGTGTGGCGGTAAGCACATTCCACAGCGGACGCATGTTCCCTAGGCTACTGGGCCTTCCAAGGATGACCCCATCCTCATAGTTGAAGGTTATTTGTGGCTGTAGCGATATTGTTAACATATTGTGGCATATTAAAGATGACATGAAGTGTGTTGTTGTGTCACCTACACGAGGCATGAAGATAACAACATTTGTAAAAACTTATCTCCAACCTTATTCATCCTGGAATCTTGTAGCTATTAGGATTAGCATGGGAACATCTTCTGCACATTCAGTTTATGCGGCTCATCTGAATCCTCACCCTCATCAAATTATCACCTTCAATGTCCTGCTCATCTGAGGAGGCATCTAGCTCCTCCATGTCCCCCCTTTGCAATACAAAGTTATGCAGGGCACAGCAAATAACGATGATACTGCACACTCTCTGCGGAGAGTACTGGAGAGCCCTGCCTGATCAGTCCAAACATCTGAAACGTATCTTTAAGATGCCAGTAGTCTGCTCTATTAAGAACATTGTGGCTGAATGAGCAGCATTGTATCTCTCCTCAGATGCACTCTGTGGACAACAACAGGCGTCATTAGCCATGTCTTCCCTTATCACCGAGGAGCCAACCCTCTAAACACTGCCCTCATTCAAATATCCCTGGCACCTGGGAGTGACTCAAAATGTACGAGTCTGAGAGCTCCCTGAATATCTAGCACAAACATGCTGGATCTGCTTTCTATGATTATAAATTATCTGTATGTTCAGAGAGTGAAATCCTTTTCTAATAATGAAGCACACTGGTAACTAGTGGGGAGCTCTCAAGGCCATATGTGTGCAGTTGATGACACCCTGCATTTGTGGGAATTCTGAGATCACAGCGAATCCCATCGTTCTGGCAGCCTGGCTTGCTTCACCCATGTGGAACTATAAGTAATGATGAGCTTTACTGAAAAGGACATCTGTCATTATATATTTGTGTGTTGCCGATTGTGAGATTCCACAAAGGTCCCCAGTGGAGCCCTGGAAGGATTCACTTGCAAAAAACTTCAGCATGGCGGTAGCCTTCAGAGAAACTGACATTGAATGTCCTCCAAGTCCATATGGCATGAGTACTTCATGAAGAAGATGGCAAATATGAGCCATCACATCTCTAGTCAGGTGAAGGCAACTGCGGCACTGTCTTTCGCTCACCTCCATGAATGAGGTGCAGCTTCTGTAGACCCTTGGTCACTCCAGACGTCTTTGTTGAATTGGCCCTCTCCTTGTCAGCCTCTGGGACTTCCTGGGGCCCAGCTGGCTCTTGTTCCTCAGGGTGATGGTTTTCCCTGAGCTGTGCCCATCGACAACAGGCCCTTCTTCTCCTCATTCTAGTCAAGCCAATCAGGAAGGCATTGTAGCCTGCAGCCTGCATTGTCCACTCCCGCTTTTATCTGTGAATGCAAACAATTGAGCAATCAATCGTCGCGCACCTTGAATGGTCTCCCTCCATATACAAGGCACAAATGCAGTCTCTAACCATAGACTTGCCCTCCACCTGTACATGGCATACCAAGGCCACCACTTGCAGGATATCATCTTGGAGGACAACAGGTAGTTGATCTTTCCACTCATACATGATTGTGCAATCATGAGGATCTTAATTAGGGTCAAAAGGCCCAAGATCTAGGAGCCACATTCAGCTTCATGTTGGTTGTCTTCCAGTGGCTGTTCCAACAAGTATGGATACCCAGTCCTTACACTTATATCCTGACTGCAAGCATGGTGCCTTGAATGGCATGATCAATACACTGGGAACATCAAGGTTTGAAGGGCACATGCGGCCTCTGCACAGCAGACGTGGCCATTAATTTTTAAACCCTTCATCCATACTGATATGCCTCTGAAAGATTCAGACACCAATTAAGACCATATGCACCGCAGCACCTAAACTTAATGGATTCTCAGCTGAATGCGCACCATTAGTAATGGAGCCAATCTCATTCATTGTACATGAGAGCCTTGAGTGCAGCACTCAGCTGAGCCATGCTTTCCCTGATTTCACCAATACAGTTATAGGGTGCTCCTGCAATTGGCCAAGATTTCTGGTGCTTAACTCCTCCCACAGGGAGGAGACTCTGATACCCCTCCCCAAGCAATTTTTTCAAGAATTCGTTTCTAACTGCATCATTGGCTGAGAAATGGTGCTGCTTTTATTCCTGTGAGAGAGCAGCATCCAACCTCCCCCATTACCCACCAAGTCCTTCCCATCCTCTTCCGTCCTCACCGCATTCAAATTCTCCTTCCTCCTATCATTCTCCAGCCTCCCCGATACCCTTGAGCCCATCGTTATACATGTTGATATTCCTGTCCTTCCCCCGAACCTTTTGATGTAGATGTCCCCGTGCCCTTTGTTGACCTGACCCCTCCCGTTCTCAAGGCAACATATACCCTGACTTTCCAGGACCCATCCACCACCCCCTTGAGACCATACAGTATTCCCCGTGACTTTTCAGCTCCTGACCTACAGGCTGCAGATGCCTCCCCTGACCTTGTTTGTGCCAACTGCCTCTAACCCCCAAGACCAAAATCTTTAGGTGATTGATCACACCCTGAACACCAGGCTGTGCATGACCATCACTGCCCAGAAAGGCCTTCCCCTATCCTAGACCGGGATCAAAACATGCATGCCTAGCAGAGCCCTCTAACATGGCCTGCATAGCCTCAGGACAATATCTTCAATATGACCCCAACAGCATAGCCTCAGCCCCAGGACAGTTTCTGACTCCTCCTTGGACGGTCTTCTGACTCTAGCCCCAAGACAGTCTTTCATTACTCCACTCTGTTCCTTGTCCCTCCTCCCAACCAATCCTACCTCTGTCTTCCCTCTTCCCTCCCATGTTCAAACAGTACCCCCCACAACCCCTCCCCACTCCTGCCTCTGTCTTCCCCTCCCCATTGGTATTGCCTTCCATGCACAAGCCTTGGTGCAGCTCCTAACAAGCACCGAAATCCCACAGCACCACTCTTAAAGGTAGGCTAAAGCAGCCTCTATGCAGCTCCAGGTAGTTAATGAAATAAAGCTTGCCAGGCGCACGCCACTTAAATACAACCGTGAAATAGACCATGCTAATTATCTGCCGGCAGGACACTTGATTTGGAGGAAGAACATAATCCTGGAGAGTTGGCCTTATATTCAGCATTTATGAGATGGAAATGAACACAAACGTGGTTCCTGACATAGATCAGTGAGAAAGTCTACCCATCATGAAAGTTGGGAGGATAAAATTCCAAACTTAATTCCTGCTGGTGTAAAATTGACTTTTTCAGTCACACCATATTTAGTTCCCACTCCTGCCAATGCTGGCAGAGCAGAAAACTCCACACACCATTATTTTTCTCATACTACATCACAGCCTGCATAGTGTTAAATAGAACATTTATTCCCTGGTTCATGGTTTATGTGGATGATGATGATATTTACTTAATAAACAAATTATAATGAGTTAGACCTGCTATTGTGATCCAAATGCCTACAAAATAGTTTTGAACCGATACTGAATTCTCCCTGGAGCCCTGCACATTCTTCTTTTTCAGATAATAATCTAATTCCCTCTTGAATGCCTCAATTGAATTTGCCACCACCCTCTCAAACAGTACATTCCAGATCCTGGCTACTTGCTGCGTGAAAAAGTTTTTCTTCATGTCGCCACTGCTTCTTTTGCCAATTACTTTAAATCTGTGCTCTCTTGTTCTCGATTCTTCCACAATGGGAACAGTTTTCCCTACCTACTCTGTTCTGACCCCTCATGATTTTAAATGCCTCTATCAAATCTCCTCTCAAACCTCTCTTCTCCAAGGAAAACAGTCCCAACTTCTGCATCTTATCTACATAGCTGAAGTTCCTCATTCCCTACTATTCTTGTGAATCATTTCTGCACTCTGTCTAATGCCTTCACATCCTTCCTAAAGTGTGGCGTCCACAACTGGACACAATGCTCCAATTGAGGATAAACCAGTGTTTTATACAGGTTTAACATAACTTCCTTGCTTTTGTACTTTATGGGCAGAATTTAGCCCTTGTCGAGTGGGCTCAGCATAGTTGGGCAGGGGCAGTCGGGAAGCCAACCACCACCCGTGATCAGGGCTGGACCCCAATTTCATGCTGGCAGGCCAATTAAGGCCCACCTAGCGTGAAACGTGAGCAGCAGCGCTCAGCATTGCCTGTGTGGGCAGCAGGGGAATGCGAGCATGAACTTCGCACATGCGCGCAAGGGCGTGCTTGCAAATTTATCTGAGACACAGAACTGCCTTAGGGAAATGAAAGGTTTTAGAAAAAAATAATAAAGATTTTAAGAATGTTATAAAACATGTTCCCTCTTGTGACTCTGTCACATGAGCAGGGACGTGTTAAAAATGAAATGTAAAATGTTTTATTTTATTTTTATTTGATGTTGGAAACCTCATCTCACCTGTGGGTGAAGATCCCTAAAAAGTGCAAAGGCTGCAAGGTTGGACAGGCAGCGAAAAATGTAACTTCATTATCTTTTTAATGGCCTTAATAGGCCTCTTAATTGTTGGCAGGCACGCTGCTGATTACTGCACGTGCCTACTGACTGAAATATTGCTCGACTGTGCATTGACGTCGGGACACTCGCCCAGCGTCATTGCACGCCATTTTACACTTGAGCGGGTCGGGCGCCCACCCATTCACCGAGGTCAAATTCTGCCTTATATCTCAGAGGCTGGAATTTTCAAATGATTGTTCCTGCCAAAACATCGGGACCTCCAGCAGGTTGGGAACCCATTAGAATCTTTGGCAGACTTTGCTGTGGCACTTTAACTGAACTATAGCATCCCAACTCTAGATTCCTCAATGATTCAGAGAGATTGGGATCATATGCTGGATTTGTCAAAGGTAGGATTTCTAGTTAAAGGGACCACATCATGGGTCAGAAAGGCTCACCTGTACTTGATCTTTTGAGGCTATACCCTCCACAGGGAGAAGGGAACTGAGAAGGCTGCTCCTCAGGCCCTGCTGTGGGATCTGAGGGGATACAGTGAGGTGATCTTTCCCATGGATGGGACTAAGAGGCCAGTTTCTCCAACAAAGCAGGCTTGCATGAAAATGGACAAGGAAGTGAGCAGTACGAGTGTGGTGCCTCCAACCTAGAGTCAGTGGACCCAGAAGCACATGACAGGTGAGTGGCTTAAGACATTCAGTTAAGCCCTACACTCCTGTGCAGCAATCCTCAGAATGACACATAGTGCAGCTCCTCTTATTCCTCTGCAGGTGCCTCATATCCCTGTTTAAACAGCCAACATTCAGACCCGCCCTCATCTTATTGCTATCTCATACTCCTGCGCCAGGTCACCTCCCACCAATGTTGTTGTTCCCTCCTATTTACACATGCCAGTTCTAATGCTCGTAACTCTCTGCTTTCTCTCCTTGCAAATGACAAGAGCACAAAACCTTGGAGAGAAGCAGGGACCCTGGGAGCACTCCTCCAGTGACATGCACCTTAAGGGCCACTGGCAATGCACATATGCAACTAGCACACTCAGATGGAGGTCTTGTTCCAGGAGGTTGCAGATGCCAGCAATGACCTGTCGTGAAAATCTGACACAAGCATTCTATAAACTGAGCCAAGATGACATATTTCAATCAGCAGAATAAAAAGAAAAATGGATCCTGGATAGATTGAATTGATTTGCATTTACAACACCATTTTAGATCCAGTATTAAAAATATAATCGCAGGGCTATCTTTGTTAATACATGGTGCAGTATTTCATTCTAGTTCCGTAAGTGGTAAGGTATTACAAACCAATAGCTTATCAACTATGCATATAGTAATACCTTTATTATTACTGTTATAAACTGGGTTAACAATTTCCAAACTCAGAAAAGTAGCTTTTGCTAATAACAGTAATTATAGCTCTGTCAGCCTGAATCACTGTGTTTTGTTCGAAACATGCATTTATTTATTCAAGCCATTTCCTAAGGTTTTCTAATAAATGAAGTGTTTAAATAACTTTTTTTTCTCAATATGTATTGTTGCAAAGAGTTGTTTTAAAATATTATGCTTGCCAAAAACCAGCTAAAATATTGCAATGTGGGAATGTGGACGAACTTGTGAAGGTTTAGAAAAAGCTTCTATTTTTCAATTGAGTGTTGGAAGCATAAATGGAGAAACTTAACACTGGCTGAATAAAGTTGGGAAATGATAGAAAATGGTCCATGGAGCCATTTAATCAGCCCCCAATGCATTTTTACATTCTTCATATTTCCTAGTGGAATTGGCTATTATTGGCTATACAGTTGTTCACTGGATCCACACCAGTTTGTGAAGTTAAGACTAAGACAGAGCTGCTTTCTTTGCTGGACACAGTTTATTGACTTAATTCATAGTCAACAGTACTCCAAACTCCAGTGTCAGAAAGTTGTGGGTTCACTGCATACTTCAGAGATTGAGCTCAGAGGGATGTGGGGCTGGAGAAGATTACAGAGATAGAGAGGAGTGAGACCATGGAAGGATGTAAAAACAAGGATGAGAATTTTAAAATCAAGATGTTGCTTGACTGGGGACCAGTGTAAGTCAGTGAGCACAGGGGTGTTAGGCGAATGGGACTTGCTGTGAGTTGATTTCAGTAGCAGAGTTTAGGATGACCTCATGTTTAGGGTAGAATGAGGGAGACTAATCAGGTTTGCACTGGACTAGTCATGTCTGGAGGTAATGAAGGCATGAGTGAGGGTTTTGAGCTTGAGACTGTTCTGCTATTTAATTCGATCATGGTTGTAATATAATGTGAGACATAGAAGCCTCTTGATGCACTGGTGCTCAGACATGTCAAGAGAACTGATCATCTACCTGTAAATCCTGTGTTACAGGTCTTGCCTCCTTCAAGCTGGAACTCAGTGTCCACCTCTTTTGTCCTGTGGAGTCACATGTGGCTGAGGGGAAGGCAGCTAGTGTTGATGCAGCTGCTGCCCTTGTTTTTCTTGCTGATGCTGCATTGCCCTTGTTGTTGCTAGTGCAGTGGCTGCCCTTGTTGTTGCAGCTGATCCTCCACCTCAGAGGGCCAGGCTATTGTTTTATATGTTGCTCATATGCTGCAGTGAAGACTGACAGGAAGAAATTTGAGTTGTGGTTAAGTACTGTATACTGCAAACAACTTAAAAGTAATTGCAGAAAGTGGTGTTTGATTGTGGAACTAGTAATTTCTGCCTCACAGATGAAATCCTGCAAGGGCAAGCCTTTCACACACTTGCTGATTTCATTGTTTCAAGGCTTATCAACAAGTCAATTCCTGTGCTCTCTCCTCTTGCACCCCGGCAAGCTACAGACAGCTTGTGGAACTATGCAGTAGCTGTTAAAGCTAGAATATAGAGTTAAAACAGTACTTAAGTACTTATAATATTTAAATGACTTGCCCAACAGCAGCATACTCGGCTTTCAGCTGAACCAAACCCGGAAGTGGGCAGGATGATGTTGGGATCTTAACCCAATGTCCTTTTAAAAGGATTGAACTTCCTGAACTCACCCAAACCTGCCTCCCCTGGTAGTAAATATTTCCCCCAGTATCTCAAGTGTCTCCTCATAAATATAATGGGCAGAATTGTCCAAGATTTGCACAAATTGCGGTAGCGGGCAGAAAAAAAGGCATTTTACACACTGGCCACAATGTTGGCTTTTCAGGCCGCATCGTCCCATTCCTGGCGTGTCCCACCTCATTAATAATTCATTCCTAGGAAACATGCTGGGTCGCTGGTGGGGTGGCCTCTGATTCGCCCGCCCCGCCATCACCTCAGGCCTTCAGTAAACTGGCACCATATTTAAAGGCCGCCCCTGCACAAAGCTAGCACTCTTCAAGGGATAAGAAGCTGCTGGGAATTGATGGCTGCCAAAAAGAGGAAGTATGCTGCCCCCAAATTTAGTGATGTTTCCCTCAAGTGCCTACTGGACACAATGGAGGCCCACCACAATGTCCTCTATCACTGCTCTGGGCAAAGACAAGCAAGCAATGTCACCGATCCAGCATGGGAGGCGGTGGTTGGCACTAACACCCTGCAGAAGAGAACAGCCACCCAGTTACAAAAGAGGATGAATGATCTCTATCATCCCACCAGGGTAAGTCACTCTTATCACTCTCAACTCACACACTCACAAACCCATCACAGATCCTCAAGGATCTTATTCACTGCCAGTTCAAGGGACATCACCATTCACTCTCTCACACACACCTTCTTGTGCCCTGCAGATCATGCCTTCATCCTGTTCATGGCACAACTCATTGCCCACACCCCTGCCAGGCAAACTTGTTATCTGGCCTGGCAGGCTTACACTTCATCTGTATGCAGGTCAGACAAGCTGGCATACAACAAAAGGGAGAGGTTGCAGGCTGATGGAGCAATGCTTGAAATAAAGGTCCTCAAGGACTTTGAAAATGGAGTCATCCAGCTGCCCGGTGATGACCTGGACTGTGCCTGTGCTGAGGATGACGATGGCGGTGCTCAACCAAGTGAAGATCCAGCAGTGCTACATCCATCAGACAACTATGTTTTGAGCCACTTCCCCTGTTTCACAGTCCTCTGCCTTACACTAATTATCACTCCTTGCTTTTGCAGACACATCTGGGAAACAGCCGAAGGGGCCAATGACCGAAGTCCTTGAGTCAAGCCCTGATGAAACCTCAGAAGAAGAATCTGATGACATTGTCATTGAAGCGCTCACCAGCACCCTCCAACAGTGCAGAGACACATACTTTGGTTGGACCTAGTTCTAGGATAGCCTCAGGATCACAATCTGGTGAGCATATCGCACTGTCTGATCCACAGCTGGTAGCGGCAGGGACTTCTCAGGTGTGCGGTACTCGGAGGACTGCTGGAAGCCAGAGATCTGCTGAGTCTGAGTCAGATGCGGGGCCTCTGTACTCGTTCATGCCTCAGTTGCTGGAGCTGCAAAGGCAAACTCAGGAACATCAGGGAGGGATGTCCGCTGCCCTCCTCAGACTACAAGACACAATGGAGGAGTCCATCTGCCTTCAGTATCAGGTGATAGTGCTGGCATGCCAATGCACTGAGG
The DNA here is from genome assembly GCF_017639515.1 of Carcharodon carcharias. Lineage (NCBI taxonomy): Eukaryota > Metazoa > Chordata > Chondrichthyes > Lamniformes > Lamnidae > Carcharodon > Carcharodon carcharias. The sequence goes on along the minus strand of NC_054469.1, from coordinate 115,498,573 downwards.
CCAACAATGGTAGAATGGCAGCCACCATGGAGACCTTGGTCCAGCACGTTAGTACAGCACTGCTGAACTCCATTGCTGATGCCATAGTTGGCCTCCAACAGTATTAATGCAAGAGGGGTGTGGCGTAGCTTGATCTCACTCCAGCTTCCCCTTTTCCTCAAGGAGTCAGCCAGGGGCCCTCAGGCACACATAGGGAGGAGGATCAGCAGGTACACACACTGGGGCCAGGTGACTCCGGGACTGTCTAGCCCATCCGAATCCCCTCTTCCTGTGACCCGAGCAAATACTGCTCCACAGGCCCAGGACAGTGCCACAGCCACACAGCAAGACCCCAAAAGCAGACCAGGGCCCTCCAAGTCTTGGCCCTCCAGTGGATGCTCACCAAGGTCATCACAAGCAGGGTGTAGCAGTCAGCAGGCTGCCTCCACCTCTGCTGTGGATTTCAGGGGAGCACCAAGGTGTAGCATCAGTGTTAGGAAGGTAAATAAGATGTAACTCTTTCGAGTACAAACCCGTTTCCATCTGTTTCAGATGAAGTTACATTGTTTCATAGTTTGCCATTGTGAGATTTGAACTCTTGATCTTGGGGTTACAAACCCAGTACCATAACCACTTGGCTATTAAGGCCAAGTGTAAATAAAATGTAACTCTTTCGAGTACAAACCCGTTTCCATCTGTTTCAGATGAAGTTATATTGTTTCATAGTTTGCCATTGTGCGATTTGAACTTTTGATCTTGGGGTTACAAACCCAGTACCATAACCACTTGTCTATATAGGCCAAGTATAAATAAGATGTAATTGCACAACATGGGCATGGGTGTTAATCACTTATACTTAATGTTCACTATTGTAAATAAATTGTCAACAATGTTCCCCTGCCTATGGCTCCTTGTTATGATTATCAGTGTTCGTGTCACTCAGATATGAAATCTTGGTCTCTGCAAAAGATAAAGGCAGGCGTCTCAATCCAGGGCCTCTTTCCTGTGCTTTGTGCAACCTTCCCAGCACACTGATGGTGCACCTTCACAGTCACTGGACACATCAGTCATGCCTGAACCTCGATGGGACTTATCCTTGCTGCCAGAATGTCCTGGGCTGGTGGCACAGAGTTCCGTCATTCTCTCTGTGCTTCTAGCACCTTTTGAGGTGCGCTGGCCCCCCATCTCATCAGCACCTGTGTCCAGTGACAGTGTGGTCCTGAATGTTTCAGCTCACGAAGGATGCCATGGGATCAGGTGAAGTTAAAGTTCCCAGTTCCCCCGCTGCGTCTCCATGACAGAAGCCTTATCACAAAGGGTACATGCACGGCCATCAGCCAGACAGGAGTCAAACCTCACAGATGCATTGTGAGGATCCATGGAGTCCCCTCAATGCATGTTGTCATTATCCTCCATGAATCTAGCAGCTGTGAAGGCCTCTCAAGCGCACCTGCCTTGGCTGGCCAGTGCGATGGCCTCGTTGCCCTGATCCCCATCTTCGAGGACTTCATCGCCCTCATCCCCATCAATGTCCTCCTCATCTGAGGAGACATGCAGCCCCTCCATCTCCTCCGCAGCCAGCTTCTCCTTCCATTGCAGTGCCAGGTTGTGAAGGGTGCAGCAGGCGATGATGAAGCATGACACCCTCTGTGGACTATATTTCAGGGCTCCACCAGACTGGTCCAGGCACCAAAACCTCATTTTCAACATCCTGATAGTTTGCTCCATCAAAGTGCAAGTTGCAGCATGAGCCTCGTTGTGCCTTCTCTCTGCTGCACTCTGAGGCGGCCACACAGGTGTCATCAGCCACATCCTTTGCGAGTATCCTTTGTCCCCGAGGAGCCCTAGCCATCCCTTCTTCATGAGAGTGCTGCTCCTCCCTCTGCCCAGCCAGGTGCCTCCATCGCTCTCTTCTCCTTTGTCTCCGCTCCCTGTAAGCCACGAGGCATACAGCTAGATCTCCAGGCTCCATGCTAGCAAGTTCTGGAGCACAAGTCTTCAGTATTATTGCCAGAATATTACCCGGACCCATATCCTTTACAGTATCTAGTGCCTTCAGCCGTTTCTTGATATCATGAGGAGTGATTCGAATTGGCTGAAGGCTGGCATCTGTGATGCTGGAGACCTCAGGAGGAGGCTGAGATGGATCGTCCACTTGGCACTTCTGGCTGAATATTGCAGCAAATGCTTCAGCCTTATCTTTTGCACTGGTGTGCTGGGCTCCTCCATCATTGAGGATGGCGATATTTGTGGAACTTCCTCCTCCAGTGTGATGTTTAATTGTCCACCTCCACTCACGACAGAATGTAGCAGGACTGCAGAGCCTACATCTGATTCGGTGGTTGTGGAAGCGCTTAGCTCCATCACTTGCTGGTTATGCTGTTTGGAACACTAATAGTCCTGTGTTGTCGTTTCACTAGGTTGTTTCAATAAGATCACCTCTCATTCCTCTAAACTCCTATGGACCCTAGAGGCCCAACCTGTTCAACCTTTCCTCATGAACTAACCCCTTCATCCCAGAAATCAGTTGAGTGAGCATTCTCTCAACTACTTCTTACTTTTTTAAGTAAGGAGACCACAACTATAAACAGTACTGCAGATGCAGTCTCACCAAAGCCCTGTACAGCTGCAAAAACACTGCCCTACTTTTATACTTGATTCCCTTTACAATAGATACCAATATTCTATTTACCTTCGTAATTACTTACTGCACCCGCATACTAACTTTTTGTGATTAATGTACTGGGACACCCCAATCCCTCTGTACCATGAGTTCTGCAGTCTCTCTCTATTTAAATGCAGTTTTTATTCCAAATTGGACAAGTTCACATTTTCCCGCAATATACTCCATCTGCCAATTTTTTGACCACTCATTAACCTATCTAAATTCCTTTGTAGAGTGTCTATGTCCTCTTGACATCTTACTTTCCTCCCAACCTTTGCATCATCAGCAAATTTAGCCACCATATACTCAATCCCTTCATCCAAGTCATTGATATAGATTCTAATTAGTTGAGGCCCCAGCACTGATCCCTGTGGAACCCTTGTTCTAATAGTTTTCCCAGACATTCTGCTAGTTACAGCTTGCCAACCTGAAAATAACCCAGTTATCCCTACTCTCTGCTTCCTGTTAGCTAATCAATCCTCTGTTCATGCTCATGTTAACCCCTACATCATGAGCTGTTATTTTGTAAAGTAACCTTTGATGTGGCACCTTATTGAATTCCTTTTGGATGTCCAGGTACAACCACATCTACAGGTTCCCCTTCATCCACCTTGCTTGTTACTTCCTCAAAGAACACTAACCAATTAGTCAAACATGATTTCCCTTTCACAAAACCTTGTTGACTCTGCCTGATTGTATTATGATTTTTTTTAAACGTACCTCCTTAAGAATGGCTTTTTCTAGCATTTTCCATATAGCAGATGTTAAGGTAACTGCCCTATAGTTTCCTACATTCCATCTCCTTCCTTTCTTGAATAACGGTGTTACATTTATGATTTTCCAATTTGCTGGGACCTTTCCAGAATCTAGGTTTGTTTGGAAGATTGCAACTAATACATCTACTATCTCTGCAGCCACTTTTTTAATGGCCCTAGGATGCAGGCCATCAGGTCCAGAGGACTTGTCAGCTTTTAGTTCTAATAGTTTTCCCAGGATCTTTTCCAAAGTGATTGCAAACATTTTAAGTCCCTCCCTTCATTTTAGCTCATGATTTACAACTACGCTTGGGATGTTTTTTACTTTCTATATTGAGGACATGCCTAAAATACCTGTTCAGCACTTTAGCCATTTCCTTGTTTCCCATTAATTCCCTAGTTTCTCCCTTTGTCTACACTCACTACAGTTACTCTTTTCCCTTTTAAATGTAGTAGAAGCTCTTACTACCTGTTTTTATATTTCTAGCCAGCTTTCTCTCATACTCTAATTTCTTCCTCTTCATTCTTTTTTGTAATTCTTTGCTGGGTTTCTAAAATCTGTCCAATCTTTTGACCTACCACTAATTTTTGCAATATTGTATGCTTTTTCTTTCAAACTGATACTATCCTTAATTTTAGTTAGTCATGGATGGCATCCTTCTCATAGGGTCTTTCTTTCTTAATGGAATATATCTTTGTTGAGAGTTATGAAGTATCTCCTTAAAGATTTGTCACTGCTCCTCTACTGTCCTACCTTTTTACCTACTCACCCAGTTCACTTCAGCCAACTTTGTCTTCCATACCCTTGTAATTGCCTTTAAGTTTAAGACACCACTCTTAGACTCACACTTCTCACCCTCAAACTGTGTGTGAAATTCTATTATGGTTGTCATCGCTGTTGCATAGAGGCTCCTTTACTATGAGGTTATTAACTAATCCTGTTTCATTGCAAATTACCATGTCTAATATAGCCTGTTCTAGAATGTACTACTCTAAAATTTTGTCCTGAATATACTGTATGAACTTATCTTCCAGGCTACCTTTGCCAATTTGTTTCATCCAATCTATATGAAGATTAAAATCATCCATGACTATGGCAAGATCTTTCTTACAAGCCCCCATTATGTCTTCATACATACTCTGTCCTAAAGTGCAGCTACTGTTAAGGGGCCTATAAACTACTCCTAATATCTTCCTTCCTAGCCCAGCAGCCTTTTATATTATGACTCCTTATAAAACACCTTGGGAATTTTTAAAGTGGTAACATAGGCATTGGCTGTTGTTTTAATTAGCTATATCAAATAGACAAAGTGTGAAATAAATGCGATAACTATGAATATATCATTGCTTCACCGAGTGTTTTGGTTTTATTGATTGTTGAGCCTGGGCCCTTTTTGATGTAGAGAAAATGAAAATAATCAGATGAAATAGTGGAAAGTTCATCTGATGGTTAAAATACTGTGATAGTTCCGTAGTTGTTTAACCAATAAATACCATTTCCTGAGTTATAACATAGGTGCAGTTCTTCATAGGTTGAAGATTTTCTCACTGTACTAGTCAGCAGAATGTAAATTCCTTTTTGACCCATTGGTTATACATGCTGCCAAACATTATCAAAAAGGTGCTGTAATAATACCAATATATTTTGTTGCATTAATTACAATACATTTATTATTTATGAAACAATGAGGCACATTAAAATACAAATTGTAATGATATGTACTGAAGCATAAAACAGTTTTTTGTTTTTTTACCACTCAATTCTTATGAACTGTGATTTCTTCTGCTAATACCTTTGAACATCAGATTATGAATAACTATTTTATTACAGAGCGTACAAAATTATAGTACATCAATTATGAGACCTTTTATTTCCCCATTTACAACTGACACAGTTGAGTGTTATCAAAATCTGTTTATTACACTTTTGAATAATATGCGGCACTGCCTCAATGTTCACTGCACTTTGAATATTTGTAAGTACGGCAATAAAATAGAATAACTTCTATTGGGGGGAAGCATAACAACTATTTATTTTAACAATTAACTCAAACCAGTGAGGGATACAATATTATAGACACTTCTGCTAGCAAATTAAAATAAATGGCAATCATTCAATATAATTTTTAAATATTTTATTAACGTCTTTGGACAAATGCTTGTGCTGTCTTCCACTCAGAAGGGGAATCTGTAGAGAGAAAAATATATGTGAGTGATCAAATCAAAAATAGTGGGAGTGTATTCTATAGGAAATATCTAACATAGTAAATAGATTTATTTCTTTTGTCAGCTTTCACTCACCAGCAGCTGAAGACCGTTTTCCCATGAGTCCAACAAAATTCTCTAACTTATGTCCTATAAAATAAAAAAGTGCTGAGAAAGTTACCTATCAATTATATTATTGATCTTACCATGTATTTATCAAAAAACATGCAATTTTTTAGTGACGGTATGTTTTATTTTCCTTACCTAGACAAATAATTATTGAGTGTTAAATTGAACTAATAATTCACAAGTGAATATCAAATACTAAATCACATGGAAATAGAATTGAGTGTTATGATTTTATTTTGATTATAATTCCTGCATCGCATCATTAGTGGCAATAACTTTTCTAACATTTACCATTTGTTCTCCTTGGCATTTTAAATTATATCCAATATTCACTTTAATTTATATACTCATAAATAGCTTAATTTTTGAGTTTTTAAATGCTGACCTCTGACTACATTACCACACATGCTCCTTTTATAGTAATGAATATGAACCAAGTGTACTGAAGTTATATCATATCATTTACCTCTCAGCTTTATACTTTGATATACCTTCCTGTCTCTGCCTCCCTATGCACACATGCACACAATATAGAAAATTTATATTCAAGCTGGTTTTAAGCCAGAAATGATACATAACACTTCAGAATAAATGTAAATTATCAGAACACAAGCTTCTAATGTTAAACTAATGTTGTGAAAGTTACAGAGGCCCTTACAAAATGACCAAAAGAAGGCTGTTAGAATTATCTCTAGTTAAAAGCCCTTAGTCATCAAGATAGGTTGTAGATGAGGAAGGCCTTCCCTGTCAGATCCTTCCTACATGCCTGGAGTCTCACCCCCTTGGCACATTGCCGTCAAGGTGGCTACGATGGGAAAGAGACCATTGTCCACCTCTTTCTGGAATGTGAATTACAGAAAAGGTCAGGAAAGGGATAGTGGTTTTTGATGAGGTTCATCCCAAGCAACTGTGCGATGCAGGACTCTGATCTATGGGCTGTTCCCGGGGACTTACACAGAGATAAGCATCAACAGCGGCCGGAGGACTATCAAATCGGTGAAAGACCCAAAGCTTGCTGGTCTTCCAGTGCAAAGAGTTGTCCTTGACTGGGCGTTGCAGACTGGCATATTCCAAGATCCAGGATTATATGATGAGGGAACACGGAATCTTGGAGCAGCCGCAACAAAGGCGCAATGAGAAAAAACCACTGTTTAAAGCCATTGTACACCGAGGGGCTATTTAGAGAAGTTGATTTTATTGCATTTTCTGCCATTTCAATTTGAAATGCTTTGCCTTAAGACTGTATACCAAACATGGAATGTATATTATAAATATCAAGCGTTTTGCAATTGTATTGAGGCACCTCAGAGTGGAACATGCTGTATCAAGAAAAGATGAATTTTATTGCACTTTCTGTAATTTTGAATTCAAAATGTTTTGTAATTTGTTTTTACAAATTTTATGAATAAAGTATCTTTTTGGGAAATAAATCATGGTAAGCTTAGAAAACTGAGTTTGTTTAGTTGAGAAAAAAATGTAGGCTTTGGAGAGAATTGATTAAGGTTTTTGAAATGACAAAGGGACCAGATTGCATCTGTGTAGGCAGACTATTTCAACAAGGTCATTTAGGGAAAACAAACTATCATGCATAATAAGCTATTAAACACAGAACTAGGTTAGATGTCAGGAAGTTTTTCTTTATGCAGAGGAATGTTGACGCTAAGAATAAATTACCAGCTTGTGCCAGCAAGTACAGATTTGCTATAACAGTCCAAATGGGAGATGAACGAGTTCCTTGCTGTGGCTAATATCACTGCATAAAAATTACATGTGAGACATTGGGTAGGTACCTCATGGTGATTGACCTCCAGGAACTTGTCCTGCTCACCTTCAGGGGCCAAAGCAGGATATTCCTGATTTTGCCTTAAAATTGCCCACTACTTGTTTTAAGCTTTTCTTTTTGCTTTTTCCAGAAGATTAAATATTTATAATTGGAAGGTTATTCTGGAAATCATGATGCCTAATTGTGTCATGACTATTTGGGACAGGCTTGATGAACCTTCTGACTTTTCTCCATCTGTCTTGTCATATGTTCCTAAAATTAATACCATTAGCACACTGCCACCCCAGGGAAAGTATGCTGCTGACAATTCAACATTCACAAAAAGGACTTATTTATTGCTGTAATAGGTGTGAACTTTAAATGTTCCATATTCATGAAGAAGTACAGATAACCATGCCAGTGAGAAATTTATTTTCTGTTATAAAAAGTCCTGTGCTGTCAATTAAAACTTTTAAGGACTCTAAATTAAATTTGAATGGCTCTGGCAATCTACAGCAGAGAACTGAAAATATGCTGACAATTAGCAAAGATTGGACAGCTTAGTGAATTAGGTGGATCATCTAATACTTATAAATAAAATGATTTTCAAAAATAAAAAAAATTGTTGATTAAAACAATAATATAATAATTTGTTGAAAGGTTAGACTTTGTATCACTAAGATAAGCTTGAAATGAAAACAATCATGAATATATACAGTTGGGCTTGATGCCAATATAGAATAACTAAAGACCAAACTGAATACAGCATTTTATTCCACTGGAAAGTATAAGGTCTGTTGTGTAACTAGTAGAACTAGTGGAATCCAGTTATTGCAAATCTAAATAGAACAAAACTTTGTATTAGTCTCACTGAAATGGTGTATTATACCAAAAGTACTCCCTACCTTCATAAGAGTGAAATAAAGAACTAATTTTGCCAATTATGAGCTTGTGGAAATGGTAATTATGCTAAGGAGAGAAGAGAGTTGATCTACATCTAGGAACATTAATGTGTGAATCTGTAAGATTATGGTGGAAAAGGATTGTTGAAAGCTCCATTATATGTGCTAATATATAAGAGATGTGTTTCCAAATACCACAGGACAACCACTGATATAATTACTCAAGAGTCTCTAGATTTTTAACATGATTTGTTTTTAGGACTACAGCAATTGCAAGTAATGTGTCTACTGAAACCAGCAATTCAAGCAATTAGAAGCCAAAAGGTTTGTAGATGTCCCCAATTTTATGAGTATTTTATTTGGACAACCTGCAAAGTGTTGGCTGTCCTAAATAGAATTAAGTCTAACAACAAAGTTGAATGGTGCTTTATTAATTAATCCTTGTCTCAGCCAAATTTGATAGTATAATTTTCATAAATGCTGCCTTTAGCATTCTGTTCCATGGGTTATTTTAATTCTGCACAGACTTCTTTGAAAAACAAGAAATTGGTATCACAGTTGAAAGTCTTTATGAAGTATATTGTTGAAATTGCTTATGCAATAAATATAAGAAATATGAGACTTCAATGCTGAATTCAACCCAATAAATTACAATTAAATCAATATATAATTTTTGCAGCTTTATGTTTTGCTTTTTCTCAGTTGCTAGCCATTAACTTTTTAAAACTTACTTTTGCGAGTCAGTGGCTTGTCTTCTGAAAAAGAAGGAAAAACAACAAAAACATTATTTTTCCAACAAACTTTCTGGAAGTAAGAAACATTTGTCTCAGTTTGAGTTGCCCACTCTTTTGAAGGGCCATTGCTACCTTTATATCTCCAAATGAAGATAGCCGGATCTGTTTAATGCATCTCTGATTAATGGTTTTAAATTATGTATGAATGGTTTCAAGTGGGCCTTACTCATTATTATCTTTCAATGTTGCTGTGTATGCCACCAATTATATTCATTATCCTGGAATTAATCTATCTATGCTTCCTCTTAACTGAAAAATTAATTAACAAAGATCTCCATGTGTTATTGAGAATTTGGAGAGCAAATTTTAACAAATGTAATATAAATTTTCTTTCATGATTTCACAATCCAGCTAGGAAGCATTTCTCCATAGGCCAAATTTAATAACTTCAATGATTTTCATTCATGTTGACCTAACTTCTCTGCAGAAAAAAATCAAACAGAATTTGAGTATGGTTAATCTGGCAATTAGAAACCTAAATGCAACAAGAAACTATACAGGGGTAGTATTCAAATTAATAAAATATCAGTGATTATTGGTTTGATATCTTATATTTCCATTTTGTATTTCAGCAATAGTACCTGCAACTTTCATGCATTTTTTACATTTTAATTGTCCAGATTTTGCTCTCAGTGGCAAAGGAATGGCCTTTGCTGTTCATTTCACATATAGATACACGTAGACTTTTGTAGGTTTGTCAGTGGATGTTTCTACTAATCTGGCACCTGATTCAGCGTGACACCTGTTAGCAGGAATCTGTGGTATCAATGAACAGGACAAGCAATGGCAAACCTCATCAACCCAATCAAATTGAAGCATTCTCACTGAGGCACACAGAGACTAAATCAGGAAGTTAAAAAAGGAAACATAAATTGTATTTAAAGAATATACCAAAAGCAAAGTAAAGATTGGAACAGGGAGATGTGATTAAGGAAGAATGAGAAAGAGAAAACAGAAAAACTAAATTATTATTTCTGTAAATCTTCAAAGTCAATCTTGTTTCAAGAGAATGAGATTTCCCACTTGTAAAAAGAAATTTCAGGGCAAAAGAGGTTGTTCAGCACTAATTATTACTGATTACACTGTTAAGAAACTCAGTCATTCTTGAATGCAATAAGCCTAACTTTTTCAGCTGTTTTTACTGTGGGCCTAGTGGGTAAGTAGCCCAAGTTCATGCTGTTACAGTGATTTCAGTGCTGAGTCTATCAATGAGGACCACAACAGTGCACCTGTGGAGGAGCAGGCTACTTCTGACAATAATTTCAGAATTTCTGTGTTTTGCTGTGTAAATTTGGATGACAGAGATTGCTGTCAGATTTAGCCTCTAATAACAGCAAGTGCTTATAGCCTTCCCATCATTATTATGGCAAAATTTGGGTCATTGAATTTCAAGTAATATGAAGACACACAAGTGAAAGCTGTATAAATACAAGCATTTAGCACTTTTTTAAAATGTTTAACTTAAATATCCAACAGCTTTAACCATCACAGGAAATGCATTAAGTTCCTGATAAACAAGCAATATTTCTGGACAGAATGCCTGTAGTTAATTGAGACACTTCCCAAATGGTGGCCATCTAGGAAGGTCCACAGCTTAATCTTGATTTACACTAAGCTAATTAATCTTAGCTTTGGACAAAAATGGGAGAATTATAAGTGACTTAATGTCCATCAGCCAGGAAAGGGAAAACCCAGTTGGAATTTATGGTTCAGTTTGTATTCAGTGTGATCTGCTAGAATGGAATGCATATATACAGACATTAGGTGAGGATTAAACTTAGCTGTGATGTCCCGTTCTGGAAAATAGCCTGTTAACCCACAGTATTCAGACTCAGATAATAAATGGTGGCATGGGAGAATCTGTATCGTAGAATGAATCAATGCTACTGAGGGGGATGGAACAAAATAATCTTAATTCCTCCTAATAGAAATATAACATATCTTTAACTATAAATACCATATATATATTTTTATCAAGTTGAGGAAATGCTGAATCATTCAATTATTAGAACATGGGTTAGCAGATATTTATACAAACCTCAGAGTACTTATAAAAGATACATGAAACATTGACATTCACAGTTACATGGTGTACATGCTCAATTCCTTATGTTTTAGTACATTTTACTAAACATTGGGCCCTTTATATCAACCCAGATCTCATGTATACATGTATAGCTTTATTTACTCAACCAAAAATTGATAATGGCCTTCAAACTGTGAGCTTTTTGTTAGTAATCAATTATAGCTGAATCAACAGTATTAAAATTACATTACATTTATGCAGAAATTGGAAGGGAGTAGGGTATTGCACATTGTGTTTAAAACATCTTGAAGTAGCCTCTTTAATGTAAAATACAGTGCAATATTTAATACATATAACAATTTGTAAATCATTTTAAAATGATTTAAAAATTTCTCAAGAATGCATCCATTGGACCTCTGTGTGATTTTGCTGTGGTCAACTGGAGGACTACCTTTCTAGATCACCTAGGCATCCATGGTGATTTTGGACATGCATTCACTCAAAAATGTTAGTATAGCCCAAGAATTGGGTTGAAGACTTGACAGTAAACTGCAATAAAGTCATTTGACATGAGGCGATTTCCAGGAGTAAGCTCACATGCCTGGAGGTTGCACCATCTGCAGTTTCCGTGCATAGTTCAGTCTAAGAAAAAATTGACCATTCAATGAACATTCAAAGAATTTTCTGAATTTAAGTTTGAATATTTGTAGTGTTAGTAAAGAATGAATGGTCTCTCCTCATGTTACAATTTAAGCACACATTGAAAATAGGTCCTTTACCAATGGATAGAGTGGCACATATGGCCAGAACTATAACTTAGATCCAATATTTTTCTGAGCCCAGCTACAATAGTTTAATTGTCCCATTACTGAACACTAATGCTCACTTTTTCAACCAATCAAATCTTTAATTCTCTACTAAACTTAAAAGCATAGGAACTAATCAAGGCAAATCAGTATGGATTTGTATAGGAAAAGTCATGCTTTGGTTAATTTATTTGAATTTTTTTAGGAAATCATTGAATAGGTAGATAAAAAGAATGTGACAGAGGGTGTAAATGTTGATTTTCAGAAACAATTTCACAAGATGCCATGTCATAGATTTATTGCAAAAATTAAGGGGAATGTATCCATGTGGATAGGGAGATGGCTTAGGCAGAGAAAGCAGAGTACAGGGAAACTGATGCTTTTCTGGATCAATGTGATGTGATCAGGTGTGTTATCCAAGGATCTGTATCAAAATTGCCTTTGTTTTCCAGTTATATTGATGATTTGAACCAAGACATAAGGGGAACACTACTGAAGTTTGCTGATGATAGCAAATTACTTACAATTTACACTACCTTGTGAGATTCATACTGAGAGTGAAGAATTGGCAGATCTGGGTCATAGGTACACAAATTTTAAAGATAAAAATGAAAATAGAAAGATCTTGAAAAGACAGGTGAGTTTAGATTATGGGGCATTGAATACAAAATTGAAGAGTGGATGATAGATTTGTACAAGTCACAGTTTGAGTGCGACATGCAGTTCAACAAACAACATTGTAGAAAGGATATCAGAATCATGGAAAGGATTCACTACAATAATGCCAGGAATCAGAGGTTCAGCTTGTGAAGAAAGGTTTGGAAAATGTAGGCCTTTGTTAGTAGAACAAAATAGAATGAGGAGGAGTCCATTGCAGAGTTTAAAAATTATAACACATTTTAACAAGTGTAACTAGGTAACTGGTGCAAGATTATTTACCATAATTTGCAAGTCAGAAACAAGGATGCATAAATTCAGGAGGGTTGTTGTTCAAGAATGAAGTAGGAGATTAGAAGGCTTTTTTTGTGCATATGCTATTAGAACATGGAATGTTTTAAAATACATGGCTATTGAGATAGAGATCATAATATAACTTAAAAGGTTATTGGATGGTTATCAAAAAAGGAGATTATAAAGCATGGAGAGAAAGGATATAGAAATTGAATTTTAATATATAACTCCAGTTAAGTTAGCACCACATGATGGACCATCAGGTCTTCTATAGGATCATTTCAATTATTTTATTTCTATTCTATTTTGATTAAATAGTGTCCCTAAACACTATTTGTATAGACACATTGTGACAGTAAAGTAATTTACACTTTTGCACTGCTTTACACATAGGTTCTAGTTGAACAATTAGGTAGGAAATTATTAAACACCACTTAAGATTATTTTTAAAAATGTTATTTTGTGTTCTGCCTTTGTCCCTATGCAACACACCATCCTGAACTCAAAAAATGCCCAACCAATTCCTTATCTGACCCCTGATTATGTTGATTTAAGTTTAGTTATTGTGCAGAAATGGTCCAAAATAACTAACTCTGTGATACTTTAGGCATGTGTCTGACATTTGCTAAACAATGTGATGAGTAATAGGGATGAGCAACAGATGCTGGCCTTGCCAGCCGCACTCATATCCCATGAAAGAATAAATTAAAAATGCCATATGATATTATTTTCAAAGTTATTGATCATATAAATAAATATATTGCATTTAATGATTGATTGATTGATACATTATGGTTTATTATGTATACCTCAAAAGAAATTCTATTCTCATTACGATACAAAACATGCTACTGTTGATCCCTTGACAGCATCCAGTTAGAACATCACCGGGTGTCAACTCTGCCCTGGAGTTGTCCCTTCCGATAGTTACATTAACCACTGGATCTGCATCCATGGGGAAACACAATAGAAAGGAAGGATAATCTGTTTTCTTCCTAAATGCTTTGTCTTTTTACAACCCTAATGAACTGCGCAGCTTTTACGGATTCCTCAATTGTGGAAATATTTGGCTGGAACAGCAAACACAGCCCTGGAAGATGTCCTCTTTCGTGAATATATGTGGTTGAATGGTCTGATTGGCTTTGTTTCCTACATCTATTGTGTATCCACATCTAGTGGAAACCATATGGATCAGTATTACTAATAGTACACAACCACATTGGATAACAATTGAGATAATCTGTAAAATGAAATCCAGATTATAACATGTAAACTGCGGTTTAAAACACCAGATGTAGCATTTGGAACTGGAGGAAAATAATCACAACTATAATCGCAGACATTTAAAATATTGAGTTTGTAAAGAAAAATCTCAAATATAAAATAAAATGCAGGTAAATAGTAAAAAAAAACAGAAATACTGGAAATCTAAGATTTAACCACAGAGATAAAAGCAAAAAACTGCGGATGCTGGAAATCCAAAACAAAAACAGGAACAGAAATACCTGGAAAAACTCAGCAGGTCTGGCAGCATCGGCGGAGAAGAGTACAGTTGACGTTTCGATGTTAGACCTGCTGAGTTTTTCCAGGTATTTCCGTTTCTGTTTTTAAGATTTAACCACGCCCAGTCTCCGCTTTAAAACGCGAACCTTTTTGCTTTGATGTGATCGCTCTGCTGTGTATTTCAAACACCTTCTGATTTTAGAAATACACTGGACTCATTTCCATTAGGTGTCAGTTTATGCGATTTGATTTTTTTGTAGGTGCTTTCCAAGAAATCTTGTAGTTTGGCATTAAGGAGAATGCGATAGTGCGGATGGGCAGCTACACTATTGCTGGTGGAGTCGCCAGATGAAATAAATTGGGAATGCTCCAAGGACAACGTAGTTTAGTTATCAATGCTGCAAAAAAAAATACACTTTACCGAATGATCGCCTCCCCATTAAGCCAAAGAACTGCTCGGGCCGAGGTTTCCTGGCCACGCGCTTCAGGAGCTCTCGAACGGAATCCGTTTGCAGTCGTTTGTCCTGAAAACAGATCAAGGCAGGAAAGAACATCAGGCATTATTTTAAACCCACCTTCAATAATGTTGCTCTGTGTTCCAGTCTGTCACTTTTAATGTGGTGACTCGGAAGACCATTTCTTTAAAAGACCGATTGTATTTTAATCACATTACTTTTCTAAAAATCGCAAATGGCGAACTGAAGCAAGAATCCTGGCCAAGACTGTGCGGGCTGTTTATATGTGTAAATTAGATTGATGTTGCAGTTCCCATGTGATGGGACATAAAGCTGGGTTGCTGATTAGTCGCCCGCCAATCCGTTCTGACTGGGCTATGCTCCGTTCACTTTCTGGTGCTTTTTCTTCAGACAACAGGTTTAGTAAACTCGGTGTATCACTGCTGAAGTGGATTATAATTATAGTGCTAGCTTATTTAGAGTACAGTTCTTTATCTTAGTTATCATACAGCGCAGTTACCCCTTGGAACCTCACTTATCGAAGCTCTAACTAAATGCTTGTCATCACATTTATTTGATCAGAAACGGTCTGGAAATGGTCGGGCTCCATGTTGCCACTATGTTGCATTGACACAATTTATTCAAGCACTGTAATTTTACAAATGGCATCTAAAATGACTAAATAGCGATGCTCACAAACAGTTGTTGCTGGATAATGAACCACAATTGAATATTCTGGAATCCATAATTACAGGCTCGAAATGCATAGAATCAAGGAGGTAGCTTGAGATGAAAGATGCAATCTATCATCATAATAGCGCACAAGTCTTGGGGACAAACTAGGACTTACCGATGATTTCCTTTCACGCAAACAGCAATTTGATTCCATCAGGTTTGCATGTAATTGAATTTGACTGTATACATTTAATTGCAATCTACACCCACACCCAAATATCCAGCTAGAAATTCACAATTATAGAGAAATCTTACTAAATTCACACCCCCGCTGGCTGAACCAGTAGGGATAGATTCTCACTAAAATGAATGTGTTCCTTATGTTCCTGTAGCTGGCATATTCCTTGCCGATTGGAATGGATTGTAATGCCATAGCAACCCGTATCTGAAGTTGCTCCATGTATCTAACTATGTGAGTAATATAGTGTTCTAAAACTTTCGAACCTAGATACTCCGCAATTCTTGATGCAGTCAAGTGAACATAGGCGGTACTGTCCCAGAGTCACAAACCATTCCTCTAAAATGGGACAGGATTCACCTATCCAACTATTCCGCGTGCGTTTTAACGATAAATTGTGTCTATCGTGTCGTTTCTCTCTCTCTCTCTCTTTTCCAGCATTCATTTTGTCTCCTTTTCATGTTGGCATCCTACCGAGTGGTACGTCAGGAAGCATCAGCTTCTGATTAGTTCCTGGTACCTTTCTGAGCGTGTAACTGGACGTATTGCTGCACTGCGAGAACTGAGTTTGCCAATTATTGCTATTCGCGCACAAAATAATTTGATCACATCAGATTTACGTTTAAGTAAATGTGACTGTGTATATTTAATTGCATCCACACCTGACTATCCACACTAAGGTGTTCAGCTAGAAACTCGCATTCATTAGTTATCTTATCAAATTCACCATCCACTTACACGTACACAACGGTCAGATCCTTACTGATTTATCACAGCAATGAATAAGTGCTACCATAAGGAGATTTGGCCAGAGTGAGCCATCTATTCCATGTGAATCCAAGAAGTACTATGAGTTAGTGCTACAAGTAATCACTATCAACCCATAAACCTTAAACGATTTGACATGGTGAGACACGCAAACTAGAAAAACTTGAGTGCTTATATCGCTTTTCTGTAAATAATGACTTGCAACATTACCTGGCTGTGGTCGCTAACGGCCCATAGAGACACGAATTCATTTGGAGAAACCTCTTCGCAAAAGATCTCTGTCAACACCAGGCAGCTGACAGTCAGTGCGAGCAGCCAGAGAGTTCTCATCTTGGGAGCGGGGAGGGGTGGTGACCGCGCTGACTCCGGCTGTGGAGAGCTGGAGCTGCGGAAGACCGTGTGCAGCGGAGTCGAGTGCTGAAGTGGTGTGCCGGAGGAGTGTGCCCGCTATCTGGCCGCAGTCCAATTCGTGTTTTTCCGCCCGATCCCGGAAATTCCCGAGCTCGCTCGCTCCTTTGTTGACTCTACTGGCAGCTTCTGCTCTGTCTGACAGGAGACTGAAAAGAACGGCCAGGTGCAGTCTCAGATCCAAATCTGAAAGCGGGAGTCTGAATGAAAGTCCCATTGAATTCTTTGCAATTTATACCCTGCACCACGGGGTCGATACAGCGCAGGCACTTCACTAATCCAAAAATAGCCCTCCAGGAATTCGAAGGTGAACGAGTCTTCCCTCAGTCTGACGAATTGAATTAAAATATTAAATAGGGCAGAAATGTCAAGATATATTTTTTCTGCCGCCTGATTGTTTAAATCATTTTACTGATGTGAGTAATGGTATAACTGCGTGTCTAAACTGACGTCAGCATTTTGGTTTAATATTTCATTTCCCTTCAATAGGTGCCCCCGAAGTCAATCATTTCATTAAGTTTTTAATAACTGTAATTAGATTATTGGAAGTAAGGAGCTCCTTTGAATACACGAGACACACCAAAGCCGGCTTAGAGACAAATCACACTGTACAGTACTAAGTACCTTAATTTTTTGGGGAAATGCACTCAAGATTAGAATTTGATTTATGCGGACACGCCTAAACCTTCTGAGAATATTATTTACTTGAAAGTTGAGACATGTAGAACAAGAACTGCAATTTAAACTGCAGTATAATGTACACGTTATTTTTCGAATTAATTAAATGGCTAGATGTTAAGATTAGTAAAGCATGTGCAAATCGTATTAACAATAAATATACACAGATTAATGTTACATGTTGATTTACATTTATAACTGAATGGTTTAATGCAACTGCGTTCAATTTATTCTACTAATTTGCTGTGGGAGTTTTTCTCTCCGCAGCTACTGCGTAGTTGGACAAAATTAAATCACCGACAATCTTAAATTAGGCTGTTCATGCCTTATCTCAATTAACCGTATCATTTCCATGATTCCTGTAATTGGTGCAGTTATAATTTTGATGGGATATTTTAGTGCATTGAATTTCTGAGGAGGTTTGTCTCAAACATAATATCAGAGGAATATGTATACATCAAATTAGCTTCAGCCTATAAAGCTGAATGCTCGATGTCATTGTCGATATTAGCAAGGTAGGGAATGGCCATATCAACAACAAAGTCAGGTAGTATGTGAGACTAAGGACCTTAGATAGGTGCAAAATGCCTACTCCGTCATATACACCGCGAAATCTTCACCCCGCTCTTTAGAAATATATCTTAGATTTAATTACATAAAGCAAATCTCCCGTTCTTAATTTTCCAGTGATGGTGTTAAGAGAGGCAAACAATAACTAATAATCTTTCGCCAGCCCCTGTGTTAAAGGCTACATTTGCAATTTAGTTAAACTTATGGCAAAATGTATCTGCGCATTGAAATCAAAATAAGAATAAATAAACGCCGTAGCGCGACATTTAAGTCAATAAAAATATTTTTTTCGTTTTGTAAAACCAGTTTAACTCTATTTCGAGAATTCTCCAGCTTTATCTTTAGTTATCAATGTAGCTAGGTAAAAATGCCGTATTTGAATTTTGTCACCGTTTTATTTCACCATAATTACAAGTACTGGCAAGATGATTTTTTTCAAAGAGAACAATGGCACTGATCTTGGTTTATTGAGAGTTAGAGTCGTTCTTAGCAACAATAGCTTTCATTTGTTTAGCGCCTTTGACACGGTAAAACATCTCAAAACATCTTCACAGGAACAGTATGAAACAGAATTTAACACCCAAGCCACATAGGATAGGAAGTAGGATAAGTTACTGAAAACTTGGTTAAAGAGCTAAACTTTAAGGAGCGATTTAAAGGTGGAGAGAAAGTTGAATAGGTTTAGAGAGGGAATTCCAGATTCCAGGCCATAGGCAACTGAAGGGTTGCAGGGCTGGAGGAGGTTACAGACTGAGGGGTGAAACCGCAGAGGGATTTAAACATCAGGAAGAGAATTTTAAAACCCAGGCGTTGTCCAATTGGAATCCAATGTTAGTCAACAAGCACAGGGCTAAACTTGATGTACTTTAAGTGGTGTAACTGGAAGCAGCTACACGTTTGAGAACACCACTGAGTTGGAGCGGGATGGAGTCTTGGACACTTTCATTTTCCGCAGACGGTTTTATATTCTGGATACATCAAAGATTAAATACCACATAAGAATTTTCACAAAGTAAACGGTTAACCATAACAAAAACAGAATTACCTGGAAAAACTCAGCAGGTCTGGCAGCATCGGCGGAGAAGAAAAGAGTTGACGTTTCGAGTCCTCATGACCCTTCGACAGAACTTGAGTTCGAGTCCAGGAAAGAGCTGAAATATAAGCTGGTTTAAGGTGTGTGTGTGGGGGGCGGAGAGATAGAGAGACAGAGAGGTGGAGGGGGTTGGTGTGGTTGTAGCGACAAACAAGCAAGACAAACAAACAAGCTACAACCACACCAACCCCCTCCACCTCTCTGTCTCTCTATCTCTCCGCCCCCCACACACACACCTTAAACCAGCTTATATTTCAGCTCTTTCCTGGACTCGAACTCAAGTTCTGTCGAAGGGTCATGAGGACTCGAAACGTCAACTCTTTTCTTCTCCGCCGATGCTGCCAGACCTGCTGAGTTTTTCCAGGTAATTCTGTTTTTGTTTTGGATTTCCAGCATCCGCAGTTTTTTTGTTTTTATAACGGTTAACCATGTTCATTTTCACTCCGGACGCCTGGAATACCCTTCTGATTTAGATGTATTGCACTGTGGCTACCAATCTGAGAATTTGTTTTCTCCAATCATTCGGATTCTCCGACCCCGGGTAGGGATCTGCACATGGGTGGCTACAGGAATACACCATTCCCCTGACAGACCTCAAATAGTAAGTGTTTCCAGAGCAGGAGCATCTGCACTCTGAAAACATTTAAATCAAGTCAGAGTGAGTTCAAACTTGTCCAGCTAGTCCAGAGGGCTCTATAGGTGGTTTTTATGCAAACGCTGCACTGGAGTCATATGGATTAATTTCGGACTCAGAGAGGGGAGTTGTGTTGGTAGGGGTCGGAGGCCAAGTAGTAAAGTAACCATTGTTTTACAACTCCCTGTGAATGTGACTTCTCGCTAGGATTACGGGATTGCGGGATTATCCTATAGCCATAGAGAACGATAACATCAAATCTCTAATCTCATTCACACCAGAGGAGACAGCCTCTCCCGGAGATCATACATCACTCTTCTCCTGAATCTGGGACTAAGTTCAGGAGTTAACCTCAAACCTTAGTGATGCAAGAGAGACGGTAAAAGTTTGGAGTTTGGACCCGATCTTACTGCAGAGTTGTAGTTTTCTCATGTACACTGACCACACTGAGCTCGACTTCACCCCCATCCCCCAGCTCCTCCACTGCCTCCACATGATCAGACTGACATCCAGTTCTGGAAAAGCAGAAATGTCCTCCAATTAAATATTAGGAAGACCAAAGCAATTCTCTTCAGTCCAGCTACGAACCTTGTTTCTTAGCTACCAACTCCATCCCCCTGACAACCATCTGAGCCTTTTTTATTCTTTCATGGGATGTGAGCATCCTAGCATTTATTGCCCATCCCTAATTACCCTGGAGAAGGTGGTGGTGAGCTGCCTTCTTGCACTTCTGCAGTCCATGTGGTGCAGGTACACCTACAGCTAGAGAGGGAGTTCCAGGATTTTGACCCAACAACAGTAAAGAAACAGTTATATATTTCTAAACCAGGATGGTGAGTGGCTTCGAGGGGAACTTCCAGGTGGTGGTGTTCCCATCTATCTGCTGCCCTTGTCCTTCTAGATGGTAGAGGTCGTGTGTTTGGAAGGTGCTGTCGAAGGAGCCTTGTTGAGATGCTGTTGTGCATCTTATAGATGGTACACACAGCTGCCACTGGTGGTGGAGAGGGCGGATGTGTGGTGATATGGGGTGCCAATCAAGTGGGCTGCTTTGTCCCGGATGGAGTTGAGCTTCTTGACTGTTGTTGGAGCTGCACTCAACCAGGCAAGTGGTGAGTATTCCATTACAGTCCTGACTTGTGCCATGTAGATGGTGGACAGGCTTTGGGGAGTCAGGAGATGAGTTACTTGTCACAGGATTCCCAGCCCCTGACCTGCCCTTTTAGTCACAGTATTTATGTGGCAAGTCCAGTTCAGTTTCTGGTCAATGGTAACCCCCGGGGTGTTGATAGTGGGGGATTCAGTGATGGTAATGCCATTGAACATCAAGAGCAGATGGTTGGATTCTTTCTTGTTGGAGATGCTCATTGCATGACACTTGTGTGGTGTGAATGTTACTTGCTACTTGTCAGCCCAAGTCTGGATATTGTCCAGGTCTTTCTTTGACATGGATTTGAACATGGATTGCTTCAGTATCCGAGGAGTCATGAATGATGTTGAACATTGTGCAATCATCAGCGAACATCCTCACTCCTGACCTTATGATGGAAGGAAGGTCATTGATGAAGCAGCTGAAGATGGTTGGGCCTAAGACACTACCCTGAGGAACTCTTGCAGTGATGTCATGGACCTGAGATGACTGACCTCCAACAACCCACAACCACCTTCCTTTATGCTCTGTATGACTCCTACCACTGTCTGAACCAAACAGTTTGCAACCTTGGTGTCCTATTTGATTGAGATGAGCTTCTGACCTGTCTGTGCCATCACTCAGACTGCCTATTTCCAACTCTGCAACATTGCCTGATGCAGCCCTGCCCCCATTCATCTGCTGCTGAAACCCTCATCAGTGCCATTGTTACCTCCAGACTGGACTACACCAGTGCATCTCTTGTCAGCCTCCACATTCTACTTTTCATAAATTTGACGTCAATCAAAACTCTACTTCCATGTCCTAACTCACACCAGATCCCCTCACCCATTAGTTCTGTACTCACTGACATACACTGGCTCCCAGTTAAGCAACCTTTTGATTTAACAATTCTCATTCTTTCATTTAAAATCCATCTATGATCTCACCCCTCACAATCTCTGTAAGCTCCTCCAGCCCTGCAGCCTGCTGAGATGTCTGCACTCCTCTAACTCTGGCCTCTTGCAAATCTACGATTTTCATGGCTCCACTGTCAGTGGCTGTGCCTTCAGCTGCACAGGCCCAAACTCTGGAATTCCTTTGCTCTGTTCATTAGCTCTAATATCTCATGTGGCACAGTGTCATATTTTGCTTTATAATGCTGTTGTTGGCTTTGGGATGTTTGATTACATTAAAGGCGCTATATAAATACATGTGGTTAGTAACTATTGTTGCTCTGAAAGCCGCTGCCGGAAGCCTGCTCACAAGCATCACTCCTGTTTATAACAAAAAACTGTGGATGCTGGAAATCCAAAACAAAAACAGAATTACCTGGAAAAACTCAGCAGGTCTGGCAGCATCGGCGGAGAAGAAAAGAATTGACATTTCAAGTCCTCATGACCCTTCGACAGAACTAGGTGAATAAGGAAGGGGTGAAATTTAAGCTGGTTTAAGGTGGGGGGGGGGGGGGAATGTTGACAGGGCCCTCAACTGTGTCTGGCCCATCTCCCGCGCATCTGCCCTCACACCTTCTCCTCCCTCCCAGAAACATGATAGGGTCCCCCTTGTCCTCACTTATCACCCCACCAGCCTCCGCATTCAAAGGATGATCCTCCACCATTTCCGCCAACTCCAGCATGATGCCACTACCAAACACATCTTCCCTTCACCCCCACTGTCAGCATTCCGTAGGGATCGTTCCCTCCGGGACACCCTGGTCCACTCTTCCATCACCCCCTACCCCTCAACCCCCGCCTATGGCACCACCCCATACCCACGCAAAAGATGTAACTTCCTTTCTCTCTCCTCACCTTCCAAGGGCCCAAACACTCCTTTCAAGTGAAGCAACATTTCACTTGCATTTCCCCCAACTTAGTCTACTGCATTCGTTGCTCCCATTGCGGTCTCCTCTACATTGGAGAGACCAAACATAAACTGGGCGACCGCTTTGCAGAACACCTGCGGTCTGTCCGCAAGAATGACCCAAACCTCCCTGTCGTTTGCCATTTCAACACTCCACCCTGCTCTCTTGCCTTGGCTTGCTGCATTGTTCCAGTGAAGCCCAACGCAAACTGGAGGAACAACACCTCATCTTCCGACTAGGCACTTTACAGCCTTCTGGACTGAATATTGAATTCAACAACTTTAGGTCTTGACCTCCCTCCTCCATCCCCACCCCCTTTCTGTTTCTTCCACCTTCCTTTTGTTTTGTTCCCAATAAATTATATAGATTTTTCTTTTTCCCACCTATTTCCATTATTTTTAAATATTTTTAAATCTTTTATGCTCCCCCCACCCCCACTAGAGCTATACCTTGAGTGCCCTACCATCCATTCTTAATTAGCACATTCGTTTAGATAATATCACCAACTTTGACACCTATGTGTTCTTTTGTTCTGTTGTCTGTGACATCTTTTGATGATCTGCCTCTATCACTGCTTGTTTGTCCCTACAACCACACCACCCCCCTCCACTTCTCTCCCCCAACCCAATCCACCCACCCACCTTAACCCAGCTTATAAGCTTGGCCTAAATAGCCAAGTGGTTATGGTACTGGGTTTATAACCCCAAGCTCAAGAGTTCAAATCTCACAATGATGAAACGATATAACTTCATCTGAAACAGATAGAAATGTGTTTATACTCGAAAGAGTTAAACCAGCTTATATTTCACCCCTTCCTTATTCACCTAGTTCTGTCGAAGGGTCATGAGGATTCCAAACGTCAACTCTTTTCTTCTCCGCCGATGCTGCCAGACCTGCTGAGTTTTTCCAGGTAATTCTGTTTTTGTTCCCGTTTATAACAATTGCTTAGCTGGACCTTCTGCACGTTTTTAAACTTGCAATGGGTCACTTTAAATGAATTAGAATTTACAGACTAGGCACATTCACATAATCGAAGAGTCAAGTAATCTAAACCTTGTTCCAGACGTGAACTGTGGCTATTGATCGAGGTCAATGGCTATAGATTGAACGGAACTTCAGGTTGCAATACTTTATATCGCCGCATTTGCGCCATTAGCCATTTCATAATCACCAACGGCCCATGTGTGTCACATTCTAGCTCGAGTGGAGGAAATAACAGTCGGATCTCTGACTGGCAAATACACAACTCGGTAGCTCTAGCAACTCTTCCTCCGTCACAATTCTCTATAAAGTATTAAGTTTTCTGTTTTAAAAAATGGAGATTTATTTTGCACTATTTGCAGTTGTTCTCCAGAACGTTGCGAATGACATTGACCAGAATTCCCGACATTTACCCTAAGGTGATATTCCAGCCTCTGACGCACATCTGAATAAAAACTACGAATTAAACTGTAAATAAATGTCTTTCAAGTCAGCCGACTTTTGAAATTATTAACCATATCTTTGAATATATTTGGATGAAGTTAGGAAAGTAATTTGTAGTCATGAAAGGGCTCTTTTCCCCGATCACATTTTGTGGAGACACTCTCCTCAATGGTATAGGAAGTGGTTGTTTGAATACAAACTCCGCTGTGCATACTTCCACTGAGCGTACTTCAAAGTCAACTGACTAAGGAATTGGTTTAAGCCGGTTTTGGGGCGCAGAATAAACGCTGTACTTGGTGCGTATATCTAATCACACGGATGCACTACATCACAAATCGGTCCTCAGTTATAAGTGGGTTGCCAGCGCTATAACTCTTTAGAGTACAAACACATTTCCATCTGTTCCTATTCAGATGAAGTTACATCGTTTCATAGTTTTGCCATTGTGAGATTTGAACTCTTGATCTTGGGGTTACAAACCCAGTACCATAGTCGCTCTGTTGGTGATAGCTCCTTAATGGGGAGCGTCAATATTGCAGCTGCTGAAGCTATTTAGAGACATTGTGCAAGTAGTTAGACTTTGTCCTAGCACCTGACCCTCCCCCCCCCCCCCCCGGAAAAATTTATGTAGAGAAACACCTTTGACCACAAGTCCATCAGGCAGTGGTGGGCATGTAAGGTCCTAGAGGCCCTGAGGGAAAAGGAGATGGTGGATCCTATCCGATGATTCCCTGAGCAAATGGTCAAAGTTATTTGGCAGAATGCCTCATGGTCAGAATTTTCCAACAAGCACAAAGATGTAGCTTGGCTGGTGGTGAGAAAGGCCCTCCCAGTTAGGTCCTTCCTCCATGCCAAGAGTCTCAACCCCTCCACACGACCTCGAGGTGGCTGTGGTGGGGGAAGGGACCGTTGTCCACCTCCTTGCAGAATGTGCCTTTGCAAAGAAGGTCTGGTTTCTGTCGAGGTTCATCCTGAGCAGTTCTGTGACACAAGACTCTGTTCTCTATGGGCTGTTCCCAGGGACACACACTGAGACAAACATCAACTGCAGCTGGAGGATCATCAACTCAATGAAAGACGCTCTTTGGTCTGCCCAAAATGTTTTGGTCTCCCAGTGCAAAGAGTTGTCCCTGACCGAGTGTTGCAGGCTGGCACATTCCAAGGTCCAGGACTACATGCTGAGAGATGCACTAAAGCTTAGGGCAGCTGCTGCAAAGGTGCAATGGGGAAAGGTCGCTGTCTAAGACCTTTCTGCCACAGAGCACCGAGGGGCTGGGAATTGTATAGACCCCTCGGGCTGTACAACTCACAAAGATTGAATATAGTGAATACTAAATGTATCATAATTGTATTGGAGCACCTCAGAGTGCAACATGATGTATGTCGATAACTCCAATACCATTGCATTGCCTGATTGTCTGTAATGACATATTGAAATGACTGTAATATTCATTGATTGTATTGAATCACCTCGTGATCCATGTATAAAAGTTGAATCTGATCGCACTTTTTGTGATGGCCATTTAGAAATATTTTGTAATGTTCTTTCAGATTTTTTCCAAAAAAAATTTAGAAACAGCTTGCAGCTCTTCATGGGTGGTGCACATTGGCTGCAGGCATTTATGACCAAACATTTTTGATAATGCTATCAGAGAAGATGGCAAATATGGATGAGCAATAAATGCTATCCTTGCTAGGGGTGCCCACACGCTGTGAACGAATAAAAAAAATGTAGCAGATCCAATGCTATCCGCAATCCCAAGGGAGCGCAGAAACATGAAAGTAGCAACGCTGAACAGGAAGTGTTAGTACTCCATTCTGATACGCCTGGTGGCTTCGCCCCTCGTGATTTTTAATCGATATCCACCCAGCTCTTCGATGGTGCCTCCATGCTGCCCAGCCTCAGCAGTACACACCTCTCCCAGTGGAATGCTTTACTATGTTAAAGGCATCCCAGAAATACAAAGTGCTGTTGAAAGGCACATAATGCTCCCTCTCATTTAAATGCTGTGGCTACACGAGCAAGACAGAGAATCGCTGAACTGTTATGGCGCAGAAGGAGCCCATTTGGCCTTTTGTGTCTGCACTGGCTTTCCAAATGAGCAAATTTACCTAATAACATTTTCTGCCACCTTCCCACAACCCTGCAAATTCTTCCTTTTCAGAAAGCAATCTAATTCCCTTTTGGATGCTTCAATTGAACCTGCCTCCACCACACCATGTAAATACTGTAGCTACAAGAGCAGGTCAGAGGCTAGGAATCCGGTGGCAAGTAATCCACCTCCTGACTCCCCAAAGCCTGCCCACCATCTACAAGGCACAAGTCAGGAGTGCGATGGAATCGTTCTCCTGGATGAGTGCAGCTTCCACGACACTCAAAAATCTTGACACCATCCAGGACATAGCAGCCCACTTGACTGGCACCTCCTCCACAAACATTCACTCCCTCCACCAATAACACACAATAGCAATCACCAAGGCTCCTTTGACAGCACCTTAAAAACCCACGATTGCTATCATCTAGGACAAGGGCAGCAGACACATGGGAACACCACCACCTGGAAGCTCCCCCCCAAGTCACTCACCATACTGACTTGGAAATATATTCCTGTTCCTTCATTGTTATTGGGTCAAAATCCTGGAACTCCCTTCTAACAGCACTGTTGAGGGATCAACATCACATGGGCTGCAGTGGTTCAAGAAGACAGCTCACCACCTCCTTCTCAAGGAAAATTAGGGATGGACAATAAATGCTGGCCTAGCCAGCGACATGGATCCCATAAATGAATAAAAAAAACATTATTAGACAGTGAGATTGGGAATTCTGCAACAAGTAACTTACCTCCTGACTTCTCAAAGTCTGTCCACCATTTACAAAGTACAAATCAGGAATGTGATGGTATACTTGCAATTTGCCTGGATGAATGCAGCTCAAACAACACTCAAGATGTTTGACACCATTCACCACAAAAGTAGTCTGCTTGATTGGCACTCTATCTACCACCATAAACATTCACTACCTCCATATCGGCACACAATGGCAGCTGTGTGTACCATCCACAAGATGCAGCAATGCAAGCCTCCTCCTCTGACAGCATCTTTTAAACCCACAACCTCTACCACCTGGAAGATAAAGGACAACAGGCACATAGGAGCACCATCAACTGCAAGTTTCCCTCCAAGCTGCACACCATCCGAACTTGTAACTATATTGCCATTCCTTCACTGTCACGAGGGTCAAAGTCATGGAACTCCTTAACAGCACTGTAGCTGTACTTACACCACGTGTATTGCAGAGGTTCAAGAAGGCAACTAATCCTCTTCTCAAGGATATATAGCAATGGGCAACAAATGCTGGCCTTGCTAGCAATGCTCACACCCCAAGAATGAGTGAAAATAAAGAATGGCACCCAGTAATGGAAAAACCACAACATAGAACTTTTTCAACCTTCAATCATTTGGAGACTCACTAGGTTTGTTTGAAAATGTAATTCTTTTTTGTATGCATTCCAAAAAGTAAACACAATTGCATGTGTCTAAATTATTTATCACATCTCATCCTTTTACTCTTTACATTTCCTCAACTAATACATAAGAAAAATGCTGCAGATATTTAAAACTTGAAGTGAAAACAGAAAAATCCGACAATATCCAGCAGGTCAGGCAGCGCCTATGGAGGTGGAAGTAGGTGAAATTTCTGATTCCCACCCCCTCCATCAATATAAAGTGGCACACCATATAAAGTGGCAATTAGCCAATTGATAGCTTCAGAGCAGGTTTTAAGCCCATCACATTGGAGGATTCACATTCGCCCAACCAAGCCGAGCAGGAGGGCAGGATGTTTGGAAGCATTCATCGCTAACCGTGACCCAGAAGGAGATCATGGCTACTCATTTAAAGGGCCACCTGGCACGGGGCAGTGTCAGGTGACCCTGCAAATGTGTAAAGGTAAAAGCCACAAGGAAGTGTTTTTTTTTCGAGAAAGACTATCAGGCATTGTTTGAGATGAGTGTTATTATTCTGTAAAGTGTGCTAAATTCTGCAGAGGCTTTGAGTTGATTGTTGCCAGTGAACACAGATGGCATTAAACCTGATCATGCAAATGATGCTAAGATATTAAAATTGAGCAGCTGCTCAGTTCCAATATGTTTTCCTCTATAGATGGCCGAGACAAGGGAGTGAGGGGACAGGCAGGGAAGAAGGCTCAGATCCAACCCACGCATTGATGATGAATCCCTCCGTGCCCTTGTCCAAGTTGTGTCCACCAGGTGTGAGGTCCTTATGCCAGCTGATGGGAAGAGGAGACCTCCCTGTATAACCTGACCTACCTAGGAGGAGGTGGCCGTGGAGATCAGAGCATGGGGGTCATGCCTCGAAACTGGAGGCAATGCAGGAAGAGACTGAATGACCTCTTGAGATTGGCAAGGGCGAGTAAGTCCTCACTATGTGTATTATTGTGCAAGGAAGATATAGGGAAGGCTTGAAAATGCTGAAGCCTTCAGAGAACCTCTGAGGTCTAAGGCAGCATTATGCATCAAGGTCACCACTTGTGGCCCAAATACCTCTGTGGAGATATCATTGTGGTTCTAGGATGGGGTGCGGTGGGAGGAGGACTTAGATTTCAGGAAGGTACACAGTGTCTTGGCTGTCAACCATTGTGCAGATCTCTTATTGTTGCCTTTGTGGTGTAATGAAATTAAGTTACTTGGAGTTAGCATCATTGCAATGTTACATTTCATTTCAGGAAAAGCAGGCTCATACTGCCCATGAAAGAAACAGGACTGGAGGTGGAGTGCCAGATTTGGCAATCCTCATGCCGCAGGAGGAGGATCCATCCATCCATGGTATCATCCATGGAATGGACTCGATACATCGGCAGAGGTGAGATTGGAGGAAGGCAAGGGGCTGAAACCAGATCTGGGACACAGAGGTGGAGAGGACTAGGCAGAGGGGGACTGAGGCCTGGCATGCTTACATGAATAGCACTTGTGTGGTTTATGCATTCAAAGGCAGGGAAGTTTCCTGGTAGAAACATAGTGAGTTTGCTACAAGTATTGTTTAATGGTTGCAAGGTGTCATACTTCAGAAACCATATGCTGCTAATGGTGTTGAACGTTGCGACCTTGCACATCTGATGAAGGCTCTGAAATGGCAATTAATGCCCTTTTCTCTGTGTGTCCTGCACAGGTGAACCTTCCTGTTGACCCCACCAGCCCTGTACGACCGACAATTCTCTCAGAGGAAGAAGAAAGGCCCTCAGAGAGTGCAGCATCACACTTTTCCCTGCACCAAGCACCAGCGCAGATACTGCCACCTTGGCAGGATTAGTGCATCTGGACAAGGGCAGAATAATCTGGTGTGGGCACTTCGCATTCACATGTGCAATTGTCAGGGAGTGTGGTGGAGCAGGCCTCAGCCAGTCAGAGGTGTGTTCGAGATGATCCAGAGACTGAGTCGAATGGTGAGCCTCCGGAGTCATTCATGAGACGGCAGATGTTGCATATCCAGCACAAGGTGCGTGGAGATTTAGTGGGTATACCAGAAGGGTTGTGTGCTCTGGCCTAGACTGTGGAGGTGTCCATCCAGGCCATGTGCATTGCGATCACCCACTCTTCGGAGCATCAAGCTTCCTCCATGATGAGGCAAACCCCACCATATTGCTGGTGTTATTGTGGGTATGTGCTCTGATCTGTACACTATTGCCCTGGCTCTGAGCTCAGGGGCCCATAGTCAAGGGGACTGGGAGCCTGAACACTGAGCCAGCTCCTGGGACCACAAGGAAAGGCATGGAAGACCAATCGGTCCTTGTGGTGGAGGATGAGCAGCTGCTGCCGCCATCTGGAAACACCTCTCAGGACACTTCTAATAGGGTAGCCTCTCCTCCACTCATTCACCATTGGCACCGTGGCAACAGGAGCTATTCCTGTGACTCAATAGAAGTCTTCTTCTGATGTAGCGGGGCCCTCAAGGCCTCAGTCGAACAGAGGATGCCCACTAAAGTCATCCAAGGCAAGGGGACAAGAAGATCAGCAGTTTCTCCCTAGCACAGCAACAAGCAAGCGGGGAGGACTGTATGAGAGCACAATGAAATGCATTAAGAAAACTCCACATTAGTCACAAAACAGACTACATGGGTACGTTTTGTAGATGTAGTCATTAGATGTGCCATATGCAAGATGTTAATAAACCTTAGATTCACTAAACTTCATTCAGAGATTAATTTTATCCATAAGCACGCTAGAAATTTTAATGGGAAAAATTTCCTGACTTGTCAGTAGTAACCATTAGTCAAGATGCAACAACGTCAAGGGAATTGAAAGTGTGCTGACAGGACATTCTCAGTGAGCTCATATCCTAGATGGAATGTCATTGAGACACAGGCAGTATACACATTTCCGAGGCCGAGAATTCCTGACCTCTTGCAACCTCTGTGTTATCAAGATATCCCTTGTGTCATAGTTATGCATGTGCTCATGTACAGAGCCTTGCACCTCATCATCAGAAGAATGCCTGCTATCTGGTATCTTCTTTTCCTTCAGGACATCCCATTGCTGAATGGCAAGGTTATGGAGAGTGCAGCACACGATGACCATCAGTGAAACTCTGGAAGTGCTCCTGCTGATCTATCCAGGCATTGGAACCTCATCTTTAGCACCCCAATTGTCTACTCGACTATGGCCCTGGTGGTTCTGTGGCTGTCATTATACCTCCTTTCTGCATCTGTTCTAGAGGCCTCAATAGCGTCATAAGCCATCTCTTCAAAGGATAACCATTGTCACCCAGAAGCCAACCATCCAGGGCATCAGGTCCATTGAACATGTCTGGCACCTGGGAGTTCCTGAGAATGTACGAGTCACGACTGCTGCTCAGGTACCTTGCATATACCCGCATAATTTGTCGATTGTGGTCACAGACCAACTGGATATTTAAGGAGTGATTGTCCTTCCTGTTAATGAATGTACAAGGCTGGCCCGCAGGTGCCTTTATAGTGGCATGAGTCAGTCTATTGCTCCCTGCACCCCGGGGAAACCTATGATCACTGCAAAGCTTCTGGCTCTTTCCAGTTGATTGCGGCAGTCCATTGAAAATGCTCTATACTGACCTGCACTTTGGGACATTGGATCTGCAAAGACCTTAATGCAGTGGTGTGCAGCAGGCTGCATTATGCCACTGAGGTCTCCGCGGGCTGCCTGAAAGCATCCAAAGAAATTCAGTGCGACTGCCACCTTGACCTGTGCTGGCATTAAGTGACGACCCACGTAGTTGGAAGCTATCTCCCCTGACAGCATCTCACAGAGAGGTCACTGTGACTCTGGAGACCCTGAGTCTCCTCCGGCACTGTGTCTGACATCTGAAGGCAGCTCATTCTCTGCCTATGTACTCGATTGACAGCATAAGTCCTTCCATGTCTCCATTGCTGCTGCATTATGCCTGTATTACTTCTTGCTTCGGTGCAGGTCTGCCACCCTCATGCACCACCAGTGCATCCTGAACCTCACCATCTGCCCTTCTTCCTCTCCCTTTCAATCTCTTCCTTCTCACTGGAGGATGTCTCTCCCACTGAAACCACTATTCCGAAGTTTTCACTACCAAGGCTGAGGTACAGTTGAGGGTCTAAAATTGCCTTTCTGTAGGAAGAATGATGCCTCAAAACAGCAAATGCATCCCCTGGAAACTTTTTTTTTTGAAAAATATACTTTATTCATAAAATATCTGGAAGAACATTCCAAAACATTTCAAAATCATCGTCACAAAAGTACAATCAGATTCAACTTTTACATATGGATCACAAGGTGCATCAATACAATCAATGATTGTATTGATGCACCTTCTTTAGCCAGAGAGTGGTGGATCTATGGAATTCTTTGCCACAGAAGGCTGTAGAGGCCAGGTCATTGAGTGCATTTAAGACCAAGAAAGATAGGTTCTTGATTGGTAAGGGGATCAAAGGTTACAGGGAGAAGGTGGGAGAATGGGGTTGAGAAACTTATCAGTCATGATTGAATGGCGGAGCAGACTCGATGGGCCGAATGACCTAATTTCTGCTCCTATGTCTTATGATCTTATGGTCTTATGAATATTACAATCATTTCAATATGGTCAATGCAGACAATCAGACAACGGTATTGGAGTTATCAACATACATCTTGTTGCACTCTGAGGTGCTTCAAAACAATTGTAATACAATTAGTATTTACTGCATACATTCATTTTGAGCTGTACAGCCCGAGGGGCTCTCAACAGTTCCTAGCCCCTCGGTAAACTGTTGCAGAAAGGTCTTAGGCAGCGACCCTTCCCCATTGCACCTTTGTGGTGGCTGCCCCAAGCTTTAGTGCCTCAGCACGTAGTCCTGGACCTTGGAATGTGCCAGTCTGCAACACTCGGTCGGGGACAACTTTTTGCACTGGAAGACCAACAAGTTTCGGGCAGAGCAAAGAGTGTCTTTCACCGAGTTGATGATCCTCCAGCTGCAGTTGATGTTTGTCTTGGTGTGTGTCCCTGGGAACAGCCCGTAGAGCACAGAGTCCTGTGTCACAGAACTGCTCGGGATGAACCTTGACAGAAACCACTGCATCTCTCTCCAGACCTTCTTTTCAAAGGCACAATCCACAAGGAGGTGAACAACGGTCTCGTCCCCACCATAGCCACCTTGAGGGCAACGTGCGGAGGGGGTGAGACTCCTGGCGTGTAGGAAGGATCTGACGGGGAGGGCCTTTCTCACCACCGGCCAAGCTACATCTTGGTGCTTGTTGGAAAGTTCTGGCGATGAGGTATTCTGCCAAATGACTTTGACAGTCTGCTCGGGGAACCATCCCACAGGATTCACCCTCTCCTTTTCCCGCAGGGCCTCTAAGACGTTACGTGCTGACCACTGCCTGATGGACTTGTGGTCAAAGCTGTTTCTCTGCATAAATTTTTCCAAGAGGGACAGGTAGTACGGCACGGTCCAACTACTTGGAGCGTTCCGCGGCAGCATGGCCAGACCCATCCTTCGTAACACTGGGGACAGGTAGAACCTCAGCATGTAGTGACACTTGGTGTTTGCGTATCAAAGGTCTACACACAGCTTGATGCAGCCACACACAAAGCTGGTCATCATTATGAGGGCGATGTT
This sequence comes from Carcharodon carcharias, assembly GCF_017639515.1. Classification (NCBI taxonomy): domain Eukaryota; kingdom Metazoa; phylum Chordata; class Chondrichthyes; order Lamniformes; family Lamnidae; genus Carcharodon; species Carcharodon carcharias. The sequence goes on along the minus strand of NC_054469.1, from coordinate 115,465,047 downwards.
GGACACGTTTTTCCCCCCCTTAACTAGAGGCTTGTACATCTTGTCCCTGCGGACACAATCCATTTTCGACCTCCAGATAAAGCGGAAGATGACTCAGGTGATCACCATCGCGCAGGAGTGTGGAATGGGCCAGAACTGCGCCACATACAGCAACAGCGAGAGTGCCTCACACCTGATGACCAGGTTCTTACCCACAATGGAGAGGAAGTGTTGCTCCTACATGCCCAGTTTCCTTTTCACCATAGACACTCGCTCCTTCCAATTTCTAACGCATGGCCCGATCCCTCCGAACCATATCCCCAGCACCTTCAGGCCGTCAGCCCTGACGGTGAAGGGGACAAAGGATTGGTCAGCCCAGTTCCCAAAGAACATGGCCTCGCTCTTCCCATGATTTACCTTGGCTCCCGAGGCCAGTTCGAACTGGTCGCAGATGTGGATCAGTCTGCGCACTGACAGTGGATCCAAGCAGAATACGGCGACTTCGTCCAAATACAGGGAGGCTTTGACCTGAGTGCCTCCATTGCCTGAGATCGTCACTCCTCTTATACTTGGATCCTTCCTGATGGACTCAGCAAAGGGTTCTATGCAACACACAAACAGGACAGGGGAGAGAGGACAGCCCTGCCTGACTCCAGATTTAATAGGAAAGCTTTCTGATTCCCACCCATTGATTGAGACTACGCTATTGATGTTAGTGTAGAGCAGTTGGATCCAATTGCGAATTCCCTCCCCAAACTCCATTTTGGAGAGCACATCCACCATGTAGGTGTGTGATATTCTATCAAAGGCCTTCTCCTGATCCAGGCTGATGAGGCAGATGTCCACACCCCTGTCCTGCACGTAGGCAATCGTATCCTTGAGCAGCGCAAGGCTATCAGAGATCTTCCTGCCCGACACAGCGCAGGTCTGGTCAGGGTGGATCACCAATTCTAGAGCGGACTTGACCCGATTGGTGATGACCTTGGACAGAATCTTATAGTCCACATTCAACAGTGAAATGGGTCACCAATTTCTAATTTCCTCCCTTTCCCCCTTGTGCTTGTAGATGAGGGTGATGATGCCTTTCCTCATGGATTCTGACATACTGCCAGCCAGAAGCTTATTTTTGTGCACTTCTAGCAGGTCTGGGCTGATCCAGTCCCACAGAGCTGAATAGAACTCCACCAGCAAGCCGTCGCTTCTGGGAGTTTTAATCTACTCGAAGGACTCAAGGGCCTTAGTCAGTTCGTCAGGAGTTAGCGGTTTGTCCAGGCTCTCCCGTGTACTGTCGTACCTGATAGAGGACAGGAAGGACTGGGAGGCTTTGCTGTCTGTGGGCTTCATGTCATACAATCCAGCATAAAAGGATTCGCTGATCCTCAAAATGTCGGACTGCAATGACTTTACTGAGCCGTCTTCTTCCTTCAGGCTGTTGATCACAGAGCTCTCTCTGTGTACCTTTTGGAAGAACAAACGTGAGCACGTCTTATCCTGCTCCACGGAGCGGATTCTGGAACGGAAAATGATCTTGGAGGCCTCCAAGGCAAAGAGCGAGGCTTGCTGGCTCTTCACCTCCTGGAGTTCCTCTTTGACATTGACCCCCATTGACTGCACCGCAGCAGATTCTGCATGTTTTTCTGGAGTCTGGACATTTCCCTCTGTTCCTTTCTAGCTTTCTGGGTGCCTTTGAGGATGAAAAACCTCTTGATGTTTCCCTTGATCGCTTCCCACCAGTGTGTCAGGGACTCAAATAGAGGTTTCATGGTTCTCCAACCTTTGTAATCCTTCTTGAGCTCCTTGATGTTCTCTGGGGTCGGCACGTTTAGCTTCCATGCCCCCCTGCCCACCCTCTGGTCTTCCTCTAAGTGACAGTCAGCCAGTGGGAGGCAGTGGTCAGATAAAAACACTGGCTTGACATCGGTGGATCTGCCTGTGAACGCACAGAACACAAATAGGAAGTCTATTCTGGAACAGATGGACCCGTCTGGCCACGACCAGGTGTATCTACGTTGCGTGCCGTCTGCAGGGTTGCTGAAGATGTCATGCAGCTTGGCCTCCTTAAATGTTTCCATCAGGGATATCTGGACATAGCATCCAATCTGCTATCGGCCCAACCGAATTGTCCAGCCGTATCAATGATACAGTTGAAGTCACCGCCCAGGATGACCGGCCTGGAGGTCGCCAACAGCAGTGGGAGCTGCTGAAAGACCGCCAGCCGTTCGCCCTTTTGTGCCGGGGTGTATATGTTAATTAACCGGAGTGGAGCATTCTTGTACATTACGTCTGATATGAGGAGGTGCCCGCCCACCACCTCCTTAACGTCAGAGACTGTGAAGTTGCCTCCCCGCAGCAGAACACCCAGGCCGGAGGAACGAGAGTCGTTTCCTCCCGACCAGATCGATGACCTGTGGGACCACCATTGTGACCATTGCCTGTAGGAGTAGAGGTGCAGTATTGCTCACTCCTGCTGGTCAGCTTTGATCTTGGCAAGGTAGTCCAAGGTCTCAACACATCGCGTAGTAAGTTTAATGCTATGCACATTTATGGATACAATCTTTACACCCATTGTAAAGCATTTAGTCTCTTACCAAACTTGTTGTCTTTGAGAGTTCCAGACTTTTGGTCTGCTCCTGCATACCCATAGTGTTCACAAGTTGCTTCACTTTGGATGGGCTGAGGAAACTGTCCTGAACCTCCCCATTGGCAATGTTCTGCTCAGATGGCATCTGAGGGTTCATGCAAAGAATGGGATTTGAAATGTCCTCTGTTGGAGAAGTCTTTCCAATCCTCTCCCCCTCTGGGGCATTGCTGCTCTCGGCTTCCCGGAGCTGGGGTGCGCTGGCACTTCACTGCTCCCAGATTCCTGGGACTGGGATGCGCTGGCCTCTTCAGGTTGCTGGTCTCCTCATTGTCTCCAATGTTCTGGAGCTCAGGTGTCTCGTTCCCCAATTCCCTAGAGCTTTGCCGCTACTTCTGTAGATACCGCCCTTTCCCTTCTTCTTCCAAAGAGCAGCTGTCCTTGTCATCCATGTCGGATGGGAGACGCGTCTTGCCACTTGCCTAGGAAGTGGCTTGGTCCCTTCTTAGTCCCTTCTTCCTTTTGGCTCTCTTCACCAGCTGCCACTCCCCCTGCTGATTTTCCGCTGCTTCCTCCTCCTCCATTGATTCGCTCTCCTAAGGAGTGAGAGGTTCAGGGGGCAGTGCTGTAGATTGGTTGTCTACTGCCTCAATCTTTTCCTCCACCTTGTCTCTCTCTGTGCCCTCCTTTTTCCCGTTGTTCTCACTGGGGGCCTTGGTGGTTGGAGTGTTGCAAGTGTCCATGGTAGTAGTGACACAAAGCATTTCCTCTGCTTCCCCCTCATTGGCTTTGGCTGCCTGTGCGTAAGTGAGGCAGCATTTGGGGCAGGTCCTGAAGAGGTGGCCTGCCTTGCCACACAGGTTGCAGCACTTAGTCTGTTTGCTGTCCTTTGTCTGGTGCTCTTCCTGTTTGCAGTTCTTGCAGAGGGCGGCGCTGCAGTTGGCCGCCACATGACCAGACTTGCCGCATGAGCGACAAAGTTTGGGCTGCCCAGCGTAGACAAGGTAGCCACGGCTTCCTCCGACAGCAAAGCTGGAAGGAAGGTGGAAGATGGTTCTCTTACCATTGGTCTTGAGCGTGACCTTAACCTGGCATTTGCTTGTCCAAATCCCGAAGGTGTCTCTAACCTCAGTGCAGCTCCCAACCTTGTCAACGTACCTGATGAGAAAGGTGAACATGTCAGCGACAGGGACGTAGGGGTTGTAGAGATGTACAGTCACCACACGGTCCAATTGCAAGGGCAGAGCAAAGAGCAGCTCCACCATCAGGATCTTCATCTCCAGCTGGTGTCGCTTCTCCTTGAGCACCTTCAGGAACTTGATGCAAGCTCCCACATGCTTCAAAGTCATGTTGAAAAATCCAGCACTGGGGAAGTCTTGCAGGGAGTAGATCTCCTCCACTTCAAATCCACATGCCTTCAACAGGATCCGCTTGATGAAGAAGGCATGACCCATGGGTGCTCCTCCTTCGCTGTCTTTCACCGTCACCAGAACAGTGTAATGTACCCCACGTTATGGGGCTCGACTGGTTATAGCCATCGCTTCACGACTACACTTGATCTTAGCCAAAAGGCCGAGAAGCGATCCCCTGAAAACACATCTTTCAATAACAAATACTGGCAGTACTCATAACACTCTGAACTGTTGAGGTCAAACCAAGGACCCAGCTAGTGACTTTTAACCCACTCTTAGAATTTTTCTGTGAAAAAAACGAGATCCCACCTGGCATGGTTCACACTCTCTCTAAGCGTTTTATTGTTCCCAGCACAATACTCCAGTCAATTGGGACATTAACAAGCTTAGATAAGCAATTTAATTAAATTTGAATAAGGTGGGCGGGCTCCCGATTTCTAGGCCCGCCCACCTACTGTATTATCGCAGTCGGGCGTGATGACATTGGGAACGCGACCTGACATCATGGTGCATGATAATACACTGGCGCAGGTGCAGTACAGGCCTGTTTTTGCCACGTAATATTCTGCCCTAAGTTTCAGGCCGGTGACCTTTCATGTGAATTAGAAAATGTTAGGGATGCAACAGGTATTAAGCAAGCACAGAGGACGAAAGGAGAGTGGAGGAAATAACAGAAGGCAAGGCATGATAGGTGGAAGGCAGGAGTGATTAAATGTCAAAAGGGTTGATGGTAACAGGACAAGTATAAGAACAAAAGATGGGTCGAAAGGAGCTGTAAATTGGAATAGCACAGTCATTAGATAATTGTTTAAATGTAAAGGCTGATGGGTGGAAAGTGAAGGCAAGTGGAACCCCATCATGGTTGTTGATGGAAATACTTGAGAACTATATCAATCACAGTGGATATGAATCCTCAGTTGAGGAAAGAGAAAGATATATCTGAAGCACTGATGTGGAAGATGACAACGTCAGGACAGAGGTCAAGCAGAAAAGAGTCCTTACAGGAGGCAGGATGTGTCATCGAGGTAGCTGTGGGAGTCAGTGGATTTATAGTATATATTGGCTGAGGGGCTATCTCCATAAATGGAAATAGGGAAGTCAAGGAGGTGAAAAGCAGTGCTAGAGAAGGAACACCTGAAGCTGAGGAAGTAGTGGAAATATAAAGCAAGGTTGATGCAATTTTCCAGTTTTGGATGAGAGCAGGAAGCTATACCAATACAGTCAGGTGCTGGAAAAAGAGGTGAAGGAGGGGTTCTGAGCTTTTTTAAATTCATTCAAGGGATGTGGGTCTCGCTGGCTGGGCCAGAATTTATTGCCCATCCCTAGTTGTCCTTGAGAAGGTGATGATGGTGAACCGCCTTCTGAAACCGCTGCAGTCCATGTGGTGTAGGTACACCCACAGTGCTGTTAGGAAGGGAGTTTCAGGACTTTTGATCCAGCGACAGTGGAGGAACAGCGATATATGTCCGAGTCAGGATGGTGAGTGACTTGGAGGGGAACTTCCAAGTGGTGGTGTTCCCATCTATCTGCTGCCCTTGTCCTTCTAGATGGTAGTAGTTGTGGGTTTGAAAGTTGCTGTCTAAGGAACCTTGGTAATTCCTGCAGTGCCTCTTGTAGGTGGTACACACCGCTGTTACTGTGTGTCGGTGGTGGAGTGAGTAAATGTTTGAGGATGTGGTGCCAATCAAGTGGGCTGCTTTGTCCTGGATGGTGTCAAGCTTCTTGAGTGTTGTGGGAGCTGCACTCACCCAGGCAAGTGGGGAGTGTTCCATCACACTTCTGACTTGTGCCTTGTTGATGGTGGACAGGCTTTGGGGAGTGAGGAGGTGAGTTATTCATCACAGGATTCCTAGTCCCTGACCCACTCTTGTAGCCACAGTGTTTATTTGGCTAGTCCAATTCAGTTTCTGGTCAATGGTAACCCCCAGAATGTTGATAGTGGGGAATTCAGTGATGGTTAATGCTATTGAATGCCAAGGGATGATGGTTAGATTCTTGTTGGAGATGGTCGTTGCCTGGCACTTGTGTGGCATGAATGTTACTTGCCACTTGTCAGCCCAAGCCTGGATATTGTCCAGGTCATGCTGCATTTGGACATGGACTACTTCAATATCTGAGGAGTCACGAATGGTTCTGAACATTGTGCAATTATCAGCGAACATCCCCTCTTCTGACCTTAGATGGATGGAAGGTCATTGATGAAGCAGCTGAAGATATTTGGGCTGAGGAACTCCTGCAATGATGGCCTGGAGCCGACATGTCTGGCCTCCAACAACCACAACCATCCTTTGTGCTAGGTATGACTCCAACCAGTGGAGTGGATTGTGAACAAAAGGGTAGGTATAGCTAGGAGCTAAGCAAGTTTCCATAGCAACATATTGTATTTTGAGGACGTGAGTGTTGTCAACAGAGAAGCTGATCAATATAAGAACCAGTGCAGATCATTGAAGAAGGGTGATGGTGATTGGAGACTGGTTGGACCTCTGTTAAAAAAGCAGGGAGCCCTCAGAACCCTGGGGAAGGATGGAGATGTAGAGAGACCGGACTGTTAACTATATTCTGTTTAAAATCTACTGTCACACTATTCTTCTACATTTTAATTTGTCTAGGCAATTCCATAATATTTTGTATTTTATAGTTTCATCCCTGGACCATTCTGGTAAATCTCCTTTGCATCCTCTTAAGGACCTTCTTAAGGATCCTAGAGTGTGGTGACCAGAACTGGACACAATACTCTAACTGTGGCCTAACCAGAGCATTATAAAGATTTAGCAGCATTTCCCTGCTTTTGTACTCAATACCTCTGTCTGAAGCCCAAGATCCGATATGCTTTTTTATTACTCTTATGTCTTGCCACCTTCAAAGATCCACTGATGAACTCCTAGATCCTTCTGCCTCTGCCCACTCTCTAGAAATACGTCTACATCGACTCTCCCATCCCCTGTGCCAAAATGTATCACCTCATACTTCACTGTATGAAATTCCATTTGCCACTTCTCTGTCCATTCTGCTAGCCTATGTTTTTTTACAGTCATCAGTATCATCTTCACTGTTTTCCACACCTCCAAGTTTGATCTCATCAGCAAAGTTTGAAATTTTACTCTGAATTCCAAAAATGTTCAATTTCTTATCCAAGCTGATATTGAAGTCTTATTCTATGAGCCTCAATTTTGTTAACCAGCCTTTTATGTGATATTTTGTCTAATGCTTTCTTAAAATTTACAGACAACATTCATTGCATTCCCTTCCTCAACATTCCGTTACTTCATCAAAAGAAAATCAATTAGATTAGACAAGCATAAGCTGCCTTTTACAAACCCACGCTAGATCTATTTATTATGCCAAACCTCTCCAAGTGCTTGTTAATTTTTTTCTTGATTATTATTTGTAAAACATTACCCACCATTGATCTCAACCTGACTAGCCTTTGTTATTAGGAATGTCCTTACATCCTTTTTTGTCACTCAACCTCCTCTTGTACCTTCTGGTATCTAGTGAAGATTATGGCAAGCCCTTCCACTATTTTCACCCCCAACTCCTTTAGCAATCTTGGATGCAAGCCATCTGGGCCAGGTGACTTACCCATTATAAGCATAGCGAGCCTTTCCAGTACATCCTGCCTATCAATTCTCACCCCATCCATTATCTTTACCATTCTCTCTATGACCAATATTTTATCAGCATCCTCTTCCTTACTAAACAGCAATACGAAGTATTCATTAAATACCTCACTTTGCCCTGTTTCTCTGATCATTTATTACCTTCTCGTCCTTAATAGTACCCACCCTACCTCTTAATACCTATTATTCACATGCTGGCAGATTTCTGGGCTACTTTTTATATTAACTGCCATTATATTCTCATTCTGTCTTTGCCAGCCTTATTTTCCTCTTCACTTCCCCTTTCAACTTATTGGGCCAAATCTTCTGGTCTCTGGATTGTCAGAGATCAGACAAACAGAAATGTACATCGGGACCTTGTGGAAGTCCTGACATGCAGATGTCTGTGGAATTGCCCTGGAAAGTTTCAATTTCTGATAGTAATTTCCTTGCTCCACTGGACCCTCTGCAAATGTCTGAGTCAGACACTTCAGATAGATCCGCAGTACTCGCCTGAATTGTTACCCAGGAAATGTCAGACTGATTAAAACCTAGTCTAACTCCACCCCAGACTACCCTCCTGACCACCCAACTACCCTGGCCACGTTCCCGATCCAACAACCTTCCCATGACCCAACTAACCCCTGACCTGAATAGCCACTCACCCACCTACTCCCTAGCAACTTAGTCACCTCACCCATATATCCCTTACCCACTTATCCATCTCAACCACTCATCTCACTCACTTACCCATTCATTCATCCATTCACTAACATTCAAACCGTACCTTTAAATTTACCATTTGACAGCTAATGCTGTAAAAAGTGGGTGTGCCTTCTGTGCTGATCCTCTTTGCAGGTCTCTGCATGGATCCCTACGCTAAGGGAGTTCTCCTAGATGCTACATCGGAGGTCGAAACCTTTCAAAAGTAACCAGGTAAATGCAGTTTCCTGACTGATTAACACTGCAGTGGTTCTGCCACTGATTAGAAGATTTGAACCATTGTGTTTGTCCAGGTTTTCACTTCAAGTATTCACATGTATCATACTCCCTCTTTTACTGTTTCATCATATTATGTCTCTCTCTCTCTCTCATCATCCAAGATGCTTTGGCTTTGATTCCCCTATCTTTCTCCCTTGTAGAACCTACCTATCTTATACCTGAAACTTCTCCTTAAAGATCACCATTGTTCCATTAGTTTTTTCTGTCTTGTGCTTTGAAATGTTTTGATGTGATAGGGCACAACGTAATTGTGACCATTGTGGTATAGGAATAACTAAATGTTTAAATATCTTCAGGCTGGCAACCCCATTACTGTTTTCAGAAAGCCTGTACTCTGCTGTTCTGTTAACTGATAGATTTTTCTTGTTTGTGTAATTAATGTAATAAATAGGAATTAAAATAATAACATTAGGCATTACCTGCTCATGTTAGATAGGCAAATAAACTGTCCAAGCAATGCATACAAGCTGATTTTTTGCAAAGTTTTATTCCAGTGAATATACTCATGTTTTGGACATTATCTCACTTTCTCTTTGATACTCATAATGCATCTCAAATGTGACCGGGTTAAGTAGCATCTCTGGAGATTACCTGCTTTGCATGTAAGACCAAAGGGATTTCTTCTGTACTTTTTTTATTTACTGTGGTCACTAAAGGACCCGGTGATAACCCATAACATTGCTCATTCATTAATTTTTATTTCAAGCACCAATAATTTTCAGATTGGCATTGTGTTGACATGTTGAAAATATCCATGGGTGAATCAAAGTGCAGGAGGAGTTTTGCCTTTCAAAGGATTACTCAACTATAAACAAAATTTGATCTAGTGGTAATGGGGCAGCCAGTTGCAAAAATGTGTGTCATTAATGGAGCAAACATTTCATGTTGGAATTCGAGTTGTATTCTTCCAATTTGGGATTGGCTACAGATATCTGGTATATTACAGAACTTTCTCCAATGTCACTGTATTGATTTAATAATGTGGTCATCATACCCAAGCCCCAAACTATCTTCACTTGATGTCCACACCTGTAGATTATCCACAGCAGAAGTCACTGGATAGACTTTAAGGGCAGGAATCAGGGCTCAATTTCCCTGGAGCATTCAGTAAGGTCATGGCTGAAATCCACTTCCCCATGCTATTCCCACATTCCTGGATTCCCCTCTCAATTTTGATTATACTCAAAGACTGAGCATCCACAGCTTTCTAGGGTAGAGAATTCCAAAGATTCACAATCCTCGGAGTGAAGAAATTTCTCCTCATCTCAGTCCAAAATGGCCAATGCGTTATCCAGAGTCTATGACACCTAGTTCTAGGCTCTCCAGCCAGGGGACACAACCTCTCAGCATCTATCCTGTGAAACCTCAAAGCATTTTATACATTTCAATTAGATCACCTCTCAATCTTCTAAACTCCAGAGAAATAGGCTCATTCTACTCAAAACTCTCATCATAGGAAAGATCTTTCATCCCAGAAATCAATCTGGTGAACCTTCATTGAACCCCTTTCAAGGTAAGTGTATCCTTCCTTAGATAAGCAGACCAAAACGGTGCAGCATATAGGTGTGTTTCACCAAGGTCCTATATAATTGCAGTACAACCTCTCTAATCTTTACTCTGATACCCCATTAAGACTAACAAACCATTTGTCTTCCTAATTGCTTGCTGTACCTACATGTTAACTTTCAGTGATTGTTCTCAAGGTCACCAAAATCCCTCAATGCAATATTTAGTAGTCTTGTGCTTTTTAAAAATATTCTGCTTTTCCATTCTTCTTATCAAACTGGACAATTTCACATTTCCCCACAATATTGTCCATCTGTCACCCTCTTCTCAATCACTCAACCTACAGGATATTTCGCAGCCTCTTTGCATCCTCCTCACAGCTTATTTTCCCACGTAGTTTTGAATTGTCAGCAAACTTGAATATATTACACTCAGTCCCTTCAGCAAAGTGATTGACATAGATTGTAAATAGTTGAAGCCCTTGCATTGATCCTTGTGGCTTCTCGTTACAGCCTGCCAGCTCGACCCTTTTATGCATAGTCTCCATTTTCTGTCCATAAACCGATCCTCAATCCATTATCGCTAATCCCATGAACCCAAATCTTGTGTAACCTTTTCTAATTCTCCACAGTTTAGCACTACCTTAGCCATCCCTTGGAAGATCTGGCTTGACTACATCAATCTCTCTGGGCTTCAGTTTCCTCTGCCAAACTGGCTATTACTCTATGATCACCCTGCACTTCAGAGATAACTCAAGGCTCCTTTGCTTTATTGCCACTACATCCTAAACCATCTCCAACCTCCCTTTCCTTGCTACGTTCTTTAAACAAGTTATTGCCTCTCAGGTCCATGCCCACATAACACTCAAGTTCAGCTCAGCCCTGAGGCCTTCAAATAAAAATGTTAGTGAAGTTAAATAAGAAACACAAGACAATTCAATGGAAATATTATAATAATTATAACATTGTGAAATATTATAATTTCTTGACTTATTTGTTGAAACTTTATTTTAACCATAGGATTTTCAATCACTGTGAAAAAGGTACAATGAAAAGTTTTACAAGAACCATTTTTTTGAATAATTTGAGCAAAATATTTTGAATGGTTTAAGAGCAAAAGATAATAACCTCACCATTTGCTACATAGTGTCTGTGGTTAGTTATAAGATTGCATTGGGTTTTTCCATTTTAAATATAGATATGGCAATTTCTGATGAAAAACACTGATAAAGTACAACAAAATGTGCGACAAGGAGTAAGGCAGTGTAAATAGTGAGTGCCTACATAGGAAGTGCATAGACTTCCAACGCACCAGTCACTGGACAAGTAATCCAGAGACCCAAGGTAATGGCTCTGGGGACCTGGGTTTAAATCCCACCATGGCAGATGGTGGAATTTGAATTCAATGAAAATCTGGAATTAAAAGTCTAATGATGATCATGAAACCATTGTCAATTGTTGTAAAGCCCCATCTGGTTCAGTAATGTCCTTTAGGGAAGGAAATCTGAGGTCCTTACCTGGTCTGGCCTACATGTGACTCCAGATCCACATCAATGTGGTTGACTCTTAAATGCCCTCTGAAATGGCCTAGCAAGCCACTCGGTTGAATCAAACCACTACAAAATCACAAAAAGGAATGAATCTGGATGAACCACCTGGCATCGTCCTAGGCGCCAGAAAAGAAAACGGCAAACTTAGCCCTGTCAACCCTGCAAAGTCCTCCTTACTAACATCTATGGGCTAATGCCAAAATTGGGAGAGCTATCTCACAGACTAGTCAAGCAACAGCCTGACATAGTCATCCTCATGGAATCATATCTTACAGATAATGTCCCAGACACCACCATCACCAGTCCTGGGTATGTCCCGTCCCACCGACAGGACAAACCCAGCAGAGGTGGCGGCACAGTGGTATACATTTAGGAAGGAGTTGTCCTGGCAGTCCTCAACATCGACTCTGGACACCATGAAGTCTCATGGCATCAGATCAAACATGGGAAAGGAAACTTCAGTTGATGAATCAATGCTCCTCCAAGTTGGACACCACCTGGAGGAAGCATTGAGGAAGGCAAGGGTGCAGAATGTACTCTTGGTGGGGGACTGCAACGTCCATCACCAAGAGTGGCTTGATAGCACCACTAGTGACCAAGCTGGCCGAGTCCTAAAGGACATAGCTGCTAGACCGGGTCTGCAGCAGATGGTGAGGGAACCAATCAGAGGGGAAAAGATGCTTGACTTCATCCTCACCAATCTGCCTGCTGCAGATGCATCTGTCCATGACAGTATCGGTACAAGTGACCACTGCACAGTCGTTGCGGAGACTACGTCCCGCCTTCACCTTGAGGATACCCTCCATTGTGTTATGTGGCACTGTCACTGTGCTAAATGGGATAGATTTCAAACACATCCAGCAACTCAAGACTGGGTATTCATGAGGTGCTGTGGGCCATCAGCAGCAGGAGAATTGTACTCGAACACAATCTGTAACTTCACAAACTGGCATATCCCCCACTTTATCATTACCAGCAAACCAGGGGATCAACTCTGGTTCAATGAACAGTGCGGGAGGGCATGCCAGGAGTAGCATCAGGCATACCTAAAAATGAGATGTCAACCTGGTGAAGCTATAACACAGGACTACTTGCATGCTAAACAACATAAGCAGAAAGTGATAGAAAGAACTAAGCAATGCCACAAACAACGGATCAGATCTAAGCTCTGCAGTCCTGCCACATTCAGTCGTAAATAGTGGTGGACAATTAAACAACTCACTGGGGGAGGAAGTTCCACAAATATCCACATCCTCAACGATAGAGGAGCCCAGCACACCAGTGCAAAAGATAAGGCTGAAGCATTTGCAATAATCTTCAGCCAGAGGTGTCAAGTGGATGATCCATCTCAGCCTCCTCCTCCGGAGGTCCCCAGCATCACAGATGCCAGTCTTCAGCCAATTTGATTCACTCCATGCGATAGCTAGCAACGACTGAAGGCATGGGACACTGCAAAGACTATGGGCCCTGACGCTATTCCGGCAATTGTGCTGAAGACTTGTGCTCCAGAACTTGCTGCGCCCAGAGCCAAGCTGTTCCAGTACAGCTACAACACTAGCATCTACCCGGCTATGTGGAAAATTGCCCAGATATGTCCCGTACATAAAACACAGAACAAATCCAACCCAGCCAATTACCACCCCACCAGTCTACTCTTGATCATCAGTAATGGAAGGGGTCATTAACAGTGCTATCAAGTGGCATATGCTTAGCAATAACCTGTTAACTGACGCCCAGTTTGGGTTCTGCCAGGGCCACTCAGCTCCTGACCTTCTTACAGCCTTGGTTCAAACATGGACAAAATATCTGAACTCCCGAGGTGAGGTGAGAGTGGCTGCCTTTGACATCAAGGCCACATTTGGCCGATTGTGGCATCAAGGAGCCCTAGCAAGACTGGAGTCAACGGGAATCAGGGGAAAGCTCTCCGCTGGTTGAAGTCATACCCAGCACAAAGGAAAACGGGTATGGTTGTTGGAGATCAGTCATCTGAGTTCCAGGACATCGCTACAGGAGTTCCTCAGGGTAGGATGCTCGGCCCAATCATCTTCAGCTGCTTCATCAATGACTTTCTTCCATAAGGTCAGAAGTGGGGATGTCTGCTGATGATTGCACAATGTTCAGCACCATTCAAGACTCCTCAGATAGTGAAGCAGTCCACGTCCAAATACAGCAACACCTGGACAATATCCAGGCTTAGCTGACAAGTTGCAAGTAACATTTGTGCCACACAAGTGCCGGACAATGACCATCTCCAACAAGAGAGAATCTAACCATCACCTTGACGTTCAATGGCATTACCATCACTGAATCCACCACTATCCACATCCTGGGTGGGGGGGGGGGGTTTACCTTTGATCAGAAATGAACCTGACTAGCTATATAAATACTGTGGCTATAAGAGCAGGTCAGGGGCTATGAATCCTGCAATGAGTAACTCACTTTCTCACTCCCCAAAGCCTGTCCACCATCTACAAGGTGCAAGTCAGGAGTGTGATTGAATACTCCCCACTTGCCTGGATGAGTGCATCTCCCACAACACTCAAGAAGCTTGACACCATCTAGGACAAAGCAGCCCACTTGATTGGCACCACATCCTCACTCCACCACTGACGCATAGTAGCAGCAGGGTGTACCATCTAGAAGGTGCACTGCAGGAATTCACCAAGGCTCCTTGGACAGCACCTTCCAAACCCATGACCACTACCATCTAGAAGGAATAGGGCAGCAGATAGATGGGAATACCACCACCTGGAAGTTACCCTCGAAATCACTCACCATCCTGACTTGGAAATATATCGCTGTTCCTTCGCTGTAACTGGGTCAAAATCCTGGAACTTCCTTCCTAACAGCGCTGTGGGTGTACCTACACATGGACTGCAGCAGTTCAAGAAGGCAGCTCACCACCACCTTCTCAAGGGCAACTAGGATAGGCAATAAAAGCTGGCCTAGCCAGTGAAGCCCACAATCCATGAATGAATAAAAAAAAAGCTCCTCATAGTCCTCAGCTCCCCAATGTTTCAAAAATCTATCTACCCCCTCTTTGAATACTTTGTGATCTAGCCTCCACACCTGTCTGGAGTAGAAAATTCCAGACATTCACTACTCTTTGAGAGGAGAAATTCCTTTGAACCTCAGTTTTAAATGAGTGTCCTCTTATTCTGTAACTGTGTCCCCTAGTTCAAGATTCCTCCATGTAACCACATCAACTCCAGCAGGTCAGGTCGAGGAGGATGCACCTGCCCCAGAGCAGGAGACCCTTAGCACGCCAGGGCCATCCATGCCGCGGGCCTCCAGCAGATGCCCGCCAAATTCATCTCAAGACAACATGCGATAGTAATCAGCAGGCTGCCTCCATCTCTGCTGCGAATGTCGAGGTATCTAGATGTAGCAGTAGAGTTAGGATAATTAAGAAGTTTTGAATGGACAATTGTGGTATGGGTATTCATTCACTGTACATAATCTGCACCTTTAAATATATTTTACTTTTATTCTTCTTCAAGTCTCAGATATTGAATGGCTAATCGATGTGAAGTCCTGTGTTCAGTCAAGGGTACAAAATGAACCCTGCCACCCCTCCCCACTGCCAATTATCTCCCATCTTGTTCCTCTGTTTCATTATGTCTCACTCAATCTCAGTACGGTGAATCGCCTTTAGTTCCACATCAGCACCATGAACAAAGGCACTTCCTATATGAAAATAATGGCTGGACAAGACACATATAATACTTGCATCTTAGGCAGTCATTATGTGACCTCATCAGAACTGTTCGTCAAGGTTAGTGATTACCCTGATGCTGTCACACTGAAGGATACAGTATTTGGATGCTATAAGTATTTGTCACGACCAATGTTGGAGTGTTTTCACCCAAATGCACTTTGCAACGGCCTCGATTTTATTACTGCGAGGTTTTGGTTAAAGTAATATTCATCATCGAGCATCACAGTCTTTCATGCCTCTGTGCAGCATAATTTCGTCTCCACATTTAAGGCTGAATGCTGTTCCTTTATTAGTCCCCACTTTACCCATACATGATGCTGAGCGATGGAAATTGGTTCCACTTGGTGACAGTTGAAATGTCTGCTAGAGGGGAATTAGTGTGTGCTCCCAGAGGTGTGAGCTCATCCTGATGAACCCGTCCACTTAGCAGTGAGGATCATGATGTACTCCTGGACCGCTGCCTAGTGGTGCTTCACTGAATCCCTTCAAGATCACAGAATGTAAATCAAAATATAATTCACAGCACGGATGTGCTCTCATTCACTTAGGGTTCCTAGAAATGATTGGTCTTTGTGTGATAGACAATGTCGAGGACTGTCATGGTATGAATGGATGCTCCAGCACATCTCCTGATGAATGCTCAGCAATACTGAGGAAGGGAATACGTTATCATTGACAGCTGCGTCAAAACTGTCTGGGCCACATCTCTCCCAAATGCCAAGGCAATGCCAGGATGTAAACTTGGCAGGCTTCTGACAAATGTAGGGTTATGAGTGTTTGTCAATAATCACATGATTCTCCTGCAGAACCACTTTCTGTGAGAACAATGTTAACTTAACTTCCAGCTTTGGGTGCATACGCTCATGTTACTGTTCACTGTCCTGATGTCCAATGGCATCTTGGGCCTCAGTATCAAGATGCAGCCTCTGCATTAATCATGCATGTGATCATGTGTTTGGAAAAATGTGCAGTCTGGATGTAGATCCCTCTTGAGATGGTCAGTGCTAACCATCAACAAATATCTTTCCTCTTTCAGCTGCCTTGCTAAGCTGCTGTAATGCATGCATGAGTGCATCCATTTGTGCAATAGCATTTCACCCTCTTACAAGATATCATGGCCACTGACTTGTTGGCACCATAGATGAAAGGATTGCAGTATGTGCAGTTGCTTAAGAATAAGTGTTTGTGGACTACTAAGCACACTCTACAGCGGCCACATGGTCCCTAGGCTGTTGTGCCTTCCAAGGATGACCCAATCGTTAGGGTTGAAGGTGACTTATGTTTCCTCAGTGATCATTGCAAGATTGTCATCTTCAACATGTCATAAATGGTCAAGAACGAAGGTGCTGTATAGTGTCCTCAGCATCAAGGCTTGAAGACGACTACAACTTGTCTTCACCTCATTCCTCTTGGAATCTTGTTGCTATGAGATTGTCATGGGCACGTCTTGTGTATCATTCCCGTACAATGGCATCCTCCAATGCCCTTTTCAGATTCATCCCCTTCAATGTCCTCCTTGTCCAAGGAGACTTCTAGGTCCTCCATGTCTCCCTATGGCAAAACATCCCATCTTTACAACGTAGGCTGTGCAGGGCACAGCAAATCACAATGATGTGGAACACGCTCTGTGGCGAGTATTGAAGCGCCCTGCCTGATCAATCCAAACATCTGAAATGGATATTTAAGAGGCTAACAGTCTGCTCTATTAGGGATCTTGTGGCTGAAAGTGCAACACTGCATCTCTCCTCAGATGTACTCTGTGGACGACGAACAGAGCACCCGTAAATATCTCTGGCACCTGGGAGTGGCACAAAATGTATGAGTCTTGTGAGCTCCCTCAATACCTAGCACAAACATGCACGATCTGCTTTGTGATCACAAATTGGCTGGGCATTCAGAGAATGAAATTATTTTCTATTAATGAATCTCACAGGCTGCTGCCAGGAAGCTCTCAAAGCCACATGTGCAGTCAATGGCGGCCTGTACTTGAGGAAAGCCTGAGATCACAACGGATCCCACAGCTTTGGCAGCCTGGCTTGCTTCACCCATTCAGTACTCCATGTAATGGTGAGCTTTATTGAAGAGGGCATCAGTCACCTCCCTTATGCATATATGTCACTGATTGTGAGATTCCCCAAAGGTCACCAGTACAGCCCTGCAGGCAAAAAAGTTTAGCAAACAGCGCTGGATGCCCTCCAAGTCCATGCTGCATGAGTTCCTCACAGGGAATGTGGCAAACATGAGCTACCACATCTATAGTGAATGTTTCCACAGCACTGTCTTTCACTCAACTCCATGTATGAGCTTCAGCTTCTGTAGACCCTTCATCACGCCAAATATTTTCATGGATTTGGCCCCTCCTCGTCAGCATTGGGTCTTCCTGAGGTCCTGCTGGCTCTTGTTCCTAAGGGCAACGATCTTCCCTGAGCTGTGTCAATCAGCGACGGGCTCTTCTCATTCTAATCAAAGCTATAAAGAAGGCAACACAAAAACAGAATTAAAAAAAAAACAAAAAAACTGCGGATGCTGGAAATCCAAAACAAAAACAGAATTACCTGGAAAAACTCAGCAGGTCTGGCAGCATCGGCGGAGAAGAAAAGAGTTGACGTTTCGAGTCCTCATGACCCTTCGACAGAACTTGCGTTCGAGTCCAAGAAAGAGTTGAAATATAAGCTGGTTTAAGGTGTGTGTGTGGGGGGCGGAGAGATAGAGAGACAAAGAGGTGGAGGGGGGGGTGGGGGGGTGTGATTGTAGGGACAAACAAGCAGTGATAGAAGCAGATCATCAAAAGATGTCAACGACAATAGTACAATAGAACACATAGGTGTTAAAATTAAAGTTGGTGATGTTATCTAAACGAATGTGCTAATTAAGAATTGATGGTAGGGCACTCAAGGTATAGCTCTAGTGGGGTTTTTTTTATATAATGGAAATAGGTGGGAAAAGGAAAATCTTTATAATTTATTGGAAAAAAAAGGGGAAGGGGGAAACAGAAAGGGGGTGGGGATGGGGAAGGGAGCTTACGACCTAAAGTTGTTGAATTCAATATTCAGTCCAGAAGGCTGTAAAGTCCCTAGTCGGAAGATGAGGTGTTGTTCCTCCAGTTTGCGTTGGGCTTCACTGGAACAATGCAGCAAGCCAAGGACTGACATGTGGGCAAGAGAGCAGGGTGGAGTGTTAAAATGGCAAGCGACAGGGAGGTTTGGGTCATTCTTGCGGACAGACCGCAGGTGTTCTGCAAAGCGGTCTCCCAGTTTACGTTTGGTCTCTCCAATGTAGAGGAGACCACATTGGGAGCAACGGATGCAGTAGACTAAGTTGGGGGAAATGCAAGTGAAATGCTGCTTCACTTGAAAGGAGTGTTTGGGTCCTTGGACGGTGAGGAGAGAGGAAGTGAAGGGGCAGGTATTGCATTTTTTGCGTGGACATGGGGTGGTGCCATAGGAGGGGGTTGAGGAGTAGGGGGTGATGGAGGAGTGGACCAGGGTGTCCCGGAGGGAGCGATCCCTACGGAATGCCGATAAGGGGGGTGAAGGGAAGATGTGTTTGGTGGTGGCATCATGCTGGAGTTGGCGGAAATGGCGGAGGATGATCCTTTGAATGCGGAGGCTGGTGGGGTGATAAGTGAGGACAAGGGGGACCCTATCATGTTTCTGGGAGGGAGGAGAAGGTGTGAGGGCGGATGCGCGGGAGATGGGCCGGACACGGTTGAGGGCCCTGTCAACGACCGTGGGTGGAAAACCTTGGTTAAGGAAGAAGGAGGACATGTCAGAGGAACTGTTTTTGAATGTAGCATCATCGGAACAGATGCGACGGAGGCGAAGGAACTGAGAGAATGGGATGGAGTCCTTACAGGAAGCAGGATGGGAGGAGCTGTAGTCGAGATAGCTGTGGGAGTCGGTGGGTTTGTAATGGATATTGGTGGACAGTCTATCACCAGAGATTGAGACAGAGAGGTCAAGGAAGGGAAGGGAAGTGTCAGAGATGGACCACGTGAAAATGATGGAGGGGTGGAGATTGGAAGCAAAACTTCCCTTCCCTTCCTTGACCTCTCTGTCTCAATCTCTGGTGATAGACTGTCCACCAATATCCATTACAAACCCACCGACTCCCACAGCTATCTCGACTACAGCTCCTCCCACCCTGCTTCCTGTAAGGACTCCATCCCATTCTCTCAGTTCCTTCGCCTCCGTCGCATCTGTTCCGATGATGCTACATTCAAAAACAGTTCCTCTGACATGTCCTCCTTCTTCCTTAACCGAGGTTTTCCACCCACGGTCGTTGACAGGGCCCTCAACCGTGTCCGGCCCATCTCCCGCGCATCCGCCCTCACACCTTCTCCTCCCTCCCAGAAACATGATAGGGTCCCCCTTGTCCTCACTTATCACCCCACCAGCCTCCGCATTCAAAGGATCATCCTCCGCCATTTCCGCCAACTCCAGCATGATGCCACCACCAAACACATCTTCCCTTCACCCCCCTTATCGGCATTCCGTAGGGATCGCTCCCTCCGGGACACCCTGGTCCACTCCTCCATCACCCCCTACTCCTCAACCCCCTCCTATGGCACCACCCCATGTCCACGCAAAAAATGCAATACCTGCCCCTTCACTTCCTCTCTCCTCACCGTCCAAGGACCCAAACACTCCTTTCAAGTGAAGCAGCATTTCACTTGCATTTCCCCCAACTTAGTCTACTGCATCCGTTGCTCCCAATGTGGTCTCCTCTACATTGGAGAGACCAAACGTAAACTGGGAGACCGCTTTGCAGAACACCTGCGGTCTGTCCGCAAGAATGACCCAAACCTCCCTGTCGCTTGCCATTTTAACACTCCACCCTGCTCTCTTGCCCACATGTCAGTCCTTGGCTTGCTGCATTGTTCCAGTGAAGCCCAACGCAAACTGGAGGAACAACACCTCATCTTCCGACTAGGGACTTTACAGCCTTCTGGACTGAATATTGAATTCAACAACTTTAGGTCGTAAGCTCCCTCCCCCATCCCCACCCCCTTTCTGTTTCCCCCTTCCCCCTTTTTTTCCAATAAATTATAAAGATTTTCCTTTTCCCACCTATTTCCATTATATAAAAAAAAACCCCACTAGAGCTATACCTTGAGTGCCCTACCATCCATTCTTAATTAGCACATTCGTTTAGATAACATCACCAACTTTAATTTTAACACCTATGTGTTCTATTGTACTATTGTCGTTGACATCTTTTGATGATCTGCTTCTATCACTGCTTGTTTGTCCCTACAATCACACCCCCCCACCCCCCCCCTCCACCTCTTTGTCTCTCTATCTCTCCGCCCCCCACACACACACCTTAAACCAGCTTATATTTCAACTCTTTCTTGGACTCGAACGCAAGTTCTGTCGAAGGGTCATGAGGACTCGAAACGTCAACTCTTTTCTTCTCCGCCGATGCTGCCAGACCTGCTGAGTTTTTCCAGGTAATTCTGTTTTTGTTTTGGATTTCCAGCATCCGCAGTTTTTTTGTTTTTATCTCTGTATAAAGAAGGCAGTCTGCATTCTCCACTCCTCCTTGTATCTGTGAATGGGTACAATTGAGCAATCAATGGTAGTTCCTGTGGAATAGTCTCCCTCCATATACAGGGCAGGAGTGCAGTATCCAGCCCTAATCTTTCCTTTCACCCCTTGAAGAATGATATCATCCTGGAGGTGAGCTTTCTCACGAGTGTCTTAAATCGGGTCCTAGGATCCACAATCAGCCTTGCATTGGTTGTCCTCCAGTGGCCTTCACAAAAAACATTGGGACCCATTCCATACACTTAAGTCCTGACTGTAAGCTTGGTGCCTTGAATGCCATGACTAGTGCACTGGGAACATGGAGGTGTTTAGGGCCTATGCTATCTCTGCGCAGCAGACGTGGCTATTGATTCTTGGAGCCTCCATCCATTCTGACATACCTCTGTAAGGATCAGATGCCAATTAAGACCATATGCCCTGCAGCACCCAAACACAATGGATTCTCACTTGAATGCACACCATTAGTCACGGAGCCAAGCTCACTGTGTATTAGACCCTTGAGTCCATCACTCAGCTGAGCCATGCTCTCTATGGTTTGAGCAAGACAGTTATAGGGTGCCCCTTTCAATCAACCAAGATTTGCTGTGCTGAACTTCTCCCACACGTTTGGAGTCCCCTCCATGACTGATCATTTTCTAGCTTGTTTTTTGAACTGTCATTGCAAGATGAGCTTCAAAATGTGCTGCTGACCTTCATCTGGAGAGCAGTTTCCAACCTCCCTCTATCACCTACCAAGACTCTCCCATCCTCACTGCCTCCTAATTCCTGTTCCTCCTATCACTATCCAGCCTCCCCAATACCTTTGGGCAAATGTTTATGTCTTGATATTCCTGTCCTCCCCCCTGAACTCTTTAATCTTGATGTCCCTGTGACCCTTCCCATCTTGAGACCATATGCACCCTGACTTCCCTCAACCCCTGCCATGATATCATACAATAACCCACTCAAGATTTTTCAGTTACCAACTTACAGGATGCAGATCCCTCCCCTGATCATGACTGTGCCATCTGCCTCACAGTACCATGACTCTAACCCCATAATTAAATTCCTGAGATGACTGACCATGCCCTGCATACCATACTGTGCATGACCAACACAGGCTAGAGAGGGCTCACCCTGGCCAAGAGCAGGACCAAGACATGTGTGCCATGCAGAGCCCTCTAACGAGGCCCGCTCAGCTTCAGGACAATCTCTTCAATATGCCCCCAACAGCGTGGGACCAACAGCATGGCCTCAGCCCCAGGACAATCTCTTCAATATTACCCTAACAAAGTCCCCTCAGCCCCAGGACAGTCTCTGACTCTTCCTTGGACAGTCTTATAACTCTTGCCCCAGGGCAGTCTTTCACTACTCAACTCTGTTCATTGGCCACCCCCTAGTCCAGCCTCTGTCTTCCCCATTCCCTCTCGTGTTCCACCAACCCTGCTCCCCAGGCCTGCATCTTATTTCCCCTTTCCTCCTGTGTACAACTCCCGCCATCCCACCCCCATCCCCGGGCCTTCCTCTGTTTCCTCCCTCCCTTCCTCCCATGTTGCACACCACCCTCCTGGTCCTGCCTCCATCTTTCCCCACCCCGCTGGTCTTGCCTTCCGTGCCCAACTTTGGCACAGCTTGTGATATAGGCACCTGAAATCCCACAGCAATGTACTCAAAAGTAGGTGAAAGCAGAGTCTACGTACCTTGAAGTCGTTGATGAACTGAAGCTCGCTTGGTGCATGCCACTTATATACAGTCGGGAAACAGAACATCCTAATAATCTGCTGGCAGAGCACTAAATTTGGAGGGGCACGTAATTTTGATGAGTTAGCCTATTAATGAGCTTTCATAAGATGCAAATGTGGTGCCTGACATAGATCAGCAGGAAACTGGACCTGGCTTTGACCCACCATCAAAGTTGGGAGAACAAAATTCCAAACCAATTTCCCACCATTGAAAACTGACTTCTTCCACCACACCAAATTTTGTGCCCCCATCTAGCATGATTCCCACCACTGGCAGGAGCAGATAATTCCACCCCTTATATTTACTGATGTAAAATAACATACAAGTTATTTCAGCTAGGAACATACAGTGCTGCACCCGTATGGTACAGTATTCCAACATGTACATTTTTTTTTTCCAGGCTTGAAATGTCCAATGGAACTTAATTCCAGTTTTAACATTGATTCCTATGGGAAACCATGATTCACATTAAGTAGTTTCACTTAAAGACGCAATTTCA
Organism: Carcharodon carcharias; assembly: GCF_017639515.1. Classification (NCBI taxonomy): domain Eukaryota; kingdom Metazoa; phylum Chordata; class Chondrichthyes; order Lamniformes; family Lamnidae; genus Carcharodon; species Carcharodon carcharias. The sequence continues at coordinate 115,441,934 of NC_054469.1, read as the reverse complement.
ATCCAGGGTAAGAATAATCAACTGGCAGAGAGAGGACTTCAATGGGACAAGAACGGAGCTGGGCTGGATAGACTGGAATCAAAGGTTGGCACGAAAAACAGTAGCTGAACAATGGGCTACCTTCAAAGAGGAGATGGTTTGGGCACAGTCAAGGTTCCGTCAAAAGGGAAGGGTAGGACAAACAAATCCAGAGCTCCCTAGGTGACAAAAGAGATAGAAATTAAATTAAAGAAGAAAAAGTGTACCTGCGACAGGTATCAGGTAGCAAATACAATTGAGAACCAAGCTGAATACAGAAGGTTCAGAAGGGATGTGAAAAAGCAAATACGAGAAGCACAGGGGTTATGAAAAAAGACTGGCAGCTAACATAAAAGGAAATCCCAAAGTATTCTATAAGCAGGAGTAGGTCATTTGGCCGGTTGAGCCTGCTCCACCATTCAATTAGATCATAGCTGAGCATATACCTCAACGCCGTTCCCGCACCATCCCCATATCCCTTGATGTAATTAGTATCCAGGAATCTATTGATTTCTGTCTCGAACATGTTCAATGATTGAACTTCCACAGACCCCCAGGGTAAAGAATTCCAAAGATTCACCACCCTCTAATTGAAGAAATTCCTCATCTGAGTCTTAAATGACCTGCCGCTTATTCTGAGACTGTATCTCTTGGTTCTAGACTCACCAGGCAGGGGAAACATCCTATCGACATTTACCGTCATGCCCTGTAAGAATTTTCTAAACGTCAATGGGATCACCTTTCACTTTTCGAAATGCTAAGAGAATATAGGCCCAGTTTCCTCAATAAAGTTTTCCTCATAAAGCAATCCTGCCATCCCAGGGATTAATTTAGTGAACTTCTACTGCAGTCCCTCTACGGTAAGTGCATCCTTCCTTAGGCCAAAACTGTACCTAATACTCCAGGTGAATTTTCACTAAAGCTCCACACATTTGCAGCTAGACATCTTTATTCCTGTACTCACATCACCTTGCAATGAAGGCCAACATACCATTTGCTTTCCTAATTGCTTGCTGTATCTGCATTGTAACTTTTAGTGTCTCATGAACAAGAACACCCAGAACCCTTTGGGCATAAACACTTCCCAACCTCTCACCATTTAAGAAATACTCTGCCTTTCTTTTTTTCTACCAAAGTGGATAACTTCACACTTATTCACATTATACTTCATCTACAGGCACCCTCTTGACATCCTAATCAGAAACTTAACTGGCCCGACCACATCATTGTCATAGCCACAAGATCATGTCACAGGCTGGGTATTCTGCAGTCAGTAGTTCACCTCCTGATTTCCCAAAGCCTGCAAGACACAAGTCTGGAGTGTGATGCATATTCTTCACTTGCCCAGATGAGTGCAGCTCCAACAACATTCAAGAAATTTGACACCATCCAGGACAAAAGCAGCCAGTTTGATTCGCATCCCATCCACCACCTCAAACATTCACTCCTTCCACCACTGCTGCACTGCAGCCTCAGTGTATGTTATCTGCCAGATGGACAAGATGTAGCAACTTGACAAACTTCTTTGACAGCACTTTCAAACCCACCACATGTGTCTAGGACAAATTCAGCAGATGCATAGGAACATCACCACCTGCAAGTTCCTCTCCAAGTCATCCTAATGGACAAACACCACCATTATTTCACCATCGCCGGGGCAAAAGCTAAGGAAGTCCTGATCCAACAGCATTGTGGGAGCACCATCACTACTTGAGGGACATGAATGCCAAGCTTGTCAACAATGCCCACATCCCAAGAATCAGCAAAAACGTTCTTGAGGAGTCAAGACATTAACGTATTTATCCTATCGACAGCTGCCGACTGGCTTGCTGTTTTCAGTACTTTTATGTCAGATTTCCAGCATTTTAATTTTATTTTCCACAATATAGTATTGTTTTTGCATCAACATTCAGTTTTGTTTCCTAGTCGTATGATTTGATTCGGGAGACATCAACATATTCCGTGTTGCCCGAAAGGAGTTTGCTTCGTTGCAAATCCGAAGTCTTGACCTTGACAGCAATAGACACAGAACATTAAGAACTTGTACAGTAAACTGTACAACAACTTTGATAGATGAGAGCTACAAAAACATATTGAGACGACAATGAAACTCTCAAGCTGCTACTGGTTGCTCTCCAAAAGGAGAAGTGTGAACCGCAGCAGCTGGAGGCTGTTGGGCGCGGGAGCAGCGACCGCGGACGGACACTCGGTGACAGGCGCTGCGGCTTTAAGCAGGTGGCAATGGGCTGGGGACTCGGAGCCGCGGCCTGGGCCTCGGGCCTGCTCCTTCTCCTCGGGCTCCTGGGAAGCGAGGCCGAGCCTCCGCTGCGGGCGGGGTGGATTAACTACGAGAACCTGTGGAAGGTTAAAGAGCGGGCGGTGCATGGTTACGGCGCCGGCCTCCTGGGCCCGCGGGCTAGCGTTGAAGGAGGATGGGGCTCGGGCTCGGTCTCCGGGGCTGGGGAGCCGCCAAAACCACCTCCGGCCTCTGGCCTGGAGCCTGGCATGATGGCCCCGCCCTTCACACTCGAGACCCTGGACGGAGAGCTGAGATTCCCGCCGGTCAGGGAACAACAGCCCCGCTCCTTCATCTTCCAGGCGTTCACCAATAAATCCGGCTTCCTGGAGTGTATGTGGACCTCTCGAGCTTCCCTCACCGCCCTGGTGGACAGACTTCCCCAGCACAGCCATGTGGTCTTCCTGTCCTTCGACGACTCGGCTCCTAGGGATGCCAGATGGATGAAGCAGCAGCTTGTCGGAGTGATGGAGGAAAGGTAACTTCACAGCAGCGTCTCAGGGAACAAGAGGGGTGGTGGGGGTTGCGGGGCAGGGAATCCTCCCTCAGCCGCTGTCCAAGTGATCATGTCTGATGGTTTGTCTCCACCCAGTTGAGTACTCTGGTGATTGTTTGCTAATGGGACAGAAGATGGGCTCCATGCATCTCTCTCAATGCAGTTATAACTGGTGTGGCTTTGCGGTCAGGTTGCCTCCATTTCAATGATTTTTGGAATGTAGAAGGCAGTGATGCAAATGTGCAGCCATCTTTGACTGTGATCCCAAGTCACTGGAACGTGGCTTTAGTCTTTAAGAAATAATTAGGGGTTTCCTGCCAATAAGTTCAAAAATCTTTAAAAGAACAAACATGGTTTTACAACTTAGTACAGCAATGAGGGAAAGCTGCATTATTGGATGTGTTATGCTGGACCGCTTCTGCCTATTCAGGTGAATGTAAAAGGAATAGGAAAATATAATTTATTCATAAAACATTTTATGATACAAGAAGAGGAGTGAGGAGCTCTCTGTTTCTTGGTCAACATTTCTCCATTCAACATCAAAAACATAATTATTTAGGTATTTACTTCATTGCAATTTGTAGGCTTATGCTATGCATAGATTAGTTAATTATTTTACCTGCAGAGTAACAGTAACTGTGCTTTAAAAGAGATTCATTGTTTTCAAAGGGCTTTGGAATGTCCTGATAGTATGATGAGACACAATATAATACAAGTTCTTCCTTTAACTTAATTATTCATCATCCTGAGCTTAATTACTCTGAGACCACTACCTAATTTTGCCAATATTAGATTTGCTTTGGGATAGAGTATGTGTGCTGTGGTGAGATATCATTAAAAGTCAGTCCTACTGGCCTAAATGAAATAACTTTGCCGCAGTGGATTTCTCAAATGTCTTGGAGATTGTAGCGCATGTTTAAAGCTTGAAAGGTTTCCTGGTTTTTGTGCATCATTATATTTGTTTGTTAAGGCAAATTCTAATGTACGCTTAGATGTTAGTGGCTGTGAGCCCTGGCATATCTGTGTGAATTTTTTCCTCTACCATTTTTGTTTTTAACTTCAAAGATATAATACACAGCTGGAATTAATGACTTACAGAGAAATGTGGAATAACATGTAACTCATTAACTAGTAGTGAAGGGGGCTGATTAAATATACAGTGGCTGCACAACAGGTGGTTACTGGTATTATTTATCCTGAGAATACTATAATGCTTGTTCAGTCGCAGCATTTGTTGTATCATGTAGAATTGTTCTTTCTGAGTCATCTACTGATATCTGCAGGGAGATTATTTTGCCACCATGTCCCCACAAGCATGACAAATTACAGAACAAGACATACATATTTGGTATAAAGTATACATAGCTACACAAGAATTAGGAGCAGGAATAGGATATTTAGCCTCTCATGCCTAAAGAGTCCACACAAGGATATAGACAGGTTAAGTGAGTGGGCAAAAACTTGGCAGGTAGAATATAATGTGGAAAAATGCAAGGTAATACACTTTGGCAGGAAGAATAGAGGAGCTGAATATTACTTAACTGGAGAAAGATTGCAGAAAGTTGCAGCACAGAGGGATTTGGGGGTCCTGTGCATGAACCACAAAAAGTTAGCATACAAGTTCAGCAGATAATAGAGAAGACAAATGGAATGTTGGCCTTTATTTCAAAGGAAATGGATTATAAAAATAGGGAAGTCTTGCTAAAACTATACAAGGCTTTAGTTAGACCACAGCTATAATACTGTGAACAGTTTTGGTCCCCTTATGTAAGGAAAGGCATTGGAGGCAGTCCAGAGAAGATTCACTAGGTTGATCCCAGGTATGGAGGGACTTTCTTATGAGGAGAGGTTGAGTTGCTTGGGCCTGTACTCATTGAAGTTTAGAAGAATGAGAGGTAACCTTATTGAAACATATAAGATTCTTAGGGGGCTTGACAAGGTAGATGCTGAGAGATAAAAACAAAAAAACTGCGGATGCTGGAAATCCAAAACAAAAACAGAATTACCTGGAAAAACTCAGCAGGTCTGGCAGCATCAGCGGAGAAGAAAAGAGTTGACGTTTCGAGTCCTCATGACCCTTCGATAGAAGTTCTGTCGAAGGGTCATGAGGACTCGAAACGTCAACTCTTTTCTTCTCCGCCGATGCTGCCAGACCTGCTGAGTTTTTCCAGGCAATTCTGTTTTTATTTTTGTTTTAGATGCTGAGAGGTTGTTTCACCTTTTGGAGAGTCGAGGACCAGAGGGTATAATCTCAGAGTAAGTGGTCGCCCATTTAAGACAGAGATGAGGATCAATTTCTTCTCTGAGGATAGTTAATCAGTGGAATTCTTTACTGCAGAGGGCTGTAGAGGCTGGGTCATTGAGTATGTTCAAGGCTGAGATAGATAGATTTTTAATCAGTAAGGGAATCAAGGGTTATGGGGAAATGGCAGGAAATTAGAGTTGAGGATTATCAGATCAGCCATGATCTCATTGAATGGCGGAGCAGACTTGATTGGCCGAAAGGCCTACTTCTGCTCCTACATCCCATGGTCTTATGTCATTCGATAAGATCATGGCTGATCTGATTGTGGCCTCAACTCTCTTGCCTATCCCTCATAACCCTCGACTCCCTTGTCGATCAAAATCCACCTAACTTGGCCTTGAATATTTTCAATGACCCAGCCTCCACGACTTTCTGGGGAAGAGAATTCCACAGACTAATGACCTTCTGAGAGAAAAAAATTCTCCTCATCTCAGTCTTAAATGGAGCACCCTTTTTTAAAAAAATTGTTCCTCTAGTGCTAGATTCCTCCATAAGGGGAAACATCCTCTCAACATTCTCCCTGTCAAGTCCCCTCAGGATCTTATTTGTTTCAGAAGATCATTTTTATAACTCGAATGGGTATAGGCTCAACCTGCTCAATCTTTTCTGTTAAGAAAACCCCTTTATCCCAGGAATCAGTCAAGTGAATCTTCTCTGAGCAGCTTCTCATGCAATGTCCTTTCTTCAGTAAGGAGACCAAAACAGTGCACAGTACTCCAGATAGGGTCTCATTAAGGCCATTTACAGCGCTAAAAACACTTCCTTACTTTAATACCCAATTCCTCTTGCAATAAATGCCGAAATTCCATTTGCCTTCCTAATGACCTACATACTAACTTCCTTCTAAAGTTGATGAATTTACATTTTCCCACATTATATTTCATCTGCCAAATTTTTGCCCATTTGTTTAACCTATTTAAATCACTTTGTAGACACTTTATCTCTTGTCAACTTAGTTTCCTACCTATGTTGATGTCATCAGCAAATTTAGCCACCATACATTCAGTCCCTTCATCCAAGTCATTGACATAGATCATGAATAGTTGATAACCCAGTACTGATCCCTGTGGTACTCCACTTGTTACAGCTTGCTTATTGAAAAATACTCATTTATCCCTACTTTCTGCTTCCTGTTAGATTACCAAGGTCAGAAGTGGGGATGTTTGCTGATGATTGCACAATGTTCAGCAGCATTCACGACTCCTCAGGTACTGAAGCAGTCCATGCCCATATACAGCAAGACCTGGACAAATTCAGGGTTAGGTTGATTAAGTGGCAAGTAACACTGATGCCACACAAGTGCCAGGCAATGACCATCTCTAACAAGAGAGAATCCAACCATCTCTTTCCATGATAATATATAACCCCTTGCACCATGAGCTCTTATTTTGTGTAGTAACCTTTGATGTGATGTCTTATTAAATACCTTTTGGAAACCTAAGTTCTCCACATCTACAGGTTTGCCTTTATCCACCTTGTTTGTTACTTCCTCAAAGAACTCAGAAATAAATTTGTCAAATAGAATTTCCCTTTTCACAAAACCATGTTAACTCTGCCTGATAGTATTATGATTTTCTCAATATCCTGCTATTACCTCAATGATAGATTCTTGCATTTTCACAATGAGATACATTAGGCTAACTAGCCTTTAGTTTCCTGCTTTCTATCCACCTCCTTTCTTGAGTAGAGGTGTTACATTAGCTATTTTCCAATCCACTGGGACCTTTCTAGAATCTAGAGAACTTAAAAAAATTATTTCATGGAACGTGGGTGATGCCATTTTTTATTGCTTGTCCCTAATTGCCCTTGTTCAGAGGGCATTTAAGAGTCAACCACATTGCTATGGGTCTGGAATCACATGTAGGCCGGACCAAGTAAGGACAGTAGAGTTCCTTCCCTAAAGGGACATTCGCGTACCGGATGGGTTTTTACGACAATGGGCAATGGTTTCATGGTCAACATCAGACTTTTAATTCCAGATTTTTATTGATTTCAAATTTCACCATCTGGTGAAATTTGAACCCAGGTCCCTAGAGCATTACCATGGGTCTCTGGAATACAAGTCCATTGACAGTACCACTATGCCATCCCCTCCCATGATTGCCTTTGAGAAGGTGGTGGTGAGTCGCCTTCTTGAACCGCTGCAGTCCATGTGATGTAGGTGCATCCACTGTGCTGTTTGGGAGGGAGTCCCAGGACTTTGATCCAGCAACAGCGATGGAACGGCAATATATTTCCAAGTCAAGATGATGTGTGGCTTGGGGGGAATTTGCAGGTGGTGGTGTTCTCATAAATCTGCTGCCTTTGTCCCTCTAGGTGGTAGAGGTCATGGATTTGGTAGTTGCTGTCAAAGAAGCCTTGGCGAGTACCTGCAGTGCATCTTGTAGATGGTACACACGGCTGCTACTGTGCATCGGTGGTGGAGGGAGTGGATGTTGGATGGGGTACCAATCAAGTGGGCAGCTTTGTCCTGGATGGTGTTGAGCACCTTGAGTGTTGAAGGAGCTGCACTTATCCAGGCAAGTGGAGAGTATTCAGTCACACTCCTGGCTTGTGCCTTGTAGATGGTGGCCATGTTTTGGGGAATCAGATGATGAGTTACTCTCCACAGAACTTGCAGCCTCTGACCTGCTCTTGTAGCTGTTTGAGTTCGGTTTCTGGTCAATGGTAACCCCCAGAATGTGAATGGTGGGGGATTCAGCAATGGTAATGCCATTTAATATCAACAGGAGATGGTTGGATTCTCTCTTGTTAGAGATGGTCATTGCCTGGCACTTGTGTGGCATCAGTGTTACTTGCCACTTACCAACCTAACCCTGAATTTTGTCCAGGTCTTGCTGTATATGGGCATGGACTGCTTCAGTACCTGAGGAGTCGTGAACGGTGCTGAACATTGTGCAATCATCAGCGAACATCCCCACTTCTGACCTTGAGCCATAACTTCCAACTAGCGTCGGAAAGAGATAACGGGCAGGAAATGAGAAGAAATAAGTACATGGGCACCTGCCATTGAAAATTACGCTGATCCTTCCGTTCACCAGAGCTGCTTGGGGCCTGCATTGAAAGACTCCTCGCAGGCTCTAGCAGAGTGCAGCTGTGTTGGATTCAAGGAGGCCACGCCCCTTTTTTTACAGTACTTGCTGCCGTAAAGCGGGTAAGTTTAACAGGCCGGGGGAAGGTAAGAGGATAGGAGTTTGGGGGTGGGGGAGGAGTCAGAGCTCCAGGAGGGTGGGGTATGGGAGGTGGGGTGGCGGGGTCCGAGGTCTGTGGCGGTGGGGGGTGTCGGAAGTTGGGGAGGTCGGAAGTTGGGTGGGCATGTGTTGGTGGGGTCGTGGAGGGAGTGGGGGATCGGAGGTCAGGGGGTGGTCGGCGTGTGGAAGGAGCCCTATTTTGGGGGGGGGTGATCCGGGAGTCTGAGGTGTGGGGGGAGTCCCGTGGGGGGTTTTGGAGGTGTGGGGGGAGACCAGTGGGGGTGGGCTGGGTTTTTACAATAGTTACCCAGAAGTTAGAAGAGGTTTTAATTCTCCTAAATTTTTCTGAATAAGTATTGTTGTAACCCTGGTGGAACTATCCGAAATTTGCGATTTAAACCGCATTTTTGAATAGTTCCCAGCGCAGCGCAATTGTCCAGAGGAAGCGTGCACTTCTGGGCAATTGCCATGCAAACTGTTACCTGGGAACATCTGAGAGGGTTTCCCCAGTGCATCTTTTGGGTACCCCCAAATCCAGTGTTGGGGTGCTCGGAGATTATGGCCCCTTATGATGGAAGAAAGGTAATTATAAAGCAGCTGAAGATGGTTGGGCCTAGGTCACTACCTTGAGGAACTCCTACAGTGATGGCCTAGAACTGAGATGATTAACCTCCAACAACTACAACCTTCTTCCTTTGTGCTAGGTATGACCCCAAGCAGTTTTCCCCCTCAATTCCATTGACCCTTGTTTTGCTAGGGTGCCTTGATGCCCTATTCAGTCAAGTGTGACCTTGATGTCAAGGGCAGTCATTATCAGCCCACCTCTTGAGTTCAGCTCTTTTGTCCGTGTTTGAAGAACAAGTCTGTAATGAGGTCAGGAGTGGCCCTGGCCACTGGAAGATCACAACTAATGCATTTACTATCTCTGCAGCCACTTCTTTTAAGACCTTAGGATACAGACCAGAACGTCTATAGTTCTAATAATTTTACCTAGTGATTGCAATTGTCTTAAGTTCCTTCCTCCCTTTTATCTCTTGATTTTCAAGTATTCTTGGAATGTTTTTGTGCCTTCTACAGTGAAGCAGACATAAAATATCTGTTCAATGCTTCTGCCATTTCCTCATTTCCCATTATTATTTCCCTAGTCTCACCTAAGGGAGAAATGCTCACTTTAGCTACTCTTTTCCTTTTTAAACACTTGTAGAAACTCTTATTATGTTTTTATATTTCTAGCTAGCTTTCTCTCAAATTACAAAGGAAAAGGAGGTGGGATAGCTCTGTTAATAAAGGATGAGAACAGTAGAGAAATAATTTTGGTTCAGAAGATCAAGATGTAGACTCAGTTTGGGTAGAGATAAGAAATTGCTAAGGAAAGAAGTCACTGACACAATTAGTTTATAGGCCCCTGTATAGTAGCTATACAATAGTCCAGAGCATACATCAATGAATAATGAGGCTGCTGCAATTATCATGGGTGACTTTAATTTTCACATCAATTAGACAAATTAAATTGACAAAGCCTGGAAGATGAATTCATGGTCTATACTGGATCAGTTTCTGAGATCAATATGTTCTGGAACCACCAGGGACCATGCTATTTTGGGCCTGGCAATGTGTAATGAGGCAGGACTGATTAAAGACCTCATAGTAAAGGATCCTCTAGGCAAGAGTGATCATAACATGATAGAATTGCACATTTAGTTTGAGAATGAGAAATGTGGATCCATAACTAGTATCTTAAACTTAAATAAAGGCAATTACAAGAGTATGAAGACAGAGTTGTCTAAAGTGGACTGGGTAAATAGTAGAGAAGCAGTGGCAGACATTTAAGGGGATATTTCACAACTCTCAATAAGGATATATACCAATGAGGAGGAAAGACTGCCAAAAGTTTGCACAATCCATGGCTAATTAAAGAAGTTATGCGTGGTATCAAATTGAAAGAAAATACATAACAATGCTGTGTAAATTAAGCTGGAGGTTGGGAGAGTTTTAGAAACCAGCAAAGGACGACAAAAAACCAATAAGGAGGATGACATTGGAGTATGAGAGAAAGTTGGCAAGAAATTTGAAAACGAACAGTAATAACTTCCACAAATGTACAAAAGTATATATAAGAGATGGCTTGATTGAAACATAAGGGTTTTTTTTATTCATTCACGGGATGTGGGCTTCGCTGGCTGGGCCAGCATTTATTGCCCATCCCTAGGGCCCTTGAGAAGGTAGTGGTGAGCTGCCTTCTTGAACTGCTGCCGTCCATGTGGTGTAGAGACACCCACAGTGCTGTTAGAAAGGGAATTCCAGATTTTGACCCAGTGACAGTGAAGAAACGGTGATATATTTCCAAGTCAGGATGGCGAGTGACTTGGAGGGGAACTTCCAGGCAGTGTTGGACAGAGTGGATGTGGAAAGGTTGTTTCTTCCTGTGGGAGAATCTAGAACTGAGGGTTACTGTTTAAGAGTAAGACAGAGATGAGGAGAACTTTTTTTCTCAAGAGGGTCATGAGTCTTTGGAACTCTCCCTCAAAGGGTGGTGGAAGCAGAGTCTTTGAATATTTTTAATGCAGAACTAGATAGATTCTTGATAAGCAAGGGGGGTGGTGAAAGGTTATCGGGGGGTAGGCAAGAATGTGGAGTTGGGGTTACAATCAGATCAGCCACGATCTTTTGGATGGCAAAACAGGGGCTGAATGGCCTCCTGCTTCTCATTTGTATGTTCGCATGTATTTTTGTATGTAAAAAGGAAAAGAGTAGCTAAAGCAAGCATTGGTCCCTTAGTGTGTGAGACTGGAGAATTAATTATGGAAAACAAAAAAAGGCAGAGGCTTTAAACAAGTATTTTGTATCTGCTTTCACAGCAGAAGATCCAAAAAGTATTCCAAGATTAGTAGAAAACCGAAAGGCAAAAGGGAGCGAGGAACTTAAAACAATCGTCACTAGAGAAAAAGAATGGGAATGCTAATGGAACTTAAGGCTGACAAGTCCTCTGGACCTGATGGTCTGCATCTTAAGGTCTTAAAAAAAGTGGCTGTAGAAATAGTGGGTGCATTGGTTGTAATCTTTCAAAATTCCCTAGATTCTGGGAATGTTACAGCTGATTGGAAACTGCAAATGTCACACCTCTATTCAAGAAAGGGGGTGGGGGAGACATAAAGCAGGAAACTTTAGACCAGTTAGCCTAATGTCTCTCATTGGGAAAATGCTAGAATCCATTTTTAAGGAGGTAGTAGCTGGACATTTAGAAAATCATAATACAATCAGGTAGAGACAACTCGGTTTTGTGAAAGAGAAATTGTGTTTGACAAATTAGATTTCCTGGAGGAAGTAACAAACAAGGTGGATAAAGGGGAAACAATAGATGTAGTGTACTTGGATTTCGAAAAAGTATTTGATAAGTTAAACATACAAGATTGCTACACAAGTTAAGAGCTAATGGTGCTGGGGCTGATATACTAGCATGGATACAGGGCTGGCTAGCTAACAGGAAACCGAGATTGTGATAAATAGGTCATTTTCAGGCTCACTTATGAAGTGCCACAGGGATCACTGCTGGGGCCTCAACAACTTACAATCTATATTAATGAATTGAATGAAGGGACTGACTGTATTGTAGCCAAATCGGCTGACGATGCAGAGTAGGGCAGGAAAGTAAGTTGTGAGGAGGGTATGAAGAATGTGCAATGGATATAGATAGATTAATTGAGTAGGCAAAAATTTGGTAGATGGGCTGTAATGTGGCAAAATGTGAAGTTGTCTACTTCAGTAAGAATGCTGCAGTACAAAGGGATCTGGGTGTCCTTGTACATGAGTCACAAAAAGTTAGTTTGCTAGTACAGCAAGTAATTAGCAAGGCAAATGGAAAGTTGGCCTTTATTGCAAGGGGAATGGAGTATAAAAGTGGGGAAGTCTTGCTACAACTGTACAGGACATTTGTGAGTATTGTGTACAGTTTTGGCCACCTTACTTAAGGGAGGTCATACTTCCATTGGAAGCATTTCAGAGAGTTTCATTAGGCTGATTACTGGGATAAGAGGTTTATCTTATGAAGAATGCGGTTTTCAGTGTTTGGAATTCTCTTTCCCAACAAGCAGTGGGAGCTGAGCCACTGAATATATTCAAGACTGAGTTAGTCAGATTTTTGATTGACAAGGGAGTCAGGGGTTATGGTAGGGGGGGGGGGTGTGGGTCAAGCAGGAACGTGGATTTAAGGCCACAATCAGATTAGCCATGAGCGTACTGAATGGCGGAGCAGGCCCAAGGGGCCAAATGACCTACTCCTGCTCTTTTTACTTATGTTTGGTGCTAGCGTGGTAGCAAATATAAATGATGGTGCAGGCTGCCATCCTTTTTTTTTGGTTTACAAAGTTTTCTGTTTGCTGGGCTGAACAACAAACCTTCAATGCAGAAACATCCGTAGCCAGAAGTGAATGTTGTGAGTTGTGGCTACACTGAGAGCTCCAGCACCTTACAAAACTGTTTTTAAAAAATTCATTCTAGGGATGTGGGTTTCGCTTCACTGGCTGGGCCAGCTGGGCTAGCGTTTATTGCCCATCCCTATTTGCCCTTGAGAAGGTGGTGGTGAGCTGCCTTCTTGAACTGCTGCAGTCCATGTGATGTAGGTACACCCACAGTGTTACAACAATCGACAATGGTTAATGGTTTCATGGTCATCATTAAACTTTTTAATTCCAGATTTTTATTGAATTCAAATTTCACCATCTGCCGTGGCAGGATTTGAACCTGGGTCCCCAGAGCAGTACCTCGGTCTCTGGATTACTAGTCCAGTAACAAATACCACCACACCATCACCTCCCCATCTCACCCAATGGAATGCGCTTGAATGTAGTTCTAATATAATCAGAGAATTAACCTGAAATCGAGATGTCAGCCTGATAAGGCAGTGTTTTTATGCTCTGAAAGGGGTATTTCTGGTGGTGCAAAATGCTCATTGATTCAATTAAGATCGAAACTTTCAATCCTCAAACTCAGGAACAATAGGGAGTGTGAGAATTCCACTGATTTCAAATGATATGGCATGTGCCCATAGTGATCTGTACCTCAACTCCATTTACCTGCTCTTTCTTCATATCCTTATCTAACAAAAATTCAACTAGTCTTAAATTTGAATTGACCCAGAATTAATAGCCTACTGGGGGAGAGAGTTCTAAATTTCTACTAATGTTTTTGTGAGGAAGTGCTTCCTGATTTCACTTCTAAATGGCCTAGCTCAAATTTTGAGATTATGACCTTCCTTTCTTGATCCATGGTAAATAATGAACAACTCAACTGTTGTGGAGAAGTAGGATAGGATTTAATCTGCATTCTCTTGTCCTGACAAATTTCAAACCTGGCACTTGCTGTTTTATACCAAAACCCTATTTTTTTTAACGAGGTCAGAATATGACTAATTTTATTTGTGGGTTATGTTTGCTCTACAGGCTGATCTGGAGTAGTGTTTGTTTTGGCAAGGGAGAATGAGAGCTGATAGCACTTGTCTAAATTCAGCCAGATCAATTGATGAACGGCTAAACCAGTCCTGGGCCAGAAGCTCTTTTGTCCATATCTCTTGGACAGGCAGGATCAAATTTGGGGGCATATCAGTTATCACGGGACAGGTTAAATGTTTTACCATGGACAATAGCAACAAAGGTGAATGTAAAGGAGCAGTTAAGTGGATTGACAGCTGCAAACGGCTGGGAGGGAATGCCTAAAATCGAGAGTGCACTCTTTTGCGCATGCGCAGGAAAGAGCGCACTCATCTCCCTGAGGCTAAGTGTTGAAGTTCTAAAGAAGAGTCGTAAGGACTCAAAATGTTAACTCTGGTTTCTTTTCTTCACAGATGCTGTTAGACCTGCTGAGTTTTTCCAACATTTTCTGCTTTTGTTTCAGATTTCCATCATCTGCAGTATTTTGCTTTGTGGCTTGTGCATTGCAGTGGAAATATGCAACAACGTTACCCTAATATATTATTTAAAAATGGGTTAATCCTTACAATGACAATAAAGATTTGTGAACCCGATAATATTAAGATATTAGGGCTAAATATTAATATCGTTATACTAAGAAAAATTATTTCTTGCAGGTTGAAGAACATCAGGAGATTTAAGGACTTGCTGTCTCGACTTCATTTTGTACCAATTCCTGTCTATGCTCTGGGAAACTGGATCCCTGCTATCTTTTATGCTTGGAGATGTCAAGAGCACAACTGTGGACTCGCTCAAATTGTCTTCACTTCACCAGGTATAATTAATGATTTTTAAAGTGGAATATTTTGGTGCTTAGAGTTAGTCGTTGTTTCATGAACATGAATTGAATTGTACACTCACTGCCATTAAACCTAATGGTTATGAACTTTCCGTAGTGTTATTACTAGAATACAAAGTGAGTAAATATTCAAAACAGGAATAATAAAATAAGCTAATGGGATGCTAGCTTTAGGAAAGTAACCAGGTTCAGCTGATGATCATCCCAGAATACTAAAGGAGGTTTAAGAGAAGCTACCTGAGATACTAACCATAATTTTCCCCAAAGTCTTAGAAGGAAATACTACCAATTGTTTGTAGGATGCTAAATGTTTACATCTGTGTTCAGGAAAGGAGAAATTATTTTTGCCTCGCTTTTTATGGTGAATTTGTGAAATAGTGTCACAGTGCATCAGAGGCAAACATCAATACCTATCAGTGCCATAAAAAGCCTCATCCCAAGCAATGCCATTTGCACAGAAGTTTTTATCTAATGGTTTAAACAATATTAAAGTTATTTTTAGAAAAATATTATTTTTGATTTTTTTTCTACTGGTTGTGTTTCATGCCTATTTTTGTAATTTTCCTCTGTTGATGTGTAACTCAAATTGTCAAAGTAGACATGGATTTGTAGTTTCACAAAAACAAGACCAGTAAAATGAAAGAAATTGCAATTAAGTATCATCTTTTGTAACCTCAAGACAAACTAAAGTGTTTCACAATCAGTTTTATTTTTGAGGTGCAGTGATGTTTTGTTGCAAATACAGAAGTCAATTTTTGTACAGCAAGGCGCACCAGCAGAAAATATTTGGATGATCAGCTTTCATTGTGCTTTTGGTTGAGAAGAATGGCCTCTTTTCTGTGCCATATCATTTTATGATTCTAAGATGGTCTCATCTTAATTATTAATTCCTTTTTTTTGCCAGAATACCTAGGGTTTCATTATAGCAATATAATTACTGCTAAGTAATGATTACTTAATATATTAAAAAATGCTTTTGGGTGGAGAGTTCCCAGGAATTTTTGTCCTCTGAAAAGGGATATACATTTTTCTGGAACTATACAAGCAACTGCAATCACCCTAACTGTCTTATAAGACTAGTGAAGTGACTTTTACATGGAAACACTGGATTGACTCATTTTATAATGCATATTTAGAGTACTGTAAATATATTGGCACAGTGTTGATAGTTCTCAGTTTTAAAAATGGACGTATATAGTTTTCTGATGGTTAACATCAGCATTGCCCTCCTATTCCTCCCTGATTTGGGAAAGAAAAATCTACTGTCCAAAACATGTGATTAACCAATGTCTTGCAATTTATTCTGGGAATGAGGAGGTCTCTTCAGTTTAACTAAAAGACTTAATCAGTGTAGCCCTAAGTTAGGAAGGATGCCTTCAAATGTTTCTCTTTATAAACATAGGGCCCCTGTTACCATGCATAGGCTGAAAACACCTAAACATATTTTGCAGTTTTTGTAACAATTTCAGTTCAGCATGTCAGTTTTGACCTGATGAAAACAGGCCTGCAGTTCAAATTGGGTCTTTTAATTTTCTTTTAGATGTAAAAAGGTTTATTTTAAAATTATTTTCTTTTAACTACAATTTATAACTTGGAGGATAGACAGACAATGTGCTCTGAGGCATATAGCTCCTTATTTTCTGAGAGGGGTGTAAGATTGACCAGGAATGAGAGAATATATAGTTATTTTTGGACATGAAACTACATCCTGAATTGCCCTAAACATTCAGAATTTTCTACTCTATAGGTCAGATTGGTAGTCAAGAAAAGGGAATAGTTGTTTTTATCCTGGGGTCAGGATTAATACAATTTACAATAATGCATTCAACTCTCAAGCTAATTTAGGGTTTGTTTCAGTTTTGGAGTAATGTATTATGTAATAATATTGTTAGCAAAGACTATGGGCTCTGACAAAATTCCGGCATTAGAACTGAAGATTTGTGCTTCAGAACTTGCCATGCCCCTATCCAAGCTGATCCAGCACAGCTGCAACACGGGCATCTACTTGACAATGTGGAAAATTGCCCAGGTATGTCCTGCCCACAAAAAGCGGGACAAATCCAACCCAGCCTCTTGCCACCCCATCTGTCCACTTTAGATCATCAGCAAAGTAATAGAGCGAGTAATCAGCAGTGCTACCAAGCTGCACTTGCTCAGCACTAATCTGCTCACTGATGCTCAGTTTGGGTTCAAACTGAGCTCCTGACCTCATTATAGCCTTGTTCCAATTATGGACAAAAGAGCTGATCTCCAGAGGTACAGAGAGAGTAACTGGCATCAAGGTAGCATTTGAGTGAGTATGGAATAAAAGAGCCCCAGCAAAACTGAAGTCAATGGGAATCGTGGGAAAACTCTCCACTGATTAGTGTCATAACTGACACACAAAAAGATGGTTGTGGTTGTTGGAGTTCAATCATCTCTGTCCCAGGACATTGTTGCAGGAGTTCCTCAGGGTAGTGTCCAAGGCCCAACCATCTTCAGCTGTTTAATCAATGACCTTCCCTCAATCATAAGGTCAGAAGTGGGAATGTTAGCTGATGACTGCACAATGTTCGCACCATTCATGACGCCTCAGATACTGAAGGAGTCTATGTCCATATGCAGCAAGACAAAAGAACACAGAAGCAGTAGTGGGCCATTTGGCCCATTAAGCCTACTCCACCATTTAATAAGATCATGACTGATCTGGTTGTGGTCTCAGTTCCACTTTCCTGTCTGCCCCCATAACCCTTGACTCGCTTGCCTAACAAAAATCTGTCTAACTCTAACTTGAATAAATTCAAAGACCCAGCCTCCACTACTTTCTGGGGAAGAGAATTCCACACACCACTGACCCTTTGGGTGAAAACATTTCTCCTCATCTCTGTCTTAACAGGGAGACCTCTTATTTTTAAACAATAATCCCCTAGTTTTAGTCTCCCCCACAAGAGGAAACATTCTCTGGGTATCCACTCTATCAAGTCCACTCAGGACCATATAAGTTTCAATAAGATCACAGAGGTGCCTCAGGGCAATAAGTTTTAAAAATTTTAATAGAGAAAAAAAAATTAAGTGCCACATGAGCTGGGACATGTCAATGAACTTTAATGGAAAAATTTTTTAATTTATAAACCCTTCATGAAACCTCATCCCGCCTGTGTGAGCTGAAAATCTAAATGATGTACGGTGATGTCGGGACACACGCCCAACATCACCCTGCGCCATTTTACGCCTCAGCAAGTGGGCACTGCCCCCACTCGCCGAGCCAAAAATTCTCCACCGTATGCTCTTATCTTGTGTAGTAACCTTTGATGTGGTACCTCATCAAGTGCCTTTTGGAAACCCAAGTACACCATATCTACTGGTTCCCCTTCAATCACCTTGAATGCTACTTTGTCAGAAAACTCTAACAAATTAGTTAAACATGATTTCCCTTTCACAAAGCCATGTTGGTTCTGCCTGATCAAATCATGATTGTCTAAGTATCCTGCTATAATCTCCTTAATAATGGATTCTACCACTTTTCCTATGATCAATGTTAGGCTCACTGGCCTATAGTTTCTTGCTTTCTGCCTCCCTTTATTCTTGAATACAGATGTTACATTAACTATTTTTCAATCCGCTGGAACATTTCCAGAATCTAAGGAATGTTGGAAGATTATGACTAATGTGTCTGCTATCTGTGCTGCCACGTCTTTTAAGACCCTAGGATGCAGGCCATCAGGTCCTGGG
Source organism: Carcharodon carcharias (assembly GCF_017639515.1). Taxonomy (NCBI): domain Eukaryota; kingdom Metazoa; phylum Chordata; class Chondrichthyes; order Lamniformes; family Lamnidae; genus Carcharodon; species Carcharodon carcharias. Next base: position 115,423,653 of record NC_054469.1, on the reverse strand, counting down.
GACTTTCAGCCTTTAGGTCTAATAGTTTTCCTGGCACACTTTCTTTGGTGAAGATGATTGTATTAAGTTCATCCCTCCCTATCATCTCTTGATTTTCAAGAATCTTTGCGAAGTTTTCTCAGTCCTCTATTGTGAAGACAGACACAAAATACCTGTTCAACGCCTCTGCCACTTCTTTGCTTTCCATTATCAATTCCCCAAACTCACTCTCTAGAGAGCCAACACTAGCTTTAGTTACTCTTTTCCTATTCAAATACTTGCACAGTGGAAACTCTTAGTATCTGCTTTTATATTACTAGCTAGCATTCTCTTACACTCTGCTTTCTGCCTCTTTATTCTTTTCAGCCATTCCTTGCTGGTTCCTAAATCTGTCCAATCCTCTGACCTACCATTAATCTTTGCAGATTTGTACAGTGCTTCTTTCAATTTAATACTACCCTTAACTTCTTATTTAGCCATGGATTCTGGTTTCCCTGTTCACCTTAGCCAACTCTATTTTCATACTCTCATAGTTACCTCTATTTAGGTTTAAAACACTAGTCATGGACCCACGCTTCTCTATTTCAAACTGAGCATGAAATTCTATCATGTTGTGATCGCTTTCACCTAGAGGCTCCTTTACCATGGGGTTATTGATTAATCTTGTCTCATTGCACATTATCAGGTCTAGGATAACTGGGATAACATTCAGGTTTGGGCTAATAAGTGGCAAACAACATTCATACCACACAAGTGCCAGGCAATGACTATCTCCAAAAAGAGAGAATCTAACCACCTTCCCTTGACGTTCAGTGGCATTCCCATCACAGAATCCCCCACTATAATTTTCCTGGAGGTTATCATTGACCAGAAGCTGAGTGGGACTAGCCATATAAATACTGTGACTCCAGAGCAGGTCAGAGGCTAGGAATTCTGTGGGGAGTAACTCATCTCCTGACTCCCCAAAGCTTGTCAACCATCTACAAAGCACAAGTCAGGAATGTGATTGAATACTTTCCACTTGCCTGATTAAGTGCAGCTCCAACAACACTCCAGAAGCTTGACACCATCCAGGACAAAGCAGCCCGCTTGATTGGCACCAGAATCACAAACATTCACTCCCTCTACTACCGACGCACAGTAGCAGCAATGTGTACAATATACAAGATACACTGTGGTAACTCACCAAGGTTCCTCCGACAACACCTTCCAAATCCATGACCTCTACCACTTTGAAGGACGAGGGCAGCAAATGCATGGGAACACACCTCCAGGTTCCTCTACAAATCACATCCTGACTTCCTTCACTGTCGTTGGATCAAAATCCTGGAAATTCCCTCCTGACAGCACTGTTTGTGTACCTACACCATATGGACTGCAGCGGTTCAAGACAATAGCTCATCACCACTTTCTCAAGGACAATTAAGGATGGGCAATAAATGCTGGCCTAGACAGCAATGCCCACGTCCCATGAACAAATTTTTAAAAAAAAGCTGAGGTGTGAAATGCCATTAATGTTTACTGTACATCCTCAACAAACTCCAATTAAATATCAGGAAAACTGAAGCGGTTGATTTCGGTCCGCACTCCAAACCCTATTCCCTAGCTGCTGACTCCATTCCTCGCCCTGGCAATAGTCTAAGATTCAGCCAGTCTGTTTGGTGTCACATTTGATCCTGAGATGAGCCTCTGACCTCACACTTTCACTGTCACTAAGACCGCCTATTTCTACCTCTGTAACGTTGCCTGGCTTTTCCCTGTCTCAGCTCATCTACTGTTGAAGCCCTCATTCGTACCTTCATTTCCATAGACTTGACTATTCCAATGTACTACTGGCTGGCCTCCCACATTCAAGATCAAGCTCAAAATTTCCCTCCCTACACCTCTCTCTCTCCTCTTTCCTCCTATAAGACACCCCTTAAAACCTACCTCGTTGACTAAGCTTTTGGTCATCTGACTTAATATGTCCTTATGTGATTTGGTATCATATTTAGTTTTATAATGTACCTGTGAAACCCCTTGGGACGTTTCATTGTCTTAAAGTTGTTTTATAAATATAAATTGTTCTTGACGTTAAACTGAAAAAATTGTATGGATCGGTATCACTACATTCTATAACAATAAGCATTTTGTTACAGAATTGAAATTAACAGTCGTTACCAAAAGACTGGATGCTAGATATGACTGGATAATGAAAAGCTGGAGATCAGTACCGTATATTCTTAGGGATGGTGGAGATGGGTGTGACATCTCACATGGAGTAAAAGATGCTGTGGCTTTGGTCTCTGATAAAGGGAACTGTTCATACTTCACAAAGGTACTGCTTTAAAATGATTTATATTTGTAAGATCCTTTACTGAGTGTGTCTGTGCCCCTAGCTGAATCCCTGGGCACAAGGCAGAATATTTTAATTGCTTTGGGTAACTAGTGATCCCTTTTTCATGGAAAAAGTGGTTAATTTGGCATTGAATAACATTAAACTGTGCACAAATTCTGATAAATTTACTGCAGTAGTTCTAAATTATAACTTAGATTTATGGTAGCCTGGTGAGTTGATTGCTAAAATTAAAGGCCAGCAATAACGATTACATATTACAAATATGCAGTTAAGTTGTTGCAGTGGTTACCCCCAGTTTTAAAAACGGAACGGAATCAATTGTTCACAAGAACGAGTTTTATAACTATAAACCTTTTGGTAGAATAAAAATTCTGTTTATCTTTTTAATGATTTAAAAATACAATAACTGTTGAAATTTTTTCTGTTGACTTTTATGAGCATGTTTAATCATTCTTACTGTTAATTATTTTGTATCTTGTATTATGGCTCATTCATGTACAAGACTCCCTTCTCTGCAAGTCTTGAACAGCATCCATCCTTGCTTTGCTTCTTTTGTCACTAAGATTGAGACAATTTGATCAGCTGCCTCTGCTGCTTTCCTTCCTCCAATTAGCTTATCAGACCAAACTTCCTCTAATGTTCCCCTGCTCTAGCCCTGACCTCTCATATTTCTCTAGTTTTTCTCCTGTCTCCCCCTAATGACCTTTTCGAGCTTATCTTGTCGATGACACTCACTTCTTGGTCTTAATGTTAGTTGTTATTGTTAACGGTTTTCTCTCTTCGAAAACTGGCCCCCTCTCCATTGAATTTGCTGTCATCACCCCTCTCTTCAAAAAAAAAACAATCCTTGACCCCTGCATCACCATCTCCAACCTCCCTTTCCTCTCCAAACTACTTGAATGTATAGTCGCCTCCCAAATCTATGCCTATCTTTTCTGGAACTCTATGTTTGAATCCCTCCTGTAGGGCTTCTGCCCCTGTCACATTACTGAAATGGCTCCTACCAAAGTCTCAACTGAAATCCAGTGTGACTGTGACAAAAGTAAACTGTCCCTTCTCATACTTCCCGACCTATCTGCAGACTTTGACAGGGTTGACCACACTATGCTTTTCTAATGCCTCTCCAGCTGGGTGGAGCTGCACTCACCTTACTACTAATAGCTGGAGTATCACATGCTATGGCTCCTCTGACCACTCCTGCACTATTATCTCTGGTGTACCAAGATCTGTCCTCGGCCCCCTTCTATTTCTCATCTGCATACTGGCAACATCATCCAAAAGCATAGCATTAGTTTTCACTTGTATACTGATGACACCCAGATCTACCTCACTACCACCTCTCTCGACTTTCCACTTTTGCTAAATTATAAGACTGCTTGTCTGACAACCAGTACTTTGTTCCTCTTTTGCCTCCTGTGTACAGTGCCTCCCCACCCCCATCACCCCCCCTGACCTCCCCACCTCCACCAATTCCCTTCTCCCCACCATCGGAAGCCAGGCTGTCATGATCTGGAATTCCCTCCCTAAACCTCTGGCAAAGATTTATTTGTCCATTGGCCTAATCATCCCCGATTAGATATCTATAATGGAGGTGGGATTTTAATGGCGATCCAGCCCCTGAAACCCCAGCTGGGCCCTCACCTGTGTTGCTGAGCAGACCTGTATGCTGGATTAATCCTGAAATTCAGGTCACTTGGCAGTAAGCATTTATCAACTAACAAGATATGAAGTTGTGCTGATCTCAAGTGATGGCTTCTCTTTTTTCCTGCATATGTGAAATGTTATAGTCTCCAGATTGAAGTTGCATCGATAACAAAGCTAATGGTAAGAGTTTGCATTATGGAGAATCACCAGAGCAAACCAAAGTTTTGCCATTTCACAAAACATATATAGTTCTGTGTGGTTATATTATTTTTTTTTTAAATTGTGTAGTGTATAGGGACAAAAGTCAAGCAGAAAATTACTTAATCTATATTATACTTGCCATATTATTTAGTAGAAACTTTCATAGATTTCATCTCATTGTAATGTTTATTGTTTTGTGTTGTTTTTCCTATTTCATTTTTCTCGTATTCCTCTTGAAGGTAATGATTCACACTGGGTTACACTTCATTGGTGATAATGGTTATCCATGGGCTATTCTGTGGGCTGTTTAACGATGGGGTCATTACAACATCAAATTTGTCCCTCTCATAATATGTTTCTCAGGGATGCATGCCATTCCAGGTTGAAAGGATGAATACCAATTAGGCTTGGGGCCTAATTTCCAACCCCACCCCCCGGACCCCCTGGTTCTTTGCCCAGTAGTGACTGTGAGCTCTGGAATCCCAACTCCTAGTTTATTCTCTCTACCTTTATCTCCTTTTAAGATGTCCTTTGGTCACCTGTTCTAATATCTCCTTATGTAGCTAAATGTCAAATTTTATTTGATTATGGTCCTGTGAAGCGCCTTCGGGATGCCTTCCTATGGTAAAGGTGCTATTTAAATGCAGGTTGTTTTGTGGCTTTTGTACTGCTCAGATGGAATTGGCAAGCTAAGTACACACTATTCCAAATGTTAGTTTATATAGCTTGGTGTATATCATGCAGAACAGGTGTACACCATGCAATACAAGGGCAGAGAGAGGGAAGAGTTTCTGAAGTGTGTTCAGGAGAATTTTCTAGATTAGTATGTTTCTGGCCTAATATGGAAGGAGGCGTTGCTGGATCTGGTTCTGGCGAATGAGATAGGTCAAGTGGATCAACATCAGTAGGGGAGCTTTAAGGAGACAGTGATCATAGCTAACCTAAACCTTATGATACTATGGAAAAGATGAAGGAGCAATCCAGAATAAAAATGATGAATTGGGGAGGACCAATTTCAATTGACTGAGAATGAATCTGATCCAGATAAATTGAAAACAGAGAATGGCAGGCAAGACTGTACAGAACAATGGGCTGCCTTTAAAGAGGATTTAGCTTAGCTTAGGTATAGTCAAGGTACGTTCCCATGAGGAAAATGGTCGGACAAACAAAGCCAGAGCTTCCTAAGTTACGAAAGAAATACAGAATAAGATGAAGCAGAAAAAGGGTATGTATGACAGATATCAGTAAGAGCAGAAATTACGGAGACGCTGGCTAGTCTTCCAATCCTCCTTTGATACAGGGCTGGTGCTGAAGGACTGGAGAATCGCAAATGTCACAATCATGGTGAAAAGTGTGTGCAAGGTAAAACCTAGCAACTACAGGCCTGTCAGTTTAACCTCAGTGATGGGAAAGCTTTTAGGAATAATGATCTGGGACAAAATTAACAGTCACTTGGACAAGTGTGTTTTAATTAAGAAAAACCAACATGGATTTGTTAAGGAGAAATTGTTTTTGATGAGGTAACAGAGAGGATTAATGAGGGTAATATGATTAATGTGATGTATTTAGACATCAGAAAGGCATTTTATAAAGTGCCACAAAATAGGCTTGACCCATGAAATAAAAGAGATAATTGCAGTGTGGATGTGAAGTTGAGAGTGACCGAAGCAAAAAAGATATATAAAGGGGATCCCCAGTGGTCAGATTAGGACTACTGCTTTTCTTGACCTATATCAATATTCTACCCTTGGGTATGCAGGGCACAATTTCAAAATTTGCAGATGACACAATACTTGGAAACATTGTGAACTGTGAATAAGATAGTGATAGACTTCAAGAAGACATAGAGAAGCTGGAATGGGTGGATATGTGACAGATGAAAATTATTGCAGAGAAGCGTAAAGTAATATATTTTGATTTGAAGACTGAGGAGAGACAATATAAAATAAAAGACGCAATTCTAAAGGGGGTGCTGGAGCATGGGGTCCTGGGGATATACATGCACAAATCATTGAAGGTAGCAGAGCAGGTTGAGAAAGTGGTTAGTAAGGCACACAGCATCCTGGGCTTTATAAAAAGAGTCACTGAGTACAAAAGCAAGGATGTTATGATGAACCTTTTATAAAACACTGCTTTGGCCTAAACTGGTGTAATATTTCAGAATCTGGCCATCTGGATTTAGTGCAGGAAGCACTTTAATGACATAACCAGGTGAGGAAAGGTGAGTACAGTTGCATATTCAACTGTATCCTGCTGTGCGCATTAACCCACTTGTCACTCTGCCTTGCCAAGCCTATTCAGTCATACGTCCTTCCTCACTACATCACTCCTCACCCCATTACCTTGCAAGCACCATGGGGCACTGTCACTGGTACTGGGGAAAAAGGGAGTTGTATCACTGGGGTGGCCTTCACCTGAACTGCACTGGGACCCATGTTATTAGCAAATTGTATAACTAGGGCTGTAAAGAGGGCTTTAAACTAAATAGTTGCAGGAGTGGGAGAAAGTGCAAGAGAGTTCATGTGCGGGGAGATTTGGAAAGTTAAAGAGAAAGGATAAGGCAATAGTGCAGGGTAGCATTTTGGGTAATGATAACCAGAGTGTGACAGGAAGGAACAGAGAATAAAAACATAAGGGTGCACTAGCAAATAAGGTCAAAGTAGGGAAAAATGGTAAAAAGAGAAAACTAAAGGCTCTTTATGTGAATGCATGCAGCATTTATAACAGTATGGATGAATTAATAACACAAATCAAATCATACTCCATTGTTTCTATAGTCATTACAGGGCAGTGGTTGCAAAGTAACTATGCCTGGTATCTCAATATTCAAGGATATTTGACTTTTCGGAAGGACAGGAAGAAGGGAAAAGGAGGTGGGATTGCTTTGTTAATAAAGGATGAGATCAGTACAGTAGTGAGAAATGATCATGGTTCAGAGGATCAAAATGTAGAGTCAATTTGGTGGAGATAAGAAATAGAAAAGGAAACAAGTCACTGGTAGGAGCGTTCTATTGCCCCCCCTGACAATTGTTACACTGTAGAACAGAGCATAAGTTGCAAAATAATGGGAGCATGTAAGAATGGTACTGCAATAGTCATGGGAGAATTTGATCTTTATAGAAATTGGATGAATTAAATTGGCAAAGGTAGCATGAGGATGAGTTCATAGTGTATTCAGGAGAGTTTCTTAGAATAATACACTCTGGAACTATCCAGGGAATGGGCTATTTTAGAGCTAATAATGTGTAATGAGGCAGCATTAATTAATGATCTCCTAGTAAAGGATTCTGTAGGTAACAGTGATCATAACACGATAAAATTTCACTTTAAGTTTGAGGATAAGAAATGTGGTCTGAAATTAGTGTCTTAAACATCAGTAAAGGCAATTACAAGGGTATGAAGATAGGCTGTGTGTTATGGAGATTGTCCAGTTAACTGGTGACACACTTAAATATCAGCGACCCACATGTCATACAACACTTAGTCAAGCTGACTTGATTTTAGTCAAATATGATCATCTTCATACTGCTAAGTTGCAACATTCCTACCTTGCCTGTACTATTTTATATCTTTCCTTTACATCAGCACCTTCACATATGCAGCAGGAGGAATCAATGAAGCCCCCAAATGATGAATCCTCAGAGGAGTTGATACTTTCTGAGGACGTATTGTAATAGGACTTATGCTTATCATGCACTAGCTCAAATACTTGCACTTTGGTGGGACCAGTTGGACAGATAGTTGCATTTTCAGAGCAGCTGGTGGTAAAAAAGACAGCTGTGGAAGGTAGGGCATAGCTGAGAGGACTGTCTTCAAGGTCTTCTCACCTGTACACAGAGACTGGAGGAGCTGAGAGAAAGAGAATCATTGAGCTACAGCAGAGAACGTGTGATGGATTGACAGGCCTTCCAAACACCCGGACCACGATTACAGGAGGGAATGGAGGAGTACACCTCCAGAATGAACGGATTGATATTGCAGGGCATTGCGAATGATGCCTTCTTGCTTGAATAGAGTGACCAACTCCATGGAACATCAAATATAACAATCAAATGAGTCCATGTACACTTTTACCACAGCCATGTAGACTCTGGATGCCAACATGTCTGCTGTCTTAAATAGGTTGACAGATACCTTAGCTTTGGCTTTACAGTGCTGCACTGATCTGCACCAAAGAGTTCTTCAACAGTGTCGTGGTAGTGAAGCGCAACTGGCCTGTGCGAGGGTTGATCGTGAGAGGGTCATGGAAGTAGGGGCTTTGCTGAAAGCACTTCCACTTCCACCCACAGTCCACTTCTGTCGTTAGGCTCATCTTCCATTGTTGAGTCTGTCCCTGGTTTGGGTGGAGGTGGAGCAGTCTTTGGCGGGGCTCTCAAGGGCTCCAAAACCAGAGGCCATCAGCAAAGCATCTCAGCTGCTAGAGTAGGAACCTGAACAACCTGTTTCTATCTCTGCAAAAGCCACAGGCGTTACACCAAGTAGAAGTTGTAGGAAAGGTAGAGGTTGTGATATGATGTTAAGTTATGAAGTTTTCATTCTTTAGTAAAACCACATTTATTTTGGCATTTTGCATCAGTTCCCATCTTGCTCATTCATCGTTGGCTGGTAAGTCACCATGTAATTGTTTGATGATGAATGTGAAGACATGCATTGACAGGGGCCCAGGAGGTTGTGCATGGGTGGTTGGTTGTTTGCAGAATTGCTTTGTGTCAGTGGCATGGGACAGAGAGGGGGGAGCAGAGTGCGTGAGAAGAGTGATCATTGCGTGTGGTTCTGAAGTTGCTTCATTGATGCAACCTACATGAATCTTGCATTAATAAGGACACCCCGGTGTGCAATGTGAGCAGCTGGTGCTGCATTGCCCTCATCATCTCCCTCCTCTTCAGCTCTCTCCTCCTGCTTTTCCTCAGAATCATCCGCAGACCAACTGTACTGCATAACTTGTTTCTCCTTCAATTTCAAACCTCATTACCAAGCAATGTTGTTCAAGGAGCATCACCGTGTAACCATTCTGGAAACCCTGCTGGTGCATACTGAAGGGTATCTCTAGATCTTTATAGGCACCTGAACTGTACCTTCAGCATGTTGACGGTTTGTCTCCTCTCATGTCTGGTGGTCCTGTGGGATTCACTGAAGTGCTGTTGGTTTCATTGGGTTTCTGATGGTTGTCATCAGCCAAGTTTGAAGTAGGTGTCCTTATCTCCTAGCAACCACCCCTTAAGTCTGCCTCCAGATCTGAAGACATCATGGATATTGGACTGCCTTAGGATGAAAGAATCATGGCAACTGCCTGGGAATCTGGCACTTACCTGTGAGAATGTCTTTCTGTGATTGCATACCCAGCTGCACATTGATGGAGTGGAAACCTTTGTGATTCACAAATACTCCTGGTAGATCTAGTGGTGCACCTGTGGGTGCAGTCAATGGCGTCCTGAATTTGTGGAAAGCTAGCTAGAGAGACAAACCCAAGTGCTGCTCATTCTGAATTATGTCATGGAAGGCGAAACTAACATAATTGCTGGCTCTGGCAAGTAGCCCATCTTTGCTTATGCACTTATGGACCACTAATTGGGAGATCCTGGATATTGTCCCCAGCAGACTCATGGAAGGATGTGAAGACAAAAAGAGTTGAAGGCACTGGCCACTTTGACTTTCACTGGCAGGGAGCAGGCCTTCTTTGAGAAGGCTGCAGATTTCCATCACCACCTGATGTGACGAACTGGATACTCCTGAAACACTACTTGCAGCTTTAGGCTGTGGTGCGGGCAGCGCCACCTGCAAGCTGCACCTTCTGCTGTCCAGCTGCAAGCCCCTCAATAGCAGGACACTGCAGTTGATAAAAACTGCATCATATTGTTCCTCGTTTGATGTCCAATCTAAGGCAGCCAAGGTACCATCTGTCCATCCTTATGTGATTCAGAAAACTTCAAGTGTAGAAATTAAACCATTCCTTCAGCATCCCTAATCCCTGCTTTCCTCCTTAAGACGGCTGCCCGTGCAAGAGCAGGAAATGCACAACTTGACCTTTTATTTCATCCATCCCACCATCCAAGTGCTCGTTGCAGGTGAAGCAACTATTTATTTGAAGTTCATTCAATTTAATATATTATATTCATTGCTCACAATGCAGTCTCTACATCAGGGAGATGAAATGTAGATTGGATGTTCACTTGACTGAACCTGCCTGTTCAATTATCAACCGTTACTCTGAGCTTCTAGTTGCTTGCTGTTTTAGTTCTCTGTCCCATTCCACTCTAATCTCTCTGATCTCGGCCTCTTACATTGTTCCAATGTAGCTGAACATAAGCCCGAAACATAGCACCTCATCTTTTGATTAGGCACTTTACAACTTCCTGACCTCAGCGTTGAGTTCAGCAATTTCATATCATAACCACTGCTCCCATTTTTCTTTTTTTTTTGGACAGCAGGTCCATTGTTCATTTAAACACTCCTGCCTCTACCTTACAGATCTACACTTTAGTTCTTTCTTCCCCTCCAACCCCTCATGTCTGTGCTTTTAAAACCTATAACATCGGTAAACGTGTCCCAGTCTTGACGAAAGATCACTGACCTGAAAGGTTAATCTGTTTCTTTCTCCATTGATGTTGCCGTAGCTACAATTCCCAGCATTTTCTATTTATATTTCAGATTTTCATCATTTGCAGTATCTTGTTTGTTACTCATCTATCTATCTATTATTCTATTTAGGTAATTTTTCTGCATTAAAGTTTATTCTTTAACTCTTTCCTTGCAGGTCAACAATATGGCAAATTCTGAAGCACTAGGGGTCCTAGTTTATGTAAGACCTGGTTGGCCACTTCAGGATATGAACTGCTGGGGAGTAGATTGCCTTACTACCATAAAGATACCAGCCTCAATAATGCATTTTCAGAAAGATGTGATGGATGCATTAAGGTAAACTTTCAATTATTTTTTCCTTGCCTCCTTCATGTCATAGATTACAATTACTGATTCAATGTGGTTACTGATTTTATACAATGGTTGCAGATTATTACTGAACCAGTTTGGTATCAGATTCTTTCAGAACACATTTCAATTAGATTTCATTTTATGCAAGTTCTGCCAAGCTACAGCTACGTTGCCAGTTTTACCTCATATTGCACTGCTTAATAGATCTTAAAATCATGCCAAAAGGTTATTACTTATGTTGATAAATAAACGTGCAGATAAAAGTTTAACTATTGAAACTCAGTGCTATCGTGTTGGCATTTGATGGCTGGAATATGACTGGACTCCCTTCAAGGCCCTTGTCAGGCCCGGCTAACTTCTCCAGTAGCTTTTTACTGGAGAATGAATTACATAAAATGTAATATCAATTGACAGTGGTACCTATTCCAGTCAATAAGGGAACTACTTCTGAGTTAATGCAAATGTGGAGCCAGTCCCACATATTTGTGATCTATGGGTTACTTTACAAAAGTGGAGCCAAGTCTCTGAAGTGGGACTTGAACCCACAACCATCTGACTCAGGTGAGAATGCTAGCAGCTGAGCCACAGTTGACTGGTTCCATAAACTGAATGCAAAAAGTAAAAGAATGCCATATGGATATCACTCTCCAAGAATTAGAAATGAAAGTTTAAAAGCACCTGAATATACAGTTAAGTATTTTAATTCACCTTCCCCACATTGTCAAGTTTACTTAAGTTTCCGTACTTGTACTTGCCATGAAATAGTTTAAGAATGACTGAAATCAACAGAATAGAGTGATGCCGACTGGGCGAGTGCTTTGCAGAGCATCTCCATTCAGTCTGCAAGGGTGACCCCCCCCCACAAGTTTCTAATTGCCTTTCACTTCACTTTTCCCACTCTGACTTTTCTGTCCTTTGCCTGCTGCAGTGTTTCATAGAAGCTCACAAAAAGCTCGAGGAACAACACCTCATCTTTTGACTGGGCACTTTGTACCCTTCTGGATTCAACACTGCATTCAGCAATTTTAGATCATAACTCCATCCCCATTTTGTGTTTCTTTGCTGGTTTGTTTTTTTCTCCCATTTCTCTCTTATTTTCTTTACTTTGCATTCAGAGAGCAGCTGTTCAGGATCCTGCCATTTATACCTGCTCTAGACACATCTGTTGTTCCAATATTATGCCCTCTGGTCTTGAACCATGAAACCTTTCGTCAATTAATCTCTCCTGCCCTCTACCCTTCCCTTATGTCTTTCTTCTCACCCTCCACCTTTCACTTGCTCAAAACCTATTTCTTTTTTCCAGTTCTGATGAAAGGTCACAGACCTGAAACATTGGGCTGAATTATATAGGCTGCCCACGGGTGAGAAAATAGATGACTGGTCATGTAAATTAGGGCACCATATCATTGGCATGTGCCTACCTGCTGCCCCCACCATGACTTTGTGAGCAGCAGGGAAGGCATCAGGCTGATTGCCTGCCCATGGCCCAGATGAGGCAATTAATGTCCCATTAAGGCCCTCATCCCACTGCTGCCTGGATTAAGCCCATGATGGGAAAGGCCCATGCCAACCTGCTGGTCTGGCAGGCTTCCGGCAGGTGGACAGGAGGGGGCCCTCCTTAACTGTTCCTCTGGGGCTATCAGATGGCTCCCCAAAGTTTTAACCAGTAGCTCCCTGAGGCAGGACTTCCAGTCCCTGTGGGGCAGAAATCCTGCCTCTAGCCTAGTAACGGCCAATTGGCAATTAAACGTAGGAGAGCAGGTGTTCCTCTTGGTATGCTTTTTAGCCAGACTAGGATCGGTGCCAGGGGGTGCTTGGGGTGCAGGGAGGGAGGTGGGGAGCAGGGATTATGGCGCCCCGTATAATTCAGTCCGTTAACTCTGTTTCTTTCTCCACAAATGCTGCCAGACCTGCTGAGCATTTCCAGCATTTTCTGTTTTTATTTTATATGTTATACATGTTAATTGTGACTGTTTTTTGTAACTATTTGATTGCTAAAGACATCCTTTGTAACCCTGGTACATTACACCTCCTCATCCTCCTTCCCTCTACAACCTTTGACATGGTTGACCAAAGCATTCTCCCCCAGTGTCTTTTTTCATTGCAGTTATCCTTGGATAGTTCCACTTATATATATTCAATTGTAGCCAGAGCATCTCCAACGAAAGCTTCTCTTCCTGCACCTGCATTGTTACCTCAGGATATCTCCTTGGCCCCTTCCCCTTCCTCATCGACATGCTGCCCTTTACTAACAAGTTCTACCTCTCAACCAACTCACTTGATAGCTTCCCTGTACTGTGCTGTTAGACTGCTTATCCAATATCCCATCTTAGATGAGTTGCAATTTCCTCCAGTTAAATATTGGGAAGGCTGGAGCTTTTAACTTCAACTTCTCTCACAAACATCATACTCTCTTCACTAATTCCACCCCTACCCCCTCCAGACATTGAGGCTGAACAGGATTGTTCACAATTTTGGTGTTCTATCCAATCCTAAATTGAGTTTATAATCTCACATGATGTTCTTCATAAAGACCATATCATCACGCATCTCTGTTCCTGCCTCAGCTGATGTGCTGCTGAAACCATTATCCATGCCTTTGTCACCTTTGTGAAGGCTCTCCTGGCTGAACTCCCATCCATAACTGCTGTATCATTTGATCCTATTACCAGTGTTCTTGCTGACCTACATTGGCTCCTGGTTCCCTAGTGCCTTAGATTTGAAATTCTCAACCTTTATTTTATTCACTTTGTGGCCCCTACACTATCTCTGTAATCGAATGCAACTCTAATCTGTTCTACTTCACTACCTTGGCCTCTTCCTTCACGGCCTTCCTTAAACCCACCTGTAATCAAGATTTTGATTATCTTTGCCAATATCTCCTTCTTTGTCACAGCACTCATTTTTGTCTGATCCTGTGAGGTGCTTGGAATGTTTCTCTACCAATGCACCACCATCATCCATTTAATATAATATTACCGGGTTAGTAATCCAGAGACCCGAGCTAATGCACTGGGGGAATGCTGCAGTCATAGCAGCTGGTTCAATTTAAATTCAAGTAATAAATCTGGTGACCATAAAACTATCATTGTTTGTCATAAAAACTGTCATTTCCAGCATATTATGGCCTTTCAGTCCATACTTTATACCTTTTAAAAGTTACAAAAGGGTACAAAAAGATGGCTGCCTGATGATCACCTGACTTCTCTTGTGGATTGAAACATGCTCCTGTCTCAAGAGGGAACAAAAGGAATTATCCAGACTGATGTTGATTCAATGCCTTTTCCTGACACTAATTCAAAAAGGTAATTTCAAATTGAATGGGTCATTCAGATACAAAGACCCCAGCTGCCTTAAACTCTCAAGATGTGAAAGCCATCACACAGGATGTGTAATCGACCTACCTTATTTGAAAAAGTACTTTGGACTTGTAGCAGGCCATATGGTAAGACAGCCTGTTTGTTGCCTGCTTTTAGAACAACAAGAATATGTTCTGCAGAGAAATCCTATTAGACAGCTGTCGAACCAGCAGCAAGTCAACTAAGCAGCCACGTAGCCATACCTTGAAAGTGGGAGAAGGATTCTTCCCAGCCTGTTCCAACTACAGGTTCACCTGAGAATCAGTTTACTGAAAATCCTCTGCTGTACAAGCCCTTCAGCTCAACTAGAGCATCATCTCACATCTAAGAAACCACAAGCTTGCCATGAAAGGGAGACTGAGAGATAGTAATTGTATTGTTTTCTCCTCCTCTTTATGTAATCTTGGCATGAGCGATAGTGTGGGTGACTGAAGTGATTGAACTGTTGTGTTTACAAACTTCCTGGGCCAATGTGGGATAATAATCTTACTTACTTTAATATTTACAAAAAGCTTGCAGTTGGAATTACTTAAATTGGGACAATCTCTCTGAGGGTAAGAAAACACACCCCTCACATAGGAAAGACACTGATCATGGACAGTAAGAAAATACATAAATACTGCCTGTGACAAAACCCACCTGGTTCACTAATTCTCTTCAGGGAAGGAAATCTGCTGTCCTTACCTGTTCTGGCCTTCTTGTGACTCCAGATCCACAGCAATATGGTTGACTCTTAATTGCCCTCTGAAATGGCCAAGTAAGCCACTCAGTTAAAGGGCAAAGATGGATGGGCAGCAAATGCTGGCCTTGCCAGCGATGCCCACATCCCATCAAAGAATTTTTAAAAATGCAGGTTTTTGTAATGCTTCTAGCATATAATTATATAATATATGTATATCTTTTTAAAGATTTTCGTCCTCTTTTGTTCCCCCACGTCCACCTGTTCCTAATTTATAGCCCATGTGTGTCTCCGGACATCTGTGTCTTTATCTACCTGATGACGGATATCTGCCCTATGACCTGTCTCATTTGAGATCCTGTGTTTTTCCGTATCCCTCTCCTCCTACCTGCCTAGATGAAATGATTTTGTTTTGCTCCTCTCAATGTTACTCATAAATCTTTGTTCCTTCTGGTTTAAGTGTAGCCCATCTCTCCTGTACAACTTCATTTTATTTTGAAGGACTCCCATTGTTTTTAAAGATAGCATTATTGGTCCCACAGCATGCTGCCCAATTCTTTGCCAAGAAATTTGAAGCACGTTAGATAATATTTTTCTGTATTCCCTGTCTTTGAATTTTGAGCCACTCCTAACGTATGGAGTGCCTCATTTACTTCTCCAAACTCCATTTTCACCTATATAGGTCTGTACCCTTACAGTATCCCATCTAACCTTTTCTTAATATGTACTGATCTAACTACAGGAGCTAACTCTCCATCCTGTAGGCATTGCCTTCACAACACACATGGTATCTGCTTTCTTAAGAGAATAATTGAATACAACAATTTTGTTGTGAGTTATAAACTGAAAATGTGTCCAGGCAGTACACTCTGGTTTACTAGCTGCTTTTAACTCAAGGACCTTATATCCTTCTGCAATATTTACAAAATCAAAATTATTCTTTACAGTCAGCACTAATGATACCTGTGAAATCACGGAATCATAGAAATTTACTGCACAGAAGGAGGCCATTCAGCCCATTGTGTTTGCACCGGCCGACTAGAGGTGATCCAATCTAATCCCACTTTCCAACTCTGTCTGTAGCCTTGTAGGTTACAGTACTTCAAAGTCATATCCAAATACTTCTTAAATGTTGTAGAAACATTGGACATAGGAGCAGGAGTTGGCCATTCAGCCGTTCAAGCCTGCTCCACCGTTCAATAAGTTCATGGCTGATCTGGTTGTGGTCTCAACTCTACTTTTCTGTCTGTCCCCCATAACTCTTGACTCCCTTGTCTATTAAAAATCTGTCTAACTCTGCCTTGAATAAATTCAATGACAGCTTCCACTGCTTTCTGAGGAAGAGAATTCCGTTTACTAATGGCCCTCTGAGAGAAAAGAAATTCTCCTCATCTCAGTCTTATTCTTAAACTGTGAACTCTAGTTCCAGTCTCCCCCCCCTCCCCTCACAAGTGGAAACATCCTTCTGGTAACCATCCTGTCAAGTCCTCATAAGATCTTATATGTTTCGATCAGATCACCTCTCAGTGACTCCAATGGGTATAAGCCCAACCTGTTCAATATTTCTTCATAGGATAAACCTCCATCCCAGGAATGAGTCAAATGAACCTTCTCTGTACTGCTTATAATCAATTGTGTCATTTTTCAAATAAGGAGATCAAACTTGTACACAGCATTCAAGATGTGGCCTCGTCAATGCTCTGTACAGCTGCAGTAAAACTTCCCTATTTTTATATTCCATTCCCCTTGCAATAAATGCCAACATTCCATTTACCTTCCTAATCACCTGCTGAATCCATACTAACTTTTTGTGACTCATGTACCAAGACACCCAGATCCCTCTGTACTACCGAATTCTACAATCTCTCTCCATTTAAATAGTATGCTGCTTTTCTATTTTTGCTGCCAAAGTGAACAAGTTCACATTTTTCCACGTTATACTCCAACTGCCAAATTTTTGGCCAGTCACTTAACCTGTCTATATCCCTTTGCAGACTCTCTTTACCTCCTCTTGACAGCTTACTTTCCTACCTATCTTGGTGTCACTGACAAAGTTGGCTACCATACATTCGGTCCCTTCATCCAAATCATTGATGTAGATTGTGAATAGCTGAGGCCCCAGCACTGATCCCTGTGGCATTCCACTAGCTGCAGCTTGCCTATCTGAAAAACACCCATTTATCCCTACTCTGAGCTTCCTGTTAGCTACCCAATCCTTTATCCATGCTAATATGTTACCCCGTACATCATCTACTCTTATCTTGTGTTTTTTATACCCGTTAATGGGATGTGGCGTCGGTGGCATTTATTGCCCATCCCTAATTGCCCTTGAAAAGGTCGTGGTGAGCTACCTTCTTGAACTATTGCAGTCCATGTGTAGTAACCTCTGATGAATGACTTATAAAATGCCTTTTAAAAATCCACGTATATCTCATTTGCAGGTTGCCCTTTATCCACCTTGTTACTTCCTCAAAAAACTTAACAAATTAGCTAAACATGATTTCACTTTCACAAAGCCATGTTGACTCTGCCTGATGACATTATGATTTTCTAAGCATCCTGCTATAGCCTCCTTAATAATGGATTCTAGCATTTTCCCTTTGACAGCTTTTAGGCTAACTGGCCTATAGTTTGCTGATTTCTGTCTACCTCATTTCTTGAATAAAGATGTTACCTTAGCTATTTTCCAATATGCTGAGACCCTTCCAGTATCTAAGGAATCTTGGGAAAGGTTATAACCAATGATTCTACTACCTCTGCAGCCACTTGTTTTAATGCAGGATGCAGGCAATCAGGTCCTGGAGATTTGTCAGCCTTTATGTCTAATAGTTTTCCCAGCTTTCTCTCGTGATGTTGATTGTTTTAAGTTCCTCCCTCCCATTCACTTTTGATTTTCAAGTTTCATTGGGAAATTTTCCAAGTCTTCTACAGTGCAGATGGACACAAAATACCTGTTCAACACCTCCACTATTTCCTTGTTTTCCATTATTATTATCCATTCCCCAGACTCTCACTCTAGAGGACAAACACTAGCTTTAGTTACTCTTTTCCTACTCAAATACTTGTAGAAACACTTGCTACCTGTTTTCATTTTACTAGCTAGCTTTCCCTCAAGCTCAACTTCCTTCCTCTTGTTTTTGGTCATTCTTTGCTGGTTCCTAAAAAATCTGACCAATCACTAATCTTTGCAGATTTGTACAGTGTTACTTTCAATTTGATACAATCGCTAACTTCTTTATTTAGCCACGGACAGTGCATCCATCTCGAAGAGTGTTTCTACCTTACTGGGATAAATCTTTGCTGAGTGTTATTAAATATCTCCTTGTGAGGATTTCTGCCTCTATAAAGAGCACATGATGTAGGGGGTAACATATTAGCATGGATAAAAGGTCAGTTGGCTAACAGGAAGCAGAGAGTAAGCGGTAACTATTGGAGTGCCACAGGGATCAGTGTTGGATTCGCAACTATTTACAATCTATATCAATGACTTGGATGAGGGGACCAAATGTATGGTAGCTAAATCTGGCAATGACAGCAAGATAGGTAGGAAAGTAAGTTGCCAAGGAGGTTAGAGAGTCAGAAAAGGATATAGACAGGTTAAGTGGTTGGGAAAATATTTGGCGGTTGGAGCATAATGTGGGTAAATGTGAATTTGTTCACTTTGGCAGGAAGAATAGAAAAACAGTGTACTATTTAAATGGAGAAATATTGCAGAACTCAGTGTTACAGAGGGATCTGGGTGTCACTAGCGCGTGGCACTGGAAGTAATCCAGAGATTACTACCTTTGAGGTCCTGTTTTTTAATCTGTTTCCTAGCTCCCTAAATTCTACTTGCAGGACCTCATCCCTCTTTCTACCTATGTCATTGGTACCAATATGTACCATGATCTCTGTCTGTTTGCCCTCCCCTTTTAAATGCCCTGCAGCCGTTCAGTGGCATCCTTGACCCTGGCACCAAGGAGGCAACATACCATCCTGGAGTCACGTCTACGGCCGCAGAAACGCCTGTCTGTTCCCCTTACTATCGAATTTCCTACCACTATTGCTCTTCCCCTTTTTTTCCTCCCACCTTGTGCAGCTAAGCTTTCTAAACAAAGATTTATCCTATCCCTCTGAATTTTTTCAAATAATTTTCCCACCACTGAGTTTAGGCTGGCTGACCTGTAATTACTAGGTATATCCCTTTCTTCCTTTTTGAAAAAAGGTACCAGGTTAGCTGCCCTCCAGTCCTCTGGCACCAGACCTGCAGCCAGGGAGGACTGGAAAATGATGATCAAAGCTTCTGCTATTTCTTCTTTTGCTTCCCATAAGAGCCAAACATGCATTTTATCTGAGCCTGGGGTTTATCCATTTTGAAAGATGTTAAACCTCTTAATACTTTCTCTGTCACTATGACAAGTCAGTATAATACTTCACATTCTTCCGTCCTGATTGCAATGCCTATATCCTCCTCCTGCTTTGTGACAATAGAAGCAAAGTGTTCATTAAGAACCATACCAGTGTCCTCCATCTCCACACGCAGGCTGTCCTTATGGTTCTTAATAAGCTCTACTCTTAGTTCTACTTCTTTAGTTATCCTCTTGTTCTTTATGTATTCGTAAAAATATCTTTGGGTTTTAATTGCCAATAATTTTTCATGCACTTTCTTTGCTTTCCTAGTTTCCTTTTTAATTTCACCTGTTACAACACAACTGGTGGTAAAGGCTGAGTTGCTTAAATCCCAGAGGGAAACTTGACCATGAGTCATAACCCATATTTTCAATTGGTATGTTTGAGATGCAGCTCTGAATTCAGAAACAATAATGAAGAGGGTTTTTTTTATATAAAACTGAATTAAACATTTATTAATTTAACAACAAATTAAACACATACACGTATCTACAAATTACTATCATAACTTTTAAACAAATCCCTAAATTAATCACTCCCAGGTAAATCTTCACTAAGGCAACAATAACCCATAGGGCAGAATTTTTAGCTTGGCGGGCAGGTGTGTGCCCGATCTGCTCGAGTGTTAAATAAAGCGTGTTGACATCTTCTGAGCGTGCCGACGTCAACCTGCACTCTTGCAATATTTCGCTAGGTGGGCGCACCCACCATTAATTAAGTAGCTAGATAAGACCCTTGAGACACCAATTGTCTCTGACATTACATAGCCTGTGTGATTTTTAGGCCATTGTAAGAGCAGGCCACATTTTGTGAAACCTCATCCACAGGCGGGATAAGAGGTATCAATGGCCTTGTCAAAGCGATTAGTAAGGAGTTTAGGATATCACTTGCTGCTGGTTGCTTCTGTGAACAGGACAGCTTCATCTTGCTTCAGAGCTATATTCAGAGAATTTAGAAGCTTCAGTTCAGGACTCAGTGTTGCTTTTCAGGCCCTTGGAGGATTCATACCACCTGAGGCCTTCCAGCTATCAGACAGCCTTCGCTTACTCTGGTAATGGGGATTGTGGTCTCTGCTGGAGGCACCTCTGAGGAGGAAGAGAGGGCCAGAAGGGGGAGGAGGCCAGGTCTCCCTATTCAGGTTCCAGGGGAGAGGCACAGGCACAAGGGGCGCAGGACCAACAGGAAGTCCAAGGCGGAAGGGGCTGCAGAAGACGCCACTATCCTGTTGCCAGGGTTTACAGGCGGTGATGCAGCTACCTCAGTGTGTCTGAGATGCATTGCCGACAAGGCTCCATCTCTCAAGGGAGACAGTGACCCCCACCTGACAGAGGAACGGCCCTGAGATCAGCTCCGACTGTGTGGGTGGACACCTCTTGCCAGTGGCGCTGAAAGTCACGGTGGCCCTCAACTTCTATGCCTCTGGCTGTTTCCAGGAGTCAGTGGGTGATCTTTGTGGAGTCTCCCAATTAGCTGTCCACAGTTGCGTCAAGCTGGTGACAGATGCTCTGTTCAGGCGTGCATTGACTTTCATTAATTACTGTACGGACGAGGCCAGCCAGCCAGAGCGAACCAGAGGCTTCTCAGCGATTACTGGGTTCCCCCGTGTCCAGGGTGGAATTGACTGCACACATGTGGCCATCAAGGCGCCAGTGGGTGAGCCGGGAGCCTTTGTCAACAGGAAGGGATTCCGTGCAGATAGTGTGTGCTCACAAGATGCAGATTCTGCAAGTCTGTGCAAGATACCCTGGCAGCTCCCATGACGCTTTTGTCCTGAGGCACTCCCAAGTGCTGAGGCTCTTCAGTGCTCCAGCCCGGCTGGATGGATGGCTGCTGGGTGACAAGGGCTATTCCCCTCAAAACCTGGCTCATGATGCCTCTCCGCCACCTAAGAACAGAGGCCAAACAGCGGTACAATAGGAGCCACGCCTCCGCAAGGGCGGTTGGTAGAGAGAACCGTAGGTCTTCTCAAGATGCGCTTCCGATGTCTGGACCGTTCAGGTGGTGCACTCCAGTATCCCCCAGATCGTGTGTCGCTGATAGCGGTTACATGCTGCACTCTCCACAATCTGGCACTGGCAAGGGGGGATGCAGTGGAGGAAGAAGATCTTGATGCAGCTGCACAGGCAACAGTTGATGAGTCTGAGGTTGAGCATGGTGAGGAGAATGCTGAGGGCATAGACACTGACCTGGGGAACCTCCAGGGAGGCAGGAACACCCGGGACACTTTGCTCCAACATTCCTTCAGCTAGACCACTAAATAAGAACTGCCACCACATGCCGGGGCTGCAGGCTCCATACTCAATCCTTCGTCAACAGCATACACTATGTGCCTTTGCAATAAAGCTTCAGGAGACACACGTCCATCATAACATCATGGCCTACCATGCACCTACAGAACAAATGAAGCATACAGAGGCCAATTGCACAAAATAACATCTGATTTACTCGTGAAGTGAAACATTGCTGAAATTAACATTAACCGGTGTTTTCCATCACACCATTAAAAAAAGTAAAGAAAATTGGAGGAACCAAATATCATCCATGATAAGGCTGTGTTGTGCTTAAGGTGCTTTAAGTTTTCGCTTGCAGTTTCTATGTCTAGCTGCTCCCCCTCCCCCTCGCTGGTACTGGCACTGGAGACAACCTGCTCACTCTGCTGTCTTGTTGGCCTTGTGGGCATCCTCTGGCCTGTGGAGCCTGTGTTGGCCCCACCTGGGGGGAGTGGCCAGTGCCACGGCTGGCATCTCCCTAGTCGCCGCAGCCTCATCAGATGCCATGGTCACTGGCAGAGGGGCGGAGGAGCTGCTGCCATCATCTGCAGGGAGCCTCGTGTGCCAGTGCTAGATGGCATTGAAACTCCCTGTTCATCATTGATGGACGGGCACCTAGCTGGGATACTGGATGCCCAATCCATCTCCCACACTGACACTGGCCAGCTGAGGTCATTGCCGGTGTGAGGGCTTGCGAGGCCGAGCCCATTCCCTGATTGAGTCCCTGGAGGAGCCTCTCCATGAGAGTCACACATTCTCCGTACGCTCGGCCATGAGGGTCAACGCAGTGGTCATGCTCCGCACGGACTCCTCCACAATGGATACCATGGCACGCATTCCCTCATGTATCTGCCAGATCCTCCTGCACACCCTGCTGGACATCCAGCACCAGCTGCCTCAGGGATGACTCCAGAGGCCCATCATCAGCCCAGGCGGCGTCCTGGGCACTCTCTGCCTCTGCCTGCACCTCAAGCAAGTATGGACTGCCCTCACCAATGGGTACAGATAGACTACATGGTGATGTTATGCCCACCGAGGTGCTGGTAACTGTGCTGGTTCCTGCTTGACCGAGCGGGTGTGATGCACCTGCATGGTGAGCATGGTGGTCCTCAGGGGCCAGGGGTGGCCTTCAGGCTTCTCATGACAACTGGCTGCTGGCGACCCTAAAAGGGAGAAGAAGGCCATGTCATTAGTTTAAGATATGACACTGTCACTGTGCATGCCAGGCACCCTGATGAGACAGAGATATACATCTTGATGCCCTTGTCTTTCGATTATCAATGGGGATTCCAGGTATGAGGCTTACATCAATATGGAGACTGCACTGGAATGGTTGCAATTACTGATAGTCTCACTTCAGTGCACTGCACTCTTACCTTCCTCTGGCTCCCCAACCTCACTGCAGCCGCTTGAATGAGGTGCATGGCACCTCTCCAGCTCCAGGGCCTCCTGCTCATATCGCGTGAGGATGAGAAAGTGTGGGGGTCCCCCGCCAGTCCGTGACCTCTCAACGTTGTTATGGGATGTTTCCTCCTGAAAGGACAGAGGAGCATTGATTAGTCTACTCTCTACCTGCAGCACCATTGCAGTCTGGCTAACCCCACCTGAGGAACCCTTCGCAGGGCTTAGCCGGTCTTTGACCGTGGGGCCGCAAGGCACTCAGCCCAAGCAGCCAGGGCTCACCCCTTGGCCAACTCCTGCCTCATTGACATTTGCCACTCACACTCTAACACCTCTGAGGTCCACAAGGGGTTAGGTAGCTCTTAACTGTTCTGCAAAGTGGCCCATGCCAACATGGTACTCACCTATCCAGATAGCAGGAGATCGTTGAAGTGCTTCCGGCATTGCACCCATGTGCGCCTAACTATGTCGTGGTTGCTGTCCCTGGATGTCACCTTCTCCCAGGCCTTTTTAGCGAGGTGGGGGGGCCTTCTTCTCTCGTCCCTGGGGACAAGGGTTTCTCTCCTTGCTGCCACCTCCTCCAGGAGGGCTGCAAGACACTCATTCAAGAAACGGGGGGCCAATTACCTCGCTGATCTGCCCTTCCGCCTGCCACAGCTTCCATTGACAAGACTTCAGTGTCCTTCCGTGGCAGTTGTCCAGGGGCTGCCGACGCCGTATTTGAGTTGGCTGTTGGGTTGCCATTGGACTGGCGGATATCATGCTCCTGCCCGTCCCTTCGCACTCATTCCCAAGCCATGTATCACGCTGGGCGGGCCTTAATCGGCCTACCCACGTAAAATTGTGGAGTGCTGCCGATTGCAGGTGGTGGTCGGCTTCCTGCACGCCCTTGCCAATCCCGCATGTCAAGGGCAAAATTCTGCCCATAGACTTCAAACAGATACCAGGCAAAGCACATTTGACCTTACAAATTCAGAATGAGGTTCCATGCAATTTGGTTCCTTTGCAGACATAGTTGTAGCTTACGGGCTGGTTAGATCTTAAATGCCTCTGACTCACACACAAACTCCTTTCTGTTTATGCCTAGCTTCCCCTTTGAATGGAATTTTTCCATTGTATTACTAGGTTTTTAAAAATGTTTACCTCTCCTAACAATAACCCATTTTTATTAGTAATATAAACACATTGCTTGGTGTCTCCCAGTAGGTGCAAGATTTCATCCAGTCTTATGAATGGTTTATTCAACAAATGCAAATTTAAGCTTTACTTTCTACTCCTTACGTTATACATCAAAGTACCCAGACTAACTGGCTTTAATCCAATTAAGACACACACAGACACACTCATAGACACAGACCATACTACAAGTCCAATTTAAAAATAATTTCCAATAACATTATAGACATTAATATCTCTTCATGACACACCCTACACCTTTTATACTCCTGCAGGTTTTCTAAATATCGTGCCTTTCAGGACATTTGCAGAACACCAATATAACAAGGTCCATTTATGTATCAGTAGAAATTGAGTAGACAATTGGTACATTTAGCAGTCTGAAGAGGCATCCTTCAATATAGTCCTGCCATAATCTTAAATACCATGATTGCTTCATGATGCAAAATCTTTCCTTACAAAAAGGTCTCATGGAGGTTTATGAAGAATGGACAAGAAGAGGAGCAATCACAGCCTCCACAGGATTCAAGGGGCAATCCAGTACCCAGTGCAAAAGACAAGCACATTCTTGCATATGAGAGTTTCTGTTGATAATCAAGTAATTATTTATAGCCATTGTCCACAAAGGACCATAGGCAGCTGATTATATATAGCTTGAGGGGCACCACTCCCCAAGTGTGGGGAAAGACGAGGAGGCAGGTCTTCATGAACTACCACTTCTAACCAGATTTGATCAATAATTTAGGGGTCTATCTACATGTACCCACTTTCCTCCTCTAATACACCTTCGTCTAATGAGCTGTGTAATCTGAGTATGCTCGGGAGGATGGGGCTAATATGGGGGTAGGGGGAGGTGGTGACTTGAAGATTATAGGAGAAAAACTGTTTCAGTTTGTTCACACAGTTCAGATCTTTTGAGGCAATTTTTAACTTAACATTTCCTAAGTTGAGGATCCTTTAAGGATTTTTTCCATATACAATTATCCTAATTTGAATTTCAGAAGTATACCTTGTACAATAAAAAATGAGTCAGTGAGGAGTTGCAAATGTCTTAAAGGTCAGTTCACAAAGTAAACACAGAAGTTAACAATCAAGGAAGCTATTGAATTAGATTTACAATTGCCCACAATATCACAAATGCTATCATGAATGGACGTATTATAATATCCTTGTAGAAGGTTGCTCAAGGTTGCACTCTGTTTATGTCTTGATGATACTGCTGGGTGTCCTCAAAAGTGTACTTTTTGCTGGCACTTTCTAGAGAATGACTAACTGCCACTCTGTAAGATGAACATTGGCAAAATTCACATATTGTTTAATGGATGAACTGTACAAACATTAAAAAGAAGCGTCAAAGGCAGTACAGATAGAACTGTCTCGTAAATGCTGGCTGGTGTTCATCCTCAAAATTGTACAGCAGGCTAATCACCTTCATTGCCAAGGAAACTGAGTCAATGACTCTGCTGAGAACATTTGAGAGCTGCTTTATTCTATCACTATCGTCTATTAAGAATAACCAGTCCTTTTATTACAAATGTTCATGTTTTGTTAATAACATTTGAATGAGATTGGAGAAAATAAGTGGTTAAGATGTTTAAAAACTTGATATAAGTGAGCATGCTCAAGAATAATTGGTCTTACTAGCTACATCATCAGCATCAATGTTCTACAAAGATCTATCTAATGTTAAAATATTGTAGTCCTAGTGGCAGGATGATGTTGCCCAAAAATGTTTTGAACACTGCACTGGCTGACTGCCATAGTGCTTGCCATACTCCGCCCTTCTACAATATTGGAGAGGGAGAGTTGGGAGAAAAGAGAGAGATTTTATATTCACAAATGGTCCTTTGCCAAATTGAACTGGCAGGGTGATGCTACTGGTCTAATTCTCTATTCTCTAATGGCACCAAAAGGGAGTACTGTACCATGAAGGGAGTACTGTTGAAATATAACGGTGCTACATTTCAAGGTATTTTGAGCTGCTGGTGAATCTCTGCATGGTTATTTCTGATCCTTCAGCTTCCTAGGGTCAGAATTAACAAAAAGAAGGGAAATGCTTTTGGTCAGGTTTCCAACAAAGGACTGTAAAACACAATTGTCTAGAAGGAAAGACAATGCCAAGAACAAGCGAAAACCTGACTGGATCAATTGCTGGTGGCTGGGATATTAATTTACACTGAAGGCTATTCAAAACATTTCTAAATTACAAGTGTACAGAGCAAAACAGTTATACCTAAAAAATCACGAGCAGATCTAAAGAGGTAGAGATTGAAATGTTGAGACCAGCAGTAGAAATAAGTGAGAGAATTTCAGCTGAATAAGCGAGAGTTTCGATTCTGAGCTGGAGAAAGAATGAGAGTGATGTAGATAGGAAAAAGGAAAAAGAGCAATGCAAAAGGAAGATGGAATGAGAGCTATACAGTTGGGAAGAAGGAATAATGCAAATTTGAGACTTGGAGAATGAAAGAGAGTCTTCATGTTCTTTAACTTGTATTCAGATGCATATCCGGGATTTAGTGCCTGAGGCATACAAGTAATAACTTAAGGAACTGAAAAATAATTTCTAGAGAAGCAATTATCCATGTTAAAAGCACATGACAGGCAGAGCTGAAAAGCACATGTATTTTATTGCTGTTAGAGTGTAGTAATTATGGTTTTATTTAGTGTGTAATGTACCTTTTAAGAATAATACTTGTTAGGAAAGATCACATGATCTGTAGTAACCAATAAGAGAGTAGCATGGGCAACCTTAGCAGCCAGTGTATAGATAGAGTTGAAGTTGAAAGCACAGGTGTAGTTGCTGCTGAGTATATTGTAAATAAACTTAATGTTTACACTTAAGTATCTGCAGATCAACTGTATTGCCAACAGCACAACTCGGCCAGCATTATAACAAACTGGTGACGAGGGTAAAACAGGATTGAACAGAAAAAATCAAGTCAAAAAGAAATTGGCACTGTACCTTGCCCAGTGATTGTAAATAGCTAGCTCCGTTAGAACTGAAGAAGTTATCCCCTCTCAAAATGTCACAGTTTGGGAGAATTGATCCTTTCGAATCGGCCACAGACAATTGGTCTCATTATATAGAAGGTCTCGTTATTTTTTTCAAGCGAGCGAGATTGTGGGAAAAGAGAGGAGGCAAGAGAGCGTCTCGGGTACACATGGGAGCAAAACCTACTGTTTGATTCAAAGTTTGATGGCACACAATGCCCCAGAATCGAAAAATTTCGATGAATTGGTGGACCCCATGAAGGATCATTTTCAATCAAAGCCCTCAGTGATGATTCAGAGGTTCAGGTTTAATTTGAGAAATAGAGCCCTGGGTGAGACAATTGTGTACTATGTGACAAATTTGAAGCAGCTAACGGAACATTCTGAGTTTGGTACATCTCTAAACGACATGCTCAGAGATCGTTTAGCGTGTGATGTGAATGAGGACACTATTCAGCAAAGATTATTGTCCGAAGTGAATCTGGATTTCAAGAAGGTGCTAGAGATAGCACTGGCTTTGCAAAGTGCAGTAAGAGATTAAAAGCAATACAGGGTGTACAAAATGGCGCCATCCTCCACATCGGGCAGGAAACCCCAGCCAAAAAGGGCACAAAAATGCAAGATTCTGTTGAGAAGCGGGAATCAGCCTCGATAGACGAAGAATAAAGAAAAATAACTTAGCAGTGAAGTTGAAGAATAATTTTAATAGAGGCAGAAATAAGCTGTCTTTTAGTGATTGGTGGTTTTAAAAAATCAAATGCTACTGTTGTCACAGAAATGGACATGTAATGAGGCAGCAAGGAAAGGTTCAAGCTGACTTGTAAACAAAAAAAGAAGCCCAGTGAAATCTACAATGTAGAAGAGCCTGAAACAACAAATGTTGACATTTACTCATTGTTTAATCTGAAAGCGGGAAAGACAGAACCGATATTTGTCACAGTGAAAGTAAATCACAAACCTGCTAAAATAGATGTGGACATGGGAGTTTCTACTACAGTAATTGAGAAACATACCTTAAAATAGCTGAACAATGTGAACATCAATTACGTTTAGAAGAAACAGCTGCCAAGCTCAAAACATGTGGCCGAAGACATTCAAGTAAAAGGCATAAGCAGAGTAACTGTCCATTATGGAAACAGATCGGCAAAGCTACCCTTGATGGTGGTAGCAGGCAAAGGGCCAAGCCTCTTGGGGTGAAATTCGTTAAAGGAGAATAAGTTAGAATGGGCTGAAATTTTCCAGTTGAGAGCAAGTGGGCTCCCGGAGCTACTTCGAAAGTATGCCACTGTCTTCAAGGATGAATTTGGGAAAATCCAGGGCCTGCAGGCCAAGATTCATGTGGATCCAGAAGCAAACCGTCGCTTCATGAAGTTGAGACTGGTGCCATATGCCCTGTAAGAAGAAATTGACACTGAACTGGAGACACTGGGCCTTATACAATCTGATGCTCAGGTAACTCCAGAAAAGGAGGTTCCTGACAATGAATGTGAAGTGTGGAGCTGTGACACTCCACACGTATAGGAAACCACCTGAAACACTGAACTTGTAAATTCTTTACCTAGTGTAAATATTATGTTGTCTTGACAAATATGCACTTGTAAAAATAATATGTATAGCCAAGTTAAAGGGGGAGGAATGTAGTAATTATGGCTTTTAGTGTCTAATGTACCTTTAAGAATAATACATGTTAGGCAAGATCACATGATCTGTAGTAACCAATAGGAGGGTAGCTTTGGCTACCTCAACAGTCAGTGTAAAGAGAGTTGGAGCTGAAAGCACAGGTGTAGTTGCTGCTGAGTATATTGTAAATAAACTTAATGTTTACACTTTAGAAGTGTCTGCAGATCAACTCTATAACCAAACGCACAACTTGGCCACCCTTACAACAGGAAAGCTATTAGTTTCAGACTATTTAAGAATCTAGTTTTCTGATCAGCAATATAAAATTCTAAAGCAACTAAGCATTCTTGCTGATGATTTTATGTCTCAAAGCACAGTCAGGTTGTCACCAATGTTGGTATAGATACCTAAAGTCATGCCACAGGCAAACTGTCCAGTGAGTCAACTGCTCAGCCTAGCTCAGAGGCCCTAGGTAGTTGGCCAAGCTGGGGGTGGGGGTGGAGGTGTTCGGGGGGTGTGGTGGTCAAGGGCTATCCTGCAGTTGAAGATATTGCACAAGCACATGTGGGGTGTGAGGAGGGAAGCAGCCATGCATTAGGGAAACCTCATGTAAAGTGACCATTCCTCCGCAGCTGAGACAGTTCAGAGGCAGCCAGATTGACACGTGAAATTGGGCCTCTAGCTTATCCACCCAATCGAGCAACGTAGAGTCATGAAAGCGCCACCAAGTGTTCCAGAGCTTTTCACCACTCTGGCACAGGTTGCAAACTAATGAGCATTTTAGTGGACTGCAGAACAGTTGGATGACTGCACACTTTGTACAATCTCCTTGCTAATGCTGGCCGTGGGACACTGGTGGAAGCGCTCACAGCCCCTTAGCAATGTCATCATTCAGGTTTGGACCAGTCTCTCCTATGGTTCAAGCTAGCAGCGTAGCCTTGCTGTGTGGGTTATGGGAACACCTAAGCTGAGGGCACAGCATGTAGTCCAATGGGCAAAGCTGCTGCAAATCAGTCAAGTGGAGTGGGGCAGAGTTAGGTGGGATTTCAGGCAGCCATGTAGAGAATTAAACTTTGGCCTTCCAAGTGGTGGCCAGCACTCTCTGGGATATGTTAAGGGCCCTTCAGACTTAACCAAGAGAGGTTCTTGGAACATCAAGCTAACCCATGCGTGTCTCTCTCTCATCCTGCAGGAGGAGTACATCAGGAGCATGGAGCCTGGTGAACTAGCTGTATGCCTCATGGTGTACAGAGAGTGAAGATGACAGAGCAGACAGCGACAGATGTGCATGGCTGCGCAGAGGGAGGAGCAGCACCCTTCGGAAGAAGGGTGGCTCGGGCTCCTGCACATGCCGTTGAAGAGCCACAGTGAGCTGTCACTGGTCAGTGCCTAGCTAGAACCGCGGGCTATAGACGCCGCATTTCAATCCTGCAGATGACCGAGAATCAGTGTTGTCAATGACTGGGCATGTCTAGGGAACTGGTCAGTCACATCTGCCAGCTAATGCAGGATTTGGCACCACGGGGACATGGAAGGAATCCACTGCCAGTGGCTGGGAAAGTGATCATGGCACTCAAATTTTACGCCAGTGGATCCTTTCGGGACTCCACAGGTGACCCCTGTGAGATGACACAAGCCTCCACTCACAAATGCACCCATGAGGTCATCTTTGCAAGGGCACACAAGTTTGTGCATTTCGTCTGGGACCAGGAAAGCCAGGATGCAAGAATGATTGGATTTGCCCAGATCTCAAGTTTCCCACAGATGCAGGGTGTGATCGCCTGCACTCACATGCTGCTCAGATCTCTGTTGCAACAAGTGGTCAACAATATTAATTGCAAGGGCTTCCATTCTTTGAATGTGCAGCTGGTGTGCGACCACCGCAAACGCATCCTGCAGGTGTGCGCAAGGTTTCCAGGGAGTGTTCACGACTCCTACATTCTCAGTCAGTCACAGATCTCTGACATCTTTCAGCTTCCGCAGAGGCTGCAGGGATGGCTCCTCAGGGACAAGGACTACCTATAGAGAATGTGGCTGTTGATACCTGTATGGCGGCCTCAGACTGCAGCAGAGCGAAGGTATAAAGAGGCTCATGCTGCAACTTATAACTTGGTGGAGCAAACCATCGGGATGTTGAAAATGTGGTACCGGTGCCTGGACTGCTCTGGCGGTGCCCTGCAATATAATCCACAGAAGGTATGACGCATCGTCCTCGACTGCTGCGTACTTTACAACCTGCAACGGTGCTGCCGGGGGAGAGGAGCTGGCTGAGGAGGAGATAGAGGAGTTGGAGGTCTCCTCTGGTGAGGAGGACCTTGACGGTGATGATGGTGAGGGGGTTTTCGAAGACGACGATGATGGCAATGCGGCCCTCACACTGGCCAGGTGAGGCAGGCCCTGATACCTGCTAGATTTGTGGAAGATGATGACGACATGCAGTAAGGAGACACCATAGATCCTCACATTACATCCATGAACGTTTGACTTCAGTCTGACTGATGGCAACACACATGCCCTCTGTGATAATGTTCCTGTCATGGAGATGCAGTGGAGGCCCTAATAGTCGCTCGATTGCAGTAGGATGATAACATGCAGCGAGAACACTCCATAGATCTTCACATAGCCTCTGTGAGTGTCTGACTGTAGCCTGGCTGAGGGCAGCTCACTTGCACTCGTGATCAGGAGAGATGCAGCCATGAAACTTTAAAAGCACCTGATCCTCTGTCTGCCTTCAGCACCTCATTCCTTCAGGAGAACAGTGTCACTGGTCACAGATGCTAAAGCTTTGGGGGCCAGCCCCACCTCAAAGGTGCTGAGAACAAACAGTGAGAATGACAGAACTTGGTGATGCCTGCCCACGACATTCTGGCAACAATGACATGCACCGCCGAGGCGCAGGCATCAGTAATGTTTCCAGGGAGTGTGAGGCCGGACCATCACTTTGGTCTGAAGGCTGCACAGAGCACAGGGAAGAGGCCCTGGACTGAGACATCTGCCTTTATCTTGTGCAGAAAGGTTTCACATCTGAGTGACTCGAATACTGCTCATCAGAACAAGGAGCCATAGGCAGGGAGACATCCTTGGGAGTTTATTTACAATAGTGAACGTTATGTACAAGTGATCAACACCTGTGCCCAGACTGTGTACTTGAAAGAGTTACATCTTCTTAACCTTCCTAACCCTGCCGCTGTGTCTTGGTGCACCCTGGACACCCACAACAGAGTTGGAGGCAGCCTGCTGATTGCTGCGTCCTGTCTGTGATGCCTTTGGGGGGCCGAAACCTGGAGGGCCCTGGCCTGCTTTTGGGGTCCTGCTGTGTGGCAGTGGCACCCTCCTCGAGCTGTGGAGCTGGAGCTGCTGGGGTAACAGAAATAGGGGATTCGGATGGGCTGACACTCCTAGAGTCACCGGATTGGATGGCCTTGTGGTGTGCACAGGCTGATCCTCCTCTCTGAGTGCCTAAAGGCCCCTGGCTGAGAAGGGGTAGCTGGAGTAAGATTGAGCTGCCCCGCACCCCTCTTGTATACACATTGTTGGAGGCCAATTATGGTGTCAGTGATGGAGTTCGGCCTGTGCAGCAGTTCAGGAGCGATGTCCTGGACAAAGATCTCCATGGCGACTGCCATCCTACCAGTGTTGACCTTGGTGCGGCGGCATGCCAGCGCTATCACCTTAGCCTGAAGGTGGACGGACTCCTCCATCGTGCCCTGCAATCTGAGGAGTGCAGTGGACATCCCTACCTGATGTATCCGAGCTTGCCTTTGCAGCTCCAGCAACTGAGCCATGACCAAGTCCAGAGGCTCGTCATCTGACTCAGTCAGTAAATTTCTGGCCTCCAGCAATCCTCCGAGTACCAGGGACCTGGGAAGTCCCTGCCTCCGCCTGCTGTGGATCAGAATGTGCAATGCACTCAACAGATTGTGATCCCGAGGCTACTCTGAAGCTAGGTCCCACCAAGGTGTGTGTCTGTGTGTTGGTGGAGGGTGTGGGTGAGCACTGTGACAGGTCTTCAATGAGGGTGCCTTCAGATTACTCTTTGGAGGTTTCTTCAGGGCTTGAGCTGAGGACCTGGGTTGTGGATTCCATCGGCTGTTTCTCAGATGTGCCTGCAAATACAAGGAGAGATGATTAGTGCATGGCAGTGGCCTGTGAAATGGGACACATTGCTCACAGCATGGTTATCTGATGGATTTTGCATTGCTGGATCCTCACTTGGTAGAGCATCGCCAACCTCACTGATAGCACAGGAATGGTCCAGATCCTCACCAGTCAGCCCGATGGCCCTGTTTTCAAAGTCCGTGAGGACCTTGATATCAGGCATTCCTCCACCAGTCTGCAAACTCTCTCTCTTGTGTGCCAGCTTGTCCTGCATGAATACAGATGGAGAAAGTGTAAGCAGGATGCCAGCCAGGCCAGATGATCAGTATGCCTGGCACGTGTAGATGGTGAGTGGTCCCATGGATGGGATGAGGACAATGAAGCTGTGTGTGAGAGAGTGAATGGTCATGTCCCTTGAACTGGCAATGAGTGAAGCCCCCTGTGGATGTGTGATGGGTTTGTGAGTGTGCGAATTGAGAGTGAGGAAAAGAGTGAATTATCCTGCCAGAACAGAGAAGATCATTCATCTTTCTGCACTGAGTGGCTGCCCTCTTTTGAAGGTCTGAAACAAAAAAAAATGAAATCCAGTTCTGAAGAAGTCATACGGACTCGAAACGTTAATTCTGTCTTTCTCTCCACACTTGCTGTCAGACTGCTGAGTTTTTCCAGCAATTTTTGTTTTTGTTTCTCCTTTGGAGGCTGTTGGGGCTGACCACTGTTGCCACTGCCTCTCAAACCAGATTGGTGATAGTGCTGCCCCCCCTGAAGCCAGAGCGGGAGTAGAGGATATTATGGCGGGCGTCCATGGTGTCCAGAAGGTGCTTGAGGGACATGTCACTAAATCGAGTTGCTGCAGTCATTTTGCTTTTTGGGGCCATCCTGTGTTCCATGCTGCAGTCGTGGGCTGGAAGCACTGAGTGATGTGCGTGCGACGACACTTTAAATATGGGCGAAGTGATGCCACGGTGGGTGAATGAAAGCCTGCCTGCCATCGAAATGGTGTGTTTACCAGGAATGAATGAATAACGTGGTGGGTTTGGGACAATGCGGCTTGAGAAGCCTCCATTGCGGCCGGCAGGTAAAACATCCCGCCTCCTACCGCACTTAGTGCAAACAAAT
The DNA here is from genome assembly GCF_017639515.1 of Carcharodon carcharias. Taxonomy (NCBI): domain Eukaryota; kingdom Metazoa; phylum Chordata; class Chondrichthyes; order Lamniformes; family Lamnidae; genus Carcharodon; species Carcharodon carcharias. Next base: position 115,389,459 of record NC_054469.1, on the reverse strand, counting down.
GAAGGCTCAATGCATATGCAGTTGCTGTGCGCTGTTTTAGACATCAGCCTCACTGGAAGTAACAATCAATTGCTGCATTGGCACAGTAAATATGAATTAAACCTGCTGCAGTAAGCTAGTAGGACTGTTACTTTATAGTATAAGGACCCTGTTAATGATGAGATTTAAGTTCCTGCAATATTTTGCAACCTCTCTGGCTCAAAAATGGATTGTTCAAACTGTGAAGTCTTCAGTCTTGCAGCTAGTAAATTGCTCTTGGTAATGTTTTGAAATTTAAAATTTTTTTTCTTAATTTTCACATTCTGCTTTTCTCCCCTTCTATTAACCCAATCTTTCTATCCTTCTATTTCTCTATTTGTACTTAACTTGAGTCAAATTCAGTTCATTTCTTTTCTGTCATTTCCCAATTTTTCTTTCTTGAACCATAATTGTTATTGTTTAAGGAGATACCTTGTAGGCCCTGGTTCTTCCTCAGATCCCTGATAGCCTATTGACCTTGCCATGCTGTTATTCTGCTTGCACTTTCAGTAACTTGTGGTACAAATATTTTTCACATTGAAGGATGAAGAAAAAAGTCTAACTAATGAGGTATGCTATGAGATGCCCTGATCTGGTAAATTCTGAGCCAATTCATTTGAAGCAAATTGAGTAAGGCTGCTGTAAGAAACTCGAACAAAGAATTTCTTAGAAAGCATTGGTATACCAATATCCCATGACGTCACTTCCAAACATATGTCTTAAATATAATGTTAATCCAAAGTTGTAATTATAGTGTTATTATTGTTAAATATTTAATGTGTACGTAATTAATAATTGAACCTTCGAACAAAAGAGACAGATCTGTACTGAGTAACCCATCAGTTTAAAGAATATTCATTTAATATGTTGCACCAAAGGGCTTAAAGTCTATTCTGTATGTTCATATTTAAATCTCTCTGAAGCCTCATAGATTCCACATCTGATATGTTTCCTGTGTGACAAATTACCATGTTTTGTCATTAATCTAACATTGCACTGTATATTGGCAGATTTTTTTAACACTAACTGTGAAGCCTTGATATGAATTTATGCTAATAACACTGATTTGAACATCCATCAATGGCTGAAGTAAATATACTGAATGTGCAAGAACAGAATTTGATGGAATTATTAAGACTAATGTTATGGAAATTGGCACATTATTTTGTGATGGAAAATGTTATTTGTGAGCTTGCTCTGTTGGAATAGTGTATTGATTATTATTTACAGGTTTGTTTACATTCTAGAACATTTGGTGAATATTCAGTGTTACTAAATACTGTTTTCCTGTTCAGTATGTAGGTCCAGAGATTATATGAGAAACCATTTATACACTAGCTGCTTTCCTATACACTCAGTCACTTCGTGTGAGAATTATAGATGTTTATATCAAAATAAGATGGGAAGTTTTTCTGCAAAAAGCAAACATTTTCAGATACAGTGGACCAGGCTTTTTTGAAAGTGGTAGAATGATATCAAAGCTTTTTTATGTTTTTGTTCATGCGATGTGACCGTCGCTGTCAAAGCCAGCATTTGTTACTCAACCCTGATTGTTCTTGAGATGGTTGGTGTTGGTGAGCCACCTTCTTGGACCACTTCAGTTCATCTGGTGTAGGTACACCCACAGTGCTGTTAGGAAAGGAATTCTAGGCTTTTGACCCTGCAACAGTGAAGGAATGGCAATATAGTTCCAAGGATGGTGTGTGGCTTGGAGGGGAACTTGCAGGTAGTGGTGTTTTCATGCATTGTGAAAGAATGCAGCTAAAAATATGAAGTTATAAGAGAATCCAGCTATAAATGCAGATTATTAAGACTAGAAATAGTGATTCTCCTATGAAGTAGGGATTAAAAATTAAAAGCAGAGTTCAAACTAAAAGCAGATCTCATCTGCTGGAGAAAAGAAAAAGGTTAAAAGTTTGTCAACATGCCTGCATGCAATTCTACAACAATATCCTGTGACATATTCTTTAACACATGGAGTTTTGAAAAAACAGGAACTTGCCTTTACATTACCTAAGCAAGGCATTGAAAAATTGTAAGACACTACAACCTAACAATGGATAACTTTAAGATTGGCCCTAAATAACTTGTTAACTGATTCATGGAAACTGGGTGTTGCAACAAGGTGATCTCAATCTGCACCAATCGGTATCCTGTTTGTTTGAGGAATATTGACAAGAACAAATGATGTTGACCAGCATGAGTGCTTAACAGGCTTCCTGCTGGTTTAGCCCTTTTAGGGTATATAAATATTGGAAGTAGACAGTAGGATTTTTAGATTCATTGGATTTAGTCTAACATTTCCCAGATAATGGTAGCTGCTGCAGTGTAGTGATGATAGTTCTCCCCTTAATTGGATCATCAGTATCCTTGCTAGACTTGGTAACTTTCTATTTGGGTATTTAAAGTAAATACTACTTTAAATATTGTAGATATCTTAAATATCGCTCTGTAACATTTAGACTTAAGTCCTGGATTCTCTACTAGAAACAAGATTGCACTTGCCTTTCCTAGAACTGTCAATGTTGTGATTGAATTACCACCAAAAGTATATTGCAAATTTGATTCTTTAATAAACTTTTATATAATTTAGAAACTATAGTTTCTCTCATTGTCTTTTGTATCCAAACTCGTGACCCCATCTCCATTCACTCTTCAGTGGAGAGCTACATTGTTGAAGAGAGATGCCTGGACCCTTTTTATATCTGGGTTGTTATAATCTATCTAAGATTGTTAAAAAGGCTATCTGGAAGACGGTAATTTTCTCTGGTAGTTCCTTTATTCGGGAAGAGTTGGATCAGGTCTTCAGATCCCTTTAGTGTCTGTGAGGCCTATCTTAACCTTAAGTGAGAGTGATCATCTAAGGAGTACACTTGATCCGAATGGTCCCAAAAGGGGGATTGGATTATAATCCACTTTGCTTTGACCTTCTACATAGAGGTAGTGGGGTTGGAAAGTTATGTTAAAAGATCCTAGGCGAGCTGCTGAACTGTATCTTGTGTATGATACACACTGCTGTCACTGTGCACCAGTTGTAAAGGTGCAGATGTTTAAGGTGGTTGATAGGGTGCCAATCAATTGGGGTGCATTGTGGTGGATAATGTAGGGCTTCTTGAGTGTTGTTGGAACCTCAGTCAGCCAGGCAAGTGGCGAGTATTCCATCACACCTCTGACATGTGCCTTATAGATAGTGGACATGCTTTGGGTGTCAGCAGGTGAGTTACTCGCTGCTGAATTCCCAGCCTCTGACCTACACTTATCGCCACAGTATTTATATGGCTGGCCCAGTTCAGTTTTTGGTCAATGGTAACCCCTCAGGACGTTGATGGTGGGGGATTTGGGAATGGTAATGCTATTGAACATCAAGGGGAGATGATTAGAATCTCTCTTGTTGGGGATAGTCATAACCTGGCATTTGTAGATACAAATGCTAATAGCCACTTATCAACCTAAGCTTTAATGCTCTCCAGCTTCAGTATTTGAGAAGTTGTGAATGGTACTGAACACTGTATGCTCATCAGCCAATATTCCTACTCCTGATCTTATGATGGAGGGAACATCATTGATAAAGGAGCAGAAGATGGTTGCGCCTAGAAAACTATCTTGAGGAACTCCTGTTGAGAGGATTGACCTCTAACAATGACTACCATCTTCCTTTGTGCTTGGTATGACTCCAACCAGTGGAGAATTTACCTATGATTCCTATTGACTTCAATTTTACTAGGGCTGCTTAATGCCACACTCTGTCAAATGCTGACTTGATGTCAAGGACAGTCATTCTCACCTCATCTCTGGAATTCAGCCCTCTTGTCCATGATTGGACCAAGGCTGTAAATGAGTGCAGGAGTCGAGTGCTCCTGTCAGACACCAAACTGAGCATCGGTGAGTAGGTTATTGCTCAGTAAGTGCTGCTTGATATCACTGTCAGTGACAACTTCCATCACTTTGCTGATGATTGAGAATAGATTTGTGGGGCAGTAATTGACTGGATTGGATTTGTCCTTTTTGTGGACATGACATACGTCGGCAATGTTCCTCATTGTAAGGCAATATTTTAGCTCTGCTGGAACAGATTGGCTTAGGGCATGATTGGTTCAGGAATGCAAGTCTTTAGTACTACAGCTGGAAGGTTGTCAAGGCCCATTGCCTTTGTTGTATGCCATGCCTTCAGCTGTTTCTTGATAAAATGTGGAGTGAATCAAATTGTCTGAAGGCTGGCATTTTTGAAGGTGGGGACCTCATTTGGAGGAGGCTGAGTTGGATCATCCACTTGGTACTTTTGGCTGGAGATGCTTGCAAATATTTCACCCTTGTCTTTTGCATTGATCCACCAAGGCTCACCCATCATTGAGAATGGAGATGTTTGTTGAGCCTCCTCCCCGCTGAGTTATTTAATTGTCCACCAAAATTCACAACTTGATGTGGCAGGATTTCAAATCTTTGATTTCAACCATTGATTAGGGGATCACTTTGCTCTTCTATTGCATGCTGCTTCTGCTGTTTTGTATGTATGTATGTAGCCCTGTGTTGGATTTTCTGTAGGTTGGCACCTCGTTTTTAGGTATGTCTGGTGCTGCTCCTGGCACGCTCTCCTGCACTCTCCATTGAACCAGGGTTGATACCCTGTTTCTGAAGGAAGGTCCTTGATCTGAAACAACAACCCTGTCTCTCTCTCCCCAGATGTTGTCAGATCTGCTGAGTATTTCCAGCATCTTTTGTTCTTAAGTCAGAGTTCCAGCATCCAGACCATCTTGATTTTGTTGATCTCCTGGCTTGATAGAAGTGGCAGAGCAGGGGATATGCTGGACCATGAGGTTTCACATTGTGGTTGAATCCAATTCCACTGCTGCTGATGGCCCACAGTGCCTCACGGATGCTTAGTTTTGAACTGCTGGATCTGTCCTGAATCTATCCGATTCACTATGGTGATAGTGCCTTGCAACACAATGGAGGGTGTCGTCAGTGTGAAGATGGGACCTCATTTCCACAAGGAATAGTGATGGTCACTTCTGCCAATATTGTCATGGACAGATGCATCTGCGACAGGTAGGTTGGTGACGGCAAGGTCAAGTAGGTGATTCCCTCTTGTTGGGGTCTCATCACCTGCCACAGGTCTAGTCTGGCAGATATACCTTCAGGATTGGGCCAGCTTGGTCAGTAATGGTGCAACTGAGCCACTCTTAGTGATGGACATGGAAGTCCTCCATCTGCTCCAGTCCTCTGTGCCCTTGCTATCTTCCAAGTGCTCAACATAGAGGAGTACTGATTCATCAGCTGGTGGAGGTAGTAATCAGCAGGAGGTTTCTGTGCCAATCTTTGACCTGATGCCATGAGACTTCATGGGGTCTGGGATCAATGCTGAGAACTCCCAGGACCACTGTTGACTGCGTACCACTTTGCCCCCACCTCTGGTGAGTCTGTCCTGCTGGTGTTAAAGGACGTAACCAGGGATGGCGATGGTAGAATCAGAGACATCGGTGTCAGGTGTGGTTCAGTGAGTATGACTATGTCATGCTGTTGCTTGACTAGTCTGTGGGATAGCCTCTCACTTTTTGGCAGAGGTCCCCAGATGTCAGTGAGGAGTACTTTGCAGGGTTGACTGGGCAGAGTATAACTTTGTTGTGTATAGTTCATGGGTTGATGCTGTGTAGCCCATCCAGTTTTATTCTTTTTTGACTTTTGTTACGACCCTTGGCCAGACCTCGGCACATTGCTGGGGGATCCAATTAGGGACCAATAACATTTTGTTTAAAGTAGATAAAATTTGAGGTTCAAGATGCCTACTAAGTGAATAAAGCCACGAGATTCCACTGGTTTGGAACAAACAAAAATAAACTTTACTATGCAAGTTTAGAAAGATAAAACAATTTACAACATCTATCTTATACTCTAACATTCAGGGTAAGTATAAGATGCATGTAAATTAAAAGGCGAACTGTGGTTGGACATACCACACTACACAATAGATGACAGAGGTGAAACAGATTACATGAATTTCTCAACAACCCACCCAGACATTTGGTCACGTTGTGAACCAACCAATCTCACTGAAACTTCATCTTTCTCACGAGGGTTTTCAATCTTCACATCTGAAGATCTCGCATTGGAATTCTCTTCAACAATTACCCACCTCGCAGCTTTTCAATCTCGCTTTCGGAGATTCTATTCCCCTGTATTTCCAAGTCCGTTCAAGCTTCACCTTCCATGCACAATTTCAGATCTTCAACTGTGCTAAGCTGAACACCACTGCTCCAAAGGAGTACCTTTGCCCCGAAAGCCCACATCACGGAGTCACCAACCTTTGGCTGCCTTCTCAGATCTTCAGGGCTCCTCTCGTGCCCACTTTGCTTAAAATGTACTCACTGCTCACAGCTCTTACCTGAATTCTTACTCTGCTGCTTTCTTTAACTTCATTTAAGGGGACCTATTCCTGTCACCTGACTTTATCCCTTACCTGGGACTACCTTATTTGGGACCTTAAGCCTGTCTCCCTCCAGTGCCCTGCTCCCTGCAACACACTCTTACATTCCCTTCCAGGTCATCTGACCTGCCTCTTTGCACAGTTTTCTCTTTCTCTTCTCTGTGCAGGTGCACAGGGCTAGTTCTCAGCCTGAAGAGCGCAAAACTACCAAACTGCGCATGTGCAGCCATTTCCTGGCCAGTGCGTGCATAAGAGGCCCGAGGATTTTCAGGAATAGTTCCCGACCTATGAACTAAAGAAGGTAAATGTTTTGAGTTTTTAAATATTTTTCTTTGCAGCTTGATATATATTGAGTGGACTGCTAGGCCACTTCAGAGGACAGTTAAGAGTCGACCACATTGATGTTTGTCTGGATTGAAATTTAGGCCAGAATGGGTAATTGTGATAATCCAGTAGTTTAATCGTGATCATAACTGAGACTCGCTTTGTATTCCAGATTTATTAATTAATTGAATTCAAATTTTTTCCACTGCTGTGGTGGGATTTTGAACTCGTGTCTCTGAAGCATTAGTCCAAGTTTCTGGATTACTAATTGAGTAACATTGCCACTACACTACCGGAATACTGAGTGCATGTTGTTTATAGTTAATTGTGAATGCAAAAGTTGCCACTGATAAATGCCATAACACACAATATGTGTAGGTCCATCAATATTTTGGACAAATGATGGATCAATAGGGCTGCTATTTACATGGTGAAGTATCTTTATTATCAGACACAGTTTATTCAACAACTTATGATGTTAAGCAGAGCCTGTAACATAAATACATAAAACAGGAAACATGTCAAGTTTCTGCGACAGGAAACATCCAAGTCCATGAGCATTTGAAAGGGGAAAAATAAATAATGTTTCAACCCCAAACAGTTCTCTATTTGTTGCTGTTTTAAATGCTATGTATTTCTAGTGTTTTCTGTTTTTATTTTGGGTTTTCAGAAATTACAGCTTTGTTGTACTGTATTATCTTTAATGTTGCACAGATTGTGGATGCAAGTACAAGCAAGGAAAAGTATGAAACAAAAAATGCTGGAAAAACTCAGCACGTCTGACAACATCTGTGGAGAGAACGACAGAGTTAATGTTTCGAGTCCGTATGACTCTTCTTCAGAGCTCTGAAGAGTCATACAGACTCAAAATGTTAACTCTGTTGTTCTCTCCACAGATGCTGTCAGACCTGCTGACTTTTTCCAGGATTTTTTGATTTTGTTTCAGATTTACGGCATCTGAAATATTTTGCCTTTATCCAAGGAAAAGCATGGTTAAGTCATTCCACCAGCCCAGCAAAGAGAGAAAATGAAAGGGAAGAGGATGCATACCCATCTTGCAGTGTGACATAGCCCCCAAAAGTGAAGCCTGTGCTTTTCTATGATCCAAGATTCGAATTTAAATGATTATTCATAATTTGTGAGTTTATCCATATGTGTGGTGTCTCACTTCACTGCTGGATATAACTGGCACACACATTAAGAAATCTAGCTTAATAAAAATTAGATGTGTAACCATCTGTCCATGGCAATTTTCCTCTCATTTACTTTAAAAATTCCCTCTTCATTTATCTTCGGGCCATTTAGAGTTTTACTAGATTTTAGATGGCTTCTTCCTTTTGACTGATGTTAATCCTCTGACAGGAAAACAAGCATTTAAAACTAGGAGCATCATCATTACTTTATGAAACCAGGACCAAGTAAAGGTTATTTTATACATTCACTACATTTGCTACATTTTACCTAATAAATAACATTGCTACAGAATCAGCTTTCTCTACTGGTTACGTATGTAATTACACTGTACAATCTTGAAAAATATATCCCTCCTTCAAAAGCTGAATGCTTGCACATGACAAAATGTAATTGCAAAAAGCTGAATTATACTTGGTAAATAATTTTGATGTGTATTACACACAGATCTCCCATGGCTTTCCTTATGTTGAGTTGGTGGTTTACCCTAATGTCAGGCTGGAGTGTGGGACTGGAGATGGACTTAATATTTGGTAAAGTAGGAAAAATGCAAATTGGATTAATTTATTTCTAAGTTATATATTCTTGCAATCATGATAAACACATATCCTGAAACTGACTGGGCAGAAGCTGTTCAGTATTCTAGGGAGTTGCTGCAGAGTCATGCGGAGATTTATTTATTTATGCATGCATGCATGCATGCATCCATCATGCATGCATGCTATGTTTGTGGGGCAAATTAATTCACCTGCCTGTAGTGACAAAGGAAAATACTATTTTCTGTAAACGAATCAAAAAATAGTTCACTGTCTGAGCAGAATTCTTTCAAATCTTTTCAACAAGATATCTTCCACCAGCTGTGAGCAGTCATATTATTGAGTTTTGTGTTGACAGTATATGCAAAACATACAGGCACATAGATATGCAGCAATCATCTATTCCTTAGTAGGTTCCAGTGAGTTAGAATAGTTTACGATTTGTTAGATCTGCAGTGGTTGGCTTCTAATTTTCTCCTAGCATTACATTATTTCTATTATCCTTAGATTTGCATCAGCTAAACTTGGCTCTTGCCATGACACTGCTTTGTGATACTGTAGCCATCACTATTTTACAGCTGCGGCTGACCCTGTAGTATTTCACAATATACTTTTGTCCTGTGCATGAGCAGCATAATTTTACTTGATCTGTTTTTCAACAATACTTTTCACCTTTCTTTTGAACATGCCTTACTGCATCAGCATATTTACTTTTTATCTTCTTTTATCCTCTGGATCTGATCATCCTGCAATGAGTTGATGATGTGTGGTAAAGTGATGTACAATTTCTGATTGCTTTAATCATTAACTGTTTTACCACTGGTCCTGATATGTTTAGTGGTTTTGATAATTTGTCAAAAGCTTCACAATTCTTGTTTCTGATATTTTCTTTCTGTTTGAGCTACCCAACTGTATTTTGAACAATTTTTTTTATTCTTTGGGAATTGGGTGTCACTGGCAAGGTCTGCATTTGTTGTCTATCCCTAATTGCTCTTGAGCTGAGTGACTTCCTGGGTCATTTCAGAGGGCAGTTAAAAGTCATCCACATTGCTGTGGGTCTGGAGTCATATTTGGGCCAGACCAGACAGTGGAAGATTTACTTCTCTAAAGGACATTAGTGAACCAGATGGGTTTTCACAACAATGGATGATATGGTCACCATTACTGAGATTAGCTTGCAGATTTTATTAATTGAATTTAAATTCCACCAGCTACCCCCAGAGGATTAGCAATGAACCCCTGGATTACTAGTCTGGTGACATTACCACTGTCCCACATTTCCCCATTTCTTTTCTCCATTTGGCTTTGGGCAGTATGGTGTGTCCTTTGACACAATCTAAATTGTAATCTAAAAGCTATTGGAATTCTGCACTGTCAAATTGTGAATCATTAGCAATGTATGCAATTTTTGGTGCTTCATGAATTGTAATTTTTTTAGCATATTGTGGCTTAAGCAGTTACACATTTCAGAATTTCAATACCTAGAAACCCTGTTCAATCATCTGCAGATCTTGGTATCAGTTTCCACCATGGTGCATCTGGAAGCCTGGGCGTTCCAAGTGGAATTACATTGCTTTTTGAATTACATTACCTTATTTACATTGCCTGTCAATCAGTGCAGAACTCAACAGCTTCCTTAGATTTGTCAGTTCTGGGGAAGCAAGCTTTATCATGGAGTCATGATTGATTTCCTGATGCCTTGGTGACCACTGTGTACAAGACTTACAATTTGTTTTTATAGCATTTCAGGTATAATACTATTTTTGTTTTTTTAAGAACAGCTCCATCATTATTCCATGATATTCTGATTCTATCTATAGTATTTTATGTGCTTCTTTTATCTCATACTATTTGCATGTTCAGTGAGGTTGTTTCATAGATTACATTGTAGTGTCATTGCTTCTTAGCTGAAGTCATAACTTTAAGATAAAAAGTTTTGTTTTGACGGAGAAGGATGAAGCTACATGTACCCAACTTGAGTTGTCTGCTTAAGTGCCCTACTGAATGAGGAGCAAAAGGCAGTTGTTAAGCATTGTATTAATTGTTAATGAATATAGTAGTTAATGAACAAGGCTTTTGTTGCACCTCTGCAAACTTCTTGTAATAAAAACAGAAAATGTTGGAAATGCTCAGCTGGTTAGGCAGCATCTGTGGAGAAAGAAACAGACATTTCAGGTCATTGATCTATCCTCAGAACTAGAAAAAGTTCAAAGATGTAACACGTTTTAGGCAAGTACAGGGGCAGGGAGTCAAGAAAGAATAAAAGCGGAGCTCTGTGATAGGGTGGAAGCTAAGAAAGATCAATTGCCAAAAGGGATGATGGTAATGGAACAAGTAAAGAAGCGAAAGATGGGTCTAGAGGAGGTGTAACTGGGGAATAAGCAGAATAATCATCAACAACTGCCATCCAAACAAAAAATGGGGGCAGAGGTTATAATCTGAAATTGTTTAACTCAATGTTGATTCTGGAAGGCTGGAAAGTACCTAACTGAAAGATGAGGTGCTGTTCCATGAGTTTAAGCTTCACTGGAACAGTGTGCCTTAAAATAGCTGCCAGCTCATATAACATTCCTTTTATAACATAACATTCTTTGCATTAACATAATATAGTTAAATAAATACAATGATAGCATATAAAAATTCAGAAGTTGTTTAAAAATTTATTTGGCTATTTGATTATATTTAAGGCCAACAGGGAATCTGATTTACCACTCTTCGTCGCATGGATGAAGTCTATTTTAGTAATTTAAGTGAAGAGATGAAAGTGAAGCTTAGAAATGAAGCACATCTGGTGGCTTCCTTCATAAAATGATTTAAAAAAAAATCTCCTGAATTATCTCCAAGGACTTTTTAAAAAAAATACATGCTCTGAAGAGACCTAAACTGGCTTTTATTGTGCATTTTGCCAAAACTGTATTCTTTCAGGGGGATATGAGATGGTGCTCACCAGAAAATGATTGCCATTTTCTATACACTGGAATCCTGCCAGAAATTTTGTGGGAAAATTCCTTGCATGAGGCCATCCCTCATTGCACAGGTGTTCTTTGTTGATTATATTGCATGTCCTTTTGCTCTGTCAATTACGCTCATAATTAATTCCCATATTTAAGAAGCGGGCTAGAACATGCCCACAGAACCATTGACCAATCAGCTTAAAGATGGTGGCAGGAAAAATAATAGCATCCTTGCTAAAGGAAAGAATAGATGAGCAGCAAGAATGAAAAATATAATAATGAATAATCAGCATAGCTTTCAAAAAGAGAAATGTTGCTTGACCAAACTTACTGAATTATTTGAGGAGGTGATAGAATAGACAATGGTGATGTAGTAGATGTAATTTATCTAGATTTTTAAAAGACCTTTCATAAGGTGCCTTGTAATAGATTAATGAATAAGGTCAGACAATGTGGAGGCAGGGTCAAGTGGCAGAATGGCTTGCTAATTGGATTCAAGACAGAAGCAGTGAGTGAGAGTAACGGATAGTTATTCAGAGTGGCAGAAGGTGGGAAGTGGTGTTCCACAAGGATCAGTGTTGGCACCACTGTTGCTCACAAGTTACATTAACAATTTGGACTTTGGAATGAAAAACACAATTTCTAAATTTGCAGATGACACCACATTGATAGTCATACTGAGCATAACTGCAACAAATTATAGGAGGACTTTAATAAAATTAATAATAAAATAGGCAAATAACCAGCAAATGGAGTTCAACATACACAAATATGAGAGAGTACATTTTGCTAGGAAGAATAGGGAGGTAAATTATTGCTTGGAAGGTGCAAGTCTAGGTGAGGTAGAGGAACAAATACACCAATCACTAAAAAATGCTCCATAGGTTAGCAAGACCATTAAAAGAAAGCAAACCAAGCAAAAGGCTTTATTTCTGGAGGAATAGAGTTGAAAAGTAGGGAAGTTAATGTTAAACCTATATCAAACCTTGATTAGACCACACTTAACAGCTTACTCAGTATTGTGTCCAGTTCTGGTTGGCATATTATTGAAAAGATATCAAGGCACTGGAGAGGGTGCAGAAAAGAATTACAAGGATGATACTAGAAATGCATAGGTATACGTATCAGGAATGGATTTATAGGCTGGATCTTGTTTCTCTTGGAAAAAAAAAGGCTGAGTGGGGGCTTACTACAGGTCTTTAAAATTATGAAAAGTTCTGATAGAGTGGATATAGAGAGAATGTTTCCTATTGTCCTTATAGCATAACTAGAGACCATCAATATCAGATAGTCACCAAGAAATCTAATTAGGAATTCAGAAGAAATTTCTTTACCTAAAGAATGGTGAGGATGTGGAACTTACTACAGGGAGTGTTTGAAGTGATTTGTCTAGATGCATGTAAGGGGAAGTTGGACAAGCATATGATGGAGAAGGGAAAGAGAGTTATGATGTTAGATTTAGATGAGGAAAGATGAGAGGAGGTTCAAGTGGAGCATAAATGCTGGCATTGATCTGCTGGGCCGAATAGTCTGTATGTCATTTGCTGTATATCCTTTGTAACCTTCATTTCCATTCCTATGGTTTGATTAAACAGCAACCTATATTTCTATAGCACTCCTTGTATACTGGCTGATTGTTTAGTGTTTCACAGGTAGTAGACAAATAAAACATCAAGCAAGAGGGAGCAAAGAAATAGAGTTTGAGGGAAGGAAATACCAGAGGACTCAGTAAATTATCTTAAGGAATGGGTGTCAATAGTGGAAAAATGATGACGTGTAAGTATGTATTTCAACACAGGAAGGTGGGTAAAGCGATGCTTAGATAGAGGGGAATAAAAACAAAAAATGCTTGAAAATCTCAGCAGGTCTGGCAGCATCTGTGGACAGAGAACTAAAGAGAAGTAGAAATGTGATGGATTTTATACTGTTTAAGAGGGGGTGGAGCAGATGGAGCAAGATAGAAGATCAGGGATAGGTGTTAGCTAAGGAGAGATTGACAAAGATGTCATGAACACAAGACAAAGGGAGTGTTAACAGTAGTGGTAAAGACTAAAGATGCTGATAGTAGCATAAAGGTTAGAGCAGAATGTGTTAATAGCAGAATAAAGGTCAGCGCTCTGTAAAAGCACACCATAGAAACCAGTGGCAGATGGTCTTGTGGGGTTGGGAGAGGTGGGGTGGGGGGTGGGTGGGGGGGTGGGGGGTGGATAGGTGGTGGGGTTGAGGACAAATAATTTTAAAAATTAAAATTAAAAAAAAATTTAAAATTGCATTAAAAAAGGAGTAAGAATGGAGGAGAGAGTTCATGATTTAAATTTGTTGAACTCAATGTTAAGTACGGAAGGCTGTAAAGTGCCTTAATAGAAGATGAGGTGCTGTTTCTTCAGTTTGTAGTGGGCTTCACTGGAACATTGCAGCAGGCCAAGAATGGACATGTGGGCATGAAAACAAGATGGTGTGTTGAAATGACAAGTGCCAGGAAGGTCTGGGTCATGTTTGTGGGCTGAATGGAGGTGTTCCACAAAGCGGTCACCCAGGGGAATGCTATTGTTAGGTTGGGTCAAGTTCAAGGAGGGTATAACGGAAGTGAAGAGGTCCTTAAAGTTAATGTGCTGAGATACAGAAAACTATTAAAGCTTGGTAGGAACTGAGATTATAGAGTGCAATCCATTGTGCAGATGGGTCACCTGTCCATTTATCATGATCAAATTTCTCTCTTGGGACCTAAAACAGGCATTATGGCCCTGATTTACATATTTAAGAGACTGAAAGCCTATTTTAGACAGCTGCCAAGGATGTCTGAAAAATGGTGTGACTCACTTTTAGGTTGGGTGCTTTTCAGGAGTAGGATTTCAGTCCCTGAAATGGGATCTGGCTGTGATTCTTTTGCATGGCTCTTCTGATGAGCACGATGAGGTCCAATTTCTCTCTCTTTGGTTTCGGCTCATTAGGCAAAATTTTAATGCAATAAATAAACACACATAGAGTTCTGATGAAGGGTGTACACCTGAAGCAATAGCCTGGACTTTGTGGTCAGTGGAGAATGAACAACATAAAATGTTCATTGCACTTACATTTACCAGTACAATTTCTGTGGGGTTTTGTAGCAGAAGTTGTAATGATTAGAACCAAAGGTAACAATTCAGGAGCAAAATGTTAAGCCATTGCAGGTCATTCCCTAGCTACAACTGGATAGATAAGGACCAGGCACTCCCACCCAGCTGGACGACGGTGGAGAGTCATTGGAAGGTGTGGTCAATTGTGCCAAAGGTTGAAGACTGGTTGAGAAGAACCAGGAGGAATAGCTAACTTTGTCACAGTTACATAACATGTCATTTGTGACTTCAATAATATTATAGGCATTTCAGTACTGATGCAAAGTTGAAAATCAGTTTGGATTCAAAGAGTTCTGGGACACTGATTTGGGAGATGACAGCACATTCAAGGATTTTAAAGAGGAAACAGGGCGTGAAGATGCGGTAGTAGTTTGCAAGGATGGAGAGGCCAAGGGTTGGTTTTTTGAGTTGGATGATAGCAGATTTGAAGGAAAGAAGGACAGTACCTGAGGAGAGAGAACTATTAATGACATCAGCGAACCAGGGAGTTAGGGAAGGAATCAAAGCAAAATACTACGGATGCTGGAAATCTGAAATAAAAACAAAGTGTTTGAAAAACTCAGCAGGTTTGGCAGCATTTGTGGAGAGAGAAACAAAGTTAACATTTTGAGTCAAATGACTTCTTCAGAACAGGAAACGAAGGTGGGTGGTTGGCAGCTTAGTGAGAATAGGGTTGAGGGAGCAAGAGGTAGGTCTGTTGGGAGTCAAGGGCAATGGGTGGCAGACCATGTAGAGTTGAGACCACAACCAGATCAGCCATGATCTTTTCGGATGGCACAGCAGACCCAAAGGCCGATTGGCCTACTCCTGCTCCTAACTCCTATGTTCCTAAGATGGGAGGATATGAGGAGAGACAGCAGAAAAACAAGAGAAAGAGGTGAGTTCCGAGCTAGGGTAGCGGGGGATTCTCAGAGGAAGTTTGGCCCAGTGAGCTTGGGAAAACGAAGAAAGCAGCACAGGCAGCTGATTGGATGCTCTAGATCTAAGTGTCAAAAAATCCATGATCTAGTTGCCCATCTTGGAGGTGAGTGTGGAGGAGGGAGGAGACAGGAGTAGTTGTTAAGGATGATCATACAGGCCTTTTATGGCATGTAATTCTATTCATTCCAAGTTTTCAACTTCAGACCTATTCTTCCTTTGAGATCTTCTATTATACTGCTACTAATATCTTCCTTAACCTTTGAGTTTCATAATTAGTTTTGAAAGGGAGTAGCAAGAATTATAAACCAAGTTATTACATTTAAGATTAAGTTACTTACAAGATGAGAAATACATTTACCACAATAAACTGAACTAAATTGTTAATTGTTGAACCTAAAGATCAGCAATGGGGAATATTCAAAGAAATATTTAGTGCAACACAGAACTAGTACATTATTCTTAAAAGGCTAAAGATCCACTATGCAGTTAAATAACTATGATCAGCAAAGGAGGTAAGAAACTGTATGAAGCTAAAAGGAATGGCTTACACAAATGCAGGGAGTAGCAAAGATCCATCAGATTTGGAGAGCCATAAAAGGCACCCAAGGGATACAAGTAGTGAGAGATGCAAAAAGGGAATACAATAGATAATTGCAAAGGATTTTTAAAAAATTGATCTTTCATGGGATGTGGGCTTCGCTGGCTAGGCCAGCATTTGTTGCCCATCCCACAGCTCACAGCCACCCTCACCTCATTACTTGAGTTCATCTATTTTGTCCATGTTTGGACCAAGGCTATAATGAGGTTAGGAGCTGATTGGCCCTGGCAGACACCAAACTGAGTGTCAGTGAGCAGGTGATTGCAGAGTTTGTGCTGCTTGCAAACCACTGCAGTGCTTTGCCAAGCATAATCGTGGACCAATCCAATGGAAATCCATATTGGAAATGCCCTCTTAGGGCATGGTACCTGAAGGAGGAGAAGTGCTGAAGAACCTGCTCACTGACACTCAGTTTGGTGTTTGCCAGGGCCACTCAGCTCCAAACCTCTTTACAGCCTTGGTCCAAACATGGACAAAAGAGCTGAACTCAAGTGGTGAGGTGAGGGTGGCTGTGAGCTGTGGGATGGGCAACAAACGCTGGCCTAGCCAACGAAGCCCACATCCCATGAAAGATCAATTTTAAAAAAATCCTTTGCAATTATCTATCATATTCCTTTTTTGCATCTCTCATTACTTGTATCCCTTGAGTGCTTTTTATGGCTCTCCAAATCTGATGGATTTTTGCTACTCCCTGCATTTGTGTAAGCCTTTCCAGTGTGATAGCACTGTCATTGTCACCTTTTGTCATAAAAGCAAAATAATGCGGATGCTGGAAATCTGAAATTCTCGCATTTTCTGTTTTTATTTCACCTTTTTTCACTTTGTTGATAATCAAGAGGAGACTAATGGGGCTGTAATTGGCCAGGTTGGATTTCTCCTGATTTTCTGATGTCCTGTGGACAGGACATACAAGGGCAATTTACCACATTGCCGGATAGATGCTAGTGTTGTTAGCTGTACTGGAACAGCTTGGCTGGTGATGCGGCTAGTTCTCAAGCACATGTCTTGAGTACTGTTGCCGGAATGTTGTCACTAGTATCCAGTGCCTTAAGCTGTTTCTTGATATCTTGCTAGGGGTCCTTGATGTCACACTCTGTCAAATGAGGCCTTGATGTTAAGAGTTGTCACTTTCACCTCACCTTTTGAGTTCACTTCTTTTGTCCATGTTTGACCTAAGGCTGCAATGAGGTGAGGAGCTGAGTGGCCTAGATGGAGCCCAAACTAAGCATCAGTGAGCAGGTTGTTTCTGAGCAAGCGCCACTTGATAGCACTGTCAATGACCCCTTTCATCACTTTGCCAATGATCGAGAGTGGACTGACGTGCCAGTAATTGAACCAGGTTGGATTTGTCCTGCTTTTTGTGGACAGCAAATTCCTGGGTGATTTTCCACATTGTGGGTAGATGCTAGTGTTGTAGCTGCACTGGAACAGCTTGGCTAAGGCTGCTTAGCTTGCTGTATGGCACGCAAGTAGTCCTGTGTTGTAGCTTCACCAGGGGTGAATACTGCCCCTGGTGAAGCTACAACACAGGACTACTTGCGTCATCCTGGCAGGATTTTATGGTTCGCTTAAGTCACTGCATTTCTGAACGGCTCACTGCATTTTACGGCCCCATCCCCATCGCAATAGGGACAACCCCAGGTTGACGCCTCATTTTAGGTATGGCTGGTACTACTCCTGGAATGACCTGCTGCAATTTTCATTGAATCAGTTTTGATCCCCCGGCTTGGTAGACCGATGGTAGAGTGGGGGTTATGCCAGGCCATGTGGGTTACAGATTGTAGTTGAATACAACTCTACTGCTGGCTCAGTGTCTCATGGATGCCCAGATTTAAGTTGCTAACTGTGTTCAAAATCTATCTCATTTAGCAGGGTGTCAGTGGTACACAATAAGATGGAGGATATCCTCAACGTGAAGACAGGATTTTGTCTCCACAAGGACTGTGTGGTGGTCAGTTCTACTAATACTGCCATGGACAGATGCAACTGCGAGAGGTAGTTGGTGAGGATGAAATCAAATAGGCTTTTCCCTCTTTGTTGGCTCCCTCACCACCTGCTGCAGACCCAGTCCAGCAGCTATGCCCTTTAGAATTTGGCCAGCTTGGTCAATAATGGTGCAACTGAGCCACTCCTGGTGACAGACATTGAAGTCTCCTTGCCATCCCCAGTGCTTCTTCAAAGTGGTGTTTAACGAATTTCTCTTGTATCCGTTTTTCACAGTGGAGGATGAGTACAAGATACCAACAATACAATGCGCCCTTAAAGCTAAGTCAAGAGGAGAAGCTCGATACATTTAATATAAATTAAGAAACTGTTAATGAAATGTATAATGAGATGAGATAGACAAACAAACCTCCAGGACCTTATGGTTTCCATCCTGAGGTACTAAAAGAAACAAATGGAAACATTTGTACTTTTTCAAAGCTCTGTAGATTCTGAAAATGTGCCTCTGGATTAGGAAATTGCAAATGCCACTCCATCATTTACAAAGGGAAGCGGAGGAGAAACTACCAACCTACAGACCTGTCAGTTCAATGTTGGATGAGGGGAAGCTACTGGAATTTGTCATAGAAAAAAATGAGTATTGAATAAGCATGAGCTGATCAGAGAGAGTCATCTTTAATATGTGAAAGGTAGGTCATGTTTGACTATCAAATTGACTTTTTTTTGAGAAAGTTATCAACCTAGTGTTATGATCCCTGCTGATGTTACCACTGGACAAGCCTGATCACAGAGTGAAACCCAGCTTGATAGATCCTAAATTTTAATTGTTTGTTTGGATACATGGAGAGTGGCTACTGAACAGAGTCATCATAGTCAGCTAATGAACTTTTAACAAAAGCAGAAAACATTAAACAAGAAAAGTTGAACTATATTACAGTACTCCTTCACCCACAACTGTATCTTTACAGATATATACAGATTTGTAAGGATAACACAAGATGCAAAAACTACCTTATACTCTGATGTTCACAGTAAGTAAACCGTCTATGTAAAACAACAGGTAACCTGTGGTCAGATACACCACACTCTGAAACCAAGTGACAGATGCCACCTCAACCAGATGCTAAGAATCTCTCATCAACTACTCCCCCCACCCCCGACGCTTGTCACACTGTGAGCCAATCAGTCTCACTGAACTCTGTCTTTCACGCGAGGGTTTCTGATCGCCACTTTCCAAGGACCCGCTTTGGAACCTTCTCCCAAACCGACGCTTTCTCTCAGATACCTTCTGCAAGGGTTCACCTCCAGGGTTTCGAACTCTCCAGTGTTCCTCTTCCCTGGGTCAACACATGCATTCAAGCTTTCTTACAAGCACTCTCTCTCACTGACTCAGCTGTCAACATTACACCACTGCTTCACATGCCTGGAGCAAAGAGTTACAGACCTTCAGGTGCCTCTTTGGACCTTCTGACTTTTCTCAAGCCTTTATATCACTTTTACTCTGCTTCCTGCAGCTTAGAGCTTTAAGCTTGAAGCTTAAAGCCTTTCTCTGCCCCTTACTCTTAACTTCACTTAACAGGACCTTTTCCAGGTTCCTATCCTTCCTTTGACTTCTTGGGGCTTTCTCCTGTTCCTCTCCCATGTATTCTTGGGGACTTTCATCTTTAGCTTGCTATCTGCCCTTTCTAGGTTGCTTCTGCCTGTCTTCAAAACCACCTGAACTCCAACAACTTCCAAATCAAACTGCTATTTCTAGTTTTTCTGTGATTGTCTGTAGAAGGGACCTGCCTCTCTGGACCCCTGTTGCTAGGCAACAGCCCAGTTTTTCTACTCTTCTGTTGCCTAACTTCTGTTACTGTTGTAAACTCATTAGAAATGCAATCACCTTTTAAAATGAAACTAAAACTCAACTAGACCTTTTAACACACAGATATAGAAACACAAAACAGACTTAAACATTAAAGCTAAAACTCATTTCTAACACCCACAAACATTAATATAACTTACTTAAACTAAATCTATTTCCTAACAATGGGCGGGCCTATGGATTTTGAGAAGGCAATTGATTCCGTTTGAGAGACTACTGGTAAAAATAAAAGTGTATGATATTGGAAGAACTAATGTGGGTTGTTAATTATTTTATTCGTTCTAGGGTTCCAGGTGTTGTTGGCAATGCTAGCATTTATTATTTATAACTAATTGTCCTTGAAAGGTAGTGGTGAGTCACCTTAACTGCTTTTGTCGATGTGGTGTAGATACACTTACGTTACTGTTAGGAAGGGAGTTCCACGATTTTGGCCTATTTGCAGTGAAGCAACAATGATATAGTTCCAAGTCAGGGTGGTGTGTGACTTAGAGAGGAACTTGCAAGTGGTGGAACTTGCAGTTGCTCCCATGCAACTGGTGCCCTTTTTCTCCTAGGTGGTAGAGGTCACAGGTTTGGAAGGTGCTGTTGAAGGGATCTTGGCACGTTTCTGTAGCGTATCTTGTGGATGGTATTCTGTTATGACCTATGCAGTTGGTACAGCGGAATTATTTAAAAATCCCAGAGGGAAACTTTAAATAACTGTCATAATCAATCATTTTAAGTGTTATGTTTGAGATGCGACTCTAAATTCAGGAATCAGACCACATGTTCTCGAGGTTTTACATTAAACTAAGTGAAACATTTTGTTAATTTACACAGGTTAAAATATATATACACATGGCTACTTTCATAACTTTTAACAGATTCCCAAACTAACCTCCATTAAGGCAACAACAACCCATGGACTTAACCAGAGACCATGCAAAGCATTTTCACCTTACGAATTCAAAATGAGGTTCTTTTCACTTTGGTTCCTGTGGAGCCAAGTGGAGGCTTATAGCTGCCTTTTGATCTCACATTGCCTCTGCTCTGCACACCCGAAAACTGCTAAAGTTATACCTACAACCCCCATAATTCTCATTGTATCAACAACCTCTGAACTAAACCTCTCTAACAATAAAATCCCTTTCATAGTATCAATTTTATTAGTAATATAAACATATGGCTTGGTGTCTGCTAGATAGGTCTCATTTTTCACCCGCTTCTGAATGCTGTATTCAAAAAATGCAAATACACATTATCTCTCTTACATATCAAAACTAGTACATATCAAAGCACCCAGACTAGCTGGCTTTAATCCAATTAAGACACACCCACAGACTAAACCTCTATTTTAAAAGAAAAATATTTTCCAAAAGATTATTTACATTATAATGAAAATTCATGACAATACACTGCAGCCACTGTGCACAGTTGGTGAAGGGAATGAATGTTTAAGGTGGTGGACAGGGTGCCAGTCAAGCGAGCTGCTTTGTCCTGGATGGTGTTGAGCTTCTTGTTGGAGTTGCACTCATCCAGTCAAACGTGCAGTATTCCATCACACTTCTTCTGATTTGCCTTGTAGTTGGTAAACGGGGTTTGGGGTGTCGAAGTGAGATACTCACTGCAGGATTTCCAGCCTCTGACCTGCTCTTGGTGGCCACAGTATTTATATGGCTGGTCTATTTAAGTTTCTGGTCAATGGTAACCCCAAGGATGTTGATTGTGGTAATTAGTTGAGAGATGAGAGACAGAAAGTAGGAATAAAGGGAATGTGTGACCCTTCTGTCGAAGGGTCATGAGGACTCGAAACGTCAACATCTTTTCTTCTCCGCCGATGCTGCCAGACCTGCTGAGTTTTTCCAGGTAATTCTGTTTTTGTTTTGGATTTCCAGCATCCGCAGTTTTTTTGTTTTTATAAAGGGAATGTACTTTGATAGGCAGGATTTGACAATTGGTGATCTGTACTGTGGCCGTAGCTTTTCTTATTTTCTCACAAAGGATAGTGGGACCTAGAATTCTCGCCCCAATAGATTGATTGATTGTTATTCGCCAGAGCCAAAGGTGGGTAAGTGGAGTTCAGGTGCACAATATCCTTGACCGAATTTAGTGTTGGAACAGGCTTGAGGGGTTCAGTCTGTTCTTATATAATCTGGTCCCAGAAGCCTAAGCAAGACTTCCCTTATCACCTCGGAGACACTGCAGCATCTGCTGATTTATTTCCATTCACAATGCGGCTAAGATAAGGAATCAATAAACACAACTGAACTACCAATCTCACTGTGACACTGTTCATCGCTCTTTTGGCACTTAGTGCTAGCAGATGATCAACTGGATCCATTTTAATTGATAGACCACGTGCTCATTTGTGAACTATGGTTAAGTAGACAATTACTTTAGTGCACATATGAAAAGGAAACAATTGTTTTAAGTTTAATCTTTCTAAGTGGGAGACCAATTAGCTCAGTTGGCTAGATGGCTAGCATGTGGTTCAGAATAATGCCAACAACATGGGTTTGATTCCCATTCCAGCTGAGGTAGACTCACCCTGCCACTGAGTGTGGAAGGCAATGGCAAAACACCATTGACAAAAAGACTGCCAAGGAAATAGCTCAGGATGAAGCAACAACAGACAATGGGCCAAGGACCTGCCTTCAGGCAGAGCACATGTGATATGACATGATGATCTTATAAATAAAGGAATTAGTTTGATTATCACTCGTGATGGATGGACTCAATGAACCCATTGAGCAACGAGCCCATCATTCATGATGGATAGGCTCAATGACTCATAACTGTAAGATTGGAAGTAGATGTTAGTGTAAGTCAACTTTTCAAACCTTGAAAACTCCCTCCAAAAACGGGGGTCGGCTTACATGCTAAGTGTAACAATGAACCATGGGTGTGGGTGGTCGCTATTTTGAAATGTCATCAGCATCCAATGCAAAGAGTGGGTGTGTCTTAAACTCCTGCTTGATCCCTTGCACCCAGTTATAAGATACCAATAAATAAAACATGCATTTCAGGGCAGAAAAATTGAGGCTGACTACTAATGCGAGTATAGCATGTCGCGGCTGAAAAAGGAGGGTTAATTCACACATCAAGTAAATACAAAAACATGATCTTTGGGGCTAGTAAAATTGAGTTGGCATATATGCTGGGTGGACTTATATGTTGCAATTTACAGTACTTTTATACCCCTGAGTCATGTATTGGGGTTGACGGCTCATTAAGGGCTGTTAGCCATGTCCATAAATGCACCTATGCACAGCATTTTTTATATTTGAACTATGTAACTTCAGAGATTGTCCAAGCCTTGCAGCTGTTACGTTGATTTAGGCTGAAAATATGAAATGTACCTACAATTGGCTATTAAAATCATGAGAGCAAAGATTCAGTGGATTCTATTGAAGGGTTGGAAGTGTTGTGGTTGAGACTACACCCTGCTATTTTGCCCTAAAGGTGACCTTATCATAATTTCCGGGAAGGGGACAATTTAATTATTTGGTTAGGCTCCCTCATGCCTGTAGAGATGCAATAGAGGCAACTATGAATTAGAGTGTTATAGGATCCAACATTCAAGAAAGGCTTCATTGGCCTTTAGTAGTATGAAAGATTTGGCTTGTTTGAATGGTTGGAAGATTTTGTCAATCTTTAACCTCCTTGAATCAAATTTTATCCCTGAGAAACCTCATGAAAATTTGGGAAAACTTTGGCTAAAAATTTATGTTTCTTTTTTGAGATTGAGATTTTTGTGAAATAACTTAATGAGGCTTAAGGCAAAAGCATTAAGATAAAAGCTAAATACTGCAGATGCTGGAAATCTGAAATAGAAACAGAAAATGCTGGAAAAACTCAACAAGTCTGCTAGCATCTGTGGAGAGAGAAACAGTGTTAACATTTTGAGTCTGTATGGCTCTTCTCTTAAGCTCTGAAGTAGAGTCATACAGAATCAAAACATTAACTCTTTTTCTCTCTCCACAGATGCTGCCAGACCTGCTGAGTTTTTCCAGCATTTTCTGTTTTTATTAATATTTAAGACAAGAGTACGTATGGTGGATGCATGCCTCTTTTTACCTTAGTTTTGTATTCAAAACTAAGTTGTTCTGCAACCATCAAGTTGGCACTTTGGATGTCATTTGTCACCCAAGCCAACATAGATTAACATGTCACTATATGAAATTCAGAGGCTTAATTTACATTTTACAGATGCAAAATGTGTGGCTTTAAGTTGAATTTCTCCACAACAGTCCCTAGAAGCTCACCTATTATCAATATTAGGCTGACTAGTTTAATGTTACCTGGTTTATCTCTTTCTGTATTTACGTTTATAACTTTAGAATATCCAGCATATTTTATGTGTTAAAGAATATTTTAAAGATTCTGGTCAGAGTCTCTGCTATTTGCTATCTGACTTCCCTCAGGGAGGTTTTAGAATACCTGCCGACAAAGCCTTTCTCACTTTGAATTCCACCAACTTGCCAGAGCTACTTCATAGTTTATAATTACCTAATCTAATTTCCACCAATTCATTCTCACCAGCATTCTTTTCTGTAAAATATGAAGCAATGTGCGCTTTAGGATCTATCAGTCTTGCCATTGCTGAGCTGCAAGAAAATATAGTTAATGAGTAACAATGACAAATTTTAGACCTTGGTGTGAAGAGGAAGGAGAGGTTGGAGATGGGATGGTAATTGGAGAGGACAAGTGTTGAGTATAATTTTTTTTAAGGAATTGGGCCATTATAGCAATTATCCTTTACATCTTATTACGAATGAACAAGCACCATCACAAACACACATTCACTCCTGTCAGGAACTTCTCAGAAAGTGGTGATGTTAATTCCAACTTACTGCCGCCGAATCTAATGTAGAGTAATACCTTCTGGTATGTAAATTAATTTTCAAATTGTCACCCAAAATTCTGGTGCTATTAAGGTGGCTGAATGTACATGAGATGATAAACAGCTTTGAGCCATACATTTAATATCTTTGAATATAAACAATTAGTAACATTGTTTATTAATTTGTTGATTTTGGTATTTAATTAGAAATTTTTTTTCATTCTTGGGGCTTATTTTTAATTTTTAGAATTTATTTTTTCATGGTATTTGGGTTTCACTGGCTAGGCCAGCATTTGTTGCCCATCCCTAATTTCCCTTGAGAAAGTGGTGGTGGGCCACCTTATTGAACCGCTGCATGTCCATGTGGTGTAGGTAAATCCACATTAGAAAGGGAGTTCCAGGATTTTGACCCAGTGACAGTGAAGGAATGGCGATATAGTTCCAAATCCGGATAGTATGTGACTTGGGGAATTGCAGGTGGTGTATTTCCCATGGATCTGCTGCCCTTGTCCTTCTAGATGGTAGAGGTCCTGAGTTTGGAATGTGCTTTTGAAGGAGGCTGTAGTGCATCTTGTAGATGGTGCATCATGCTGCTGCTATATGTTGGTGGTAGAGGTAGTGAATGCTTAAGGTGGTGGATGGGGTGCCAGTCAAGTGGGCTGCTTTGTCCTGGATGTTGTTGAGCTTCATGAGTGTTGTTTGAGCTGCACTCATCTAGGCAAGTGGAGGGTATTCCATCACACTCCTGACTGTGGTTGGCAGACAGGCTTTGGGGAGTCAGGAGGTGAGTTACTCGCTTCAGAATTCCCAGCCATAGACCCACTCTGGTCGCCACAGTTCACTTTCTAGTCAATGGTAATCCCTAGGATGTTGATGTTGGCAGATTCAGTGATGCTAATACCATTGAATATCAAGGAATGTGGGGGGTGATGGGGGTAATGGTTAAATCAATAGGTTTGGTCAATTGAACTTCTATATTGAAAGTTAATTGTGAATTATGTACAAAGCACTGGTGCAAAAAATCCACAAATTAGATTTACAATCAAATCTGATCAGATTTAAAAGATTTGAAAATTGTAGGATTTTATATAAGCAGGAATTTTATATAAGCCTAGATTTAGCAGTTAAAATTTAAGCATCATAAAATATTATGGTTATAAATCAGCAATAGTAAATGTGTTATACACAACCCAATTTTAAGTTTTGCTATAAGCAGTTTTGTTGATTTGTTATTGCCAATTTTGTGTTAGCACCCAAGATGAATTTATACCCCTTTGTGACTTATTGCTTTGATCGCCATTAAAATATCAGATAAAGGAATGCCAAACATGTTAAGAATTTGCATACTACAATGTTTAGAATCTAAAAAGACTGCACAAATATTTTGTCAATACCATTTTAATTTGTTCTTTCAAACTTGATATGAAAAAGTGAAATTATATTGCCATTTTTGTGGTGACATAAGTGGTTTCAGGTGTATATTAGCATTAAAAGTGGCAGCATAGCTTCAATGTCTGATCCTAATGTAAGTTCCAAGGGCATAAGAACTGAGTTGTTGGATATCCATTCTGGATACTGTCTCACACAAACTTGAGATCAAACACCTTTGCAGCATAAATCTAATCCAATGCAAAGCCACTTTATAAAACACAGTGCTGTTTTTAGTTAAAGGGATCAGTTAATTGGAAGGGTTTCCATTTCCCACTCTGTTTATGCTGATCTGATCACACTGTTGATGCAGAGTCCAACATTTTCAATTATAAGTATAAAAAATTATTTAAACCTACTTAAGCTTTGCTATAAAACTCATCACACTTGGAATCAAACAAATCACAATGCACCCGTTTCTTTATTCCAATGGCACGTCTATTCACACCCATTCTGTGGGGAACATGCTGAAAAATAAGAATCTGGGCGCTGATTCTACAAACTCCCCCGGTATTAATTTTTGGATTTTGTTTGATCATGGAATGTTAGCGGTGGTCCAGATAATAGCATCTCACTTCTGAAACAGAAGGTTGTGGTTCTAGACCCACTCTGGAGACTTCAGCACAAAATCTAGGCTGACATTCGAGTGTGGTACTGAAGGAGTGTAGTACTGAAGGAGGGCGCCTTTTGGATGAGAGATTGAACCAAGGCCCTGTTCTTCCCTCTTGGGTGGATTCACAAGGTCTCATGGCACTTATTCAACAAAGACTAGGGGAGTTATCCCTGGCAGCCTGGCCTACATTTCTCCCTCAACCATCAGCACTAAAACAGATCATCTGGTCATTGCTACATTGCTGCTTGTAGGAGCTTGCTGTATGTATGTAGGAGCTGGCTGCTGAGTTTCCTTCATAACAATAGTAACTTCAAAAAATTACACTATAAAAAGGACTTAATTGGTTGTAAAGTGTCTTGGGATGTCCTGAGGTTCCTAAAGGCACTACATAATTCCAAGGGTTTGATTTTACTCTCCCCTGCTGGTGAATTTGACAGTGAAGGAGGGGTAAATAAAATCCGGTGGGTGGACTGCCTGGTGTCTACCCACCCACCCACCCTTTTAACTGTCTGAAATTTTAAAGGTGGGGGAGGGGCAGGGGGCTGCTGGTGGCCCGCCTGCCCTTAGGCCTATTGAAGCCCTTGGCCAATTAATGGGCACTTAAGGGCTTCATCCTGCTGCCGCTGCTATTTTATCTGTGACGGGTGAGGCCAATGCCATGTAGGAAACCCAGCAGCTTTAGCTGGGTGAACTGGGCAAGTTGACGGGGGACCTCTTTTGGGATCCCACTTACCCCCGGTGCTATGACCCCCAACCCCAGACTTGGCTATCAGTCTGGCTTCTCAGCATTGGTGACTGCTTGTAATCCTAGCGGTGGCCACGTTTCCTGGCTGGCGCTACCTATGGGACTACAGAGCTGCCAGCCAATCTGATTGGCCGGTAGCTGTCTGAGGTGGGAATCCCTCCTGAGATGGGGGTGACAGTCTCGCCCTAAAGCAATTACCACTCCTCCTGGTATCACATTGCTGTGGGGCAGCCATCTGGGTTGTGGGGCAAACTCCCCATTCAACCCCCCCACCCCGAAACCTTTTAGCTAGGCATCCATGGTACCCCATAAAATTCAACCCTAAGTCTTTCTTTCTTTCTTCATGCTGGTGCATTGGGTGTGAAGTCTGCTAAGCAGTTTTGTAAAACTGGATCTCAGTCTGAAGTTGTGCTTAGGCAATTTAGGTAAATGGAAAAGTAAAAGATATAAAGTGAATAAACAAGAAAGAGATATAAGAAATATGCATGAAACATTAGAACCGAAGGATAGGTTAGGGTATGTGGCCCCCAAATAAACATTCTTTCAACAAATGCACAGAGTACAAGGAACAAATTGATTTTATTTTTATTTGTTTATGGGATGTGGATATCGTTGGTTAAGTCAGCATTTATTACCCATCCCTAATTGCCCTTGAGAAGGTGGTGGTGTGCTGCCTTCTTGAACCGTTGCAGTCACAGAATCACACAGTGCAGAAGAGGCCCTTCGGCCCATTGAGTCTGCACTGACACATGAGAAACATGACCTACCTACCTAACCCCATTTACCAGCACTTGGCCCATAGCCTTGAATGTTATGATGTGCCAAGTGCTCATCCAGGTACTTTTTAAAGGATGTGAGGCAACCCGCCTCCACCACCCTCCCAGGCAGTGCATTCCAGACTGTTACCACTCTCTGGGTAAAAAAGTTTTTCCTCAAATCCCCCTAAACCTCCTGCCCCTCACCTTGAACTTATGTCCCCTTGTGACTGACCCTTCAACTAAGGGGAATAGCTGCTCCCTATCCACCCTCTCCATGCCCCTCATAATTTTGTACACCGCGATCAGGTCGCCCCTCAGTCTTCTCTGCCCCAATGAAAACAACCCAAGTCTATCCAACCTCCCTTCATAACTTAAATGTTTCATTCCAGGCAACATCCTGGTGAATCTCCTCTGCATCCCCTCCAGTGTAATCACATCCTTTCTATAATGTGGCGGCCAGAACTGCACACAGTACTCCAGCTATGACCTCACCAAGGTTCTATACAACTCCAACATGACCTCCCTACTTTTGTAATCTATGCCTCGATTGATAAAGGCAAGTGTCCCATATGCCTTTTTCACCACCCCACTAACATGCCCCTCCGCCTTCAGAGATCTATGGACACACACGCCGAGATCCCTTTGTTCCTCAGAACTTCCTAGTCTCATGTCGTTCATTGAGTACTTCCTTGTCAAATTACTTCTTCCAAAGTGTATTATCTCACACTTTTCAGGGTTAAATTCCATCTGCCACTTATCTGCCCATTTGACCATCCCGTCTATATCTTCCTGTAGCCCAAGACACTCAACCTCTTTGTTAACCACCTGGCCAATCTTTGTGTCATCCACAAACTTACTAATCCTACCCCCCACATAGTCATCTATGTTGTTTATATAAATGACGAATAATAGGGGACCGAGCACAGATCCCTGTGGTACGCCACTGGACACTGGCTTCCAGTCACTAAAGTATGGTTCTGTCATCACCCTCTGTCTCCTACAACTAAGCCAATTTTAAATCCACCTTTGAGTCTATCTGTTGTAGGAGTACCCACAATGCTGTTAGAAAGGGAGTTCCAGGATTTTGAACCAGTGATAGTGAAGGAGTGGCGTTATTGTTCCAAGTCAGGCTGGTGGAAATTGCTGGAAATAACCGTTTCTAAATTGCAAGTGCAAATTCAAGATGGAGGATATGACAGGGTGACAATAATTAAGACATGAATGCAAGATGATCTGAACACGAGGTTAGAGCAGGATCAAGCCTGCTGCACCATTCAGTATGATCATGGCTGATCTCAGGCATCAACTCCACTTTCCCGCCTGCTCCCTATATTCCTTGATTCCCTGATAGGCCAAAAATCTGTCTTATCCCAGCCTTATCCACAACTCTCTGGGGTAGACAATCCCAAGGATTCACAACCATTTGACTGAAGAAATTTCCCTTCATCTCAGTCCTAAATGATTGTTCCTTATCCTGAGATTGTGCCACCGTATTTTAGATTCCCCAA
This sequence comes from Carcharodon carcharias, assembly GCF_017639515.1. Taxonomy (NCBI): domain Eukaryota; kingdom Metazoa; phylum Chordata; class Chondrichthyes; order Lamniformes; family Lamnidae; genus Carcharodon; species Carcharodon carcharias. Next base: position 115,359,695 of record NC_054469.1, on the reverse strand, counting down.
CCAGCAGAACGACCTCTTTGTTTATCCTGTCAAGCCCCTCCAGAATGTGTGTTTCAATGAGATCACCTCATATTCTTGTAAGTTCCGGAGAAAATAGGCCCAGTTTACTCAGCCTTTCATAATAGGACAACCCCCTCAACCCGGGAACCAATCTAGTGAACCTTCACTGTACTGCCTCCAGTGCAAGTATACCCTTCCTTAAATTATGGAGCCCAAAACTGCACTGAGTATTCCAGGTGCAGTCTCACCATGAACAATTAAGACTTTATTCTTGTACTCCAATCTCATTGCAATAAATGCCGACATGTTGTTTGTCTTCATAATTGCTTGTTGCACCTGCAAGCTAACTTTGTGTTCCTTGTGCAAGCACACTCAAGTCTCTCTGAACATCAACATTTACAAGTGTTATGCCTCTTAAAAAATATTCTGCTTTTCTACTCTTATGAACAAAGTGAACATCCTCACATTTGCCCACATTATACTTCATCTGCCATCTTGCTGCCCACTCACTTAACCTATCTATATACTGCTTTGCTGCCTCTCTGTGTCTTCCTCATGCCTTATATTTCCACCTAGCTTTGTATTGTCAGCAAACGTAGATACATTGCTCTCTGTCTCTTCGTCCATGTCAGTAATATAGATTGTAAATACCTGAGGCTCCAGCACTGATCCTTGCGGCACATCACTAGTCCTAGTCTGCCAACTCACAAATGCCTCACTTATGCCTACTCTAGGCTTCCTGTCCATTAACCGATTCTCTAGCCATGCTACTATATTACCTCAACTCATGAGCCTTTATCTCGCCTGTTAATCTTTTGTGTGGCACCTTGGACTTGGAACTAAATATACCTGGTTATAAGGTTTGCGGCAGGTGTTCCCAAACAATGGATGTGACCCCAGTGGGTGCACAATTTTTCTTCTTGCCTTGGGTTTGACCTAATGAAATCAGCTCTGTGTCCGATCACTATCTCCAACAGAGCCTGCAAGACGGTAGGTAAAAAAAAATCCCTGCCTGTTCCCTAACCTTGCCGTGCTCTCTCAACTCCCTCCCACTCACACCAACCTCCCCCCCAACAATTCTCCACCCTTAACTCACTCCACAAATCCTCTCCCCACAACTGTCCTCCCCCCCACCATTCTCCTCGCCCCCACCACTCTCCTTCCCCCACAACTGCATTCCTCCCCCCCACAACTGCATTCCTCCCCCCCACAACTGCATTCCTCCCCCCCACAACTGCATTCCTCCCCCCCACAACTGCATTCCTCCCCCCCACAACTGCATTCCTCCCCCCCCACAACTGCATTCCTCCCCCCCACAACTGCATTCCTCCCCCCCACAACTGCATTCCTCTCCCCCACAACTGCATTCCTCCCCCCCACAACTGCATTCCTCCCCCCCACAACTGCATTCCTCCCCCCACAACTGCATTCCTCCCCCCACAACTGCATTCCTCCCCCCAACTGCATTCCTCCCCCACAACTGCATTCCTCTCCCCACAACTGCATTCCTTCCCCACACAATTGCTACTCCCACCTCACAATTATTCCCCCCGCCTGCCAACCCCACTCCAACCACCCCTTCTCACTCCACTGCACCCGCCCCACCCCACAACTGCTTCCCCACCCCACCCCACCACTCCCCCACCCCACCACACCGCACTGCAATTTTCAAGCTTCAAAATGGATTGCCAGTGGGGAAACGTTTGAGAAGTGCTGATCTAGAGAAAAGACAGAAAAAAATGGTAGAAGGATGGAGTTGCCTAAATGATTAAGAATGAAATCACTTGAGTGACCAGATGATATAATGAGAGATATGCAGGCAGTGGCGACTTTATGGGTAGAATTAAGAAATAGAACAGGATTTAAGACTGTAGTAGGTTCTTTCTTGTTTATTGGTTCTCTAATAGCAGCTTGAAATGGTAGCTTGCAAACATGTGGTAAAGGCAGAATGACTTTAATGGGCTTGTTAACTTTCATACAGAGATTGGGACAGGGCAACTAGCAAGCCAGATAAGTTGTGAATTTCTGGAAAAGTTTTCTGTAACCATCCTAGAACCAACAAAGAGACCTGCCATATTTGATTTAGTGATGAACAATGAACTAGATTTAGTTAACAGCCTAATGATTAATATTTATTTAATGGCGATTATATGATCAAATTCAACGTTGTGTTTGAAAGGGAGAAACAGGGAATAGCTACTTAAATTCTAGAATTGAATGAGGCTGACTTCAATGCTTGAGAGAGACAGACAAGTTTCCTGCCTTCAGGGAGCTTTCAGTGCGCTTTCCCCTGTGCATGCGCAGACTTTTGCACTCACATTCCATCCCGGCAGCCCTGAGGTTCTTAACACGTTTCACGCTGGCTGGCTGTTAATTGGCCAGCCAGCATGAAATTGCGTTCGGGGGCCAATTGGGGGTGGCGGACTCTTTCCTGGCCACTCCCAGGCTCACCTGCCACCCCTGCCTGATGACCTCAGAATTCTGCCCATACAAAAAAACACATCCTGGCAAATGGGAATGATACAAAGAATGGCAAGAGACAACAGTAAGAGCTACAAAAAGCAGTATGAAAAGAAACTTGCAAGGGATATCAATATCATCACAAAAAATGTTATATTTAGAAAAAAGAGGGTGTTCAGGAGCAATGTGGCCCTTGAAAATGGGAAGCATTGCCAGTGAAAATAAGAAAATGGCAGACATGTTGAATAATTACTTGGCATCAATTTTTGGAGTAGCAGAAGAGGCCAGCCTGTCAGAAATTCCAAGGAAACTTGAATCTTGAACAGAGACACAACTAAATTAACATAATCAAACTAACAGTAATAAAGAAAGTAATGGAATTAAAGAGTGGTGATTCCTCACGACCTGATGGTTTCCATCCCAGAGTTTAAAAGGAATTGGCAAAAACATTGCAAGTGCCCTAACTATAATCTTCCAAAGTTTTCTGGACTTTGGTACTGTTCCTTTAGGTTGGTAAATTACACATGTTATGCCACTATTTAAGAAAGGTGACAGAGGGAATCCAGGGATGATTTAGCCTAAAATCTGTTGTCAGGAAATTGCTAGAGCCTATAATTCAGGATGGGGTGACTGAACTTTCAGCTGATCAGAGAGAGCCTGAATGGATTTGTAAAGGGTAGGTCATGACTTACAAAGCTGATTCAATTCTTTGGAAGAGGTGATTAAAGTAGTGGATAGTGAAACGTCTATGGATGTTATTTATATCGACTTCTAGGAGTCATTTCATAAAGTCCCTCCTCAGGGGTTTAGCTAAAATTGAAGCCCTGAATTTGAAAGGCAAATTACTTACCTGGTTAGGACATTGGCTGGGTGGCAGGAGACTCTGAAGGGATAATGGGCAGGCACTTTAATTGCAGAATGTGGCTAGTGGTGTCCTACAACAATTATTACACATTTTTTATACATGTTTTTTTCTTTCCCCACCTATTTCTATTATTATTTTTAAAATTTATTTCCATCCATTGTTTTATCCCTACTTTTAACCTATTTCAATCCCTTCCCTCCACCCCACCCCCACTAGGGCCATCCGTCACTTGCTCATCCTGCTTTCTACCTTTAATGTCACCATTAGCACCTCCTTTAGCTAATATCACTACCGTCAACACCCCTTTGGCCTTCTGTTTATGACATCTTTGGCAATCTCTCCTTTGCCTCCACCTATCACTGGCCCTCTATCCAGCTCCACCTGTCCCACCCCCCTTAACCAGCTTATATTTCACCACATTTCTATTTTTCTTTAGTTCTGATGAAGTCATATGGACTTGAAACGTTAACTCTGTCTTCCTCTCCACAGATGCTGTCAGACCTGCTGAGTTTTTCCAGCAATTTTTGTATTTGCTACTGAATTAAGTGTTTGATTTGCAATTGAAAGAATTAATGAACTGGTAAAGCCATAAGTAAGGTATACAGCTATCCATTGTTTTTTACATAGCTTGATGTGTTTGCTGTTTTTACCCTCCTGTTATCTCGTCCAACTACATACCCAACATTTACCTTTCACTTTTCTGACAGGGTCGGGAAAGGAAGCAGCAAGTGGGAGGGTCAGGGAGGGAAGTGGCGAATAGGAGGGTCAGGGATGGAGGTGGTGAGTGGGACGGTTGGGGAGGGAAGCTTTCTGTCTCTAGGTATAGTGTTATCCATAAACCTCTCAGGAGATCTCCTTGGTGAGCTTTGTTCCTCAGAGATATTGAACATCGTTGAATATTGACAGCAGACAGCTATTCCCTCATTGCCTCTCCCTTGCAGTCTTTCTCACAGCTGCTGCTCTGGTGCTCAGGCCTCAGGTTCTGATAAAGAGCCATACAGACTCGAAATGTTAACTGTATTCCTCTCCAAAGATGCTGTCAGACCTGCTGAGTTTTTCCAGTTATTTTTGTTTTTGTTTCAGATTTCTAGCATTCACAGTATTTTGCTTTTATCTTAGTGTTTAATTGACTGCCACTTCTCATCCAGGAATGCCTACCTTGAAGAAGTACTGCTCTTCTCTCCGACAGGATTTCTGCTTGTCTCTTTTGCCCTGTTCACCTTCATTGCTTTCCATTTCTCTCCTGGTATTTGACAAGGTGTTTACTAAAACTCGCTTTCACAGCCATATATCCTTCCTCAGTGACTACCTCCATCTTTGACTTACCCCACGTGGATTCCAACTGAAGTTCCATCCCTCATGTTTCGAACCTACCCAGGATTACAGGTATCTCGGGACATACAACGCTCCTCGGACTGCTGTTCTTGTCGCATCCTGAGATCCACGCTCAGTGCCATGCGCTGCCATATGAACACACTTGACCTCTCCCTCCAGCAGCACCAACTCACCCTATCTCTATATAAAAACAAAAAAACTGCGGATGCTGGAAATCCAAAACAAAAACAGAATTACCTGGAAAAACTCAGCAGGTCTGGCAGCATCGGCGGAGAAGAAAAGAGTTGACGTTTCGAGTCCTCATGACCCTATCTCTAAGCTGTCCTTGCCCCCAGATTCATTTTATTCTTCGTCTCATCCGACGCCTCAACAAGAAACTTTGTCTCTTTCTGTCAGGTGCAAAGGATCGCAAGCTCCAACAACTCATCAACGCCAACGCCCATCCAGGACCCTCCACCCCGCCCATCCCTCTGACCCATCCCGTCTTCCAATCCCAGCCCCACCATACCCCCTGACCTTCCCCTCTCTGATGCTGAATGTTCAGGGCTCAGCAAGGGACTCAGTTTCATACCCTTACGCCCTCACCTCAATGAATTTCGGGCTCGGCACGATGTTGAACTCATCTTCCACCGCCTTCATCTCTGTGCTCACTTCTTTGGGCAGGAGTCCTCCCCCCCTTCAACGGATCTTTTTACCCGCCTCCAATATTGTCCCTCCACCTGGACCCCTCCCTCTGGATTTTTACCTGCTCTTGATCTTTTCATTGAGAACTGTCGGCGTGACATCAGTCGTCTCAATTTCTTTGTTTCTCTCACCCACTCTAACCTAACTATTTCTGAACTTGCCACACTCCGTTCTCTCAGGTCCAACCCTGACTTTGTCATCAAACCTGCTGACAAGGATAGTGCTGTTGTTATCTGGCGCACTGACCTCTACCTTGCAGAGGCTGAGCGTCAACTCGCAGACACTTCCAACTACTTCCCCCTGGACCATGACCCTGCCACTGAACATCAAGCCATTGTTTCCAGTACTGTCACTGACCTCATCTCCTCTGGAGATCTTCCCTCCACAGGTTCCAACCTCAAAGTCTCCCAACCTCGGACGGCCGCTTCTTCCTCCTTCCCAAAATCCACAAACAGGACTGCCCCTGCAGACCGATCGTGTCCGCCTGTTCCTGCCCCATGGAAATCATTTATTGCTATCTTGACTCCATTCTCTCTCCCCTTGTCCAGAATCTTCCCACCTACATCCGCGATTCCTCTGATGCCCTACATCACATCAACAATTTCCAGTTCCCTGGCCCCAACTGCCTCCTCTTCACCCTGGATGTCCAATCCCTCTACACCTCCGTCCCCACTGGGATGGTCTGAGGGCCCTCCGCTTCTTCCTCGAACAGAGGCCCGAACAATCCCCATCCACCGCTATTCTCTTCCGTCTGGCTGAACTTATTCTCTCACTGAACAATTTCTTCTTAAACTCGTCTCATTTCCTCCAAATAAAAGGTGTGGCTATGAGTACCTGCATGGGCCCCAGTTATGCCTGTCTCTTTATGGGGTATGTGGAACATTCCTTGTTCCAGTCCTACTCAGGCCACCTCCCACGACCCTGCTCCGTTACATCGATGACTGCTTTAGTGCCGCTTCATGCTCTCGTCTGGACCTGGAAAAATGTATTAATTTTGCTTCCAATTTCCACTCCTCCATTGTTTTCACATGTTCCATCACTGACACTTCCATTCCATTCTTTGACCTCTCTGTCTCAATTTCTGGTGATAAACCACCCACTGTTCTGATGAAGAGTCATATGGACTCGTCAGACCTGCTGAGTTTTTCCAGCTATTTTTGTTTTTGTTTCTCTCTCACGTTTGCTGCAGATAGGCAGACTAATTAGCATATGAACAAATGTGGGAGAGAAACTGCCTGTGATTGAAGGAGCAGCTCCTCACAGAATCTGTCACATCCAATTGCATGTATTTTGAACACTAGTTGGCAGACCAGATGGAAACCTTTGGCAGCCAGAAGCTGGCTTATGGGCTGTATGCTGGACAAACCTGATTTGCCAGAGGGCTAAATTGCGATGATAGATTACGCAAACTAGGGTTGCGCCCCTGGTTTTTAGAATGTTATGGGCTGGTTTGATTAACGTTTTCAAAATATTAAAGGAACAGACTGGGTAGATAGAGAAAAACTACTTTGGTTGAGAAGTCATAGGACTAGGGGGCATCGTCTAAAAATTCAGAGCCAGACCATTTAGGAGTGATTAGGAAACACCTCTTCATACAAAAAGTGGTAGAAAATTGAAACCTCAATTATTGCTAGGTCCACAAACCCAATAATCATTAAGGGACATTAAGGGTAGCAAGCTAGTGGCAGATGGCCCTAGTGGGGGTGGGGTGGGGAGAAGGGATCGAAATGGAAAAAAAGGTAGAGGTAAACAATACAGTGAAATAATTTGCTACCCTTAATGTCACCATTAGCATATTCCTTGGATAATATCACCACCATCAACACCCCTTTGTCCTTTTGTCTATGACATCTTTGGCAATCTCTTCTTTGCCTCTACCTATCACTGGCTCCCTATCCAGCTCTACCTGTCCCACCCCCTTCTATCAGCTTATATTTCACCTCATGTCTCTATTTAGTTCTGATGAATAGTTATACGGACTTGAAGCATCAACTGTATTCGCAGATGCTGTCAAACCTGCTGAGTTTTTCCAACTATTTTTCTATTTTTGTTTTTGTTTCAGATTTCCAGCATCCGCAGTATTTTGCTTTTATCATACACCGAAGTTGTTTTCAGGATTTTTCCCAAGAAAATGGACTTTCTGTAGGTCACAAAGTTAGTTACTCGTAGTCTCGGCATCAAGTGGTCAGCTTGCTGTATTAGTAGACCCAAAAGTGAACAGGCTTGGAGAACTTGTGGCATTACACTTCCGGTTCTTTTAAGGCATAAGGATTACTGCCCTTTCTGCTGCAGTGTCTTTCTGCAGTCGGCGGTTAAATTTTGCCCTACTACATGGTGGTGGTGGTTTTAAGTTGATGACCACATACTGGTTTATTGTTCTATGACACTCATTCTGAGGTGGTGGGGGGGCAGGTGTTAAAGGACAATCATCTTCTTGTTTTAAAAAAGACCATTCAATTCAGGAATGTCTTTTGATAACTCAAGATATGTACAATTAACACCTTTTTTGGGGGGGTGTTCCCTTTTGTTCCTTGAACCAATTGACCCTATTTCCGATAACTGGTCTCATTATGACGAATGCCTAGCGTTCTTCTTTACCGCTAATGACATCGCGGGGAGGGCAAGAAGAGGGTGATTCTTTGTCCGCATGCAGGAGCAAAATGTATGGGCTGATCTGCAGTTTCACGCCACCTCACACCCCAATACAAAGACTTTTGATGAGTTAGTGAATATTGTAAAAAAGCACCTGAAGCCAAAGCCCTTAGTCACTATGCAGCGTTTTAAATTCAATTCGAGGAATCGGCTTCCACGAGAGACAATCGCTGGCTATGTAACTGCTTTAAAGGAATTAGCGGAATATTGTGAGTTCGGAACTTCAATTAATGACATGTTGAGAGACTGGATGATATGAGGAATCAGGGATGATGCTATTCAAAAGCGGTTGTGATCTGAACCTGATTTAGACTTCAGTGAGACACTAGATTTGGGAACAACCAAACCTTTTGGAGAGTGCTGTTAGAGACTCGAGGCAATAAAAGATACACAAAATGGCGCCGTCCATCTTGTAGAGTGGAGAGGACTGGTAACAAAAGGCGCAAAAATGTCGGACTCTGCAGAAAGGTGGGAAACACCCCCTAAGAACAGGCTATTGAAGGACAACAATACTACAGCGAAAACCCACATTAATGAGAGAAATGCACCCAGGCAGCCTGCAGGTGATCGACAGTTCAGAAATATCGAATGCTTTTTCTGCCACCGCAATGGTCACACAATGCGGCACCGTCAAAATGGGCTGAGACAACATTTTAATAACAAATGTAGAAATTGCAAAATCTGTCTTGTTAGATGCTGATTCCTCTGGTTCTTCAACATCTATTCATTACGCAACCTGAAAGTGAGTAGAACTGAGCCAATCCAGGAAGTCATTAGAGTCAACAAGCAACCCATCAGGATGGAAGTCGATACCAGGGCATCATTGTCTATCATAGGAGAACATGTGTTCAGATACTTGAATAAAGGAGTCCATCCTTTAAGTTTGGAAGAATCAGGCACTAAATTAAAAACATATACAGGTAAAGAAATAAGAGTGAAATGGATATGTCAAGTCCTGGTGCAGGATGGGGACCAGTCTGCAAATTATAGTAGTAGCTAGGAGGGCCCCAATTTAATTGGTCGCAACTAGCTCAAAAAGATTGAATTGCACTGGGCTGAGATTTTTCACATCAGAATGAGAAGCTTACGGGAATTGTTACAAAAGTACTCTTCCGTTTTCAGTGACGAGCTAGGAAGGATTCGTGGGCTACAAGCCAAAATCCATGTAGACCCTAGCGCAACCTCCAGATTTATCAGAGCCAGACCAGTCCCTTATGCTGTACGGGATAAGGTTGAGACTGAGCTAAGCAAGCTGGAAAAGTTGGGTATCATACAACCGGTGCAATTTTCCAAGTGGGCGGCACCCATAGTACCCTTACTGAAGCCAGACCAAAGTGTTCGCTTATGCGGTGACTATAAGTTAACCGTAAACAGAGTGGTCAAACTTGATAGACACCTGATACCGAAGATTGACGAATTATATTCGAAATTGCCAGGGGACATCGCATATTCAAAACTCGACATGAGCCATGCCTACTAGCAGGTAGAGTTGGAAGAAGGCTCTAGAGAATTCATGACCATCAATATGCATCGGGGACTGTATCAATATACTCGACTATCCTTTGGGGTCTTATCGGCGTGTGCTATTTTCCAGCATACCATGGAAAATCTGCTTCAGGGACTGCCCATGTCGTTGTTTAGTTGGATGATATTTTAGTCACTGGAATAACTCATGAAGAACACTTAGCTAAAAGCAAAAAAACTGTGGATGCTGGAAATCCAAAACAAAAACAAAAATACCTGGAAAAACTCAGCAGGTCTGACAGCATCTGCAGAGAGGAATACAGTTAACGTTTTGAGTCTGTATGACTCTTCAACAGAAGTAAGGAAAAATGGAAAAGGGATGAAATATTAGCTGGTTTAAGGTGGGGGGGGTGGTGGGACAGGTAGAGCTGGACAGAGGGCCAGTGATAGGTGGAGATAACCAAAAGATGTCATAGACAAAAGGACAAAAGTGTTGAAGGTGGTGATATTATCTAAGGAATGTGATAATAGGTGACATTAAGGGTAGAAAGCAGGATGAGCAAGGTACAGAAAGTGGGGGTGGGGTGGGGGGAAGGGATCGAAATAGGCTAAAAGGTAGAGATAAAACAATGGATGGAAATACATTTTTAAAAAATGGAAATAGGTGGGAAAAGAAAAATCTATATAAATTATTGGAAAAAAGGGGGGATCGGAAAGGGGGTGGGGACAGAGGAGAGAGTTCATGATCTAAAATTGTTGAACTCAATATTCAGTCCGGAAGGCTGTAACATGCCTAGTTGGAAGATGAGGTGCTGTTCCTCCAGTTTGCGTTGAGCTTCACTGGAACAATGCAGCAGGCCAAGGCTGGACATGTGGGAATGAGAGCAGGGTGGAGTGTTGAAATGGCAAGCGACAGGGAGGTCTGGGTCATGCTTGCGGACAGACCGAAGGTGTTCCACAAAGCGGTCACCCAGTCTGCGTTTGGTCTCTCCAATGTAGAGGAGACCACATTGGGAGCAGCGAATGCAATAGACTAAATTGAGGGAAGTGCAAGTGAAATGCTGCTTCATTTGAAAGGAGTGTTTGGGCCCTTGGACAGTGAGGAGAGGGGAAGTAAAGGGGCAGGTGTTGCACCTTCTGCAGTTGCATGGGAAGGTGCCATGGAAGGGGGTGAGGTGTAGGGGATGATGGAGGAGTGGACCAGAGTGTCCCAGAGGGAACGATCCCTGCGAATGCCGCCAGGGTGGGTGAAGGGAAGATGTGTTTGGTGGTGGCATCATGCTGGAGTTGGCGGAAATGGCGGAGGATGATCCTTTGAATGTGGAGGCTGGTGTGGGGGGTTAAGTGAGGACAAGGGGGACCCTATCATGGTTCTGGGAGGGAGAGGAAGGTGTGAGGGCGAATGGGCAGGAGATGGGCCGGACACTGTTGAGGGCCCTGTCAACCACCGTGAGTGGAAAGAACTCTTAGCTAATTTGGAGGAGGTGTTGAACCACTTCTCACAAGTGGGGGTACGCTTGAAATGAGAAAAATGTCCTTTCCAGGCCAAAGAGGTAGTTTCCTTGGGCCATAAGATCGACTTGTGGAAGAAAAGGTCAAGGCTGTTCGCGAGGCACCTACAGAACTAAAGGCCTCCTTAGGCACGATAAACCACTGTGGCCGGTTCCTTCCCAATGTATCAACCTTACTGGCTCCTTTATTCGCATTGATTAAGAGAAACCATAAATGGATTTGGCAAGCTCCACACTGGGATGCGTTTCTGAAGGTAAGGCCATTGGCCCTACTGGTCCACTTTGACCCAAAAAAGAATTGACTTTAACTTGCGACGTGTCCCCTTATGGTGTAGGGGCTGTACTTTCACATCAGATGGCGGATGGCTCTGAATGACCATTGGTTATACATCTCGCACACTCAGTGCTGCAGAGCGATGATATTCTAAGAAGGAGGGCTTGTCTGTTTTGTTTGGTGTTCGGAAATTCCACTAATACCTCCACAGCTGCCAATTTCACATTATATCCGACCACAAGCCTCTTCTGGGATTATTTGGAGAGAATATGGCGATACTCCCCATTGCATCTGCTCACATCCAGAGGTGCGCACTGATATTGGCTGCTTACGAGTATACTTTTATTCACTGATCAGGAAGCCAGATCGCACATGCTGATGCCCTGAGCCACTGCCTCACCCTGCCAGATAACAACGTGAAGGTTCCAAATCCCCAGGAACTTGCCTTAGTACTACATTTTTTGGATTCCTCTCCTGTCCAGGCCAAACAAATCCGTGTGGGGACAAGCCGAGATCCACTTTTGTCTCACGTCTGGGAGAATGGATGGTCTGGTGAGCCCAAGTCGGATGACATGAAGCCCTATTTCAATCGCAGATATGACCTTAACTGCCAGGATGGCATATTGCTCTGGGGAGCAAGGGTTATCGTGCCTCCAAGAGGGCAAAGGCCATTACTGGCTGAATTACATAGCGCTCACCTGGCATTAGTAGGATGAAGATGCTCCCGCGCAGCTACTTGTGGGGGCCAGGGATGGACACAGATGTCAAAACTCTAGTCAAAAGTTGTCTTCAATGCCAGCAGGTACAAAAGCTACTCCCCTTAGCTCCATTGTACCCCTGGGAATGGCCAGGATGGCCATGGGTACACCTCCACGTCAACTACCTGGGGCCTTTCTTGGGCACAATGTTCCTTTTACTAATAGATGCACACTGCAAGTGACCATAAGACCATAAGATATAGGAGCAGAAATTAGGCCATTCAGCCCATCAAGTCTGCGCCACCATTTGATCATGGCTGATAAGTTTCTCAACCCCATTCTGGATGGACGTCTGCAAAGTCTGGTCACCCACATCTACTGCCACCAAAGACTGTTTGCGACACAGTTTTGCAGTGCACAAGTTACTAGAAGTGCTTGTGTTGGATAACAGGACCGCACTTACCAGCAGGGAGTTCCACAGGTTTATGATCCTCAACAGAATAGCTCATATCAAAACCTCGCCTTACCACTACGCCTGTAATTGTTTGGCTGAGTGGGCAGTCCAAACTTTTAAGTCCGGGATGAAAAAGCTGGATGGGGATTCCATCAGCACCAGATCGTCACGGTTCCTGTTTGCATACCGGACGCTGCCACACACGACCACTGGTATTGCCCACGCTGAATTACTAATGAAGAGATGTGGTGGCCGTACTCAGCTATCTCTTATCAGTTTGAATTTAGGGGAAAGGATGGAGAGAGGCCAAGAGGCCCAGAAGACTAGAAATGATGGCCATAATCATGAAATAAATTTCACGGTGGGAGACACAGTTCTAACAAAGAACTTTGGAGATCAGCCCAATTGGCTAGTTGGTGAAGTGAGTGCCGTGACAGGACCCCTCTCCTATAATGTATCGGTAAACGGCCGAATAATTAGATGACACGTGGATCGTCTCCGGAGAAGAGAGAGAGTCCCACAAGAAGGAATGCAGTTGCGTTTGATTCTGTGCTGCACTTGGAAGAAATGTCACATGATTTGGAAGTACTGATGGGGCCTGTTGAACCCGAGAGGGTCGAAGTCACAAACTTGCCCACTTCCTCCGAAGAGCCTGGTGGACAGTTGGGCCCAGAGAAGGGGGGGTCTCAAAAAAACTAGCCAAGATCATTGAGCTATGACACTCGAGATATCTGCGAAAGCCTCCTGAGAGACTTGACTTGCCAATAGTTATTGATGTAAATAATTGGGATTTTGTGAAGCTTGTCAATTGTACTTCCAAGTAAAGGTGGAGGGATGTGGTAAAGTGGATTGCTGTGTACCTTTAAGAGAATGTAGTTAATCAACCACATGACTTTATTTTCCAATCGCTATACAGCGCGTGCTACTTTGGTAACTGTAAGTCTAGAGCTGGAGGTGATAGAAGAAGCACAAATTAAGTTAGTGCTCTGTTCTTAGTTCCAATAAACCACCAGTGTTTGTTAAGTGAATGGATCCTTCTCTGCCCATGTTGTTTCAAGCACCGATTATCGTGTTGATATCAAGAGTGCAGCTCGCGGTCGTGGGACACAGCGAACCCAATAACCCAAAACATAAAACTGACCATCATGCCTTGCAGCCCAGCCTTAACATTACTGATTCTTTAGAATGTTACAGAATGATTATTATAGACAAACCATAAAAATTTACTAAACCCTATTTGGCATCGTCCGTCTAGTGCTGTCCTGCCAGACTCTCCTCTCCACAGTCACCATTGCAGCCTTGTGACATCAAATTGTTTCTACGAGGCCATTGGTGGGATGCAGGACAGCCAACCTCTGTATTCAGGGATATGGGGCAAAGGTTGGTATATGGAGTTAGGTCACAGATCAACCATGATCTAATTGAATTGTCGAGCAGACCGTAGGTGCTAAATGGCCTACTGCAGTTACCATGTTCTTAAGAGCTGATACAAATCTTTGCATTATAGCTGTTCATGAAGATACACAGGGCAGAGTTCAGTGGACTCTTCTACCACATAAATGTCAAATCTACTTGGGCATGCTGTCTGTCTGCAAATCAGATCCCCATAAATTGTGCACTTACATAAATTGAAACTCGATATAACAAAGCTTGTGGAGATTTTTTAAAAATTTAATGATTCATGGGACATGGGCATTGCTGGCAAGGCCAGCATTTGCTATCCATCACCAATTGCCCTTGAATTGAACTTGAAATGGCTTGCTAGGCCATTTCAGAGGGCATTTAAGAGTCAAACACATTGCTGTGGATTTGGAGTCACATGTAGGCCAGACCAGGTAAGGAAGGCAGATTTCCTTCCCTAAAGGATATTAGTGAGCCAGATGATTTTTTACAACAATTGATGATAGTTTCATGGTCACCATGGACTAACTCACAATTCTGAATTTTTTATTAATTGAATTTAAGTTCCACCAACTGTCGTAGTGGGATTTGAACCTGTGGCCCCAGAGGATTAGCCTGGGTCTCTGAATTACTAGTTCAATGATATTACTACTACACCACTGTCTCCTGGTAAATATGACAGAAGTTTACTATGGGGGAGTTATAGCTCCTATGATGTGGTGTGATGCACCTGGGTCCAGTGCTGCAAGCGATTTAATGACCTCTTGCGCTCAGGATGGGTTAGTACCGTGTTGGCAGAGGTCACTTAACACAGCAAGTAGGCATTCCCCCCCCAAGCCCCCCTTTCCCTGCAACTCTGAGTGCAGTTGGAGCATTGAACCATTCACGGCATGTTTCCCTCACTGGTAGGGCCAGCAGATATTGCCCATGCCTAGTTCACCCTGAGAGGGTAGTGCTGAGATGGGTTCTGCACCTGCAGCCCGTGTGACACTGACACCCACATTACTGTTTTGGGGGCAACCTCAAGGATTTGCACCTAGGCGCAGTGCTGGAACTGTGAAACATGTCAGAAGTCAGGGTGCTGACTGACTGGAAGGGGAGCTTCCAGGTGGCCGGGTACCCATCCATCTGCTGCCCTTGGTGTTCCTTGTACTTTTGCCTCCTTGCTTTGCAAGGTTAGACCATGTGGTGCCAAATATGATGGAGGCAGCATGTGGGTAACCTTGGCTGCTTTGTGTGAGTGTGTGGCAGCTGCGGGGTGACGAATCATTGGAGTCCTGCAATGTCCCACTCTGGTTGGGGTGGCAGGGATGTGATGGGAATCCAGGTACAGGGCGGACTAATCAATACTCCTCACCCCTTTTCAGGAGAAGACTACACACAATAATGCCAAGTGAATGCGGACTGGCGTAGGCCAGACCAAGTTGGCCATTATCACCAGATACGAGCAGGAGGCGATGAATCTGGAGAGCCGCCATGCACCTAGGTCCACCACTGGCGGTGAGGCTGGGGTGCCACAGGGAGGTAAGATTGCTGAGCACTGAGGTCATCATGTGTGTCCCTGCTGAATGTTCAGTGATTGAAACTTGCAACTTGGGTTGACCATTTAATTATGGATGGATGAGCTGGGGATCGGGCATGCACATTGACATTGTCTCCACTTTAACTAATCAAATGTCCTTGTTCTTCCTTTCAGCATTACTGGAGCAGGGCCGGGAGGAGGAGGCAGAGGGGCCACTTCTCACACCTGAGGGCCCTGAACAATTGGACTCACCAGCATCACACCATCTCTGCCAGGCAGGCATCAGTGCAGATAGTAGCACCTCGGTCGGAATTAGATCATTGGCTGGTGTCCTGGGGCACAGCGGTGAGGGCACTTCACACTTGCTTGAGGTGCAGGCGGAGACAGAGAGCGCCCATGGCGCCGGCAGTCGGAGGACTGCTGGGAACCAGACACATGCTCGGTCGGTGGCTGATGATGTGCCTCTGGAGTCGTCTGTGAGGCAGCAGATGTTGGTAGTGCAGCAGGGTATGCGGGAGGATCTGGCGGAGATGCATGAGGCTATGTGTGGCCTGGTGCCCGTGCTGGAGGAGTCCACGCGGAGCATCACCGATGCACTGAGCCTCATGGCCGAGCGCCATGCTTCCTCCATTGAGATAGTGGTGACTCTCGTGGAGAGGCTCCTCCAGGAGGACAGTCAGGGTCTCCTGGGGTTGCGCTTGGACCTGCAAGCCCTCACAGTGGCACTGACCTCAGCTAGTCAGTGCCAGTGTGGGAGATGGTTTGGGCACCAACTATTCCACCTTGGTGCCCATCATCTATGCTGAGCAGGGAGGTCCTCTCAGGGCATTCCAGATGAGGGCAGCAGCTCCCCCGCCCCTCTGCCAATAACTGTGGGATCTGATGAGGCTACGGTGACTGGGGAGATGCCAGCTGTGGAACTGGCCACTCCCTCCCACGCAAGGCCATCAAAGGCTCCACGGGCAGAGGACGGCTGCCAAGATCATCGAGGCCAACAGGACAGCACAGTGAGCAGGCTGTCTCAGATGCCAGTGCCAGCGAGGGGGCAGCACCTAGACGTAGCACCCAGAAACGTAAATGTAAGGCACCTTAGGCACACCATGGGTTTTGCACTGGTGGTTTTATGTTGCCCTGCTATTAGTTGATGAGCACTCGATGTGATGCATAACACCTTTGCAATTATCTTTTTTTGTGCTTCATTTTGTTAAATCATTAAATTTTGATACGTGAACATGGCTTTTGGTGATTCCTTACTTCTGCAGGTGGACAGGAACCCATGATGTTATGAGTGACTTATTTGACATTGCGCTTTATTGACAAGGCACTTAGTTAATGTTCCTGTCCAGGCAGATTTTGACTCAGGTATTGAATAAGGAGCCTGCAGCCCTGGTTTGTGTTGGAGGTCGATCTGTGATGTGCTAACTGAAGGTTCGTTGGACTAAAGCCTCCCAGGTGTCCCTGCCTCCCTGGAGGTTGCCCGGGTCACATCTATCCCCTCAGCGTTCTCCTGTGTGAGCTCATCCTTGGACTCATTGCTGGACTCATCATGTGCAGTCGGAGCAACTGCATCTACGTCTTCATTGTCCATTGCGTCCCCCCCTTTCCAGTGCAAGACTGTGGAGAGCGCAGCATGCAACCACCATCAGTGACACACAATCTAGGGGATATTGGAGTGCACCCCCTGAATGGTCCAGGCATCGGAAGTGCATCTTGAGAAGACTGATGGTTCCCTCTACCACAGCCCTTGTGGAGGCGTGGCTCCTATTGTACCGCTGCTCTGCCTCTGTTCTTGGATGGTGGAGGGGCATCATGAGCAACCTTTTGAGGGGATAGCCCTTGTCACCCAGCAACCACCCATCCAGCCAGGCTGGAGCATTGAAGAGCCTTGGCACCTGGGAGTGTCTGAGGATGTAGGTGTCGTGGAAGCTGCCTGAGTATCTTACACAGACTTGCAGAATCTGCATCTTGTGATCACACACTATCTGCACGTTCCAGGAGTGGAAGCCCTTACTGTTAACGAAGGCACTGGGCTCACCCACTAGCACCTTGATGGCCAAATGTGTGCAGCCGCTTGCACCCTGGCTGCGGGGGAAGCCAGCAATTGTTGCAAAGCCCCTGGCTCGCTTGGTCTGGCTGGCCTCGTCCTAGCAGTAGTGAATGAAAGTCAATGCACACCTGAACAGAGCGTCTGTCACAAGTGTGGATAACTGAGTGGGGAACTCTGCAAGGATCACCCACTGACCCCTGGAAAGGGCCAGAGACAAAGAGGTTGAGGGCAGCCATGCCCTTCAATGTCACTGGCATGCGGTGTCCACCCACACAGTTTGTGGAGATCTCAGGGCCTATCATCTGACAGATGGAGGTGACTGTCTCCCTTTAGAGACGGCACCTCCTTCGGCACTGCACCTCAGGCATAATGAGGTAGCTGCTTCGCCGCCTGTATGCCCTGGCAGCAGGATAGTGGCGTCTTCTGCAGCTCCTTCCGCCTTGGACTTCCTGTTGGCCCTGTGCCCCTTGTGCCTGCACCTTTCCTTCCAAATGTGGCTCCCCTGGAGGCTGAATGTGGACTCCTGGCCTCCTCCCCCTTCTGGGCCTCCTTTCCTCCTCAGAGGAGGTGCCTCTTGTGGATAAAACAACTCCCATTCCCATGCTAAGGGAAGGCTTCCTGAAACCTGCAAGGCCCCAAAAATTATGTTTACTCAGACTCCTGACCTGAAGGCTGTTACTCCTGTCCAAGCAGTTGTGAAGGGTTTTGAAGTATTCTTGCTCACACAGGTAAGTATCATTAACATTAAGCATTAAATGTCTGACAAATAACACTCCCAACCCTACTCACCCCTCTTATCCCACCCGAGGATGAGGTATATGCAAATGTGGCCTACCCGCCTAGCCGTTGCACCCATGCGATGACCTGAAGATCTCACTGGCCCCGAAAAATTGCACTTAATTGCTGCCTCAAGGGCCTTAAGTGGCCTGTTAATTAATGACGGGCATGCATCGGAGATCATCGCGCTACAGCCCACCAAAATATCACGATGGCATGTGGTGACGTCAGGACGCTCACCCAATGTCACTATGTGTCATTTTACACTTCGGCATGTCGGGCCCCACACGCCAATGAGAAAAGTCTGGCCTAGATGTTAGAAAAGAAGCCATTTGTGATTTACAGTGTGAGGCCCTCAGTGAATACCTGTACATATTTTCTGTGCCTTTCAACAGTGTTTAATCAGGAGGTGTGGTTTATCTGAGTTGACACACTGTTCTAATGCCATGACATATCTTCCACTGAGTTGCATACAGTCTTATTTATTGTGTTGTTTCTGCTGGGAGATTTTTTATTTACTTGGGTGGTATTTTTAACATAGAGAAATTACTTTGAGGCAAAAAAAGTAATGTATTTATGTAACTGGAAGATTATATATATGTGTATATATATGCAAGCAGCAATGTGAAGTGGGCTCAGCAATATTTCACCCCTTCCTTGGATTCACCTAGTTCTGTTGAAGGGTCATGAGGACTCGAAACATCAACTCTTTTCTTCTCCGCCGATGCTGCCAGACCTGCTGAGTTTTTCCAGGTAATTCTGTTTTTGTTCAGCAAATCAACAGCCTGTTTTGCACCATGCTCAATTTTCTTTTCTATTTAAACCAATAGAAAAAATATGTATTGTAAAATCAGCTGCCAATTTTCTTTGAGCCCATTTTATGCTTCTGGCACAAAACCAGTATCACTCCATTGACCCTCTGGGTGCTAAAGAAGATTGGAATATGGGTGAGAATGTTGAAATTATGCTTCTTGGGCTGAAAGAGGGCTATTGGAGTTCATTGAGGACAGGTGTGATTGACATGTGGAACTTTATTCAGATGAGATCATGACATTCTCATTGAGTTGTGATTTGTCCCTTGAAAGAGATGTTGGAACCTGTGGCTTGAGTTTTGAAGGATTATAATTTTTGGCAAAGGTGAATGATCCAGGAGCAGTCTTGGTAATAGAATAGATGTGACGAAGGAAATTCAGTTTGGTGTTCAACAGTATACATCAGGCCTTTGCCTCTCCATATTTTGCCGTAGATGGGCAAGTGGAAAGTCAAAGTTAGAGATCTGTAATTGCTGGCAATAACTTTGATTTTGTCAACATTAGTTGTGACTATACTTTGAAAAGTAATTTGTTGGCCGCAAAACATTTTGAGATGTCCTGAGGATGTGCAAGACACTTTATACATGTGACCTCCTTTCTTTCCTTTGTAGTGTTTTCCTAACTGACTCCGAGCAAGCATGGGCCTATGATATCTATGCCCACCCTCTTAAAAGATTTGTTAGTCTTGAACAGGGATTGCAACGGTATTTTGTTGCAATGCCTCAGTTTATCTACATGCTTATTTTGGTTATATGTCTTACAGACTCAATTACTTTAATGTGCACTTTGGCTTACCAGCTTCTATCCACTGCCATAAGCTCCAGCTTTCCTAAAGCTCTGTGGC
This sequence comes from Carcharodon carcharias, assembly GCF_017639515.1. NCBI lineage: Eukaryota > Metazoa > Chordata > Chondrichthyes > Lamniformes > Lamnidae > Carcharodon > Carcharodon carcharias. Next base: position 115,339,895 of record NC_054469.1, on the reverse strand, counting down.
TTGTATCCTATCCCATGCCAAATCTCACTTGTCCATCATCACATGGTTGCCGACCTTTTGTCTTTGTATTTAAATCTCCCATGTTTCCCTGTTCCTGTTCTCCCCTCTCCTCCCCCACCCCTATCTCCAGCTTTACAAATTCATCATGCATTTAACTCGGGCCTCTCCTGCACTCTCCTTACTTTTATCCTTGCTATAGCTGGTCAAAAATTTGGGCTTCTAGCTCCCACTCTGAAATTCTCTCCCAGAATCTCTCCACCTTCCAAACTCCTTCTCCTTTAACAATCACCGTAAAACCCACCTTTTTGGCTAATTTTCTTATGAATCCTTGTATCTCTGTGAAGTACTTTTTCTATGTTAAAGGTATATAAATGCAGGTTGTTGTCGAACTTTGCAAATAATAAATATTTCACAATATTTCTGAAACTACAATGCATTTAAACTTCATATGCATAAAGTATTTTTTCTAATCAGTTATAGAAGTTAGCTAATGGGACTAATTCTCTTGAGAAGCTCCAGGTAGATATGCTGCGAAGATTCCATTTAGACTTAGTATAGAACTTTACAAGACCATGTGCTGCTGGCTGGGCCTTGCGCCTGAGCTCAGTAAATTCTGGATGCATTGTCTCTGATATTCCATCCATTAATGTGGCTGGATTTTGTGAATTAAAATAACTGTTAAATTCAGAAGGAGATGATAAATTGGCCCTTAAATGGAGAGTGGCTGCATAATTCTGAGGTACAGTGGGATCTACATTTTCTAGTACATAAGTCACAAAAAGTTAGTATGCAGATACAGCAAGTAATTAAGAAGGCTAATGGAATGCTATCCTTTATTATGAGAGTGATTGAACATAAAAGTAAGGATGTTATGTTTCAGTTATACAGGGCATTGGTGAGACTACACCTCGAAAATTGTGTGCAGTTTTGGTCTCCTTATTTAAGGAAGGATATAAATGCATTGGAGGTGGTTCAGAGGTTTACTAGATTGATAACTGAAATGAGCAGGTTGTCTTATGAAGAAACGTTGGACAGACTGGGCTTGGTTCCATTGGAGTTTAAAGAGTGAGGGGTGATTTGATTGAAGTATACAAGATCCTGAACAGCTTTGACAAGGTGGATGTCGAAAGGATATTTCCTCTTGTGGGTGAGTCTAGAACTAGAGGGCACTGTTTTAAAATTAGGGATCGCCCTTTTAGGACAGAGATGAGGAGAAATTTTTTCTCTAAGTGTTGTGCAACTTTGGAACTCACTGCCTCAGAAGGCGGTGGAGGCGAGGTCACTGAATATTTTTAAGGCAGCGATAGATAGATTCTTGTTAGGTTAGGGAATCAAAAGTTATCTGGGGTAGATGGGAATGTGGAAATCAAAACATAAGAAGATCAGCCATGACCTTATTGAATGGTGGAGCAGACTTGAGGGGCCGAATGGTCTACTCCTGTTCCTATTTCTTATGTTCTTATGTTCTCTTGTGGACTTGTTTTTCAGATGAACTGACTTGATCATTGTAAAACAAATAGCAAAAGAAGCTGGAATATTTTTGTCTAGAGAAGCTGGTTTTAACTTCTGTGTACAGTGACAAAATTAAAGATAATATCAAGCAAAATATTAGACAAATACTTAATAAAATTAGTCGATAAGCATAATAAACAATAAACTATAAGATTGTCCTATTGGCGATCTTGTAAGTAGGTACCAAATCATTTGCGCATGGTGCAAGCTTCACACCGAAATAGGGCACATAAAGCTATCCTGTGGGATAATGGCTACCCCGGTCAGATCATTTTCTCGGTGTGTAACGTGCCTAAGGCTTCTACTTTCGGGCCTGAACAGTGCTCAGTCTACTTCACGTTATCCTGGAAGAGTAAGGTATCTCAAAAATTTGGGCAATAGGTGAAGTTAGCCATTTCACACTTCTACAATGCCATAGCAACACGAGTGATATTTTCCACTAATAGGATGCTGCCATCATACCAAGAAGATGGTCTGTCTAGCATACAAATGACTAATTTGGTATATGAATTTCAGTGCTGGTGTGATGCCAGCTACATATGCTGCACGTCCCTTCAGCTGTTCGCAATAGGCAGAGCACTGACCGTACTCAACCAACTGGTGCTTGCAAATCTCAAAACATCATGTCCAATGTTAGCTGTGATTCTGTGATTGAACAACATTTGCTGAAAAATCCTGAGTGTGTTAAGAGTTATACTAACATCCAACTTAAGATTATCAGTTGGGCTCACAACATGGCTTGCTTATACTTACTAGAAGCTACATACATATATTCATTCGCAGGGACCTATCCTTTGCAGGCAAAAGGAACATGTCCAGACATTGCGTCTTTTTTGAAGAAAACAAATAATGTGGAGGACAATAGTTCCCTGATGCATTCTCCATGCCAACACCTCAATCAATTAACGTCGGCTTTCCAACCAAATAGCACCCTTTTCTCATGCAGTATAAATTGTTGCTCCCTTTGAAGTTTGGCATTCTCGCATCTGTCCTGATGAGTGCAAGATGAAAAGCTTCGACAGCAGCTCTCTTTTTTTCAATATAATTTTTGTCACAGTGGCTTTAAAAATACTTTTGTTGGTAAGCGAATTCACTGAATGGATTAAGGAAAATCTTAGTGATGTGTTTTATGAACCCAAAACTCAAAGCCATTTGAAGGTGGAAGTTAGCACATAATTGTCTGGAATTTCTGGAGGGATTGTCTGGCAGAAGATCAGGAAAATGCCCTGCTCAGTTACATAAATGACTTAAAGCAGGTGTTTTATGCCATTTCTTTGTGTTTCTGCTGACCTTGTGCCAAAGTTGCAGTTGGAGATTGAGAAAGGCATGGAAATTCTTCCACACTGGCACTGTTGCAGGAGTAGCATTAATATTCAAAGTATTGAATCATTATTTTTATTTGACTTGTTCAATTGCTTTTTTTATACAGAAACCATGCCAAAGTGAATGTGACTTTCCAACACACTCCTTCGCCTAATTTTTTCTTTGGAATTGACATGGACAGAAGATTGTCAGAAATGGGTTGGTTCCTCTATCCAACATTTAATTTTGTTGTCTGGCAAGCTCAATGGTAAGGAAGTAAATATTAAACAGATCTCCTGCTCATCATTTTAGTTGAAAGCCTCAAAAGAAATGTTATAATTTATAAAAATAACAATTTTCAAAGACATTTTTGTGACTCAAGTTTACATTTTTATTCTGTGTTTATCATAAATTAATTAAAAATTCATATTCTAATAAAATTTAGAATAACTTACCTTTTTATGATATCAAAGAATGCATTTATTATTTTTTCCATTTGAGAGGCACCTTGAAGTCAAATAATTATTTTGTTGCCCTTAAATACTGCACTGTCATAATCCCTAAAAGTAGATGGACAGCCTGCTTCCAGATCGCTGCAGAATCCCACTGTAAAACTTGATAAGAGGAAATATGGGAGTGGCTTCATAATATTATGAACAAAAATAAAAGTGCACAAAACCTTGTGACATGAATTGGTAATTGGTTGGAAGATAAGTGACAGTAAGTAGGGACAAAGGGAATGTACCCTGACTCGCAGGATGTGACAAATGCAGTCCCCCAGGGATCTGTACTGGTTTTACAACATATATGTCAATGATTTAGGTGAATAAATAGAAAGTTATATACACAGGTTTTGAGAGACTCTAAGTTGGGGTTCATTTGTGTAGATAGGAGCAGAAAGTTGCACAAAGACATGAACCCATGAAACACATGCATTGTTAAAGCTTGATAGGGTAGTAAGTAGGATAAAACTGTGGCGGATGGAGTTCAGTGCCAGGAAGTGTGAGGTCATCCATTTTGGATTCAAGGATAACAAATTGACTAGGAGCTGTGGAGAATTGTATGAAGCTGCTGAATAACAGTCATTTTCTAAAGATCAGAGATCCGAACTGATTATAGCTCTGGGGGGCGTGGAATTGGGTGTATGGGGGACTGGGATGAATGCCAATCCTTGATTCCAACTACGCGAGAGTTGGGTGGTTTTAACTCCTGGATCTGATGTGCATGCTCCTCAGTAAGTTACACACCTGGATCAAGGGGGCTCCAGCTGTCCGGCAAACAGGGGCTTTATTATTTTGAGCAGCAGAAGGCTGCTAGCTGGGGCCAAAGGAACTGTTGCTGACATATGACTAAGTTGTGGGAGAGGGGTTTTGGGAGGGTCTTGCATTCAGCAAAGGACATGGGAGGTCAACACATCCCTTGTCAGACTTGGTGGAGCAATCTGAACCTCATGGCACCACAAGGAAAGTGAAAACAAATGCAAAAGAATTTTCTGTTGACGCCTTGTCTGCCCTAGATCCTTTTACCGCATTTTTCGCATGATGGGGAATTCACAAACAAACCTGCTCTGTACAGTAAAGTCCTGCTGTTCACGGGGGTTCATTCCCAAGCAACCTCGCATATGGTGAAAGCGCAACCGACAAATATATTTACAATGGGAACCAATTAGATAGAATCAAGGCATCCTAAAATTTCACATGTATTAAGGATCAAAGGCAATGAAACCTATATTTTTAATAAACTTAAAGAGAACCAGAGAAATTGTTTAATAAAACAATAAAACAAGAATGATGTGAAATTTGTCACACTTTACTTGAGAGTGGAGGTGAACAGTGATCAGGAATTGAAACCACTGCAATAAGGAACACCCACGTTCAAATAATGGCAGACGACGCATGCACTGTGTGCAATTTCCACTGTTTTAAAGATGGCATGGACCTTCATTTAGGAGGATTTTTTTTAGCTTTTTTTTAAAACATAGCTTCTATCTTTTATTTTTAAAACTGTGCATAAGTGAACATTTGAGCCTGCAATGGGTGATTTGGTTCGCAAAGACTTTTGTGCAGATAAGCAAATTCACAAAAGAGGAAGTCATGAATGTCAGGACTTTATTGTATATTTAAAGAAGGATCCTGTTGGCTTCAGGTTGACCTCTTTGCCACTTGCTCAGAAGAGTAGAGTGGGATGTCAGTGGGTAAGTCGCCCAGCTGATTTTAACTGCCTGCCTGGTTTCCACCGGTTGCGTAGGTTAAAATTGCCTGTATTGTCTCTGGATGGGGAGGAAAAAGAAACATAAACTCGTTTCTCATCATTTCCCTAAATTATATTCCTCAAGTAGCACAAATGCTTTACAGTTAAATGGGTACAGAAATTCTCTGATCACTTGCATGGTTTTCTTCGACATTGGAAATCCCAAATGTAATGCTTTCAACTGCATTTGTTGCCTATGGGTAGATTTTTACAGGAATCCCAGAGAATTGTGGATATCTTTTTTCTGGAAATGTGTTTTTTCTATTTTTGGGCAACATATACATACATATCAAGAATTTCCATAACTTGCTACAGGAAATGGAGGTACATTTTAACAGTATGAAATAGAATATACCAAATCCTAATAATCATGCCAACAGAATTTAGTAATTTATGTTTTCTCAACAAGGTTTATTTACATGGAAAACTTGACTGCAAAGCTTCAGTTGCCAGCTACTATAATAAATGTGTTCAATGACACTGTGATGCAAGGGAACAAGGGAACTGTAGCAATTACGGAACTCCCAGAAGGTAATCTAATTCTTATTTTCTACAGCCATTTTTTCTATAATGCCAATTATAGCAATACTTTCTCTGAATGGACGTAACTTTAATTCCAAGTAATATGCCTTGTGCTATTTCTAGTAGACTAATAACATTAAAAGATTGACTTTTTGACTCTCTGTTCCTAGCAGGGATTAGCTAGTAATGCAAAGACTGCCCTTCCTGCATAAATAGGTCCTTCAGTAAGTGGAAACAGCCTGTTTCTATCTACTCTGTCCTATCCCTTAATATTTTTAAGCACTCTATAAAATCACTTCATAAACTCCTCTTTCCCAATTAAAGCATTCCCCATTTTTCAAGAATTCCTTGCTACTGATATTGCCTCATACCCAGCACCATCTTAGGAAATCTGTCCACTAGCCAATCCTAGATGTGCCCCCAGTGAAACATTGGGAACATAAAAGTCATCATCTCTGTTCTTTGGGTGAATCACAGTACAATTTCCTTATTTAAGACAGTAGTAAAAATTTAAATAACATTTTATTTTATTTGATGTGATATAAAAAAGCATTCATTAATCAGTTAGGTTAGCCATAGTTTTATATAATGCTATGTTGATTGACTACATCAAAAAAACTGAATAAATAATTATTTGAGGATTGGATTGTCAATTATAACAAGAACTGACAAAGATTTTCAGTATTTTCGTAGAGCACAATGCTACTTATGTGGCAGGGGCCATGGATGACTCATCTGCGAAGTAGAACTGGTCAATGTTGAGTGCAGTGGGCTGTAGAAATTAATATCCTGGAGTTTTGCTTGATTAACTTCATCTTCAAGGAGAAATTTCACAGAGCTATGTTATTTTTACAGGATGTTTGGTCACATCCTTCAGGAAATTAGATGAATAGGGTAGAATATATGATGGGACAGATTAGGCATGGCTTGTGGAGCAAATGGACTTGGTGGGATGATCATTATTTTATATTTCATACTTTGTGGCATGTTTCAACAAGGACATTGAGTGAAGGTGAACAATTGTTACACTGAGGAAGGGTGGCCCCTCAGCAAAAATGGAATAGGGAAAGAAGTTGAACGATTATTAAAATTTTTTAGTCAATATGAAGCTGTGAGGATTATCAAGTACTTGGAAAAGCATGAATTAATACACAGATTTTAGATTTGTATAGACTATCATTGATACTATAGTTTGAATATTGGTACTAATTTTGAGTACCCTGATTTTGAAAGGACATCCATTTGTTGGAAAAGAGTGACATGGATGATTCCAGCAGTTTAAGATCAACTCACTTTTGTTGGAATGCAGAATATTCATTTGAGGCGAGGGCATGAGTTCTCAATGCTTTAGCCTCTCAGTTTTCTACCATCCTTGTGAATCTTTGTTGTAGACTCTCCAATGCCTCTATATTATTTTTATAATATGGTCTAACTAAGGTGCTACTCAAGTTTAACATAACTTTGTTGTTGTTCAATCCAATCCCTTTAGAAACAAGCCTCAGTGCTTTGCTTGCTTTATTTAATGGGGTTAGTTAATAGTCATTTGGTAGTACAGGTTTTGAGAATTGCTGAGAAAAGACACATCTTGAAATGTTTCATCTTGCATTCATCAGGACAGTTCGCATGAATACCAAATGTAAAAGGAACAGCAATTTATACTTCATGAGAACAGAGTGCTGATTGGATGACTAGTGGACTCTGGTAGAGGCAATGCCATGGAGAATGCATCAGTTAACTGATGACTGACAGTTAACTGCTAAGATTTTTATGAATTCAAACCAGACAGGTTGACTCTGATTGGTCAAGGCTTTGCCTTGGGCTTGTGTCACTACTTCTAATTACTTGTTTATATGTTTTCCTAGCTCTTTGTTCCTGGACTCTATTTAGTGTCTTATTATCCGTGGTGTATGTGATCTCCTCATTATTCCTTTCAAAATACACCATCTTACACCAATCTGTATTGAAATTAATTGCCAAATAAACACACGTTCTGTAAATTTATTAACAAGTTATATTTTGTCATGTTCTTTCTTTGTGTTAACTGTGCTATCTGCAAACTTCCCTTGTCCAAATCATTATGAATAATTGTTGTCCTAGCCCTGATCCCTGTGGAATACCACTTCCCACCTATTGGCAATCTGAGAAGCTATCCTTAACCATTACTCTCTCTTTTCTGTTTTGTAGTTAAATTGCTATTCATTCTGCTACTGTCTCCCGACTCAACATGTTATGAATTTAGTCAAGGGTCTACTTGTGGTACCTTTATTGAAGGCCTTTTGAAAATCCAAATATCTTACATCTACTACATTTCCCTTGTATGCTCTTTCTTTTACCTCTTCAAAGAATTCGATAAGGTTGGTAAAATATGACCTTTCTGTTTGAAATTTCTGCTGACAGTTCAGTTTTTAGATACTTTTCTATTCAAATATCTTTTGTACCATTTATGTTAGGCTAACTGTCTATAGTTCTCTAGAATTATTCTTTTTAAATAAAGAGATAATGGTCAGATCTTAAAAAGGCTGAGAAGCATAGAAAATGGAAATGAAAGTAAACCATTTAACCTGGAATATACAAGCTCACAATTTACCTTGCCTCAAGAAAAACCAGGAATTAGAAAACTTCTCTGCGACAGAGGAGTGGATATTTGGATTAGTTAATGTGATGTCAATTTTATGCTTTCAAAGAAAAGTAATGAAACTATGTACAACTTCCCCTCAGGAAAATAAATGGAATAGGTTGCGTTATAGCATCTGTTGTAATGTTTACTTCCAAATAACTTTTAGTAACATTTTTAAAAGCGAGGGGATGGATTGATAAAGCTGTAAAATGGTATTCTTGGTGTTATAAATAAGGTTATTATATAAATATAGGAACCAGTGAATTAGGAGCAGAAGCAGGCCACTCAGCCCTTTGAGTCTCCTCCAGCATTTAATAAGATCATGGCTGATCTGATTGCAATCTCAACTCCATATTCCCACCTACACCCAATAACCTTTCAGCCCCTTGCTTATCAATGATCTATCTAGCTCCACCTTAAAATATTCAAATACTTTGCTTCCATTGCCTTTTGAAGGAGAGAATTGGAAAAACTTATGACCTCCTTGAGAGTAAAGGTTTCCTTTCATTTGCATCTTAAAAGGGTGACCCCTTATTTTTAAACAGTGACTCCTAGTTCTAAATTTACCCACAAAAGGAAACATCTTTTCCACATCCACCCTGTCAGGACCCTTCAGGATCTTATATGTTTCAATCAAGTCGCCTCTTACTCTTCTGAACTCCAGCAGATACAAGCCTAGCCTGTCCAACCTTTACTCATAAGACAACCGTCCAATTCCAAAAATTAGTCTAGTAAACCTCTGAACTGCTTCCAATGCACATACATCTTTCCTTAAATAAGGGGACCTATACTGTACACAGCACTTTAGATGTGGTCTCACTAATGCCTTGTATAACTGAACCATAACTGCTCTACTTTTGTATTCAATTCCCCTCACAATGAATGATAACATTCTATTAGCTTTCCTAATTATTTTCTTTACCTGCATACTAACCTTTTTATGATTCATGCACCAGGATACCCAGATCCCTCTGCATCTCAGAGCTCTGCAATCTCTCACCATTGAGATAATGTACTTCTTTTGTATTCTTGCTGCCAAAATGGACAGTTTCACATTTTCCCACATTATACTCTATTTGCCAACTGTTAGCTCACTCACTTAACCTGCCTATATCCCTTTGTACCCTCCTTATGTCCTTTTAATTACTTACTTTCCTACCTTTCTTTGTATCATCAGCAAGCTTAGCAACCATACCTTCAGTTCCTTCAGCCAAGTCATTTATATAAATTGTAAAAAGCTGAGGCTCCAGCACTGATCCCTGTGACAGACCACTCGTTACATCTTGCCAACCAGAAAATAGCCCATTTATGCCTACTCTCTGTTTTCTCTTAGAAAGCCAATCGTTTATTCATGTCAATTTGTTACCCCCTGCACCTTGAGCTTTTGTTTTTTGCAAATACCATTGATGTGGCACCTTATAAAATATCTCTGGAAATCTAAGTACTGTACATCCACTGGTTTTGTTTTATCCACAGACCTGTTACTTCTTCAAATAACTTCAATAAATTGGTTAAACATGATTTCCCTTTCACAACACCATGGGAAGAATTTCCCCCAAATGGAGGGAAGTGCAGGAGTGGGCGTGGGCAGGCTTGCCTCCGATCGGCTCCCCCAATTGGGGACATGCCGCCATTTTACCTGGGCGGTCCAATTAAGGCCCACCCAGCGTGACATCTGCCAGGAAGCGCTATTTATTCCTTGTGCGGGTGGGGGGGGGATTCCCTCAGCCAGGAGTGTGCTCTTTCGTGCATGTGCATGACAGAGCACACTCATCTCCCTGAGGCTAAGTGCTGCCTCAGGGAGATCGGCGCCAAATTCAAAAATCGTAAAGGTGCATAAACAAAACTTCCCTGACATGTCCCCTCATATGACACTGTCACATGAGTTGGGATATATCCATCATTTTAACTCTAACCTTTATTAAATTTTTAACAACCCTCATGAAACCTCATCCCATCCATGGATAAGGCTTCATGCTTTTCCTGAAGCCCGCCAGGGCTCCCAGCCTGCCCGCCAACCTTAAGGTTGGACTGGCAGATCCATTAATTATGTCAGTTACTTTTTAAATGACCTCAATAAGCCGTTGGCAGGTTGGCCGGCACACAGCTGATTTGGCTGCACCCCCGCCGACCTCAAAATTGATGTGACGCAGGGTGATGTCAGGAGTTCCGCCTGACGTCATCCTGTATCGGTGAGCGGGCCCCGTCCCCCACTCACTGACCATGTTGACTCTGCTTGATTACCTTGAATTTATCTAAGTGCCTTGCTATAACACCTTTCATAATAGCTTCTAACATTTCCACTATGACAGACTTTAAGCTAACTGACCTGTAATTTCCTGTTTTCTGTCTCCCTCCCTTTTTGAATAAAGGAGTTACATTGTCTATTTTCCAATCTAATGGAACTTTCCCCAGATCTAGGGACTTTTAGAAAATTAAAACTAATGCATCAACTATCTCATTATTCACTTCTTTTAAAACCCTAGGATGAAGTCCATTAGGACCTGGGGACTTGTCAGCATGCAGCGCCAATAATTTGCTCAGTACCACTTCCCCGGTGGTTGTAATTTTCCTCCCTTCCATTTCCTGATTTACAGCTATTTCTGGGATGTAACTTGTACCCTGTGTAGTGAAGAATGATGCAAAATACCTGTTCAATTCATCTGCCATCTCTTTATTTTCCGTTATTAATTTCCCAGACTCATTTTCTATAGGACCATTGCTCAATTTGTTAATTGTTCGGGGATATGTTTCAATGGGTTTTTCTGATTGTCTGTTGTAATTTCATCCAGGTCAACTATTCGAACTCTTCACTCCAGGTCCAAGTATGAGGAAATATAAATATGAAGGGGGACTTTAAACATGGGATCTTTTCTCATTAGAACAGTGCTGATCATGTGGCACTATAATAGATATTTAAAATTGTGAAAGAATGTGGGAGGGTAGATAGAAGCAGCAGTTAAGGAACCAAGACCTGGAGACATAGATACAAGATTAAATATAAGCGTTTTGGCACTGAATTTAGCTGAATACTTTGCTTACTCTCTTCATTATAAGGAATACATTTTTCAGAGAAATTATAATTTTCACTCACGTCATTACTGCTACCTAGCAAGGTGAAGGGTATAATTAAAACTGAAATGGCTTTATCGACAGTAACCACATTATACAGCAGCAAAATTGGTCTATGAGTAATGGGCATGGAGAATTTAATACTGACATCTAACCCTCTATTATAAAATCTAAAGCCTGTCATTAGTAATATGGCTAATTGAACATTGTTATGTTATTTGCTAGATGTCACATAGTGGCAGCTTCCTGATGATTACCTCTTAGCACATTCAGCCTCACATTACGTCACTTTATGTCCTCTACAGTCTTAGTATTTGATCTAAAGGGTATTCTTAAATTAATAGTTTATATTTGGCTTACTGCCACTTAAGCTTTTAGCTGGAATTGCTGAAGGTAGCAACGCAGGGTCAACTAAACAGCCAGGAAGGCGCTATTCTTGTGTTAGGCGTTATATCTATACCTCCAGCAATGGAAAGACATAGTGGATAGTATTTTGATGGCTGGATTATCCTCAATATCATTGCTATTAACTTGGCAGGATGGGTGTTGTGATGTCCACGCAACTATTTTGCCGCTGACCCCAGCACTTTCCAGTGTCAGCCTAATTTGGATGTTTTTTAATTAGCCCCTATTTGCATTCCTATCTTTGCTGAAGAGTCTGGTTGGGGCAGGAGAATCATTGTTGTTGTCAGCCTTTGACTCCTGCAGCTAGCTGGGCAGAAGGAGGAGTGTAGCCTATGATGAACTTGGCAAAATGTACTGGTAAAGAAGAGTGCATTGATTTTTCTGCCACTGATTGCACTCACTGGATTTGACTAATTTTTAAATACCTTCTATTGGCCATTGTAACAGAGGACCTCAGTAACATAATGGCATTCCTGGTGTTCAGTCATGCTAAAGGCATTATGATGGAAAACTTGATGTATGATATAATTCGATTATTATCACCTTATGTGAATTTGTCAGTACACATTTAGGGGCATTCCTCCATCTAACATCATTCTATTGGAACAGATGACATGAAGTCATGTAGTAATTGTCAGAGGGGTAGTATTCCATCCTTTTGCCCATTTTTTCACCCTCACCTGCTGAAACATTGCCCAAAACTTGGCAGTAATTCCTTGAAAAATCCGGCTCAGAATTAAAATGCACACAATATACTGCCACTACATACTGCCATAACATACAGGTAAAGACTAGCTGATCATGAAGCTTGCTCCATGCATCACGATGGCTGCTAGAGCATCAAGACCAGATATTTCCTGCCTCCAGCCCCTTCTCCCTCCACACACCCCCGAACCACTAGCCCCCCTCAACCACCGGAGCATGTAGTTTCCTGAGGCAGACAACTATACAGCTGATTCCATTGCATTTTTGATTAAAATGATCAATTTTAATGTTTATTTTAATGTATATGGATGGACTTTGTAAGTGTGAGTAAAATGTGAAGTTCTTATATTTTACTAAAATTAATAAAGAGCAGGAAGCATCCAGTAAATTGCTTAATAACTTTTCTGACAAGAATAGGTCTTGAATTTGCATAGGCAGAACTCAGCGTCTAGTTGCCTAAACCAAAATGCTACATTCATACCTGCTTTCAAGGGTAGGATTTCATGTGCTTCTGAGTGCTGCTATCAGGATCAAATGGGGGTCAGAAGCCAGCATGATGTGTGAAACAGTAACCTGTGAAAAACCTGTGATTTTTTTTTTACCCAAATTGGCCAATTAATGGGCAGAAAGTGCCATCCTGTCAGGGTTGCAAAACTAAAGGGCCAATGGGAGGCCTTCCTTCAGAAAGCAGCAGGGGGCCATGGCTGTTAAGTGAGGTAGTGGGCACCCCAAAATTTAAATTAAGAAAAGGCCTTCATAACCAGGCCAACACTATTGGGGGAGGAGGAGTTCGTCCACAAGGTGGCCTGAAGCTGGTGCTGAATCCAGACTGGCATGGAGGGCCTTTAAACCTGCTGGAGCATTGCCACCCCCAGTCTGCCACCAGGAGGCCACCTCTGGCAGCTGAATTGTCCCCTGCCACCTACAGGGACATGTAAAGTCCTAGTTAGCTTTCAATAAGAGGCTTCATTAGGCCTATAATTAGATTAACAGCCTACCCGTTGCTTGCGGTCGGGTAGCCCTGCCACCCCGCAATCCCATGTCCTGCAAATTAGCCCGAGGGCGGGATGGAGCCAGAATGCGGCATAGCCACAGCATGAAATTCCAAGCTCAGCTATCCCCATTCCTACCTTAAGTGGGAGTTAAAAATCAACCCTCGGTTGGTGCAGATCAGTTCCCAGCTACTGCAAAGTAGCAGCTCATTAAAATTAATTGAGCCACTTTAGGATGTGCTGGCTTTGCCTTATCAGTAATTTCACAGGAGGGACAAAAACCCAGTATGGCGAGTCTCCTAAGCAGATCAGTAAACGTTTTGATGCCTTTTCAATGGATGATGCACTTCCTAGACATTTCTTCTCCTTTCAGTTAGTAAGATTATAATGATAAATGGAAAGAAGTCATAGGGAAAAGTTTGTAACCTTGGGCTGGATTTTATGGCTCACCCCACTGGCTTGTTTGAAGGCGGGGGGTGTGAGCTCATAAAATGCAGTGCATGGCCTTTCCCCTGCCTTCCTGCCCACCCCAACCTGTCTCCCATTTTATGGGAGAGAGGGGAAGCATCAGGCAGCCCACCTGTTCTTAAGCCTATTGAGGCCCTTGCCTCATTCTGACTCTGCCGCTCTTTTACCCACGACAGGGGGAGGCCCATACCAGGTGGATTGCCCAGCAGCTTTTACTGTGCAGGCCGGTGTCGGGAAAGGGTAGTGCGGGGAATGTCCTTTGAGGGTCCCCTGTGTCCATCGGAGGCACCCCTCCCCAGGGTCACACCCTGCCCTTCAATCCTTCCGCTGGCCCCTTAAATCCGTCCCCCCATTCCGTCCCCTGGTTGGGGTCTGCCAGCCAGGCCGCACCGATACCCTAGACTTTTCTTGAAGTCCAGCCTCCATAACCACCTCTTCTTTGGGGACTGCTTGTATAGTCCCAGATGTTTTGGCCACTGCTCAAAACTGACAATACAGGGACTACAGAGCTGCTGGCCATTCAGATTGGCTGGCAGCTGTCTAAGGCAAGACTTTCTCCCAGATGGAGGCGGATGTCTCTCTTAGTGAATTAGTGCTGCTCCCAACATAAAATGGCTCTGGGGCAGCCGACTTTTTGGTGCACCTGCATGTTCCTCACCAGAATTCCTACTGGCAAAAAAGGCTGGTAGCCCAGCATTGCAAGATGCTGCCACAAAATTTCATTCCCACCGATCCAGTTTGTTTAATGCTGCCTAAGCTTTTAGCAATAAGCGGCTCTGTTGAAGAATAGGCAATATGGAATGAATATTCCACGAAATCAAATTGAAGGAAGAAAGAGGATCAAGTAGAAGGCTAAGTGCCATTTTTGAAAGGCTGCAATGACATGATGGACTGAAGGCAAATTTATAGTAAGAGGCATGGAATGGTTGTTTTGTAGATGCAGAGAACTGGACTGATATAGGAAGAGGCAGTAGTTTTATTTTATAATTATATATAATTTGCTGATGGCTTGTATCTTTCTAGTAATGATGTTTTGTACTATGTGATTTGGCAGTACTTTGAATTTAATGTTGGATGTGGACTAGCTATGTTTTCACAAAAAATGTTATTTGTTTTCTGGAGGTTAATGGCTCACTTGAAACCCATTAATTGTCCTGAGGGAAATCAGGCTGTATGATTATAGTTTGATTTATCATAATACTGTAATAGAAGGATAATCTATGTTCTTTGCAAATGTGGAAAACTTTGTTAGAGATGCTGATAATGAAAAAACACCTGTTTGGGATTGTACAGGTGATGATTACTGTTTAAGAAGGATGACAGATCATAAATACGTAGTTTTTTTTGATTACTGTTTGGTTACATTTAGGAGTTGCAGAAAAACATATGCCTATAAGGAAGGCAAAGAATCCACCTATATCTGTTGTATGTATTAATTAAAAGGTAGTGGCATACTAAGGATTCTATCAGGGAAAAAAAAAACAAAAAAGCCAATTTTTGGTGCTGGACTGTGACATAACTGATTTGGCTAGAAATTGTTTATGGCCTGTTTTCAACAACAGTGTGTGCCTGAACCAGTAGGTCCAAAGCATTCCCTAAATTGGGCATTGGGCCTCTTTTCAATATTTTGGGTAAGTTGCCCAGTGCCTGTCATGTTTCGGAGGCAGCTTTCCCATTTCATGGGAATCATTTGGGTCACTATTCTTATCAGCCCTCATTTAAGTATAGGGGAGTAATTACAACAGTCAGGGGATGGTAGGCCAGCAGAAGCACTTAGAAATGTTTTTTAAAATTCTTTCATGGGAGATGAGCGTTGTTGGCAAAGCCCGCATTAGTTGCCCATCTCCAATTGTCCTTGCAAAGATTAAGCCAGAGGGAGCAGGAATATTCTTAAAACAGGTATTAAGATCCTCATTTGCATATTTAGGAGCTCACTGGAAGATAATGTGACCAGATTTGGGGTCAGATGCCATCTAGGTGGTCTTAACCCTTGAGACCATTACTATGTACAGCAGGGTCCAATTTCTTCCCTGTTTTTTCTGCCTGTTTGAGTGAGGAGAGAGGAGATGGTGCTGAGAGTATCTGTAAACTGAGCTTGTACATAAACAATAGTATGTAATGGAAAGAAGAAGGATGTTTTTTCAAATATTCAGTTTTGTAAGATCTGTGAATCTTTCTTTGTGTTGTGGCATAGAGAATATCAATATTTCCAATTCATTGCCTGCATATGGTCTTGTGGCAAGCAACAATCTTTAAATTGTCCCACTTACATGCTTGTGCTTTCCAAACTCTTACCTTGGTTACCTTTAGTATTTGTTTCCTTAATTTGGAATTGGCAAAATTATTTTTTTCTTTTGTATAGTTTACACTTCTATGTTGCTACTCACCAGAGATATTTTTGATGCATTGAAACCACTAGCATCAGTGAGAAGACCAACAAGTTGAAATTTAAATATGTGAGTGATGTTAACAAGTGACACTGAAGCATCGCTTTCTGGTTTCTGTAGACCTACTTTCATATGACCATCTTGAACTTGATGCCTCATTGTCGTGCCCTGGAACAAGAGATGAAACTTGTGCTCATTGGGATCACACAGTTCAGCTGTATGTATGCTGTATGCAGAACAGCTCGTACTGCAATCTTGAACTTGGAAGATGGATTACACCATTCCGCAGGTAAGCCAGCATTTAATGTAATGCAGTCACAGAATCATAGCACTGAGCACATAGGGAGCCATTGCAACTAAATCAGTGCTTAAATAGGAGCTAATTACTTAAATCCCATTTCCACATATCCACTTATACTCTTTATTTTGAAATACCTGTCAGTTTCCTTTCAGACAATATTATAGCCTCTGTTCCACTTGTAAAGCATTCCATGTTCTCTTTGAGGGAAAAAAATCTTCTGAATTCCTCCTGACATTCATCTAGTGATAACTCTGAGCCTGTGCCTCATTGTCACAAATTCATCAGCCTGTGGAAACAAACTTTCACCAGTTACTCTCTCAAAACCTTGATTAAATGTTCCCTTAATCTTCTCTGTTCTGCAAAAAAAGGGACCAATTTTTACAACTTCTTTTCATAACTTTAACTTCATATTCCTGGCACAATTTCAGTGATTCTTCACTGTATCGTTTCTTATACCCTTACTATGATGAATGTTCAAAACTTTTTTCCACGGGATGTGGGCGTCACTGGCCAGGCCAGCATTTATTGCCCATCCCTAATTGCTCTTGAGAAGGTGGTGGTGAGCTGCCTTCTTAAACCGCTGTAGTCCCTGTGGTATAGGCACAACCACAGTGCTGGTAGGGAGGGAGTTCCAGGATTTTGACCCAGTGACAGTGAAGGAACGGTGGTATATTTCCAAGTCAAGATGTTGACTGGCTTGGAGGGAAACTTACAGGTGGTGGTGTTCCCATGTATCTGTTGCTCTTGTACTTCTAGATGGTAGTGATCATCAGTTTGGAAAGTGCTGCCTAAGGAGCCTTGGTGAGTTTCTGCAATGCATCTTGTAGATGGTACATACTGCTGCCTCTGTTAATTGGTGGTGGATGAAGTGAATGTTTGTGGATGGGGTGCCAATCAAGCAAGCTACTGTGTACAGGATGGTGTCAAGCTTCTTGAGTGTTGTTGGGGCTGCACTCAACCAGGCAAGTGGAGAATATTCCATCACATTCCTGACTTATGCCTTGTAGATGGTGGACATGCTTTGGGAGTCAGGAGGTGAGTTACTCGCTACAGGATTCCTAGCCTCTGACATGCTTTTGTAGCCACAGTATTTATATGGCTAGTCGAGTTCAGTTTCTGCTCAATGTTAACCTGCAGGATGTTGATAGTGGCAGATTCAGCAATGATAATGCCTTTGAGTGTCAAAGGGCGATGGTTAGATTCTCTCTTGCTGGAGATGGTCATTGCCTAGCACTTATGTGGTGAGAATGTTACTCGTCACTTGTCAGCCCAAGCCTGGATATTGCCCAGGTCTTGCTGTGTTTGGACATGGACTGCTTCAGTATCTCAGGTGCTCAACATTGTGCAATTATCAGCGAACATACCCACTTCTAACCTTAAGATGGAAGGAAGGTCATTGATGAAGCAACTGAAGACGAATGGGCCTAGGACACTATCCTGAGGAACTCAAGCAGTGATGCCCTGGGACTGAGATGATCAACCTCCAACAACCACAGCGTTCTTCTTTTGTGCTAGGTATGACTCCAACCAGCAGAGAGTTTTCCTCCTGATTCCCATTGACTCCAGCTTTGCTAGAGCGCCTTGATGCTACACTGTGTCAAATGTGGCCTTGATGTCAAGTCACTGTCACCTCACTTCTTGAGTTCAGCTCTTTTGAACCAAGGCTGTAAAGAGGCCAGAAGCTGAGTGACCTTGGTGGAACCCAAACTGAGCATCAGTAGCAGGTATTGCTAAAGAAGTGTTGCTTCTTAGCACTGCTGATGACTCCTTCCATCACTTTACTGATGATCGAGAATGGACTGAATTGGCTGCATTGGATTTGTCTTGATTTTTGTGTACAGGACATACCTGGGCAATTTTCCACATTGCTGGGTAGATGCCAGTGTTGTAGCTGTACTGGAACAGCTTGGCTAGAGGTGCAGCATGTCTGGAGCACAAGTCTTCAATACTATTGCCGGCATATTACCAGGACCCATAGCCTTTACAGTATCCAGTGCCTTCAGCCATTTCTTCTTATCAGTTGGAGTGAATTGAATTGGCTGAAGACTGGCATCCGTGATGCTGAGGACCTCTAGAAGAAGCCAAAATGGATCATCCACTCGGCACTGCTGGCTGAAGATTGTCGCAAATGTTTCAGCCTTAACTTTTGCACTGCTGTGCTGGGCTCCTCTGTCATTGAGGATGGGGATATTTGTGTTAAATTTTCCTCCACCATTCACTATTGGATGTGGCAGGCCTGCAGAGCTTAGATCTGAACCGTTGGTTGTGGAACGCTTAAGTCTGTCTATCACTTGCTTCTTGATGCTGTGTGGCATGCCCCCCTGCACTCTTAATTGAACCAGGGTTGATCCCCTGGCTTGGTCATAATGGTAGAGTTGGGGGTATGCCAGGCCATGAGGTTACAGATTGTGGTTAAGCACAATTCTGCTGCTGCTGATGACCCACAGCGCCTCATGAATGCCCAGTCTTGAGTTGCTACATCTGTTTGAAATCTATCCCATTTAGCACGGTGGTAGTGCCACATAACACGATAGAGGGCATCCTCAATGTGAAGACAGATTGTATGGCATCCAATACTCTTGTAGTCTTACCAATATCTGCACAAATATGTGACTAAGATCTCAGGAGTTTGAGTTCTGAAAGCACAATGTTATGGCTAAATGTATTACTTCCCAACCCAAAGGAATGCAGATTTGAAAATTAATTGGAATTTGTTGTCAATGAGATGACATATTTTCAGTTAGGTTTAGTACTTAACAGACTCACTCTGTTATCATCATTTATTTTTTGTGGAGACATTGCACATCTCATAGAGATTGCAAATAAACTTGCCAGCAGCATACTGATGGGGTTTTTGTGCATTTAGACGATGTTAAGGCAGGAAAAATAAATTGTCTTTGGAATATTGGAGAGATTCCAATCAGGCAAGTGATCGCTCACTGATAACAGGAAAAGAAATGGGGAAACTGCAGCGTTCTCTGTCATTTGTGTGCAGATATGTTCATTCCAGAACACAGCTTGTTCCACAGAACTTTCTTTTAATCCAAAACATTGGAGAGGAGTAGCTCTACCAATATTATTTACATTTCAGTGAGTAAACTGTTTCAGAGCATGAAAGGCCTCTTAAACTTTGTAGTATTAGCATCTTAAGCTATGAAACATTTCATTTTTTGTATTGCATTGTATATAGCATATATTGAAATGTATTAAGTTCTTAGAGAACATGACAAGGGAGGCTGTTTCATCTATCTGGTAAGTCTCAGAATAATGATGAGGACTCTGATGAGGAGAAAATTCTTCACTCAGATGGTTGTAAATCTTTGGACTTCTTTACCCCAGAGAGATCTGGATGCTTAGCCTTTTGAGTGTATTCAAGACCAAAATTGATAGATTTTTGGGCACTAGGCAATCAAGGGATTATGGGGGAAAGTGGAGTTTATGTAGAAGATCAAGGATGATCTTATTAAATGCTAGAGGAGGCTTGAGGGGATGTATGGCTCCTATTTCTTAAGTTCTTATATTCTTATAGTGGATACTTGTCTATTTTTATTTACATATCTATTAATAGGCGAAAAATCTTACATCTGCACTTACTGTCAACTTGTTCCATTATAAATTCCTGTCCATGTGTGTAATGGAAACAGCCAATGTAAACTTGTCACAAAGTGATTACATGCTCCTCCATAGGGAGGGTGTAATTACAGGTCCAGTTATGCCTTGGCCTCTACACCTGAATACTTAATTCCTTGTGTGCAGCACAATGAGAGATTGACATGAAATATAAGAAAGCCTTGCTGCCTATTTTCTGGCAGCATTATCCACTATTCGTTCTTAGGCCCACATGTAATGAGAAAAAAATACTTTGCATTTATAAAGCACCCATTTCATCTTAAACACTTCACAGGTAAGGAATTGCATTCCAAGTATAGTCATTGGTATTTTGTAGGCAAGACCAGTCTTGCACACAGTAGGGTTCTAATAGTAATAAGACAAATGACCTCTTAACCTGCTTTTGAAGGTGTTGATTGAGGAATAAACGTAGGTCAGGACAGTGGGAGGACTTCATGTTCTTCTTAAAATAGTGCCTTTCTTTAGATTGATTTTAGCAGATGGACAGGGCCTTGGATTGATGAACAAAACAAAAACAGAATTACCTGGAAAAACTCAGCAGGTCTGGCAGCATCGGCGGAGAAGAAAAGAGTTGACGTTTCGAGTCCTCATGATCCTTCGACAGAACTGGATTGATGTCTCATTGAAAAGATTGTACGCTTGATGATCAACACCTTATATAAAATTAAAGTCATGATATGACTTTAAAATTGGAAATCAGTTACGTATGCTCAGCCTGAACCAATTATTTCCGAACCCTAACCCTGCTTCACTGTAGGACCACACTTGGCCTTGTTATTTTCCCCATGTGTAGTGCCATGGGAGATCAGCTAGCATTAGTAAAAATCTTGCATAGCAAGCTCACTTCCTGTCACAAAACTTATTTCCTTTGGTCACATTTTTGGTTAAGCCTTTGTGTCATCATTTATCATTATATTTATCAATGTCAATATTTCTTTTCAATTTTTACTACGTCAACTATAAGGATGTACTTGTAGACTCCAGTCACTGGATAGCTCAGTGAGGCGAATTCGTGAAGTCTTTCTTCAATTCCATTGCCATCTTGTAAATGGGATTTGGGGAGGGAATCTGAACTTGAATCCACCTACACTGCACAAACATCAGTAGCGCAGTTTCAATCAATGGGTAGAAATTGGAAAGCTTTCCGACCAAATCTGGAGTCAGGCAGGGCTATCTCTCTTCCCTGTCATGATCGTGTGTTGTATTGAATCTTTTGCTGAGTCCATCAGGAAGGATGCAGGAATAAGAGGGGTGAAAATCCCAGGCAGTGTAGACACTCTGATCAAAGCCTCCATGTAGAGTGATGTCACTGTCTTCTGCTCAGATCCTCTGTCGGTACGAAGACTGATGAGCATCTGCAACCAGTTCGAACTGGCCTTGGGAGTCGAATTAAATTTGATAACAGCGAGCAAGTTAAATATAGTATTGAAAGAAACTGAATTGTTTCGCACTTTTATGTAATGACAACGTTGAATGGTCATGTAATGTACTTAAAAAAAATCACGCTAATTTGGGGAAAACTTAAAAATCTACAGGGCGTGGAAGGTTTGATAATACAGTCATTAATTAAAAATGTATCCATGTTGGATCTCGCCTTAAATGATTTCATATATCTAAATTACATCCCAGTGCTTTGGTTAAAAGCATATCCAAGGAACAAGTTGTGTTCTAGAAGAAACATATTTGTATGCACTTCAGGACTACTTTAATAATATACTAGTTAAATTGCCCATGACATTGCCTTTGGTCAGTTAAGGAACGTCATTTTTTAAAAAATATACAATATGACAATGGATTCGGAAGAGAGACTTTAGAAACTTTCTTTACTGAGCAACATAGTGATCAGAGTCTGCAATCTGCCAGCTGAAATATTGAATAGCACAGGAGTTCTACTTTATAGCTTCCTTTATTTCCATGTGATTTGTGTGAATGTGTCAGTTGCAGGGGAGACGAATCCGCATCAAACTAGAGAACAAGTTCAATGTGTTGTGGCTTAGTGGCATTTGTCTGCCCACTCAGCTGATTAGGAATGAAGAAATAAATGCATTTTTGAATGAGGGTGTGTTGACATCAGCACCATTAAAAAAGAAATTGTTGCAAGGAATTAATGGCATTACTACTGATATCATCATCGTGTAACTTTCCACTTGCCCTGATGGGTACAACTGTAACAACGCTCAAGAAGCTTAGCACCATCCAGGACAAAGCAGGATATTGATCAACACTCCATGCACTAGCTTAAACATTTACCACCAGCGTGGTGTTGCTGCAGTTTATCCTAATTACGGGATGCAATGCAGCAGGTGGCAAGGCTTTCTTGGTAGTACTTCCCAAACTCACGAACCTCACCACCAATAAGGACATGGGCAGCAGGTCCATGGGAACACCATCACTTCCACATTCCCTTCCATGTCACATATCTTTCTGACTTTCCTTGGTGCTTTGTTGTTGCTGGGTTAAAATTCTGGGACTCCCTGCCTAACAGCATTGTGGAAGTACCTCAACCACATGGACTGCAGCTATAGAGAACTCCTACATGCTTACCAGATATTACTGTTTACTGATGTCCTTTATATTCGGAAATCTGCTGTCCTTACTTGGTCTGGCCTACCTGTCATTCCAGATATAATGTTTTTTAACTGTTCTTTAACTGTGACTTCAGACCCAGAGAAGTGGGGTTGACTCTTAACTGCCTTCTGACAAAACATACCCAGCCTAGTAACTCTTCAAAGCCCTCCTCACTGACAGCTGGGGACTTATGCTAAAATTGAGAGAGCTGTCCTACAGGCTAGTCAAGCAACAACCTGACATAGTCATACTCACTGAATCATACCTTACAACTAGTGTCTCAGACTCCGCTATCACCATTCCTGGGTATGTTCTGTTCCATTGGCAGGACAGACCACAAGTGGTGGTGGCATAGTGGTGTACAGTCAAGAGGGAGGGTCCCTGGGAGTCTCAACTTTGACTCTACACCCCATTAAGTCTCATGGCATCAGGTCAGACATGGGTAAGCCTGGTTTTCTCCCACATTTGCTGTTGTTAAGCTCACTTCTGAGCCTATCAGCACCAAACTTAGGAAAAGAACAGGCTGTAATTGGAGGAGCAGCATACATCAGCAACTGTGAACATTTGAAGATAAAGAGAGAGTCTTTGGCGTGCATGTTCACCATGTTTTTCCGTGGCTGCTGGTGCTCTGGCCTGACTATGGCCACTTTCCTCCAGCTGCCAGTGCTCTGGCCTGGCTGTTTTCTCCCCGGTAGGCCCCATGTCCCACCTGTTCTCCCCCATGTTCACCTGGCTCTCCCCTGGTTCCCCCAGCATATCCCAGATCTCGATCGTCCCTTCGGCCGGCACCCACATTTGTATGATGCTCGGCTTCAGGCCTTGCTCCAGTTCTTATCGCACCTACCCCCACCCGCAAGACAATTTCATGAGTGATGGTGAATGCATGGGAGGGTGAGTGAGCACGTGGGAGGGTGAGTGAGCGTGTGGAAGGGGTAAGTGAGTACGTGACAGGGGTGAGTGAGCGCGTGGCAGGGTTGATTGAGCGCGTGGCAGGGTTGAGTGAGCGCGTGGCAGGGTTGAGTGAGCGCGTGGCAGGGTTGAGTGAACGCGTGGCAGGGGTGAGTGAGTGCGTGGCAGGGGTGAGTGAGCGCGTGGCAGGGTTGAGTGAGCGCGTAGGAGGGTTGAGTGAGCGCGTGGGAGGGTTGAGTGAGCGCGTGGCAGGGGTGCGTGAGCGCGTGGGAGGGTTGAGTGAGCGCGTGGCAGGGGTGCGTGAGCGCGTGGCAGGGTTGAGTGAGCGTGTGGCAGGGTTGAGTGAGCGCGTAGGAGGGTTGAGTGAGCGCGTGGGAGGGTTGAGTGAGCGCGTGGCAGGGGTGCGTGAGCGCGTGGGAGGGTTGAGTGAGCGCGTGGCAGCGTTGAGTGAACGCGTGGCAGGGGTGAGTGAGCGCGTGGCAGGGGTGAGTGAGCGCGTGGCAGGGTTGAGTGAGCGCGTAGGAGGGTTGAGTGAGCGCGTGGGAGGGTTGAGTGAGCGCATGGCAGGGGTGCGTGAGCGCGTGGGAGGGTTGAGTGAGCGCATGGCAGGGGTGCGTGAGCGCGTGGCAGGGGTGAGTGAGCGCGTGGCAGGGTTGAGTGAGCGCGTAGGAGGGTTGAGTGAGCGCGTGGGAGGGTTGAGTGAGCGCATGGCAGGGGTGCGTGAGCGCGTGGGAGGGTTGAGTGAGCGCATGGCAGGGGTGCGTGAGCGCGTGACAGGGGTGAGTGAGCGCGTGGCAGGGGTGAGTGGGCGCGTGCGTGTGAGGGAGGGGTGTGTGTGTGTCTGACTCAATCCCAGTCGCAGGGTTCTCATTCACCCTCACCCCCAGACAGTGGGTGAGTGAGTGAGCGAGCGCCCTGAAACTCAGTTAGTTGGACACACACTCTCACCCTTTCACACTTGAATGACCGTCTTTAAGAATTACTCAATTTTAAATTATTGATTTATTGTTGTGATTTTTTTTTGCTCAGCAAGTTATTTCTAATCATACGTCAAGTTTTTTTTTGAAATTCATGTTTAATGTTGCACTAAACCTCATCTTTCTGAAATTTGCTCATTGTCCCACCCAAGTGTGAGAAAAATTGAAATGTGGCCCCCGGCAAGAAAGGGTTGGACAAGCCTGGTATAGGGAGTAAACAGGAAAGTGAATTTGAGGCCACAATCAGATCAGCCATAATCTTATCAAATGGCGAATCATACTCGAGAGGCCGAATAGCCTACCTCTTGTTGCTAATTTATATGTCCGTATGTCCCATTTACCCCTTTACCTTCCTGTTTGTTGTTCCACTTTTTCTAGTTCTCTCCACCTTAGTATCCCTCTTATCCTTACTGTCAGGCCTAAATCTTTTGAAGAGTGGCCACTCCATTCCTAGTTTTCTGTGTCATGCTAGAGCTCTGCATTTCTGGCTGGGTCTTCCAACCCAGCTTCTCCAGAAATGCAGAATGTATCTGAAATGGAACTGCTGCTTCGTAGCACTGGATTGTTGGGGGAAGAAGAGCTCCTTTTTTATGGCACTAGCTGTTGTATTCTGGTAAGTAAAGAGATTAAATGTCCCAAAGCTTCTTTGAAAAGCTATGGAGAGCTAAGGGAGTAGGGTGAGAGAGGTAAGGGGTTGTGGTGGGTGAGGTAGGATGGGTAGAGTATGTGGGTAAGGTGTAGGGTGGGTGAGGGTAAATGAGTAAGGAGATAGGGTAGGGTGCATATGGGGGGTAGGGTGGCAGCTGAGTAGGATGTTGAGTTAAGGGGATAAGGTGGGAGAGGCAAGTGAGTGAGGGGTTAGTGTAGCTGACCGGGTAGGGTGGGTAATGTGGTAGGAACATGAAAATATAGGAAATATAAGAAAATATAGCAGGTCATTCGGCCTGCCAAGCCTGCTCTGACATTTAAACAGATCATGGCTGATCATCTACCTCTACGTCAGTTTTCCCCACTACCCCTTTCTCCCTTCATGTCATTAGTATCCAGAAATCTATCAATTTTTGTCTTGAACATGCTCAATGATTAAGCTTCTGCAGCCCTCTGGGGCAGAGAATTCCAAGGATTCCCAACCCTCTTGAGTGAAGAAGTTCCTCCTCATCTCAGTCTTAAATGACCTGCCCCTTATTCTGAGACTCTGTCCCCTGATTCTAGACTCATCAGCTAGGGGAAACATTCTACCTACATCTAAGCCCTGTAAGAATTTTGTAAGTTTCGCAGATTCCTGGGATCGAGGAGGTGTCATATGTATAGTTACCCAGGAGTTGCACTTGGATTTCTCTGTCTAACAGTTCCTGGGTAACTATCCATGTAAGTAAGTCAGAACTATTCGAAATCTTTGAGTGTAACACAGAGTTGGAGACTTTTTCAGAGGGTCCCAGGGAGCAAGGGAATTGCCCATCGGAAGTTCAGACTTCCTGGGCAATTCCCATGGAGTCATTGTGTTGGGGCTTCTGAGAGGTCCTGTAGCTCATCTTTGAGGGTATGTCTGGTTTCTGACTATCCGGAGACCAGAAGAACTGGGCCATCATTCCTGCCTCTTTGTCTTTTTTACACCATTTTTCTCTCTCCGTCTTCCTGTGAGGACCTGAGTGTCCTGGTACATGAATCATCAAAAGTTAGTATGCAGGTCCATCAGGTGATTAGGAAGGCAAATGGAAAGTTGGCATTTACTGCAAGGGGAATGGAATATAAAAGTAGGAAAGTTTTACTAGAGCTGTACAGGGACTTGGTGAGATCGCATCTTGAATACTATGAACAGCTTTGCTCTCCTTATTTGAAAAAAGATAATTGTGTTAGAAGTAGTTCAGAGAAGGTTCACTCAACTCATTCCTGGGATGAGGGGCTTAATTTATGGTGAAAGATTGAACAGTTGGGCCTTTATCCATTGGAGTTTAGAAGAATTAGAGGTGAGCCTGTTGAAACATATAAGATCTTGAGGGGACTTGATAGGTTAGATACTGGGAGGATGTTTCCACTTGTGGCAGAAACTATAACTAGGGACACAGTTTAAAAATAAGAGGTCTCCCTTTTAAGATGTATATGAGGAGAATTCCTTCTCTCTCTAATGGTCATTAGTATGTGGAATTCTCTTTCTCAGAGAGCTGTAGAGGCTGGGACATTGAATTTATATAAAACTATATTCGACAGATTTTTGATAGACAAGGGAGTTGAGGGTTATGGGGGCAGTCAGGAAAATGGAGTTGAGGCCATAACCAGATCAGCCATGATCTTATTGAATGGTGAAGCAGACTTGAAGGGCTGAATGGCCTACTCCTGCTTCTAAATCCTATGTTCCTTGTCTCACACCTTACACCAAGGCTGCTGGCTTTCAGTGGAGGATATTGCTATTGGCCTTGGAGGACAATTTTGAGCAGCTCTGGGCCTAGAAGGTCCAGCCAAGAATTGCACCATTGAGTCACGGAGGACAGCAATATGAGCTGGCTGGATGAGAGACAATAGCAATGACACTGGCAGATTGGCGTGGTTGGGAAGCTGTCTTCCTGAGAAAGAGAACAGCAGTTTGCCAGGGCAGTGTCTCTACAATCCTAGTAATCTGAAATAAAAACAGAATGTGTTGGAAAAGCTCAGTAGGTCTGGCAGCATCTATGGAGAGAGAAACAGAGTTAATGTTTCGAGTCCAATATGATTCTTCTTCGGAACTGAAGAGAGGTAGAAAGTTCTTTAGTCTGAAGAAGTGTCATATTGGACTCAAAATGTTAATTCTGTTTCTCACTCCACAGATGTTGCCAGACCTTGCTGAGTTTTTCCAGCACTTTTTGTTTCTAATTCCGATATCCAGCATCTGTACTATTTTGCTTTTGATTCTAGCAATTTGTTGGAAGACAGATTGCTGAACTGCTATGATATCCTGCAAGCCCCTTTGCACACTGTGATCCACTGCCATAATGGCAGCAAGCTCTTATATGACACCAATTTGAGCTTCTACAACAACACTTTGACATTGGGCGGCTGCTGCTTTTGCTGCAGTGGAAGCTGTGACACCAGCCATCAGACATTGCATCACCTTTGGAGCCCCAGGTGTGCATCACTTCAATTCTGGAAAGGATGGGGTCCAAAGCCATGTGCCAAGTTAGTACCAGCCACTACATGTGCCTTGATATTGCCTGGAGGCCTTTTGGCAGGCTTCTCAAGGCACTAAGCGTTTTGTTGTGCATACCCTTCAGGCTTCTTCTGCAGGCTACAACATTGAACTGCGTATCTGAGCCCTCTGCAGCCAGACCCATGTGCGACTTCGGTCTCCGGTGATCTGACACTTTCCCTATCCTTGCCCCATGCCCTGGCTGCAGCCCACTCATGCCCACTTTCTCCCCAGCCTCTCGTCTACCCTATATAATATGCGCAGTATTTGAGAATCTGATCAGTCAGTATCTGAGCTGGTGGCTGCAAGTATGAAATTAACTGATGGTGCTGTGTCTTTATCATGTTGCTGCACTGCCTGGCCAAGTTATATTTCTTGTTCCTTTTCCCTTTCTGGCACCTAAGTTTAAGGTTGTGGTGTGGGTAGGGACATGGTGGGGGCAGTGGGTAAAGTAAAAAGTGTATGCATGCACTATCTGCAGCTTGTAAATCAGAAAAGAATATAGGGTATGGGATTTGGGCGAAGTGGAATGTGAGAAGGAGGATTACTTATGTGGATACTGTTCCTTTCAGTAGTTTCACCCCTGCCACTGGCCACATCTTCAGCATTATGTATTCTAATAATAGCCAGCACCATTTCCTCCATGGGGGTTTAGGACATTCAGGCCCTCGTGATCCCTCTGGTTAGCTCCTTTGCCCCAATGTTGTGTCACCTTGAGCTGCAAGAGAGAGAGAGTGAAGTGTGCCACTGAATGTGATGCATGATGTGGTAGCTATGGTTGTATAATTGGCACTGTGTGCAAACTGTGACTTATGGTTATAAGGCTTGTAGCTGTGCTAAATGTGTAAGGGTGAGGTGAAGCATGTGAATGTTAGGCACGAGTCCTGATAGCGATTGAGTCCTGATTGATATTGTTGATGTGAGCGTGTTGGGGGTGTGACCATTTGAGCAACATCTGAGGCTGTAGATCAGACGAGGCATTTGAGGATGCATTTACTGTTGATCATTTGTGGTCACTGAACTTCTTCCAGCACTGCATCCAGGTCCTCGGCTCAACACCTGGTATTGACCTCCAAGGCTATCTGGCTTTTGAGAATCTATTTGGAGGGCCTCCTGGCCCCTTGCGGATATAGGAAATGTCTCCTACATGCTACATTCTTCATCCAAGCACTCACAGCAGTGTCTGAAACCCTTGGAGCACACACTCACTATGTTGTGCCAATCTTCACTGTTTCCAAGGTTAGATTCATTTCCTGCATAACTACCAGCACCTGCCTGTTAAGTGGTGCAGGCTAGCTTTAAGCGGTGCCAGGGCATTATGAATTTGGAACCCCTGCTTGAGGCATGCAGCCAATGAAGTTCATGTGCAGCTTGCAGTAGATTGAATGGGCGCAGGTCACTTGCACATCATGATGCCTGCATATTGTTTTTGGGAACTGTCCACTTTTGCACCCATGATTTTAGAAAGATAAATCCCCAGGGCCTGGTGGTGTCCAATGAAGGCTATTAAAAGAAATAGGAGGAATTTATGGATGCATTAGTTATATATTTTTTCAAAACTGTCTAAATTCTGGAATTGCTCACTAACCTTGTCCCTAACGTTAGATTCCAGAAATTTCCTCACCACTGGTATTAAATAAACAGGAATTCTGGAATTGTGCCGATTGATTGTAAAGTTGCAAATGACCTCCCATTATTGAAGAAGGAAGTGAAAGAGAAAATATACAACTGCAGACCTGTTCATTTAATATGAGTGATGAAGAAATTGTTGGAATCTAACGTTAGGGACAAAGTGAGTGAGCAATTCCAGAATTTAGACAGCTTTGAAAAAAAAACATAATTAATGCATTGAAAAATTCTCACTTTTTTTTAATAACCTCCATTGGAAACAATCAGGCCCTGAAGGTTTATCTTTTTAAGTCATTTAAGGGAGCAAAAGTGGACAGTCCCCAAAAAGGTGCACAGACATCATGATGTGCAAGTAACCTGCGCCCATTCAATCTACTGTTTGAGTTGATGAGAGAGCATGGATTTGAGAAGGGTAGGTCATATCTGAATAATAAACTTGAATATTTTGAGGAGGTAACTGATACGGTGGATAGGGGAGTGTCAGTGGCTTTGTCTGTGTGGACTTCCAGAAGGCATTTGATAAGGTTCTTCGGAAGATAGTATTCATGAAAACGAATTGGAGGTAACCTTGTCAATTGGGTTGGCTATTGTTGGAAAATCAGAGACAGAGATTAGGGATAAATGGAAAATTCCTCAACTGGTAGGTTGTGACAAGTGGTATTCCCCAGGGACCTGTACTGGGGCCTCAGCTTTTCACCATATATATTCATAACCTGGGTGAAGCAATGGAGAATTGTATATCCAGGTTTGCAGATGACACTAATTTGGGAAGACACAGTAAGTTGTGTAGGTGGAAGCCACAAGTTACAAAAATACATAGCCAGACTAAGTGATTGGGCAAATCTATAGCAGTTGGAGTTCGATGTGGGAAGTTATGAGGTCATTCACTTTGGATCTGAGAAAGACATACCAGAATATTATCTCGATGGTGAGAATTAATTCCTTTTCCACAGTTATATCTATCAATTATTCATATCTAGTTAGTAAAATGACATAATGGAAGAGACATTGCATAACAAGATGGGTAACCTGCAGCAACCTATATCCACTTTAGCTTTAGAGAGGTTTGCTTAATGAAAGCATATGTTGGGAATTCATATGATTTCAAGGAATTAACTTTGTTTGGAATATGAAATCCTAAAATGTACCCTTTAACATCTAGGTGGGAAAGGGATCTTTCCTAAGTGAGAAAATCTAATAAAAGTAATAATATTCTGATAATTTAACTAGTTTTATATTTGTATTTTATAAAACAACACTTGTTATAAATCTTTCTTGAGAAAATCACTGAAGCCAGCCTGACTCAAATTACCCCATAGGCTCATCAACTTGCTTAGCAACATTCACAGCAGCATTCAAGCCAGTGAATCTTTTTCAATATGTATGAATTTTTAAAGAGCAATATGGTTGTAAGCTATTCCAAAAAGAGAAAAGATCATCCTTCTGGGGGACTTTTACGACAGAGTTGGCCACGGCACTGATATCTGGAGTGGAATTATTGCGAAAAACAGCATGGAGGAAGCCGATGCAAATGGCATCCTCTGCTGGCAAATTATGCTCAGCATGGCCTTATTATAGCAAACACCCTCTTTTGCTTGAAAGGCGAATACAAAGCCACATAGAGGAATCCGAGATCAAAGCATTGGCACCTCCTGGATGATGCCATTGTTCAGGTGAAAGATCTAAGTGATGTCTGTATTACACAACCAATGTGGGGGGGCACCTGCTGGATAGATCCTCGACTTACTCAATTGGTGATGAACGTCTGCCTTGCACCAAGATATTGCATGGCCCAGCAGTCCAAAAGGAAGATGATCAATGTCTCAGCCCTAAAGCAGCCTGACCAAAGAGAAGAATTCTAAATGTAGCTCGTGATCAAACTGGAAAATATTTATACATCCAACTCAATTCCAGAACAGTGGGATCAAATAATGTCAGCTGCATTAGGCTCCTATTCCCAGACCTTTGGTTTCAAGCATCACATCATAAGAACTGATTCAATGAAAACGACGCTGAAGTATGTGACGACCTAGAACAAAAACAGTACCAAGGTCACAAGTCTAGAAGGCAGCATTCCAACAGCTCAAGGCTGACACCCAAAGACTAACAAGGAAGATAAAAGGCATGCGTTATGATCTCCATAGAGACCTATAACTTAAAAAAAGCAAGATTTTAACTTCTATTGCTAGCTGAAAGGATGACAGGACAAAATATTTTTGTTTTAAAACTTTTACTGTAACAAATGGCTATAAGCCCTATTAACTAAACACAATTTTCTTTTCGTAGCAACTTATACTTTCAGATGCAGAGAGGAATGTTTCACTTATCACACTCTTCATGAAATTACAGTCCTTACAGCAAACAGTCCATGGTTGCTCCCAGCTTCCAGTAGGTTCCCTGTCTTCGGAGTTTCTTAAATCTTCCACCAGCAGTAATGAGTATTCTAATGATTCTTCTCTCTGACCATGACAGAACAAATCTTGTGTAATCTGTAAAAGGATGCAAGGTGTAACTGTTTGACTGGAGACTGTCTCCCTCTTGCACAAGGCTGTGGTAGGTCATGATGTCAAACAGCCTTTTCTCTCTGTTGATCACACACAGAATCTCTGCTGCTTGTTTGTGATATTAATTGACTTGTAGGGAAGCCTGTAACCTGATCTCAAAACAGTTTCTTCTGCCCTCTTCCCAATGGCAATGTGAAACATGTTAGCTTTGCATTCAGGTAGAAATGCTAATTAGCTATCTTTGATCTCAACTGCCTTTCATCTTAGAAGTAAATGGAAAATCTACAGCACAGCTATTTACAACCCATACCTTCAATACCTTTCTTGAACTTTGGGAGACTCAGGCCGGGATCTTCCGGCCTCGGTGTGGCTGGTCTTAATGGATGGATGCAGTGAGCCATTCAAAACTCCATTGACTTTGGCAGAACCAGAAGATCCTGCTGGCAGGAGGGGCCAGAAAATTCCAGCTTCGGAGTCTACTCAGTGCAAACTCATAGACTGTTGCCATTGTATCCAAGTGTGAATACGTTACACTTTCTTTCCGGTAAAACAATCTGAGCCTTCCTTTGATCTCTAACAATCAAATCAACCAGGCTTACTGTCAGGCAGGCTGTGGAACAGGTCACATGATGGCCTTCATTTACCCTAAATTTAAAATTACAGTCCCAAAATATAATAATGTTACAATTATGAGGTTATGTTACTGGATTAGTAATTGAGGCCTGAAATTATGTTCTGGGGACATGAGTTGAAATCACACCATGGGAGCTGGGGAATTTAAATTCAGATAATTAAATAAATCTGGAATAAAAAGCTAGTATCAATAATAGTGACCATGTAATTATGTCATTGTTGTAAAAAAAATCTAAATTGCTAATGTCTTTATGGGAAGGAAATCTACTATCCTTATTCTGTCTGTGATTCCAGATTCACAACAACATGATTCAATCTTAACCAGCCTCTTAAATGGCCTAGCAAGCCACTGAACTGCCAAGAAGGTGGCTCACCACCACCTCTTCAAAGGCTATTAGGGATAGGCAATAAATACTGGCCTTAACAGTGATATCCATTTCCCGTGAAGGAATAAAAAATGAGGTTACTTCTCTGCTTTTTATTGGTTGTTGGGATGTGTGCATCACTGCCAGGGGCGGCATTCATTCCCTATCCCTAACTTCCCTTGGGAAGGTGATGGTGAGCTGCCTTTGCCTATCCCTAATTGCCCTTCGGAAGCTAGTGGTGCCTTGACTTCTTAAACCACTGCAGTCCTCATACACCCACAATGCTGTTATGGAGGGAGTATGAGGGTTTCTCCTTGGAACAGAGGAGACTAAGGAGAGAATTGATTGAGATGTGCAAAATTTTGAGGGGCCTGGATAGAGTGGATGTGAAGGATCTATTTACCTTAGCAGAGAGGTCAGTGCCTAGGGGGCATAGATTTAAAGTGATTGGTAGAAAGATTAGAGTGGAAATGAAGAAATGATCTTTTCACCCAGATGGTGGTGGGGGCCTGAAACTCACTGTCGGAAAGGCTGGTAGAGGCAGAAACCTTCATCTCATTTAAAAGGAGTGTGAATATGCACCTCAAGTGCCGTAACCTGCAGGGCTATAGACCGAATGCTGGAAAGTGGGATTAGGCTGGGTGGCCTGTTTTTCAGCTGGTGCAGACAAAAGGGGCCAAGTGGCCTCTTTCTGAACCCTGTGGCTTCTATGATTTTGATCCACTGACAGCAAAGTAATGGTGATATAGTTCCAAGTCAGGATGGTGTGTGATTTTGAGGGGAACCTGTAGGTGGGGGGTGTTCCCAAGCATCTGCTGCCCTTGTTCTTCTACGTGATAGAGGTCATGCATTTGGAAGGTGCTGTCCTAGGAGCCTTGGTGAGTTGTTGTATTGCATCTTGTGGATGGTATACACTGCTGCTGCTGTGCTTTGGTGGTGGAGGAAGTGAATGTTTCAGATGGCGGATGGGATATAGATCAAGTGGACTGATTTGTCCTGAATAGTCTTGAGCTTCTTGAGTGTTGCTGGAGCTAGGCTCACCCTGGCAAGCGAGGAGTACTCCATCACACTCCTGACTTGTGCCTTGTAGATGGTGGATAGGCTCTGGAGGATCAGGAGGTGAATTACTCACTGCAGATTTCCTAGCTCCTGACCTGCTCTTCTAGTCATGGTATTACACTATTTATGCAGCTGGTCCAGTTAAGTCTCTTGTTGACGGCGGTGCCACTGAATGTTAAGCAGAGATGTTAATTTTCCTTTTGTTGGAGATGGTCATTGCCTGGCATTTATGTGGTGTGAATGCTACTTGCTGCTTATCAGTCCAAGCCTGAATCCAAGTCCAAAGCCAAGTCCTGCTGCATCCAAACAGCTGCTTCAGTGCCTGAGGAATTGCAGTTGGTCCTGAATACTAAGCAATCATCGGTGAACATCCCTATATCTGACCTTATGATGGAGGGAAGGTTATTGACGAATCAGATAAAGATGGTTGGGTCTAGGATACTACCCTGAGGAACACCTGCAGCAATATTCTGGGATTGAGATGATTGGCCTCCACAAACACAATCATCTTTCTGTGTGCTATGTATGACACCCAGCCAGTGGAGAATTTTTCCCTTGATTCACAATGACCTCAATTTTGCTTGTGCTCCTTGAGGCCACACACTGTCAAATGATGTCTTGATGTTGAAGGCAGACACTTTCACCTTGCCTCTGGAAATCAGCTCTTTTGTCCGTATTTGGACCACAGCTGGAATGAGGTCTGGTCTCCAGTGGCCCTGGCAGAACCCAAACTGAGTATCAGTGAGCAGGTTACTGGTGAGCAAATGCTGCTTGGATAGTACTTTTGATGACACCTTCCATCACTTTGCTGATGATTGAGAGTAAACTGATGGGTCAGTAATTGGCTGGATTGGTTTTGTCCTGCATTTTTTGGACAGGACATGCCTAATCATTTTCTACGTTGTTGGGTAGATGCCAGTGTTGCAGCTGTATTGGAACAGTTTGGCTAGGGGTACGGCTAGTTCTGAAGCATACGTGTCTTTAACCATTGGGATGTTATTAGGGCTCATGACGTTTGCTGTGTCTGAACACAAGGAGGACAAAAGAAAACTTTTGTTATTTCCAGTGCACAGTTTACATTACAAATGTGTGTTTTGTCTGCTCCTGGGCATTGCTGTGTTGCCAGATATGATGCACATAAGGTCACACTTAGGTGGATAGTGAGCAAGGGCTCACTGATAGGAGTGGTCACTCAGCATGAGATAATTACCTGGTGATCAAATCTGGTTCGAGGTGATGGGAAGAAAAGTTCCTTACTGATACTTACAGACTAAACTGATCAGCATTTTTGCGACTGCTTTTTAAAGTTATATTCTCCCTTTCTGCCCCTCCAAAACTGCATTGCCTATTAAGCAGCAGGGACAGGCAACATAGCTTTAGACTTGTCTGGTCAACTGTTTGGAGGTATGTAATTATACAAATGCCCTGCACTCATTTATCTATTTCTTCCTCCCTGGATTCTTGCATCTGCTCAGTTTTAATGCTCCAATTGCAAGTACATTATATGTACGAATCTATATCCAACCATTCTCATTTGTTGTGCTGCTACAATGCACTGGGCTATCAGAGTGTTATAACAGATCAAAATCTACTCTTCAAAGTTGTCCATGATGTGCCTTTATTTCGATATTCTCTCTCACAGAAAAAAATAAAGATGATTGAAACCAGTTAGAATTGAGGAACATTTGGAATTCTATAGCATTGTGAGGAGGTGGAAACAGCACATAATCTGCTCTGTGCATGATACTGCTAACTTACAAAACTGAAATTGTTGCATACCTTAGCTTTGCAAGCCTTCAGCTTGATGAGGCGCTGTAGGGTCACCAATCCTGTGGATCTGTATCCCAGCAGGGCATCAACACTTTCAGGAGAGGAGGAGGTGAGAAATATTGCAGAAAAACAGTGCAAATAAAAAAACCGGATTTTTAAAAAAAATTCTGGAGCAGTTTACCTTTAAAGAGTGTATTTGATCCCACTTTGTGGGCATCCAAATTCAACACTTTGTTATCAAAAAAGGTGCAATTAATTTACACAATTAAAATACTAAAAATGTACATAAAATAATACAACAGTTTACTTTCTATTGTGCATTTTCATTTCCTCTTATGCAAGTTGCTGGCATACTTCAAAACTTTGTGACTATTCAATGATATTAATAGTTAAGTTTTAGATATTTCAATTAAGGTATGAGAAAAACATGAAATTGTATCTTGAAAATAAAAATTGGTGTTTTAAGAATCACAAATTGCAGCAACTATTGACTGCATCATCAATTAACACAAACATCAGCAACTCGCAACTTGGAGGAGCAGACCATCGGGATGCTGAAGATGCGGTTCTGTTGCCTGGACCGGTCTGGTGGAGCCCTGCAATACAGTCCGCAGAGGGTGTCACGCAACACCGTCATCTGCTGCACCTTTTGCAGCGCCAGGTTGTAATGGTGTGATGAGCTGGCTGAGGAGGAGATGAAGGAGCTGCACGTCTCCTCCGATGAGGATGCCGGGAATGAGGGTGAGGAGGTCCTTGATGGTGACGATGCTGGGGATGAGGTTCTCGCACTGGCTGGATGAGGCAGAGGCCCTCTTAGCTGCCAGATTTGGGGAGGATGATGACAATATGCAATGAGGTGTCCCCATAGATTCTCATATTGCAGTTGTGAAAGTTTCAATCCAGCCTGGCTTATCGCAGCACCAATACTATCTGTGAGAATGTTCCTGAGCTAGCGATGCAATGGAGGCACTAATAATCATTCGATCGGAGGACGATGACAGCATGCAGCGAGGACACTCCATATATCTTTACACAACCTCTGAGAATGTCTGACTCCTGTCTGGCCGAGGGCACCTCGCTTGCGTTCCGTAATCAGGGCCATCTCAGAGACACTGCTATGAAACTTTAGAAGCTTCTGATGCTGTGTCTGCCTTCAACACCTCAGCCCTTCAGGAAGCTGGTGCACAGCATCACTAGTCACAGATGCTGGTGTGATGGGAGCCAGCCTTAAACTAAAGGTGCTGACAGCACAGAGTATGAGAGAACTCTGTGGCACCTGGGCACTACATTCTGGCAGGAATGACCAGCACCACCAAGGTGCAGGCATCAGTAATGTTTCCAGGGAGTGTGAGGCTGGACCATCATTGTGACCTGAAGGCTGCACAGAGTACAGGAGAGAGGCCCTGGACTGAGACACCTGCCTTTTATCTTTTGCAGAAAGGTTTCACATCTGAGTGATAAGAACATTGCTCATCAGAACAAGAAGCCACAGGCAGGGAGACATTCTTGGGAGTTTATTGACAATAGTGAACAGTATGTACCAGTGATCAATGCTCATGGCCAGGCTGTGCAACTACCTTTACCTAACTTTCCTAACCCTGCCACTATGTCTTGGTGCTCCCTGGACATCCACAGCAGAGGTGGAGGCAGCCTGCTGACTGCTATACCCTGTCTGTGATGACCTTGGTGAGCGCCCTCTGGAGGGCTGAGACTTGGAGGGTTCTGGCCTGTTTTCAGGGTCCTGCTGTGTGGCAGTAGCACCCTCCCCAGCCTGTGAAGCTAGAGCTGTGGAGGTCACAGGAAGATGAGATTCGGATGGGCCGGTCACTCCCAGAGTCACCTGGGTGGATGGCTCCAGAGTGTGCACCTGCTGATCCCTCCTCCCTATGGATGCCCAAGGACCCCTAGCTGACTCCATGAGGGGAAGGGATAGCTGGAGTGAGATTGAGCTGCCCAGAACCCCTCTCAAGGACACACTGTTGGAGGTCAACTATGGCATCAGCGATGAAGTTAAGCCCACGCAGCAGTGCAGGAGTGACACCCTGGACCAAGGTCTCCTTGGAGGCCACCATCCTGCCAGTGTTGACCTCGGTGCGTTGCAATGCCGGCGCTATCACCTCAGCCTGAAGATGGATGGGCTCCTCCATCCTGCCTTACAATCTGAGGACATCTCTTCCTGATGTTCCCGATCTTGCCTTTGCAGCTCCAGCAACTGTGACATGGCTGAGTCCAGAGGCTTGTCATCTGACTTGGACTTAGCAAGGTTCTGGCCTCCAGCAATCCTCCAAGTGCCGGGGACCTGGGAAGTCACTGCCTCCGCCTGCTGTGGATCAGAAAATGTGATGTGCTCACCAGATTGTGATCCCAAGACTACTCTAAAACTAGGTCCTGCCAAGGTGTGTATCTCCGCACTGGTGGAGGGTGTGGGTGAGCGCTGTGACAGGACTTCAGGGAGGGTGCCTTCAGATTCCTTTTCAGGGGTTTCTTCGGAGCTTGATTGGAAGCCCTGGGTCATGGACTCTGACAGCTGTTAGTCAAATGTGCTTGCGAAAGCAAGGGGAGATCATTAGTGCATAGAAGTGGCCTGTGAAAGAGGAC
This sequence comes from Carcharodon carcharias, assembly GCF_017639515.1. Lineage (NCBI taxonomy): Eukaryota > Metazoa > Chordata > Chondrichthyes > Lamniformes > Lamnidae > Carcharodon > Carcharodon carcharias. The sequence continues at coordinate 115,301,560 of NC_054469.1, read as the reverse complement.
ACATCACTCATATCAGGTTGTCTGATGCATGTTGCACTGCTGGATCCTCACTTGGTAGAGCAGCGCCGACCTCACCATCAGCACAGGCCCGGTCCCGGTCATCGCCGGCCAGTTGGATGGCTCTGTTTTTGAATTCTGTGACAACTTTGATCTCCGGCATCCCTCCACCTGTCTGTGACCTTTCCCTCCTGTTATGTGCCAGTTTGTCCTGCATGGATAAAGATGTGAAGAGTGGATCAGGACCCCTGCCAGACAAGATGATAAGTATGCCTGGCCTGTGTGGGTGGTGAGTGGTCCCAGGGACGGGACGAGGATAATGGCGGTGTGTGTGAAAGAGTGAATGGTGATGTCCCTTGAACTGGCCGTGAGTGAGGGCCCTGTGGATGTGTGATGGGTTTGTGAATGTGAGAGTTGGGAGTGATGAAAAGAGTGACTTACCCTGGTGGAACGGAAGAGATGATTCTTCTTTTGTGGCACTGGGTGGCTGTCCTCCTCTACAGGTTGTTTGCGCTGACCATTCCTATCACTGCCTCCCAAGCCAGATTAGTGACTTTGCTGCCCATCCTGCGGCCAGAGTGGGGGTAGAGCACATCCCGGCGGGCCTTCACGGCATCCAGCAATCTCTCAAGGGACCTGTCGTTGAAGCAGCTTCTGAAGTATTTTTTCCTTTGCTGACCATGTCTCCTAGTGGTGAGCTGGTGGCGATGAGCACTTTGCTGGCCACTGCCTTTTAAAGATGGCAGCCAATGAGATGCAGCAACGGGGTGATGGAAGGCAGGCGAATGAGAGCCCGCTCCCAATGGAAACGGTGTGTTTCGCGGGAGTGATTAAGTAATGAGGTGGGCTCGGGATGGTGCGGCATGAACATCCGCCATTTTTGTTGGCGGGTAGGATTCCATTTTACCCGCCCGCTACCGCACTTAATGCAAATCTGGGAAAATTCTGCTTTACATCTGATTGGGTGAGCATTTCTCTTTTGGCACATGACATTGTATGGTGGTATACCATTCCAGAAATTTACTTAAATGTATTATGTTCTGGAAACTGAGCTTTTAAGTTATCAGCTCCTGTTTACAATGAGAAATGTCAGCAGACAAAAACCGAGACTGCTGTTTTTTTTTAAAACTATGCTTTTAAGGAGTTTCCAAAGCATTCAATTTCTCTTATTTGATATGAGACTGGAAAATGATACAAGTCTTTGTTTAATATTCTCCGTTGCTAAATGTATATATTTTCTGCAGCAAAAATGTTTTGTTTTCTTTGCCCTGCCAGCTTTCTCCTACCCTGAAGACAAATGACTTATACTTGGGCTTGAGTTCACTATGTAGTTGCTTTTTTGTTAACTTGTCCAACTATTAATTCTTCCCCTATGAGTTGAGACAGTGAATATCAGGCTTCTTAACCACTTAGAGGCATGAGCAGCAAAAATCAAGCATTATCCTTTCCTTACACATGAACTTCCCAGTAGCAATCACTGAATTGAAAATGAGAGTTGGAGTTTTGGCTTTTTTTTTTCTCTACTATTACTCAGGCTCAGGCCAGCTTGCTCAATAGCTAATCACTGAACCTGGGACCTTCATGCTTCAGTCCTACAGGAACGACATTTACCAACTGAATCATTGGAGAAATTTAAAATAAAGTCACCTCAGAAATGTTCAATATGTCAGTCATCCAGTTAACATTGAAGTGTCTTCTGCAAGCAAGCTGTAGACATAAATCGGGCTGCTCTCACTCCTCCATTGTAATTTCATAGAACGTGCATTGCAGAGCAGGAGCTGTTCTGAGCAAATAGACTTGTTTCCTTCACTTCCATTTCCCTTTGATTACCAAAATGTTACACAGATATTTACAATTTATAATTACAGACGCATTGGACGCTGGTTAACAGATGTCTCGCCACTTCTACCCCTGCTTAATGCTAAGCAGTGCACATTCACGTTGAAGACTGTGCCATGGGCCATGCCCTGGAAACCATCCCTCAATCTTCATTTCATTAAAAGAAGCCAATTATTGTCAGGTAGGAAACAGCTACATTTTATTGATGTTTAATTGATTCATTATTAGAGCTAAAAGCAATTTTGAATTTTCTTTAATCTATCTGTTTAAAAAAATTGAATTTGGCTATTTTTCATCATGCACAGAATAGATAAGAAAGGAGTAGGTGTTGTATGTGTTACCCAGGAAGTAGACTGTATGTGAAGGAGAAAAGTACTCAGCAAAATAATCTAACTGGAATCAAATGGTCTTGTTCAAAATTACAGCTGTGGAAAATGTGATTAAAGGATAACAGAAAATAGAAATATTATATTAATGGAGGTTTCAATAGAACCAATATAAATCAGTATTGTACATCTAGCCTGGAATCTGAATTGATAATTGTAATGAATAATTGTTTCATGAAACAACTGGGCACTTTTCTCTTTGCATTTTTCTTTACTGACATGTAGACCACTTACAGGAATGAAAATCAGGAAATCATGTGCAAGTCCTACAATTTTCCGTTCCTTCATTTGAATATATGGAAAATCACAGATTATGTGCTGGTAACTATGGAAATTTATGTGTGTCAGGGAAACCACAGGAGAAAATTCTTTTGCTTAACTTGTTAACTGGTAAATGACCCTAACAGGACACAGAAATTAGAAGCTGTAGCACCTCCGGATGATAGTGACCACAAAGCAATTAAGTTCAACATAATTTGGGATTTAACACTGCCCACAGCCAACACCTAGACCTACAACTTAGATTTGGACTCATGCATCCCCCACTCCCCTTACCCCATTATTTGGCAGCTCCCAAAGCCTTATGCTGTGGAATTCCCTCCCTGAACTTTTGTCTCTCCTATGCCCACTTTAAGACTCTCATATATGACCCCAAGATGAGCTTCTGACCATATATCTGTGGCATCACTAAAACCTCCTACTTTTGAAACATTGGTTGACTCCACCCTGCCTCAGCTTATGAAGCCCTATGGGATGTTTTATTGCATTAAAAGTGCAAATTAATATAAGTTATGTTCTTAATCTTTTGATCAAACCTTTAATCACCTTCCTAATTGTTAAAATTTAAATTCTGCCAGCTGTCATGGTAGGATTTGAACCCATGCCGCCAAAGCATTAGCCTGGGATTGCTAGTCCAGTGACATTGCCATTTTTCCACTACCTCCCCCTGGCTTCAGTCTTCCCAATGTTTAGCCAAAGGAAATTATGGCTTATCCAAGACTTTATGTCAGATAAGCAGTCTGAAAACACAGAGGCAGCGGAGTGTTCAAGAGAATTGGTGAGGAAGAGGTGGAGGCGGGTGTCATCAAGGCACCAGTGAAAACTGACCCGTGTTGATAGATAATGTTCCAGCATATAGGTAAGGGAGAGTTGGAGACCAAGGGTCTAAACCCTCGAGGGAGTCGGGAGATAACAATGTCAGGGTGGTAGGAGAAGCCATTTCTGGAGATACTTTGTCTATGATCAGACAGATAAGATTGGAAACATATTGCAGCAAGCGAGCTGGACAATGGAAAGGCATTTCACAGAATTACAGAATTCTCACAATGTCAAAGGAGGCCATTCGGCCCATTGTGTCTGATGCACTTAAACTTAGTGCCAATCTCCTGCCTCTTCCCTGTAACCCTGCACATTATTTCCATTTAAATAATCATCCAATGCCCTCTCAAATGCCTCAATTGAATCTGCCTCTGCCACACTTCCAAGAAGTGCATTCCAAACCCTAACTACTTGCTGTGTGAAAAAGTTTCTTCTTTTGCATATCACTTTAAAACTGTGCCCTCTGGTTCTCGATCCATTTACGAGTGGGAACAGTTTCTCCCTATCTGCTCTGTCCAGACCCCTCATGATCTTGAAAACTTCTATCAAGTCTCCTCTTAGCCTTCTCCTCTCCAAGGAAAACAGTCCCAACTTTTCCAATCTTTCCTCCTAACTGGAGTGTCTCAACCCTGGGACCATTCTTGTGAACCACTCTGCACTCTCTCCAATGCGTCCACATCCTTCCTATAACGTGGCACCCAGAATTGTACACAATACTCCAGCTGAGGTCTAACCAATGTCTTATATAAGTTCAACATAACCTCCCTGCTCTTGTAGTCTATGCCCCTATTAATGAAGCCTAGAATATTGTATGCTTTAGAAACAGCTCTCTCTACCTGTCCTGCCAGCTTTAATGATTTATGTGCATATACACCAGGTCTCTCTGTTTTTGCACACCCTTTAGAATAGTACATCTTACTTTATACTATCTCTCCATGTTCTTTGTAACTAAGTGTATCACCTCATACTTCTCCGCATTGAACTTCATCTGCCACCTATATGCCCGCTCCACCAATGTTTCAATGTCCTTTTGAAGCTCTACACTGTCCTCCTCACAGTTTACAATTCTGCCAAGTTTTATGTCGTCTGCAAACTTTGAAATTGTCCCCTGCACACCAAGATCTAGATCATTTACATATATCAGAAAAAGCAAGGGTCCCACTGCCAACCCTTGGGGAACTCCACGACAAACCTTCTTCTAGCCTGAAAAATTCCCATTAACCATCACTCTGTTTCCTATCCCTCAGCCAATTTTATATCCGTTGCTACTGTCCCTTTTATTCAATGACCTATAACTTTTCTCACAAGTTTGTTGTGTGGCACTGTATCGAACACCTTTTGGAAGTCCAAATACACCACATCAATGGCCTTGCCCTCATCAACTATCTCTGCTACCTTTTCAAAAAACTCTAGCAAGTTAGTTGGACACGATTTTCCTTTAACAAATCCATGTTGACTCTTCCAAATCAATCCACATTTTTCCATGTGACTATTAATTCTATCCTGATTAATTGTTTCTAGAAGTTTCCCCACCAGCAAAGTTAAACTGACTGCAGGGCAGGTCTTTACAACTTTTTTTGAACAAGGGCGTAATGTTTGCAATTCTCCAGTCCTCCAGCGCCTCCACCGAAGCCAGTGAACATCGAAAAACTATTGCCAGTGCCTCTGCAATTTCCATTCTCACTTCCTTCAATATTTTTGGATGCATCTCATCCGGTCCTGGTGCCTTATCAACTTTAAGCACCAACAGATTATCCAAGACCTCCTCCTTATCAATTTTAAACCCTTCTAGTGACTGAGTTTCCTCCTCTATCACCATGGCCTAGACAGCACCTGCCTTTTAGCTAAAGACAGATGCAAAGTATTCATTTAACATGTCAACCATGCCTCTATGTGTAATTCCCCTTTTTGGTCCCTAATCGGCCCTACACCTCCTTTTACCACCCTTTCACTATTGATGTGCTTATAGAATACTTTGGGAATACCTTTTATGTTAGCTGTCAGTCTTTTCTCATAATCCCTCTTTGCTTCTTGTATTTACTTTTTTATATCCCATCTGAACCTTCTGCATTCAGCTTGGTTCTCTATTGTATTTACTGCCAGACACCTGTCGTAAGCACACATTTTCCTCTTTAGCTTAATTTCTATCTCCTTTGTCACCCAGGGAGCACTGGATTTGTTTGTCCCACCCTTCTCTTTTGAGGGAACATACCTTGACTGTGCCCAAACCCATCTCCTCTTTGAAGGTAGCTCATTGCTCTGCTACTGTTTTTTCACACCAACCATTGGGTTCCAGTCAATCCGACCCAGCTCAGTTCTGGCCTCATTGAATTCTCCTCTCCGCCAGTTGATTATTCTTACTCTGGACTGACCAATGTCATTTTGCATCATCTTCCTAAACCTTTCCCCCACTGTCAGTTGATCTACTTGACCCAGTTCATTCCTAAGAACGAGGTCTGGTAGTGCCTCCTTCCTTGTTGGACTGGACACATACAGCTGTAGGAAATTCTGAACACACTCTAGGAACGCTTGTACCTCACTGCCTCTTACTCTAACACTATCCCAGTCTATATATGGATAATTAAAAGAAATTTCAATCTCCCCCTAATATTACTGTGGGATACTGAAGTAGGCTTGTTTTGGTGGGGGGTGTGGGGGGGTGGGGGGGGGGGGGGGGGGGGTGGGTGGGGTGGGGGGCACTGCGTGTGCGTATGTGTGACTAATTTAATTAAACTGAAGACAGTGAGACTGAGAGGTTTAAATCATCAAAGGGGTTAGGTGTCAAAGCAGGTATTTTGAAGTCAAAATGGATGAGCTAATATTTGCATTTGTACACAAGTTGAGAGATTTGAATTTCAAAGAGACATGACCGGAAGTTTTACAACTGGCAAAAATCATAAATAAATGAGGCAAAGTTATTAAGTTTATTTTTCCTGAAAGGGCTGGCCATAATGACAATCTGAAATATTTTTATATTCTGGGAAAGGTAACTTCCAAAGAAAGTTTAGAACAATGGATTTAAAAATCAGAAGGGGAGAAAATATATTTAAGAAAAGATTAAAAGCTGTATGAGATGTGTGGCTATGTGAGATCTTGAAAGGTGCACTGTGTGAAGATAGACTTAGGAAAAGCAGCCTCTAGCTACCCAAGAGAAGCGCTTCCATTGTCGAGTGAGAGGGAGAGAGAAGCTGTGAAATACCTCCCTTATAGCAACAGTGTGTGCCTTGCAATAATATTACTGGATTTTTTATAGATTAAGAATCTATTTGGACTGTTGCCTGCAAAAGGTGTTTAGTTGGGAGTCTAGCTAAGTAGAAATCTCTTGGGAAATGTCAAAAGACTAAATGTAATTGTATAACTGTAATCTTGTGTGTTTAAACTTTTTTTTGTTAATAAATGTTTTGATTTAATATTTAAAATCTCCAAAAGTGGTACTCAACTCTTAACTTCTGACTTCAGTGCACATACCTTCTCATTATAAAAATACAAATTTCAAATCAATGTGATAGCTTGGCCAAGTTTCCCTTTGGGATTTGGTCAGCCCAGCAATTACCGCCTGTCATATTATAATACATTAGAGAAGGATGGTGTGGCCAACCATCTATATTGCTACAGGAGAATGCTGCTTGGAAAATCTTCTTGATTTTGTTGAGGCAGTTGCAGTTCATGCTGATAGTAATTAAATTTCCCAAGAGCATTTGATGAAATTCCTCATGAGAGACTATTATTGAAGCTGAAAGCAGTGGAAATTCAAGACAAAACCTGGGCACAGATAAATAATTGATTGAAGATTAGAAAACTGCACATTTGTCAAAATTGGAGAGAAGTACTAAATGGCATGTCATAGGCTTCAGTGCTGAAGCCCTTGCAGTTTCCATTCTATCTTAATAATTTAGGTGCAAAAAAAATATAAACGGGTAGGTTTGCAGGCCAATTTAAACTTAGTTAGTTGAGACAGAGAAAGCAGCCAGGAAATACAACAAATGTTTGATAAAATCTTGCAATTGGACAAATCAGTGGCAGATGAAATTGCAAGGTACTAGACATTGGCTCAAAGAATGGAAAGTTCAGGTAAGTTATGGATGTACTATAGATAGTTAAAGGAGAAGCAGAAAAGAATTTGGACATGATAACTGATTCAGCACGTGACATCAGATCACTGCAAAGCAGAAATAAGTATATAGGATGCTTCTTTTAATGCAAGGTCTGTTGTGTCCAGGCAGCCTATGACATGAGCCTGAAGAATTTTTTTTTAGTTCATGTACAGGATGTGGGAGCCCCTGGCTAGGCCAGCATTTATTGCCTTTCCCTAATTGCCCTTGTGAACCGGTGGTGGTGAGCTCCTTCTTGAACCGCAGAAGTCCCTGTGGTATAAGTACAACCACAGTGCTGTTAGGAATGGAGTTCTAGGATTTTGACCCAGTGACAATGAAGTAACGGCGATTATATATTATATATTTCCAAGTCAGGATGGTGAATGGCTTAAAGGGGATCTTCCAGGTGGCGGTGTTCCTATGTATCTGCTGCCCTTGCCCTTCCAAATGGTAGCAGTCATGGGTTTGAAAGGTGCTGCCTAAGGAGTCTTGGATGAGTTTCTGCAGTGCATCTTGTAGATGGTACACACTGCTGCCACTGTTAGTTGGTAGTTGGGGGTGTGAATGTTTGTGGAAGGGGTGGCAATCAAGGGAGCTGCTTTGTTCTGGATGGTGTCAAGCTTCTTGAGTGTTGTTGGAACTGTACTCATCCAGGCAAGTGGAGAATATTCCATCACACTCCTGACTTGAGCCTTGTAGATGGTGGGCAGGTTTTGGGGAGTCAGGAGGTGAATTAATTGTCGCAGGATTCCTAACCTCTGACCTGCTCTTGTACCACAGTATTTACATGGCTAGTCAGGTTCAGTTTCTGGTCAATGGTAAGCTCCCAGGATGTTGATAGTGGGGGATTCAGTGATGGTAATACCATTGACTCTCAAGGGGCAATGGTTAGATTCTCTCTTAAAGGAAATGGTCATTGCTTGGCACTTGTGTGGTGTAAATGTTACTTGCCACTTGTCAGCCCAAGCCTGGATATTGTCCAGGTTTTGCTGCATTTGGATATGGACCGCTTCAGTATTTGAGGAGTTGCGAATGGTGCTGAATATTGTGCAATCATCAGCAAATATTCCCACTTCTGACCTTATGATGGAAAGAAAGTAATTGGTGAAGCAGCTATCAACTTCCTGGTGGTTACCTTTGACCAGAAACTGAACTGGACTAGCTAAAATTACTGTGGCTACAGGGCAGATCAGAGGCTAGGAATCATGTGACATGTAACTCACCTTCAGACTCACCAAAGCCTGTCCACCATCTACAAGGCACAAGTCAGGAATGTGATGGAAAACTCCCCACTTGCCTGGATGAGTGCAGCTCCCACAACACTCAAGAATCTTGACACTATCCAGGACAAAGCAGCCCGCTTGATTGGCACCACAGCCAGAAACATTCATTCCATCTACCACTGATGCACAGTAGCAGCAATGTGTACCATCTACAAGATGCGCTGCAGGAATTCACCAAGGCTCCTTCGACAGCACCTTCCAAACCCACGACCAATACCATCTGGAAGTACAAGGGCAGCAGATAGATGGGAACACCACCACCTGGACGTTCCCCTCCAAGTCACTCACCATCCTGACTTGGAAATATAGCGCCGTTCCTTCACTGTCACTGGGTCAAAATCCTGGAACTCCCTTCCTAACAGCACTGTGGGTGTATCTACACCACATGGACTGCAGCTGTTCAAGAAGGCAGCTTACCGCCACCTTCTCAAGGGCAACTAGGAATGAGCAATAAATGCTGGCCTAGCCAGCAAAGCCCACGTCCCATTAATGAATTTAAAAAACACTGAAGTTGGTTGGGCCTAGGACTCCTGCAGCGATGTTCTGGCACTGAGATCATTGGCCTCTAATAAGCACAACAATGTTCATTTCTGCCCGGTATGACTCCAACTAGTGGAGAGTTTACTCCAGTTCCCATTGACTTCAATTTTACTAGGGTTCCTTGTTACACTTGATCAAATGTTAACCTGATGTTAAGGGCAGACATTTTCATCTCACCTCTGGAATTCAGTTCTTTTGCCATGTTTGGACCAAGGCTGTAATGCAGTCTGGGGCTGAGAGTTTGCAGAGAAATCCAAACTGAATGTCAGTGAGCAGTTTGTGCTAAGTAAATGCCGATTAATAGCATTGTTCAAGTGACCTTCCAGCATTTTGCTGATGATTCACTGATTGGTAATTGGTAACTGGTAATTGGCTGGAATGGATTTGTCCTGCTTTTTCTGAACAGGACATACACGGGCATTTGTCAACTTTGTCATGTAGATACCAGTGTTGTAGCTGTACCGGTAGAGGTGCAGCTAGTTCTGGAGCACAAGCCTTCAGTACTACTGTCGGGATGTTGTTGGGGCATTTACTGTATTCTGTGTGTTCAGCCATTTCTTTGTAAGAAAAAATAGTGAATTGAATTGTTTGAAGATTGGCTTCTGTGAGAAGAACTCAAAAGGAGACCAAGATAAAGCATCCACTTGGCACTTGTGGTTGAAGGTGGTTGTAGTCACCTAGTACCTGGATCTGTCAACTTGACATTGCTTGTGAAGGTTCCACGTCCCTTTCAAGGGAATAACTAAGTTGCAACATGCTACAATCCACCTCTACCTGAGGTTAAAAACCAGATGTGCTGGAAAAACTCAAAAGATCTGGCAGCATCTATGGAGAGGGAAACAGAGTTAACATTTTGAGGAGAATATGACTCCTCTTCTACCTGAGGTGTTGCACTGCCAGTGCCAGTATGAAGTCGCTATTGGACTAAACTTCAATGCCGCTAGTTTATTTTAGACAGCTTCAGAAGTGCATTTGCAATATCAGCCAATAATTCTTAGAAATCTTGCTGTGTGCCGGATGAAATTGAGCAATGGGCCAGATCCAACCCATGGGCCGTAGGTTCCCCACACCTGTGCTGAACAGATTTCAAATGGTACGGCGGAAGAATTTTTGTGCTCGGTCTTTTGAATACTTTGAGAAAATGTTCTTTTTGGTAATTTGAATAATGCTGTTTCTAATGCACATCTGAGATAAAACCACTAAAAGATCAAAGATGATGATATTGAAATTGATTACGTTTTTTGCAGTGTACAGACCCCTTTGATTCAGTGCATTTCACAATACAGATATCTGTAAACCTCTGTGAGAGTGGGTGATGCTTGAACTGAACCGACTCATCCTGCAATTTCGCACATCTCCTAATACAGTTCAATAGCAAGTACTTATGCATGGCATGACTTTAATAACCATCAGACTTAAATTCCAGTAATCTTAAATATTTCATATAACTTGTGTGTCAAAACAATTTATCTAAAGCATATTTATCATCTATTGAAACACTTAAACTAGCTTTTCTTACCCTCTGATTATATTGTAAAGTTCATATTCTGGACAATATTTTAATATAAAACACATTGTCCTTCTGATTTTTAGTTTACCATTAGTATTTTATCTCTACAACATTTAAAAATATGAATTGGCATCTTTCAGATCTCCTTTAGAATTGCCTCTGCTCTCTTGAATAAAATTGCTGAAGGGCTTCCCTGACTAGAGTAATGTTTTACTCAGTCATTAATACAGAAGTAATATTGAGATTTCATGGTAATTTTTATACATGGTAGCTCGAGTAGAACCAACTTACCTTGGTTTATAGCTAGCATGAGGCAGAAAGATAAGTCCGTATGCTATAACCTTCCAAAAGAACAAAAACTGTTGCAAAGCTGGCAGCTATCCCCAGTTCTTGCACAGATTAGATGGGCACACTGTCCATGTCTGTTCGAAATAGTTCCTATTTTGAGCTGGATGATTTATTATCTCCCAGAACATCATTTTCCACTTATGTATCCGCCATTGACTCGTTCGTACCAGTGCCGGTTTTCTGAAAGAGCGATCCAATTATTTCTACTCATGTGCTCTTTCCCCAGAGCTTTGCAAATTTTCCACTTCAAACAATATTCCCTCTAACTTCTGTTTGCTGTGGACAGCTGGCTTGTTGCATCACTTGGTCCTTTAAGATTGGCGCAAAGCCGCGCATGCGCAGATCTCAATCGGAATGCTGCATGTGCGTGGCCTGTTTGTTCCCTGTGTGGTATGTTCCCAATTACTGCATGGCCATGCACCCAGGTATTAAGGAACATTGCCTTCATGTATTTGTCCAGCTGTTCTTTGAAAGTTACTATTGAATCTGCTTCTGCTATCTTTTCAAGTAGTGCATGCCAAATTATAATAACATTCTATATAAAAAACATATGTCCTTATTTCTCTCCTGTCGGCCAATGTGTCAAAGCAATGAAAAATCAAGTAGAATGCTATGATATGCAATCAGATTAGTAGAATTCACATCTGCAGTGGCAATATTAAGGATTTCAATAACTGATCTCAGCACATTTGGAGTTCTGATCACTACAGCATGAAAAATATATATGCATGAACGGAGGACAAAAAGAACAACAACAAGAATGACTTCAAATATAAAGATGATGATCTATGCAGAAAATGATAGCTGCTTGAGCTCTAGAATAAGGAAATGATGCTGTTAATGAGTGTATGTAAAATATTAAAAGATATCGATAAAGTAAATCCAGATTGTTATTACAAACTAAGTGAGAAAGTAGAACCAGAAGAAACAAATTTGAAATGGTGAAAAAGCAAATCAATGAAGACATCAGAAAAAAATGTACTCAAATATTGATAAACCTTTGCAATAATCTGTAGCCTGGGTACCATAACTTAAAATATATTCAGAATACAACATGATGCTGAAGTGGAAGAGTTAGGTGACTGGAGGGATAGGATGAATTGACTTTTTTCATATTTTCTTCTGTTTGACAAAGTAATTTGAGGACAGGCTTTTGTAACTATGGAACTATTTTTTTTCAGTATAAGATTCTGAGGGGACTTGACAGGCCACACCCACAAATTGAAATAATGAGAATGGTGAGTTTTGCCAATGGTGGCTATTCCTAGCCATTTGAGGAGGGTTTTCAAATTGAGCTTGTTTTCTTAGGCACACAGGCACTTGGGGGATTCAGCGATGGTAAAACCATTAATCGTCAGGGTGAGACAAATGGATTCTTATTTATTGGAGGTGGTGATTGCCTGACACTTGTGTGGCACGTATGTTACTTGCCACTTATACTTGCCCAAGCCTGGATATTGTCCAGGTCTTGCTGCATATGGGTATGGACTGCTTCAGTATCTGAGGGATCATGAATGGTGCTGAACATTGTGCAAACATCAGTGAACATCCCCACTTCTGACATAATGATGGAGGGAAGGTCAATGTTGAAGCAGCTGAAATGGTTGAGCCTAGGACACTACCCTGAGGAACTCCTGCAGTGATGTCCTGTGACTGAGATGACTGACCTCCAACAACCACAACATCTTCCTTTGTGCTAGGCCTGACTCCAATCAGTGCAGAGTTTTCCCCAGATCCCCATCGACTCCAGTTTTGCTAAGACTCCTTGATGGTCAACACGGTCTTGATGTCAAGGGCAGTTAACCTCACCTTTGGAGTTCAGCTCTTTTTCCCACATTGGAACCAAGGCTGTAATGAGATAAAGAGCTGAGTGGCCCTGGCGGAATCCAAACTCAGCATCACTGAGCAGGTTGTTTCTGACTAAGTCCTACATGATAGCATTGTTGATGACCCCTACCATCACTTTGCTGATGATTGACAGTAGACTATTGCGGTTTGGGGTGTTAATTCGCCGGGTTGGATTTGTCCTGATTTTTGTGTGCAGAACATTCCTGGGCAATGTTACACATTGTCTGGTAGATGCCAGTGTTGTAACTGTTCTGAGCTGAGGAATGGCAGTAGGTGGTAATCAGTAGGAGGTTTCCTTGCCTATGTTTGACCTGATGCCATGAGACTTCATGGCTCCTGCGTTGAGGACTCCAGGGCAACTCCCTACCAACTGTATATTGCTGTAGATCCTGTAGATTCTCACCTCTGGTGGTCTGTCCTGTCAGTGGGACTGGATATACCCAGGGATGGTGATGGTATCTGGGACATTGCCCATGAGTATGACTATGTCAGGCAGTTGCTTGACTAGTCTGTGAGACAGCTCTCCCGATTTCTCCCTCAGATGGAGGACTTTGCAGGGTTGACAGGGCTGGGTTTGCTGTTGTCATTTCCTAGGTCAATGCCAGTTGGTCTGCCCAGTTTCATTCCTTTTTGTAAACTTTGTATCGGTTTGATACAACCAAGTGACTGGCTAGACCATTTCAGGGGGCATTTAAGAGTCAACCACATTGTTGTGGCTCTAGTGTCATATGTAGGCCAGATTTCCTTCCCTAAAGGACATTAGTGAACCAGATGGGTTTTTAGGCCAATTGTCTAGTCCTGTTAGAATTTTATAGGTTTCTATGAGATCCTCCCTCATTCTTCTGAACTCCAGCGAATATAATCCTAATCAACTCGATCTCTCCTCATATATCAGTCCCGCCATCCTAGGAATCAGTTGGGTAAACTGACGCTGCACTCCCGCCAAAGCAAATACATCCTTCCTCAGATAAGAAGACCAAAACTGCACACAATATTCCAAGTGTGGTCTCGCCAAGGCTCTGTACAATTGTAGCAAGACATCCCTGTTCCTGTACTCGAATCCTCTGGCTATGAAGGCCAGCATACCATTTGCCTTCTTTACCGCCTGCTGCACCTTCATGCTTACCTTCAGTGACTGGTGTACAAGGACACCCAGGTCTCGTTGCACATTCTTTGTTTTTTTTTGCAAAAATATACTTTATTCATAAATCTTCAAAAACATTTCGAAACATTTCAATATCACCATTACAAAAGTACAATCAGGTTCAACTTTTACAACATGAATCACAAGGTGTATCAGTACAAACAATGAAAATTACAATCATTGGCAGACATTCATTTTAAGCTGTACAGCCTGAGGGGCTCTTTACCGTTCCCAGCCCCTCAGTGTACTGTGGCAGAAAGGTCTTAGACAGCGATCCTTCCCCATTGCGCCTTTGTGGCGGCTGCCCCAAGCTTAACTGTGTCCCTCAGCACGTAGTCCTGGACCTTGGAATGTGCCAGTCTGCAACACTCGGTCGGGGACAACTCTTTGCGCTGGAAAACCAACAAGTTTCGGGCAGACCAAAGAGCGTCTTTCACTGAGTTGATGATCCTTCAGCTGCAGTTGATGTTTGTCTCGGTGTGTGTCCCTGGGAACAGCCCGTAGAGCACAGAGTCCTCTGTCACAGAACTGCTCGGGATGAACCTCGACAGAAACCACTGCATTTCTCTCCAGACCTTCTTCGCAAAGACACAATCTACAAGGAGGTGAACAGCGGTCTCTTCCCCACCACAGACACCTCGAGGGCAACGTGCAGAGGGGGTGAGACTCCTGGCATGTAGGAAGGATCTTACAGGGAGGGCCTTTCTCACCACCAGCCAAGCTACGTCTTGGTGCTTGTTGGAAAGTTCTGGCGATGAGGCATTCTGCCAAATGACTTTGTCGTCTGCTCAGGGAACCATCCCACAGGATCTACCCTCCTTTTCCCTCAGGGCCTTTAAGACGTTACGTGCCGACCACTGCCTGATGGACTTGTGGTCAAAGCTGTTTCTCTGCATAAACTTTCCCACGAGGGACAGGTGGTACGGCACAGTCCAACTACTTGGAGCCCTCTCTCAATTTATAGCCATTCAGATAATAATTTGCCTTCCTGTTTTTGCTACCAAAATGGATAACCTCACATTTATCCACATTATACTGCATCTGCCATGCATTTGCCCACTCAATCAGCTTGTCCAAATCACACTTAAGCATCTCTGCATCCTCCTTACAGCTCATCCTCCCACCCAGCTTTGTGTCATCTGCAAATTTGGAGACATTACATTTAATTCCCTCATCTAAGTCATTAATATACTTATATTAATGAATAACTGGGATCCCAGCACCGAGCCCTGCGGTATCCCACTAGTCACTGCCTGCCATTCCGAAAAAGACCCGTTTATTCCTATTCTTTGTTTCCTCTTCTGGGCTATATGTGACTTCAGACCCACAGCAATGTGGTTGACTCTTACCTGCCCTGTGAAAAGGCCTAGCATGTCACTCAGTTCAAGGGTGATGGCAGCAAATACTGGCCTTGCTAGCAATGCCCACATCCCATAACAGAATAAAAAAAAATATTAAGAATAAGGAAAAAATGCCTTACATTATGCTGTCTGATTGCAATTGTCTGTGGAAAATTTCACAATTATGATTATGCAAATAAACTTTAGCAGAAGCTTGAACTGTTTATAAGTAGTGCAATTTCAAGCACAATTTAAGCCAAATTTTGTGATTTTGTCAAGAGTGGAAAGTTATCCTTTATGTATTATTGAAGAAGGATTACTTTTAGAATCTTGAATAGGACTGAGGATTATATGTTTCTGCAAATATGTATGTATAATTAGATTACAATTTCTGGTCATACTCGTACATCGATTTGAAAACAATGTCAATGTGCCTGTTGGTTACTTAAGTGTTGAATTACTAATATAGATTTCCAGATATAATAACTTTCACAAAAATGAATGAGTGTTGTGTATAAATTAATTTAATCTAAGTAAACCTATTACTTATTATGCCTGAGTCCCTCAACTTATAGAAAACTTTAGATGAGTTGTTTAATAATTTTGTTGGAGCAGAACTGTAAAAGGCGGAAAATTATTCTGACTCATTGTCATGACTGTAAATTGTTTTGTCTCCATCAAATGTTCATCTGAGATGTTTTGGAACTGGTGAGCAGAAATGTCATTCATTTATAAAAGATAGCTTCTTAGACACGGATTCCTTGTTAAAATAGGTTTGCATAATGAGAGCTTGCATGTGAACTGTACACGTTTTATAGAGACATCAAGTTAGGGGCCCCTATTCATTATGTCCATGCTTATGGTTCAAAATCAGCTTAGAATGCAAAAATAGTGCCTCCTATCCCCATTTTTCTCAATCCCAGTAAATCGGCCATTAGACAGGTTTCATGCTACTGGCCACAATTTCCAACTGCAGGCAATAAGAATTAGATAGCAATTCCACAGGCTTTCTTCTATACAGTGACTCCAGTGCACCACCTCAACAAAGCTTCTTCTGCAACAACTCCCAGACCCATGATACTTAAGTGCTCAATAATAAAATTTACATATTGAGGGCTAACTCGCATAGCTCCCTGAATATGGCACCGGGATTGTGTTGCTACTGTGTGCTGCCTGCACAATTGGATGATTTCTGCTCGTAGCTACATGTAGCAAAATTATAACTCACTAGCACCACTTACAGCTAATGCTGGCCTGCACCTCTTGAAGGGGAGGTGTGTTGTAGCTGGAGCTGATGCTAGCAGTCATGCAGGATGCAAATCTGACCTGTGAAACATTGAAGAATGGCATAGCTTTGGAGAGCGTGGGCTCCAAGGTTTTTGGACGCGGCACTGGTAAAGGAGTAGTAAAGGAGATAGAAAGTAAAAGAGATGTCTAGTATCTGCAAGGCCCCAGAAGGCCCTCCAGGCACATTCAAAAGGTAGTTGAAGCAGATAGCTATGGAGTTCAATGCCAGGAATCATAAATGCAGCACCACAACTTGTCTGGGCACAACTGATTTGTGCAAAAGCCTTAAGGTCAGCAAAATTCCCTTCGGTACCTGCCTCACTACTGCCTATAGACTTCTATAATTTGAAACAGCTATAGAAAGCATCAAAGACTTGTAGAATTGTAGCATAAGTCAGAAGCAATCAATCAGTAACTAGCCTGTAAGTAGATGATAATTCCTTTAATTAGCACTGGTGTGGGGTTCTTCCTACCACTGAATGTAGCTATTCAGCCCTGTGTGGAGAGAGCACCTACTGAAGATTTGCATTCCAAAATTGCACCACTGGCAACAAATCAGCGCTGCATGTTGATTGACATAATAATCTCCACCAGCACTGCATACTTTCAGTAGACATTCGCTGTGTGGGTGCCTGCACCAATGTACTATCCAGTGAAATTTGCCTCAGAAGTATACATGTGTGTCAGGCATACCATTTTCTGGCTCTAACAGCACTCATAGCTCCCAAATATAGGGCACAAAGGAGCTGAATTCCCAACTTATTGTCTATCCTCCTTCAAGTACCATGCCCGAAGAGGACATTGGTGACCATGAACTTCCATTGGATTGGCCCACGATTATGCTTGGCAAAGTACTACAGTGGTTTGTTGCCTTATGCAGTATGGCTGACCATTAAATGCTTACAGCCTGTCTTCAGGAACATTGGAAGGATTTACAGGCTGGGAATCGACCTGTTTGGACACTTTATGCATGGACCTTCCGTGTCTATCAAGTCCTGAAGTGGGACTTAAACCCAGAGCATCTGACCCAGAGGTAGGGATGCTACCACTGCACCACAAGACCTCCCCTTATTATCTATAAAAGATAGATTTAGGTTCTGTGTTCTTCACATTATGAATTAAATTTGTAGGTGGCTGGTTAAGCTAAGATTAAGCCATGTTTTTATATGTTTCATTTCCTTCGATTTTAATCTACCTACGTGAATCACAATGGCTAGCTAATAATTAAAACGTGCGTGGTTATGTATTTATTGAAGCAGAATCTGAAAAAGGTAAAATAAGCTATGAGTGAGATTATTACTAAAGATATTCTAAACTGTCATCTGACTATACATGGTTCCATAATTATTTTGGATTGGAAAAGTTAACCGCTGTGTTTTGTATATTCAAATCATTTAAATGTAGTTTTGATGAAAAAAAGAACAGAAATCATTTTGGATTCAGAGTGCTAATTCATTCTGCTTTGTTCATACTTTGTTTTCTTGAGTGTTTTGACCTGGCAGCAGCTGTTGACTTTTTTTTAGAAACTCCTAAAGGTGATTTTTTTTTTGTTGATCTGTTCATACATCAGCCTTGCAATAAAATTATAAATAATAAATGGATGGGAATGGCTACAAATTTCCCAAGTGCGTGCTGAAATGAAATGCACTCATGGCAGTTCCTGTGGCCACACATCCGTTATTTTATAATGAGGTTTTTGAAAGTTTTTACATGTAGAGAACAAATTTTGTTTTCCATGGCAAGTGACCCCTTTCCAGTTAATCATACTTAAATTTATGCGTGTCTTTTTTATACCACAATATTTTACATTGCTATGGACATAAAAGCAATAACAAAATTCCCTGACAAAATCAAATTATGGCCATGGTACATAGGGTATGAAAAACTAAAGCTGCATTCACTGAATCTGATCTAATAACAATGGTTAAAATTATTAAAGGGTTTATTGGAGTATTAGTGAAAGATTATTCCACTATTTGGTCTCAGTTTTAAAACACTCATCCTCCTGAACAATCTCTCCATAACCTCATCCCTCCTTAACTCTGTAAATTCCTCCAGCCCTACAACATCCTTAAACTCTGAGTTCCTACAACTTGCACAACTTGTGCAACAAATGTAAGTTTGTTCGAAGCATATACCTGAATGTGGAGCCAGGAGCAGCAGGCACGATCGTGACTTCAATCCCAATCCCCAATCACAACACTATTCCGTAATTACAACTGGGACCCCCCACACTCTAATCCCCTCGGCGATTTGGGGGCAGGGCCCGCTCGCCAAGGGGAAAATGATGCGGGATGACGTCGGGAGGAACCCCCGACGTCATCCCGGTCCATTTAAATCTTCAGGAAGGCGGGCAGACAGCGAAATCAGCCGACCTGTCAATGGACACCTGTCACATGAGGGAGACATGTTAATTTTAATATTTCTCTATTTTTTGACTTTTCTTACCTATCAGTAAACTCCCTGAGACAGCACTTTGCCTCAGGGAGCAGCAGCGCACTTTGACAGTTGGGGATTCCCTCCCCCTGCATAGCACTTGCTGTCGGGCAGGCCGCTCGGTGGGCCTTAATTGGCCCGCCCACTCAAAATGGCGGTAGGCCCCTTTTCAGCAGCGGTGATCGGCTGCCCGCCCACCGCAGAGGCGGTGGGGCTTGCTCACCCTCCAAGGTCAAAATTCTGCCACCATTAGCATCCCTGCTTTCAACTATTTCTACCATCCCTAATCACACCCAGACCACCCACTCTGCTGATTCCTCCTGAACCCCGACCTCATAGACTTATATGAGGCTGCTGCCAGCAATGCAGCGTTCCAATCTTCAAGGCAGCTTCTGAAACCTGAGGATGCCCATTAGGTGCCTGTTGCTCACAGGTTCAGTCATAATGAGGCTTGAGTTACAATATTATATGTACATCACACTTCACCCTTTCCTGCATGCACATTTTTGGGTGTGAGCAAATCTTTCTCCCTGAGTACCAGAAAAGAAAAGATTCTCATTCCCGCCACTGAGTATACAAAAAGCTGCAAGTCTGTTATCATAGGAAAATAACAAATGCTGGTCCATCTAGTTCCACCATCCTGCTAAGATACAATGCTCATGGTGTTGTTCATTTACTTTATCTATTAATCTACAAAGGAGGTGAGGAAACCTTCAGTGTTGGAAATCTTCGGAAACCATAGGTCAAAAGCCACCTGTTCTTCCCAAGCATTCGACACTTGCATATGCGATGGGTCACATTACTCATATACTCATAAAAGATTCCTTGCTGAAAGAAGTGATCTGATCATAGCCATTTGCATGTTGATTTCAAAGTCTAAAATTTATGTTATCGTTATTTAAACAAATTCCTGCAATGCTACACTTTTGAAATGGGTTGCCATGAAACAACTATTAGATTTTTCACTTTACCATTCATGCATTAAGCTTTTTTCCTATTTCATCAATATATTTGAATTATGTTTCCATTATATAATCTGTTGTTCATTTCAATTACTTGTATCAAGTTATGTAATTGGTTTCAATAAGAACAGTTTGACACTAATGGAAATTTCCATAATCAGTAGACTTTTCATTATATGCTATTCCTTGGTTAATATTCTATGATGTTTGGGTGATTTTTCTGCAGAATGTTACTTAACATCCTGGTGCATTAAGTAGAACATGTCAAATGGCTCTTACAATATGGATTCAGTGAGTCATACAAAAAGCATTTTCACACCTATCCTGTCTAAACTGAGTGATTTTAATAGCTGTTTGACAAGGGAGAAGCACATTAAGGTATTTCAGAGCAGTTTATCAGCACTATAATTGCAGCTTCTTTGACCTTCCTACCATGATAAGTTTTCTCTTCAGAGGTATAATTCTGCTGTATACCACAAGGGCATTTCTCCATGCCCAACACCACCACCACCCCACCCCCCCATCCCTCCACCATGCACCAAGTAAGCAAAATTAGAGCTCACGGGAATGGGGAAATATACTGGCATGGATTGAGGATTGGTTAACAGACAGAAAACAGAGAGTAGGCAAACTGTGACTATTGGGGTACTGCAAGGATCAGTGCTTGGGCCCTAGTTATTCACAATCTATGTCAGTGATTTGGATGTGGGGACCACTTATAATATTTTCAGGTTTGCTGATGACACAAAGCTTTGTGGGAATGTGAGTTGTGAGAAGGTTACAAAAAGTCTTCAAGGAGATTTAGACATACTCAGTGAGTGGGCAAGAACATGACAGATGGAATATAATGTGGGCAAATGTGAAGTTATCTACTTTGGTAGGAAAAACAGACATGCAGAGTATTTCTTAAAAGAGGAGAGATTGGGATGAGTTGATGTCCAAAGGGACCTGGGTGTTCTTGTTCATGAGCCACTGAAAACTAACATGCAGGTACAACAAGCAATTAATAAGTCTAATGGAATTGTTAGTCTTTATTGCAAGGTGATTTGAGTACAGGAGAAAGGAAGTCTTTCTGCAGTTGTACAGAGCCCTGGTGAGGCCACACCTGGAGTATCGTGTGCAATTTATGGTCTCGTTACCTAAGGAAGGAAATACTGACCATAGAGGGAGTGCAACAAAGGTTCACCAGACTAATCCCTGCATAGAGGGATTGTCCTATAAGGAAAGAGTGAGGAAAATTGGCCTGTATTCTCTAGAGTTTAGAAGAATGAGTGGTGATCCAATTGAAGTGTACAAAATTCTTACAGGGTCCAACAGAGTAGATGCAGGAAGGATGCATAAACTGGTTGTGGGGGGCTCTAGAACCAGGGGACACAGTCTCAGAATAAGAGGTAGGCCTTTTAGGACTGAGGGAGGAGGAATTTCTTCAGTCAGAGGATGGTGAATCTTTGGAATTCTCTACCCCCAGAAGGCTGTGGAGGTTTGGTCATTGAGTATGTTCAAAGCAGAGGGCGATAGATTTCTCGATCCCAAAGGCATCAAGGGAAATGGGTATAGTGCCAGAGATGGTGTTCAGGTAGAAGATCTAGTTACATGGTGGAGCAGGCTTGAGGGGCCGAATGGCCTACTCCTTCTCCTATATTCTCCCGCCAGTCTTCTCCCTTCTTTTATGGAGTTCTCTCATGCTGCATTATTATTCTAATGCTGTGCCCCAACATCACACAAAAGTTCCCTTGTCAGCCCAGGTTTTAAGAGTGCTTTGGTTCTTCGACAATGAGAGCATTGCAGCCAAGCTTGATCCTGTCCTCATCTCATGCCCACATGTGCTCTTTCTAAAGAGGGCACTTCAATTCCACTAAAATGTTGTTGGCTATATTTGGACTTCCCTAGCCCACTGAGTGCTGAGACAAATTATAGTACCCCTACAGTTGTTTAAGCTGAAATTTTCTAACTCAGCACTAAGATCAAACGTAATCTATATCACATAACAAATGCGTTTTTAATATTGTAATAAGTACCTACTTTGGGGGTGGGGGGTATTGGTGCGGAAATGGTGGCATAGTGATAACGTCACTGGACTAGTAATCCAGAAGCCCAGGCGAATGCTCTGGAGACACTGGTTCAAATCCCAACATAGCAGCTGGTGACATTTAAATTCATTTGATAAAATCTGGAATTGAAGGTGAGTCTTAGTAATGGTTGCCATGGAACTATCATGGATTGACATAAAAACCATCTGGTTCACTAATGTCCTTCATGCCACCCTCACCTGACCTACATGTGACTCCAGATCTGCAGTAATGTGGTTGACTCTTAAATGCCACATGAAATGGCCTAGCAAGCCACTCAGTTGTATCAAATCACTAAAAAGTCCAGAAAAAGGAGAGAAACTGGACAGACCACCTGGCATCGACCTAGACAAAATGACAACAGAAAACTCAGGCCTGTAGACCCTATAAAGCCCTTTTTAATAACATCTGGGGGCTTGTGCCAATATTGGGACTAGTCAAGCAACAGCCTGACATAGTCATACTCACCCAGTCATAGTCACGGAATCATACCTTACAGTAATGTCCTAGTCACCACCATCGCCACCCCTGGCTATGTCCTGACCCACCGGCAGGACAGACTGAGCAGAGGAGGTGGCACAGTGGTATACTGTCTGGAGGGAATTGCCCTGGGAGTCCACAACATCGACTCCGGCCCCCATGAAGTCATTTGGCATCAACATGGACAAAGAAACCTGCTGATTACCATGTACCGCTCCCCCCTCAGCTGATGAATCCATACTCCTCCAAGTTGAACACCACTTGGACGAAGCACTGAGGGTGCCAAGGGTGCAGAATGTACTCTGGGTGGGGGATTTTCAATTTCCATCACCAAGTGTGGCTTGGTAGCACCACTACTGACCAAGCTGGCAGAGTCCTAAAGGAGACAGCTGCTAGACTGGGTCTGCAGCAGGTGGTGAGGGAACGAACAAGAGGGAAAAACGTACTTGACCTCAACCTCACCAACCTGCCTACCATTGATAGACATAGACAGATGCATTTGTCTATGACAGTATTGGTAGGAGTGACCACCACACAGTTCTTGTGGAGACGAAGTCCCGTCCTCACATTGAGGATATCCTCCATCATGTTGTGTGGCACTACCACTGTGCAAAGTGGGATAGATTTCGAACAGATCTAGCAACTCAAGACTGCACATCCATAAGGTGCTGTGGGCCATTAGCAGCAGCAGAATTGTACTCAACCACAATCTGTAGCCACATGGCCTGGCATATACCCCATTCTACAATCACCACAAAGCCAGAGGATCACCCTGGTTCAATAAAGAGTGCAGGAGGGCATGCCAGGAGCAGCACCAGGCATATCTAAAAATGAAGTGTCAACCTGGAGAAGCTACAACACAAGACTACTTGCATGCCAACCAGCAGAAGCAGCAAGTGATAGACTGAGCTAAATGATTCCGTAATCAACAGATCAGATCCAAGCTCTGCAGCCTGGCACATCCAGTTTTGAATGGTGGTAGACAATTCAACAACTCACTGGATGAGGAGGCTCCACAAATATCTCCATCCTCAATGGTGGGGGAGCCCAGCACATTAGTGCAAAAGATGAGGCTGAACAATCTTCAGCCAGAAGTGCCAAGTGGATGATTCATCTTGGCCTCCACAGGAGGTCCTCAGCATCACAGATGCCAGACTTCAGCCAATTTGATTCACTCCATGTGATATCAAGAAAAGACTTAAGGCACTGGATGCTGCAAAGGTTATGACAATATTTCGGCAATAGTACTGAAGCCTTGTGCTCCAGAATTTGCCTCACCCCTATCAAAGCTGCCCAGTACAGTTACAACACTGGCATCTACCCAGCAATCTGGAAAACAGCCGAGGTATATCCTGTCCACAAAAATCAGGACAAACCCAACCGGGCCAATTACCACCCCATTAGTCTACTCTCAATCATCAGTAAAGTGATGGAAGGGATTATCAACAGTGCTATCAAGGAGCACTTGCTTAGCAATAACCTGCTCACTGATGTTCAGTTTGGATTCCGCCAAGGTCATTCAGTTTCTGACCTCATTTCAGCCTTGATCCAAATGTGGACTAAAGAGTTGAACTCGAGAGGTGAAGTGAGAGTGACTGCCCTTGACCAAGTGTGGCATCTAGCAGCCCTAGCAAAACTGTAGTCAATGGGAATCAGAGAGAAAATTCTCCGCTGGCTGGAGTCATATCTAGTACAAAGGAAGATGGTTGTGCTTGTTGGAGCTCAATCATCTCAGTTCTAGGACATCACTGCAGGAGTACCCAAGGTAGTATTCTAGACCCAACCACCTTCAGCTGCTTCAGCAATGTCCTTCCTTCCATCATAAAGTCAGAAGTGGGGATGTTCACTGTCGATTGCACAATATTCAGCAACATTCATGACTCCTGAGATACTGAAGCAGTCCATGTCCAAATGCAGCAAAACCTGGACAATATCTAGGCTTCGGCTGACAAGTGGCAAGTAACATTCATGCCACACAAGTGCCAAGCAATGACCATCTCCTTTAAGAGAGAATCTAACCATTGTCCCTTGATGTTCAATGGCATTACCATCACTGAATCCCCCACTATCAACATCCTGGGGATTACCTTTGACCAGAAACTGAACTGGACTGGCCATATAAATACTGCGGCTACAAGAGCAGGTAAGAAGCTAGGAATCCTGCGACGAGTAATTCACCTCCTGACTCCCCAAAGCCTGTCCACCATCTACAAGGCATAAGTCAGGAGTAGAATACTCTCCTCTTGGACGGATGAGTTCAGCTCCAACAACACTCAAGAAGCTTGACACCATTCAGAACAAAGCAGCTCACTTGATTGGGACCCCTTCCACAAACATTCACTCCCTCCACCACCGACGAACAGTGGCAGCAGTGTGTACCGTCTACAAGATGCACTGCAGAAACTCACCAAGGCTCCTTAGGCAGCATCTTCCAAACCCACGACCACTACCATCCAGAAGGAGAAAGGCAGCAGATACATGGGAACACCATCATCTGGAAGTTTCCTCCTTCCAAATCACTCACCATCCCGATGTAGAAATATGTACCATTCCTTCACTGTCGCTGGGTCAAAATCCTGAAACTCCCTCCATAAGAGCACTACATCACAGGGTCTGCAGCAGTTCAAGAAGCCAGCTCACCACCATCACCATCACCTCAAGGGCTATTAGGGATGGGCAATAAATGCTGGCCTAGCCAGTGAAATGCACATCCCATAAGCGAATAAAAAATATATTTTTACAATTGGTTGCAAGGGTCTGAGACTTATATCAATGCAATGAGGCTTTACGAGTAGTAGTATCCCATCTCAATTCCGCAGTTCTGATTGCTTTGAAATACAATGCTTTTATTGCTGAAGATATTTGTTTAATCTGTTAAAAATTAGCATAAGATATGATATTTTATGATCTATCATAAAATATGTGAGAGAGATCAGCTGGTATATCATTCTACCATCCAAGCAGGAGAAATTTTAATCCATGATTGAAACCCAAGGACAAACAATAAAGAAATCCTTCGCCAACACGCTAAGTCTGGGACCCAATTGTATAAAATGCTTCCAAATGGATCTCACTCTGTGAAACTCAATCAACTTTCTGACTTTTTTTTAAATGGGCATGTGATTTTGTTTTCCCTCCCTGCTACTGTTCAAAAGCTCTTGAATTCTCAAACTCTTACCATTTGTAATATCGTGTAACATTTTTCATACCTGTTTCTGGTATTGCTTAAAATGAGTGATCTGTTTCAGTCCATTTTAGTTTACTCTTCACATTGATTTTCATTACAAATGATGAATGATAAAGCCAAGGGCAAATCAAAGTGTACCTACTTTCAAAGTAGAAAAACAAAATTTATTTCTCAATTTCTTACAACACAAAAGAGCTTGGAATTTCCTGGAATTAAGAATAGCTATTTTAAATCAAACTGCATACTTGAAAATATATTGTAGCTTGACAAGTGAAAAGCAAGCGGCCATTTACCAGCCCAAGAATCATTTTTTTTGCATACACTCTGCATATAAGTCGATCCCCCTCTTTCAGTCACTATGCCATGCTCGCCTTAGTAATCTGCCTCCATTTTTCATCCCACAAGATGCATGTTTTATTTAGCAGTAGTTTTCTTACCTATCTTTGGAATCAGCAAATTTGGCTACAATACTGTCAGTCCCTTCATCCAAGTAATTAATATAGATTGTAAATAGTCGAGGCTCCAGCATTGGTCCCTGTGGTACTATACTAGCTACAGTTTGCCAACCAGAATATGATCCATTTGTCCAGACTCTCTGTTTCCTATTAGTTAGCCAATCCTCTATCCATGCTAATATATCACCCTCAACACCATGAGCTCTTATCTTGTGCAGTTACCTTTTATGTGGCACCCTATCAAATGTCTTTTGGAAATCCAAATATACTGCATCTGCCGGTTTCCCTTTATCTACCCTACTTGTTAGATCCTCAGAACACTAATAAATTTTTGAACACAATTTCACTTTCACAAAACCATGTTGACTCTGCCTCATTGTATTGATTTTCTAAATGTCCTGCTTTAGCTACCTTAATAATGGATTCTAGCATTTTCATAACGACGAATGTTAGACTAAGTAGCCTATAGTTTCCTGCTTTCTGTCTCCCTCCTTTCTTAAAAGGGACAGATGGTGGCATAATGTTACAAGACTAGTAATCCATAAGACCATAAAATGTAGGAGCAGAAATAGGCCATTTCGACCATCAAGTCTGCTCACCATTCAATGAGATCATGGCTGATTTGATAATCCTCAACTCCACTTTCCTGTCTTTTCCCCATAACCCTCGATTCCCTTACTGATTAAAAATCTGCCTATCTCAGCCTTTGAATATACTTAATGACCCAGCCTCTACAGCCCTATGCGGTAAAGAATTCCACAGATTCACTACCTTCTGAGAGAAGAAATTCCTCCTCATCTCTGTCTTAAATGGGCGACCTCTCACTCTGTGATTATGCCCTCTGGGCTTCGACTCACCAACAAGGGGAAACAACCTCTTAGCATCTACCTTGTCAAAGCCCCTAAGAATCTTAAATGTTTCAATAAGGTCGTCTCTCATTCTTCTAAATTCCAATGAGTACAGGCCCAACCTACTCAACCTCTCCTCATAAGAAAATCCCTCCATACCTGAGATCAACCTAGTGAACCTTCTCTGGACTGCCTCCAATGCCAGTATATCTTTCCTTAGATAAGGGGACCAAATTGTTCACAGTACTCTAGGTGTGGTCTAACTAGTGTATTGTATAGTTTTAGCAAGACTTCCCTATTTTTATACTCCATTCCCTTTGAAATAAAGGCCAACATTCCATTTGCCTTCCCTATTACCTGCTGAATTTGTATGTTAGCTTTTTGAGATTCATGCATAAGGACCCCCAAA
The DNA here is from genome assembly GCF_017639515.1 of Carcharodon carcharias. Classification (NCBI taxonomy): domain Eukaryota; kingdom Metazoa; phylum Chordata; class Chondrichthyes; order Lamniformes; family Lamnidae; genus Carcharodon; species Carcharodon carcharias. Next base: position 115,274,000 of record NC_054469.1, on the reverse strand, counting down.
TCCCTCTGTGCTGCAGCTTTCTTCAGTCTTTCTCCATTTAAGTAATATTCAGCTCCTCTGTTCTTCCTGCCAAAGTGCATAACCTCACATTTTCCCACATTATGGGCAGAATTTTCTGCCTACCGGGCAGGCATGCCCGACCCAATCTCCGGCAGGTGGGGAACAGATCCCCGTTGAAAAAGCGGGCTCCGCCAGCATTTTAAGTAGGCGGGCCAATTAAGGCCCACCCATTGTGACGCCTGGCCACGCTTCCTGTGTGGGCAGGGGACGGGGGGATTCCCCAAATGCAAGAGTGCGCTCTTTCGTGCATGCACACGAAAGAACGCACATCTCCCTGAGGCTAAGTGCTGCCTCAGGGAGATCGCCTGCACTTGCTCAAACATTAAAAATAGAAAAATTAAAAAATCCTTAACATGTCCCCCTCATGTGTTAATGTCACATGAGGTGGGACATGTTAATAAATTTCACTAAAATTTTATTAAAGTTTTTTAAACCCTACATGAAACCTCATCCCACCGGTGGATGAGGTTTCATGTTTTTTCTATTGCCCGCCGGGGCTCCTGGCCTGCCTACCAACCTTAAGGTTGGATGGGCAGGTCCTTTAATTGTTTTAATTATCCTGTCAATGGCCTCATATGCCCCCTGCTCGCCGACAGCAAAATCCAGCCCTATATTCCATTTGCCACATCTTTACCCACTCACTTAACCTGTCTATATCCCCCTGTAGACTCTTTGTATGATCCTCACCATTTGCCTTCCCACCTATTTTTGTGTCATCCGCAAACTTGGCGATACATTCATATCCCTCATCCAAGTCATTAATATATATTGTAAATAATTGTGGCCCCAGCACTGATCCCTGTGGCACTCCACTAGCTACAGGTTGCCATCCTGAAAATGCTCCCCTTATCCCAACTCTCTGTCTTCTATTAGTTAGCCAGTCCTCTCTCCATGCTAATATATTACTAGTTAACACTCGATATACTATCTTATTAAGTAACCTCATGTGTGGTACCTTATCGAATGCTTTTTAGAAATCCAAACATCTATTGTTTCCCTGTTATCTAAACTGCTTGTTACCCCTCAAAGAATTCTAATAATTTTGTCAGGCATGATTTCCCCTTCATGAAGCCGTGCTGACTCTGTTTGACCCATGATTATTTCATATTTTTGGTATGTTTTTTGTGTCTTCTACCGTGAAGAATGATACAAAATATTTATTCAACTCCTCTGCCCTTTCCTGGTTCCCCATTTTTATTTCCCCAGCCTAATTCTCTAAGGGGCTTATATTGACTTTGGCCTCTCTTTTCCTTTTTATATATTTAAAGAAGCTCTTACTGTCCGTTTTTATATTACTTGCTAGTTTACCCTCAAAGTTTATTTTCTCCCTGTTTATTATTTTTTTTGGTTGGTTTTTAAAACTTACTCAATCCTCTGGCTTAACAGTAATCTTTGCCACGTTGTATGTTTTTTTTTGAATCCAGAGACCCAGGCTAATGCTCAGGGGACACAGGTCAAATCTCACCATAGCAACCAATGGAATTTGAATTCAGTTAATAAATCAGGAATATAAAGCTCGTCTCAGTAAAGTTGGCCATGAAACTACCATCGATTGTCATAAAAATCCATCTGGTTCACTCGTTTCCTTTAGAGACGTGTTATAGACTTGATTTTCCAGACAGGTTTCTCATAAGAAACGGTGAACTTTATTTACAGGGCTTCAGCAGCAGTTACATGCTTCCATCAAGATCCACAACTAGACACAAACTCCACCCCTAAGCTTCCCCATCCTCAGGGCTGATTCATTCACATTGTCATGTGATACTGCACAGTACAATAAGTCTTAAAGCTACAGTCACTACATTCTTAGGTTACAGTTAATACAGGAAAGAAATCTGCCATCCTTACCTGGTCCAGTCTACATGTGATTCCAGACCCACAGCAATGTGGTCAACTTTTAACTGCCCCCTGAAATGGCCTAGCAAGCCATTTAATTTAAGGGCAACAAGTTTGGCCTTTCTACGTAGCAATGTCCAGATCCCATGAAAGAATAAAGAAAAAAAAAATGTGGCGTTACATTTGCGGTCTGGGACAGAGGAACATATGAACATACGAACAAGGAGCAGGAGTAGGCCATTCGGCCCCTTGAGCCTACTCTGCCATTTAATAAGATCATGGCTTTCTGATAGCAACCTCAAATCTGCATCCAGCCTACCCTTGATAACCTTTGACCCCCTTGCTTACCAAGAATCTATCCACCTCTACATTAAAAACATTCAAAGACTCTGCTTCCACTGCCTCAAAGACTCTCAATCCTCTGAGGAAAAAGAATTCCACCTCATTTCCATTTTAAATGAATGAACCCTTATTTTTAAAGAGTGACCCTGATTCTAGTTTCTCCCACAAGAAGAAACATCCTCTCCACATCTACCCTGTCAAGACCCCTCAGGATCTTGTCTGTTTCAATCAAGTTGCTTCTTACTGTTCTAAACTCCAGTGGGTACAAGACTAGCCTGTCCAACCTTTCCTCATAAGACAACCTGCCCATTCCAAGTATTAGTCTGGTAAACCTTCTTTGAACTGCTTCCAACACATTTACATCCTTCCTTAAATAACGTGACCAACACTGTAGACGGTACTCCAGATGTGGTCTCACTAGTGCTCTGTATAACTGAAGCATAAGCTCCCTACTTTTGTATTAAATTCCCTCACAATAAGTGATAACATTCTATTAGTTTTCATAATTATCTGCTGGACCTGCATACTAGTCTTTTGCAATTCATGCGCTATGACACCCAATCCCTCTACATCTTAGAGCTCTGCAAACTCTCACCATTTAGATAATATGCCTCTCTTTTATTCTTCCTTCCAAAATGGACAGTTTCACATTTTCCCATATTATTCTTCATTTGCCAGATCTTTGCCCATTCACTGAACCTATCTATATCCTTTTGTAGCCTCCTTATATCCTCTTCACAAATTACTTTCCTACCTATCTTTGTGTCATCAGCAAATTTGGCAACCATTCCATCCACCCCTCCATCCAAGTCATTTATATAAATGTGAACAGTTGAGGTCCCAGCACCGATCTCTGTGTCACCCCACTCGTTACATCTTGCCAACCTGTAAAAGACCTGTTTATGCCTACTCTCTGCTTCCTGTTAGCCAGCCAATCTTCTATCCATGCCAATATGTTACCCCCTATATCATGAGCTTTGATTTTCCACAATAACCTTTGATGTGACACTTTATCAAATGCCTTCTAGAAACCTAAGTACAGTACACCCACTGGTTCCCCTTTATCCACAGCATATGTTATTTCCTCAAAGAGCTCCAATAAGTTGGTTAAACATGATTTCCCTTTCATAAAACCATGTTGACTCTGCCTGATTACCTTGACCTTATCCAATTGCCCTGCTATAGCTTCTTTACTAATAGCTCCTAACATTTTACCAATGACAGATGTTAAGCTAACTGGCCTGTAGTTTCCCTCTTTCTGATTCCCTCCATTTTTAAATAATTGAGCTACATTTGCTCCTTCCAATCTAATGGGACCTTCTCAAATCTAGGGAATCTTTTTAATCTTTTAGTCTACCTTTGCTGTTCCTTGTATTCTGTCCAATCTTTTGGCCTTCCATTTTTTTTTTTATTATTCATTCATGTGATGCGGGCTTCTCTGGCTGGGCTAGCATTTATTGCCCATCCCTTGTTGCCCTTGAGAAGGTGGTGGTGAGCTGCCTTCTTGAACCGTTGCAGTCCATGTGTAGGTACACCCACAGTGCTGTTAGGAAGGGAGTTCCAGGATTTTGACCCAGCGACATTTCCAAGTCAGGATGGTGAGTGACTTGAAAGGGAACTTCCAAGTGGTGGTTTCCCCATGCATCTGCTGTCCTTGTCCTTCTAGGTGGTAGTGGTCATGGGTTTGGAAGGTGCTGTCTAAGCAGCCTTGGTGAATTCCTGAAGTGCATCTTGTAGATGGTAGAAACGTCTGCTACTGTGCGTAATTATATACTTTTCTTTAAGTTTGATACTATCTTTACCCTTTCTAGTTAACCATGGTTGGTGTGTCCAACCCTTGGGCTGTTTCTTACTCATTGGAATGTATAGGAGCAGGAGTTGGCCATTCGGCCCAGTGTGCCTGCTCCGCCATTCAGTTAGATCATGGCTGATCATCTACGTTAATACCGCTTTCCTTATATCCCTTGATGTCATTAGTATCCAGAAATCTAATAGCAACATAGGAACTTTTTCAGATCTAAGGAATTTTGGAAGATTGCAACCCGTGCATCCTTTGTCTCTGCAGCCCCTTCCTTTAAAACCCTAGGATGCAGGCCAGTAGGACAGGCAACCTGTTAGCCTTTTGTTCCATTAATTTTCCTAGTACTTTTACTCTAGTGATCATGATTGGTTTAAGTTCCCTCTTTCCTTTTGCCTCTTGTTTTACGTCTAATCTTAGGATGCTTTTTGCGTCTACTACTGTAAAAATGGACACAAAATACTTGTTGAAAGCCTCTGCCATTTCCTTATTTCCCATTATTAATTCCTTAGTCTCAGCCTCCAAGAGACCAATGTTCACTGTCGCAACTTTTTTCTTGTAGAAACTTTCAGTGTTTTTATATTTCTCGCTAGTTTTCTCTCATACTCCAATTTCTCCCTCTTCATTATTTTTGGTCATCCTTTGCTGGTTTCTAAAATTTTCCCAATCTTTTGACCGACCACTAGTCTTAGCAGCATTCTACATCTTTTCTTTCATTTTGAAACCATTATTAACTTCCTTAGTTAGCTACGGATGGTGCATCCTTCTCGGAGAGCCTTTCTTTCTCAATGGAATGTACTTTTGTTGAGAGTTACGAAATACCTCCTTAAATGTCTGCCACTGCTTCTTTGCTATTTAAAAAGGGAGTTAGAGAGAAAACAGAGAATTATAGACCAGTCAGCCTGACGTTGGTGGTGGAGAAAATAGATTTAATAGCTGAGCACCTGGAAAATAGTGGCAGACTCAGACAGAATCAGCATGGATTTACGAAAGGGAAATCAGGTTTGACAAATCTACTGGAATTTTTCGAGAATGTAAATAGTAGAGTTGATGAGGGGGAGCCAGTGGATGTGGTTTATTTGGACTTGCAGAAGGCTTTCGACAAAGTCCCACATTAGAGATTGGCGTGTAAAATTAAAGTGCATGGCGTTGGGGGTAGTGTATTGAGATGGATAGAAAACTGATTGGCAGTCAGGAAACAAAGGGTAGGAATAAACGGGTCTTTTTCTGAATTGCAAGCAGTGACTTGTGGGGTACTGCAGGGATCGGTGCTGTGACCCCAGCTATTCACAATATATATTAATGATTTAGATGAGGGAACTAAATGTAATTATCTCCAAATTTGCAGATGTCACAAAGCTGGGCGGGAGGGTGAGCTGTGAGGAGGATGCAGAGATACTTCAGTGTGATTTGGACAAGCTGAGTGCGTGGGCAAATGCATGGCAGATGCAGTATAATGTGGATAAATGTGAGGTTATCCACTTTGGTAGCAAAATCAGGAAGGCAAATTATTATCTGAATGGCTATAAATTGAGAGAGGGGAATGTGCAACGAGCCCTGGGTGTCCTCATACACCAGTTGCTGAAGGTAAGCATGCAGGTGCAGCAGGCAGTAAAGAAGGCAAACGGTATGCTGGCCTTCATATTGAGAGGATTCGAGTACAGGAGCAGGGATGTCTTGCTGCAATTATACAGGGCCTTGGTGAGACCACACTTGGAATATTCTGTGCAGTTTTGGTCTCCTTATCTGAAGAAGAATGTTCTTGCTATAGAGGGAGTGCAGCGAAGGTTTACCAGACTGATTCCTGTGATGTCGAGACTGACATATGAGGAGAGATTGAGTTGATTAGGATTATATTCGCTGGAGTTGAGAAGAATGAGGGGGAATCTCATAGAAACCTATAAAATTCTAACAGGACTAGACAGGATAGATGCAGGAAGGATGTTTCCAATGGTGGGGGAGTCCAGAACCAGGGGTCATAGTCTGAGGATATGGGGTAGACCATTTAGGACTGAGATGAGGAGAAATTTTTTCACCCAGGAATGGTGAGCCTGTGGAATTTGTTACCACAGAAAGTAGTTTAGACCAAAACATTGTATGTTTTCAAGAAGGAGTTAGATATAGCCCTTGGGGCAAAAGGGATCAAAGGATATGGGGAGAAAGCAGGAGCAGGCTATTGAGTTGGATGATCAGCCATGATCATAATGAATGGTGGAGCAGGCTCGAAGGGCCGAATGGCCTACCCCTGCTCCTGTTTTCTATGTTTCTGTGTCTTACCTTTTAACTTATTTTCCCAATCCACTTTAGCCAACTCTGTCTTCAGACCCTTGTAATTGTCTTCGATTACATTTAACACACTAGTTTCAGACCCACATTTACCTTCCAACTGATTGTGAAATTCTATAATGTTATGACCACTCTTACCTAGAGTATCCTATAAGGTCATTAATTAATTCTGTCTCATTACACATTATCAGATCTAAAATAGCCTGTATCCTGGTTTGTTCCAGAACATATTGTTCTAAGAAACTGTCTCATACAATCCATAAACTCATCCTCGAGGCTGCTTTTGCCAATTTGATTTGTTCAATCTAAACGTATTTAAAATCTCCCACAATTGTTGCAGTACCTTTCTTATAAGCTCCATTATTTCTTATTTTATACTCTGTCTTACACTGTAGCAGCTATCAGTGTACCATTCCCATCAGTGGCTTCTTTCCTTTGCTATTTTTTATCCCGATCTAAATTGATTCTACATCTTGATCCTTTGAACCAAGTTCATTTCTTAGTATTGTACTGATCTCATTCTCTATTAACAGAGCTACCCTAGCCTCTTTTTCCTTTCTTCTTATCCTTCCAAAATGTCAGATAACCTTGAATATTCATGTTCCAGTCTTGGTCAATTTGCAGCCATGTCTTTGTAATGTCTATCGCATCATACTCATTTATTTCTATTTGTGCTGTCAATTCATCCATCTTTTTGCAATTGCTGCATACATTCAGATAAAGAGCCTTTAAGCATGTCTTCTTACCATTTTCCCTACTCTGATCTTATTTGCTGGCGAACTCTTATGTTTGTACACTCTGCCCCTTCCTGTCACACCCTTGTTATCATTGCTTGCATCATTAGCCAGCACTATTGCCTTGTCCTTTCTCTTTAACTTTCCAAATCTCTCCTTGTGTGAACTCTTCCCCTCACTATCATCTAGTTTACCGAATTCCCTCAGTTACCAAATTCCCAATTTAAAGTTGTCGACAGCCCAGCCAGCCAGTGAGCGTCTAGGTTTCTTCCTCCCTTCCTCTACCTCTTTCTGTCCTTGTTCCTTCTTCTGCTTCTTAGCTAGTCGCTGTATAAATGATGACACGTCTGTGCCCTCATGATAGCTAAGTTATGCAGCATGCAACAAACCATCACGAATCTTGACATTTGCTGCTGAGTATTGCATTGCCTCACCAGTGTAATCTGGTCCGTGGAAGTGTTGTTTCAGCATGCCAATGATCTTCTCTATTTTTTGTGGCAGTATTGTTTTCATTGCAGACTATTGACACACCTTTCGAGGTGATGCACCCTTAATCATCTAGACTCAGAGCTGCAGAGCCATACAGAAAGTCTGTAACCCTCCGTCATCCAACCTGCAACCACTTGGATAGCAGTCAAAAGTCAGGCACTAAATGAATGTCTAGACTGAGCAGATGATGATTGTGTGCATATGGCATTGTTTAATTTATGAATTTTGTTTATTTTGTAGTGGCCTTTATTTTTGTTTTGTGGTGAAGTCAAGCCTGTGAAGGTCAGTGACAGAGGGAAGGAATGTTCCGTTCTGGAGACTAAGTGTGGTGGCGGGCGGGAAAGCTGGCATGATTCCTGCTGGGTGGCAAGGTGGGTTGCCACATCAGATCATTCACCTCTCAGCTCATTATTTATTCTTAAACGACCAGCTCATCAAATCTCATGGCGGGGTGGACAGGGATTCATTGGGTCTGCTGTTACCTCAATGGGTCGAAGGTGCAACTACCATGTTTAAGCAGTACCCACACGCACACATTCACATTTTGCAGCCCAGGACTTGTTGTGGCAAGTGAAGCAATGGCCCTGAGAAGATCCAAGCCCCCTGCCCCCAAGTTCAGTGACAAGTGCCTGAAGAGACTCCTGCATGCAGTCCAGGACTGGCAAGAGATCCTCTATCCCAGAGATGGCAGCAGGAGGTCCACCAAACTCACCACACAGGCTTGGGAGGAAAGCACCAGAGAGTCAGTGCCCATGGACCTCAGAAGAGGACTGCAGTGCAGTGCAGGAAGATGATGAATGTTCTCATCTACCGTGCCAGGGTAAGTCAACCTTTTCCTCACTTTCAACTCTTACTCTGGATAAGGTGATCAGCCATTTGCAGGTTTACAGTCCACAGGGGATCTCCCATATTACCAGCAAAAGGGACATCACCACTGGTTCATTCGCACACATTTTAACATCATCATCCCTCCCGGGATCCTGTACAAGGCACATCTTCAGCCCTCACATAGGACCAATCTGCACACATACAAGCATGCACTCTTATCACTTACTTTTGCATCCGCCCTACTCACAATCTATCCATCTGTCTTTATGCAGGACAAGATCACCCACAGCAAAAGGGAGAAATCCCAGACTGGAGGGGGGATACTCGAGTTTAGGCCACTTACCCCCTTTCAGGAGCAGGCGGCAGAGCTCACTGGTGAAGACAGAGACCATTCTGCGCCAAGGATGTCTCAACAAACCAGTGAAGGTCCATCCAGCAGTCAAGGCCCACCCGCCAACATTGAGTGCTCTTTAATGTAGGTGACTCTCTAGCCAATCGTTAATTATCTCTTCTCTCCCTTTCCAGCAAGAAAAGGCACCAGGAAACCGCCAGCCAGCCCATCAGACCCAGCCCCAGAGCACCTTGGATGCGGAGGCTGAGGAACCATCTGAGGAAGACCCGTCACTGCGCTCACCTGCACCCTCCACTAGCGCAGAAACACACACTTCAGTGGGTCCTATCTCTAAAGCGGGCTCTGGATCACCATCTGGTGAGCACAGCACAGAAACGTGTCCACAGCAGATGGAGGCAGTGACAACCAAGGTGTCTGACATTTGGAGGACTCCTGGAGACCAGGCCCCCTGCTTCGTCTGAGTCTGGTGACAAGCTTCTGGAATCGGCCTTCAGAGAAATGTTGGAGCTCCAAAGGCCGGCAGGGAAACTGTAAAGCAGGGTTGTCAGAAGCCATCACCAGTTTAGAATGAAGGATGGAGGAGTCCGTTCATGTTCTGTCTGTTTCGGCTCCAACATGCGAGCGCATTGAGGGCACCATTGGAAGGTTGGCATCTGTCATGGAGACCCTGGACCAGCACTTTATACCGGATGGGCACTCAAAACTGCACATCATTGCTGTAGCCATGAGTGGCATCCATCGGTGGCTTGGCGAAAGACAAGAGGACAGAGCATGCCGATCTCCCTCCAGGCGATCCTTCTCCTCAAGGAGTCAGGGAGGGGCCCTCAGGCACCCACAGCGGAGGAGCATCAGCTGGACATCCCGGTGGAATCCACTCAATACTTTCCAAGGGTGTCCAGCCACTCCAAATGCCCTGTGTCTGTGATCCCGGCAATTCTAACTGTGCTCAGGCCGAGGAGGGTGCACCTGCTACGTCGCAGGAGACCCTTAGCAGGCCAGGGCTTTCCAGGCCTCGGGCCTCCAAAGGAAGCCCACCAAGGTCATCTCAGACAACAAGGTGTAGCAGTCAACAATCTGCCTGCACCTCTGGTGCAGATGTCAGGGACGCACCCTAGACATAACAATAGGATTAGAAAAATTTAGAAGTCCTAGGAGTCCAATGGTGTTCATTCATTTTGCACACGTGTAAATATATTTTGCTTTTCTGTATAAAAGTCTCATCTAGTGAATGACTCTTCCACCTAAGTGTAACACATGCCCCCGCTCCTCACTTATCTCCAGTCGTGTCCCTCAGGCCTATGGTGTTTCACTCAATCTCAGTTCAGTAAGTTACATTTATGTCCACAGAAGTGACATGAACAAAGCCAGTTGCTCTTTCAACATGGTGGTTGGGCAATTCATATTTAAGACTTGCGTCAGAGGATCGTATAATGTGACCTCATGATTATAGATTTTGGAGTTTGGTTTTTTATCCTGATGCTGCTACACTGAAGTCTGTCCTCTGTGGATGTTATAGGTTTTAAAGACGACCTGTTTTGGAGTCATTCCAACCAGGTACAATTTCAATGGCCTCCAAGTAATGTCTGTTAGGTTTGGGTGTGGGCTACAGTTTAAGTAATAGTCAGGGACTTCAGTCTTTCACGGTGGCCTGCAGCATTACGTTGTGACTACATTTATGGCTAAACATTACCTCTATAATAGTTCCCACTTTCCACTTGCATGATGCAGAGCAATGTGCCTAGTTAGCACTTAATGATTCTTGAAATGTCTGCCTGACGGCCACGACTATGTGATGTTATAGGTGTGTGTCTAGCCTCATGATGCCGGCCGATTACATGTGAGGATGCTGGTTTGCACCTTAAGGCCTGGCTAGCATGGCTTGATAAAATCTCTGTGCCAGTTCTTAGAAGGGCAGTCTACATGGTTCTCTGATTGTGACAGTGCCGCCAGTATCCTATGCTTCCTCGTCCATATCTTAATCTGCTAGAATGAAAACGTGGAGGGCTCTAATGAGATGAAAGTGAAGCTCCAGTACAACTGCTGTATGGTCTTTATTATCAACAAAGTTACTAAGTAATGCTTAAATGTGGTGTCGAGACTGACTGGGCCACCTCACTACTAGATGCTATGGCATCGCTGGATGTGAATTTGGGAAGCTCCTGACAAAGGCGGGGTCATGAGTGCTTGTCAATAATCAGACAATGGTGCTGCTGAAGCTCTGTCTGTACACACAAAGGCAAACTGACTTGTAGGCTCGCACCCATGATTGACAGTGTAAGATCATAGCGTTCTAAAGAACGATCTGTGGCACCTGTGAGTGACTCAACATAAAAAATTCATGCATGCTCCCAGGGTGCCTCATATGGACTTATATTATTTGCTTTCGGTGATCACAAATCAGCTGCAAGTTGAGAGAGTGAAAACCTTTTCTATTGATAAATGGTAGTGGCTGCTACCAGGGAGTTCTTAAGGCCACATGAGTGCTGTTGATGGCATCCAACGCCTGTGGGAAGCCAGAGACCTCTGCTCTGGCAGCGCAGCCTGGCGGGCTTCATCCAGGGAGAACTGGGCGTGATTGTGTGCCTTACTGAACAGGGCATCAGTGGCCTCTCATATGCATTTATAAGTGGAGGATTGTGATATTCTGCAGAGATCCCAGTGGAGCCCTGGAACAAGCCACTCATAAAAAAGCTGAGTGCACCAGTCACCTTTACAGCCACTGGCAATGGATGGCCTCCCAGTCTGTGTGGCATCAGATCCTCCCGAAGAATTTGGAAGATGTGAGCCACCACATCCTTTTGACATAACGGAGGCTTCTGTGCACTCTATCGCTCATTTGCAAGTGAGAGAGGTGTCTTTAGTACACCCTTGGTCACGTCAAATTTCTCTATGGAATTGATGTCTCTTCCTCTGCTTCTGGGTCTTTCTTGGGCCTCACTGGCCCATGTTCCTCAGGGTGAAGCTCTTCCCTTTGCCCTGCCTGATGGTGATGGGCCCTTCTTCTCCTCAGTTTCATGAAAGCCATGAAGAAGGCAGCATTGCCTCCTTTTGTCTGTGGAAAAATAGCTGGGAGACATTATTGAACCTTACCCTGCAATGATCACCTTCCATTGCCAAGATGTGGAGTCATTGTGAATCCCTTGGTCAGCCCTCATTCCAGGCGTTCAATCCCCCGGTCCTCCCTTGCAGCTGTAGCACAGCCTTAAGGATCACTGGTAGCTGAGTTTCTGCATTATTCTAATCGATATCCCTGTCTTCCCGCCCAACCTTTTTCTATGCCTGTCCCCATGCCCCCTGTTGACCTCATCCTTCCTCATCTTGAGGCCCTATGCACAGTGACCTTCCGAGACACCCCATGAGACCATTGAATGCCCCACTGTTACCAATCAGTTCTTCATTTACAGGCTGCAGATACCTCCCCTGACTGTCACCCAGTACCAAGCCACCAATGCCCAGGACCACACCCTGTTCACCATGCTGTGAATAACTGACACAGCACCGACAGACCCTCCCCCTCCCTGGACTGGGGGACTAAGACATGCGTGACAGGCATAGCCTTGTAGCATGGTGCACACTGCCCCGGGTTGCCTTTAATTTTTGGCCCTGACTACATGGTGCATACAGCTCTGGACTGCCTCAGCATTATCCCCCCTCTTCCTTTAAGTACCCCCCTCCTCAATCATGTGTCTTTGTCCACCCCATTCTTCCTGTGCTGCAGCCATGCCCCCAGTCGTGTGCCTCTGTCCACCCCTGTGCTCCTCTGCACCAGTCATCCCCTCCTCCCAGTCAAGCATCTGACTTCCTCTCCTACCCTTGCCTCTGTCCAGTCAACGCTCCCACTTCCTGTCAATCCTCCTGCTTCCCTTCCCACTGGTCTTGCCTGAGCAGCCTTAGCATAGAGTCGGAGCAGCTGCGAGAGCAGTGCAGTGAAAGATAGGCGATAGAAACAAACCATGAAGTCACGAGTGAAGTACAGCTCGCTAGGTGCATGCCATTTATATCCAGTGAGTCCAACTGGTCCATTAGTGATATGTTGAGAGACTGACTGATATGCGGGATTGGAGATGAAATTATTCAAAGACATTTGCTAGCCACAGTTAATCTAGACTTCAATAAGGCATTAAAATTAGCCACAGCCATGGAAAGTGCTGTTAGAAATTCGGAAGCTTTAAGAGATACACAAAATGGGACTGTCCATCTGATAGGGCGGGACAGACTGGCAACAAAAGGCACAAAAACATCGGACCCCGCAGAAAGGCGGGAAACGTCCCCTATGTACAGATCAGTAAAAAACCACAGTACCACTGTGAAAACCCACAAAATGAATGAGAAATGCATCCAGCATCCAGTGGGTGATCTACAATTCAATCTACAAGTCGAATGCTTTTTCTGCCACCGCTATGGTTACATAATGCGGCACTGCAGAGATAGGCTGAGACAGCATTTTAAAGACAAAGGGAGAAATCGTGAAATATGTCTCATAGAAGAACCAGAAGAAATAGAATCAGCCACATCCATTCATTATAAAGCCTGAAAGTGGCTAAAACTGAACCAATCCAAGTAGTCATTGTAGTCAATGGAAAACCCGTAAAGATGAAAGTTAATATTGGACCGTCAATGTCTGTCATTGGAGAGCATAGATTCAGATACTTGAATAAAGGAACCCTCCCTTTAAGATTGGAAGTTTTGGACACTAAAGTGAGAACATACACAGGTGAAGAAATAAGACTGAAAGGGATATGTCAAGTCAAGGTGCAGTATGAGGAACAGCCTGCAAAATTATCCCTATTTGTAATGTCAGACAGGGGACCGAGTGTTTTCGGAAGGAACTGGCTGGGAGAGATAAACCTTGAGGGCCCGCTACGTTTCCAATTGGAAACCAGAAGCATTACTGCAGGAAAAATGAATGCGCGAAGACCCAATTGGAGAAGCCCATAGAAGTGTTATACCAGGACAGAGTTCAAGCTGAAGTCAGCATCCTTCGAAAAGAAAAGGAAAACCTATTAAAGGACTTTTGTGCACTACAAGATTCAATCAGCTCCCAACTTATGCCACTGAAAAGATATAAAGAAAAGGAAGAGTTAAACCTGTCTCTGGCCGAATTTAGGAACGAATTAGCTGAGAAGGGGCAATGATATGAGATTTCCCAGGAAACTATAAATGAGAATAGGAAAGAATTGAAAGATCTGAAGCAGCAGCTGCGTAAAAGCCTTGAAGTTTTAAAACTAGAAGGCCCTGAATTCTCAGAAGGGCTGTCAGAAAACCCAACAATTAAGCTCACTCACATTTAGCTCGTGCCTGAACCTAGTTCAGCCAACAGCAAAATTAAACAGAAGACCAAGATATGAAACAGTGCTACCAAGAAAAGGACACAGAGGAAGAAAAAGAGGAATTATTGATAATCCTTGAAAAGAAAAGCAGAAACTTTTTTTCTTCCTTTTCCTCTTTCTCCTCCCTTCACACCTCATGCAGCTCGCCGTGTGTTGCTTTGTGCTTGTTGCCCTTTATCTGTACCAGCTTGGAGGGGAGGGGCAGCAGGAGTGAATGTGATCGCACCCAGAAGATGATGAAATCATCCACTGAGGAACCTAATGGACAGCTTTCCCCTGAAAAGGAAGACTTGAAAAAAGCAACCGAGGTTGCTGAACTGCAACACTCAACTCACCTGAGAAAGCTTCCTGAGAGACTTGATTTGTAAATAGTTATTAGTGTAAATAGTTCACGTTATTAAGTTTGTCAACTGTATTTTTTAAGTAAAGGGGGAGGGATGTGGTAAAGTGGAGTACCATGTACCTTTAAGAGAATGCAAGTGGACTAGCCATGTGACACTGCTAACCAATCAATGTTTAGTGCGGGCTACTGGTTAACTCTGAGTCTAGAACTGGAGGTGGCTGTGGGAGTACACAAGGATTTAGTGCTCTGCCTCCTGTTGCAATAAACAATCACAGTTCTTATGTTGATCTTTTTCCGTTATTGATAGCGAGCATCAACTAACAGGTATATATGAAGGCATACAATTTGAGTTTACTCAACTAGTGAACTCATAGACTCAAGACGTAAAATTGGGCAAAAAAAACTTTTGTACAAATGTTGTGGAGTAAAAATCATACTTTAGTGTAACCATTTTCGGCTCCTTTTTGAGAGCTAAATTTGTGGCAAGGCAAGGTTTTATTAACATATGTGCTATGTTTTGGCTACTTTGATTGGGTAATTAGTTGTCAGCAGTTGAGCAGAAATAAGGAGGAGTAGGTGGTTTTAGCTTCCTTCATCTCTTGGAAAGAGTCCCTCAAATTCCTGCTTCTGCTCACCAGCCTTGTTGCTATTCCTACCCCTCCTGAAGTGAAAGTTAGTGTAGTTATTAAAATGAGGTCCAGATGGGCCTTGGCACCTTCCAAATTTCGAGGTACACTTCCTGTTTTGGCCTCCTTCACACTTATCCCGCCCCAAGTTAAAAGCAACCACATAGTGTAATGTATTGAAAAAGAAAGGAAGCACAAAATAAAGAAAGGCAATTGATCCACCAAATTTATTTCTCCCGTAATCATGGTTTTCACAGTGGTTTGGTGTGGTTGACGCTTACAAACAATGGCTGTGTAAACCCAAAACTTTCCGTGCAGTCCGAGCACAAGTCAGCCCATTTAAGTAACCCTGTGTGCATGGCCAGGCAAAAAAAATGTTGCTTACAAAGTTTGAGAATGCCTATTCTTGTTTA
Organism: Carcharodon carcharias; assembly: GCF_017639515.1. Classification (NCBI taxonomy): domain Eukaryota; kingdom Metazoa; phylum Chordata; class Chondrichthyes; order Lamniformes; family Lamnidae; genus Carcharodon; species Carcharodon carcharias. Next base: position 115,258,563 of record NC_054469.1, on the reverse strand, counting down.
ATTAGCGACAACAAATATTGCTATTAAGTAAAAAGTAACAAGGAATAGAAATGTAAAGCCTGAATTTGCTTTATCTTTCTGCACAATATAAATTTAGGGCAGGAGATTGAGTTCGGCAAGCAGGGAGCAGGGCCCACTCGCCGACATGTAAAATGACACGGGGTGACGTCAGGCGGAACTCCCGACATCATCCCGCATCATTTCAAATTTCAGGTCAGCGGGGGCACAGCCAAATCGGCTGTGCACCCACCGACCTGTCAACGGCCAATTGAGGCCATTTAAAAACTAATTGAAGTAGTTAAAGGACCTGCCCATCCAACCTTAAGATTGGCGGGCAGGCTGGGAACCCTGGCGGGCTTCTGAAAAAGCATGAAACCTCATCCACGGGCAGGATGAGGTTTCATGTAAGTTTTTAAAAATTTAATAAACCTTTAATTAAAAGTGATGGATATGTCCCAACTTATGTGACAGTGTCACATGAGGGGACATGTAGGGAAATTTTATTTTTCTATATCTCACATTTTTGAATTTGGCGCCGATCTCCTTGAGGCACCACTTAGCCTCAGGGAGATGAGTGAGCTCTTTTGCACACATACTTGAAAGAGCGCACTCCCAGCTGAGGGAATCCCCATCACCCGCACAGGGAGCACATAGCACTTCCTGGCGGACATCACGCTGGGTGGGCCCTAGTTGGCCCACCCACGTAAAATGGCGGCACACCCGCATGCTCCCATTCCTGAACTCTTCCCCCCCCCCCCCCCCCCCCCGCTCCTCACCCGCAACAGGGGGGAAATTCTTCCCTTAGCATTTTTGGTTTTTAACTGCAAAAGTAAAACAAATCCTTGAAACTACTAGGCGTTGTTAGAGATACACAAATGACACAATAAAGCTGATGGTATATGCCATTTCCTTATCAAATAGTAATAAAAAGAATTAGCTTGGTAGCTGTAAAGAAAATGCTGTACAGTCATAGTAGTAGTCATAGCAGCTTCACAATTTCCTCCAAATCTGATGGCAAGAAAGGTGGTTCAAAAGTTGTGTCCTCTCCCAAACCAACGTGCTGAGCGTCGAGATGCTGCTCACTCTGCTGGGCAGGACAGGTCATAGTTTGCCTGACACCAGACACCCAAAGCAACTGCTCTATTCGGAACTCGGCTGTGGCAGGAGACTCTCAGGAGGACAGCAGAACCATTTTAGAGATGTCCTCAAAACATCCCTGAAGAGGTCAAACATGACCTCTGACTCTTAAGCATCCTTTGCTTGTGACTGATCAAAATGGGGAAGGTTCACTTGGAAAGGCATCAAACACATTGAAAGACGTCATTGGGAACACGCAGAGGCGAAGTTAAGGTTTTAGACAGAGTGTACAAACCTCCCATCAACTCATATAGCTGACTCATCATGCACACCTAAATGCATGTGGCAGAATATGTAAATCGCACACTGGACTTATCAGCCATTTCGGAGCCCATCGTGCCAGAGTGGAAGCAAGTCATCCTCAATCCTGAGGGACTGCCTAAGAAGAAAAACAATAGATGTAGTGTGTGTGTCCCTCGTACCTGAGAGTGACTCTATCAACAGAGAAGGAAGTATAATTCATGTTAGATGACTGTAGTGATGACTATGAAGATCAATATGTGATAGGCATTGTGTACCAAAGGCTCATGCTGCCACAATTCTGGGGGGCTGTCTTGTTGACCTACAGCACTGCCAGTATGGAGCCCAGATATAAAAAAACAGAAAGATAGGCAACACCAGAGGGATTGACAGGCTGTACAATAAACACCTTCAGTCTTCTGTGTCCTTTATATTACAATTTTCACATCCTCTTAATCAAGATGCTACACCACCCAAACAATATACTAGATGATTGAGCACTGAATGCCAAGTTTATTACTCCACTAACTTTGCTAAACCGTGCTGAGGCTTGCTACTATGTTAAAACAGAATGTTGCCCTCCAATTGTAAGTTTTTTTAATGAATAAAAATTATTATTTTTTAAATAATTTCAGGTGAAAACACTGGATTGCTAGTTAGCTCCCAGTTATTGGATGCCATCCCTTGTAATCTTTGAGCACCACAGGCACATTTTTCAACATATGCTAAGAGAATGTAGTATAGCATTAGAAAATGTCTCCAGAAGGCTGTGAAAATTCACAACGCCCAGTCAAAGGAATTGAAAAGCAACACTGAATAACAATGTTCCATTTAAAATTGAATGGGGTAGAAATTACACTTCTGTGCTAAGTTACCCACATTCTTCTGCCAAATCACTTTGATGGATAGAAAATCACAACCTTTGTGGGTTATAATAATAGAAAGCTGGCATGGAATCGTGCGTACAAACCTGTGGCCCTTATGTTAGGTGCTGTATACACGACTCTTTGAAACTTTAATGTTTTGTAAACAAAGATTTGCACCATCTGTCAGTGTTATATGTGTAATGTTTGTTTAAAGGTCACAATGAAGTTACATGTTTCGCCTCTCTTTGTATGTGCATGTGTGTGTACATACAAGTGTGTGCTTGGCAGGATTAATTTTTAAAAATCCCTGTTGTATTTTTTTAAAAGTCTCCAAAACTGCAGCTAAAACCTGCGGCCTTATTAATCTGTTAATATGAACGTCAATGATTAATCTAACTTTTTTTTTGGTTTAACATTTGTTACACCTTGGCAAATGATTTTGATTGGAGCTTGTTTTTGCTTTTTCTCTAAATGAACAAATACTCATTTGAAAAGCAGATTGGTTATGTGACCAATAATACAGGAAAATAAAGTAATGGAATAGAGAAAACTGATTTGCTACAGGAAGTGTGGTTTAAAACCTGCTGATTAATTGACCCAACATATGCATGGCAAATTACAATTACATGTTTGTCTTAAAAAAAAAATTAAAATCAAAATCTGAGTTTGATTTATGCACAATTTAAGTAATTATTTAGTTATCTTACCAAAAATAAATTTAAAGTTTACGCAGTGTAGCAAATTATGTAAATGCTGAGACGCTTATGTTGGTGTTGGAGGAAAAGAGTAAAGTATCATGTTTTAAATAGATTTGTTTTTCTTACCTTTGTAGTTCTCCCTAGGTGAATGTTTGACAGTGAGAGATAAGGGTTCCAAAGAATTATCTATAGGTACAATCTAACTTAATAGAAACCTCACCAGAGCAATTCACAGCAGAAAAAATATGTATTTTATTACAACAGAAAGTAATTTGGATCCTCTTGATGTTAAGACTGGCTTTATTACAATCTCTGTACTGAAACTGATGTTTCATTTAATTCCAATGGAAGTGGCTTACTCCACCATAACCTAGATTTTTGTGTTTAAAAATCTACTGTAAAGACATTACACTGTTCAAAATGTACTATTTTCCCCCTTCCAAATTCTTTTTAACTATTTTCTGCTCTGCATTTCTAAATTTTAGCAATTCTCTTCTCTTCCCATTTCCACTAGAGTTGTTGGCTCCTTGCTGGGGTCAGATACCCTCCAATACCTCAGCCAATGGCCATTTTTCATGTGTGAGTCTAGGCAATGAGTGTTGGAAAGCTAATTGACTGCAATGGACATCATATTGAAACTTGATTCTGTCTTCACTCAGCACCTAACATGTGCTTTCAAAGGGAGTTGCAGGAAACGTTAATGAGTAACTGATTTTCCCCTTCCTAACTCAGATGCACTGAGTCCATACAGTGTCTGTGTTAATATCCATGAAGTTGCCAAAAATAGAATGTCGAATAGAAAATGGAAGGCTATTATTGAAATATAATTCCTAAATAGAAAGTTGGTACACTATTATGCAGAGTCAAATCTCCAGAATTTGGTGCTGCTTTTGAAGCTGTATCCAACTGGTGGAATCATCACTTGATGGTGTCTATTCTGTATTTGTGAGGCTGGATAATGAATTTGCACATTTTATGGTGAATTATGCTGCTTCACATGCCACATATGAGGAGTTCCTGACCCCGGTGCATGAGAAGTTAGACCAAGGTGTTAATGTCCTGAAAGTTAGTCGGTGAATAATAGCACTGGAGCCACTATTAACTCAGTCTTACATTTATTTACAGAGTTAAACATTACATGCATACATCTCCTAACTCAACCATACCATAGTTTTAATAAGCCACAGAATATCAGAATAGTTACTGCACAGAAGGAGGCCATTTGGCCCATCATGCCTGCACCAACTCTCCATAGGAGCAATTTACCTCGTGCATTCCTCACCTTCTCCCCACAGCCCTACACATTTTTTCACTTCAGTTAATAATCCGATTACCTCTTGAATTCATCAATTGAATTTGCCTTCACTGCACTCTCTGGCAATGCATTCCAGATCCTAACCAGTTGTTGCATGAAAAGATTTTTCCTTGTGTTGCCATTACTTCTTTTGCCAATTACCTTAAATCTGCACCCTCTTGTTCTTGATCCTTCCAACAATGGGAACAGTTTCTCCCTATCTACTCTGTCCAGACCAGTTATGATTTTGAATATCTCTATCAAATCTCCTCTTAACCTTCTCTTCAAGGAAAGTGGTCCCAACCTCTTCAATCTGTCTACGTAATTGAAGTTTCTCATCCCCAGGACCACTCTCATGATCCTTTTCTGTACTCTCTCCAATGCCTTCACATCTTTCCTAAAGTGTGGTGCACACAACTGGGTGCAATATTCCAGTTGAGGCAGAACTAGTGTTCGGTACATGTTTAACATAACTTACTTGCTTTTATACTCTATACCCCCTATTAATAAAGCCTAGGATGCTGTAAGCTTTATTAACTGCTCTCCCAACCTGTCTTGCCACCTTCAATGATTTATGCACATATACACCCAGGTCCCTCTGCTCCTGAAGCCCTTTTAGAATTGGGTCCTTTATTTTATGTTGTCCCTCCGCATTCTTCGTACAAAAATGAATCACTTCACACTTCTCTGCTTTAAATTTCATCTGCCCCTTATCCACCCATTCCACCAACCTGTCTGAGCCTTTGACGTTCTTCACTAATCCCACAGTTCATAATGTTTCCAAGTTTTGTATCATCCACAAATTTTAGAATTCTGCCCTGTACACCAAGTTCTAGGCCATTAATACATATCAGGAAGAGCAAGTGTCCGACCACCAACCCCTGGGGAACTCCACTACAAACCTTCCTCCAGCTTGAAAAACTGTTTCCTGTCACTCATCCAATTTCGTATCCATGTTGCTACTGTCTCTTTTATTCCATGAGCTATCATTTTGCCCACTAGTCTCTTGTGAGGAACTTTATTTGCCTTCTGGAAGTCAGTGTACACCATATCAACACCATTACCCTAATCAAATTTCCTTGTTACCTCATCAAAAATTCTAGCAAGATAGTTAAATATGATTTGTCATTAAAAAATCCTTGCTGACTTTCCTTAATTAACCTGCATTTCTCCAAGTGACTATTAATTTTGTCCTGATTTTTTATTGTTTCCAGAAGCTTTCCCATCACCTAAAGTTAAACTAATTGGTCTGTAGTTGCTGGGCTTATCTTTACACTATTTCTTGAACAAATGTGTAACATATGCAATTCTCCAGTCCTCTGGCACCAGCCCAGAGTCTTAGTAATGCTGCAAAATTATGGCCAGTGCCTCCATAATTTCCACTGTCACTTCCTTCAGTATCCTTGGATATGCCTCATCTGGCCCTGGTGCCTTATCAACTCTAAGTACAGACAGTCTATTCAATATCTCCTCCTTATCAATTTTAAACCTTTCAAGAGTCTGAATTACCTCCTCTTTCACCATGGCCTGCACAGCATCTTCTTGGCAAAGACAGACGCAAAGTATTCATTGAATACTTCAGCTATGTCCCCTGCCTCCATGAATAAATCTCCTTTTCGGTCCTCAACTGACCAATGTCCTCTTCTTGCCACCTTTTTACTATTTATATACTTAAAAGAAAACGTTTGGATTTCCTTTTGTATTAGCTACTAGTCTCTTCTCATACTCTCTTTTTGATTCCCGTATATGCTTTTTCACTTCCCTGCTGAGCCTTCTATATTCAGCCAGGTTCTCGGTTGTCCACCTGACATCTGTCATAAACACCCATTTTTTTCTTTCATCTTAATGCAATGATGAGTGTCATGTCCCTTATTCCTGGTGCTGTTTTCTTGGCTTCTGCTTGCAATCTTGTTGCTTTTAAAACTGATTTGGTTTTCTTATAATCTTGTTTTGTCATCTAGGGAGCTCTGGATTTGTTTGTCCTGCCTTTCCAGTTGGTAAGAGTATACCTTGTCTGTGCCTGAACTATCTCTTCTCTAAAGGCATTGTTCATTGTTCATTTTGCCTACTGACCTTGATCCCATTTGATCTGCCCAGATCCATTCTCACGTTATGGAAGTTGGCTTTCCCCCAGTTAATTTTTCTCACCCCCTTTTCCATCTGTCCCCTAAAAGTTCCCTTATTGCCACTTGATCCACTTGGCCTACCTCATTCCCAAGAACTCGTTGGATATTTGTCTCTTTATAGGTGCTAAAGTGAAACTCCAGTTAATGCCCATCAGCTACATACAATTAAACAGAATTAATATACAATTAAGGTAAGGTCTTGTCTTCTCACAGGTGATTGCAGAAGACTCCCCAGTACTATTCATCAAAGAGCAGGGAGTTCTTGTGGTGTCTTGACCAATAGTATCCCTCGGCTAACACTAGCAAAACAGATCATTTGGTCATTTATTGGACCTTGCTATGTGGAGTTTGACTGCCTTATTTACTATGATACAACAGTGACTACACTTCAAGTGCTTATAGCCAATTAAATATTTTGGTGATGTTCTGAGATCATGAAAGGAGTATATGCAAGTTCTTTCTTTTTTCTTTTCTTGCTGTCTGTCCAGTGGGGGTAGAAACCAGCACTTGTTAATTGTCTAAAGATCATTTAATGATTATCCTCCTTGGTCTCTTTGGAGTCAAAGAGGCTTCAAGATAACATGCCTGGCAATAGGAGATTGGAAGTAAATCAACCATATGTAGCAGTGCAATTGATTGATAAGTCAAAACAGTCTACTTATGGTCCAAAATACATTTGCAAATCCCAGCTAAGTATTGATCAATGCTCCACAAGAGGAGAATGTCTCTTTACATTTCCTAATTTTCATCCAAGTCTGGATCAAGGTCGACTTCTGTGGTGAATTTCAGATAAAAGAAACCATAAATAGCCACAAGTAAAATCACAATAGCTGCAATGATGAGTGTCACATCCCTTATTCCTGGTGCTGTTTTCTTGGCTTCTGCTTTCAATCTTGTTGCTTTTAAAACTGATTTGGTTTTCTTATAATCTTGTTTTCCTATTTGTTTCCGGTAGTGATGAACCAGGAAGTTGGATCTGTCAATAGGATTTGAGATTCTTCCACTCAGGTCCATTTAACCATTTGTATGCATTTAGCATCTGTTGTTACTTGTTTCCAACCTGAAAGTCCTTACAAGCGTTTATACTATGCTTCATTAACTATCAGTGATATTCAATATTATATTTTATATGGATGGCTAGACTGTTAGTGCGATACATATTATTATCTATATTGATAGCCGAAATCAATCTGTGTGGCTCTCAAAAATTGAATGTTATAGAAATGTATTTAATCCTGGCTATAGAATGTGGCTGAAAGGTAAGCTTGATCTAAACAATCATTTTTCATAAAGTTAAAAATGGCCTCTATCTGATTTCCTGAAGATAAAAAGTGTATTTTGGATCCTGTGATGTCAATGATGAAATCATGCTATAAGACCAAAACTGCCTCAAATGCATGGATCAAAATGACTCAGGCAAAAGTTAAACTGAATAATCTTGATGAACAAAATGATCATGGATTAGCATTTGGACTAAAAGGATACAAAAACTTATCAATCACATGACTCATAGATGATTCCCCTCTCATGCTGTTAATTAAATACATCCCAGTCAGGGAATTGCTGGAAAAAAGCTAGGGAAAACAAATCATGAACAGAAGCACTGTTGCAAATACAATAAACTATTAGCAAGTCTTTAAGGCAGCTTTTGCATTATATTTTCTGGCTCTAAAAAATGCAGTTCACATCCTAAATACATTGACATGATGTGTATATTTCTTGTTTTATAGGATACAGTTCATCACCATACCCCTATAAACTGCTGCAACTCTTCACTGGTGGGATATTTAACAGAAATTACAACAAGAAGTATCAACCTATTAGATTTGTTGTACCATCCTCTACCAAGAAGGTAAAGAAAATTAGAGCATTTGTATTTAATTGTGGGGTAATTGACAGCATTGGGCATGCTACTGACACAAAAATTATGAACCAAGTGAACTCTTTTGCATTGTAATATTCTATAAGGGCTCATTTCAGTTCTCTCACTTTAATGTGAATCTTTGTATGGGAGTTGCCAGCAAAAAGCTATGGGGAATATGAAAAATAAGTCTTTGGTCTTTGTCTGCTACAGCATTGGGATAAATACAAAACAACATGATAGGTGGCTGATCGCTGTGTAATATTGAAATAATTTTTAACTTGTGATTTCACATTGCAGCTCTTCCTTTTTCTAGGTCTCTCTTTGCCTCTGTGATCAGAATTATTTACAGTACTCCATATGTGATCTAATTAAAGTTCTCTATTTTCCAATTCTTGGAAGTACACCCTGAAATTTGGTTTGCAATTTCTAACCTTATTAATCTGTGTTGCTACTTTGTGATTTGTGTGTTATACCCTTTACTCATCTAACCCACTTAGACTCTTATTTTCCAAGGAGTGTGTGGCCTCCTTATTCCTACAAAAATACAGCATCTCTCACATAGCTATACTGAGTTTCATTGGACATTTACACATCCATTAATGTCTTCTTTTATTTTGTGCAACCTTCCTTCATATTAATTATACCCCCAAATTTGGCACTGCCCTCAAATTTTGAAATTTTACTTCCAATCGCCATGTCCAAATTGTTTGGGTAAATAGTGAACAACAGCACCGATCCTTGTGGAATATCAGTTCCCACTTTTTGCCAGTCTGAGTAACTACCTTAATCCCTGCTTTGAGTTTTCTATTGCCAGCTTGCTAAAAGAAAGAACTTGAATTTATATAGCACCATCCATAGTCTCAGAAGATCCCATAGCACTTTAAAGCTTTGTTGTAGCCACAAACAACAATGAGATAATGATCAAATAATCTGTTTTTAGTGATGTTGGTTGGGAAATACATATTCGGCAAGTTTCCCCTGATCTTTTTTGAAACAGTGACATGGGTTTTTTACGTCCACCTGAGAGGGCAGACAGGGCTTTGATTCAACATCTCATCTGAAAGGCAACACCTCCAGAAGTGCAGTATTCCCTTAGCAGCAGCCACCTCAAAGCACTGGAGAAGTACCACTAGCAGTAGCTTGAGAAGAGCCTCCAAATTCGATTGCAAGAAAGGTGGTCCAATGGCAATGTCCTCTCCCAAGCCAACTTGCCTAGCATCGAGCCACTAATCACTCAGAAGCAGCTCCACTTAACGCGACATTCATATGCCTGACACCAGACTCCTGAAGCTTTAGCTCTACTCGGAACTCAGCCATGGCATCCCAGGAAGACAACGGAAATGCTTTAGGGATGTCCTCAAAGCACCCCTGACTCACCAATTCAAGGGAGTCCCTGGTTTGAGGCCAGCAAAAATTGAGAAGGCTCATTTGGGAAGGGACTGAACACATCGAGAGTCTTCATTGGGAGCATGCCGAGACGATGTCGAGGCATTGGAGGGAACACACAAACCTCCGAACAGCCCATCTATCCAGCCCTTAGAACATCACCTGCCGCACAGAGCCTGCAAATCGCACATTGAACTTTTCAACCATCTCAGAATGCATTGAACCTGGAGTGGAAGCAAGTCATCCTCAAATCCAAGGGACTTCCTAAGGAGAAGAATACTGTGGTATAGTGCAGAAACTTTTGATTTGTGATTTCATGATCTTATATTCATCCGAGCAATCCCCATTCCCCTTTCTTCCTACAGGATTTCTCAAGGCCCTTTTACCACTAATTAAAAAAAAAAATTAGGGTCATTTTTGGTGACTCTGAGCTTGCTAGTCTTAGATATGGATCTGTCTTGCATTTCCAGCATTATTCGTTAAAAGTCAGCAAAAGGACAGCTCCATACATGGTGACTGATAGAGTTTGCTGGGTGTATAGTCTCATTTTTTGGGAAGGGATAATACCAGGTTGTCACACTCTTTTGATGCTTCCACAGTCTCTGTTGCTCTTTACCTTTCTTCTTCATCAAGATTCTTAGTAGAGAAACCCCATATATTATCTTTTACTCTGAGTTGGAGTTGGAAATATGCTGGTGACCAGAGTGTCCTTCTCTGTCACATTTTGAAGTGCAGTTGAGAGGCTCCTCGAAGCAGAGAGAAAAAAAAATCATAAGTACAGGTATGCCCTGAGATATTGGCAAGAAGCACTTTTAAATGGATCATTTCTGTAAGGCAGATTTATTCACGATAACGTTTCCCCTTCTTTAATTTGGAGTACTGTATACAGTTCAGGGCACCACACCCGAGAGGATACTTTGGCCTTGGAAGGTGTGCAGAGCCAAATCACCAGAATGTTATCAGGGCTGCAAGGTTTAAGTTATGAGGAACAATTACATAAACTAGGTTTGCATGCCCTGGAATAGAAGGTATGGGCGATTGCGTTTTTGATGAAACGAATTGCTTTGGTAGATGGAGAGAAACTATTTCCACTCATTGAGGAGTCTAGGACTAGGGGACAGAGCCTTAAAATCAGAACCAGACCATTCAGCAAAGGGTTAGAAGACATTTCTTCACACAAAGGGTAATGGAAGTATGACACACTCTCCCACAAAAAGCAGTAGATACCAGCTCAATTAAAAATTTTAAATCTGATATCAAGAGGTTTTTGCTAGCCAAGCATATTAAGGGATATGGAGTCAAGGTGTGCAAATGATATAGATCAACTATGATCTCATTGAATGGCAGAAAGGCTGAATGGCTTACTTCTGTACCTATGTTCCTCTGTTGCTATATCCTGTGTAAGCTACACTAGAATTGATACAGCACAGAAGATGACCATTCAGCGCTTCACATCCATGCTGGTCCTCTGCAACAGCAGCTCAGCTAGTCCACTCCCAACTCTTTCCCCGGAGCCCTGCAAATTTTATTTCTTCATATAATTATCCAATTCCCCTTTGAAGGTTATGATTGAATCTGCCTCCAACAGGCATTGCATTCCAGATCCTAACCACTTACTGCATAAAAACATTTGTCCTCGTTGTTGGTTCTTTAAATTCCAATGATGGGAGCAGTTTCTCCATATCTAATTTGTCCAGAACCGTCATGATTTTGAGCACTTCTAACAAACTGCCTCTCAATCTTCTCTAAGGAGAAAAACTGCAGCTTCTCCAATTTATCCAGGTAACTGAAATGCCTCATTCCTGGAACCATTCTCGTAACTCTTTTCTGTACCCTCACCAATGCCTTCACATCATTCCAAAAAGTGTGGTGCCCAGAATTAGATACAGTACTCCAGTTGAGGCTGAGCTACTGTTTTATTATGGTTCTTCATAACTTCCTTGCTTTTGTATTCTACATGCCTTGATAAGGCTGAAGCATTTGCAACAACCTTCACAGAAGTTCCAAGTGGATGATCCATATTGGCCTCCTCCGGAGGTCCCCAGCATCCAGTCAGCCAATTCCATCCACTCCACGTGATAGCAAGAAACAGCTGAAGACACTGGATACTGCAAAGGCTATGGGCGCTGACAATATTTTGACAATTGTACTGAAGACTTGTGCTCCAGAACATGCCGTGCCGCTAGCCAAGCTGTTCCAGTACAGCTACAACACTGGCATCTACCCAACAATGTGGAAAATTGCCTGGTTATGTCCTGTACACAAAAGGCAGGACAAATCCAAGCCGACCAATTACAGCCCCATCAGTATACTCTTGATCATCAATAAAGTGATGGAAGAGGTCATCAACAGTGCTAACAAATGGCACTTGCTTAGCAACAATCTGCTCACTGACGCCAAGTTTGGGTTCTGCCAGGGCCATTCATCTCCTTACCTTATTATGCCTTGGTCCAAACATAGACTAAAGAGTTGAGCTCCAGAGGTGAGGTGATAGTGACCGCCCTTGACATCAAGGCACTGAGTGTGGCATCAAGGAGTTCTAGCAAAACTCAAGTCACTAGGAATCGGGGAAAACTCTCAAGCTGGTTGATGTCATACCTAGTATAAAGAAGATGTTGTGGCGGTTGGATGTCAATCATCTCAGTTCCAGGACATCATTGCAGGAGTTCCTCAGGGTAGTGTCCTCGGCCCAACCATCTTCAGATACTTCATCAATGACCTTCCTTCCATCTTTAGGTCAGAATTGGGGATGTTTGCCAGTGATTGCACAATGTTCAGCACCATTCACTACTTGTCAGACACTGAAGCAGTCCAAGTCCAAATGCAGCAAGACCTGTACACAAGTGCCAGGCAATGACCATCTCCAACAAAATGGAATCTATCACCCCTTGACATTCAATGGCATTACCATCACTGAATGCCCTATTATCAACAACCTTGGGGTTACCATTAACCAGAAACTGAACTGGATTATCCATATAAATATTGTGGCTACAAGAGAAGATCAGATGCTAGGAATTCTGTGGCGAGTACCTCACTTCCTGACTCCCCAAAGCCTGTCCCCCTCTACAAGGCACAGGTCAGGAGTGTGATGGAATATTCTCCACTTGCCTGGATGAGTGCAGCACCAATGACACTCAAGAAGCTCAAAACCATCCTCTTTATTGGCACCCCATCCACAAACATTCACTCCCTCCACCACCGTCAAACAGTGTGGGCAGTGTGTACCATCTAGGAACTCACCAAGGCTCCTTATGCAGCACCTTCCAAACCCAGGACCTTTACCATCTAGAAGGACAAGGGCAGCAGGCACAAGGGAATACCACCACTTGGAAGTTCCCAACCAAGCTACTCACCATCCTGACTTGGAACTATTTTGTCGTTCCTTCACTGTCACTGGATCAGAATCCTGGAACTCCCTCCCTAGTACTTACACCACAGGGATTGCAGCGCTTCAAGAGGGCAGCTCACCACCACCTTCTCAAGGATAATTACGGATGGGCAATAAATGCTGGCCTAGCCAGCGATGCGCACATCCTGTAGATGAATTTTTTAAAAGTTGCTGGGTTTACTCTTACACCCTTTTTGGACAAGGGTGTAACATTTGCAGTTCTCCCGTCTTCTGACACTTGACCTCTTATCTAAGGAGGATTGGCCAATAGTTATGGCCAGTACCTCTGCCATTTCCACCCTCACTTCCCTCAGCATCCTCGGATGTATCCCATCCGGTCCTGTTCAGTTTATAAGTTTGAGTACAGCTAGCCTTTCAAATACTTCTTCATCAATTTTTTGCCCATCAAGTGCCGCAAATACTTCCCCTTTCACTATGACTTTGACAACATTTTGTTCCTTGGTAAAGGCAGATGTACAGTATTCATTTAGTACCTTGGCCTCTGACTCATTGTGCAGATCCTTTTTTTGGTCCCTAATTGACCCCATCCTTCCTCTTACTACCATTTCGCTATTTATATGCCCATGGAAGACTTTTGGATTCCCTTTTATGATGGCCAGTTACTTCTCATGCTGCCTCTTTGCCTCCCTTATTTCTTTTTTCACTGTCCCTCTGAACTTTCAACATCATCCTGGTTCTCACCTGTATTATCTACATCTGCCATGCCTTATTTTTCTGCTTCATCTTACTCTCTACCTTTTTCATCCCCCAAGGAACTCTGGCTTTGGTTGTCCTGCATTTCTTCCTTGTGAGAATGTATCGTGCCTGTACCCGAACCCATTGCCTCCTTAAAGACATCCCATTATTCCATTACAGTTTTGCCTGCCAATCTTTGATTCCAATTTACGTGGGGCAAAACTGTTCTCACCTCAGTGAAATTGGTGCTTCTCCAATTAAGTACTTTTACTTTAGATTGCTCCTTGTCCTTAGAGTACTCTGATCACTGGCTTCAATAAATTATTTCTTTTAATGTTGTAAATCATCTTTTTTCATGGACTGTAAAGTTCAGTGATGTTTCCCCATGGTGTAATTGAATTCACACAGTCATACTGCATTTCAACATTTTTTAAAAATGATGCTTTCAAAACTGGTAGAATCCAGGTAGACTGAGGAAATTTATTAGCAGAAAAGTAGAGCGGGGAGGTCAACTTATAGGCCTAAATATTCATTTTGGTGCCAAAGAAATGGGGTCATCTAATAAACCAGGTCGATTTATACACCGCGATTTACAGAAATTAAAGTCCTCAATATCACCACTCTTTTGTTCTTGCACATCTTTTGTGATTTCCCTGCAGATTTGCTTCTATCTCTCTCTCTCTCTCTCTCACTATTTTGAGGCTTACAGAATACCCCCAGTAACATGATAATACCCTTCGTGCTTCTCAGCTCCAACCAAACAGATTCTTTTCTTGCCCCCTCAAGGGCTTTTCTTTCTGACACTACAATGCCTTTGCTAATCATACTGCCATCCCACCTCTATTTCTTTCTTCCCGATTTTTTCTAAAGGATTTGTATCCTTGAAAATTAATTTTCCAGTCCTCAAAATTTTTAACTCATGCTTCATTATGGCTACTACATCATGGGGAGAATTTTCTGAATGTCGGGCGGGCTGGTTGGGAATGGGCGGGCGCGGAGCCAATCCCCGCCTGCGATCGGCTCTGTGCCATCATTTTACGTGGGCACGAAAGAGTGCAGAAATCTCCCTGAGGCACGGAGCTGCCTCGGGGAGATTAAGTACATATTGAAATTTTTTAATAAAGAAAGATAGAAATTATTTATACATGTCCCCTCATGTGACAGTGTCACATGAGCTGGGACATGTTTGTCAATTTAGCAGAGTTTATTTATTGATTTTATTAAACCTTCAGGAAACCTCATCCTACCCGTGGATGAGGTTTCCTGAAAAACGCGAAGGCCACTTGGGATCTTCACCTGCCCGCCAACTTTAAGCATTGATAATTACTTTAATTAGTTTTTTAATGCCTTAATAGGCCGTTGATAGTTCGGCGGGCGCGCAGCCACCTCCGGCACACACCCGCCGAACGTAGTAACTAAATGATGCACACTGATATCACTGCGCATCATTTTACGCATTGGCGTGTTGGGCCCACCCCTGTACGCCGACGTCAAAGCTCTGTCCCATGTTCCCACACGGCTATTTGTGCTTGTAGCTAACCCACTTTATTCACCATTCTTTACATGTTTGCGTACATGTAATCTAAACCTGTCTTTGTATTCCTCATAGCTCTCTTTAGTCTGCTCCTATGTAATGTAGTAATACTTTCTTCTCTAATATTATCCAACACTCACTTTATGCACCTTAATCCATTTTGTAATTCTATATCCTAGTTCCCATCCCCCTGCCAATTTAGTTTAAGCCCTAAGGTGAAGGCAAAATACTGCGGATGCTGGAAATCTGAAATAAAAACAGAAAATGCTGGAAAAGCTCAGCAGGTCTGGCAGCATCTGTGGAGAGAGAAACAGAGTTAACATTTTGAGTACATATGACTCTCCGTCACAGCTGTTTATATTTTAGCTTAAACCCTCCTAACCACACTAGTGAACCTCTTGCGAGGAAATTGGCCTGTGTCCTAATGAGGTGCAACCCATCCCTTTTAGATAGATGCCTCCTGCCCCAGAACTGGTCCCAATGTGCCAAGAGTCTGAAACCCTCCATCCTGCACCATGCCTCAAGCATTGATTTACCCTATCATTCTATTGCAACTCTTGCTACCAAGGCGCACTGGGAGTGTTCCAGAGATTACTGCCTTTGGGGCTCTACTTTTTAACTCCCACTCTAGCTCCTGAAAGCCTGGCTGTAGGACTTCAATACCTACCCTCTCTATGTCTTTGGTACTGAAGTGTGCCACGCCTTCTGGCTCACTCCCTCCACCCCCCACCGAAGATTATTTTGCACCCTCTCCATGATGTTTGTTTTTATCCTTTCGTGGAATGTGGGCATTGCTGACGAGACCAGCGTTTATTGCCCATCCTTAATTGCCCTTGAGAAGGTGGTGCTGAGCCACTTTCTTGAATCTCTGAAGTCCACGTGGTATAGGTACATCCACAGTGCTGTTAGGAAGGGAATTCCAGGATTTTGACCCAGTGACACTGAAGGAGTGGCGATATATTTCCAATCCAGGATGATGTGTAGCTTGGAGCAGAATTTGCAGGTGGTGGTGCTTCCATACATTTACAAACTAGTTTAAACAATTGATGCATTTGCTGCCCTTGTCCTTCTAAGTGGTGGAGGTCATGGGTTTGGAAGGTGTCGAAGGAGCCTTGGTGAGTTCCTGCAGAGCACCATGTAGGTGGTACACACTGCTGCCACTATGTGTCGGTGGTGGAGGGAGTAAATGTTTGTGGATGGGGGTGCCAATCAAACGGGCTACTTTGTCCTGGATGGTGTTGAGCTTCTTGAGTGTTGTTGGAGTTGCACTGATCCAGGCAAGTAGAGATTATTCCATCACACTCCTGACTTGTGCCTTGTACATGGTGGACAGGCTTTGGGCAGTCAGGAGGTGAGTTACTTGCCACAGGATTCCTAGCCTCTGACCTGCTCTTGTAGCCTTAATATTTATGTAGCTGATCTAGTTCAGTTTCTAGTCAATGGTAACCCCAGCTTGTTGTTATTAGAGCATTTAGTAATGGTAATGCCATTGAATGTCAGGGGGAGAGGGTTAGATTCCCTCTTGTAGGAGATGGCCATTATCTGACATTTGTGTGGAGTGAATGTTACCCACCAGTTATCAGCCCAAGCGTGAATCTCATCCAGGTCTTGCTGCAGATGGATTCAGTATCTAAAGAGTGCAAATGATGCTGAATATTGTGCAATCATCAGCGAACGTTCCCACTTCTGCCCTTATGATGGAGGGAAGGCCGCTGATGAAGCAGCTGAAGATGGTTGGTCCAAGGATGCTACTCTGAGGAACTCTTCCAGCAATGTCCTGGGGCTGAGATGATTGATCTCCAAAAACCACAGCCATCTTCCGTTGTCCTAGGAATGACTCCAGCCAATGGAGAGTTTCCCCTATCCCCTTTGACTCCTGTTTTGCTGGTCAAATGCCGCCTTGATGTTCACCTCACCTGTGGACTTTAACTCTTTTGTCCATGTTTGGACCAAGGCTGTAATGAGGTCAGGTGCTGAGTGGCTCTGATGGAACCCAAACTGAGTGTCAGTGAGCGGATTGTTGCTGAGTACATTATGCTTGATAGCACTGTTGACAGCTCCTTCCATCACTCTGCTGATGATCGAGAGTAGGCTAATGAGGCGGTAATTGGACGGTTTGGATTTATCTTGCCTTTTGTGGACAGGACGTACCTGGACAATCTTCCACATTTCTGAGTAGATGCCAGTGTTGTAGCTGTATTTGAACAGCTTGGCTATGGGCATGGAATGTTGTCAGGACCGATAGCCTTAGCCGTATCCAGTGCCTTCAGCCGCTTCTTGATATCATGTGGAATGAATCGAATTGGCTAAAGACTGGCATCTGTGATACTAGGGACATTAGGAGGAGTCTGAGATGGATCATTTACTTGGTACTTGTGGCTGAAGATGGTTGCAAATACTTCAGCCTTGTCCTCTGCACTTAAGTGCTGGGCTGCCCCATTATTGATGATGGAGATATTTATGGAGCCGCCTCCTCCAGTGAGTTGTTTTATTGTCCACCATCACTCACAACTGGATGTGGCAGGACTGCAGAGCTTAGATCTGACCCAGAAGTTGTGAGATTGCTTTGCTCTGTCTATCGCATGCTGCTTCCACTGTTTAGCAGACATGTAGCCCTGTGTTATAGCTTCATCGGGTTAACACTTCATTTTTAGGTATGTCTGGTGCTGCTGCTGGCATGCGCTCCTGCACTCTTCATTGAACCAGGGTTGATTCCTCGGTTGCTGGTAATGGTAGAGTGGGGGATATGCTGGGCCATGAGGTTACAGTAGCATTTGAATACAGTTTTGTTGCGGAAGATGGCCCACAGCGCCTCATGAATGCCTAGTTTTGAGTTGCTAGATCTGTCGAAATCTTTTCCATTTAGCACGATGATAGTGCCACACAACATGATGGAGGATACCCTCCATGTGAATACAGGACTTAGTCTCCACAAGGACTGTGCTGTGGTCATTCCTACCAATACTGTGATGGACAGTTGCATCTGCAACAGGTAGATTAGTGAGGACAAGGACAAGTAAGTTTTTCCCTCTTTGTTCCCTCACCACATGGCGTAGGCCCACTCTAGCAGCTGTGTCCTTTAGGTCTCGGCCAGCCCAGTCAGTGGTGGTGCTACTGAGCCATTCTTGGTGATGGACATTGAAGTCCCTGACCCAGAGCACATTCTGTGCCCTTGTCACCCTCAGTACTACTTCCAATTGGTGTTCAACATGAACGAGTACAGGTTCATTAGCTGAGGGGGAGTAGGGTGGTGATAGGTGGTAATCAGCAGAATGCTTCTTTGCCCATGTTGCCCTGATGCCATGAGACTTTGTGGGGTCCAGAGTCAATGTTGAAGACTCTCAGGGTTACTCCATCTCAACTGTACACTACTGTGCGCCAGTAGGACAATACATACTCGGGCATGGTGATCGTGGTGTCTGCGACATTGACTATAAGGTGTGATTCCATGAGTTTGACTGTGTCAGACTGTTCCCAATTTTGGCACAAGCTTTCAGATGCTCTTATGGAGGACTTTGCAGGGTCGACAGGGTTAGGTGTGCCATTGGTATTTCTGGTGCCTAGGTTGATGCATTTTACTTTTCTGTAGCAGTTCTAGACCATTTTAATGGGAATTTTATGAGTCTACCACATTGCTGTGAGTCTGGAGTCACCTGGAGGCCAGTTTAGGAAAGGACAGCAGATTTCCTTCCCTACAGGACATTAGTTTACAACCCTTGACAGTGGTTTCACAGTCATCATTACTGAAGCTAGCTTTTAATTCCAGATTTAATTAAATTTAAATTCCACCAGCTGCAATGGTGGGATTTCAACTCACTCCCCAGAACATTATGGATTCCTAGTCTGGTGGCATTATCACTACGCCACCCTCTCTCCATTACCCTAGCAACAGGGAAGCAACATACTATGCAAAACACACAATGATGGTTACAGAAATGTTTTTCTATCCCCCTAACAATTGACGCTTCTATAATGACAGCATTTCTACTCTTTGCTGTTCCGCCCTCTACAGTCCTTTGATCATTGGTGCTATTGTCTGGACTGCACTCCTTCAAGGCATTGTCACGCCCAGCAGTCTCGAATGCTGAGCACCAGTTTGAGAGCGGCACATGCCCCAAAGACTCCTGCACTTTCTGCCTCTTCATCCTCCAGATGGTTAATTATCAGCTTTGGCAGAGCAAAAAAAATTGTAGTAATGGATTAGCCACTTGATATACATTCCATTTGAGGAAGGTTTGTGGGGTGTTTTCTAGCATGGGATGCTGATCTGCTACCGCAGGTTTTCTCGTGCAGAAATTTAAGATGACCAAAAATATTTCTTGTTAATTTCAATACTCCGTATTATAAAGACTTGGAGCAGCTAGAGAAATTTATCTAGTGCTTTATAAAAAGTATCCCGGCGTTCCTTGTCGCTTGTTACCTCGGTAAAGACTGATGACGTTTAAAAAAAAATTTGAGCTTCCAGTTAATAGCCGAAAGAATGACGTGTCAAGATTTCACATTTTAAAACTTTTACTGTAACAAATGACTAAAAGCAGTATTGACAAAACACTGTTTTCTTCTTGCAGGCAACTTTAAACTATAAAGAGGAATGTTCCTCTTTTATACTTATCACTCATCACGCTCTCCAAGGAATTACAGTTCTTACAGTAAACAGTCCACAGTTGCTCCCAGCAGGTTCCCTATCCCTGCTCTGCCAAGTAGTAACTTCGAGTGACTTTCCAGGCACTTTTCTCAGTTTTCAGTGAGTTTCTTAAATTTACCACCAGCAGTAAAGCCTATCTGGTTGATTATTTTCTCCTTAGCCATGGCAGAACAAGTTTCCCAGAATCAGTAGAAGGCTGCAGGATGTGTCCCTTCGACAAAGACCATCTCCCTTACACATCTGGCTATGATAGCTCGCAAAGCCAAGCAGCCTTTTATCTCTGCCGACCACACAGTACCTCTGCTTTCTGTCTGTGATATTCATTAATTTTTAGGGAAGCCTGTGGCCTGATCTCAAAATTGGTTCCCTCTGCCCTCTTCCCCCATGGCAACGTGAAACACATTAATCTTGCACCCAGATAGAAATGTTAATTAGATAGCTTTGATCCCAGCTCTCTCATCTTAGCAATAAACGGATCATTTACAGCACGATTGTTTGCAACCTGATATCTACAACACTTTCCTGAGACTTTGGGAGCCTCCAGGTGTCTATTAATGGTAAACTCAGAGACTGCTGCCATTGTCTCCACATCTAAATACCTTGCACCTTCTTTTCAGTAAGACAATCTAACAGTCAAACCAACCAGGCTTACTGTCAGGCAGACTGCATACCAGGTCATGTGACCTCTTCATTTATCCTAAATTTAAAGCTACATTCCCAAAATATAATAACCGTATAAACCTCATAATTATAAGTCTCTCCATTTACTTCAATATTTAATATCTTAGCTTCATGACATATTCTGATTGTTTTTTTCGCTATCAACGTTTACCATTATGCAGTTTCCAAAATCAATGGCTGTTGGTATTGAGATGTATTATTCATAGCTATTGGATTAACCAGTTTTGTTTTATTTTGATGTTGCCGAGTTCAAAGGCTGATTGTAAAACTCCCACATAGAACAGTTATTACTACCAAATCATAATGAGCAATTAAACATGAAAGCAAAGACGTGAGATGTGCTGTGAGCTAATGATTAATGCATCTTGATAATATAGATTTTCATTCTGTAGTTCACAATCATTACTCAAGATTTAACTTTCAGATCTTCGCAGAGCTAGCCAATTAAAGAAATGCTTCATAAGAAGTACTCAAATGTCCCCTGGTTCTTAAAAGCTGTTCAGCCTGTTTCTTGAAATTTTTAAAAATACATTTCCTGATTGTTTTCTTCTCCATCAGCACATGCCATCAGGTTTCTAAAATCAACAGATGCTGGGGCTGAGAATGCATTACTTGCTGCCCATAGTGCAGATCCATATTGAGCCCAGCTGATCACAATACTGGGGGTCAGACATGATGCTGGGTATCCAGTGTACCTAGGTGGGGAAACACCTATGGCTGTCTGAAGACATATGCATCAGGCATGCACTAAACTCATAAAGGGATCAAAATGTATGTTGATGAGATCTCAGCAACAAAACTGTGCTATGGTCAATCAGTGTTCACATAGAATTGGTGCTGGATTGTAGGCCTTGAAATCAACCTTGTTTGCTCTGTTCTTAAAGGTGAGTTTACTTGATAGTTTAACGCAGTGGTCTGTCCGTTTAAAAAAAATCCTGCTTTTGCTACTGGAACTGTATATATCTTATATCTGGACCCATCTCTCATCCGGGTCTTTGCTAGATTGAAATGCAATTATTTAGATCCGGCATCTATGGGCATCCCACTGAGTAGGCCTTTTCTCTGAAGGACAAAGAGGAACACTGTAGAGGCATGCAAAGCAGGTGCTTTTACATCGTATCTGCTCAAGAGGGCCCACTCACATCTCATTGCATGGGCCATTCTGAGCAACAACACAAGTTATATGATGAATTTCCACAGCAGCATTGTGCAGGTGAAACATGCATTATTTGGCCAGACCTATAATATCTTGATTCCTTTCAACTGATTATTGACGGATCAAGGCTATCCATGCAAACTTTTGATCATAAACCCTTTGACATTGCTAGGGAATAGACCTGAAGAGAGATGCAATGAGGTATTCACAGATATCAAAATCTTGGTGCAATAGACTCTTGGAATGCTGAAATCATAGACCCAATATTTCTGGGGAAGTGGGGAGGGTGCAGGGGAACAAGGTAGCACAGGAAACACCTGGCAGCACCAGGGATGTAGAGGGCCTAATGAATTTAATGGAAGGACCTCATTATAATTTTTTCGTCCATTTTCCAACTGTTCAAATTGACAATGACTGGAGGCCACAGCTGTGGACTCTTGGAGACAAACCTCTGCAAATAGGAAGGGGAAAGGAAGCCATAGATTAGTGCTTGGAGCTGGAGGGGGTGATTGCCAATCAAGGCAGTGAGGAGCTAGAGATTGGGGCTTGAAATGAAGTTGCCAGTCGTGGTAGGGTTAGCTGAAGGCTTCCTTAAGGACCTGGGGGAAACACACCTGGCCCACCAGGAATGCTATAAAAGGCACACTTCTTCTTGAGCCAGCTTCCCTTCTGCTGCTGTGTTCCCCAAGCCATGGAAAAACCAAGGCGCAATTGTTAAATTTAAATCATGCTCTCAACTGCATTATAGGAGCCTGATTTAATCAAGGACAGGGCGCTTCTATGACATGAAACCTGCCTCTGTTAAAACAACGCCTGGTTGGGGACACTTTCCCCACTTTTAAATTTTTAGCCATCAATCCCCTCTCGCCTGCCTTGGGGGGCTTAATATCAAGACCAAATTTCAGATGCTTCAGCCCATCAACAAAGTCTTGCTTGCATTCTGGTTAGGATATTCAAGATTATCATAATCCGCTTCACTTATTATTAATTTGTTCTGCAAAGAGCCAGTAGCAGGTTCATGGGTAAAAGATCTGACATCCAACATTGTCAGAAGAGAACCTCGACCTGGAGGTGCCTTCTGTTCACTTGAAATGGTCATTGCAGCCTACTATAAATGTACCCTTTTATTTAAGGGCCTAGATCATACAATGCACATCTGCAGTTGTACCTGATATGCTTCTGTTAGCCACCATGACCCATGAATATCATAGCATTTCTCCAGAACTTGCTTATTCTGCTCCAACCCAAATTAAAAGTTATGACACGTTAAAGTATCGGTTAACCCAAATTTTATTAACTTATAAAATAAATAGTGTAAATGTGTGGGGGGCCTCCAGGTAAACTGTATGAGGTTCCCGGGGGTTGGGGGGGGTGCTCCTTTAAGGTCACTCTGTGGCCCACAGAAGGACCCCTCAGTGACAATGGCCGCCCATGCAACTTTGTTGCCACTGTTGGAGAGTTCACCGCCCCAATCACCACAGTCTGTCTGCATGCCCCTGCGCATTAAATAAAAATCTTTATCCCTCTGATTGGGCCAGCAGTTCTGATAGGCAGGATGCATTCTCAATTGGATGGCAGTCTCAGCAGTGGCCTCTTAATTGGCTGCTGCCTGTAATATCCTGCCCAGGGTTCCACCATCTATCGTGTTTTCAGAACCAGCTTTTGATCATGGCGGGACAACCATGATTTGGAAAAATACCGGCCTATTTGTGCCTTCTACTTCCTAACAATGCACAACTTCTAAGTGTTTCTCCACTGAGAGGAGGAAGTTAGATGGATGGATGCTGGGTGTCCATGTATGCTGCTAGAGATGGAGGTGGTTCAGTACCACTTCCAACGTGATCACCAGATGGCCTTCAGGTGCCATTGATATTACTGCACTGATTGCTTCTTTTATGCTGTATCCAGTATAATTAGAGCAACATAGATAGATAATTCTGATAAAACCTCATTATCTCCATCATAAGTGTCATTTCCTGTCATTCTGTGTAACCTCGCAGTCTTGACCAGAAATCTGTGTGGGAGAGCATGGCTGTCAAGCCTTCAGATCTTATTTCAAAATTGTAATATAAGTAAATTGCAGATTGTATTTTGAGAGCGTACTTGCTGTAGCAAGTATTCAGAGTCAGCAAAATTTTACCTAGTGTACTAATGAGTTAGCATTGACTTTCAGCAATCTCAACACAGCCTGTTCCAATGTTGCTCTTCTTTAGAGGATGTTCTTCAACTCCAAGGAGTGTCTCTCCTCTTGCAACAAGAGCTCCAAATGTGCATCCTGGAATAGAGTGATGCTGCTCTGTCAACTTGCCTTAGATATTTTTCCTTCTCAGTAGAAGGACAGAAGTACAGTAACCAGCAGTCCTCAAAAAGGCATTCATCAAATAACCTGCCATATGATCCTGATATGCTGCTGGCACATCATGTAAATGGGCTGGTCTTGCATTATGGCAGGATGCCAACTCCCCTGTTTGCAGGTGCATGTTGCCCGAAGAGCATTAATTATGCCACAACTTAATCATTGTTGTTAACTCAATGTAATTTTGCTTAGAAATCCTTAAAATAACCCAGTAATAAAATAGCATAAGGGGCAATTTTGAATTCAGCTGAGTTGACCTTGTTTGTTCAAGGACATCAGCACCAAGCCTATAATACACTGTTGTTCACTTCCCTCTGCTCCTAGCCACTAACCGCTTGGTCATGAAAACACTGAAAGCTGATTTTACCTACTTACACAATGGATTACTTATGAGCATTGAAAGAAATTCCAAGTCACAGATTCCATTTTGCAGCAATTTAAAAATAATATAATTTGTAGCAGGGTGTACTTCAATCTGTAATATATCTTCCTTTGAGAATTCTCCTTCAAAGCATAACAAATACTTGGCAGAGAATTAAACACAAAGAAACCTAATCATATCCTCAGCACAGTAATACCATCAACACTTAAAATCCTTAATTTCATCACAGAGTTGCTTCTACTAGTTATCTCCATGGAGCAACTTTGTGAATTAAGTTACCGATAAGAGAAAACAGAAGTGCAACTTAGGACACATCTTAGTTTTTATGATACCCTACCCTGACAGCTTATTCCTTCAATCCTTCTTTATGTTCCGCTACAGAATAAATTTTCCTCCAGTGGAATTTTTAAAGAATATAACATTGTGTGCTGTATGTTAATGTGCTATGTCCCTGGATTAGAGATTTTCACATCAGTTTGCAGCAAAGTATTTTGCTTCAAAAATGTTATGCTCTTGGCTGGCTTTGGAAATGTGGTGGTTAGTATTAATCTACATGCAGCTTCACTGGGTTTCAAGATCTGTGCTAAATGTTTTTCTGTCTTCTCAGAAGTCATTAGCTTTATCTCCACTGCATGGATAGCAGTTTTTCCAACTATCTCCAAAATGTCTTTCCATACACTCCAGCAGCTTTTTCTGGTCATGCCTAATGAAAAGAAACAGCTTGCATTTAGTTAGTGCCTTTAATTCCCTTGGTATCCCAAAGCTGTCTAAGTTTATCCTCCACCCCTGCCTGTCTCTCTGTCCCCACCCCATCTTTCGATCCCAGCCCCGGCCGTGTATTCACTAAAGCCCCTGACCTTCTCCTCTCCGACGCTGAACGTTCAGTGCTCAGCAAAGGACTTAGTTTCATACCCTTATGCCCTCATCTCAATGAATTTCGGGCTCAGCACAATGCTGAACTCTTCTTCTGCCGTCTTTGTCTCCGTGCTCACTTCTTTGGGCAGGAGTCATCTCCCCGTTCATTGGATCCTTTTACCCACCTCCAATATTCTCCCTCCACCTGGACCCCTCCCTCTGGATCCTTAGCTTCTCTTGATCTTTTCATTGAGAACTGTCAGCGTGACATTAGTCATCTCAATTTCTCTGCTCCTGTCACCCATTCTAACCTGTCTCTCTCTGAACTTACTGCAGTCCATTCTCTCAAGTCCAACCCTGACATTGTCATCAAACCCGCTGATAAGGGTGGTGCTGTTGTTGTCTGGCGCACTGACCTCTACCTCGCGGAGGCTGAGCGTCAACTCGCAGATACTTCCTCCTATCTCTCCCTGGACCATGACCCCACCACTGAACATCAAGCCATTGTTTCCAGGACTGTCACTGACCTCATCTCCTCTGGAGATCTTCCTCCCACAGCTTCCAACCTGATAGTCACCCAACCTCAGACAGCCCACTTCTACCTTTTACCCAAAATCCACAAACAGGACTGTCGCAGCAGACTGATTGTGTCAGCCTGTTTCTGCCCCACGGAACTCATTTCTCGTTATCTTGACTCCCTTCTCTCTCCCCTTGTCCAGTCCCTTCCCACCTACATCCGTGATTCCTCTGACACCTTACGTCACATCAACAATTTCCAGTTCCCCGGCCCCAACCACTTCCTCTTTACCATGGACGTCCAATCTCTCCACACCTCCATCCCCCACCAGGATAGTCTGAGGGCTCTCACCTTCTTCCTCGAACAGAGGCCCGAACAATCCCCATCCACCACTACTCTCCTCCGTCTGGCTGAACTTGTTCTCACACTGAACAATTTCTCCTTGAACTCCTCTCACTTCCTCCAAATAAAAGGTGTGGCTATGGGTACCCGCATGAGCCCCAGCTATGCCTGTCTCTTTATGGGGTATGTGGAACATTCCTTGTTCCAGTCCTAGTCCGGTCCCCTCCCACAACTCTTTCTCCAGTACGTCGATGATTACTTCGGTGCTGCTTCATGCTCTCATCGGGACCTGGAAAAACTTATTAATTTTGCTTCCAATCTCCACCCCTCCATCATTTTCACATGGTCCATCTCTGACACTTCCCTTCCCTTCCTTGATCTCTCTGTCTCAATTTCTGGTGATAGACTGTCCACCAATATCCATTACAAGCCTACCGACTCCCACAGCTACCTCGACTACTGCTCCTCACACCCCGCTTCCTGTAAGGACTCCACCCATTCTCTCAGTTCCTTCACCTCCGTCGCATCTGTTCTGATGATGCTACCTTCAAAAACAGTTCCTCTGACATGTCTTCCTTCTTCCTTAACCGAGGTTTTCCACCCACCTGAACCGTGTCCGGCCCATCTCCCGCACATCCACCCTCACGCCTTCTCCTCCCTCCCAGAAACACGATAGGGTCCCCCTTGTCCTCACTTATCACCCCACCAGCCTCCGCATTCAAAGGATCATCCTCCGCCATTTCCACCGACTCCAGCATGATGCCACCACAAACACATCTTCCCTTCACCCCCCCCCCGCCAACCCCCGGGCGGCATTCCATAGGGATCGTTCCCTCCGTGACACCCTGGTCCACTCCTCCATCACCCCCTACTCCTCAACCCCCACCTATGGCACCTCCCCATGCATACGCAAAATACGCAACACCTGTCCCTTCACTTCCTCTCTCCTCACCGTCCAAGGGCCCAAACACTCCTTGCAAGTGAAGCAGCATTTCACTTGCATTTTCCCCAACTTAGTCAGCTGCATTCATTGCTCCCAATGCGGTTTCCTCTACATTGGAGAGACCAAACGCAGACTGGGCGACCGCTTTGCAGAACACCTTCAGTCTGTCTGCAAGAATGACCTAGACCTCCCTGTCGCTTGCCATTTTACCACTCCACCCTGCACTCTTGCCCACATGTCTGTCCTTGGCTTGCTGTATTGTTCCAGTGAAGCTCAATGCAAACTGGAAGAACAGCACCTCATCTTCCGACTAAGCACTTTACAGCCTTCTGGACTGAATATTGAGTTTAGATCTTGAACTCCCTCCTCCATCCCCACCCCCTTTCTGTTTCTTCCCCCTCCCTTTTGTTTTTTCCAATAATTTATATAGATTTTTCTTTTCCCACCTATTTCCATTATTTTTAAATCTATACCTTTTATGCCCTTTTAGTCTTATTTCACCCCACCTCCACTAGAGTTATCTGTACCTTGCGTGTCCTGCTCTCCATTCTTAATTAGCCCATTCTTTTAGATAATATCACCACCTTCAACACCTCTTTGTTCTTTTGTCTGTGACATCATTTGGTTATCTGCTCCTATCACTGCTTACTTGTCCCTACAACCACCGCCCCACCAAACCCTAAACCAGCTTATATTTCATTTCACCCCTCTCCTATTTTTACTTAGTTCTGTTGAAGGGTCATGAGGACTCGAAACGTCAACTTTGTTCTCTGCCGATGCTGCCAAACCTGCTGAGCTTTTCCAGGTATTTCTGTTTTTGTTCTGTCTAAATTTATGTTGGCCAACATAATTTCAGAGCCAGCTAGGAGCCTAGTGCTGTTGAAATAATAGATTACTTTATAAACGTGCTACTATTGTTATGTAGGCAAATTCACAGCCAATTTTCACACTGTATTCTCCAGTATTCCCTTGACTACAATGGAACCGAATACCAGACACTGAATATAACAGGGGGCTGATTTCACATGTTTTGCACCAGCGCCCAAGATGAATTTCTCCCCTAATGTATTCTAAATTAATATCATCCTTCACCTAGTATTAAAAGTACACAAAGCATTCCACTGCCTGATCCTAGGCAAGACTTGCAGAGCTTCCTTTAAACAGTATTTTGGAAATAATTAGTTGGCCAATTTCATCCACTCCTGGTGGGGAGCCTATGTGATACTCACAGTTTTCTGTCTAGGAAACCTATTGCTAAAATAAGGAGGGTAATTTTCAACCTTGCTTCCTGGGAAGTAATTTGTTTGAGTGCATCATTCACACTATAGAAACCTGTCCAATTTTAATTGCAACACAGTAGGATGAAAATTGGCCAGATGTTACAAAGGGGGATGATCACTCGCCAAGGTTTCTGCCCAAATGGAAAATTATCCCCTAAGATTACCAAATGGAAATGTTAAACTAGGAATGTCATATTAAGTGGCTACTTAAGCATTTTGGAATAGAACTTACACTGACCTTTAGGATTTACAATCTATTTTATGTCTTCCTTTCCAAATTAACATACCTATGTTGTTAATATAAAACTGATTTATGCAGAAATGTGCCAAATCCCAATTTTGCATATATGCTGCCAAATTCAAGATATAATGATTTTTGCAGGTGTAATATCCTTCATGGAGAAAAATAAAATCACAGGCATAAAATTACATTTCAAGCAAGAGATGGTGCCTGTAATCCTCTCACTACAAGATTGGAGTAATCCTAGTGAGAATTTTCTGTTAGCACCAATCAGAAGCAGCAGCCTGGAAGGGTTTGTTTCAGGCAGGAATCTGACTGACGCTACGCATATGAAATAATATCTTCCAGGTCTCACTACTGAAGTTTTGAATCCTTGGCCCAAAGACACCTCCCACCCACGCTCAATTCTGCCTTGAGTTATCAAGACTGCTTTTCTGACATCCAGTACTGGATAAGCAGGAATTTCCTCCAACTAAATACTGTACTGCAGAGATTGAAGTGATTGTTTTTGGTCCCTGCAGCAAACTCCATTTCCTAGGTACTGACTCCATTACTCTCCATGACAACAGTTTGAGATTAAACCAGTCTGTTCACAACCTTGTTATCATGTTTGTTTCTGAGATGAGCTTCCAGTTTCATACTTATGCCCTTCCTAAGGGCACCTGTTTCCACCTCTCGAAAATTGTCCAACTTTGCCTCGTCTCAGGTGATCTGCCGCTGAAACCCTCATCCATACCTTTGTTACCTCTAGACTTGTCTATTCTAAAGGATTTCTGGCTGGCCTCCCACATTCTACCCTCCATAAACTTGGGGTCATCCAAACCTCTGCTGCCCATGCCTTAACTCACAACAAGCCCTGTTCCCCTATCAACCTGTGCTTGCTGACCTGCATTGACTCCCTGTCAAGCTAAGTCTCAATTTTAAAATTCTCATCCTTATTTACAATTCCCTCCATGGCCTCGTCCCTCCCTAGCTCTGCAATCACCTCCAGCTCCGAGATACCTGCGTTCCTTTAATTCTGTCGTCTTATGCATCCTCAATGTTAATTGATCAACCATTAGTTGTCCATGCCTTTAGTGGCCTAGGCCTCAAACTCTGGAATACTCTGCCTATATCTCTCTGCCTCACTACCTCACTTTACTCCTTTAGGATGCTTCTTAAAACCTATCTCATTGATCAAGCTAATGTCTCCTTATGAGACTCTATGGCATACTTTGTTTTTAATGCACTTGTGAAGCACCTTGTGATGTTTTATTACATTAAAGTGCTTTATAAATGTAAGTTATTGTTGTTGTTAAAACCCAGATCATAGGGTTACCTTTCTTTTTTAACATTGGCACTTATTTTGTTCAGGTTGTAAAAGATTCTGACACATGCTGCTTTACTTTTCACCGTTCAAGCCGCTACTTCATCCTGATGGCAGAACTTCTTTAGGATTGTTATGATACATACATGCATGCTGCTTTTCTACAGTCTGAATTACACAGGCACTCATTGTAATGTTCCTTGCGTGGGCATCAATCTAATACAGTGTTTTTTGAAATGTATTTCTGGGAATTAAATCACATTATATGATATTAACAGATAAACACTTAACAGTTTATTGGAAATTATTTTGTCCTATATGAGAATAAATGCATTACCCATTTATTTAAATTTTATATATATCTGTTTATATTGTATACCAGTATTGCACAATGACATTTAACTGCATTCAGTTTTTAGAGAGCAGTCTGTGTTTTAATTATTGTCGTTTTTAATGAGTCATTTAAACATTTTAATTGTATTTCAGGTTGAATTGTATGCTGTGATCACGGGCCATGGAAGTGATGAGAATGGCTGTGGAGAATTCTGTATCA
Source organism: Carcharodon carcharias (assembly GCF_017639515.1). Taxonomy (NCBI): domain Eukaryota; kingdom Metazoa; phylum Chordata; class Chondrichthyes; order Lamniformes; family Lamnidae; genus Carcharodon; species Carcharodon carcharias. Next base: position 115,228,074 of record NC_054469.1, on the reverse strand, counting down.
CTTCTCATCATTTTGTAATTAACGGCATTTATAATAATTCAAGGACATTTAACAATGCTGGTAAGGAATTTTGATATTTTTGCAGTATTCAGTTTTTTGGCTAAATAACTTCATGAAATTTACATTAAAGCCATGTGGAATGCAAGTAGGATTTTTGCATTATGGCCAGGATTTTTCAGATGGCAAAGTTTTCTTGTTCGCTACCCAAAAAGCCGGTGTGGAATGCAACGCAGCTGTTACTGGCTGCCCCAATGCCATTTAACGCTCCTAGGAGAGTTAATTGGCTGCAGGCGGGTCTTCCACCCCACACTCAGGAGGAAGTCCCACCTCAGAGGAGCGGCCAGCCAATCTGATTGCTTGGCAACTCTATAGCCCCAGCAGCCCCAAAAGCTGCAGTGGACAGGACTGTGACTACAAGCAGTCCCCAGAGTCTAAATCTGTGAGCCCAGGCCCAGGCCCAGCTAAGAATCGGGGGGGTCTCAAGGCGGGGAGGGGAGGTGAGGCTGGGAGTGTGAGGTTGGTGTTGGCGGAGAGGCCGGGAAGAAGGCATCCACGGAGGCAGACCTTGTTGATGAAGGGCGTGCTGGTGGAGATGCCCGATGTTGAAAGGAAGTGGCCCCCCACTTCATGCTCGAGGCCTGAGCAGGGTCACATTCCAGGCTTACACCCTGCCCCTGAACTCCTCTCAGCGGGCAGCATGGGAAACAGCCCTTTAAGTGGTCATTAATTGGCCACTTATGGGCCTCAATTGGGGAAAGAGCCTAGGCCTAAAATTGCGAGAGGTTCAGGCGGGTGGGAGGCCAGTGGAAAGGCTATCCGAGGAATTTTATGGCTCCCATCCCCTGCAAACCCACCGCTGGAGAACATAAAATTCTGCATAATTTGTAATTAAAATTTACTTTTATTAAGAAACAAAGAACATTTGTTTTTATATGATTACTACAAGGTCATGTTTTATCAGTGAATAATTACGGTATATAATTTCCAAATAATAGCACTATAAACCTGGCCTAGTTGTTTGTCCTTACACTATATATCTCAGAGTTTATAGAAATCAGATTCTTGTTAGTAAGTACCAAGAGTTTGGGTTGATGTTTAAAATGTATGCACAGAACACAGAAAGATATTGATATAATCAATTTAAGCTTACTAAGTAACAGTCAACAATTTGTTACCAGAATGTCACTATGTATTATGTAGAGAACAATAAGTACCAGGAGTTAGAGAGGTTAGAGTTGTACTTGATGTGCTATTTAACATGGAATATTTTAGCTGCCAAAGTCGCTTTAGTTTGGAGGAATTTCCTGATATCAATACAAGTTTTTTTTGTGACCTTTGCAAGAATGAGCAGTTGGACTGGAAACTATCTGACTGATGTTTCTGACAGCAACCAAAAATCCCTCAAAGCTGGTAGATATCAGCATCGCTGTAGGCCTTCAGACTTGCAGTTCAGAACTACAGTTCAGTGCTACAGATGCCATTCCAGGACTAAAATGGCATCTGTGCTGCTCTTGCACACACCTGAATGGGGCCAGACACAATTTTTGTAAGATCATTAGCATGGGCTTCCTATAGTGCAGGGCAATGTTCCCTCTAATTTCTGTTTGCAGTGCGGTGCGGTCTTGGTGAAGACTGAAGATGGCCTTGAAGGATGCCCTCAGCAACTGTTGAGGGCCTGGCTTAGGATTGCACCATCTCGGCATGGGTGATAGCAGTGTGGGCTAGCTGGATGAAAGGCAACAGCAAGGACACTGAGTTGCAATGGTGGGACCACAAATGCTGTCATCCTGAGAGAGAAGAGTAGGTTCATGCTCCACAGAGCCACTGACATTCCCCTGGGGTAACGCCTCAGCAATTCTAGTTGTCTGCTGAAACTCAAATTGCTGGACTGGTGTGAGACCCTGCACCTTTGAGCATCGGGATCTGCAGCTATGATGGCAGCAGTAGGAGCGTGCATGGCAAGCAAGGTGTGCTTGCAAGGCACAAGTCTGAGCTTTCTCTCCAGCACTCAAACTTTGCATAGCATCTGCTTGTGCTGCAATAGAACCTGAGATATCAACTATCTGATGCTACATCACGGTTGGTCTGCAAGTGTTTTCTTGGTGTTGGCCATCACTTCCATGCTGGAAAGGACGGGTCCCAAGCTCTGCACCAGGTCCTGTGCAAGGTTAGGGAAATTGAATAAAAAACATAGAATAATAATCATGGGGGTTTTCAAATAACCTGATATTAATTGGACAGAAGAGATAGATACATGAACTGGTGTTCATACAATGTGTACATGACTCCTTCTTGACCCTGTATGTAAAAAGTCCAACAAGGGAAGATTTGCTATTTGACCTTATGATGACGAATGAACCAGAGCAAATAAGAGAAGTAAAATTAGCAGAAAACATCTATTCAACAGAGACCGTAATAAATACTTTTTAAGATGATGATAGAGAAGGACATAACTATGACTAAAACTAGGCTAATAGATTGGAGAAAAGCTGAGGCACTGAGAATAGAACTTGTGAAAATAAAATGGGTAACTGTATTGGCAAACAATGGTGTGGAACAACAATGGGAACGTTTAAAACTGTGTTTAACAAAGTGCAGGAAAATATATTCTGCTAAAAGGAAAGAACAAACTAAACACCAGTAGGACTCGATGAATGAATAAAGACATAAGGGAACAATTAAGGAAAGAGGGGTACATAAATACACAGACAGCAGAGGAGTGCATGATACAAAACAATACAAAGAGATTAGGAGAGAAGTCAAACAACAATTAGGAAGGCAGGGAAGAACTATGAAATTAAATTATCAAGGAATATATAACAAAATAGTGAAATATTTGACAGGCACATCAATAAAGAAAGGGAGGCTGTGCGGAATGGGACCATTAAGGTATAGACAGGGTAATACAATAGGTCACGATAAAGAGATGTGTTATGATCCTGGACCAAACCCCCAAGTTTTGGTAAAATCTGGTTAGCACCCAATAACTTTTTGTTGAAAGTACACAAAGTTTGAGATTCAAGATACTTGCTAAGATTAAAGAGCTAAATACGTGGCTCAAAGATTGGTGTGGGAGAAATGGGTTCAAATTGATGGGACATTGACACCAGTACTGGGGAAAGAGGGAGCTATTCCATTCGGACGGGCTCCACTTGAATCATGCTGGGACCAGTATCCTGGCGAGTCGCATAACTAGGGTTGTAGACAGGGCTTTAAACTAAATCGTTGCGGGGAGGGTTCAGTTGCATGGAAATATAAAAAATCAAAGTTTAAGGAGAGGGTAAGAGTGCAGGTTAGTGACGAGGCTGATTGTTACCAAAAACTGAAAGGAAGGGACAGAGTGTGTGAACGCCATATTGCTCCAAAGAATCATATAAGAGTAGGGAAAATTGACAATAGGGCAAACTTAAAGGCTTTGAATCTGAATGCATGTAGCATTCAGAATAAAACTAATGAGTTAACAACGCAAATAGAGATAAATAGGTATGATTTGATGGTGATTACTGAGATGTGGTTACAGGGAGAACAGGTTTGGGAGTTGAATATCCAAGGGTACTCAGTGTTTCGGAAGGATAGGCAGGAAGGAAAAGGAGGTGGTGTAGCTTTGTTAGTAAAGGAAGAGATCAGTGCTATAGTGAGGCATGATATAGGCACTGGAGAGCAAGATGTAGAGTCGATCTAGGTAGAAATAAGAAATAGCAAGGGAAAGAAGTCCCTAGTGGGAGTAATCTATAGGTCCCCAAACAGTAGTTCAGCAGTAGGGCACAGTATAAACCAGGAAATACTGGGAGCATATAAGAAAGGCATGGCAATAATCATGGGTGATTTGAATATGCATTTAGACTGGACTAATCAAATTGGCAAGGGTAACCTTGAGGGAGAGTTCATAGAGTGTATTAGGGATTGTTTCTTGGAGCAATATGTTGTGGAACCAACCAGGGAGCAGGCTATTCTGGATTTGGTTTTGTGTAATGAAATGGGATTAATTAATGATCTCAGAGCAAAGGATCCTCTAGGGAAGAGTGATCGTAGCATGGTAGAACTTCAAGTTCAGTTTGAGAGCGAGAAACTTGAGTCTCACACTAGTGTTCTGGAGTTAGACAAAGGTAACTACATAGGTATGAGGGCAGATTTGGCCCTCGTGGACTGAGCAGGAAGACTACAAGGTAGGACAGTTGATGAACAGTGGCAGATACTTAAGGAGATATTCAATTCCTCCCAATTAAAATATATTCCAAAGAGGAAGAAAGATGGTGGAGGGGGAAACAGCACCCATGGCTAAGCAAGGAAGTTAAAGATAACAAAAAGGCAAAAACTAAGGCAAACCAAATTGCAAAGGTCAGTGCCAGGCTGGAAGATTGGGAAACTTTCAAAGATCAACAAAAGGTGATTAAAAAAATAATAAAAAGAGCAAGGGTAAATTATGGAAGAAAACTAGCACAAAATGTAAAAACTGATAGCAAAAGCTTCTACAAGTATATAAAAGGAAAGAGAGTAGCTCAAGTGAATGTTGGTCCCTTGGAGGATGAGACTGGGGAGTTACTAGCGGGGGATGCAGAAATGGCAGAGGCGTTTAATCAATATTTTGCCTCAGTTTTCACGATGGAGGACATCAGTACCACCCCAATAGTAACAGATAGTGCGGATGGTATAGAGAAGGAGGAACTTAGAACAATCACCATCACTAGAGAAAAAGTACTGAGCAAACTATTGGGATTAAAGGATGACAAGTCCCCAGGACCTGATAGCCTACATCCCAGGGTCTTAAAGGAAGTGGCAGTGGAGATAATGGATGCATTGGCTATAATATTCCAAAATTCCCTGGATTCTGGAAAGGTTCCAGTGGATTGGAAAAATGTTAATATAATGCCTTTATTCAAAAAGTGGGGGGGGAGGCAAGTCATGTTTTATCAGTGAATAGTTACAGTATATCATTTCCAAATAATAGCACTATAAACCTGGCCTAGTTGTTTGCCCTTACACTGTTTATCTCAGTGTTTACAGAAATCAGATTCTTGTTGGGTTGGTGTTTAAAATGTATGCACAGAACACAGAAAGATATTGATATAATCAATTTAAGCTTACTAAGTAACAGTCAACAATTTGTTACCAGAATATCACTGTGTACTGTGTAGAGAACAATAAGTATCAGGAGTTAGAGAGATTAGAGTTGTACTCGATGTGCTATTTAATATGGAATATTTTAGCTGCCAAATTCGCTTTAGTTTGGAGGAATTTCCTGATATCAATACAAGTTTTTTTTTTGTGACCTTTGCAAGAATGAGCAGTTGGACTGGAAACTATCTGACTGATGTTTCTGACAGCAACCAAAAATTCCTGGTATATCTGGACTTCCAGAAGGCCTTTGATAAGGCGCCGCACAAAAGATTAATACACAAGATAAGATCACATGGAGTTATGGGTAATATATTAGCTTGGATAGAGGATTGGCTAACGAACAGAAAGCAGAGAGTCAGGATAAATGGGTCTTTTTCTGGATGGCAAGCTGTAACTATTGGGGTGCCAAAGGTTTCGGTCCTTGGGCCCCAACTATTCACAATCTACATTAATGATCTGGATTCAGGGATAGAAGGTACTATAGCTAAATTTGTAGATGACACCAAAATAGGTGGAAAAGTAAGTTGCAAGGAGGAAATAAGAAATTTACAAGTGGATATGGACAGATTAGGTGAATGGGCCAAAAATTGGCAGATGGAGTTTAAAGTGGATGAGTGTGAGGTTATCCATTTTGGTCAGAAGAATAAAAAGGTGATTTATTATTTAAATGGAGAGAAACTTCAGAATGCTTCAGTGCAGAGGGATCTGAGTGTCCTTGTGCATGAATCGCTGAAAGCTAATATTCAGGTACAGCAGGTAATAAGGAAGGCAAATGGAATTTTGGCATTTATTGTTAAAGGAATAGAGTATAAAAATAGGGAAGTGTGGTTGCAACTGTGCAAGGCATTGGTGAGACCGCACCTGGAATACTGTGCACAGTTGTGGTCCCTTTACTTGAGGAAGGATATAGTGGCATTGGAGGTGGTTCAGGGGAGGTTCAGTAGATTGATTCCAGAGATGAGGGGCTTATCTAATGAGGAGAGATTGAGCAGTTTAGGCCTATACACGCCAGAGTTTGGAAGGAATCAGAGGAGATCTAATTGAGGTATATGAGATGCTAAAGGGGATAGACAAAGTAGACATGGAGCAGATGTTGCCCCTTGTGGGGCATTCTAGAACGAGAGGCCATAGTTTTAGGCTAAGGGGTGGTAGATTTAAATCAGAGATGAGGAATTACTTTTCTCAAAGGATCATGAATCTGTGGAATTCACTACCTCAGAGTGCAATGGATGCCAGGATGCTGAATAAATTTAAGGAGGAGATACAGATTTTTAATTAGTAACGGGTTGAAAGTTTATGGGGAGAGGTCGGGAAATTGGAGTTGAGCTGAAATGAGATCATCCATGATCATATTGAATGGCGGGGCAGGCTCGAGGGGCTGAATTGCCTACTCCTGCTCCTAGTTCTTATGTTCTAAGAGAATAAGGCCACAAGATTCCATGGGTTTTGAATAAACAAAAAATAAACTTTGCTATGCAAGGTCAGAAAGATAAAACAATTTAGAATATCTATCATATGTTCTTTCAAAACATTCAGGGTTAAAATGCGGCACATATGAATTAACCATCAAACTGTGGTTGAACACACCACACTGCACAGTCAATGGCAGATGCGACCAAGACAGATTCCACAAATTTTGCAACAACCCACCCAGACATCAACCAATCTCACTGAAACTCTGTTTCACTTACAAGGGATTAGAGTCTTCACCTTCAAAGATCTTGCCTTGGAATTCTTTCCAAAGGTCATTCCAACTTGGACGACACACTGACAGCCCACCTCACAGGGTTTTAGCCTCATCTCCTGAGACTTCGCCCACCCCCGGATTCCTGAGTCTGCACTCCAGCATCAACTCGCAAACATAACTTCAGATCTTTCCAAGGCGAGCAGAACACTACTGCTCCAAAGGGTTACCTTCGCCCCAGTGGCCTGCAGAATGGAATCACCAAGCTTCTGCTGCCTTTCTCGATTGCCAGGGCTTCTCCTGAGCCCTCCCCACTTAAAGTCTGCCAATGCAGATCCTTTTTCTACTTGGAGCCTCTTTCTCTGCTCCTCTTTCTCCGCTCCTCTTTCTCCTTAACTGGAACCTCTCCCTGCCCCCTCGCATGGACTCTTCTTTTGGGACCTGTCCTTGTTCCCTCTCTGTTCCCGGCCTGGGGCTTTTCCCGACCATGGTGCTCCGCTCCCCAGTCAATGATCCTGTTCTCCCGCTGTTTTCTATTTGCGCAGGTGCACTGTGCCTCTCCTCAGCTCAAAGAATTACAAAAATTCCAAATTACGCATGTACCACCCACTCCCAGCCCACGTATGTGCAAAACTCCTGAGGCCTCTCAGTACTTGGAGTTCCCGACCCCTTCTCCATGAGAAGGTAAGTTAGATTTCATAACAACTCAATCCCAAGGAAGAAAGAAGGCTTCGCCATAACGAAGGTTTCTTTACAATGGCTTTACAATTTCTTTGCAAGAATTATGTAACATCATAAACTTCCAACAAATAGCTTATGTAAGAACTTTTCATTTAGATTCACAATTACACATATATTATAAAGGTACAAAGGCTTAACCAAAACAAAAGACAGTACATGTAACTAGTAGGATCAGCAGGATTTTAACATCATAGAATTATCATAATTTGTAACCTTCCTTTTCTCCTACACCCTTTCTTTAAACTCTGGACAGAATATTAACAATTACATGGTTCCTCCCAAAATTTTTTCGTGGTCAACCAAAGGTAATGCAGAGACATTAAAATTTTCTTTAGGAATATTTCTATTTTGAACCATGGGTTTTCAACCTTTCTGGTGTAATTGCAAACCAATACTCTGGCGGTCTTCCCCTCTTCTTCACTTACAGATGCATATCTTATTTTCCAACTCTTTTCCAAGTTTATTAACCTTTTCATTCAGCCTGTCAATTGCTCTGCTGAGTTCAGTTATCTTTGTTTCAGAGTCATCTGTGGAACCCTTATAGAAGCCTAACAACTTCACATGGGCATTCAGTTCATTTTGAAACTTTTCCTCCATGGTTACTACTTGTTGCTTAGACTCTTTCAATCCACTCGTTAGATCCTCAAGCTGTTTCTTCAAATTGTCCTTCTCTGCTTTTAAAGCCTGGATGTGCTCTTCCATTTGCACATCTCATCTTTATTGTTCTCCAGATTGCATCAGAGTTCAAGAATTTCTTTGCTTATGACAAAGTTCCACAGTTCTTTAGTTTTGGTTTTTAAATCTGCATTCAGCCAACTGTTCTGATCCATCAGCAATTCCTTTTCCTGTTCAATGTGTCATACACAATACCTAATGGAGACTTCTGATATTTGAAGTTCATCAAATTTTAATTGAAGATCTATCTTTGTTGTGTTTACTTCTATAAGTTTATCATTTAGATGTTTCAAATCCTCATTCAAGTGTTTTACTTTCTGTGACATTCCAGTGTTCTCACCAGTTCTCGTTTTACATTAGCAAATTCATCTTTCGTGCATGAAAGTTTGCTCTCGACAATAATCAGCCTTTCCTTCAATTGCTCATTATCAACAATAAGCTTCTTGTTATTGACCACAGTAATTTTGGGGAGTTTGGCAAGATCAACATGATCAAGCAACTGCGGCAACACAGTCATTGCCAGTTTTTAAAAATTTTATTCATGGGATGTGGGCTTTGCTGGCTGGGCCAGCATTTATTGCACCCATCCCAAGTTGCCCTTGAGAAGGTGGTGGTGAGCTACCTTCTTCAACCGCTGCAGTCCATTTGGTGTAGGTACACCCACAGTGCTATTAGGAAGGGAGTTCCAGGATTTTGACCCAGCGACAGTGAAGGAACAGCGGTAATATTTCTAAGTCAGGATGGTGAGTGACTTGGAGGGGAACTTCTAGGTGGTGGTGTTCCCATCTATCTGCTGTGCTTGTCCTTCTAGACAGTAGTGGTCATGGGTTTGGAAGGTGCTGTCTCAGGAGCCTTGGCGAACCCCTGCAGTGCTGATGTCACTGGTGTTTGTGGAAGTGGTGCCAATCAAGCGGGCTGCTTTGTCCTGGACTGTGTCAAGCTTCTTGAGTGTTGTTGGAGCTGCACTCATCCAGGCAAGTGGGGATTATTCCATCACACTCTTGACTTGTGCCTTATAGATGGTGGACAGGCTTTGGGGAGTCAGGAAGCGGGTTACTTGTCGCACAATTCCTAGCCTCTGACCTGTTGTTGTAGCCAAAGTATTTATTTGGCTAGGCCAGTTCAGTTTCTGGTCAATGGTAACCCCCAGGGTGTTGATAGTGGGGGATTCAGCGATGGTAATGCCATTGAATGTCAAGGGGCGACGGTTAGATTCTCTCTTGTTGGAGATGATCATTGCCTGACACTTGTGTGAAGTGAATGTTACTTGTCAGCCCAAGCCTGAATATTGTATCTGAGGAATCACGAATGATGCTGAACATTGTGCAATCATCAACGAACATCCCCACTTCTGACCTTATGATGGAAGGAAGGTCATTGATGAAGCAGCTGAAGATGGTTGGGCCGAGGACGCTACCCTGAGGGACTCCTGCGGTGATGTCCTGGATCTGAGATGACTGACCTCCAACAACCACAACCATCTTTATTTGTCCTAGGTATGACTCCAACCAATGGAGAGTTTTCCTCCTGAATCCCAATTTCTCCAGTTTTGCTAGAGCTCCTTGATGCCACGCTCTGTCAAATGCGGCCTTAATCTCAAGGGCAGTCACTCTCACCTCACCTCAGGAGTTCAGCTCTTCTGGCCATGTTTGAATCAAGGCTGTAATGAGGTCAGGAGCTGAGTGGCCCTGGTGGAACCCAAACTGTGCATCAGTGAGCAGGTTATTGCTAAGCAAGTGCCACTTGATACCACTGTTGATGACCCCTTCCATTACTTTACTGATTATGGAGAGTAGACTGATGGGGCGGTACCGTCTACACTGGCCAAATCATTACCCAATATAAAACCTACCCCTTCAATGGGTAATCTAGCAACAATTGCCACAGTAACAATTCTGTTTACTTTGTCACTTTGTAAATTGACTTTTCACAAGGGAACAGTTTCATAAGTCCCATGAATACCCCCTATTAATATGTTTTCTTTCATCAAACCCTCTGGAACACATCATATCATCAGTCCCAATTAATGACTGATCTACCCCAGTGTCTCTCAAAATATTAATTTGTTTTCTTGTTTTGTTGGAGGAGTAAGGGAATACTTCTCCCTTAGAAACAAAACCCCTGACTCACTATAGCAGTATTCGAGGTAGAATCCTCTTGACTATCTTGAGTTGCATTCCCCATTCTAGTAGGTTGAGAGGGGACACATTTGACTTGTACAATTGTCATTGTTTGAACACCCATTTCTTTAAGAGTCATATGGACATGAAACGTTAACTCTGTTTCTCTCTCCACAGATGCTGCCAGACCTGCTGAATTTTTCCAGCATTTTCTGTTTTAATTACAGTCCCACTCCTAACCTTATTATGATGGGTCGTTGATGAAGCAGTTGGAGATTGTTGAGTTGAAGCTGGCTCCCTGATGCACTCCTGCAATGATGTCCTGATATCCTCCTATGCATCAGGCTGGTACTGGAGAAACAAAAACAAAAATACCTGGAAAAACTCAGCAGGTCTGGCAGCATCTGCGGATAGGAGCACAGTTAACATTTCGAGTCCGAATGACCCTTCAACAGAACTAAGTAAATATAGAAGAGAGGTGAAATATAATCTGGTTTGAGGTGGGGGTGGGACAAGAAGAGCTGGATAGAGGGCCAGTGATAGGTGGAGATAACCAAAAGATGTCACAGACAAATGGACAAAGAGGTGTTGTAGGTCGGACTGGAGAAAAGTGGACGTGTAGAGATCAGATTGAATGGAGTTGGATAAAAAGATAGATGTGTAGAATGTAGAGTGTTGCTTCATTTTTGTGGGGAATGATGAAATAGATAAGAAAGACCCCATTGTAGGCTACATTACAAATGATCACTGGAAGAACCTGACTTGTTGAACCATCCTTTATTTCATTCTTTTTCATGCCCTTTTATGCTACATTTATATTGGTTCATTTCAGTTGATGAGGCTCAACCAGTGTGCAGAAAATCCAATCTGTTTAGGTGCCCGTGAATTGCAAACTTAATTCAAGTACACTCACAGGATTGCTCTTCCGGTCATCTAATGACATCACAGCATGAAGTCAGCTAGATCAGAATCTAGTTATATTTTTATTAAATTTGGTTGTTCCCCAGGTCACTAACAGTCAACGTACTAGAGGCAGTCTACACAAATTCAATCAGTCACTTGATATGAACAAGGACTCAAATAACAGAATCACAGAATCTTAAAGGCACAGAAGGAGGCCATTCAGCCCATCATGTTTGCACTGGCTCTCCAAATGAGCATTATGACCTAGTGCCATTGCCCTGCCTTTTCCCCATACCCTTGCACATTGTTTCTATTCAAATAATCATCTAATGTCCTCTTGAATGTCTTGATTGAACCTGCCTCCACCACACTTCCAGGTAGTGCATTCCAGACCCGAACCACTCGTTGTGTGAAAAAGTTTTTTCTCATGTCACATTTGCTTCTTTTGCAAATCACTTTAAATCTGCACCCGCTTGTCTTGATCCTGTTATGGGTGGGAACAGCTTCTCCCTATCTACTCCGCCCAGCCCCCTCATGATTTTGAGCATCTCTATCAAATCTCCTCTCAGCCACCTTCTCTCCAAGGAACACAGTCCCAAATTCTTCAACCTATCCTCATAGTTGAAGTTTCTCATCCCTGGAACCATTCTTGTAAACCTCTTCTGCACTCTCTCCAATGCGTTCACATCCTTCCTATAATGTGGTGCCCAGAACTGTACACATTATTCCAGCTGAGGTCTAACGAGTGTCTTATATAAATTCAGCATAACCCTTGTTCTTGTACCCTTTGCCCCTATTAATAAAGTCCAGGATGCTATATGCTTTACTAACTGCTCTCTCCACTTGTCCTGCCACCTTCAATGACCTATGCACATATACACCCAAGACTTTCTGCTCCTGCACCCCCTTCAAAATTTCACCCCTTATTTTATATTGTCTGTCCATGTTCTTCCTACCAAAATACATCACCTCACACTTCTTCACATTGAACTTCATCTGCCACCTATCTGCCCACACCATCAACTTGTCTAGGTCCTCTTGAGGCTATACACTGCCCTCCTCACAGTTCACAATGCTCCCAAGCTTCGTATCATTCACAAACTTTGAAATTGTCCCCTGCATACCAAGATCTAGATCATTAATATATATCAGGAAAAGCAAGGGTCCCAATACCGAACCCTGGGGAACTTCACTACAAACCTTCCTCCAGCCTGAAAATATCCATTAACCATTACTCTCTGCTCCCTATTTTTCAGCCAATTTTGTTTCCATGTTGCTACTGCCCCTTTTATTCCATGAGCAATAACTTTTCTCACGGGCAGAATTTTCTGCCTGTCGGGCAGGCCACAGTCAGGAGCTGGTAGGGAGGGCGCAGAGCCAATCGTCACCCACGATCAGCTGTGCGCTGCCATTTTATGTGGGCAGGCCAGTTCAGGCCTGCCCAGCATGACGCGTGCCCGGTAGCACTACCTGTGCGGGTGGGGGGAGGAGGAAGAATTGGGGCCTGTGCTGTTTCGCGCATGCACGCGTTAGAGCACAGAAATCTCCCTGAGGCACAGAGCTGCCTCAGAAAGATTGAGTTCATATTGAAAATTTGAACTAAAGAAAGATTAAAATTATTTAGACATGTCTCCTCATGAGCAGTGTCACATGAGCTGGGACATGTTTATGAATTATGAAAATTTTTTTATTTATTTAATAAAACCTTCAGTAAACCTCATCCCACCTGTGGATGAGATTTCCTGAAAAATGCGAAGGCTGCTTGTGCTCATCGCCTGCCCGCCAATCTTAAGGTTGGACGGGCAGCTTTGAGAATTGTTTTAATTGGTTTATTAATGGCCTTAACAGGCCTTTGACAGTTCAGCGGGCGCACAGCCGTCTCCAGCGCGCGCCCACTGAACGAAAGATCTGAATGACACATGGTGATGTTGGGACGTACACCTGACGTCACTGCGTGTCATTTTATGTGTCGGCATGTCGGGCCTACACGCCAACGTGAAAATTCTGGCCCACAAGTCAGTTGTGTGGCACTATTTCAAATGCCTTTTCGAAGTCCATGTACACCACATCAACAGCAATACCATCATCAACCTTTTCTGTTACTTCTTCAAAAAAACTCCAGCAAGTTAGTTAAACACAATTTCCCCTTTTGAAAACCATGCTGGCTCTTCTTTATCAACCCTTATTTTTCCATGTGACCATTAATTGTACCCCAAATAATTGTTTCTAGAATTTTGCCCACCACTGAAGTTAAACTGACTGGTCTGTAATTGCTGGACTTATTCTTACAATAATTTTTTTGAACAAGGAGATAATGTTTACAATTCTCCAGTCCTCTGTCACCACCCGTGAGTTTAAGGAAGACTGAAAGATTATGGCCAGTGCTGCTGCAATTTCTGCTCTCAATTCCTTTAATATCCTTGGATACATCTCAACCGGTCCTGGTCCCTTGTCAACTTTAAGTACCGACAGTGTAGTCAACACCTCCCCCTTATCAATTTTGAGCCCTTCTAGTGAGAGAGTTTGCTCATCTGTCACCAGGGCCTGGATAGCATCTCCTTGGTAAAGACAGGTGCAAAGTATCATTTAATACGTCAGCCGTTGAATCTTTGTCCATGTGTAAATTCCATGTTAGGTCCCTAATTGGCTCTCCTCCCCCTTTTACCACCCTTTTACTCTTTATATGCCTATAGAAGACTTTGGGATTCCCCTACATGTTGGCTGCCAGTCTTTTCTCATAATTCCTCTTTGCTTCTCTAATATACTTTTTCACCACCCCTGAACCTTCTGTATTCCTCTTGGTTCTCAATTGTATTTTCTACCTGATACCTGTCATTAGTGCACTTTTTCTTTATCTTAATTTCAATCTCCTTTTTCATCCAGGGAGCTCTGGATTTGTTTGTCCTACCTTTCCCTTTCAATGGAATATACCTTGACTGTGCCTGAACCAATTCTTTTTTGAAGGTAGACCACTGTTTAGCTATAGTTTTTCCTGCCAATCCTCCATTCCATTCTATCTGGCCCAGCTCCGTTCTTGCCTCATCAAAGTCGGCTCTTGTCCAGTTAACTATTTTCACTCTGGATTGCCTATTGTCCTTTCCTATCATCATCGTAAAACGTACAATATAATGATCACTGTCTCCTAAATGTTCCCCCGCTGACACAGTGGCCTGAACTTTTCCCACATCGGGCAGGGATAGTTGCAGAGCCGACTGCCGCCCATGATCGGCTCTGCACTGCTATTTTACGCGGGCGGGCCAATTAAGGTCCACCTAGCATAATACCCGAGCAGTAGCACTGAACGCTAGCTGTGTGGGCAGAGGGAGGAGGGAGAGTCGGGCATGCAAGCGAAAGAGCGCTTCAATCTCCCTGAGACACGGAGCTGCCTCAGGGAGATTGAAGCATTTTAAAAAAAGTAAATGAATGTAGTAAAAATTTAATGAAACATATCCCCTCTCATGTGACTGTGTCACATGAGATGGGACATGTTTTTATTTTTCAGAAAAACTTCTTATTTAATTCGTAAAAGCTTTAGGAAACCTCATCCTGCTCGTGGATGAGATTTCCTAAAAAACATAAAGGCCGCTTGGCCTTTTTGCCTGCCCACCAACCGTAAGGTTGGACGGGCAGTGTAAACTTGAACATAATTACTTCGTTAATGGCCTTAATAGGCCTTTTCATTATCAGTGGGCATGCAGCCGACTCCGGTGCGTGCCCACCGAATGAGACAGCACGATGACGTTGGGACACACACCCGACGTCATCGCACATTATTTTAAGTGCCGGCATGTTGGCCCCACCCCAGCACGCTGACTGAAAAATCCTGGCCAGTGATTGAATTTTCAGCCTATAGTTTCAAATTGCCAGTCAAAGAAAATTACTATTAAAGGTATTCCCAATTGTGAAAATGAGCGCATGACCTATTATTTTTATCACCATGGAATATTATTTTTGCAACTGTGTGTGCTCATCACTCACCAGCCTGAAATTCGCTAGAACTCCCTAACTTTCCATCTACCCAACTTAGACATCCACTTGCTATCACACCTTTGTTTCCACCAACCAACAACAACCTTTGCAGATTTTAGGGTTTTTTTTAAGTTTGTTCATGGGATGCAGAGCCCACTTATTTCCTCCATTGACGATTCACACTTCCCATCACTTAAGCATTACTTCCAACCTATTCTGTACATGCTCAATTTCAAACACACATTTAAAACAACATAGGATCAATTATTCACATAATTGTAAATTGATATTCATACTGTAATTGCATCATTTATATAAAAAAATGCTACCTATAAATTATGTTCAATACTTTATATCAATTAAAAGGAATTCATAATATTAAAATCAGGGCTAATAAGACAGAGTCAGGTCATATTCTTAGCTATTCCCTGTCTTTGTGGTACTGTTTCTCTGTCTCACCTTTTCTGTTTCTGTCTTTCTTTTACTTTAACTCTTTTTGCTTTGCGTTGTCCTGCTTCTCTCTTTCTGATTTTCAAAACTTTTCGTTCAGATAGGAGGTGGGTAAGTATCATTGTGTGGCAGGATGGCTACAGTGAGTTGTGGCGAAAATATACCCTTCAGCAGCTCACATCCCATCCTATTCCCTAATCACTTATGCTTCACTCCCATTATATGCTTTCTCCCATTGTATCCACCACCCTTCACTTTCCCATTATCTCCTTCCCTTCCAACCCCTCCCATCATCCATAACTCTTCTCCTTCAAACTACCTGCTCAACCATTTTATCCTCCCATCACACAACTTACCCTCCATTCCCCCCACTTCTACCTGTCCACAAGGTAAGGTGGAAAGAGGCCAGCCTCCTTCACCTTCAACTATTCTGTCGTCCCTTCAATCTCAGTTTCTATCAGTTCTTCACAAATGCTTTGTTTGCTTTCAAAATGCAACTTTTTTTAAGTCAAATTCAAATGCAGAAAGAAGCTACCTGCCTTATTTTCTAATGTCTTTCTGTATGTTCTCTCTCTGTAATCGATGTGACAAATTAGAACCTTTATCTCATGGGTGTGTACAATTTTGACCTTTTCTAAATGTCAACAAAACATGGGTCAAATAATCAGTTGGCTTCAAAATTCAACTGTTATGTGTCACCAAGTTTGACACCTTTGGCATTGAAAATATGTATCAGAACTTATCGACAGTCACTCAATGAAACCCACACCCATCTACCCAGTTTAATATACAGTGGGCTGGATTTTCCTGTCAGCAGCGAAGGTACAACGTTTGCTGCTGACTGCCCATAAAAATCAGTACTTAACTTGTCTATAGGCTGCAGGGAAAACTTCCTTCTCTCCTAGCATGGCCTAGCATTGGGACAAAGAGCAAGGCCTTCCAACGCAGTGTATTGCTAGTGAATTCATGCCCCCTAGTAACATCATGAGCTAAAGACACTCCCCTTGAGTTCAGTCTGCAGCTCAATGACAGGTAAGTATATTTTAATAATTTTGAATATTTTCAAACAGGGCAGTTTTTAAAACTTTGCTGGGGTCTGTCATTAATTCCACCCAGCTCCTTTCCAGCCCTCCCTGGCACCCCCAGCCTCCTCCCGCTCCCCCCATTTCCCCCACCCCGAGCTCTCCCTGCTCTTCAATGCTGCTGATATCCGAAATAGCGCTTGATGAAGGGGAGGGGAGTAAGGGAGGCAGAGGAGCTGGGGCTGCCAGGGGAATCATGAAAAACATTTTTATTTACAATTAGCAATTGTCTATTTATTTTGTGGATGGGACATAAACATTTGAAGGGCTGACTCCTTGGTTTACACCTGTGATTATCAGCTCTAACTTATTTGCATGGAAAAATCAGTGCAAGTTGAGGGGAAATAAGCAAAAGTTTTGCATGAAAGGTCCCTACCACTCTAAGAACGGAAATGGTGTGAGCTGCCCTGGAGTCCATTCAGGTGCATCGCAGCCTTCAGACTTCAGCGTAAGTGAGTTCACTGGAAGTTGAGGTGCTGTTGGGTCCCTAAACCATGGTAAATTTCTCAGCATTCCCTGCTATTGAGAAAGAAAAATCTGGGCCGATTGATATTTTACACTGTTATGATGTAGCAGGTAATGTCTGCCAGACGGACCAAATTCACGAGGGAAACCTGGCCATGCTATCACAACGGTTTTGCACTTTGTATTTATTACGAGATAATTTGTGCACTGACTTCAGAAGTAGTGAGTCCACTAAAAGCTTTAGAGATTTTAAAAATGTAATTAAAACATTTAACAAAAGAAAATAATTCAAACACAGACATAAGATTACAGTTACTTGATATTATAACAAATTCCAAAATTCCTAATTAAGCTGACTCCCAACTATACAACCCCTTTAAGGCAATAGCCCAAAATAGATTTTAAATTTAAATAAGCAATCCAGCAAGGTTACCATAGCACCCACACAACAGTGGGATTCCAAAGGCTTTTTAACACAACTTTACTTACTGGACACAGCAGACTTCTGCAAAAGTGGCTGGAGGCTTTTCCCAAGGTTGCTTAACACAGTGTACCTTTCAAGATGTTACATGGCTACCCACCCAACATAACCTTCCATCCTTCTTTATATATGTTTCTCTCTCTTTAGTGTGTAAAATCCCATTGTTCTACGAGTCTTCGGAAATTTACTTTTCCCATAATATAAGAATCTTTCACATTGTCAATATGGCCTCTTTCTTTTCGGGAAAGATAAACATAATAACCTTGCCCTATTTATCTTGCTACTTGCAAACATCCTACCATCCCTTTGGAAATCAAACAACCCCTTCACTTATCTGAAAACACAATTTTCATTCACAATTTATCTGTGGAACCTTCATCCTCACTTGTCCATCTCCATTTCAAAAGCCTGCTTACACCTAACTCATGATAATTTCAACCTTGCAGTCTGTCTGACTCCAATTCAATTAAATCAGTCACACAGACAGAATCATCCACACTCACATCCATAAGGCTACAATGATATTATGAAAAATATTTTAGACAAACTGAACACAAACTTAAGTATGACATTTATTCCACCTAGGTACTCCTTTAGGTTGTGCTAACAAGGTTTTAGAGGGCGTGGTCCCGAATGAGCATGGTACATGGCTGTATGGGCGAAATGGCTGGTGCGATGGACAGGATGTGGCACCATGGAGGAAAGATGTCACTGAGCAGGTAAACTTCACCTTATCACTTTGTCATTTGAAGGGTATAAAGAAAAAGGGGGAGGAAAAATCACTGGATGAGAAAAAACTGTTAACAACTCAAACCCCTTGTACTTTTCTGGATTTAAATTGGTTATCTAAAATACTGGTCCTGTTGAAGAATGTTAGCCACAATGATCTGTTGAAAAAATGGAGGCTGCCTGGCAGTCCAGTGTGCTCTGCATGTTTATGTCATAGGGCACATCCTGTTTTCCAATTGCCAAGAAAGCTTGTGCACTGGCAGTTTTGGCAGATCAGGTAAGACATTGCAAATGAAAAATTTAGATCTTTTAAACACAGAATGAAACTTAATACTTAAGTGGTATGGCAAACTGAGATTTATCCTGGGTGCTAAGGAACAGATACAGGCTCATACTAATAAAATTGTAGACATTTTTTTAATCCAAATGCTAGCTGGATATTGGATACTTTTTCCCCATTCATGAAATCTCCACCTAGAAAGGGGAGATTGACATCATTCCGTGAAGTTAAGGCGTCTTGGACACTTTTTTCAATAAAATAAGTATTCAAGCAACCTTACCCCACTTTGTAACATACAAACCCTTGTTCTGGGATGTACTTTGTTTTTGTAACTTCCCCTTGGATTCCACATCTATGTTCTCTTCAATGAAGCTGGGTGAGGAGCTTGCCCTCTGACAGACATCTCCTGAGAGGGGGAGTAATTGAACTTCATTTGACATTGTTTACCAGGGTTGCTAGCAGTGACACTCATTGGCAAGACTACTGCCTTACACTGCATTTTGTGAGTCTCCCAACTCAGAGCTAAAATCTCAGATCGCATTTGCTGGAACGCAAACAATAACACTACAACTGAAACCAAAATTAGTGGGCTTGGTGCCATGAAAAACCACTAGTATCTGACACTGCAGTGAGCCAAATTGGCAAAGAAACAAAATGGTTGCCCAGATACTTTTCACAACCACAGCCAGTTTAATGCAGCTGCAGCACCAACAGGTTTGCCTCCTGCCAGAGGAATTTCCAACAGTAGGTAATAATGGCGCTAAGAACCTGGAAAAATATTTGATGCAAATTGACAAGGAGGAAAACTGGACTCGGTTTTGTCAGAGTGATACCTCTAGGTATAGATGCACTTCTCTTGTACTTCTGGACTGTACTAAACTAGACCAGGAGGAAAGTCCAGGCTTGGGTCTTCTGTCAATTTTATGGTGAAGTTTGCTTTCCTAAACAGAGGACAGCATTTCAAAGGTGGATTATAATTGAGAGGTTATTTTTATCAATGATGAAAGGAAGGGCTGAATTTTCACTTACCTGACTGTGAGGCAAGAAATTGGGATCCCCTCACAAACACTGCAGAGTTTTAACACCACAGTTGACGAAGGCCTCAGGACCAGCTAAGTCCTTGTTGAGAGAGGATGATCTCGAAGGTTTAGAGGGGGACAGATAGGAGGGGCTGATGGAAGGGGGTTGTTGGTAGGTGCGTTAATGACGAGGCTCCCAAGCCTGGGTCCCATTGTGGGGGTGCTCAGAGGTGTAGGGGAGCGGATCGGAGGCCTGGTAGTGGGGAGGATGGAGGTATTGAGGGAGGTCAGGGGCCTGGATGGGGGTGGGGATGGCGGGGCAGTATTAAAAGCCTGGGAAAGACACCAGAGGCCTAGTGAGAAGGTCAGGAGCCTGGGGAGGGGAATCAAGGGATTCTTGGTGTGGGGGTTTGGGACCGTGTAGTGGGGGAATGCATGGTTTGGTGGTGCAATGAGGTTTGGTGGTCTCATGGTGGGGTTTGGTCAGATACAATGGAGGGGAAGTCGTGGGAGGAGTATCTGATTGTGAAGGGTCCTCAGACAGGCGTCTGGATCCAGGAGGTAGGTATAAAGGCACTCACAACCTGAATCTACCAACTCCATGCTTTGAGGAAGCTGCTTCATTATCAAATGACAAAAGCTTTATTATCATACTTAAAATTTGAACCTGCCTTCCTGGCGCAGCTTGGTCGTCTGCCCAGCTTCCAGCCAGAAATTAGACCCTCTAATTTTTTTTTTAGTGTATTGTTGATTTGTTCAGTGTGCAGACCTTTCAAATTATTTTGCGTGGCCACACACATGCAGTAACTTAAAGGGGCCGTAGGTGCACAGCCTGTGCAGGAGCATTCACATGTGGCCACATTGCTTAGAGGGGATATTGGTTGAATGTGAATTTGGATCGGTCAACAGATTTTAACACCACCTCCTTTCTTACCCAACCCAAATCGAGCCCTTTTTTAGGTTAAAACGCCCCCCAAAGTTTTTGAAAACAGACAAACTCCTCAAGTGAATATACCAGTCCATACAATAAGTTTGTTCTCTCTGTGCAATCATAAAACATTGAAAATACTAACAGGTTAAACATTTCCCACTTGCATAAAATCATAGTGAACAATGAAATGAAAGTTGCCATAGTCCCAGAGGACCATAGGCTGCCCTGTCATTAGAGAAAGATGACTGGTGTTGAGTTCAACCTGAGGGTCACCACAGCTCAGGCGAGAGGTAAGGTTGATAAGGTGGGGCCTGCATGGATGACCTCAGCTGGCACAGGAATTGAACCCACACCATTGGCGTCACTCTGCATCACAAACCAGCCATCCAGCCAACTGGGTGCTAACCAAACCCCTGCTGTGGCATGAAGTAGTTGCTTTGTACAAATTCAAACTACTGGCAGGGAGCTTTAGATACCTGGAGCACATATCAAGAGTTTGGCCACTGCATTCAGCAACAATTTCTGCTCATTAAAATTCAGTCTGTCTTAAAGAGCATCTGTTGTAAATTTATTTATTTTACTATCCTGCCTTTAATTTGTCACTTCCATCCTTACCATATAGCACTAAACTTACTGAGTGCTTGTTATGCTGAATTAAAAAATCCTTTTGTGTTATGTACTCTAACCAACTAGGAACTGGATTAAAGCATTTAAGGCACAGCAGAACATCAGCTGAAGCTTTTGCTTTCTGACTTGCTTTATTCAGATTCAAAATGCAGACAATTATGTGGCTTCTGGTTGCAACAATTAAGTTATATTGTTTTCTAATTCACTCGCTCGCACACACGCACAGAGCAGAATTTAACACACAACCCCACAAGTGGGCTGGGAGGCAGGTGTTATGGCACAGCGAATGGTAAATGCCAAGCTGTTCAGATCACAGAGGGAAACTTGAAATGGTTGCCATAACTGTCTTGCAATTTGTATTTTTATGTCAAAATATGTGCCTTGAATTCAGTAGTAATAAGACCACCGAATCTTAGAGATCTTTTACAAAACTAAATTAAAATTTATTAATAGAAGAAAAGATCTTAAGCACATACATGGGTCTACAAATTACTACTATAATAACTCCTAAATCCCTTAATTAATCTAGCTCCCAGTCACATCTCCATTTAGGCAACAGTAAAACAACATAGATTTCAACAGACCAGGCAAAGCACACAGTACCCTAGGCAGTAATATTCAAAATGAATTCTCTTAGCTTCGGTTCCTGAAGATAGCAGTTTGATGCATAGAAACAGGAGGCTTTTCACGCTTGTTAGATCTTAGAATGCCTTCCCCTTACACATAACCTCATCTCCTTTATACAGGTTTCTCTCTTTGTAATGTAAATTCCATTGACCCAATATGTATTTGCAATTTTACTTTTTCCATAATATAAATCTTCCATAGTACTCGTATTATCAGTGATCTTTGGGAAAAATAAACACACTGTTTGGCTTAGCCTCTGTTGGCTAGGTGTAACACCTTACCGCCTCTATGAAATTCACGACTCTGATTTATCTAAAAATGCAAATGTTCCTCACAACTACATTCGAAAACTTCAGTCATATTTACGTATTTAGCATTTCAAACCTAGCTTCTCTTTTGATAACTCAGAAGCTCCAGACTAGCTGTCTGCAATTCAATTAAAACACACACACACACACACTAATTCAAACTCCACTATTAACCTACCTTTACAATAAATCACACTAATATTATGAAAATTATTATATTTTCATGGCACAGGGGAGGCTGTATAATGGGATGGGAAGGCTGGGGATGGAGAGTCCATTGCCTTAATTCCCAACTCCCCCAATTAATTACAAAATGGGAAGGTTCGTGGACTGTCTTCCAGGCCGGATGCCATTTGAGGCCCTTAAGTGGCCAGTTAGGTGCCACTTAAAGGCCTCATCCTGCTGCTGCTGATATTCAACCAGTGCAGGTGGGGCCATGCCATGTTGGCAAGCTGCCAGGTAAACCCTGGTGCATACCTGCAGCCTGGTTGGGGTGATCCTTCCTGCTCGGGCACCCTGTGTCCAATGGAGGAACTCGCTAGTGGGAAGACACCCCCTGCCCTTTACACCAACCCACCACCTCCACCTCACCGGGGCCTGCCCGACTGGCCTCAACAATTCCATCCTACTCAACTGTGTTCCAGTGCTTCAGTGACGATCCTCCTCCCAGGCTTACTGGCAGTGGCCACCACTCCTGGTGGCGCTGCTGGTACTGGAAAGTTGCCAACCTGATTGGCCAGCAGCTCTCTGAGGCAGGAAATTCTCCTGCAGGACCCAGGAACCCTGACAGCAGGCAGCCGACGGCCAGATTGGGACTCCCGGAAAAGCCACTGCTTCGACCAATAAATTTCGTCCATATAATGAGAGGAATATTGCTCTGATGTTATAAATAAAAAGTAGTACTACAAAGGTAAACAGTGCAAGGATGAAATGAGATCTATGATTTATTGAGAAGGGCAACTAAATTGAGTAGCCCCAGTATACAGGGGCAGGGATCGTGATACGTGATTAGTGGATGGGTGCATCAGCATGGGGCCAGCATCGTGAATGGTTAGGATCGCTTAGAGATAGCCTGCACCTCTTAAGAGGGAGGTGCATTGTGAGTGGAGCAGATGTTGGCAGTTGTACAAGAAGTGACTGTGACCTGGTAAACAGTGAAGAATGGCACAGCATCAGAGAGCACAGGTTCCAAAGTTCTCAGACACAACACTGGAGGCCTTGGTGGTGGAGGTGGAAAAGAGAGATGCCTCACATCCACCGGATGTCAGGAGACCCTGCAGATGCACACTCCAAATGCAGTAAGAGCAGATAGCCATAAGGGTCAATGGCAGGAATAAAGCCCAGAGGACCTGGATACTGTGCTGCAAAACTTCAATGATCTCGCACTATTGGTTAAGGTCAGTGAATGCATCTTCAAATGCCATATCCTACCAGCTGCACTATTAGCCTCAAACTTTGCTCAATTCACCACATCACTCGCCGACAAATCTCTATCAGTTAGGATTCATACCTAACATTCATATGCTCCATTGCATCATCACACATTTAGCATTGTTGCAAGTCTCTCGCCCACACCTCATACCATGCACACACTGCCAGCTATTCAACCATGATAACTACATCAGCTAAACAGATCACATGACTCTCACTACCACACTTGCCTGTAAAAGGGAAGTACAAAGTGGTGCAAAACTGGAGGCAACAGGAGCTAACTGAAAGCAAGCAAGCACGCCTGCATGTCCTAACCAATTTTGAGGACATGGTGCTGGCCATTAGTGGAATGGTTTTTACCAAAACTATGTCCGATAGCTGGACTGAAACCATTGACAATGGCCGTATCCTTATACTTAACCCTCCCTCTCCATCCCACCTCCCCCTCATTCCACACTCTCTTCTGGTGTCCAAACTGCAAATGGTGTAGACATAACCTCTTATTTTCCATCCTCCCTACACCAGTTTTACCTTGTGTCTTTCTCCTTTCAGATACCCAAGAAATGCAACCTAGTCAGGCAGTGGTGGAACAACAAGAATACAGTGAGGATGATGATGCATCATCATTCAATTTCACACTCTCAGCCACAAGTCAGATACTGAAACTGAGCATGATTTAGGGAATAGCACAGAGGCCTCTGAATTGCTGTGCACATGTACTTACAGCCTGATGAAGGGACAAGTTTAGCGAAGTTGCTAACTCACCAGAGGATGAGGTCGCGCAGAACTCAGATGAAAACTTTGATGGAGCAGCCTACAGAAGAAGGCTGATGGGAATGCACAATGAAATGGTTGGCGCACTGAGAAACCTGTAAGAAGGTTTGTGTTCAATATCAAGGAGCACAGAGAAGTTCAGCACCAAACTCAGCTCAGGGCATTGTACAGAACTTGCAGCTTCTCTTTTCCAGCTTGGTAGTGGTGCCATTCACACATTTGTGAACCCAACAATGGTGTAGCACCTGATGACTGATGTTGCAACTTCCATTGCAGCACAAGCTACACAGTCTCTGAGGTCTGCACTAGAGGCTCAGACTGCTGTCATGCGAGGTCAGCGTTCTACCATGCAAGTTCAGACGACTGCCATTTTGAATGTGGATCACAATGTTCCAAGAGGCTTGCAGGAGTCATAACAGTCCAGTAACCTGTTCTCCAACAGGTTACTATGATTTCTGAGGCCCTACCCCAGTTGAATGCTAGTGGCTCCATGGAGCACGAACCTGTTGTTCTCACTCGAGATGACAGCATTCGTGCTTCTACCCCTGCCATTCCACCAGTGCCCCTGCTGTTTCCTGTCAGCCAGTCAGCCCAAATTGCTGCCATCCGTGCCAAGATTGTGTAGTTTGCAGCCGGGACATCGAAGACCATAGTTAGACGAGGTCATCCTTAAAGTCATCTGCAGTCCCCCTACTGAAAGTCAACAAGCTTTCCATCAGCGATGCTGCAACCGTGGGTTAGCACTGAATAGGAGCACCAGGACAGGCAAAGGCATACAGAAGGTAAGCGGTAAAGTAATGAGCAAGGGTGGTTAGTTGACTTTTAGCTGACTATTGTATGCAAAAGAGCATAATTTCATTTCTAAATTTGGTTTTGAATATTTATTTTGTGGTGGTTTTTATTTTTGCATTCTGACCAAGAAGACATTGTGATGGTCAGTGACAGAGGGAAGGGAAGGTATAGGACTGTTAATGAATGAGGAATTAGATTAAATTTACAGGTATAACACATAATGAGTTCTTCACAAACAACCCAGGCAGCAAGGTGCTCTCTGAGCTGCTTCCTTTCCTCCTCTTCCTCATCCTCATGCTTTTGCTCCTCAGCTGCTTGCTGTATAGCTAGTGGCATGGGTCCCATGATGGCGAGGTTGTGCAGCATGCAGCAAATCACCACTACACTTGACACCTGCTCTGTTGAATACTGCAGAGCTCCTCATGAGAGGTTCGGTCAATGAAATTGTTCTTTCAGCATGCCAATCACATATCATGTGGCAGCATGGCTCTCATTGTATG
Source organism: Carcharodon carcharias (assembly GCF_017639515.1). Taxonomy (NCBI): domain Eukaryota; kingdom Metazoa; phylum Chordata; class Chondrichthyes; order Lamniformes; family Lamnidae; genus Carcharodon; species Carcharodon carcharias. The sequence continues at coordinate 115,202,368 of NC_054469.1, read as the reverse complement.
TATATGTGTGGATTGCACATGGGAATCATCAGCCATGTCATCAGCAGATAGCCCTCATCACTCAGTAGCCACTGTTTGGTTTGGTGTGTTGGCTCAAATGCAAATAGTCTAGCGGACTGCTGCAGATGAAAGCATCATGATTGCTGCCAGGATAGCAGGTATTAATCTGAATGATTTGCTGCCTGTGGCCTCACACCAGCTGGACATTGAGGGAGTGGAATCTGTCTTGGTTCTAATGAAAGGCTGTTGACACGTCACTCACAAAGCAACGCATGTACAGCCAATGACAAACTGCACCATAGCACAGCCTGCAATCCCAGCAAACCTGCATGCTCACTCTGCTTGTTTCTCTCTGGAAAATGAGAATAAAATGTAGTTAGCTCTTTGAATTGAGAGCCTCACTGGCATCCATGATGTAACATTCAATAGCAAACTGAGATGTTGCAAATGTCTCCAGCTGTAGCCTGAAAACAGCTGGACATATAAGAGTTTCTCCTAGCGCTCACCTTCACAGCTACTGGCAGTGTGATTGATCCCTTTGTGCTGTATGATTGCAGTTGTAGCTGCATGGTAGACTTCAGTGAGGACATCCTGAGGCTCCTACTGAGAACCCTTTTCTCCTACTTCCTCCTCCTCCTTCCAACAGACTTGTGCAGGTGGAGGGATTACACAGCTATGCTGGGATTGCAGGCTGGTCTGTGTGCACAGTGTCACTGACTGCAAGCACATCGCTTTACAGGTGCCGCATGTTAACTCTGCCTAACTGGATGCTACCTGCGTTCATTCTCTAAATCATACTGTTACAAGAGGAATGCTCATTGGGACCAACCAGCTTGTGCGGAAGCCTTGAAGTCAGCAAAAACTCCTTGAGCACCTGCCACACCACTTCTTTCAAACTTGGAACAGTTATAGAAAACACTAAACACTTGTATAAGTACAGCAACAGGCAGAAAATATCAAACAGCAACTAACTTGTAAGTAGTTGATGAACTCTTTATATAGCATTGATTGGGGGGGGTGGATTCCTTCCTTCTGCTAAATGCACATTCAGCAGTGTGAGGTCAAGAGAGTGTTAGCTGGAGTGTTGTGCTCCAAAAAGGTGCTTGGCATCAAATCAGCATTGAACACTGATTAAAGTCATGATCTGGTTCCCTTGCATACTTCTGGTGGATATTGACTGCACACATACTAACACTCTCACTTCTGGTGTCTGCCGTGATTAGCTCCAAAAATGTGCGCACATGCTGCGGATGTCATTTTGGTGCTCCAAGGGCAATCGTGGTGCACAAAAATAGGAGCAGACTGTTCTCACTCATTATATGTACTAAAGAAAACTTGAGTCAGCAAGTTAGCTAAATTATTTAAAATCAATAAAATCTCTTTCAAATTAGTGTGTTTAGTGAATACACAGGTCCAATCAATATTTTATTGTATGCTGCAAGAAGCAACTGTTTAATAAGGGAACGTTTTGTAGTTAATAGTATTATGCTCCAGGATAGGAACAAGTGGCATAAGTACATTTATGAAATTGATTTATTTAATCAGAAATGGTTTTTTTTATTAAGTAACAAAAGAACATAATGTATGAAATTAATATAGAAAATTGTTATGCGACCAAGAATTTACACCAACCCTTTATGAAATAAAAAGTATTTTCTTTTGCACCAGTGTGAATCTAGCTAAGTAAGTAAATATCCAGGGCAAGGTATTGGGCTTATTAGCATCTGTTTTCTAGGTGCTACGAATGCTGTTGGAATTCCAAAGTAGCGTCGCTGATATACATGCATTCTTGTGTGGCAAATCACACCGGACTACATTTTGGTGCAATTGTTAGCATGTCCACAATGAATATGCAGAACAGGAAGATCATGATGTCAGTCAAAGTGAAACACTAATTTGACGCTAGTAGTACCATTTTGGCATTCAAAGTTCTAGCGAACACCTTTTAATTTTGCACAACTGAACATACATTCAAAAGCAGGAGCACCCCCACCTGTGATATATAAAGGCATCATCAACTACTTACAGGTTAATTTCTGGCTGTTTTCTTCTGGCTGCTGCTATGATTCTACAAGTGCTCAGTGCTTTCTCGAGTTCATCCATGTCACAAAGGTCCACAGGGAATGGTGTGGCAGGTACTGAAGGATCTGCTGTCTTCAAAGTTCCCACGCAAACCATTAGATTCTAGACATGGTTCAGTGGCAAGCAATCCGTTCTGAATACAGCATCACTTGGAAAATGAACAGAAGCCACATAGAGCATGCTGAAAACGGAAGCTGGAGATTGGGGGGAAGGGTTCTGAGCAGAAGGTTATATCTGCCCAGAGTGTTCATGGAGCAAATCTCCTACCTGAACCTCAGCAAGGAATAATACTTAAGTCACCTGCGCTTCAGTAAGGATGCCCTAACTGAAATCTGCCACTACTATAGCCAAAACTGCAACCTCGGAAGCAGGGCAACAACTGCATTGCCACTGGCTGTGAAGGTAACTGTGATCTTGAACTTTAATGCACCCATCTCCTTCCAGACTGCAACTGAAAATGTTTGCAACATTTCATAGTTTGTTGTCCAATGTTGAGTCAGGGATACTCTCTGTTCAAAGAAAGTTTAGCTACTTTTAATCCTCTTGCAGTGACAAGCAGGTGGATCAAGTCCACAGCTTCTGTAAAATTGCAGGCGTCTCCAAGGTGCAGGCTGCCATTGACTGCAGACACATATCAACTCTGCCCTGTGCCAGACCCAAAAGCGATTCCACACCTTCAGCATCCAGTACTATTGCCGGAATATTGTCAGGGCCCATAGCCTTTGCAGTATCCAGTGCCTTCAGCTGTTTCTTGATATCACGTGGAGTGAATTGAATTGGCTGAAGACTGGCTTCTGTGATGCTGTGTTCCTCTGGAAGAGGCTACTGGTTGATAGGATATGGCATTTGAAGATGCAGTTACAGACCTTGATCACTTATGTGTGGTCATTGAACTTTTTCATGGCACTGTATCCAGGTGCTTAGGGCTTGTTTCATGGCACTGATCTCCACGGCTATCTGCTGCCACTGCCTTTTGACCATATGTCTAGAGGGCCTCCTTCCCCTCCCCCACCCCTGCCAAACTCCGCAGGTACAGGACATCTCTTCTACTTTCCACCTCCTCCACCTAGGCCTCCTGTGCAACTTTCAAAAACTTTGGAGTCCACTCTCTTCCCTATTGTGCCGTTCTTCACTTTTTCCCAGGTCAGAGTCACTTCCATGGCTGCCAGCACCTGCTTCAGCCATAATGTGCCACTCCTTTAAGAGATTTTTAAGCAGTGCTTTAAGCAGTGTAGATTAGCTTTAAGTGATACAAAAGCAAACTACTGCAGACACTAGAAATCTGAAAAAAAACAGAAAATGCTGGGAATACTCAGCAGGTCTGGCAGTGTCTGTGGAGAGAGTTAACTTTTCCAGCCAATGACCCATCTTCAGAATTGGGAAAAGTTAGAAATGTAATAGATTTTAGGTAGGTCCAATGGGGGAGGGTCGAAAAAGAACATAAGTAAAAGCCTGTGTTGGGGGGAGGAAAGGTGACATGAAATGACAGAAGAGGTGGACAGAGTCAAAGGGAGTAGTAATTGGACAAGTAAAGAAACAATTGTTCAGAGGAGCAGTGAAGGGAAGAATAATGAACAGCTGCCAACCAAAAGCAAAAACAAGAGAAAAATAAGATTCAGAGCAAAATATGCAAAAAACAAAACAAAATGAGAGGCAGAAATTACGTTCTGAAATTGTTGAGCTCAGTGTTGAGTCCAGTGGGCTGTAAAGTGCCTAACTGAAAGATGAGATGCAGTTCTTCAAGTTTGTGTTGAGCTTCATTGGAACACTGCAGTAGGTCGAGGACAGAGGGGCCAATGTCAGAGCAAGGTGGGGAATTAAAACAACAGGTCACCGGAAGCTCAGGGTTATGCTTGTTTACTGAATGGAAATGGTCCACAAAGCAGTCACCCAATCTGTGTTTGATCTGCCCAATGTAGAGCAGACTGCATAAGTAAAAACAGAAAGTGCTGGAAAAACTCAGCAGGTCCGGGAGCATCTTTGGAGAGTGAAACAGAGTTAGTTTTGAGTTGAATATGACCAGTTCCAAAGAAGAGTCATATTCGACTCACAGCATTAACTTTGTTTCTCTCTCCACAGATGCTGCCAGAGCCATAATGTGCTGAGTTTTCCCAGCACATTCTATTTTTATTTCAGATTTCCAGCATCTGTAATATTTTGCTTTTGTATTATAGCAGATTGCATTGTGAGCAGTGATTACAATATACTAAATTGAAAGAAGTATACATAAATTGCTGTTTCACCTGGGTCTTGGACGATAAGGAGAGAGGGGGTAAAAGGACAGGCATTGCATCTCCTGCACTTGCAAGGAAAGGTGCCATAGGAAGTAGATGGTGGTGATTGAGGAATGGACCAGGTTGTTGCGAAGGGAGTGGTCCCTTCGGAGTGCTAAAACGGGAAGGAAGGGCAGAAGTGTTTCATGGTGGCATCATGCTGGAGGTGGTAGAAATGGCAGAGGATGATCCATTGAATACAGAGACTGGTGTTGTGGAAGGTAGAGTGACCAACTCTGATTGGACATACTCCTGGAGATATCAGCACATGACTTCCTGCCACCAACCACTCCTTCCCAAACTCCAGCCAACGGACACCCAACACATCTATCCTCATGGTGTCCTGCCTTCCCACACCAATGGGAAAATGAATAGACTGTTCATTCCCCTGTTATGGCTCTGAGAAGAAGGAAAAAGGGTGGGAGCAGAAGTATGGGAAATGGGTTGAACACGGCTGTGGGCCTAGTCTACTGTGGTGGGGGAGAAATCACTGGCTGGTGAAAAAGGAAGGTAGCCATTTTGAATTTCATGGCAACAAACCTATTTATGAAAGAACTGTGAAAAATGTATGGATACTTACATTTATATGAGTACCAATCTAACAATTCTTAAAGTGACTGGGAAAATACTGAAACAAACAGTCAACCATTTTTACAAACTGCAGGTCATTTGCAGTTCAGGTAGAATCCATAAAGTGATCAAATAAACCTGCAAATGATTGGTGCAATAACATATTTTAAATTCCATTATAATTACAATGACTAGGATAGGCATCTTAATTTAGTTTGAGGCGATGTTATTTTTCAATGGTTCTGCTTCAATAATGAGGAAATGCCCTATTAAATTTGGTGCAGGTCTACTTTAATGAATATTCATCCCTGAGATAATAAGCAACTATTCATAGATGCTGGAGGAGCAGTGATTGTTAATATCAATTCCTCTTACTTTTGTGACATGAAGAGAATTAAAGAGTAAGTTGCAACTAACAGTTCTGATTCATAAATTGGGGACTAAATTGGGTACAGGGGTCATGATGTGCGATTAACCCGGTCTGCTCATCGCATTGCAAGCAGCACCCCAACTTCATGCTGTTGCTCATTTGATGATCTCTGCATTCAGCCAGAAGATGCAAGTTAATGGTGTGGAAGGTTACATCAAGACAGATGTGTATGAAGAAACTGGGAGAATGTAATGGAGTCCTTTACACGAAGCAGAATGTGAGGAAATGTAGTCAAGGTAGCTGTGGGAGTCAGTGGGTTTATATTGAATATTCTAACTTTAAGTGCTGCTAGCCATGCACTATTGGCCCCCTGCTGATGTGCGCAGCCAAAGGAAAGTACAGTTAATGCTGGCTGAATGCAGAGATCATGAAGTGAGCGGGCAGCAAGAAGTTGGGGTGCTGCTTGCAATGTAATGAGCACACTGGGTTAATCGTGCATCACGATCCCCGGTCCCAATGTAGATTCCCCACCCGCAAAGTTGGTCTTTTACCTGACTATGACTTTGAACTATTGGTTGCAACATACTATTTAATTCTAATGTTACAAAAGTAGGAGGCGTTGATATTGACAGTCACTGCTTTTCCAGTATCTAGATACTAGAGCAGGAGTAGGCCATTTGGCCCTTTGAGCCTGCTCCGCCGTTCAATATGATCCTCTATCTCAACATCATATCCCCGCTTTCTCTCCATACCCCTTAATATCCAAAAAATTATCAATTTTTTTCTTGAATATACTCAGTGACCTGGCCTCCACAGCCTTCTGTGGTAGAGAATTCCAAAGGTTGACCACCCCCTGAGTAAAGAAATTTTTCGTCATCTCAGTCCTAAATGGCCTGCCCCGTATCCTGAGACTATGCCCCTAGTTCTAGACCCCCCCCTAAACAGAGGAAACATCCTCCCTGTATCTAGTCTGTCTAGCCCTGTTAGAATTTTATACGTTTCACTTAGATCCCCTCATTCTTCTAAACTCTAGTGAATACAGGCCCAGTCGAACCAACCTCTCCTCGTACAACAGTCCTGCCATCCTCAGTGTCAGACTAGTGAACCTTCACTGCACTCCCTCTATGGCAAGTATATCCTTTCTTAGCTAGGGAGACCAAAACTGCATGCAATACTCCAGGTGTGGTCTCACCAAGGCCTTGTATAACTGCAGTAAGACATTCCTACTTCTGAACTCAAATCCTCTTGCAATGAAGGCCAACATACCATCTGTTCTGTCGAAGGGTCATGAGGACTCGAAACGTCAACTCTTTTCTTCTCCGCCGATGCTGCCAGACCTGCTGAGTTTTTCCAGGTAATTCTGTTTTTGTTTTGGATTTCCAGCATCCGCAGTTTTTTTGTTTTTATACCATTTGCCTTCCTAATTGATTCCTGTACCAACCTGTTTACTTTCATTGACTGGTGTACAAGGACATCCAGATCCCTTAGTACATCCACATTTCCCAGTATATCACCATTTAAATAATACTCTGCCTTTCTGTTTTTCACACCAAAGTTTATAACTTCACTTTTATCCACATTATATTGCATCTGCCATATGTTTGTCCACACACACAACTTGTCTAAATCGCCCTGAAGCCTCCTTGCATCCTCCTCACAACTCACAACCCTGCCCAGTTTTGTGTCATCAGCAAACTTGGAAATATTGCATTTGGTTTCCTCATCCAAGTCATTTATATAAATCTTGACTAGCTGGGGCCCAAGCACTGATCCCTGCAGTATACCACTAGTCACCACCTGCTATCCGGAAAAAGACCCATTTATTCCCAATCTCTGTTTCTGGTCTGTCAACCAATTCTCAGTCCATGCCAGTATATTACACCCGATCCCATGTGCTTTAATTTTGCTCACTAGCCTTTTATGTGGGACCTTATCAAAAGCCTTGAAATCCAAATGCACCACATCCACTGGTTCTCCCCTACTGGTTACATCCTCAAAAAACACCAGTAGTTTAGTTAAGCATGATTTCCCTTTCATAAACCCATGCTGACTTTGTCTAATCCCGTTAATGCTTTCCAAGTGTTCTGTTCCCACGTCTTTTATAATAGACTCTAGCATTTTCCCCACTACTCACGTTAGGCCAACTGGTCTGTAATTCTCTGTTTTTTCTCTCCCTCCATTTTTAAATTGTGGGGTTATATTTGCCACCCTCCAATCTGTAGGAGCTGCTGCAGAGTCTATAGAACGTTGAAAGATAACCACCAATGCGTCCAATATTTCCAGGACCACTTCCTTTAGTACTCTGGGATGTAGATTATCAGGACCTGGGGATTTTTCAGCCTTTAGTCCAATTAATTTCTCTAGCACCATTTTTTTTCCGAATACTGATTTTCTTCAATTCCTCCCTCTCACTGGACCATTGGTTCCCTAACATTTCTGGGAAATTATTTGTACCCTCTTTTGAATAGTTGCTTATTATCTCAGTGCTGAACAGTCATTAAAGTAGAACTGCACCAAATTTAATATAGGATTTCCTCACTATTGAAGCAAAATCATTGAAAAATAAGATCTCTTCTATATAAATTAAGATGTCTATTGCGGTCATTATAATGATAATGGAATTTCAAAAACCAATGTGCAAGTTGAAATACTGTACCATACATGTGCAGCACTGTGCATTCCTATCTGGAATAACTTGCAAAATAAAACAAATCACCAAATATAACATATTATATAAATTTAAGTTAGATAATACTAAATCACCCAAGCCGAGTAGCAGAGCTCAACTTTTTGCTTGCCTTCCTTTCCCACTCTGTCTGTCTCACTCTCTCTTCTTTCCCTGTCTCTCTTTTCTTTCCCTGTCTATCTTTTCTTTCCCTCTCTATCTCTTCTTTCCATGTCTGTCTGTCTCTCTCTCTCTTCTTTCCATGCCTGTCGGCCTCTCTCTCCTTCCCATGTCCGTCTGTCTCTCTCTCTCTCTCCTTTCCATGCTTATCTGTCTCTCTCTCTTCTTTCCATGCCTGTCTGCCTCTGTCTTCTTTCCATGTCTGTCTGTCTCTCTCTCTCTCTTCTTTCCATGCCTGTCTCTCTCTCTCTCTTGCCCTGTCTGTCTGCCTCTTTCTCTCCTTTCCCATCTGCCTCTGCTGTCTTTCCCACTCTGTCTGTGTGTGTATGTCTCTCTCTCTCCTTTCTCACTCTGCCCCTCTCTCCTTCCCCATTCTGTCTCTGTCTCTCTCTACAGAGCCCGGACTCATTCCTGACAATTTGCAGGGGCTGAGTCCCTAATGCAGATGGAGCCGGGGGATCGCTGATGAAGCCAGAGGGTGGAGCAGAGAGAGCCAGCAGTGGGGCGGACCGTGGAAAGGGCCAGGGGTCAGTGGAAATAGATGGGGCCTCGGTCCCTCCCCCCCACCTCAGTTTTTTCACACTTCACCACCTGATTGGTGGCTGGCAGCTTCCCATATCTGCCTTGCACTCCTGTACCTCCCGGATCTCGAGCCTTGCTCTTGCCCCGCAGCCTGGGACTCTAGTGACTTTGGGAGTGGCTCCAGCATTAGAACATGGCGGCTGCTGGCCTAGAGTTCAGTGCAAGGTCTGGGGCCAGAGTGCAGATGACGTGAAACTGAAAATGGTGACATAGATTGAAAATAGGCCCTAAAGAATAAACAACGATAAAGCGAAACAACCTTAAGTGGGGTGACTTGAAGTGAGGACTTAATGTAGTGTTATTGCACCAATCGTTTATATGATCACTTTATGGATTCTACTTGAACTGCAAATGACCTGCAGTTTGTAAAATTCAAGATGGTTAGCTGTCTTTGCCAGCATTTTCCCAGTCGCTTTAAGAATAGTTAGACTTGTATTCATAAAAATGTAAGTCTCAGTCCATTTTTCACGGTTCTTTCGTAAATTGATTTGTTGCCACGAAGTTCAAAATGACTGTCTCCTTTTTGTTTGTCTGAATAATATTTGCTTGAGCTGCATGTATTTGAAATATGTAATGTTTAGACCGGTCTTGTGCTCCCAAAGAAATTATGGCACCATTTCATTGTTATTGTTGTTACTATCATAATAGGCATGAATAGCTAGGTCATTAGTGAAACAGAAAATCATGTAGTGATACTGTGCCCTTCAATTCTTTGGTACCTGAGTGAGGTTAATAATGGATTTCAACATCATGAGTCATGCTGATTGCTGCAAATTGATTTCAAAAAGCAGATGATGGATACTGCTAGAAATCCAGGTACACAGGGCCAGAATTTTATCAACTTACTCCCAGCTGGGATGTCGGGACCATTTTCGGGTCAGGAACTTGATTTACTAATTGACGGGCTTTGCTAAAGCTCTTTCCCTGAGCCACAGCATTATCATCCTGCCTCCAAGTTCCCTGACCAATCAGGGAATGTGATCCAGAAGGACATGCCTAAACAAGCATTTAAAGGGACACTGGCAAAGCTCTCAATGGCAGCACTGAATGAAGCAATAATATACCAGTGGGAAGGAGGAAACTGGTACAGAATGGAGAGAAGACATGATGGAGACAAGACTTACCCTCCTGATTCTCAGATTATTCTTTGATAATATTGAATGTAATAATGGCAAGAAGAGAAGACCTCTTTCCTGATGAAGGAGGATGAGGCCAGCCAGCCTCACCATAGCTTTAAGTAGCAGCAGCAGGAGTGTGTGCCTAGGGCAGTGGTGAGAAGAGGTTTAATGACCTAATGGGGCCCGGCAAGTTGAGTGTCCTGCAACTCTCACCAGGCAGCCGTCACCTCCCAGTACTCTTCTGACTGATACACCTTGCCGTCACACCATTTCTTTCTCTCCAGCTTCCACCTCAAAACTCCAATTCAACAGACAACATTCAAAATCACCCTCATCCTATTGCATCCATTCCTCAGAGTCATCCTCTTTAAATGTTCACCCTCCATCCTCAGGAATCAGTTCATTTCTCATGCTCCAAACTCTGCTTTTCTTTATTGCGGGAAAAGATAGCCCACAATTCCATGGAGATGCAGAGTAACCAAAGGTGCACCTGCAGCCATGGCCACCCTAACGCTGCAATGGAGGAGGAAGCACATGAGATTGGCAGGGTGGTGCTAGAACCAGCCCTTGCCATTGGAGAGATGGGAGTGACCCAGAGACCTGTTGACCACATTTGCTGAAGCACTGCCATTTGGCACTTAACTGTTATTCATATTGAATCGATATCACCAACACGTTAAATAGCATAATCTGCATAATGCTAACTTGGAACCACTTTTAGCACTAACTTATGTCTTTCATTCCCCACAGGTGCCTGCTAGGTCTTAACAACTGTTCCCTCTAATTTCTTTGGAGTGTGCAGTTGATTTATTTAAGTGCTAGGCCCTTTTAAGTTTTTTTACATGGCTGCACACACAAAGTAACTTAAAGGGGCTAACTTTTGCATGGCCTGCACAGGAACTTTCAGGTGGGCATGCAGCTTATAGGGAATGCTGGTTCTGACAGAGATAAGGAGAAGACAGAGATGAGGAGAAGCTTGAGCAGCCCTCAGAGGAGGACCAGCATTCTGAGGATGCACCATCACATGACTCCTGCATACCATGGTGTTGCTGGTCCTCCTGTTCTTCCTTATATGTTGATATAATGGTTGCGTACGCTGCTCCCATTCTGCAAGGTAAGTAAGGCCCAAGATAAGCCAAATGACTTCCAAAAAGTTGTTCCTGTACTGCAAATCGGGGAATTCACGCTTTCAAGATGATTGATGAGAGTATGAGCTCTTCCCATAGGCATGGCTGCAGCTGTTTTGTTTCACGATTTAAGCACTTTCTAGCATGTCAGTTTCAATGCTCAATGACTTCCTAAAGCGAAATACTGCAGATGCTGGAAATCTGAAATAAAAACAGAAAATGCAAACGATTGCAATTGAAACAGTAAATCTGTTTCCCTCTCTACAGATGCTGCCAGACCTGCTGAATATTTCCAGCATTTTCTGTTTTTATCTCAATTACTTCCTACTATGCTCTCACCTTGTGCAGCCAAGCAAGATGCACACAGCTCAGGAAATCCATGCATTGTTAAAGCCAGCATAGTAGGTCAAATTACCAAACACTTGGTATTTAACATATTTAAATTTCTGACCCAATACCTTTAAAGGGGTTTCCCTGCTTGATTCCAAAAGTGCCCTTGTTTAATGCTGAAGAGAGTGTTGTATATGTTGTGTTCCCCGTGCACTGTCATTTTTCAGGGCTTTAACCCCCATTGCATGCACCTGAGCCCATCTCACACCTCCTCCCAACCCTCCCACCCTGGAAGATAGTCTATAGTCACTGGTTGGATGTGATTGAATTTTTTTCACATATTGAACAATTCCAAAAGAAAGCCAGATAAAAAAGCAATCTCTGGTTAATTTGAAACTTGAGCTGGGATTTTCCGGCCCCACTGCAGCTGGTTCCCCCACGGCACTCCCGTTGACTTTGGCGGGATCAGAAGATCCCGCTAGCAAGAGGGGGGCCGGAAAATCCCACCCTTTGTTTTAAGGCAGAATATCTGTTAAACCTATCACCTTTCAAACTATTGCACCATCTCCAACCTCACTTTTATCTCCAAAGTCCTTGAATGTATTATCACCTCCCAATTCCATTCTCAGCTTTTTTGTGTATCTCCATTTATGTTTCTGCCCCTGCTGTGGCACTGAAACAGCCCCAATCAAAGTCAAGAATGCCTGTGACTGCAGTCACAGTCACTTCTCATCTTTCTCAACCTCTCTGCAGCCTTTAATATAGTCAGCCACACCATCTGCCTCTAGCACCCTTCCATATTCCAGCTTAGTGGGATCACCCTTAATTTCCATTCTTATTCAGTTGTAGTCAGGCCAACTCCAAACGATGGCTTCCCTTCCCCCATTGTACCATTCCCACTAGGACACGTTGACAGGACCCTCAACCGTGTCCGGCCCATCTCCCGCGCATCCGCCCTCACGCCTTCTCCCTCCCAGAAACATGATAGGGTCCCCCTTGTCCTCACTTATCACCCCACCAGCCTCCGCATTCAAAGGATCATCCTCCGCCATTTCCGCCAACTCCAGCGTGATGCCACCACCAAACACATCTTCCCTTCACCCCCTTATCGGCATTCCGTAGGGATCGCTCCCTCCGGGACACCCAGGTCCACTCCTCCATCACCCCCTACTCCTCAACCCCCTCCTATGGCACCACCCCATGCCCACGCAAAAGATGCAACACCTGCCCCTTCACTTCCTCTCTCCTCACCGTCCAAGGACCCAAACACTCCTTTCAAGTGAAGCAGCATTTCACTTGCATTTCCCCCAACTTAGTCTACTGCATTCGTTGCTCCCAATGTGGTCTCCTCTACATTGGAGAGACCAAACGTAAACTGGGCGACCGCTTTGCAGAACACCTGTGGTCTGTCCGCAAGAATGACCCAAACCTCCCTGTCGCTTGCCATTTTAACACTCCACCCTATTCTCTTGCCCACATGTCTGTCCTTGGCTTGCTGCATTGTTCCAGTGAAGCCCAACGCAAACTGGAGGAACAACACCTCATCTTCCGACTAGGCACTTTACAGCCTTCCGGACTGAATATTGAATTCAACAACTTTAGGTCGTGAGCTCCCTCCCCCATCCCCACCCCCTTTCTGTTTCCCCCTTCATTTTTTTCCCAATAAATTATAAAGATTTTCCTTTTCCCGCCTATTTCCATTATAGAAAAAAATTTAAAGAAAAAACCCCACTAGAGCTATACCTTGAGTGCCCTACCATCCATTTTTAATTAGCACATTCGTTTAGATAATATCACCAACTTTAACTTTAACACCTACGTGTTCTATTGTACTATTGTCGTTGACATCTTTTGATGATCTGCTTCTATCACTGCTTGTTTGTCCCCACAACCACACCCCCCCCCCCTCCACCTCTCTCTCTCTCTATCTCTCCGCCCCCCACACACACACCTTAAACCAGTCTTTCAACTCCTTCTTGGACTCGAACTCAAGTTCTGTCGAAGGGTCATGAGGACTCGAAACGTCAACTCTTTTCTTCTCCGCCGATGCTGCCAGACCTGCTGAGTTTTTCCAGGTAATTCTGTTTTTGTTTTGACATTTCAAGGGTCCATCTATAGTCTTCATTCTGCAAGCTTATTAATGTTTTGGCTTTTATCTTCCTCTTGATTAATTATGCCCCCCAATTCGGTATCTGTACTCTGATTTCTGAGTCTAAATTGTTTATGTAAATTGAGAATGACAGTGGTCCCAGTACCAATCCTGGTGGAACACCAATTGCCATGTTTTGCCAGTCTAAATAACTACCCTTAATAGTTTTCTTTCTTTTAACACAACATATTCATTTACATCTCTCAGCTCTCTACATTGTTATACCTGCTTTCCAATACATTAATCACCAACCACATATGGATAATTGGGAATGTAGATTAGGCTAATGGCAATTCTGATTAGTAAATAAAATGTAGTAACAGACTGTTGTAGGGCACGTGCCTTCAATATTCATATTCAGATGGTATAGGCATATGCATTTTAACAGTCTTGAGCATTTGTTATTAAGATGAAAAGCTGAGTGTGTTTTTAATCATCGTAAGTGCTTACCTTCCTTGGTTACTAAATAATGGTTGACGTTAAGTAAATATACGCACGCAAAATAGATTTACTTGTACTGTGTGAATATACATAAAGCATTCGCTATTAAAATTAGTGCTTGTTGCTAAAATAGTGTCGCCAAAACCACACCTGTTGCTAGTTTGCAATTTCCTTTTGTTGCCACTGCACCTCAGGATGCAGAGATTCTCCCTGTACTTAACTATTTTAATTCTGCCCCTTCTGTATTTGAGTTTTTGGTGGTCATATCTCTTTGCTATTTTCCCATCAACTATCCTCACTATTTCACCAAAATCAATTTTTCTGAAATCTGATGTATTCATTCCATTGTCTTCTGTCCATATTCAAATTATGAAGACAGCTATATAATATTGCACTCAAGTGCTTCTGCCGTGTATGCTCATCTTTAAATTTTTAATTATCTCATGGTAACTGCCAAGATCCAACTTGACTTGACCTGTTTGCCAGAAGTGGAGTTTTTATACTTCTACAAATCAAGCTATTTATTTCCTCAACAAATACTAGGGTTGCTTTGCAGACAATATGAAGGAACTAGCATCCTTAAGAAACTTGTTCCACATTGCAATATAAATGTAAAAATGCACAGAATAAATGTTTCACATGATCCTTTCCCATAATATTCATGCAAATGTCAAAACAAAAACCTTTTTCATAAGCTGCTCAGGTTTATATTGCATTAACTGGTTTGTGTCATCAAAAGCTATTAGTAAAATATGTATTTTTAATTATATTAAAACACATTTCATGCAGCAGTAATTGTATCTTGCAATGGATGATTGATAAATTGAATTTTCTATATCTCTGATGGAATTAATTCCTTTAGTGCATTGGTACATATGTGCCTTATGTACGGTTTAGGCTACAGCATTAGAACTTGTTAGAGCTTTTAAGATGGCTTGGCTGCTTTGCAACAAGGAGAAATTGCTGGGCTTGAACAGGGGCTCTCGGTCATGTCAAATGAGTGAGAAGCATTCATGTGATGGAGGCATTTCAGGTACAATTTGTGCTGTATGAATTAAGTAAATTACTCTATAACGATTGCTGGTCCTATGGTGTCACAATTTGACGTTTTCCATAATAAAAAGAACTTAAATTATACTTGTTAGCAGTTAAAGATGAAGTAGATAAAAATAAAATATAGTCAAATGAAACAATGACCTGTTTATATATTCCCAAAGGATGCAATCTATTAGTACTTTCAGATTTTAAATGTGCCTTTCTAATTGTTATTGCTTTGAGTTCCAGAAAATTATATCAGGAATGTAGATATTAAAAATCTACATAATACTAAGTGCTTTTCCTCTTGCAACAGATTAACAATAGTTGTTAATATGAACACTTTCCAAAATGGTGCTTCTGATACGCCTTCGTTTTTCCTTAACCAAGGTCGCCCCCCCTCTGTGTGGTTGACAGGGCCCTCAGCCGTGTCCAACACATCTCCTGCGCTTCTGCCCTCACACCTTGCCCTCTACTTTTCACCCCACCAGCCTTCACATTCAAAGTATCATTCTCCACCATTTCCACCAACTCCAGCATGATGCCACCACCAAACACATCTTCCCCCACCCCCCCTCTGTCAGCATTCCGTAGGGACCATTCTCTCCAGGACACCCTGGTCCATTCCTCCATCACCCCCGACACCTTGTCCCCTTCCCCATGGCACCTTCCCATGCAATCGCAGAAGGTGCAACACCTGCCCCTTTATCTCCTCCCTCCTCACCATCCAAGGGCCCAAACATCCCTTTCAGGTGAAGCAGCACTTCAGTTGTACCTCCTTTAATTTGGTCCACTGCATTCGCTGTGGTCTCCTCTACAGTGGAGAGACCAAACACAGATTGGATTCCGCTTTGCGGAACACCTTCAGTCTGTCCGCAGACAGGACCTAGACCTTCCTGTCGTTTGCCATTTCAATACACCATCCTGCTCTCATGCCCACATGTCCATCCTTGGCCTGCTACAATGTTCCAATGAAGCCCAACACAAACTGGAGGAACAGCACCTCATCTTCCAGTTAGGCACCCTACAGCCTACCGGATTTAACATTGCATTCAACAACTTCAAACCATGAACTCTATCCTCACCAATTTTATAATCCCCTTTTTTCTACATTCATTTTTATTTTTGATCCACTTTATTTTTATTTTTATTCATTTATCCATAGTTTTATCCCTTTTTTATCCTCCCTTCTATCCCATTTTCTATCCCCACCACCGCTTTCTTCTGCCCCCCCCCCCACCCCTCCCCAAACGTTACTTGTTCCATGTTGTTCTTTCACACAATGCTACCCTTGTTCCGCTATTAGTACATTCTGCTTTCTTACTTTTACACCACTATCAGCATCTTTTTTAGCCCTTACCTTTACCATTAACACACGCTTTGTCCTTTAGTTCATGACATCTTTGTCAATCTCTCCTTTGTCCTCATCCAGCTTCACCTGCTCCACTCCCCTTAATCAGTATAAATTAATTCACATGAAGGATCATATGGACTCGAAACGTTAACTCTGTTTCTCTCTCCACAGATGTTGCTAGACCTGCTGAGTTTTTCCAGCATTTTCTGTTTTTGTTTCAGATTTCCAGCATCTGCAGTATTTTGCTTTTATATGTACATTCATGTTGACTAGACATTATAATTTATTTCATATAACTTTTCATAGCCTTTTGTTCTGTACAGTTCAGAAGATTTTCTGTATGCAACAGTAAAGTAGCAATTTGATTCCAGTCTGGTAAATAAAATGAGGCGGAAAGACCTTGTGCCAAAACCTTAGCTCAAAAAATGCCCACCATGATTTTGTCCTATGGTGCTGCACAATGCATTGCAAGTGTGCATGCAGATGAAAGAGAGGACTTGGCTGAGTAATCACTGAGTCTCAGAATTCCTGCACACTCACAACTGTTACAGATCACTGCTATTAAAAAGTGGTAATGTTGGGCCAGTGGTGGCGTAGAAGTGGAAATAGTTTAGAGATGTACAAAGATAGATGTGACAACTAATCTGAAACAGTGAAGGATATGCCTGAAGTTTCTGTTGAACTTGGTTGCAACAGCGTAGGGAGGGGAGTGATAGGAAGTTGAAATGGCTAGCTGCAGGAGAGTCAGGATCATACCTGTGGACTGAATTGCAAGCCTTTTCCAAAGAGCTGATCCAATCCATGTCTCCCAATATAGAGAAGAACACACAATGAGCAGCAAATATAGTAAACTAGATTGGAGGAAGTGCACATGAATTACTGTCATTCTTCAAAAAGTGTTTGTGACCAGAGACAATTATATATTTTAAGGTAAAATAAAAACAAAAATGGTGTAAACATTCAATGGGTCAGGCAGCATCTTTGGAGAGAGAAACAGTTAACATTCCAGGTTGATGAACTTTCATAAGAACTGGTTTTGCTTTGGTGTGTAAACAATAACTGGACAATAATGTCCTAGTGTCCCAGGCCCAACCATCTTCAGCTGCTTCATCAATGATCTTCCTTCCATCATAAGGTCAGAAATGGGGATGTTTGCTGATGATTGCACAATGTTCAGCACCTCAGATACTGAAGCAGTCCATGTCCAAATGCAGCAAGACCTGAACAATATCCAGGCTCAGGGGCTGACGAGTGGCAAATAACATTCACGCCACACAAGTGTCAGGCAATTACCATCTCCAATAAGAGAGAATCTGACCATTGCCGATTGGTGTTCTGTGGCATTACCATCACTGAATCCTCCATGATCAACATCCATTAGTCCAGAAACTGGACTAGACAGCCATTTAAATGCTGTGGCTACAACAGCAGGTCAGAGGCTAGGAATAGTGCAATCAGTAACTCACCTCCTGACTCCCCAGTGCCTGTCCAACATCTACATGGCACAAGTCAAGAGTGTGATGAATACTCCCCACTTGCCCGGATGAGTGTAGCTCCCACAAAACACTCAATAAGCTTGATACCATCCAGGACAAAGCAGCCCACTTGATTGGCACCACATCCACAAACATGCACTCCCTCCACCACCGACAAACAGGAGCAGCAGTGTGTACCACCTACAAGATGCACTGCAGGAATTCACCAAGGCTCCTTCGACAGCACCATTCAAACCCACGACCACTACCATCTAGAAGGACAAGGGCAGCAGATAGATGGGAACATCACCACCTGGAAATTCCCCTCCAACCCACTCACCATCCTGACTTGGAAATATATCGCTGTTCCTTCACTGTCACTGGGTCAAAAGCCTGGAACTCCCTTCCTAACAGCATTGTGGGTGTACCTACACCAAATGGACTGCAGTAGTTCAAGAAGGTAGCTCACCACCACCTTCTCAAGGGCAAGTAGGGATGGGCAATAAATGCTGGCCCAGCTAGCGAAGCCCACATCCCATGAATGAGTTAAAAAAACAAAATTTCTATAAACTTGAGATTGGTTTCTGAAGTGAGAACAGTAAGAAGCAATTAGTGAGTAGATGGAGAGTGAACATTTGAATATCAATTAATAATAGTACCAGCAGAGAGAGAGGGAGATAAAATGTTGAAACAATGGATGAAATTTTCCACTAGAGAAACTAAGTGCAGTGGCGGGTGGGAACTCACCAGCCGTTATGCTGTGTTTCCATGCTACATTGTCTGTTTTTCAGCTCATTAAATATGCAATAACATGAAGCATTTTGTACCTCATGGAGGGTGAGCTGCAATTCATCCGCCCCACCATGACCTCATTGGCTCATATTTCTGGGTGCCATATTTAAACCATACCCATGCACACAGACACTCTCTGCAGCCCAGGACTTGTCGTGTCGAACAATAGAATAGCCCCTAAGAGAACCAAGTAGGCCGCTTCAAAGTGTAGCAACACTACGCTGGGGGTACTCCTCCAGGCAGTGGAGGACCATGGGACATATGTGTCCCCCACGATGGGACCGGAGATCCGCCAACTTCACCACACCACCTTGGGAGCAGGTCGCCAGTGCAATTAGTGCAAACGCACACCAGAAGAAAACCGCCATCCAATGGAGGAAGAGGATAAACAATGTCATCCATTTTGCCAGGGGAAGTCACCTTCAACTCACTCTCAACACACACTCACCCATCAGGCATTCGCAGGGTTATGGTCCACAGGGATCTCTCACACTACCTGCACAAGGGACATCACCATTGATTATCCCACACACATTGTAACATCTTTATCTCTTGTCACATTCTGTACAGCTCGCATCTCAGCCCTTACACTCAGCACACACAAAAAGCAAGCATCCTTATCAGCTGCTGTGGCATCCGTTCTGCCCACAGTCTGTCCATATATCTTTATGCAAGAGATCGCCCACAACAACAGGGAGAGATCCCAGCCTGAAGGTGGAATGCCTGAGCTCAGGCCACTCACAACATTTGAAGAGCAAGTGGCAGAGCTGGCTGGCAAGGACCGGATCATGCCTGCACTGAGGGTGATTCGGTGTCTCCCAAGCCAGTGAGGACCCAATAAAAGCTCCTCGGAAACTGTGAGTGCTTTGTAATGTTGGCCACTATACAGCTGATGACCCATTTATCTCTCCTCTCTTTAACAGGCACCAGTAGGAAGAGGAGGAGGGCCACCAGCAGCCAGTCATCAGCCACAGCCCCCACACTACCTCAGATGCAGATCCTGAGGACCCACTAGATATGGAGTGGCCGCAGCGTTCACCCGCACCCTCCACCAATGCAGACACACACCTCGGTGAGACCGAGTTTTAGAGCTGGCTTGGGGTCACCATCGGGTGAGTGTAACACAGCTTCAGTCCACAGCAGGCAGAGGCAGGGAAATCCAAGGTCACCAGAACTTGGAGGATTTATGGAAGCCAGGCTTCTGCTGAGTCCGAATCAGGCGACTCAGAACTCAGCCCCTGGAGGGGTGTTAGAATTGGAAAGAAGGACATGGCCGTATCAGGCAGGGTTATCGAGTCCGTCACCAGATTAGAATAGACGATGGACGAGCATGTCTGTATTCAGTCTGATGTTGTGCCGACATGCCAATGAACTGAGGTCAACATTGGTAGGATGGCAACCGCCATGGAGACCTTTGCCCAGGACATTATACAAACATGCAAACAAGGAGCAGGAGTAGGCCATTCAGCCCTCAAACCTGCTCCGCCATTCAATAAGATCATGGCTGATCTGACAGTAACCTGAACTCTGCAGCCCACCTACTGACAATAACCTATCACCCCCTTGCTTACCAATAATCTATCCACCTCTGTCTTAAAAATATTCAAAGACTCTGCATCCACCACCTTTTTAAGAAAAGAGTTCCAAAGACTCACGACCCTCTAAGCGAAAACATTTCACCTCATCCCTGTTTTAAATGGGCAACCCCTTATTTTTAAACAGTGACCCTCCCTAGTTCTAGATTCTCCCACAAGAGGAAACATCCTCTCCCCATCCACCCTGTCAAGACCCCTCAGGATCTTATATGTTTCAATCAAGTCGCCTCTTATTCTTCTAAACTCCAGCGGATACAAATCTAGCCTGTCCAACCTTTTTTCAAGACAATTCACCCATTCCAGGTGTTAGTCTGGTAAACCTTCTCTGCACTGCTTCCAACGCATTTACATCCTTCCTTAAACAAGGTGAGCAACACTGTACACAGTACTCTAAATGTGGTCTCACTAGTGCCCTGACAACTGAAGCATAACCTTCCGACTTTTGTATTCAATTCCCCTGGCAATAAATGTTAACATTGTATTAACTTTCCTAATTACTTGCTGTACTTGCATACTAACTTTTTGTGATTCATGCACCAGGACACCCAGATCCCTCTGCACCTCAGAGCTCTGCAATCTCTCACCATTTAGATAATTTGCTTCTCTTTTATTCTTCCTGTCAAAATGGACAGTTTCACATTTTCCCACATTATACTCCATCTGCCAGATCTTTGCCCACTCACTTAACCTAAAAATATCTGTTTGTAGCCTCCTTATGTCCTCTTCACAACTTATTTTCCTACCTATCTTTGTGTCTTCAGCAATTTTGGCAACCATCCCTTCAATCCCTTCAGTGATTTGCACCAGGACCTGCACTCCATCGCTGTAGGTGGATCCATCAGTGGTTAAGCAAGTGGGCGGGGCAACTTGACCTCTCTCCAGCAGCCCCTTCTCTTCAAGTAGCCGAGCATGGGCCCTCGGGCACCCAAAGGGAGGAGGATCGTCAGCCGGGGCCATCCACTCAGGTGACTCCAAAAGTGTCCTGCCACTCCCAATCCCCTCTGCCTGTGCCCTTATCAGCTGGAGGGTGCACCTGCCCCTCAGCAGGAGACACAGAGCAGGTCAGGGCCCTCCAGAGGATGCTTGGCAAGATCATCACGGGCAACAGGGTGTATCAGTCAGCAGGCTGCCTCTTCCTCTGCTGTGGATGTCAGGGAAGCACCAAGACATAGCGACAGGGTAAGAAAAATTAAGAAGTACTAAGAGCACAAAGGTGACATGGGTGTTCACAATCTGTGTATAATTTGTACGTAAGTAAATAGAATTTGTTACTGTCAACTTCTCATCTGGCCTATGTGCCATGGTTCGTCAAGTGTAACAGACACCTCCTCTCACAGATGTCCAATCGTGTCTTTCAGTCTATGGTGTCGCGCTCCATTTCATTACAGTGTCTAGCCGTTCTCTGCACAGTAAGAACATGGTGGTTGGATAATTCATCTCATGAGACCTGCTTCAGAGGTTCATATAATGTTACCTCATGAGTTTAGTTACTGTGGTGTGGTTTAGTTTCCTGTTGCTTCTGCACTGAAGAGTGCTCAATGTGGATCTTAGAGGATTGAATGACGACCCACATTGCACTCATACACAGTCAGTGCATGTTTCATTGGCTCTCTGTAATGTCTGTCAGCCTTGAGTGTGGTTTACATATCCACCAAAAGTCGAGGCTCTTGTGCACTCTTGGTTGCCTGCAGCATATCTGTGTGTACACCTAAAATCACCCCAATAGCAGTACCTACTTTTCCACCTGCGTGATGCAGAGCTATGGACCTCACTGACACATGTTGAGCCTTGCGATTCCTACTAGAGGACTGAAACTATGCGAGATTGGAGGTGCGTGTTACGACCCCAGATGCCGGACTTTGACGTGGGAGTGTTCCTGAGCTGGGCCAGAAGGTCTGAATAATATTTCTTGACATTAACCCTGTGCCAGCTCTCAGATGGCCAGTTGACATGGTTATGTGCTCGTTACAATGGCATCAGTGTGCCTGGTTTCTGTATGGATATCTGAGACTGGTGGAATGAAAATGTGGAGGCCTCAACTGGGATCAGAGTGAAGTTCCAATACATCAGATATGTGCTCTTTGTTATTGAAGATTAGAGTCTTCAATGCCTAAATGGCTTATCAGCATTTTCAGCCCAACAGATGCCATGACTAGGTGGTACGGGAACTTGGGAGACTCCAAATGGAGGCATGGTCATGGGTGCTTGACAGAGATTAGTCCATGCTGCTGCTGAAGCTTTCACAATCCACTGAAAGATGAGCTGAAGTGCAAGCTCACATCCATGACTGAGAGGTACTGATGACTGTGTCCTGAAGATCGATCTCATTCTGTGGGTTCAGTACGATGATGAGGCCTGAACACTTGTCGTGCACGACCAATTGGATTCAGATTAGACCTCAGACATCAAGGTGAGAACCACTGAGTGATGATTGTCTTCCTTAAGGCACCATGCAACACTGCAGGCTTACTGCCATGAGTGCACTGAGGATTGCAATGCTGCTCTTGACTTTTGAAGGCTGGCGTAGGCATTAGAATTTGGGCAAGATGCTTGAAGAGGCTGCACCATGTCTACTCTGCTCACAAGATGCACTGTTGGAGTTATTATCCCATGACAGAAAGGCCACATGCTCCAGAGGCTGTGTTGCCTTCCAAGGATGAGGATATCATGACGTAAGAGTGTAACTACTCATTCAGAGATTGATGTGCCTCATTGAGATGATGAGGATCACAACAAGGGCGTTAAGGTGGACCCAGCATGGAGGACACTGGTGAAAGAGGCTTGTATGAGCTAGTCTTCGTCATCCTCCTGGAACCTGGTGGTTATAAGCATGTCATGTGTATGCCTGCCTCGACTGGCCTGTGCTATGGCCTCTTCCTCTAGCCTCAGCTTCCTCGCTCTCATCGAGCTCAGCCCTCCTACCATCCTCCTCATTGGAGGAGACGTGGAGCTCCTCAATCTATCATTCTGCCAAGTTACCCTCCTTTAGAGCACCAGGTTGTGTAGAGCACAGCAAACCACAATGATGTGGGAGGCCCTCTGGGGTGAGTACTGGAGAGTGCTGCCTGATCTGTCCAGACATCAAAAATGCATCTTCAACATGCCAATGGTCTGCTTAATCATTGA
Source organism: Carcharodon carcharias (assembly GCF_017639515.1). Taxonomy (NCBI): domain Eukaryota; kingdom Metazoa; phylum Chordata; class Chondrichthyes; order Lamniformes; family Lamnidae; genus Carcharodon; species Carcharodon carcharias. The sequence goes on along the minus strand of NC_054469.1, from coordinate 115,179,104 downwards.
GCGTGCTGCAGAATGAACAGTTTTGTACCTCTCCTCTGAGGGGGTTTCTGGTTGCTGAACGGGCATCATCAGTCACATCTTTTACGGGTAGCCTTTGCCACCGAGGAGCCAACTTGGATGTGCTGAGGGCCCTTGAAGATATGTAGCACCCGTGAGTGACTCAAGATGTAGGAGTCATGGGAGCTTCCAGGGTATCTCGCACATACCTTCATCATCTGCTTCTGGTTATTGCAGACCAGCTGCACATTGAAAAAGTGGAACCTTTTCCTGTTGATGAATTGTAGTGGCTGTTCCTAGAGAGCTCTTAAAGCCATGTGTGCAGTTGATGGCAGCCTGATGGGAATCGGGAGATCACTGGAATTCCAACTGCCCTAACAGCCTGGCTAGCTTCATCTAAGGAGAACTGGTCGTAATGGTGCACCTTGCTAAATCGGATGTCGGTAACCTCCTGGATGCTTTTATGAGCAGCTGTTTGAGATAGTCCACAGAGCACTGCAGTGGAGCTATTCACTAAAAGGTTTAGAGTGGCAGTCACCTTTTAGAATCACTGGCAATGGATACCTCCCTGTCTCTGCAGCGACAGCTCCTCCTGGAGAATGTGGCAGATGTGAGCCACCACATCCCTTGACAAGTGAAGGCATCTCCGGCACTGTTTCTCACACATCTGTAGTTATGAGAAGAGCCTTCGTTACACCCTTGGTCATGCCATATGCCTACATGAATGGGTCTGTCAGCCTCAGCTTCAGCATCTTGAAGGTGCCCCACTGGAGCTTGTTCATTAGGACAAACTCTTCCCTTTGCCCAGCCTGAAAGCGACGGGCTCTTCTACCCCTCCTCCTCAGTTGCCTGATTGCCAGGATAAATGCAACATTGACTGATCCATCCATTATGCATCCTGAGATCTGCAGCCCAGTATCAAGCCATCAACGACCAGGCCTGATGTCTGTGAGGAAATGACCACGCTCTGCCATTCAATGAGATTATGGCTGATCTGATAATCCTCAACTCCATTTTCCTGCCTTTTCCCCATAACCCTTGATTCCCTTACTGCTTAAAAATCTGTCTATCTCAGCCTTGAGTATACTTAATGACCCAGCCTCTACAGCCCATTGCGGTAAAGAATTCCATAAAATCACTACCCTCTGAGAGAAAAAATTCCTCCTCATCTCTGCTTTAAATAGGCGACCCCTCACTCTGAGGTTATGCCCTCTGGTCCTAGACTCTCCCACAAGGGGAAGTGACCTCTCAACATCTACCCTATCAAATCCCCTAAGAATCTTATATGTTTCAATATGGTCGCCTCTCATTCTTCTAAACTCCGATGAGTACAGGCCCAACCTACTCAACCTCTTCTCATTAGGAAACCCCTCCATACCCGGAATCAACCAAGTGAACCTTCTCTGGGCTGCCTCCAATGCCAGTATATCTGAAGAAGAGTCATACGGACTCGAAACGTTAACACTGTTTTTCTTTCCACAGATGCTGTTAGATCTGCTGAGTTTTTCCAGCATTTTCAGTTTTTGTTCCAGTATATCTTTCCTTAGATAAGGGGACCAAACTGTTCACAGTATTCTAGGTGTGGTCTAACTAGTGCATTTTATAGTTTTAGCAATACTTCCCTATTTTTATACTCCATTCCCCTTGGAATAAAGGCCAATATTCCATTTGCCTTCCCTATTACCTGTTGAACTTATATGTTAGCTTTTTGTGATTCATGCACAAGGACTCCCAAATCACCTCTGTGCTACAGCCTTCTGCAGTCTGTTGCCATTTAAATAATATTCAGCTCTTCTATTCTTCATGCCAAAGTGCATAACCTACATTTTCCCACATTATATTCCATCTGCCACTTTTTTGCCCACTCACTTAACCTGTCTATATCCCTCTATAAACTCCTTGCGTCATCGTCACTACTTGCCTTCCCACCTATTTTTGTATCACCTGCAATTTTGGCAATAGTACATTCACTTCCCTTATTGAAGTCATTAATATATAGTGTAAATAATTGGGACCCCAGCATTGATCCCTGTGGCATTCCACTGGTTATAGGCTGCCATCCTGAAAATGCCCCCCTTATCTGAACTCTCTGCCTTCTATTAGTTAGTCAATCCTGTATCCATGCTAATACACTACCCCCAACACCATGGGCTCACCTTATTAAGTAGCCTCATCGAATGCCTTTTGGAAATCCAAATACATTACATCTACTTGCTCCCCTGTATCTATCCTGCTAGTTACCTCCTCAAAGAATGCTAATAAATTTGTCAGGCATGATTTCACCTTCATGAAGCCATGCTGACTCTGCTTGATTAGATTATGTAATTCTAGATGCTCTGCTATTATATCCTTTATAACAGACTCTAACATTTTCCCAATGACAGATGTTAAGCTAACTGGCCTATAGTTACCTGTTTTTGGTCTGATTCACTTTTTGAATAAGAGTGTTACATTGGCAGTTTTCCAATCCTCTGGTACATTTCCAGAATCTAAGGATTCTTGGAAGATTACTACCAGTGCATCCACTATCTCTGTAGTTACTTCCTTTAATATCCTAGGATGTAACCCATCAGGTCCAGGGGACTTACCAGCCTTTAGCCCCATTAGTTTCCCTAGTACCTTTTCTCTAGTGATAGTTATTGTATTTATTTCCTTCCCCTCTTTTGCCCCTTGATTATTTAGTATTGGAATGTGATTAGCGTCTTCTACCGTGAAGACTGAAGCAAAGTATTTATTCAACTCCTCTGCCATTTTCTGGTTCCCCATTATTATTTCCCCAGCCTCATTCTGTTCTTATGTTCGCTTTGGTCTCTCTCATCCTTTTTATATATTTAAAGAAGCTCTTACTGTCCATTTTTATATTGCTTACTAGTTTACCCTCAAAGTTTATTTTCTCCTTCTTTCTTATTTTTTTGGTCATCTTTTGTTGGTCTTTAAAACGTTCCTAATCCTCTCTCTTATCACTAATCTTTGCCACATTGTATATCTTTACTTTTAATTTGATATTATCCTTGACTTCCTTGGTTAACCATAGTCAGTTTATCCCCTTCCTAGAATTCTTCTTCCTAACTGGGATATATTTTTGTTGTGAATCATGAACTATTTTCTTAAACATCTGCCATTGTTCATCAACTGTTTTTTTCTGCTAAAATCATATCCCAGTGCATTCCTGCCAACTCTGCCCGCATTCCTTTGTAATTATCCTTTAAGTTTAGCAGAGTTGTTTACCCAAGTTTCTCATTCTCGAACTGAATGCTAAATTCTACCATATTATGATCAGTGTTTCCTAGGGTATCTTTTACACTGAAATCATTTATTAAACCTGCCTGATTACACATTACCAGATCCAAAATAGCCTGATCCCTGGTTGGATCCAGAACATATTGTTCTAGGGAACTGTCCCAAATACCCTGTATGAATTCTTGCTCGTGGCTATCTCTGCCAATTACATTTTCCCAATCTACATGAAGATTAAAGTCACCCATGATTAATGTACTGTCTTTTTTACATGCCCTCATTATCTCCTAATTTATTCTCTGTCCTACAGTATAATTACTGTTCGAGGGGCCTATAGACTACTCCCAACGGTGTCTTCTTTCCCTTGTTATATCTTACCTCCACCCATATGGATTCTACATTTTCCAATCCAAGATCCTTTCTTGCTATCGTACTTATTCCATCTCATACTAACAAAGCTACCCCACCACCCATTCTTTCCTGCCTGTCCTTTCGAAAAGTCACATATTGAAGCCTTGCCACTGAGATCCCCTTGCCTTTCTGCTGGTCTCGCATGAGAAGCCTTGGCTCTGAGCCCCCCCAACCCCCAAACATCCCTTGCCTTCCCACTGGTCTTGCCTCAGCAGCTTTGGCACAGAGTCAGAGCAGTGAATGGCTATCGCTATCAGCCGGGCTCGCAGTGTGGTGTATTGTGTGGAATGGAAGCTACGTATATTAATACACAGGGCCTTGTTCTTTGCAGACAGAAAGAACATGTACACACATTGCGCCTGTTTCAGCTAAACAAAATAAGTGATAGCCATTCACTGGTTCATTCTGCAGGGCAATGCCTTGACCAATCAGAGTCAAGCTGCCTGGTTTAAATTTCAAATAATGCTTGGTATTTAACTGTCAGTCACCATTAACTGGTACATTATCCATGGCAACGCCTCTACCAATCATTGTCCACTTGCCAACCAATCAGCACTCTCTTCTCATACAGTATAAAGTTGTTGCTCCCCCTGACATCGGTATTCTTGCGATTGTCCTGATGAGTGCAAGATGAAAAGCTTTGACAAGATGTCTTTTTTCAGCAACACTCAAGCTCTGTACTATTAAATGATGATCAGTTTAGTTTTGGAAATTGTTCTTCTGTGGTGGCATAAGAATGATGGTAATTTTTTCTAAGTGCACGGAGCTAAAACAATGCATTAACTCTCAAAACTAAACACCTTTTTTATTGTTAAACTTAAATAGTTTTGCAATAAACAAAATCTGTATACATTATACTCTTATATAATGTAAAGATACCCTAGTTTGTGCCTCGTGGATGAACGGGCAGAGTACTAATTCTAACCATCCGCAGGAAGAACACATTAAAAAAATGGGAGCCTTAACAATGTGTTGAAACTCCTTTCTCCAACAACTGCTCAGAAGGTAAATGAGTTTCATTAGCTGCAGCCCATTTTCTAGTGAGCATAAGTTCACAACTTTCAGCTCCCTATAATTTAGCAATAAATAGCAGCTTCAGTGGAAGGCACAAAATGTCTTGTTTTGGGAGTGTCTACTGTTGCAGCAAGAGTTGCGTTGAAGTTATGGCTAAGCTCCATTGCAGGGACAACATTGATCAATTTATCTTTCAGTCATGATGAGTAATGTGCTACCATGTTCCCATTGTGCTTGGGTAGGTGGAGGAAATTATTCAAAACTTAATTATGTAAATAAATGATAAAAATCAAGTGCAAGAGTATGGTTTTGAGAATTGTTCTAAACTATAACTAAAAAAATAGAGATAACAGAAAGTCTACAGATCTTAAGTACTTCACATAAAAGCAACAAAGAGATAAAATGGGCAGATGTTGAAGCTTGGGTTGTATCCATTCAACAAAACTTCCAAAAACTCATTTTTGATCCCCTTCCTCCCATCCAGGTGAACATGACTGGGATAAACAGCATCGTGTATTTTGGCTGGTTTAACGGTAAAGATCCTGACCCGAAGCAGAACCCTGGAGAAATTACAATGTATTCCTACCTTGTATTTTACAAGTAAAATCACAAATCCTAGCTAAGCTGTACTTGAAATTAATACTAACTCAGGAGTTTATAATCAAATACAGGAAGTTTTTTTTCCTGAAGTAACAAGCTGTTGGCTAAACGTTGCTGTCTGTATTTCACTGGCATGTTTTTGATGCTACAGCCTTTAACGATCACTGTCAAAATATTCTAGAATGCATATTTGAATGTCACTTGGGCCAGGTTCAAAAGCTACAATTTCACAACTTAAATAGCAATTTTCAGACTCATATTTTCCTGGAAGAGTTAAACATGCAGAATCAAAATTGACCAGATCTGCCACAGGAAAGCTTTAGCTTTGCCAAAGAACATGTTTTTCTACTGTTAATTTTTAATTCTGGTAATTAACCATTACTTCTGTCAAAATACATACAATTTTTACATCCTGAGTCGCACTTGATTTAATTCCTTGCATCATGTGACAGTATTGTTTTTTCTAGATGTTTCTTCACGTTTTAACTGTTATTTTTTTTTAACTGCTTCTTCTTATCGTGTCCACGGACAGTCTATACATGGCCCAGCCAGAACTGGACACATTTTTGCGCCTTGTTAAATTCGGCAAGATCTGCAACAGTGCAGGGTTCCTCTAGCAATAGGCATTGCAGGAGATGCTTTGCTATTATGTATCCGCATTCATTACAATGGCAGTGGAGTGGGTATTACTTTGTTCATTGCATAAAATGCCTAAATAAAAGTGAAAGCTGGCTACCAAAAATAAAGCTGACCAATAAAACTGCCTCTTCACATGGTTCAGCAAACTAGTATACCATCTCTGTTGATTATATCATCCTTGTGTGAAGCTTGTCACTTGTCATAAAGTGGCACTGAGAATTCACATTCTTTTGCATCATGGTTCCATTCTCTTATTTTATGCCCTCAGCTTATGCGCTGTGATAGATTGAGTATTACTTTTTTAAAATATCTTGCAAATTTGGTCTTAGTCTTTCAGTTTTCTGCATGTACCTACATTGTAATTGAGAAATTAGTATTTCTATTCAAATAACATGTTTTCTAGTTAGCTGTTAGTTGTATGTTGATGGCAGGGTTAACTTGGAGTTTTACAGACTACAACCCCCAAGTGTATTGCACAGATGCTGGTACATAGTAAGAGTAAGTCTTCCTGTGACTGCTGCTTAGCAACAGCTAGTCTTGGATTTTATAGCCCAGAAGTCATTTAAGAATAGATGGCTGCAGTTTCAATGATGTATCATATTACTCCACAGATGAGATGTTTCTGAAATCTTAGGGTAACTAAAGTTACATTGAAATTTATCACAATGAAATTCACAAAGTAGGCTGGGTAATTTTTCTTGCAGATACACTTTACCGAAGCAATATCTAAATTGTGGCTAATGGGTCGTGCACAGATACACAGATCCTGAACCCTAGGATTCTGACGCTCTATGCCCAGCCATCTCAATCCTCTTTGTGTTTATATTTCTTATCTGCTGGTTTGCCTGTTTGAATTTAGTAGACCTGAAGATTTAGAAAAAGCTGTTCTTGATGTTATTGCCTTTTATTTCTTGGATCCTTAATCAGCTCCTCCAGATCTGCAGTTATCAATAACTTGAGATACATGTAAATTAATGGGAATATGAACTTGAACTTTGTTTGGCCCTCAAGAAACTTAGGTATAAATTTGTGTAGCCTACAAAGACAAAAGACTTGAACATCTCTGCCAGAGCCTGACCAAAATATAGCAATTTCACAGCACTGGCCGACTGTAACAGGACATTAAAGTGTATTCTCCCCATTTGAAATAGTAATTTGGATTATTTGAGTCAAAAAATGAAGTTCTGTTTAAAACACAAGTTATTTGGGTATATTCAGCATAATTATTGTTAAGTATCCCTATAAATTATACAAATTAATTTTACTTTAAAATTCTGAGTACAAATTATTTTAAAGTTTCTTGTTCTTTTAAAGCTATTGTATTAAAATCTTTCATATTGGTTGTCTGATGACAGTAATTCACTTTAGCGCTGTAGGCTACACAAGCAGTCTGTCACAGCCACAGTCATTTACAGCAGGAAATAGGTTTTTAAAGATTTATTTTGTAAAGTTGGTTCTTTGTTGCCATGGACACTCATAGTAGATGTAGGGTAAATCCACACTCCAACTAATATTTTATACAAATGTTTAGCTATTCTTGATGTATGGTAGTTAAACAGTTAATCTTGAAATATGAGCTGTAGGCTTTGGAACATTGAATTGTGGCAAAGATTGCATGCACAAGCCCTAAAATTGGCACATTTATATATATTACAAAACAGGCAGATCATCAAGGCTTGTGGGGATTTAAACAATTCTGAGTTGCATTTGAGTATTTGGTATTGAATCATCCTTAATGATCTTCTTCATTTTTCCTGTTAGTTTTCCGTACCTTTACTAATGATGAAATTGTAATAAATTATTTGTATTTAAAATTTTAAATTCTCATCAGATGTTATTCAGGTATGAATAGTAATATATGTGAAACAACTAGTTGTGTTTAAAGGTCAACTTGGAAATGCATTAGGCTTGCATTCAGTTTATGCTCGATTCCATTCTTGTGGAGAAGCAAGTGGCTCAAAGGTATAACACTTGTAAGGGGAGAAAATTGATGCTCATAGCTCCATATTCTCTAATATTTGTCATTAGGAAGTCTTTTTTGCTGCAGCTTTTCATATAACACACTATAATATTGATCATCCTGATTTATGACTCTTACAAATTTTGGTCAGTTTGTTCAATTTTAAGGGGCGGAAAGTAACTCATGGAATGATCTATTCTGACCCAATTTAGAAGCATAAGTCATTCAGGGCTTGTTTGTGTATTTCAGCTTTTTAATGGGGTTGTAGAATGCTACTGCTCAGGGCACGTATTAATCAGAGTGGATACCAACAGCTAGTGTGAGCCATTTAAGAAGACCACTGGCTATTTTAGTTTTAGCCAAAGAAGTTGAACATAAGCAGCAAATTTGGTGTGTGGATGGTTACTGTACTACAAGAAGTTACATTTTCTTGTACTTTTTACCATTTTACAAAATACTTTTTTCCAAAAAGATCCAGAAAGTTTTTTTCAAAAATTAAGTGCTAGAAACAGTTGTATTTCTGATAGTATAACTTTACAATGTGTGTAAATGTACAAGTTGAAGTAAATGTAGTCCCACTCTCAACCCAATAAGTGGGTTAACAAAAACAGAATTACCTGGAAAAACTCTGTTGAAGGGTCATGAGGACTCGAAACGTCAACTCTTTTCTTCTCCGTCGATGCTGCCAGACCTGCTGAGTTTTTCCAGGTAATTCTGTTTTTGAAGTGGGTTAACAACTTCACTGAAAAGGTGCACAAAGGAATACAGTCAATACAAGGGGGAGATGATGGTGTACTAGTACTGTCACTGAACTATTAATCCAGAGGCCCGGGCTAATGCTTTGGTAACATGGGTTCAAGTCCCATCACGGCATCTGGTGGAATTTAAATTAAATTAATAAAATCTGGAATTGAAAGCTAGTCTCAGTAATCACAACCATGAAACTATCATCGATTGTTGTAAAACTCGATCTGGCCCACTTATGTTCTTTAAGGAAGGAAATCTGCCATCCTTCACTGGTCTGGCCTACATGTGTTTCCAGAATCACAGCAACATGGTTGACTCTTAAACTGCCCTCTGAAATGGCCTAGCAAGCCTCTCAGTTCAAGGGCAACAAATGCTACCTTTTCCAGGGATGTCCACTTCCCACAAAAGAATAAGTTAAAAAACAAGTAAGGTGGGCTGAATCACCACCTCCTGTGCAATTAAGTTCTGATTCTATGTACTCCCAACCCTTTTCTCAAAGTTTTGCACTTTGTAATAGCTCCAGAAAGTTTCTTTGGATTCTTGAGACTAGTGAAGAGCATTACATATTGAAACTAACATGTGGGCAGAAATTCTCCCCCGTCGGGTCCGTGCTACCAATTTACGAGGGCAGGCCAATTAAGGCCCGCCCAGCGTGACGTGTGCCTGGAAGCGCTCAGTGCTACCTGTGCGGGAGGGGCTGGATTCCCTGAGTTGGGGCACATGCTCTGTGCCTCAGGGAGATTAGTTTAAGGTTTAAAAGTTTAAATAAGGAAAAGAAAATATTTTAAGACATGTCCCTGCATGTGACAGTGTCACATGAGTTGGGACACGTCAATGAATTTTTACAAAAATTTTATTTAATTGATAAACCCTTCATGAAACCTCATCCCAGCTGGATGAGGTTTCATGAAAAATGTGAAGGCCGCCTGGGCTCTTCGCCTGGCCACCAACCTTAAAGTTGGAAGGGCAGCTTTCTTAACAACTTTAATTACTTTCTTAAATGGCCTTAATAGGCTTATGACAGTTCAGTAGGCGTGCCCGCTGAAATGACAATTTAAATGACACGCAATGATGTCAGGACACGGCGCATCATTTGATGCATCGGCGAGCGGGCCCCGCCCCTGCTCGCTGACCCGAAAACTCTTCTCATAGATAACAAGATCCAAAGTGAAATAATTTTAACAAAACATAAAAGAGAAAATTAAGCCCAGTTATTATGATTTTGCTATTACACAATGAACAAGCTAATGTTTCTAGAAGTTACACAGTAGGACATTAATTTGGTGTTATATATTATTGATACAGCATAAGGAAAGTCTAAAATTGGTTACATTTAGTTTTAAACAAGTCTGCAAAGATTTGTGCCTGTGCGATCATTTTAAATAATTTGTATATTAGTTTACTGCAGTCGATATAAACTTGCTTTTGGGTGTCAGTGACTTAAACATACTAAGCAATTGAGGGGGCAACGCCACCGTGTGACATCGCCATATAATTATGTTAATGAGTTTAACCCAAAGCCTTACAGATTTTACAAATAGGATCAACTGATGAAAAAGAACAGGTGAGAAAATTAAGTGTCAACAAATGGATATTAGATTGTTGTTGCTAGAACTGGCAGTGGCCAGGCACAGATCGTCATTCTAAGCCATTTCGAGCAGGATGCCCTGGATCTGGAGAGGCGCCATGCACCCAGGTCCCCTAGTGTTGGTGAGGCTGGGGTGCCACGGCCAGGTATTTATGCCCAACAGTGAGGTCAGCAATGTTCTCCCAACAGCCCCAGCAGTACTGAATGTTAAATGATTTAATTTTGCAACATGGCTTGACCATTGGTTATGGAAGGATGAGCGCATAATGATCTGGGGGACAGGGATGCACATTGACATTGTCACCACGCTAAGTGATCCAATGTCCTTGGTCTTCCTTGCAACATCATCGGAGCAGGGCTGGGAGGAGGAGCAGCAGAGGCTCCCTCTCACACCTGAGGGCCCTGAAGTCTCACATGCGTCACACCATTTCTGCGAGGCAGGCACCAGCACAGATATTAACACCTCGGTGGGAATTCAAACAATGGCTAGTGTCCCAGGCCACAGTGGTGACAGCACTTCACACTCGCTGGAGGAGCCGGCAGAGACAGAGTGCCCATGGTGCCAGCAGTTGGAGGACTGCAGGGGAACAGGCACATGCTCAGTTGGTGCCTGATGATGTGCCTCTGGAGTCGTCTGTGATGCAGCAGGTGCAGGAAATGTGTGCGGGAGCATCTGGGGGAGACACATGAGGCTATGCTTGGCTTGGTCGCCGAGGTGAAGGAGTCTACACAGATGCTCGCCGAAGCAATGAGCCACATGTCCGAGTGCCATGCGTCCTCCATGGAAAGAGTGGCGACTCTCGTGGAGAGCCTACTCCAGGAGACCTGTCGGGGCTTCCTGGGGATGTGCTCTGACCAGCAAGTCCTCACATCGGCATTGACCTCAGCTGGTCATTGCCAATGTGGGAGATGGTCTGGGCACCAAGTTTCCCAGCTCGGTGCCAATCCATCCATGGTGAGCAGGGAGGTCTGAAGCGACCTCATGTTGGCACAGCAGCTGCTTGTTGTCTCTGAGGCTGGCAGCTCCTCCACCCCTCTCCCAGTGAACCCAGCATCCGGTGAGGCTGCGACAACTGGGGAGTTCCAGCTGTGGAACTGGCAGCTCCCTCCCAGGAGGGGCCAGCACAGGCTCCACGGGCCAGAGGACGACCACCAAGGTCATCGAAGCCAACAGGACAACAGAGTGAACAGGCTGTCTCACAAGCCACTCCGAGCAATGGGGCAGCACCAAGACATAGTACCCGCCAACGAAAACATAAGGCACCTTAGGCACATCATGGGTTTATCACTGGTGCTTTTGTGTTGGCCCGAGATGAGGCCTGTAACACTCTCGTCTTTTTTTTGTAATAAGCTGCTTTGTTTGAAATATTAAATTCAGATATGTCACCTTGGCTGAGGGTGCCTCTTTTCTTCTTCATGTGTATGGTTTCCAAAACTGTAATGAGTGCTTTGTTGGACATTCAGCTTTATTAACAATGCCCTCAGTTACTGTTGCTAACCTGGCAGATTTTGCACTTTGATGTCGAATGTCGAGCTGACAGCCCAGGCTTGTCCTGGATGTCTATATGTGGTGTGCTAGCTGAAGGTTCATTGGGTTAAAGCCTCCCAGGTGTCCCTGCCTCCCTGCAGTATGCCCGGGTCAGTGTCTAACCCCTCAGCATTTCCCTCTTCATGCTCATCCTGGACTCACCGTGTGCAGTTGCAGCCATCGCGTCCACAGCACAACCCCCCCCACCACCACCACCTCCCTTGTTCCAGTGCAAGATTGTGGAGAGCCCCCAGCGTGCAACCACTATCACACAATCTGGGGGGGTACTGGAGTGCGCCTCCTGAACGGTCCAGGCATCAGAAGTGCATCTTGAGAAGACCGGTGGTCCTCTCTACCACAGCCCTTGTGGAGGTGTGGCTCCTATTGTACCGCTGCTCAGCTTCTGTTCTTGGATGGCGGAGAGGCATCATGAGCCACCTTCTGAGGGGACAACACTTGTCATCCAGCAGCCATCCATCCAGCCGGGCCGGAGCACTGAAGAGCGTCAGCACCTGGGAGTGTCTGAGGATGTAGGCGTCATGGGAGCTGCCTGGGTACCTTGCACAGACTTGCAGAATCTGCATCCTGTGATCACACACTATCTGCACGTTCATGCAGTGGATGCCCTTCCTGTTGACAAAGGCACTGGGCTCACCTGCTGGCGCCTTGATGGCCACATGTGTGCAGTTTATAGCACCCTGGACACGGGGGAAGCCAGCAATGGCCACAAAGCCTCCGGTTCGCTGTGCCTGACTTGCCAGGTCCCAATGGTAGCGGATGAAGGTCAATGCACGCCTGAGCAGAGCGTCTAACCTGCTTGACACGTGTGGACAGCTGATTGGGAGACACCACAAAGATCACCCACTGAGCCCTGGAAGGAGACAGAGGCATAGAAGTTGAGGGCAACTTCAGAGACCTTCAGAGCCACTGGCATGGGGTGCCCACCCACACAGTTAGGGAAGATCTCAGGCCCAATCATCTGACAGATATAGTTGACTGTCTCCCTAGAGAGACGGAGCCTTCTTTGGCACTGCACCTCAGACATATTGAGGTAGCTGCTTCGCCGCCTATATGCCCTGGCAGCAGGATAGTGGCATCTTCTGCAGCCCCTTCTGCCTTGGACTACCTGTTGGACCTTCGCCCCTTGTGCTTGCACCTGTCCTCCCAAAGACAGCTCCCCTGGAGGCTGACTGTGCACTCCTGGCCTCATGCCCCGTCTTGTCCTCCCTCCCTCAGAGGAGCTCCAGTGGACAGTTCAGCTCCCATTCCCAGACTAAGGGAAGGCTTCCTGAAACCTGCAGGCCCAGAAAAGATTCCTCACTGCAGAGTGCTGACCTGAAGGTTAAGAGTCCAGAAAAAGCAGCTGGGATGCATTCTGAAGTACTCCAGGTCACACAAGTAAGTTTGAAAAACTTTCAAAAATAAATACTTGACTGTGCACCTTCACCACCCCAGTGAGCTGTCTTATCCTGTCCGTGGATGAGGTTAATACAAATGTGTCCTACCTGCCTGCCTGTTGCGCCCATGCGCCGACCTGAAGATTGCACAGGCGCCAAAAAATTGGCATCAATTGAACATTTAAGGGCCTTAGGTGGCCCGTTAATTAATGGCGGGTGTGTATTAGACATCATTGCGTGCCTGCACAACGAAACATCACGATGGGACGGACACTCGCCCAACATCACCACACATCATTTTACATGCGTGCATGCAGGGCCCACCCCTGCACACCAACTGGAAAATTCTGCCCTATGTTTGGTAACTGAAGGGATGAAAATTTTTTTAAAAATAAGATTTTAAAAAAATAAGATAAAGAATGTTTTATGAGATAATAAAGTGAGATATTCATCCTGTGGACATATAGACTGTATAAGAAATGATATTAAAGCTGAAAAATGGATGACAAAAATGTTTGTATGAAGTGATTCATTTCAAGCTTTTCTTATATCCAACAGATTTCATTCAACAATTCATTCAATTACTTTCTTTTGCAGTTATTTTAATTAACAATTTTAATCCTGCAAATATGAAACACATATCTGAGTTCACACAAAATTATTATACTCAAAAACATTATTTGGCAAAATATTTCTGTTCACGGTGAATTTGCTTTCACTTGCTTTACTTTAATTGCCTTGACTCTAGTTTAATTAGATTTGCAGTTTGACTATATAGTTTCTATTAATCGTACAGTCATAGAGGCTTACAGCACAGAAAAAGGCCCTTCGGCCCATCGAGTCTGCGCCAGTCAAACAAGTACCTAACTATTCTAATCCCATTTTCCAGCATTAGGCCCATATCCTTGTATGCCGTGGCATCGCAAGTGCACATCCAAATACTTCTTAAATGTTATGAGGTCTTCTGCCTCTACTACCCTTTCAGGCAGTGAGTTCCAGATTCCCACCACCCTCTGGGTGAAAAATTCTTCTTCACATCCCCTCTAAACCTCTTAAATCTATACCCCCTGGTTATTGATTCCTCCACCAAGGGGAAGAGTTCCTTCCTGTCTACCCTATTTATGCCCTTCATAATTTTACACACCTCAATCATGTCCCCCCTCAATCTCCTCTGCTCCCAGGAAAATAACCCCAGTCTATCCAATCTCTCCTCTTAACTAAATCTCTCCAGCCTAGGCAACATCCTGGTAAATCTCCTCTGCACTCTCTCTAGTGCAATCACATCCTTCCTATAATGCGAATTCCAGAACTGCACGCAATACTCTAGCTGTGGCCTAACCAGCATTTTATACAGTTCCAGCATAACCTCCCTGCTCTTATATGTTATGCCTCGGCTAATAAAGGCAAATATCCCATATGCCTTCTTAACCACCTTATCTACCTGTCCATTCTCTACATCCTCAATGTCACTCTCAAAATCCTCAGGATCAAAATGTATATTTACACCTATTTCTTAGGTGTTTGTTAATACTCACTCATCAGTGTCAAAGGCAACATCTGTAGTATCACTGTCTACATCTCAGTGTCACTGTCTGCATTTTCAGTGTTTGTTGAATCAGTGAATATTTCATGATAGACCACATTATAAGTTCTTCCTTCTTGAGCCAAAATAAAGAGATTTCTTGGTGATCTAGTCTGCTGTTTTCCAATGTGTTTTGATTTTGTTGTTGTTCCCATAAGAAGATATACAGTTAGGTGCAACAAAAACAGAAAATGCTGGAAAAACTCAGCATGTCTGACAGCATCTGTGGAGAGAGAAACAGAGTTAACGTTTCAAGTCCATATGACCCTTCTTCAGAGCTGTTTATATTTTAGCTTAAACCCTCCTAACCAGCATAAATTTCATCACATCTCTACTTCTCTTTAGCTCTGGAGTGGGGTGGGGTGGGGACAGTGGGGGAAAATGACAGAAGGGATTAAAAAAGGGGGGTTAAAACAATGAATAAAGGAATAAAAATAAGTTTCAAAATTTTTTCACAAGTCGGGACGTTCACCGAATGTCATTGCGCACTATTTTACTCCTGTTTGTGTCGGGCGTGCGCCCACCCGTGGGACGAGAAATTCAGCCCTTAGAACTATATTTTACTTCGTCTTGGAAAGGCTCCCTAGGTCCACCCATGGCGGATACTGGGTGAGTTGGCATGGAGGATGTAATGGAATAGTGTGGTTTTGGAGGGTCCTCAGTTGCCATGAATTGATGCTAATTTGGCATAGGGGCTATGAAGGGCCAGGAGGTGGGTAAAGGGATATAGGTTGGCATGGTGGCTATGAGGGACAATGGGGATGGGTAGAGGGGCATAGGTTGACATGGAGGGTATTTGAGGGTCCATGGGGGTGGGGAGGGCATGAGGTCACATGAATTGGCATGGGGAGTGTGTGGAGTGAGAATGTGTGAGGGGTGAGGGCTTGGGGTGTTTTTAGTTTTATTGCTTATTTACATACCAAGATGGACTTTGTAACCAGCCTGCCTTGGCACCCAGCAGCACTTATTGCTGCCTCCAAACTCTTTCTGGGGTTAGCAGGCCCAACTCCTGATGGGCTGAATAACTGCACCATGTTCTGTAAAATTCTGATTCTCTGTATCCCCAATGCTTCTTTCAAAACCTCTCACTTCATAGCAGCTCCAGATAGGTTTCTTTGGATGTTTATTTATTATACTTGTTGATGTGAGGATTGCTGGCAAGACCAACATTTCTTGCCTATCCCTAAGTGCCCTTGAGAAAGTGGTGGTGAGATACCTCCTTGAACTGCTGCAGTCCATATGGTATAGGTACATCCGCAGTGCTGTTAGGGAGGGAGTTTCAAGGTTTTGACCCAGTGACAGTGAAGGAACAGTGAGACATTTCCAAGTTAGGATGATGTGCGACGTGTAGGGGAACTTGTAAGTGGTGGTGTTCCCATGCATCTGCTGCCCTTGTCCTTCTAGGTGGCAAGGATCACATATTTGGAAGCAGCTGTTAAAGGAGGCTTGGCAACTTGCTGCAGTGCATTTTGTAGATGGTACATACTGCTGCCACTGTGTAGCGGCGGTGGAGGCAGTAAATGTTTGAGATAGTGAATGGGATGTAGATCAAGTGGGCTGCTTTGTCCTGGATTTTGTTGAGCTTCTTGAGTGTTGTTGGAGCTGCCTGGCAAGTGGAGATGCCTGGCAAATGCATCATACCCTTGACTTGTGCCTTGTAGATGGTGGACAAGCTTTGGGGAGTCAGGTGATGAGCTACACTCTGCAGAATTCACAGCCTCTGACTTGCTCCTGCAGCCGCAGTATTTATATGGTAAATCCAATGAAGTTACTGGTCAATGGTAACCCCCCAGGATGTTGATGGTGTGGAATTTGCCTAAGTGTTGCTTGATAGAACTGTCGATGACATCTTCCATCATTTCGCTGATGATTGAAAGTAGGCTGATGGAGCAATAAGTGGGCAGATTGGATTTGTCCCACTTTTTGTGGACAGGACATCCCTGGGCAATTTTCCACATCACCGGTTAGAAGCCAGCATTGTAGCTGTACTGAAACAGCTTGCCTAGGGGCGCAACTAGTTTTGAAGCACAAGTCTTCAGTACTACTGTGGGAATGTTGTTAGGGCCAAAGCCTTTGCAGTATCCAGTGCCTTCAACCGTTTCTTGATATTACATGCAGTGAATCGAATTGGCTGAAGACTGGCATCTTGATGCGGGGATCCTCATGAGGAGACCAAAGTGGATCATCTACTCGCACTTCTGGCTGAAGATGTTTTACCCTTACCTTTTGCACTGACATGCTGGACTCCACCATCATTGAGGATGGGGATGTTTGCAGGGCCCGGGAGAGAAATCATGAGCCCCGGTGCTTCTCCTGTTTCAGGGTCCCTGATTTTCCCCCATCCCACCCCTTTTAAACCTCCTCCTCAATCATGCATGATATTTTTTCCCCTTTCACAATTCTCCAATCAATAGGCCAAACAATCACAGATGGATCCTCGTAAAATGATAATGCTCATTGTTGGCATCTGGTTACAGATATTGTCCAATATATATGCAGAATGGACCATTTTATTGTTGCTGCTCTTAATATTAATGCAAGGTTAGTTTGTGTGCGCCTTATAGATGTTCCCACTGCGACCATTAAGCAAACCAGAGTGTACAAATTTTACTTAAACAGCCTTGAACAATATTGTTAATTTGACAGAAAAATATCCCATTAGTTATTTATAACACTACAAATGATAACACCAATTTTGGTGACTGCCTCATCCCTCACTAACATGTTCTGCACGTCGCACCGAATGGGCACTGATAGTAAATTCATATTTGGGGGAAAGATTCAATATTTCTAACTCAGATAAACTGCACAAGATCTTTTCCATTCTGTATAAGAAGTAGAATCTTTCTCCTACCTATAATTATTTCATGTAAGGGGTGTATTTAGATTCTATTTTGTCACAGGGTAGAATGATCAAATGACTCCTGAGGAATAAAGTAGAATGTTTGAACAACATAGGTCGTCAGTGTCAGTGAGAGGCATTGGAGCCCTGAGGTGTCTCTTTGCAACAAAACTTTTAAGAGGCCAGAGGACAAAGACTGAATGGTTCACAACTGTATGTGTTTTCTTGATCAGCAAGTCTGAAGACTCTGGTGATTGAAAGTATATTTTAGTGAGAAACAGCAATGTCTCCTCTCCAACATAACTTTATCATGATATTTCGATACCTAAACTAATAAAAGCACTAAGATAGAGTGGGATTATAGGTAAGTAGAAAAAAGATTGAAGTCGATGAAAAAGACTCTTGAGAATCATGTGCAGTGTAAAACAGATTACTGACTCACTACAAGCCCATGATGCACTCCTGTCCTGCCAATTTCATCCCACAAAGCCTCTCACAGTAAACTTCTATTAGCTACAAAATAAACAGCATACCAGCCATGATTCCACCCTCTGTTTACAGGATAACTATGCATGACAAAGGCCAACTAGCCCAGCTCATCTCATCCATCCAGAATGATGTACGAACGAGTGTCTGGCTAGCCCAGAATAGGGGGCAGTTGTGAGTCAATCACATTGCTCTGAGTCTGGAGTCAAATACAAGCCAGACTGGTTAGGGACAACATATTTCCTTCCCAAAAGGATATTTGTGAACCAGCTAGGTTTTTATGTCAACCCCGTGGTTTCATGATCATAATGACTGATACTATCTTCTTATTCCAGATTCTTATTTAAATAATTGAATTTAAATTCCTCCAGCTGCCAGGTGGAATTTGAACTCATGTCAGGAGATTTGTCTAGGTCTCTGGACTACTAGTTCAGTAACATTACCACTATGCTACTCCTGGAACTAAGCTAGTTGGAGTATTTCATGTTGAAATGCTAACACAGAAATTACAAAATCTAAAGTGAAATGATTTTAATTGAACATGAAAATTCCCAAAGAAACCACTACTTTGTATATTCTTGTAACATATTGCAACATCTAGTGCTTTGCTTAAGGTTCTAACAATCTTTCTGCTAATGTTATGCCTAAAGAAAAAGCCTCCCCTTAACATATATATTGGTACCTACAAGCTTATCAGATACTTCATTCAAAGATAGTTCCTTACTTATCGGAATATGTGGATCTCTTCCCTCCTCCTTTCCAATCAGCCATTCTTGGTTCTTCAGGATGCTCAAAATTCCTAAGTTTGAATTAAAGGCTCTTTTCATTATCTACTTTATACTCAAATTATTACTCAGATCTCCTAGTTGATTATTAATGGTTATGTCGGACACAATCAGACTGTTCCATTTCCAGCATTACATTAGTGACATAGTTATTGCTAGCCCTGAAATTCCACTGAGGCTTTTCCAGCATCTCAACATTAATGTGAGAGACACAGGAACAATAGAAATAGGGAGGAGACAATGAAAAGGGTTTACGTAAAGAGTAAGACAAAAATAATAGAAAAGATTTGTACAAAGTAATTCTGATAGGAAAATGTTATGAATAAAAAGAATGGAAGACAAAAACACAAAGAGAAACACAAAATTATTTAAGTAGGAGAGGAGCAGAGAAACAGCAAGAGATTTCTTTTATCCCTCAACTGTATTATAGTACATTTAATGTTCATTATAATATCCATCTCCAACTTACCCTGAGCAATGCCAGAAGAGACCCATTAATATAAAATAATTGTTTTATCAAATAGTAAAATCTTTTATGAGACTGGTTAATTGTACTTGAATTAAACTCTTAAGGCCAACATGGTCTTTCATTCCTCTTTATATGTTTCTCTCGTTTGGATCTGTAAATTCCATTGTTCCATATGTCTTTGCAAATTTACTTTTCCAATAATTTAAGAATCTTTCATGTTGCTAATATGACCTCTTTCCTTCTGGGAAAAATAAACACATTACTTGACCTTATTTAGCCATCAGTTGTAAACATCCTACCATCACTTTGAAATCTAAAAAACTCTGTAACTTAACTAAAAAAATGCAAATTTCCTTCACACCTTATATGCTAAGACCTCGTCCTTGTTTACTCATTAGCATTTCAAGCATCCTTCTACACCTAACTCATTTTGATCATTTCAAGCTTGCAGCCTATCTAACTCCAAATCAATTAAATCACACACAGTCATCCATACTCACCCCTATAAACTTACTTTACAACAAATCACAATAATATTATGAAAATTATTATAGTTTTGAAACAATGGTCCTCCATCTATAGGTCAACCTTTTCTTTCCATAAATACCAGGGGCTATGAACAAGGAATTAAAAATATGCATCCATATGCAGCAAAATCCAATTATTAAACACCCACATTTGAGCTTAAAATCCAAAGTAAGTAGATTGCAAATTCTGAGCAGTATCTAAGGATATGTCACACTGATTTTATTTTAATGCAGACCATTTTGCTAGTGTTTTGGGGGGAGGGGGAGGGGGAGAAGTAGAGGGTTGGGGTGCACTCCATTGTGACTTGCTGTTGGATTCCCCACTCAGTGATGTGATATTCATATACATCCATATAGGGGAAGGCATTTTGAGCTGATACTGAAATGATGGAACTAAATCGTCCAATGTATTTTGCATCACTTGATCCACTGCAATACGGTTTTATTTCTGCAGCGTGCAGTGGGTGGGAGTTCCAATTCACTTTGGAAAATAGGAGAAAAGAGAGAAACACAGAAGATGGCACATACCAAGAGGTAAAGTTAGAAATAAATGGGCACAAGGGCCAAATGGAGAGAAAGCGGAAACCAGAAATAATCAGATAATGGGTGGCAAGTAGAGACTGTGACCAAAGACAATGCACTGAAATATGGGACAGAACCCATTTTTAGTGGGTTTCCGCAAGAAGTTTCACCAGTAGAGCAAGGACAGCCACTTCTCAGCCAACATATATTATCAGGTAATGAAGGAATTATGCTTTAAGTAATCATTCCTGTCACATCTGCTCCCATTTCCCTCAGCATAAGGGACATTGGTGTAAAAGAGATGGTGGAAATACTTCATTTAAATTCCAAGACAAAGCAGCCCACTTGACTGCCACCCCATCCACTGCCTTAAAGATTCATTCCCTCCACCACTGATGCACAGTGGCAGCAGTGTGTACTATCTACAAGATGCACTGCAGCAACTCACCAAGGTTTCTTTGACACCAGCTTCCAAACCCATGTCCTCAATCACCAAGGAGGACAAGGGCTACAGATGCTTGGGAACACCACCATCTGCAAGTTCTCCTTCCAAGCCACACACCGTCCTGACTTGAAACTATATCACTGTTCCTTCACTGTCACAAAATCAAAATCCTGAAACTCCTTAACTGCACTGTGGGTGTACCTGCACCACATTGACTGCAGCAGTTCATGGCTCACCATCAACTTCTCAAGGGCACTTAGGCATGGACTTTAAATGATGACCATAATCATAGAAAAGGCACAGAAAGAGGCCATTCAGCTCATTGTGTCTGCACAAACCAGAAGAGAGAAAAAAAAATAGCCCCTCATTTCAATCCTATTTTCCAGCACCTGGTCTGTAGCTTTGCAGGTTCAGCACTTCAGATGTGATGAACATAATAAAGAAAGATTAAATGAGTCAAATATAGGTTGGCCTGTATCTCGTCTCTGTGGAATTTTTTTCCCCATTGCTGAGCTGCTAGTTTAAAGTCATTTAACGATGAAATCCCTCTATTCCATGCTGTACCTCACTATTCTATACAATGAGCCAGTATTCACCATGGATTTCCCTCCATTCACCATGTTCAAAGAGTAGCAGTCACAAAGGGATCAAACCAATGTTGTCAATACTGGAGGAAGTTTGAGACCCACTTGCCACTACCTTTTACCTTGGAGGTCATCAGAAGATTTTGTTTCATCAAGGAAGCGCTGGATAACTCAGACCAGCAGGCCTGATCCAGTATTTGTACAACATTGCCAGCATCAGTGAAATGACCAGTGTTGTCAAATTTTAATGCAATTGGCTCCCTCTGGGGCATAAACAAGGATAATTAACCAGGATAATGTGTATCTTCCCTTAACTTACAGATGATCTGTTTACTATTTTTAGTCTGACAGCACAGCAATAAAACAAGACAATACAATTTTACATAATGTAAAAGCAAAATACTGTGGATGCTGGATATCTGAAATAAAAACAAAGTACATAAAAACACAGTCTGGTAGCATCCGCGGAGAGAGAAACAAGAGTTAATGTTTAGAGTCGAATATGACTCCTTCAGAACTGAGGGAAGGTAGATACGTGATGGGTTTTATGCTGTTGAAAGGAGGGGCAAGGAAGAACAAAAGAGGTCTGGGATAGGGTAGAGGACAGGTGGGATTAAATAACAAAGTATCATGCAACAAAAGGCAAAGGGCATGATAGTGCTTGTAGTAAAGAAACAAAGCAGTGGTCCAGAGTGTGTTAATGGCAGAACAATAAACAGCTCTGTATGAAAGCAAAAAACATGAAAACAAGATACTGACTGGCACTTGGCAAAAAAAAAATCAAACTGGAGGATGGAGTTCATGGTCAAAGTTGTTAAAATCAACGTAGAGTCCAGAGGGTTGTAAAATGCCAAATCGGAAGATAAGCTATTCTGCAAGCTTGCGTTGAGCTTCAATGGAACATTGCAGCAGGCCAAGGACACCTCTACTACTGAGTCAGAAAAAGGTAACAGACACATGGGAACATCGCCACCCTTAAGTTGTACTCCATTCTGACCTGGAAATGTATCATTGTTCCTTCATCATTGGTGGGTTAAATCCTCAAACTCTCTAACAGCTTTACAGGAGTGCCTACATTCACAGAAACTGCAGTGGTTCAAGTTGGCAGCTCACCAAGACCTTTGTAAGGGCAACTAGGGATGGGCAATAAATACCAATATTGCCAACAAGGACCACATCCCATATTTTTTTTTATTGCTAAAATAATGACCAAGCTAGAATTAAACTTAGTTCAAATACTGAGACATACATTTAATGTTTAGGCAAGTTCCTTCCCATAATATTATACTCATGATAATTGCAGCCAATTATTCACTGGCAAAATATCATTGAACAAAACTGATTCTTTGCATACTTTACCAAATTGCTCAACACGCATTGTTGATAAAATTTCTTTATTTACATGGAAATATTTCTTTACATAAAATTAGATTTATAATTGATAGTTGTACAGAAGAACTGGTTCAATATTCAGAAATTTATTACTAAAGGTTGAATTTTTTTTCTGAAGTACATTTATTAAATATTGTATAGATCAATTTGTCTGTTCAGTTTATCATCGTAAAAGCAACATCAAACATTGCTGGATACAAGAAAATTACACTTCAAATTTTCAGACTTATTATTTCTATGAGACAAAATACATAGAAAGCAGGTACAACAGGCACAGTTTCCCAATGTTATTGTGGTAGTCACAAAATTACTCCTTGTGATGAGGGTCATCTTGATTATTGAATTGGAAATTAGGTTTTGTGGCTTCTTGCATCAGCTCATATAGCTGTCCAACCTGTTCTCCATTAAAATCATTTAGTTTATTTGCTGTCAGGTCAGCTCCATAGTTGGCCTTCTGCGTTGGATGCATCACACACTCTGTAGCTTGTGCCTGTAGTATATCTGCATATGCCTTAGCAAAGACAAAATAGAGTGCTGCATTAGCGGTTTATAGCTTAAAACAGAAAATTGCTTATTAGGCATGTTAACAATGAAACCTTTTGAAACAGGCTGAGATTAAAGACACCACACCAATCAACAGCTGCACTAATGCATTAGAAACTGGTTTCTCTATCAAGAAATTAACAGATTCCTGTAAATGACATCATTTATTAACTTTTATGAGAGATACCTACTGTTACTGCTAATATCCAAATAAAATAAATAGTATTAAGTACCTGTTCACACTATTGCTCTCCTTTCGATTTGACTTATTTTATATTAAATAAAACTACATCAGCTAATTTATTTTTCTTATGGAAAATTTTGTATTAAATTGATATTTCTGAATACAAATTTTAAGTAGTTGAACTGAAATTATCTTATTGATATAAATCTAAAAAAAAGAGTACATTACTGAATTAAGGATTTAAATTTACTTATAGACAGAAAGACAACTGAATTAATTAGATCAAGAGTAGAAGTTCAGGAATCAAAAGGGTTGTTAAGTACAGTTAGAGAAAGGAAGATAACCAAGTACAGACAATGACTCGGCAGCCTTATTCTAGCAACATTGAAGGAGAAATTGAGGGTTAAAACAGGAGATAAAGAACGATCAGATGGGTGGATAACACTGAGATGTGGACTTGGGGAAGCTTGAAGAAAGCCAGAGAAGCAAGATGATGCCAATGGCCCCACTAAGGATATGAACAAATGAACAATTTTGTTCTGTTGAAAATAATATTTTAAGTGTTCTAACATAACAATGTTATAATGTACCTTTTCCAAACTTTCGTAGTAAATCTAGTTCATAAAGGTAAGAAAGTGATGTTATGGCAGGCAGATGGTAAATGCCAAGCTGCTGAACTCCCAGAGGGAAACTTGAAGCAGCTGCCACAACTATTTGCACTTCGTACTTATTTTGAGAAGTGGGCTTTGAATTCAGTAAAAAGACGTATAGGTTTCTTACAAAACTAAATTAAATCTTTATTAATAGAAGAATTAGGCCAGGATCTTACTTTTGGCGTGCGGGGGCGAGTTCGACACGCTGGAAAGTAAAATGACGCATGATCAGGTCAGACGTGTGTCCCGACGTCATTCCGCTGTCTTGTGATATTTCATTTGGTGGGCACGTGCCAGAGTTGGCTGCGCACCCGTCGATAATTGAAAGGCCTATTAAAGCCATTAACGAAGGAATTAATTTCAACTTTACACTACCCGTCCAACCTTATGGTTGGCGGGCAGGCGAAAAAGCCAAGCAGCCTTTACGTTTTTTCAGAAACCTCATCCACGAGCAGGATGAGGTTTCCTAAAGCTTTTACAACTTAAATAAAAAGTTTCTGTGAAAAATAAAAACACACCCCATCTCATGTGACACAGACACATGAGGGGACATGTTTCATTAATTTTTTTATGTTTTCAGATTTTTTTTTGACAATCACTTCAATCTCCCTGAGGCAGCTCCGTATCTCAGGGAGATTGAAGCACTCTTTCGCAAGCATGCGCAAAAGAGCGCTGGACCCAACTGTCCCTCCTCCCCCTGCCTGCAAAGGTAGTGCTGAGCACTACCGTTCACGTATTATGCTGGGCGGGCCTTAATTGGCCCATCCACGTAAAATGGCTGCACGGAGCTAATTGCGGGTAGCGGTCAGCTCCACGACTGCCCCGGCTCGCTCCTGCCGAGCCCACCCAACGCGGGAAAAATTCAGGCCATGATTTTAAGCACATACATAGATCTACAAGTTACTACTATGATAACTTCTAAATCCCCTAATTAATCTAAACCCAGTTACACCTCCATTAAGGCAACAGTGAGACACATAGCTTGTAAAAGACCCAGGTAAAGTAACACACAATACCCTGGACAGTCGAATTCAAAGTGAGCTTTTCTCAGCTTCAGTTCCTTGTAGACAGCGGTTTGAGGCTTAGATGCTGGGGACTTTTCACACTTGTGTAAGATCTTAGAATGCCTGCCCTTACACACAACCTTTGCTCCTTTCTACATATTTTCCCCTTTGAATGCAAATTCCCATTGTTTCACTACGTCTTTGGACTTTACCTCTCTAATAATAAAATCTATCATAGTGCCAATTTTACTGGTAACCTTTAGGAAAAATAAACACACTGTTCTTAACTTCTCCTGGCTAGGTGTAACATTTCACTTCCTGTTTTAAATTCAAGCTGGTCTGGTTTATTTTAAAATGCAAATGTTCCTTTTACAACTTATATTCTAAACTTTCCTATGTTTACCTCCTTAACATTTCAAACCTAGCTTAACTTCTGATACATCAAATCCTTCAGATCAGCTGCCTTTAATTCAATTAAGTCCTGCAGGCACACACATAGACACAGACCCCAATATTACTCTACAACAAATTCCAATAAAATTATGAAAATTATTATATCTTCTCGACAGTGATTTGAATAGGTGTTTAAGCATCTATTCAGGAAATGGTTCTGCAGATAGAGTTTAATTAAATCTGTGATAACTTGAGTATAGCACCAATTAACAGACAAGCAAAAGCACACACAAATTTTATTTTTTTTAATTGCCAGTTCATCTTATGTCCCATACATTTTAAGAGAGCATTTGAAATTTTTACAAAAGACAACTTTTTATAAAAATTGTACAGCTTTGTAAAAGGATTTTATTCATGGAAATTATGCCAGATAAATAAAAATGACTGATATATGAAGAAACCTACCAGCCAATTGAAAGATTTTGATTAAAATATTGGTTGGCTGCAATGGAATACTGTGCTTTCCATTTTTACCTTATAAATGCTAAATGAGCTTTACTGACTGTAATAGGGAAGAATGACTCCTTTAGAAACTGAATTACTACAATAAGTCCTGTAATGTGTACTGGTCAATTTTTTAAACATTTGCAGATTTTAAAAACCATGAATTTCTAGATGGCTGGCTCTTAGCACATATTTTCATAACTAAAATTTTAAAAATATTTTAAGACCAAAATGGGATCTGAAAAAAATCATTAGAATTGGAATCTATATTAAATATATTTCTGTGATCTGCTGGAGAACTGTACAGCACTTTGCACCAATAGCACAATGGTGACAAAGTTACATGAAATGAGCCATCATTTCTAGCCATTATTACCTTAGTCTGGTTAGATAAGCCTTTATCATATTTCCATTAGAGCATACATTTGGATGTGTGACATATAATTTTTTGGCACAATCGTTTATTCATCCACCTTATTGGAATATTTAACCATATCAGTCATTGACACATCAGGCAAAAGGCAACAAAGATCTTAATTTATTCTGAATGTATGAGATGGCAGCGTTGCAATAATTCAAGACTGACTAAAAAGCTTTCTCCTTGTGAGATATCTCCATTAAGAAAATGTAATTATCAGGCAGAATATTAGAAATGTATTTTTTTTAAAGCGATTTCATCTTTCCCCTGCTCTGGGACATACACTTTTGCATTCAAGAGGTAGAGTCAACATGTTCCCAGGTAACTACCATGTTGTGGCCAACTCCACTGCTCCAATACTAGTGCTGTGCATATATAGTTTTTACAAATAACTGAGGATTTGAGTTAGCTGGGTGGAAGAACCATTGTACTATGCAAAAATTATTCTTCCAATATAAGATGCCTTAATACTTTGGAGATAAGGAATACTCAAGGAGTAGGGCAGTTTTACAGCTGAAGAACAGATTTTCCTCAAGTCCTGCTGAATTTAACAGCAGGGCCCAATTACCATTTTAGAAATCTGTTTTGTGGCCTCAGCCAGCCAGATTGAGAGGCTGGCTGACCGTCAGTGGATAAACCTGCAGCATGGGGAAGACAGCAAGGAAGCAGAGAAAAGATGGAGAGATTCGGTTGGCAGGTGGAGTGGACATTGATTGGATGATCTGGTGGGGTTTGTGGAATGGAAGAAAATCATGGAAGGGGTTGGAGAGATAGGGGGAGGAGAGAAGACGATTGCAGAGGGCTGGTGGAGCACATTGGGGGAGGGGCTTATGGACAGTGGTTGTGGCATACAGGAAAGGTTCACAGACCATGTAGGGCATCCAATCAAGATGGTGGGGCGGGGGTGAGCATTTCGGGCCTTATTACTGGACAGATTAACTCGTTTGCTTGATAGGAAGTGGAAGCGCTCCTAGTTCACAAGCAGTGCTGGAAAGACACTTACCTTTGCATGCAGCAGTCCTCACCTCCTTTTACTTCCCAGCTGAACCAAACCTACCCATTTTTGGGAATTAAAACTCTCCACCAAAGTCTCCATCCCTGAACCAGCGTTGATGCCTGGTTTGTATTGAATTAGCTTTCAGCTAAAGTGTTATTGCTTCTGGGTTCCACTCACAATTTCCATACATGTTTCATTACAATATCTGCTCAGTGTATGTTAAATATCACACAAGACTGAAGATCACATGGCTAAGGTACCGTACTTCAACATGAGTGGTGATGGTGAAGACAAATAGGAAGAGAAAGGCAATTTTTATAAGGACAAACGAGTAAAACTCTTTTGATTAGTCAATTAATTAGTAACGAAGCACCAGAAAACTAAAATCAAAAAGGAGGAAGAGATTAGGATTTTTTTCTTTATGTAGAGGGTAATTAGGATGTGCAATCACTTTTAAAAAGGAAATGGATATATATTTGTAAAAAAAACAGGTTTGGGCAAGAAAAAGGAATTAATCAGTTCTTTCAGAGTAGGTTCAGGCATGAGTGGATCAAATTGCCTACCTGAGTACTGTTATATAAATTCCTATGTGCAAGATTTGATTGACTGCAGATAGCTGCAAAACTGTAAAGAAGCAAGGTGGGATTATATTTGTATTTTTAAATCTTCAATACTCAGACTTTGAGCAGGAAGAATGATAATATTAATCAGCCTGTTCATAGCTCAATTTGTTGATAGATTAGATTTCATAACAATCCAATGGAACACATCCTGAAAGGAAGAAGGGTAAATGATTGAACAAAAGATTGTAAAAGGTTAATAGATGCTGAACTTCATCCACTCGGTGTCCACTAGGGCCTCTACACATCATAGGCAGAATCTTCTGGAATTCTCCTACTGGAAAGACAGGGCTATTTTCAGCTCAGAAACCAGATTTACTAATGGTGGGCTTTGCCACAGTTCTTTGACTCAACCTCAACATTAGCATCCCAGCTCCAGGTTGCTGAGCTTCAGGGAGGGTGGGTAGAATGGCACATCCATTTTGTCAAAGGAAAGATTTCTAATTAAAGGGGAAGCATAATAGAAATGCGATAGTAACAGGTGACTCTATAAATAGGGGGATAGAGAGCATCCTCAGCAGCCAAGAACAAGAATCCTGAGGAGTGTGTTGCCTATCCAGTACCAGGGTCACCAATATCTCATGACAACTAGAGAGGAATCTGGAAACAGAAGGGGTAAATCCAATTGTTACGGTCCATGTTGGAACAAACAACGTTGGTAGCAACATGAGGAGATCCTGCTGAAAGAGTATTAGGTCTAGGCTCTAAATTAAAAGGCAGAACTTCAAGGGTAATTACCTCTGGATTATTACCCTAGCAATGTGTAAATTGGGATAGGGACAGACAGATTAGCAGAATTAACGAATGGCCAAAGGGCTGGAGTGGGAAAGAAGAGTTCCTTTTCATGGAACACTGGTATAAATTCTGGGACAGTAAGGAACTGTACCGATGGGATGGGCTCTTCTTGAACTGGAATGGGACCTGTGTCCAAGTAGAAATCTTAAATAGGGAGGTAGCAAAAACTTTAAACTGGTAAGGTGAGGGAAGGAATCCACAAGAAATGTAAGCTGCCTAAATGTAAACAAAACAGGGCATGAGCGCATAAGAGAGAATAAATTAAGGGCATGGCAAGGAAATAAATAGAGTAATAGAGCAGAGGTCTAAAAAGATGTATAAACAAAGTCAGAGGAAATCCTATTAAAAAATGTGTTAAAATGTCTGTACAAGATATGCATACAATGTCCATAATAAAACATGAGAGCTGGAGCAATCATATGTTGGGAAGAAGCAGACATAGTAGAGATTACTGAAACATAGGCCCAGAAAAATCAGGACTAGGAATTAAACACTGCATAGTATAACATATTTAGAAATTAGAAAGTGGAATGGGGAGGTGGAGGAGCTGTACTTAATAGGGATAACATAATGGCAGCAGAAAACAGGAACACAGGTATCAGCAAGACAAAAATATCATCCACATCAATAGAGATAAAAGATAATAATAGGTCAATCACACTAATAGGTATAAGCTACAGAATGCCAAATAGTGGAAAGAAGTTTGAGGAAGAAATATGCAAACAAATTAATCATGGGAGATTACAACCATCCTAATATTAATTGGACAGAAAAGGTGGATGAGAGGGATAAGGGAATGGAGTTCCTACAATATGTAAAGGGCTTTTTTCTAATCCAATATGTAAAAAGCCTAACAAGGGAAGATTCACTAATGGAAGTAGGGGAACATATAGGTAATAGTGACCTATAAAGATGATGATAAAGACATAAGAATGACAAAAAAAAATCAGATTAATAGGTTGGAGATTATTTTGAGGGGCTGAGAATAAAACGGGGGAAAATAAAATGAGCAACTATATTGGTAAACAACATGGAACAATAAATGGAAACATTTAAAACTTTTCAGAGTACAGGAAAAATATATTTTGCTAAAGCGAAAGAACAAACTAAATGAGATTCTATGGATGAATAAAGACACAAGGGAACAATTGAAGATTAGGAAAGAGGCATACATTAAGTTCTGTGATGAATAATGTATAATTTTTAAGATGAATTATTACATATATGTATTTTTGTGTTAAGGAAGGTAGAGGGGTTTCAGTTTCATGTAGGTGGTTTATAAGCCTTGGTACCTGGAAGTCTGGGTGGACCTGTGGCTGAAAGATCAGTCTTTTGACTTTGTTATATGAATTTTTAATGATGTTTTCCATCCTGAAGTTAAAGAGATGGGTTAAAAAGGGGTTAGAAGTTTAGTGATTTTGAGAGGGAAAAAAAAGTAGAAAAACTGGGCTGTTGCCTAGTGACAGTGGTCAAGTGACACAGAGACACAGAAAAAGACGTGGAAGAGTTTAGTGTGTGTCAAAGAGCGAAGATGAGGATTTTTCAGCTCTCCAAGAAGAGAAAAATACAAGGCTAGTGGGGCAATAATTAACTATCAGTTATGTTATGACCGCAGCCAGTGTTAATTGCTGCACAAACCAGGTCCCTGAAGGGAACTTGGCTTATGGGCCATACCCTTTTTTTTGTATTCTGAAAATGAGAAGACAATGTACTGATCTCATAGCAAGAAGTCCAGTAATACTTTTGGGATTTTAAAAATTAAAAGTAAAAGTTTTATTAACAGGAATAAAAGAAAACTTAAGCACATAAGATTACAATTAAAATTAGTCTTAAAAAACATTCCCCCAAAAAGACACTCTACTTGGTCAGACCCACAAGTAAACACCTTCCAGGCAATGCTCCCTTATAGATGTTAAGCAATAAAAATCCAGTAATATTACCCAAGGCATAGCTAACTCTAACTCTCTTCCACTCTGCTGTGACAATCCAAAACTTCAGAACAAAACAACTTGTTGCAGCCCAAAACTTTTCTGGCATGAAAGGACGGCTGATTCAACTGTATCTTCTCCTAGCCCAGAGCTAACAGCTCCCAGCTTGGCTCTAGCTAACAGCAACATCTCAGAGCTCTCCACAGTAACTCTAAAATGCCTCTTTTCCCCTTTCACCTCAAGTTCCATTGTTCTCACACCTCTTTGAAACTCAAATCCTTCCAAATATAAGATCTTTCATGTCGCTATGTCTTTGCTTTTGGGTCAATAAAATATTATATCCCTTCTTCTGTTTACCTAAGGAACTCCTGCAAGGTGCAAACATGTTTACTGTCAACTCTGCCTTTCCTTTGATATTCAAACAAACTCAACTTATATAAAAATGGAAATGTTAGATCTAACCTATTCACTTGTACTTCAAACCTGACACCTCTATCCTTTCCATGTTTTAAACCTCCCAGACAATCTGTCCCCTATTAACCTCTGCTTAGCTTAGTTAAATCATTTGCACACAACCTTCTTTACAGAATAACACAATATTCCCCAAAAACATTAAAAAGAATAACATTCATTTCTCACAGTTATCGGACTCAGTAATGTGATCATTTTAGCGGTGTTGTTACTGAAATAGAGAGTTTAAAGTGTAGCTATTTTTGGGTGCCTGGGGAGAGATAAGAGTTAGGTATGAAGCATCAAGTGAATGCTCAAGAATTCACAGGAAGAAAACCATTTGCATGTATACCAGTCCCAAGCAAGGAGCCTTTGTGTCAACCTAGTGGTAACTCTTCACTGGTTTCCATGTCTATAATGATATTGCTGGGTAAAGGAATACTGGGAAATTTAATTATCTTCTTGTGTTTGTATTGAGATTTTGCCAACCTTTTTGCCTAGTGTAGTATAGTTCATTTTTCTTGTTTTAATAAATATTTTACTGTGTGTTAAAAGTTCATCAGCAGATTCCTACAAATCTGTTCAGTGACTTTCTTCCAGGGTTTCAGTTAGGATATATCAAGCCCGGTTTCACTCTGGAATCTGACTTGTCCAATAGTAACATCAACTGGGATTGGAACAGCACAAAAAGCAGGAGTGCATGATCAGAGAGGATACCAAGAGATTAGGAAAGAAGTAAAAAGAAAATAGGAAGGCAAAGAGGAACTATGAAACTAAGTTATCAAGGAACACAAAACAGAATAGTAAAATATTTTACAGGTGCATCAGTAAAAAAGTAAGGCTGTGATGGCAATGGGATCATTAAGGGATAGACAAGATAACACCACAGGTAATGACAGAGAACTGACAGAAATATTAAATAATTATTTTTCTTTGGTATTTATTAGGGAGTTAGAACAGGTAGACATGATATTGCACAATGCATTTAAATTTTTTTTAAAAAGGGGTGTATTGAATAAACTAAACAAACTTAAAGAGGATAAAGCCTGTGGTTCAGACGGATTGCATCCACATATGTACTGAATTTTCTGATGAAGTAACAGAGCAAGTGGACAACATAATGCAGCAGATGTATCTGGATTTTCAAATGGCCTTTTATAAAGGTGCCCCATAATAGATTAATGAATAAGGTCGGAGAACATGGAGTCAGGGGACAAGTGGCAGAATGGATTTCTAGCTGGCTTCAAGACAGAAAGCAGGGAGTGAGGGTTAGATTAGTTATTTAGAAGGTGGCGTGGGGTTCCAAAAGGATCAGTGCTGGAACCACTGCTGTTCACAATTTATATTCACAATTTAGGATCTGAAACCAAAATTGCAATCTCTAAATTTGCAGATGACACCAAATTGGAAGGGATGGTCGATACTGAGGGGGACTGCAATAAATTACAGGGGAACATTAATAAACTTGCAGAAAGGGCAAATAATAGACAAATGAAGTTCATCCTATCTATCCCTTAATGATCCCATTACCACCACAGCTTTCCATTTTAATTGATATACCATTTTGGTAGGAAGAATAGGGAGGTCACACTTTATTTGGAAGGTGCAAGTGTAGGTGGGGTTGAGGAACAAAGGGATCTCGAGATTTGGGAAAGGTTTTGATAAAGACCTCTATTAGGTCACCTTTCAGGCTTTCTTCAAGAGAAAAGAGACCCAGCCTGTGAATCTTTTCCTAATTCGTATACCCACACATTTCAGATATCTTTCTTATAAATTTCTCCGCACCTCCTCCAGTGCCTCTATTCTTTTTATAATATGATAAGCCAATGACTAAAAGTTGTACCATAGGTTAACAAGGCTATAAAGAAAGCAAACCAAGTACTAGCCTAACTTTTTCGAGGGACAGAATTGAAAAATAAGGAAATTATGCTAAACTTGCATCAAACCTCGGTTACTCCAGACTTACTGTGTGCAGTACTGCTTATCATATTATAAAAAGAATAGAGAGACACTGGAGGAGGTGCAGAGAGATTTATAAGAAAGATACCTGAAATGTGTGGGTAAACATATCAGGAA
This sequence comes from Carcharodon carcharias, assembly GCF_017639515.1. Taxonomy (NCBI): domain Eukaryota; kingdom Metazoa; phylum Chordata; class Chondrichthyes; order Lamniformes; family Lamnidae; genus Carcharodon; species Carcharodon carcharias. The sequence continues at coordinate 115,145,787 of NC_054469.1, read as the reverse complement.
AAGATTCACAGGCTGGGTCTCTTATCTCTTGAAAAAAGCCTGAGAGGTGACCTAATAAAGGTCTTTATCAAAACCTTTCCAAAACTTAGAGCACAGGCAGAGAAGCTGTTTCCTTTTGTGGAGGACAGCATCAATAAAAACCATCAACATAAAGCAGTAACCAAGAAATCCAATACAGAATTCAGAAAAATGTTCTTTACCCAAAGAGTGGTGAGAACGTGGAATGTACTACTATAAGGAGCGGATGTAGTGAATACCAATAATGCAGTTAAGAGGAAGCTAGGTGAACCTTTGAGGGAAAAGGGAATAGAGGGCTGCAATGATAGATTTAGATGAGAAAAGTGGGAGGAGGCTTGGGTGTAGCCAGATGCTAAGAAATTCAAGGTGACTGTCACCTTGACAGCTGCTGGCAGTGGGTATCCATCCGTTCCTTGTAAGCGAAGATCCTCCTCCAGGAGGGTGCACATATCAAACACCAGCTGCATCTAAAGGGCCAGCCATCGCGATGTTGCTGCTCAGACCTGTCAAGGAAACTGATCCCTTTTGTTGGCATGCCCAATGTTGTGAGTAGTGCCTCTTTACCCCTCCTGTCCCTTGACCAGCACTGCTTCATCATTGCGCACCTGGAGACTGCCTTTGCTGCTGGGGGTTGCTGCTCCTCCCCACCCCTTCCCAGGCTGCCAAACCCTGCAACTGCAACAAGTAGCCAGCAGCAGCGTGCGCCCTCCCAGTGGGAAGAGTGGTGGCTCCTCTGAGCCTGTGCCCGTTACTGGCAAAGAATTTACCAGACTTTGCGAATCTCCACTTGACTTTGGCAGCATTGCAGACGGCGGTGGCCGAGGGGAAGCGGAGGTCATGAAAAACAATTAAAAGGGCAAAATTCTGTTATCCAAAAGTCAGTACTCTGCTGAATGGTGGAAATTTCCCTTTCCTGGATGACATATAAGAGCTCTCTTGCTTTACATCTTACCATTCAGAAAACAACAATTAAGAAACAAGAGTGCCATTGCAATGTCAAATCAATGACAGTGGATTGAACTCAGTGACTGGCTTTCAGACATGACTTCAGATGAATTTACAGTCAATCATTCACAACATGCTGCTAGTTGTTATACTCACCTAAATTAGAAACATAATAATACATTATCTAGCACCATTAAAATTATACATTTTTCAGTTGAACTGGGTTATCTATGGCTCTGTCTGAGTCTGACAAGATTTAATTCACAGATGGAATTGAGTTTAAAAAATTGAGCATGATCACCTGTCACTTGTGCATTCCCACAAACAAAAATACTGGATGTAATTCAAACAGGTCAAGAGTTTCCTAATTTTAAAACTGGAAGCAATTGTTCCAGATTATGTTCCCACTTCCAAAATGCAATTGCATATTGATTTGTTGATTAGAGGGACATAGTAATCACTCTGGGTCTGGCAGAGCAGTCATAATTAGTCAAGGAGCTTCAGAGGCCAATCAAAGCTATACAATGGAATGTAATCAAACTATCAACCAACAAAATCCAAGCCCTGAAATTTCCAGGCTGGAGAGCTGGCATGGAGCAGTTGCACCCAGTAGTGGATTCCACAGGAAACCCCAAGGAGCCATGTTCAGGGAGCGGGGTGTGTTGGTACTTCGCATGTGTGCCTGGGAAGTTCCTTCCTTTACACCCTTGAAGGAACACAGTGGAACTCACACCTGTGAAGTCTAGCATAATTCCCTTCCAGGCCTTCCAAAGGCCTTTCAATCTTTAGTACAATAGGGTAATGACTCCCATAAAGGACTAATTACCTTTCCTTCATATATTTGCCTCAATTCTAAACCCTCTTCCACACCCTCCTCCACACAACACAGACAGGACAGGGTTAAAAAAAGTGTTTATTATTCATTGGATACGGGTGTCGCTGGCTAAGCCAGCATTTATTGCCCATCCTTAATTGCCCCTGTTCAGAGGGCATTTAAGAGTCAACTATATTGCTGTGGGTCTGGAGTCACATGCAGGCCAGACCAGAATAGCGGATTTCCTTCCCTAAAGGACGTTAGTGAACCAGATAGGTTTTACAATAATCACCTTAACAGGACTGGGACTAATGTCCTTGTGGGGAGATTTGCTAGTGCTATTGGGGAGGGCTTAAGCTAGATTGGCAGGGGAATGGGAACCTGAAGGGAAATTCAGAGTGGAGAAGAGAAGATCTGGCAGTGAGAAATAGAGAAGTATTAACCGATAAGGAGAATATAGCAACATGGGGGTTACCATTGACCAGAAACTGGACTAGCGCTTTAGGAATATGATGGAATACTCCCCACTTGCCTAGATGAGTGCAGCTCCAACAACACTCAAGAAGCTCAACACCATTCAAGACAAAGCAGTTCGCTTGATTGGCATCCCATCCACAAACATTCACGCCCTCCACCAGACACACACAGGCAGTAGTATGTGCTATCTACAAGATGCACTGCAGGAACCTACCAAGCCTTCTTAGACAGCACCTTCTAAACCCACAGCCGTGACCATCTAGAAATACAAGGGAAGCAGACAGATAGGAACACCACCACCTGGAAGTTCCCCTCCAAGTCACTCACCATCCTAACTTGGAAATACAGCACTAGTCCTCCACTGTCAATGGGTCAAAATCCTGGAACTCTTTCCCTAACAGCACTGTTGGTGTACCTACACCACATGCACTGCAGCGGTTCAAGTAGGCGGCTCAACAATACCTTCTCAAGGGCAATTAGGTTTGGGCAATAAATGTTGGCCTAGCCAGTGATGCACACATCCCATGAATAAATTTTTTAAAAGTATCAAGTTAATGGAAAGTTTGATAGAATTGGAGATGGCAACAGTAAGTCATTAGAAGGGGTCAGAGTTAGGGGGAAAGTAAAAAAGCCTAAATCAGGCTTAATATGCATGTGTGTGAATGCATGGAGTGTGGTTAATATGATTGGTGAGCTACAGGCACAGGTTGACAAATGGAATTATAATATTACTATAACAGAGACCTGGCTCAAAAAAGGGCAGGATTGGACATTAAATATTCCTGAGTACAAGGTGTTTAGTGGACAAGAAAGGAAGAAAAGTGATAGTATTGATTAAAGATGGCATTACAATACTGGAGAGAGAGGATGTTCCAGAGGGGTCAAGGACGGAATTTCTCTGGCTAGAAGTAAGGAATGAAAAAGGTGCAATAACATAAATCGGTGTAGTATATGGACCACCAAACATGGAAGGAATGTAGAGAAACAAACTTGCGAAGAAATTACAGAGAGATGCAAGAATTATAGTGTAATTATAATGGGGATCTTCAATTATCCAAATGTAGATGGGATAGGGATAGTGCAAAGAGATAAGAGGGGGAACAAGTCCCTGGAATGTGTTCAAGATAATTTTCTGCAGCAGTATGTTTCTGGTCCAACGAGAGGGCAAGCACTGTTGGACCTGGTTCTGAAGAATGAGTTGGCCAAAGTGCATCAAATATCATTGGGAGAGTATTTAGGGGACAGTCACCATTGCAACATAAGGTTTAGGTTGGCCATGGAAAAGGACAGGGAACAATGCAGAGCAGGGATAATTAATTGGGGGAAAGCCAACTTCAATGGGATGAGAATATATCTGAGTCGAGTGAGTTGGAATCAAATGTTGGCAGAAAAGTAGGGTGGCTGAACAATGGGCCACCTTCGAAGAAAAAATATTGCAGGTAACATCAAGGTATATTCCCTTGCAGGGGAAAAAGGAAGGAAGTTAAATCCAGAGCACCCTGGAGATAGAGGTGAAGATTAAAAGGAAGAAGTACATGTCCAACAGATATATTTCTAATATTTGTGTTAAAGCAGAAAAACAGAGTAATGAAGGTAAAAAGCAGCAAGATAACATAATGGAGAATATATCCTTTGTCAGCCTGGCTCAGTGGCAGCATCTGACTCACCACTCCAAACTTGAACTCATAATCTAAGATGACATATCAGTGCAGTACTGGAGCACTGAATTGCACTATTGTTGGTGTCATCTTTTGGATGAGACCTTCAACTGCAAACTTGTCTGCTCATTCAGATGGATATAAAAAATTCCAATGGCACTATCTGAAGAGCTGCATTTTTACCTCGTGTTTGGGCCCAGGTTCCTTCCTCAACCAGCACCAGCAGAACAGGTCATTTATTTCAGTTGCTGTTTGTGGATTATTGATGTACATAGGTTAACTACCTTGTACGCCTACCAAGTAATATTTATTACATGTCAAAACTAATTCATTGGAAGTGAAATTCTTTGGTACATCCAGAGGATGTGAAGGGAGGTTTATATGTATATATAAAAATGCAAGTGCTTTATTCTCCGAGAGGAAATACCCAACTCTACTTGTCTAAAAAGTAAACTCATTCCCACTGTCAGGTTGGTTTCTGGGTTGGGCAAGAAAGAGAGAAAGGGAACATATCCTTCCCAAATTCAAGGAGTCAGGAAGGCGCCATGGACCTTTAAAAATGGCAGGTGGGATGTGGATGCAGAGGTCCCACCCCCATTTGCCGGCAGGGGGAAAGGAGTGGGGCATGATTCACCCGAGGGAAATCCAAACTCCGCATGAAGTTCAAATGCCCTGCTGCGTCCAAACAGATCCCGTTTTGGCTGGTCCAATTGCTTTGACCCAGGGTGTGGAAGTCATGGAATTGAAGGAGTAGACACAAACACACGCGAACATCATTGGAGTTCTGTTTAAATGTCGTTACCGGAAGTTTTTTTTAAAATTCCCCACAATTTAAACATGAAAAAAAGTCTGATGCTGTCATGAGTTAAAAAAGAAATCCCTCTGCTGGACTGCACTGACAGTCAGGCCATCTGGTGTAGGCTAGAATAAAACATTACCATCTGTTCATGCAGTTTCAAAAGGGGTCTTTGATGACATTTCCCAATAGTGATGTCATTATGAATACTTTGCTGAGTTTCATACACTACAATTATTTCAACAGGTAGTACCAAGTTCAGTTTGATTGACAAGTTAAAGGATTAGCTGTTTTTAATGCGCAGTCCAAATAAAAGTTATTTGTTTTTATAAAGGGTTAACCACTTGAGGAGATTTGAAAGCTTTGAATAGATTTCATGAATGGGAGTTTTTTTTTCACCATCAATTGTGTAGAAGTAAAAACTGTATTAGATGGTTAGGAGTTTTTTTTTCCCCCATCTCTACATAGCTCCTGAGGTCTGCTCATGGTGGATATACGGTGAGTAGGTATGGAAGTCACATTGGGATGGGTGGGGGCATGAGTTGGCATGGAGGGTCCATGGGGAGGTATAATGGGGCATGGAATGCAGATAAGAGTTGACATGGAGGTGACATGGGAATGGGTGGAAGGTGAGGGGTGACGGCTAAAGGGGCTAACCATTCATAAAACAACTGCTGCAAAGTCCCATAGCGCCCAGGCAGCCAATCTAAACAGCCTTTCTTCACGCTCACCTGTCCCCATGGCCACCCAGGTTCTTCTTCCAGCAGGGGTCAGAATATTTTGTTTTTGAGGGCACTTTTTGAGAAAAAAAATGCCTAGCTTAATTTTTCTTTTTATGCGAGCTATTATTTGGTTTTCGGGGGCTCCAAAGTGACCACAACATTTCAGCTTTTCATGCCATTGATACATGTAATACAGGATGAAGTCCATACTAACAACAGAACATAACATTGCTGAACTATGTGCATCATAGACAAGGAAGCTTCAGTAAGGGGGCAAGGTGTCAGCCCCAAGGGCTAAGGTTGCCTGCCATGTGAAAAATCTCTGCTCACCTAAATACAATTCCCAATTTATAATAATAAAGGAAAATCATTTCCCCCACCCACTGCAGGATTACATGGAAATTAAAACGTGATGGGCCTTCTCTCTGCTGGCTGCTGCTTTTGAAGACATTTTCGATTATGAAAAGTGCTGGCTGCCTCTCTTATCTCCTGCAAATTCTGACTATACAGTAAGATTAGCTTTAAATTCCTTAGACCTAGCTAATCCAAAGCGACATTCAACACCCCTTTGGCCCCTTGCTGCCAAACAGCTATATCAAAAATGTCCACGGTCTTGAGGTAATGACCCTCTCCATTTCATTACCAACTACAACATGCCTGAATCGTCAGGACACAAACGGGCGGGTTCTCAGTCAGTGAACTATCAGGATTGTTATGGGAGGCAGCCTCCCTCTAAGTCTACCCAATTCACATCACTCTCACCACTATCATTATATAGCCCGTGCTGTTGTGGTGCCTATGGTAATGGCTAATACTGGGGCTTGTTGTCTCCCTAGTTAACCTCCTAACTCGGTTATCAGGGCTAGGCAGGAGGTTATAGTCAGATCAGCTATGATCTTACTGAATGGCGGAGCTGGCTTGAAGGGCCTAGTGGGCTACTCCTGTTCCTAACTTGTACGTTCTTATGTTCACAGATTTTAAATTGGCACAAGCGGTGCGTCTCAACTGTATTTATACCTTATTTCTCCAAGGATACCTCACGCATCTTCTAATTCCCTTGAGGCATCCATTCTTTACAGTTTTCTGTTTTACTTGAACTTTGGTTTCCTGCGCTCCAACCATCACAGCATCAACACTCAAGTTGGAAATATGTTGTTGTAACATAGAAGCTGTGTACTTGTACTGTTGTTTTTGATCCTTAAGAGACTGTTTCAATTGTTCGAATGGGTCAACCTTGTAGTCTAGGATAACTGCTCCTCTACCTCAATCACAGGTTCCCCCCCGCCTCCCATCCTCGTTGCTCCTCCAATCATAAATTCTGTTTCTGGAGGAGCAGCAGCAGTGGGAGGGAGGGAACTTCCGGTTGGAGGAGCTCCAACAGTGAGCATGGGGGAGAGACAGAATCTGTGACTGGAGGATCTGCTACTCAGGTTCTGTCTCTCCCATATTCGCTGCTTCTTCAATCAAACTCTGCATTGTTTTCCCGTTCTCAGAGACACTTGTACCTGCAATTGTTCAGCCATAATGTAAGCTAATATGTAAGGGGGCGGCCTTTCTTGAATTTTTCATCCCCGTCTTTGATTTTATACTGGCTTTTTGTAAGGTTTCAAGGGCAAATTTGCCTACCATCCCCATGAATTTTGAACCCTGGCTTCCAGGGTCAGCAGAGCCAGTTAATTTATATTGCTTCTTCTCATTCATCCTACTAAAAAATGAGTCATTTCACATGTCTTCGAATGAAATTATACCTGGATCGCATTTGCCCATTTCACCAGTCTACATCCTCCTGATGTCTACGTCCTCTCATTACTGTCTGCCTCATTATTTACAACTTTTCTGAGCTTTGTGTCATCTGAAAACTTTGAAATTGTGCCTTGTATACCTAAGCCTAGTTCTTGAGTATTGCTTTAGTTCTTGAGTATTGAGTAAGCTTTTCATCTTGTGCTCATCAGAACACTTGCAAGAATACCAATATAAGGAGAAAGCAGCAATTTATACTGTATGTGAAGAGAGTGTTGATTGGTTGGCAAGTGGCATTGCCATAGAGAATGCACCATTGATGGCGACTGACTGTTAACTGCCAAACATTGTTTGCAATTTAAACCAGGCAGCTTCATCCTGATTGGTCAAAGCATTGCCCTGAGGATTGAGTCAGAGAATGGCTGTAACTTATTTTGCTTAGCTGAAACTGACGCAATGTATGTACATGGTTTTTCTGTCTGCAAAGAACAAGGCCCTTTGTGTTAACATGTGGCTTTCATTACATGCAAAGCACCATACTGCAATCCCGACTGACAATCTTAAACTGGTTGTCAGTGTAGTTCTTAGTGATCAGCCCGTGCTTCCAAAACTCAAAACACAGTGTCCAACATTAGATGTGATTGCTAATTGGACAACATTTGCTCAATAATCCTCAGTGTGCTAAGTTTGTTGGGCTTGTTTCCACTGAAGTTTAGAAGAGTGGGAGGTGAATTTATTGAAGTATACAAGATCCTGAATGGTCTTGACAAGGTGAATGTGGAAAGGATGTTTCCTCTTGTGGGTGAGTCCAGAACTAGGGGTCACTGTTTTAAAATGTAGGCCAGAGATGAGGAGAAATATTTTCTCTGAGGGTTGTGCGACTTTGGAATTCTCTGCCTCAGAAGGTGGCAGAGATGAGGTCACTGAATATTTTTAAGGCAGAGATAAATAGATTCTTGTTAGGCAAGGGAATCAAAGGTTATTGGGTGTGGGTATGTGGAACTTGAAACACAAACTGATGACCATGATCTTATTGAATGGTGGAGCAGGCTCGAGAGGCTGAATGGCCTACTTCTGCTCCTTTTCCGTATGTTCTTTTGCCATTCACCTTAAATTGGTGTCTGCTTGTTGAGCCTTCTGCTAATGAGAACAGTTTCTCCCCATCTACTCCATCTAGATATCACATGATTTTGAACAGCTCTATTAATTCACCTCTTAACCTCGTCTACTTCAAGAACAGTCCCAGCTTCTCGAATCTATCCATGTAACTGAATGGTTCTCAGCTACTCAGACTAATGTGTTCAATGGTTTGTATTCAGTTTGCCAATGTCAGCTGAGCAGTAGAAAGGCCTCAAAAACACTTGCATTTAAATGGCACTTTACCATAATAACACATCCCAAGGTGCCTCACAGAAGGGTAATCAAACAAAATTTGACATGGAGCCACATATGGAGATATTAGGACAGGTGACCATAGGCTTAGTCAAATAGGTAGGTGTTAAGGAGTATCTTAAAGAAGGAGATAAAGGTGGAGAGATGGTGAGGCAAGGGATTGGGGTGGGGGACAAATTAGGTCCCCCAAACCTAACTGACATCCACCCTATTCACTCTGGGTCTGGAACAGCATGCATCCCTGGACAGTATATTATGAGAGGAACAGATTTGGCTACATAATATTGTAATGAACCCACAGTTAAACAGCCCACAAGCCCACATGAAGTGCAACCCAGTGTGAATAATTACCTTCAAGGGGAAAGAAAGAAAAATTAAATCAGTAAAACAGAAAAATATCAATATTACAATGAGCTGAAATTTATGGAGGTTTGTAGTAAGGCAAATGTTTTATGTAATTTTGTTTGATTTTGTCTCATTACTCCACTCCATTTTATTTAAAATGAATACAATCCCACAGTATAATGTGCTGAGCACTACATGTTTTGTGAAATGGCAAAACTTTGGTTTGCACTGGTGACTTCCCATAATGCAAACTCTTAACATTTGCTTTGTCATGAGCTGCAACTTCTGACAGTAAAAGCAGAATTGTTAAATGGGAGATGGGACCCAATAGGCAGGGATAAATAACAAATACTTTGCTTCAGTGTTCACAAAAGATATTGGGTGACTTGGTAACATTCACACCACACAAGTGCCAGGCAATGACTAAACTCAACAAGAGAAACTAACCATCACCCCCTGACATCCAACAGCATTAGTACTGCTGAATTCCCCACCATCAAGATATTGGGGATCACCATTGACCAAGAACTTAACTGGACCATCCATATAAATACTGACTGATACTACAAGAGCAGGTCAGAGGTAAGGAACTATGCAGCAAGTACCTCAGCTCCTGACTTAGCCCACACCTGTCCATAAGGTACAAATTAGGATCATTATATTTATCAATTGCCTGGATCTGAACAACGCCAACGCCACCTAAGAAGTTCAATACCGTCCAGGAAAAAGCAGCCTGTTTGAATGGTACCTCATCCACCAGTTTAAATATTCACTCTCTCCATCATAGGTACACCATGGCTGCTATGTGCACCATCTACAAGATGCATTGCAGCAACTCACCAAGGCTGTTTCAACAGGACCTTCCAAACCATGATCTCAGCACCCATAAGAACAAGGGCAGCAGACAAATGGGAACACCCCACCTGCAAGTTTTCCAAGTTATGCACATTGCTGACTTGGAAATATATCATTCCTCCACTGTCAAAATCCTGGAGCACCCTCCCTAACAGTACTGTAGATGTAACTATGCTACGTATAGACTCCAGCGGTTCAAGAAGGCAGCAAATTACCATCTACACAAGGGCAATTAGGGATGGCTAATAAATGCTGGCAAAGGAGGTATTAGAACAGATGACTAAAAACTCGGTCAAAGTAAGTTTTAAGAAGCATCTTAAAAGGGGGAAGAGTAGTGAAGTTTAGGGTGGAAATTCCAAATCTTAGGGCTTGAAATACCTGAATAAATAACTGAAAGTGCACCTGAGAATGATGGAGGCATGAAGAAAACTGGAGATTCACAAGAGGCCAGAATTGGAGAACGCAGAGATCTGAGAATGTTGTTGAGCTGGAAGAGGTCACAGAAATAAGGAGATGTAAGGCCATAGTGAGACTGAAATCAAAGATGAGAGTTTTAAAACCAAGATATTGCCAAGTGGGAGCCAAAATAGGCCAGAATGTGGAAGGGTCTTGGGTGAATGAAACCTAAATTATGGGCAGCGGGTTTTTGAATGACCTCAAATTTAAGAAAGGTGCTGGGTTCCCATTTTGCAAAGAGAGCACTGGAATAGGTGAGCCTAAGGGTAACAAAGTCGTGAGGAGGGTTTCAGCAGATGAATTGAACCATGGGCAGAACTGGGCGATGTTATGGAGGAAGAAGTAGACCATCTTGGTGGAGGAGGATATGGAGTTGGAAGTTCAGCTCAGGGTCAGATAGGATGTCAAGGTTGTAAGTGGTCTGGTTCTGCTTTAAATAGTGGTAATGAAGAGGGGTGAAGTCTGTGGTTAGGGAGCAGACATTGTGGCAGGGACTGAAGACAATGACCTCTGTTTTCCCAATATTAAATTGGAAGAAATTTCTGGTTATACTTTATCAGATGTTGGAGAAACAGCGTGACAAATCAGAGGCAATGAAGGAATCCAAAGTGGTGGTGGCGAGGTAGAACTGCATGTCCTAATTGTACATGTAATACAAAGATTGTTAAGGATATTATTATGACTAGAGCCATTTTTTTTTTTGTATTCTAATAACAAGCAGATGACCTACCAATCTCAGCACTAAGAGTTTTGGTAATACTTTTGGCTTTTTAAACATTAAAAGTGAAAGTTTTATTAACAAAAAAAAAAAAATTTAAGCACACAAGATTAGTTACACAATTAAAGTTAGTCTACAAAACATTCCCCCAAAACACTCTACTTGGTCGAATCCACAAGTAAACACTTTCCAGGCAACACTTCTTTTTTAGATATTTAAATATGGAATCCAGTAATATCACCACAAGGCAGACTGCTATAATTTCAATAAATGTATACCACATGACGTTTACCCTCTTCCACTTTGCTATGGAATTCACTTCACAATAAAACTGCTTGCTGCAGCCCAAGACTTCTCAACAACTCAAACCTCTCCAACTATCTCCAGCCATCTCCAGCCTAATGGCTCAACGGCTATCCAGCTCAATAGCTAAAAAAAGTTATCCACAGTAACTCTAATATACCTTTTTTTCCCCCTTTCATCACAGTTCCATTGTTCTCACACCCTTTTGAAACTCAAACCCTTCCAAATACAAGATATTTCATGTTTCATGTTTGTCTTTGCTTTTGGATCAATACAAATACAATATCCCCACTGCTATTTATCCATGTACTCCTGCAAGATGCAAACATTTTCCTTGTTAACCTCTGATTCCTCTTTAAGATTCAAACAACCTCCCAGCTTATCTAAAAATGCAAATGTTACATCTAACCTATTTAATTGTACCTCAAACTGAACACCTTTAACCTTTTCATGTTTCCAAACTCCCAGACAACTTGACTCCTATCAACTCTGCCCAGCTTACTTAAATCTTTCTCTCACAGACAGACACCTAGCCTTCATTACAGAATAACACAATATTCCCCCAAAATATTTTTTGAAGTGCATTCTCACAATATACAAAAAGTTAATCAAGAACTTTATTTTAGATGAGACTGTTACAGTAGTGCAAAGGCATATATAATCAAACTACAGGTAGTAAAAAACTAAGACTTGAAGATATTCTTCATTCAGAGTGGTGGGGTAGTGAAGGCAAAAAAAAACTGTAATCATTTAAGAAACAATTATATAATGGGGACGGAATATTAGATTCTCTCTGGATGGATGTACTAAGATTGGTCAAATAGGCTTATTCATCTGTAATTGTCTTGTAATTGTTAGAGAGAACTCAAGCTTTTTTGTCACAATTTAAGACAATATTTTAACACCATTCCCACCCCCAACAATGTAGAAATTTGTTGCTTTCTAATTTCCACAAGCCTTAAAAGAAAGGTCTTCAACCTTCAATTATTTTAAGTATGGAGTTATATCAGTATAAAAAGGAACAGTTTTTCCTTGTAACATGCTTACATTTTTAATAAAATGTCTTAAGCCAACATATTTGTAGGCAGAAGGCCTCCTTCAGTGCTGTAACCATTCTAAAGTATTGAGTTAGTCAAGTCTTTAGTGCCATCCTATGGAAAATAGTGGAACTGCAAGCCCAATTGGAGCCAGATTTTGCTCATAGCAAAATAATTCCAATGTCAGTAATGTCAATCGCTGCACAGTACAAAAGCTCTGTGCCTATCTTCCAAAAGAAAACTATAATATGTAAGAATTCAGCACAAGCCTGAAGTGGCTCTGTGACATGTGGATCTGTGTAAAGATCATACAGACAATGACGGTGCCCCAAAGCTGCCATGTTAATAAGGCCATGTGCAGGCTTCTACCAGGGTCCATCTGCCAAGTCCTGTGGCGATGCAGAATTGGTGATGAAAGCAGGGCTGTGAACCTGAGTCCATTGTCAAGAATCTGCACAAATGCATGAAAGTTGTTGAATGTCTGTGTTGGTACAGAAGTGTCTTTGGGTAGCAGCATCTGTGACTGAGCAGTCCTCTTCAGGATATTCTTTGCTCACTGCAAATGAGGAGGGGGCTAGAAAAGGCACCCTAAAAACAGGCTGCCCATTTTCTCCGGGCAGGGAAACCGGTGTGGATCCCACAGAGTATCTGTGGGATCACCATCTTTGTAGTCAAAGAAAGAAAATTTTAAATTTTGCAACTTGGAACATTAGAACACCCATGGATAAACTCAAGAAAGAAAAACTGCAATTGTATCAAGTGAACTATCAAAATTCCAAATTGACATCACCACCCTCAGTGATACCTGCCTTCCTGGGGAGGGGCAACTGAAGGAACAAGCAGGGGCATATACCTTCTACTGGAAAGGAATGGCAGTGACCCATGTCCATGGAGTTGAACTTGCCATCTGGAATAGATCTTGGATGCACTGCCAAACTCCCAATTTTATACATGAAAGACTTATGCCATTTCATCTACAGCTCAGCCATAACCAATATGCCACCATCATCAGAGCTTATGCCTCAACCCTTGACTCCAGTGAAGATGTTAAGGAGAAGTTCTATTTTTACCTTCATGAAGTCCTCATTGCCACCCCAATAGAAGAAATGATCACCCTTCTGGGGGACTTTAATGCCAGGGTTAGCCATAACGCTGGTGTTTGGAGCAGAACCATTGGGAAAAAAATAGGGTGGGAAAAGCAAATAGTGTCCTCCTGCTTACAAAGTGTGCTTAGCATGGCCTCATTATTAATAACACGCTCTCCTGCTGGAAGAATAAATATAAAACCAGATGAAGGCATCCGAGATCAAAGCATTGGCACCTCCTGGATTATGTCATCGTTAGGGTCAAAGATCTAAGTGATGCCTGCATCACTTGATCTATGCAGGGACCGATGCCCGCTGGACAGGTCATTGACTTGTTCAATTAGTGATGAACACCCACCTAGCACCAAAACATCGGAAGGCCCAAAAGTCCAAGTAGTAGTATATAAAGGTCTCAACCCCAAAATAGCCCGACTGAAGAGAGCAATTCCAAGTGCAGCTCATGGCCAATCTGAGAAATTTTCACATCCAACTCAGTCACAGATAACAAAGACCTTCATATCAAATGATATTAAATTTCCAATGAATTTAAATTGGCTAAATCCAATTTTTTGACTAAAACAACTAAAAACTGATGTAGCCCCTTTGATGTAGAATCATTGCCTAAGCAGAAGCTTTATCAGAAAAATACGTCGAGCAAAATTTGAAACGACATTGGATGACTAAAGTGTTTTCAGAAAGGTAGGTTTTAAGGAGGGTCTCATAGGAAGAGGGGGATGTGGACAGGCAGACAGGTATAAGAAGGGACATCTTGAGCATGAGGCATAGCAGGCTGAAGGTATAGCTGCCAATGGTAGGACAAAGGGAGGGGATGATGCAAGCAAGGCCACAGTCGGAGGAACGGAGGCTTCAGAAGTACAAGAGAGGTTGTGTATTTAACTGGTATGTGGTCAGGAGAGCAGGAGGCGGGTCTTTTAGCTCACTAAAGAACAAAAGACATAGGAGAGAAACTAAAAAAAGCTGGTGGTTCAGGACTATGACAGAGGTAGCTTGGGGAAGAAGTGGCTTGGGTGATAAGGTGAAAGGGGAAGCAGAAAAGCCAGCTGAATGGTGTCAATCTTAGTGACAAAGACCTTGCACTTGCTATTGACGTGACAGCTGAGGAGGTGGGAGAGGGATTTAAGGAGTTGTGGTAGTGAAGTAAAGAAGCAAGGAAATATCCTTGCTCTCCAGGATGATCTTAGAGGAAGCAGTTTTGGCAGAGGAGAGCAAGATCTGGTAACACTTGATGTGATCCAGCAGATCTAATGATGGACAGCTAAACCATTTGTCCACAAGATACACTGAAGTCTAGGCCCCTTGGGACTTAAGGTAGCAAAGAAGGTAGCCCTAACAGAAGGAACAGCCAAGGTGGAGAAAGGGATGGAACAGGGTTCAAAGTGGAGAAAGTACCAGAGGAGTAGGAGAAGACCTCAAAGGTGATAAGGGCCACAGTTGTCATCAAGGGTGGGGCAGGTAGTGGGCCATATAGCTAGGTTATGGTGCTTTAATAAGGGATAAGGTGGCTCCATATTGGAGTTAAGTGTTGGTGAAAGCCAGAATGTAATTCTCCACAAAGAGGTTGCGGATGGCACGGGTGTTGTTTGTGACTGAACAGATATTCTGAAGCAAGATGGGGAAACAGGGAGGCAAGGCATGAGATAAGGCTTAATGTTTACCTTTTTGTTTTTATATAAAAGAATTATTAAAACAATAAATAAATAAGCCTACTGCTGACAGATGTAATCCCATGAGAAATAGGGCTGCTTTTTTCCATTTAACATGGGCTTACTCTGCTACCTGCTGGATTTTCATGTTATTACATAATACCTGAATTAAAAACTATATTGAAGTTAATGGAACTTTAGTGAAGAATAATGGTGCGTATCACCAGTGCCGCTTGTGAGGTCTCTTTAAAACTGGGGTCATTTGTATCTTGCCTAATTTTTATTTCAGTTGTAGAAAACTTTTAAAAAACCTTAGAAGACAAACATATTCTGATGAAAGTTTACCAACCTTAAATGTTAAGTTTCACCCTCCACAGATGAACCCAAACCGACTGAGTGCTATTTTCTGCTTATATTTGAGATTTCTAGCATCTGCCATATTTTGCCTTTGAGTTAATATAGTGATGTGGTCACTTTGACAAAAGGACCACAGGAGTCTCAGGTACAGGTCACGATCGTTTATTCGAGCAATTGCAAGGAGAGAACCATCCCAATGCAGCTTGAGATAGCACTCTGATAAACTACAAGTAATCAGTATATTTATACATTATTGATCACGTACGAGATCAGTTTCCAGATTCCGACCTCGTCAACATATAGGTTTACATTAAACAGACATCTCTGGTAACAAGAACATGCACCACATATCCCTATTTGTTTTCACCCAGGAAGAGACCTTCCCTCCTAACTAAACTAGGACCATCTGTTCTTCCCCTATCTGTTGAAGCGCACACTTATTCTTAGTTGTTATTGCCAATTCTCTGATTCCAGTCCGGCTCCCGAGGCCTTTCTGTTCTTTGCAGGCCCTAAGGCTGTGCACGGTTCATCTGGTAACCTTTAACTGCCAATGTGTTTGGTAGCACTGGCTGCTTGAAAATTTTAAGTAATTCATTCCCTTTCAATAAGTTCTTACTGTACCCCTATATTTCCCCCCCTAACAATAGTAATTTTACAGATGCTCTATTTTACTATTCCTGAAGAAAACAGAATCGCTACAACTACATGTAACCTGCATGTGAAGTTTCAAAATTCTGTTTTAGTCCATAGGAACATAGGACTTAGGAGGAGTAGGCCATTTGGCCTCATGAGCCAGCTCTGCCATTCAACAAGATTATGGCTGACCTGGTTGTGGTCTCAACTCCACTTTCCTTTCTGTCTAGCATAACTGCTGACTCAATTGTCTATCAAAAGTCTATCTAACTCAGCCTTGAGAGAGAGAGAGAAAGAGAGAAGGGGAGGGAGGACATCTGCCTCACTTGCTGTCACGTGGTTCTCATTCACCCTCACCCCCACATACCAACAGGTGCTCTCACAGTGGGTGAGGGTGAGTGAGCACCCTGAGACTGGAAATGAGCTGGACACACTCACCCTTTCACACTCGAATGTCATCTTCATTTATTACTCATTTTTTTAATTATCAATTTATTGCTGTGATTTTTTTTGCTCAGCAAGTTGTTCCTAATCATAAATCAAATTCATTTTTGATGTTGTGCCAAACCTCATCTTTCCAAAATTTGCACATCAGCGCCAAACCCACCTCCCCGAATGTAAGAAAAATTGAAATGTGCCCCCCCCCTCAAGAAAAGGTTGGACAAACCTGCAATAAACCATTGCATCATCACCACCAGATTCCACACAAGGCACACCAAAATCACTGACAGAGAGGTTTACACACCAACAGAGTCAGATACAGAGGAGCAGAAGATGAATTGCACCACCAATTGCAGGACATGCTGGACAAGGCACCCAGCTATAAGACCATAAGATGTAGGAACAGAAGTAGGCCATTTGGCCCATCAAGTCTGCTCGACCATTCAATGAGATTATGGCTGATCTGATAATCCTCAACTCCACTTTCCTGCCTTTTCCCCATAACCTTTGATTCCCTTACTGATAAAAAATCTGTCTATCTCAACCATGAATATACTTAACAACCCAGCCTCTACAGCCCTCTGTGGTAAATAATTCCACAGATTAACTACCCTCAGAGAAGAAATTCCTCCTCATAGCTGTCTTAATTGGCCGACCCCTTACTCTGAAATTATGCCTTCTGGTCCTGGACCCTCCCACAAGGGAAAACAGCCTCTCAGCAACTACCTTGTCAAGCCCCTAAGAATGTTACATGTTTCAATAAGGTTGCCTCTCATTCTGCTAAACTCCAATGAGTACAGGCACAGCCTACTCAACCTTACAGAAGAAAATCCCTCCATACCCGGGATCAACCTAGTGGACCTTCTCTGGGCTGCCTCCAATGTCAGTATATCTTTCCTTAGATAAGGGGACCAAAACTGTTCATAGTATTCTAGGTGTGTTCTAACTAGTGTCTTGTATAGCTTTAGCAAGACTTCCCTATTTTTATACTCCATTCCCTTTGAAATAAAGGCCAACATTCCATTTACCTTCCCTATTACCTGTTGAACTTCTACGTTAGTTTTTTGGGATTCATACACGAGGACCCCCAAATCCCTCTGTGCTGCAGCTTTCTGCAGTCTTTCTCCATTTAAATAATATTCAGCTCTTCTATTCTTCCTGTCAAAGTACATAATCTCACATTTTTCCACATTATATTCCATCTGCCAAGTTTTTATCCACTCACTTAAACTGTCTATATCTCTCAGTAGACTCTGTCATCCTCACCACTTGCCTTCCCACCTATTTTTGTGTCATCCGCAAACTTGGCCATGGTATATTCATTTCCCTCATCCAAGTCATTAATACATATTGAAAATAATTGTGGCCCCAGCACTGATTCGGGCCATCCCGAAAATGCCCCCGATCCCAATCCTCTATCCATGCTAATATACTACCCCCAACACCATGGGCTCATCTTATTAAGTAGCCATACATGCGGTACCTTATCGAACACCTTTTGGAAATCCAAATATATTATATTTACTGGTTCCCCTTTATCTATCCTGCTTGTTGCCTCCTCAAAGAATCCTAATAAATTTGTCAGGCATGATTTCCACTTCATGAAGCCGTGCTGACTCTGCTTGATTTCTAAATGCTCTGCTTTATACTATAATCTAACATTTTCCCAATGATGGATGTTAAGCCTCCATATATATATATAGTTACCTGTTTTTTGCCCCCCTCCCTTTTTGAATAAGGGTGTTACATTGGCAGTTTACCAATCCTCTTTCCAGAATCTAAGGATTTTTGGAAGAGTACTACCAGTGCATCCACTATCTCTGCAACTACTTCCTTTAAAATCCTAGGATGCAACTCACCAGGTCCAGGGTACTTATCGGCCTTTAGCCCCATTAGTTTTCCTAGTGCTTTTTCTCTAGATGATAGTTATTGCGTTTATTTCCTTCCCACCTTTTGCACCCCTTGATTATTTAGTATTTTTGGAATGCTGTTATTGTCTTCTACCAGGAAAACTGATGCAAAGTATTTATTCAACTCCTCTGCCATTTCCTGGTCCCCCATTATTATTTCCCCAGCCTCATTCTCTAAGGGACCTATGTTCACTTTGGCCTCTCTCTTCCTTTTTATATATTTAAAGAAGCTCTTACTGTCCGTTTTTATATTGCTTGATAGTTTACCATCAAAGTTTATTTTCTTCCTCTTTATTTTTTTTTTGGTCGTCCTCTGTTGTTTTTAAGACTTTCCCAATCCTCTGGCTTACCACTAATCTTTGCCACATTGTTTTTTTCTTTCAATTTGATACAGTCCTTAACTCCTTGGTTAACCGTGGTTGGTTTACCCTGGTCCTAGAATCCTTCTTCCTCAATGGGATATATTTTTGTTGTGAGTCATGAACTACTTTCTTAAACGTCTGCCATTGTTCATCAACCATCTTTTCTGAACTCCTTTCCTAGTCCACTCCAGCCAACTCTGCCCTCATTCCTTTGTAATTACCCTTATTTAAGTTTAGTACAGTTGTTTCCGACCCAAATTTAACTTATGGTCACTGTTTTCTTGAGGATTTTTTACTCTGAGATCATTTATTAAATCTGCCTCATTACACATTACCAAGCTACTGATTGGTAACCTAAATGCTAAACTCAACAGCAACCAGCGAGGACTTACCAAGAACTGAGCCCCATGGGTCTGCAACTCAACAGAAACAGCGAGCATCTGCTGGCCTCCTGCAACAGCAATGGGCTCAGAATTGGGAATACCTTGTTCAAAAACATTGACAGCCACAAAAAGACATTGAAGTCTCGAGATAGTAACACCCTGAACAAGACTCACTTTAAAAACATCAGCAGCAGGTGGAGGACATCCCTACAAGATGGCCGGCCTTGTTGAGATGCTGATGTAGGACTACCACCTTGTGTTGGGCTAAATCCATCTGAAGCTGAAGGAGGCAACAACGACAAAGTCACAATGGCCATTAGCAACAGAAAAACGGAAGGACAAGGACATGTCAGTTTCCAGCTGGCCCTCTGCAATAGATTCACAATCAGGCAACATCAAGGGACAGTGGGAAATCTGCAAAGAGGAATTAAGTAGAGTGCAGAAGTTACCATTGAATGGAGGAGAGGACCAACAAAGAACAATGGATCACTGACCCAATATGGAGGTTGATGAATGAAAGAAAGCTGACAAAGAGCACGAGAGACCAGGAAAAGAACATTCAGCAAAGATGGGAAGACAATGATAAGAACAGAGGACAGGATAAAGCTGTGAAGAGCTGTGGGAGAGATAAATGGGGATGACTAGAGTTAAAAGGCAGGGAGGCACAAGTGGCTGCAAATCGGAATGATTCCAAAACACTGTACAGGATCATATGGAAGCCGACTGGTGCAAGAATCAATCGTACTGATCAAGGGCAAGGGCAGCAGATGCTTTTAACGGACAAGGAGCAAGAGGCGAGGTAGATGGAACACTTTTAGGAGATCCTCCTAAACCAGCCCAACTCCAGCTCATGTTTGAGTTCGATGTCAGCACCATACCTCAGCAGCTGAACTGCAACCTGGGAGAAATTGCCAGATCAGAGATCCAAAGAGCCATCAAGAGCTTGAAGAACAAGTCACCTGGGATCAACAAGATACCACCTGGGATCAACAAGATACCAGCAAAGTTAGTAAAACATGGCAAGAACATCTTCACAATAGAGTTCATGGACCTGTTCAACAAGATCTAGAATGCAAAGGATGTCCTGGATGACTGGAGGTGAGGGGTAATTGTCAAACTGCTGAAGAAAGGGAACCTCAGCAACTGCAACATCTGGAGGGGCATTACACTGCTGTCAGTACCTGACAAGGCCTTCGGCACGGTGTGCCTCAACAGATTGAAAGTGGAAATAGACAGTATCTTTCATGAAGAACAGACAGATTTCCAGTGAGGCAGATCATGCTGCATGCAGACCTTTAAACGCAGAAACATCATAGAGCAGAGCCTAGAGCATCAGAAGCCATTTGTTATCAACTTCATTGATTTCAAGAAGACTTTTGATAGTGTCCATCAGCAGTTGGCCCAGTATATCACAAAACAGTATCATCCTGTCTCCATATATTAACATCTTGAAAGCTTTATACCACGACTCCAGCTACAGCATCAAGACCAGCACAGGCACCACAGACTCCTTGGTCATCATTACAGGAGTACAGCAAGGCTGCACACTCTCCCCATTCCTCTTCCTCATGAATGATTTCATCATGTTGAAAGTGATGGGTGGGTAAAAATCTAGCATCCCACGTCTTCACCACCAGTTGAGAGATCCGGATTTTGCAGATGACATTACCTTGTTGGCGAAAGAATTGCACACACTCCAAGGCATGACCACCAGTGTTGAGAGTAGCAGCGCCAAGATTGGTCACTGCATCAGCTGTGAGAAGACCAAGACAATGATGACTGTACAGCAACAAGGCTCTCCATCACCATCAGGCAACAGAACCTGGAGGACATCAAAGACTTTCCTACATTTCCAAAGGGGGTGATGTAGGGATGAATGTTGTTGTATAAGGGTCTGGCATAGAAAGGGTTAACATGGGACTGGGTACAGTACCACCCACACTGTGATGCAAAGAAACACATGGCATAAGTCTAGACTAGAGAGAGGTGTGTGTAGAAGCAAATATGGAGACAGCTCCTAGCTTAGACCTTATACTGTATATTTGTGTATAGTTACTAGTAATTAATGAACACTTATTGTTAAACTACATAAGACTCGGACCCTCTTCGTGAGACCTATCAAGGCACACACAAAATATTACAACATGGCAGTAGCTATCAAAACAATCCAGAACCTCACAAAGGCTGGAGAAGAAATTTAAAAACTGTAAGATTGAAAAAGCAGCATTCTGACCTGACAAAATGCACCAGGAGTGAAGGTGCAGGAGATCACCAGAGAAGAGCTTCAAAGCAGGACTGGAAGCAGAAGGCAGAAATAAAACTCCACACTACAGCAGAAGAATCCATTGAACTCCATGGAAGTTCAGCTTCAATACCCAGAGACTGCAGAGTCAGAAGACCTGGCAGGCGTGAGCTAAAAACTTAAGGTCTTGGCCAGAATGAGTTTAAATACGCTTTTCAGTTCACAGCAGTCAGAATTGTCATTTTAAAATGGACTGCGAACAGCCCGAGTCAACACCTGAACATGTGGTGACAGATCGTTAAAAAAAGAAAAGTAATTAATTAAAAATAATCAGTATTTTAAACCCGAGCAAAAGCCGGGAATCGAGGGTTGCAAGACCAGAGAACTCTCAAATAGTGCGGGGAAGACCCAGAACAGTCGATCCAGGGAGTCACTGCTGAAAAATTTAAAACATAGAAATCGCACATTGAGCCCACCAAAACCGGTAAGGGTGGGAAACTTCATTGTGACACCATTTTGGTCCTCATGGACCAGTTTGGATTTATCCAAGGGAAGACTTTTTTTAAATTACGGGAGTACGTGAGGTCCAAGCAAGAAATCAGAAGAAGTCCAGATTAATACGTTTTTATACTTTTGTTTGGTGAACTTGCTGATGAAGTAATCCTAATGCAGGGCACTGATAAATCATCAACCCGCTTTGATGAAATATTAAAAGCCTTTGACAAAAACCTTAACCTTCAAGTTGTGGAGCGCACAGAGCTTAAAAAGGATAGAAAACCCCTAGTAAAGCTATGAAAGAGATAAAGACAATTCCCAAACAAGCCACATGAGGGCACCAGAGGCAGAGAACATTTCAGAAGTCCAAAAAAATTAAATCTTTTTGGAAATCCTATCACATTACCCAACTGCAACAGCAGGTGGCAGTGCTGAGCCACCTGACTATGATAGAAGGCTAAGTAATAGTGTGTTCCAAACTGCAGGTGGATAAAGAAAGAATGGAAGCAATATCAGAAAATGTAGATTTGGAGCTAAAGATCAAGGAACAAGAAGGCAAAGCACCAGAAGCCTCAAACTTACTGCGAAATACTGAGTCGTTGAGAAATTAATGGTTGGAATAGAAATCAAGAATTTAGAATGGCAAGAGAAAGTAGAAAACAAAAACAGAATTACCTGGAAAAACTCAGCAGGTCTGGCAGCATCGGCGGAGAAGAAAAGAGTTGACATTTCGAGTCCTCATGACCCTTCGACAGAACTTGAGTGAATCCAAGAAAGGGATTCAGTCCGGAATATTGAATTCAACAACTTTAGATCTTGAGCTCCCTCCTCCATCCCCACCCCCTTTCTGTTTCTTCCCCCTTCCTTTTGTTTTTTCCAATAAATTATATAGATTTTTCTTTTCCCTCCTATTTACATTATTTTTAAATATTTTTAAATCTTTTATGCTCCCCCCACCCCCACTAGAGCTATACCTTGAGTGCCCTACCATCCATTCTTAATTAGCACATTCGTTTAGATAATATCACCAACTTTAACACCTATGTGTTCTTTTGTTCTGATGTCTGACATCTTTTGATGATCTGCTTCTATCACTGCTTGTTTGTCCCCACAACCACACCAACCCCCTCCACTTCTCTCCCCCCAACCAAACCCCCCACCCCCGCCACACACACACACACACACACACACACACACACCTTAAACCAGCTTATATTTCACCCCTTTCTTGGATTCACTCAAGTTCTGTCGAAGGGTCATGAGGACTCGAAACGTCAACTCTTTTCTTCTCCGCCGATGCTGCCAGACCTGCTGAGTTTTTCCAGGTAATTCTGTTTTTGTTTTGGATTTCCAGCATCCGCAGTTTTTTTTGTTTTTATATAAGAGAAAGTAGAAGTTCTCATAGAAGAGCGTAGAATCTCAGAAACAATTGGCAGAAGTGCAATTACAGAATGCGAGCTTGAAGGATAGCACAGAATAATTATGCTCTTCTAGGGGAAAACTGATCAGTGTAGAGAACCAACTATCACGTATGTAAAGTGAGTTTGATAAGGAGAAACGAGAGCCGATGAGACCACTGGAATGTCACTCACAGGAGGTAGAATACTTGAAAGAGAAGTTGAAACACTGAAATGATAATCTTGTAGAAACAAATTCAATAAATGTAGATCTTCAATTAAAACTTGATGAACTTCAAGTATCAGAAGTCTCTAGTAAGCATCATGCAAAATGCCTGGAACAGGAGAGCGAATTGCTGATGTATCAGAACAGTTGCTTGAAAGCAGAATTAACAATGAAAACTGATGAAATTCTGGAACTTTGATCCAATCTGAACAACACGAAGGATGGGATGTGCAGTATGGAAGAGGAAATCCAGACTTTAAAAGCAGATAAGGAAAATTCTACAAAACAAATTGAAGATCTAATGAATGAATTGAAGGAGTCTTAAGGAGCAGTCAGTGACCACAGAAGAAGCATTCTGAAAGAACTGAATGCCCAGGTGAAGTTGTTAGACGTATATAAGAGTTCCACAGGTGAAAACAAAAACTGAACTTACCAGAGTAGTTGCTGAGCTGAATGAAAAGATTCATAAGCTCAAAAAACACCTGGAAAATAAGAATGTAATCAAATTTTTGGCTAAAGTTAAGAAACAAGTGGGAATGGAGGTTCCATTTTTGAAACGTAGACTCCCACATTCATTACAGTGAACCGCATGTAGGAAGAAAAACAAAATGAGAACTACAGACAAGCAGTGAGTTCATTCTCCCCGCAAGGAATGGGATAAACTGATGACCATCCATAACCCCAAATGGGGAGTTGACAAGGAGCAGCTCAACTTCAAAGAATGCAAAAGGAGAATTAAAAACAACCAATCCAAAATGACCTCCTATTCATCAAGGTTTACCCAGTACAACAGAGTCTACCACTCCTCCAAATGTTGTAAAGATAAGATCTGGATGAATTACAAGGCCTGCAGACCACATGAACCTGTAAAAACAGAGACTTGAGGGGAGAAGGGGCAGTAGAAGTAATGTAAATATGTTGGGTAAACAGGAATATATTGTAAATACGTTGCACAGAGACATAGGGGGATGTGTAGTGTGAGAATCTGACATAGAAAGGGTTAATGTGGGACTGGGTACAGTACTACCCACACTATGATGCAAAGGGAACATGACTTGAATCTAGAGGGCAGTCTTGGACTGGACAGAGATGTGTGTAGAATCAAGCATGGAGACAGCTCCTAGCTTAGACCTTATACTGTATATATGTATATAGTTGTCAGTAATAAGCACTTACTGTTAAACTGCACAAGACTCAGAACCTTGTCGTGAGACCTATCAGACTACACACATCTTACAACAGACGTCCACGTTCTCCAGTTGCTTCACAAGTTCTGGGCAGCCAACACCAAGACGGCCAGGGCAGCCATCACCAACACGGCCATAAAGCTGAACTCTATGTGCTCAAAGTAGTAACAAACATAATTTATGTAAGATGCTGAGCATCACATGGAGACACAGCATCACCAATAAAGAAGCATCACAGAGGACTGGTCAGGGGCACCTGTGAGATATCGTGATGGAGAGATGACTGATGCTGGAAGGACACATATTTTACCTCTCGGACGTATTCCCTGCCAGAGTGGCAGTAAAATGAACAATACCAGATAGAAGAAGAGGGGCTGGCCAAAGAAGACCTGGCCAAATACATTTGAAGAGAATAAAAGCAAAATGCTGCGGATGCTGGAAATATGAAACAAAAACAAGAATAGCTGGAAAAATTCAGCAGGTCTGACAGCATCTGCGGAGAGGAATACAGAGTTAATGTTTCGAGTCTATATGACTCTATCAGAACTGAAGAAGAGTCATATGGACTCAAAACGTTAACTCTGTCAGACCTGCTGAGATTTTCCAGCTATTTACATTTAGGGAGGACACTCAAAGGCGGGACAGCACCTGGGCTGCAGCGAAAGAGACTGAGATGGACCGGGGTTGATGGCAATCCTGTTGCCCATTGCCCCACATGGGACTGGAAGAACTAAGTCTAAATATGTCATTCATCGTTGCACATGGGGTTCAAGTGGCCACTTTATCTTTAAATGTTAAAAAAGTTAAGATTAGCCATATATCAACAGAGCAGCCAATTTTTTCCTAAATTATTGAGATTAAGTGTATTGCAAACTATTATTCTTGTCGACGGAAGCAAACTTGGAATCCGCTCCTGGTTGCAGTGCAAATGCAATTTCACACTGCATGGCCAATTAAGATCCGCCTAATGTGAAATGCATCCTCTCAATGGTGGGTAGGGCTGAGCAGGGATGGGAGACTGTCAGGCGCTGGGTCGAATGGCTACCCTGAGGGTGCTTTAAAACCAGAGGCAGCTTCCTGAAGGCTGCCAGGGGAGAATCTTTGGAGTCTGTCCAGCAGACCATTTCACTCGAACAAAGGTCTCACCAGCAGCTGGAAACATCAGGCAGGAGTACAAGCCGGGTGGGCACTCAGCCCCATTTCTTGGACGAGTGCTTTGCAGACCTTGTGGAGGAGGTCGGTGTCAGGCGGGACACTAGTACCCAGGGATAGGAGGAGGAGGAGGCCACCGCACTTGATCAAAAAAGTCTGGGAGGAAGTGGCAGCCGAGGTCAGCGGCCAGGGTGTTCAGTGGCACACATGGGTGCAATGCCACATAAGGTTCAACGATTTGCTGCACTCAGCAAGGTTGAGCTCGTCAAGAGTGAGTGCCATATTGGCATGGATCAGTGTGAAGAAGTGTTAAGGGGAGGCCATCCACCCGTGGAGCTCAAGGGTGTTAGAGTCTGAGAGGCAACTGCCACTGACACCAGAGCTGGCCAAGCAGGTGAGCCCTGGCTGCTCGTCCTGAGTGCCGTAATGGTTGAGGGCCATGACTCGATGTGCCCTGCAAGGTGTCCCAGAGGCAAGTATTTTCCAGGCTGCAAAGGCGCTGTGTGTAGAGTGTGGACAATCAATGCTCCCGTATTATTTCAGAAGAGAAGCCATAACACTAATGAAAGAACTAAGACAGGCAGAGAAACCCCCCCCCCACCCACAAACCTCCTAATTCTGATCAGGTATGAGATGGATGCCTTGGAGCTGAAGTGCCGCCATGCAGGGTAAAAGTGCAATGCAGAGAGGTGAGTGTTTTGGACTGTACAAACATTCTTGTGTAGTCTCATCATTAATGGGAGCCTCAGACCTGGAGTCCCCATTGACCACTGAAAGACGATGGCACCACGATGCAGATCTCCATTATCTCGCCACAGCACCTGGCAAGCATAGTGACAGTGTGAGATAGCTGAAGAGATAGTGGAGGCGGTAGTGGTGATCTTTCAGGAGTCACTGGAGTCAGGGAGGGTCCCAGAGAACTGGAAAATTGCTAATGTAACACCCCTGTTTAGGAAGGGAGTGAGGCAAAAGACGGGAAATTACAGGCCGATTAGCCTGACCTCGGTCGTTGGTAAGATTTTAGAGTCCATTATTAAGGATGAGATTTCAGAATACTTGGAAGTGCATGGTAAAATAGGGCAAAGTCAGCATGGTTTCATCAAGGGGAGGTCATGCCTGACAAATCTGTTAGAATTCTTTGAGGAGGTAATGAGTAGGTTAGACGAAGGAGAGCCAATGGATGTTATCTACTTGGACTTCCAGAAGGCCTTTGACAAGGTGCCACACAGGAAGCTGCTCAGTAAGATAAGAGCCCCTGGTGTTGGAGGCAAGGTACTAGCATGGATAGAAGATTGGCTGTCTGGCAGGAGGCAGAGAGTGGGGAAAAGGGGGTCCTTCTCAGGACGGCAGCCGGTGACTAGTGGAGTTCCGCAGGGGTTAGTGTTGGGACCACAATCTTTCACTTTATACATTAATGATCTAGATGAAGGAACTGAGGGCATTCTGGCTAAGTTGCAGAATGATACAAAGATAGGTGGAGGGACAGGTAGTATTGAGGAGGTGGGGAGGCTGCAGAAGGATTTGGACAGGTTAGGAGAATGGGCAAAGAAGTGGCAGATGGAATACAACTTGAGGAAGTGTGAGGTCATGCACTTTGGTAGGAAGAATAGAGGCATAGACTATTTTCTAAATGGGGAAAGAATTCAGAAATCTGGAGTGCAAAGGGACTTGGGAGGCCTAGTCCAGGATTCTCTTAAGGTTAACTTGCAGGTTGAGTCGGTAGTTAGGAAGGCAAATGCAATGTTGGCATTTATTTCAAGGGGACTAGAATATAAAAGCAGGGATGTGCTGCTGAGGCTTTATAAGGCTCTGGTCAAACCACATTTAGAATATTGTGAGCAATTTTGGGCCCCGTATCTCAGAAAGGATGTTCTGGCCCTGGAGAGGATCCAGAGGAGGTTCAGGAGAACGATCCCTGGAATGAAAGGCTTAACATATGAGGAACGTTTGAAGACTCTCG
The DNA here is from genome assembly GCF_017639515.1 of Carcharodon carcharias. Taxonomy (NCBI): domain Eukaryota; kingdom Metazoa; phylum Chordata; class Chondrichthyes; order Lamniformes; family Lamnidae; genus Carcharodon; species Carcharodon carcharias. The sequence goes on along the minus strand of NC_054469.1, from coordinate 115,118,017 downwards.
GTCTATATTTGATGGAATTTAGAGGGATGAGGGGGGATCTGATTGAAACTTATAGAATACTGAAAGGCCTGGATAGAGTAGACGTGGGGAAGATGTTTCCATCAGTAGGAGAGACTAGGACCCGAGGGCATAGCCTCAGAGTAAAGGGAAGACCTTTCAGAACAAAGCTGAGAAGAAACGTCTTTAGCCAGAGAGTGGTGAATCTCTGGAATTCATTGCTATAGAACGACGTGGAGGCCAGGTCACTGAATGTGTTTAAGACCGAGACAGATAGGTTCTTGATTGGTAAGGGGATAGAAGGTTACGGGGAGAAGGAGGGAGAATGGGGTTGAGAAATTTATCAGCCATGATTGAATGGAGCAGACTCAATGGGCCGAATGGCCTAATTTCTGCTCCTATGTCTTATGTTCTTATGATGCAGATCTCCATTACCTCACCACGGCGCCTGGCACGCACAGTGACAGTGTGATATCGTTGTTCTCCCCTAGAACTGCTAGCTCACGCTCGAACGCTGGACCCCAAAGAACCACTCTTGATGCCAGAAGACCACTGGGCTTTAGATGCAGCTGCATCACACCTCCTCTCTGAACCAGGCACCAGCGCAGATACCAGCACCTCGATAGGCATTAGATCGTCGGCTAGGATATCATGCATAGCGGTGAGCACACTTCCTAATCGCTTGAGGAGCAGGCAGAGCCAGATAGTGCCCAGGGCTCCAGCACTCAGAGGACTGCTGGACACCAGGATGATGCTGAGTTGAAGGCAGATGATAAGCCTCTGGCATCGTCCATTAGGCGGCAGATGCTGGATGTCCAGCAGGATGTGCAGGAGGGTCTGGCAGAGATCCACGAGGGTATACGCGTCATGGTTTCTGTTGTGGAGGAGCCCATGTGGAGTATGAACACTGCATCGACCATCATTGAGTGCATTGCCTCCTCCATTGAGGAGGCACTCTGATGGACAGGCAACTCCAGGGACATAATCAGGGGTTCCTGGGGTTGCGGACAGACCTGCAAGCCCTCACACAGGCAATAACCTCAGGAGGTCAGTGCCCATGTGGGAGATGGATGAGGCACCCAGTATCCCAGCTAGGTGCCCATCCATCAATGGCGAGCAAGGAGGTCCAGAGCGACCTCACGTTGGTGCATAAGGTGCTTGTCGTCTCTGCAAGATCCTCTCAGGGTGCTCTGGATGATAGCTACAGCTCCTCCACCCCTTTGCCAGTGACCATGATGAGGCTGCAATGACTTGGGAGAGGCCAGCCATGGTACTGGACTTTCCCTCCCAGGTGCAGCCAGCAATGGTAAGAGGATCGGCAAGATCATCAAGGCCAACAGGATAGCACAGTCAGCAGGCTGCTACCAGCAAGGGGGGATGGGGGTGGGGGCAACAAGACGCAGCAATCGCAAACATAAAAACACCATATGTTATGTTCATTTGATACAAGTGCCAACATGATAAAAATTTTGCTTTTGTCTTAATGGCCTGAGTATTCTTCACTTGTTTTGAAAGTGCAGGGCATGCCAGTGTCTCATGCTGGACATGACTGGCTGTAAACTTTATTGCACAGGCATTGAGTGAACTTTGGGTTCAAAGGAAAGGGTCATTTCAAACATCTGGGATGGAGGAGGCAGCCCTGGCATGAGGCGAGCAGATCTTTGGCAGCCTAGCTGAAGGTGCGTTGGATCAAGGCGTCCCTGCCTACACGTCCTCACCGAGTTCCTCTTCTGACTCACCACTCTCTGGCCTGTGGAGCTGCCTCAAGATTCTCTTCCTCCAGTGGGCCCCCCTTGCCAGTCAAGATTGTGGAGAGTGTAACATACAACTACCATCAGTGATACTCGCCCTGGAGGGTATTGTAGTGCTCCCCCGGAATAGTCCAGGCGTCGGAAGCGCATCTTCAGAAGATCTATGGTCCTCTCTATCGCCGCCCATGTGGAGGCATGACTCCTATTATAACAATGCTCTACCTCCGTTCTTGGGTGGCGGAGAGGCATCATAAGCCACCTTTTCAATGGATGGCCCTCATTTCCCAGCAGCCGGCCATCCAGTCGAGCTGGGGCAGCAAACAGCCTTTGCACCTGTGAGTGTGAGGAAGTAAGCGTCATGGGAGCTACCAGGGTACCTTGCGCAGACTTGCAGAATCTGCATCTTGTGGGTCACAAAGTATCTAGACGTTCATCGAGTGGAATCCCTTCCTGTTGACAAAAGCACCCGGCTGACCCACTGGTGCTTTGTTGGGCACATGAGTGCTGTCAACTGCAGCCTGGATGCGAGGGAGCCCAGTATTTGCTGCAACCCCTCTGGCTTGCTCAGCCTGGCTGGCCTTATCCGTATGGAAATGAATAAACGTCATTGCCCACTTGAACAGAGCATCAGTCACCAGCTTGATGAAACTTGGACAGCTGACTGGGACACTCCACAAAGATCCCCCACTGACCCATGGAAAGAGCTGGCGGCATAGAAGTTGAGGGCCACTGTGACCTTCAGAGCTACTGGCATGGGGTGTCCACCCACATAGTTGGAGGTGATTTCAAACCCAATCATCTGACAAATGGAGGTCACAGTCTCCCTAGAGAGGCGGAGGCTCCTTCGTCATTGCACCTCGGACATGTTGAGGTAGCTGCATCGCTGCCTGTAAACACTGGCAGCAGGACAGTAGCAATGACTCGGATGTCTACCTTCTGGACCTGCACCTTTTGTGCCTGTGCTTCTCTTCCGACAGGTCGCTCCCCTGGACAATGCATTGGGACACCTAGCTTCCTCTCCTCAGAGGAGGAGGAGGTGCCTCCAGCAGAGAGCACAATCTCCAGGTAAGAGAAGGTTGCCTGGTGCCTGGAAGGGTCCACACGGTCAAAATCCTCCAGGGGCCTTGGAGGCACCAATGAGTCCTGAAATAGAGTCTAGAAATGCTAAGGTTGAAGCTTAGAACCGAGATGAAGCTGTCAAGTTCAATTAAGCAATCAACCTCCTAAACTCCCGACTACTCACAATGGCAATGTTGTAGACCCTGTTGTAACATCCTTGGATGAGGTTTCGTTAAAAGTGGGCTGCCCTCCCGCCCGTGCGACGAGCGCAAAATCGCACTAGCAATGTAAAGTCAGGATCAATTGTCTTTTTAATGGCCTTAAGTGGACTTTAAATTGTTGGCAGATGCGACTCCGACACCTGCATGCGCCCGCCAACCTGAAGATTGCTTGCATGCAGGATGACGTCGGGACGCTAGCCCAACATCATCTCGTGCTATTTCAAGTCCATTTGGGTCAGGTGCATGTGCGCCCACAAGATGTAAATTCTGGCCCTGAGGGTAGAGCAGATAAATACATGGTTAGAGACATGGTGCAGGAAGAAGGGCTTGAGATTCCTGGGGCATAGACTAAAACCTCCCCAATAGCTCTAATTTACAGGGGGTGGGAACCAGGTTGTAGAATTAGGAAGGAAGCAAGCTGCACAAAGGATTGCAGGAAACAAATAGTGCTGGAGTAAGAAACAGTAGAGTATTAGGCAGAGTCAGACTAAGAGGAAATATGGTAAGATCTAATTCAGCTTTAAAGTGCATATATGTAAAGCACAGAATGTCATAAATAAGGTAGTCAGTGCAGGCACAAATAGCCATATGGGAATATGACATTGGATGATTATGGATACCTGATTAAAAAATTGGCAGGACTGGGTGCTAAATGTACCTTGTTAGAAGGTGTTCAGAAAAGATAGGGAAGGAAAAAAAAATGAGGATGAATGGCAGCATTGATTAAGGAGAATATTACAGAGTTGGAGAGAGCAGGTGTCCTAGAGCTTGTAAACAGAGAATGTAATTAGTTAAGAAAAATAGAGGTACTATAACATGTTACCAACTAGTAGGAAAGATATAGAGGTGCAAATTTGAAAAGTAATTACAGAGAGATGCAAGAACTATAGAATAGTGATAATGAGGAAATTGAATTAACCTAATATAAAATTGGGACAGTAATAGCATGCTATGATCCTGTTGGGACCATTAATATTTAAAGAAGAAATCTGAACACCCAGCAATTAAGCGACAGAACTACACCACATGATTTCATGTTTTTTCACAAACTCAAACTTTATTGCATAAATAAAAGCAGTCACCACTAACAACACTATAGCTTATAAAGATTTATGCTTTAACTCAGTTCTACCTTTTTACTCTCCCCCCAAGGGTTCTCTCATCTTACGAAATCTTGAAGGTTCATTCACTTTTCCTGTATGCACAGCCCTCTAGAATTTACTTTAACTCCCCTTAGTATTCTAATGGCTGCCTTTAAAGAAGAGATGGTTTGGGTAGAGTCAGGGTCCCATGAGGGGGAAAGTAGGGCAATGAAAGCCAGAGCTCATTGGATGAAGTGAGAGAGAAGAGAGAACCGGGGGTGGGGGGGGATATGCACTTTAGGAAGAATGCGAAGGCTTTAGTGAGGCTGCAGAAAAGATTCACAAGAATGGATCTGGGGATGAGGGACTTCAGTTACGAAGAGAGAGTGGAGAAGTTGGGGTTGTTCTCCTTAGAGAAGAGAGCGTTGAAAGGAAATCTGATATAGATGTTCAAAGTCATGAGGGATCTAAACAAAGTAAATCGATAGAAACTGATCCCTTGGCAGAGGGTTCGAGAGCCAGAGAACACAGGTTTTGGCAAAAGTACCAAAAATGACATTCAATGTTTTAAAGAGAGGTTTAGGATTTGGAATACACTGTCGGAGAGGATGGATGAGGCAGATTCAATTGTGCCTTTCTGAAGAGAATTGGATAAGCACCTGAAGAAAGAAGAAATTGCTGGTTTAGCAGGAAAGGGCAGAGTTGTGGGACTAGCTGAATTGCTCTTTCAGAGAGCCAGCATAGACTTGATGGGTCAGCTGGCCTCCTTCTCTACTGTAACTATTCTAAGATTCCTTTGATTGGACATTTAGGATGACACTGGGTTGCCATCCTAAATGTCATCAAGCAAAATTAATCTAACCAAAATGTTTCCTTTTTAAAGGAGTATATAAAAAAATAAAGGGAGACATACCAAATTAAATAATATTTTCTATATTGGCCAAAATCACCAGTTCCTGAAGTGGCCCCCAGTCAAGGAAAGTATCAAGAGTATGTCCTTTCCAGGGCCACCTGGACATACTTGCCTTCTATCATTGGAAATATCCTCTAAAAAGAGAACTTACCAAGTTTCAAAGGGCTGTCACAAGTATATATTGACCACCTATATATCATTCTTCTTAAAAAGAAATTCTTTATGGCATCCAACCTTTTTATTTTTCTAAAGGTTTTGTATGTATGCTCAGTGGTCAAACCATCTCAAATATATCCTATTCAAGCAAACTGAATTAAAACTTACTTTAAAAATCTAAATCATGTCCACTCTAAGCCTGTGCTTCTTTAAAATAAACTAGCTGAATTATTCAAGCTTATATTGGTAACTATGAACTATATGAAAACCATACATAACTTAATCATAGTGCTCTTTGATTCACGTCCAAGGCTCTAAATCTCCATGAGCTATCCCGATTGTCTCTTGCTATAACTTTGGCCCCCAAACACAGAAAGTTCCCAATTAAGTTGCCTGCAGCTCCCAGAATCTTCTTTACAATATTAATGTTTGCAGAACCCTGCAAGGTCCCTCTCAAGTGCTCCAGGAACCCGAGAGTCTCCCACTCTCAAATACTGCTAAACCTTGAGACTTCATCCCCCAATACACTAGCGGACAGGTTTTTGTCTCCTAAAGGAGGTGCGAATTGGGGTGCGAAATGCTGAACTTAGTTTCTTTTCACTGCTTTCCACTAGCTTCCCTGCCTTTCACAGTTTTCATGTGGCCTTTTTGAGTCGGGAAGGTCTTGGATGTAAAACGCTGGCACCTCTTCTGAGCACAGGAAAATTGTATTCCCCACCCTGCACACTATTTTCGTGTGCTAGTGCGCGTTTTGGAAGCCCAAAGAAATGCACCATCTTGGAGGGTTCGTGACCAGTGGGGAAGCTTGCTGAGGAGTTACCAAAATTCTGAAAAGCAAATTTAAGATGCTTTCACATCCTCAAATGTCAATATTCAATGCTGTATCGTAGTGTAGATGTGTTTTTAAAGCAGTGATTCATCATAGGGCTCTGTCCTGCAAAGTTAAGTTGACCAGTACATTGACCACTTTTGTGTAAATGTTTACATGCATTACAGTACGTTTTTCCATTGGGAAAAGTGCCATAATGCACTCAAAATGTGGAAAAATGTGTTGAAAAACCATCCTCTTCACTTTGGCACTGGGATTTAAATGTCTGGTTGACTGAAGAAAGTCCAATGATTTTGAAATGTAAAAAAAAAAGCACCTGCTCCACTCCATCAATTGACAATTTGGTTTGAAATGCAGAAGACACCACTTGTTCTTTAAATGTTAGCCTTTGGAGTTGGGAAGCTAATGTTTTGAAAGCTGTGACTATTATGAATGGTTGGTTGAGTTCCAAAATCTTATGGCTTGCTGACAGCTGTTCAGCAGGATGACTGACAGTTTTACAATGTTGTATAACATACTCTGCCTTTTGAGGTGGTTTCAGAGTACAGCTGTTTGCTTACCCAACTTTATAGCCATTTAAAGGATTAACATTTTTCCAATGGAGAAGTTTTTTGCAGTATCAATGGCAGCGGGTTTGATTGAGAGTTTTATGAGATTGTCACTTTTTTTTTAAACTGTAATTATAAGAATTCCCACTGCTTTGCATGGCTCCTGAGGGGTGTACACGGTGGATACTATATGAGTGGTGAGGGAGGATACATGGGGTGCATGGAGAAGGCGGAAAGTGGCATGGTAGATCTGAGGGGCCATGGGGTGGGCTGTTGGGAGTGCAACGAAGGTTCACTAAATTAATCTCTGAGATGGAAGAATTGTCCAATGAGGAAATATTAAATAGATTGGGCCTTTATTCACTGGAGTTTAGAAGAACGAGAGGTGATCTCATTCAAACATACAAAATTCTTACAGGACTCAACAAGGTGGATGCAGGAAGGACATTTCCCATAGCTGGGGGGGGGGGGGTGGGATGTCTAGACACAGGGGACGGAGTCTCAGAATAAGGGACAAGTCGTTTAGGCCTGAGATGAGAAGGAATTTCTTCACTCAGAGAGTGGTGGATCTGCCCCAGATGGCTGTGAAGGCTCTGTCACTGAGCACGTTCAAGGCTGAGATCCATAGATTTCTACATTTTAAAAACATCAAGGGATACAGGGATAGTGCAGGAAAATGGTACTGAGGTAGATGATCAGACATAATCATACTGAATGGCCTACTCCTGCTCCTATTTCTTAAGTTCTCAAAGAACAGGGACAGGCCTTCTAACCAGAATGTTTCCACACCCATACACCATGACAGCTCACAAAGTACACCTCAAACCTGAACCCTGAGTGAAAAGTTAAAAATCCCAGGCAAAGTCACACACAGATAAAAGCAAAGTACTGCAGATACTGGAAATCTGCAGTAAATGTTGGAAAAACTCAGCAGGTATAGCAGCATCTGTGGAGAGAGAAACATAGAGTTAACGTTTCAAGTCCCTAATGACCCTTCTTCAGGGCTGGAGAGAAGTGGAAATGTGATGGAAAAGTCACACATAGGTCAGGTGTGCATTTCAGAAGGCGGATCAGTGCAAAGGGCAGGTTTTCCCAAGCCCGCAGGAAAATCTGGGCCCGGGTGTCAGCATTGGCTCAGTTGCTAGCTCTCTCACTTTTGAGTCAAAAGGACTTGGGTTCAAGAGCCGCTCCAGAGACACGAGTGCGTAATTTAGACTGACCGTCCCACGCTGAGAGGTGGACGTAGAAGATCCCACTGCTTTAGTGCAGTAGCAGTACCCCCATCCCCGGTAACCTGGTCAACATCACTAAAACACATTATATACTCAGTATCCATTGCTGTTTTTAGGGATCTTGTGACTGAGTATTTCAGAGGCTGGAGGCTAAAAGGTGCGATAGGTACTGTACAATTTTCTCTCAAACAGCATTTCGGTCCTCATTCCCAACCGTTTGTAAAGACCACTCCTCGAGGCCTGCTCAGACACTCCTACCTCCCATTCCTCGATGAATCTGTTGGCCTGCTGCACTTCAACCGCTCTATTCCTCCTGAATTCATCCCGGACATAGCGGTCACCCAAAGCACGCAGCTCGGGCGGCAGCAACCGGTGCACGAGCAGAATCCGCTTGTACAGCGCGCGCACCCGGCCGATGACATCCATTTCCTGGGCAACCACGGTACCACGAGCTCACCGGAAATGCCCGTACCTGAACCTTTCCCCCGAGGTACAACACGAATATTCCTCCGAATGAATTTATCTATATTGCCCGGAGTGGGGAAAATCAGTACGTATCACTGCGGCTCCATACTTTCTTCAGAATGAATTGAAAAATAAATAGATGTTGATAATTATTGTCGTTTGCGAAGTATTTCGCATTTCTTGCCGTCTTGTAACATCGGTTTCGGGGCTCGTAACGCGGGCTGTTGATGCTGTAGCACGAGAGCCCCGGTGACTCTTGATTGGTTGTTGCTATGGAGACCTGCTGAGATTTCCCAGCAATTTTTGTTTTTGATTAAGAGATGGCTGGTGGCCCCCAGAAAGGAGCCGGATTAGTTGGGTCCGACACAGAAACATAAACTAAAAGCAAAATTTGCAGATGCTGGAAATCTGAAATAGAAACAAACTGCACAGGTGATTGTGTCTCTGCTGGCTGAAAAGGCTATTCTCCCAATCTCAATTTCTACTCTTAGTCTATAGATCAGAGCTCTTCAAGTGAATATCCAAAACTTAACTGTAGGGTTTCTGCCTCTACCACCCTTTTAGGAAGTGCATTTCTAATCCCCACCACCCTCAGTGAAAAAAGCACTCAACTCCCCTTTTACCAACTACTTAAAATCTGTGCCCCCTGCTATTAATAGCCATGCCATCAGATCCTTCCTATCCAATATCTAGGCTTCTTATAATTTTATACAACTCAATTAAATCTCTTTGCAGCCTTCTTTATACCAAAAAAACAACTACACCCTATCACTTTCCTCATAGCTACAATTTTCCATTTTCTAAAAACATCCACGCAAATTTCCTCTGTACCATCTCTAGTGTAACCTTATAATTCTTGTAATATGACCAGAATTTTATGCATTTGTTGCTCTCCAACTCAAACTTTTCTGGATTGAGTCCCATTCACCTCTTATATACCATCACTAACTAGTCCACTGATAGTTTCCTGCCATCTGCAGCTTTTTCCTCACTATCACCATTTGCATTCATTATGCTGCCTACACTTAAGTTTAAATTGTTGGTGTATACTGCAAAAAGCAAGGGACCTAGTCCAGACAAACAAATGAAATAGGAGCAGAAGTAGGCCCTTTGGCCCATTGAGCCTGCTCCACCATTTGTAAGGTTATGACTGACCTGCTTGTATTTGGAATTCCACATTCCTATCTATCCCCGATAACCTTTGATTCCCTTGCCTAACAATAATCTATCTACCTCTGCCTTAAAAATATTCAATGACCCTGTCTGCACCACCTTCTGAAGCAGAGAGTTCCAAAGTCACACAACCCTCAGAGGTAAAAAGTTCTCATCTCGGTCCTAAAGGGCAACCTTTAATTTCAAAACAGAGCCTCTAGTTCTAGACTCACCCACAAAAGGAAACATCCTTTCCATGTCCACCTTGTAAATACCGTTCAGGATCTTATATACTTCAATCAAGTCACCCCGTACTCTTCTAAATTCCGGTGGACACAAGCCCAGCCTGTCTAATCTTTCCTCAGAAGGCAACCCGCTCATTCCAGGCATCAATCAAGTAAACCTCCTCTGAACTGCCTCCAAAGCATTTACATCCTTTCTTAAATAAGGAGACCAAAACTGCACACAGTATTCGAGATGTGGTCATACCGATGTGCTGTATCACTGAAGCATAACATCCTTACATTTATAGAATTACCTGGAAAAACTCAGCAGGTCTGGCAGCATCGGCGGAGAAGAAAAGAGTTGATGTTTCGAGTCCTCATGACCCTTCGACAGAACTTGAGTTCAAGTCCAAGAAAGAGTTGAAATATAAGCTGGTTTAAGGTGTGTGGGGGGGGGGGGCATGGAGAGAGAGAGTGAGAGAGAAGTGGAGGGGGTTGGTGTGGTTGTGGGGACAAACAAGCAGTGATAGAAGCAGATCATCATAAGATGTCAACAACAATGTTGTTGAGATCTTTTGATGATCTGCTTCTATCACTGCTTGTTTGTCCCTACAACCACACCAACCCCCTCCACTTCTCTCTCTTTCTCTCTGCCCCACCCCACACACCTTAAACCAGCTTATATTTCAACTCTTTCTTGGACTCGAACTCAAGTTCTGTCGAAGGGTCATGAGGACTCGAAACGTCAACTCTTTTCTTCTCCGCCGATGCTGCCAGACCTGCTGAGTTTTTCCAGGTAATTCTGTTTTTGTTTTGGATTTCCAGCATCCGCAGTTTTTTTGTTTTTATCCTTACATTTATGTTCAATTCTTCTTGTAATAAAGGATAGCATTCCATTAGCCTTCTTAATTACTTGCCTTATCTGCGTACTAACTTTTTGTGACTCATGCACTAGAACACCAAGATCCCTCTGCACCTCAGAATTCTGCAGCCATTCTCTGGTTAAGTATTACTCTGCTTTTTTATTCTTCCTGCCAAAGTGAACAATTTCACATTTTCCCACATTATACTCTGCCAGGTTTTTGCCCAGTCACTCAACTTATCTATATCTGTCTGCAACATTCTTATGACATCTTCACAATGTACTTTCCTATCTATTTTTGTGTCATCTGCAAATTTAGCTGCCATGTCTTCACTCCCATCAGCTAAGTCATTGATAAAAATTGTAAAAAGCTGAGACCCCTGCAGGATTCCACTTGTCACATCCTGTCAATCAGAAAAAGATCCATTTATGCATACTCTCTGTTTTCTGCTAGCCAGCCAATATTTTATCCATGAAAATATCTTACCCCCTACACCATGAGCATTTATTTTCCACAATAACCTTTGGTGTGGCACTTTATCCAAGCCTTCTGGAAATCCAAGTACACCACATCTACAGGCTCTCCTTTATCCACAGTGCAAGTTACTCCTTCAGAAAACTCCAATAAATTAACGAAAGATGATTTCCCTTTCACAAAACCAAGCTGATTCTTCCGATTACCTTGAGTTTCTCTAAGTGCCCAGCTATAACTTCCTTAATGATCGAATCCAACACCTCACCCATGGCAGATGTCAAGCTAACTGGCCTATAGTTTCCTGTTTTCTGCCTCCCTCCCTTCTTGAATGGAAGGGTTATATTTGCTACTTTCCAGTGTGATGGAACCTTTCCAGAATATGGTGAATTTTAGGAAATTAGCACCAATGCATCTACTACCTCATTAGCCAGCTCTTTTAGGACCCTAGGATGAAGTCCATCAGGACCTGGAGCCTTCTCAGCCCGCAGCTCCATCAGTTTGCTAACTACCTCTTCCCTAGTGATTGTAATTTCACCAACTTCCCCTCTCCCTTCCACGTCTTGATTTACAGCTATTTCTGGAATGTCTTTTGTGTCCTCTATGGTGAAGACAGAAGCAAAATATTTGTCCATTTCATCTACCATTGCCTTATTAACTACTATTAACTCCCCATTGTTACTCTCTAGAGGACCAACACTCATCTTACATGCTCTTTTCATTTTTAAATGCCTGTAGAAACTCTTGCTATCCGTTTTTGCATTTCTAGCTTGCTTCCTCATATTCTAAAGCCTTCACTACTTACCTGGTTACTTCACTTCTCAAGGGCAACTGGGGATGGGCAACAAATGCTGGACCAGCCAGCAAAGCCGACATCCCACAAAGGAATAAAAACAAATTCTTTCTCCTGTTTAACCTTTCAGTCATTCACTGCCGTTCTTTATATTCTGACCAATCAAATGACCTGTGATTCATCTTTCCACAGTTACATGCTTTTTCCTTAAGTTTGATGTTTTCCTTAACTTCTTTAGTTAACCATGGGTGATGGGTACTCCCCTTAGAATTTTTCTTTATGGTAGGAATATACTTATTCTGAGTATTCTGAACTATCCCCTTAAATGGCTGCCACTGCCTCCCTATTTATCTATCCTCTAGCCTAGTATCCCAGTTTACTTCAGCCAGCTCAGCTTTCATGCCCACAAAGTTGCCCTTATTTAAGTTTAAAATACTGCTCTTAGACCCACTCTTCTCCCTTTCAAATTCAATGTAAAACTCAATCATGTTGTGGTCACTGCTACCTAGCAGGTGCTTTCACTCTGAGGTCATTAATTAATCCTGTCAGATTACACAATACCAAGTCTAATATAACCTGCTCTCTGGTTGGTTCCAGAATGTACTGCTCTAAGAAAACTATCTTGAAAGCATTCTAAGGGCTCCTTATCCAGGCTACTACTGCAAATCTGATTTTTCCAGTTTTTATGTAGGTTAAAAATCACCCATGATTATTACCATCATCTTAACACACCCAATATTTCTTCTTGTATACTTTGTCCTGCATTGTGGTTACTGATAGGGGGCCTGTAGACCACTCTTAATCGTGACTTCTTTCCCTACAATTCCTCATCTCCACCGAAACGGATCCTACATCCTGATCCCCTCAACCAAAGTCATCTCTAACTATTGCACCAATGTGATCCTTGATCAACAGTGCTACCCCTTCACCTTTACCTAGCTTCCTATGTTTCTTGAATGTCATATACCCCTCAATATTCAGGACCTAATCCTTGTTATCCTGCTGCCACATCTCTGTAATGTTATTAGATCATATTTATTTACTTGAATGTGCGCGATCAATTCATTCACTATTTTATGAATGCTATGTGCATTCAGATACAGAGCTTTTAGTTTTGTCTTTTTGTTATCTTTGGAACATCCAGTCTTAACCATTGGTGTATTTTTAGGTTTTATATCACTGTCTCTTGCTGCTATTCTATGATCCTCATTTCTCATATGACTATTATGGTCTCCATCCTTGAATCTACTCCAAGTCGCAACATCTACCCAAGCTTGATCCCTCACCTACCTTGTTTAGTTTAAAGCCTTCTCTACTTCCCTAGTTATGCAATTCACGAGGAGACTTGTCCCAGCATGGTTCAGGTGTAGACCGTCCCAACAGTACAGCCCCCACTTTCCCCAGTACTGGTGCCAGTGACCAATGAACCAGAACCCACTTCTCCTGTACCAGTCTTTGAGCCAAACATTCATCTCTCTAATCTTATTTGCCCTATGCCAATTTGTACGTGGCTCAGGTAACAATCCAGAGATTATTACCTTTGAGGTTCTGCTTCTTAATTTGGTACCTAACTTCTCATGCTGACTATGCAGAACCTCTTTCCTTGATGTGCTTATGTCATTGGTACCTACATGGACCATGACAACTGGATCCTCCCTCTCCCACTGCAAGTCCCTCTCCAGACCTGAGCAGATGTCCCAAACCTTGGCACCGCGCTTAAATCTCCATCACTACACTCAGTGGGCTTCATCAACCGCAAGGGCTTCCACTCACTGAACGTGCAGCTGTTGTGTGACCACCAGAAACGCATCCTGCAGGTATGCGCATGTTTCCAGCGAGTGTGCACGATGCCTACATCCTGAGTTGCTCGCAGATTCCTGCAGCCTTCCAGGGTCCACAGAAGCTGCAGGGTTGACTCTTTGGGGACAAGGGCTACCCACAGAGGCCGTGGCTGATGACACCCATGCGGTGGCCTCAGGCTGCACCAGAACGGCGCTATAATGAAGCTTATGCAGCAGCTCACAACTTGGTGGAGCAGACCATTGGAATGCTGAAGATACAGTTCCGGTGCCTGAACTGGTCTGGTGGAGCCCTGCAATACAGTCCGCAGAGTGTGTCATGCATCGTCATCGTCTGCTGCGCCCTTTACAATCTGGCACTGCAATGGGGTGAGGGGCTGGCTGAGGAGGAGATGGAGGAGCTGCACGCCTCCTCCAATGAGGAGGATGCCGATGGGGATGAGGGTGAGGGGGTCCTTGGTGCTGATGACGACAAGGATGAGGCTCTTGCATTGGCTAGACGAGGCAGGCGCATTCGGGAGGCCCTCATAGCTGCCAGATTTGTGGAGGATGATGATGTCATGCAGTGAGGTGTCCCCGCAGATCCTCACATCACAGTTGTGAACGTTTGACTTTGAGAATGCTCCTGTCGTGGAGATGCAGTGGAGGCACTAATAGTTGCTCAATCACAGGAGGATGATGTCAACATGCAGTGAGGACACTCCATAGATCTTCACATAGCCTCTGAGAATGTCCTACTCCTGTCCGGCTGTGGGTAGCTCGCTTGTGTTCTATGGTCAGAGCCAACTCAGAGACACAGCCATGAAACTTTAGACGCATCTGATGCTGTGTCCACCTTCAGCACCTCAGCCCTTCAGGAGCTGGTGGACAACATCATTAGTCATAGATGCTGGTGTAATGGGGGCCAGCCCACCTTAAAGGTGCTGACAATACACAGAAAGTATGAGAGAGCTCTGTGGTGCCTGCTCACTACATTCTGGTAGCAATGACCAGCACCACCGAGGTGCAGGCATCAGTCATGTGTTGTTCAATGAGTGTGAGGCTGGACCATCACTGTCTGAAAGCTGCACAGAGCAAAGAGAAGAGGCCCTGGACTGAGACACCTGCTTTTTATCTTGTGCAGAAAGGTTTCACGTCTGAGTGACAAGAACACTGCTCATCAGAACAAGGAGCCACAGGCAGGGTGACATTCTTAGGAGTTTATTGACAATAGTGAACAGTATGTACAAGTAATCAACACTCGTGGCCAGGCTGTGCAATTACTTTTAGCTAACTTTCCTAACCCGCAACATCTTGGTGCTTTCCGGACATCAACAGCAGAGGTGGAGGCAGCCTGCTGACTGCAATGCCCTGTCTGTGAAGACTTTGGCGGGCGTCCTCTGGAGCGCTGAGACTTGGAGGTCCTGGCCTGCTTTCGGGGTCCTGCAGTGTGGTAGTGGCACCCTCCTCGGGCTGTGAAGCTGGATCTGCAGAGGTCACAGGAAGAGGGGAGTCAGATGGGTCGGTCACTCTCTGAGTGGGTGGATGGCCCCAGAGCGTGCACCTGCCAATCCTCCTCCCATGGGTGCCCAAGGGGCCTGGTTGACTCCGTGAGCAGAAGGGGTAGTTGGAGTGAGATCGAGCTGCCCAGCACCCCTCTTGCATGCACACTGTTGGAGGCCAACTATGGCATCAGCGATGGAGTTAAGCCCACGCAGCAGTGCAGGAGAGACGTCCTGGACCAAGGTCTCCATGGCGGCCGCCATCCTACCAGTGTTGACCTCGGTGCATTGCAATGCCAGCGCTATCACCTCAGCCTGAAGATGGACCGACTCCTCCATCATGCCTTGAAATCTGAGGAGTGCAGCGGACACCCCTTCTTGTTGTTCCCGAGCTTGCCTTTGCAGCTCCAGCAACTGTGACATGACTGAGTCCAGAGGCTCATCCTTTGACTCGAATTCAGCAATGTTCTGGCCTCCAGTAATCCTCCGAGTGCCGGGGACCTGGGAAGTCCCTGCCCCTGCCTGCTGTAAATCAGAAAGTGTGATATGCTCACCAGATTGTGATCCTGAGACTACTCTAAAGCTAGGACCCACCGAGGTGTGTGTCTCTGTGCTGGTGGAGGCTGTGGATGAGCACTGTGATGGGTCTTCAGGGAGGGTGCCTTCAGATTCCTCTTCAGAGGTTTCTTCGGAACTTGATTGGAGTCCCTGATACAGGGACTCTATCAGCTGTTTGGCAGATGTGCCTGCGAAAGCAAGGGAAGATAATTAGTGCATAGCAGTGGCCTGTGAAAGAGGACACATCACTCAAGGCATGGTTCTCTGATGGATGTTGCACTGCTGGATCCTCACTTGGTAGAGCAGCGCCGACCTCACCATCAGCACAGGACCAGTCCTGGTCATCGCCGGCCAGCTGGATGGCTCTATTTTCGAATTCTGTCAGAACTATGATTTCCGGCATCCCTCCACCTCTCCGTGACCTTTCCCTCCTGTTGTGAGCCAGTTTGTCCTGCATGGATAAAGATGTGGAGAGTGGATCAGGACGCCTGCCGAGCCAGATGATAAGCATGCCTAGCCTGTGTGGGTGGTGAGTGGTACCATAGATGGGATGAGGACAATGACGGCGTGCGTGAAAGAGTGAATGGTGATGTCCCTTGAACTGGCAGCGAGTGGGGGCCCTGTGGGTGTGTGATGGATTTGTGAGTATGTGGGTTGGGAGTGATGAAAAGAGTGACTTACCCTGGCAGAAGGGATGAGATCATTCATCCTTTTGCGGCACTGGTTGGCTGTCCTCCTCTGCATGGCATTTGCACTGACCACTGCTGCCAACGCATCCCAAGCCGGGTTGGTGATATTGCTACCCATCCTGCAGCCACAGCGGGGGCAGAGCACATCCCGGCGGGCCTCCACGGCATCCAGCAGTCGCTCAAGGGACCCGTTGTTGAAGCGGGGGACTGCAGTCTTTTTGCCTTTGCTGGCCATGTCTCCCAGACAGCAGTGGTGAGCTGGTGGCGATGAGCACTTTGCTGATGACTGTCTTTTAAAGATGGTAGCCGGCGTGATGCAAAGGTGGGGTGATGGCAAGAGGGCGAATGAGAGCCTGCCCACAATGGAAATGGCGTGTTTCCCAGGAATGCACAAATAATGATGTGGGCTCGGGATGATGCAGTGTGAAAACCGCCATTTTCATCGGTGGGTAGTACTCAATTTTACCCAGCCGCTACCACACTTAGTGCAATTCTGGGAAAATTCCACCCTATGTCTCCGTGTCACACCGGCATAGTTTCCTGTCTCATCATGGGCCCCTTACTGATCATGTGGTTTGAAAAGGCTGTCACTTTTATAGACCCTATGATGAGTCACTGGCTAATTTAGCTTTCTGTTACAGTAATTAACACCACTCCAGGCAATTCTCTACTTAACAAGCTAGTCTAAATTACTTGAAGGTTAGCACTATGTCAGTTCTTGATTCTTAATCTAAATTTAAACCTGGTAAGGACTTACCAGAAATTACCATGTGAACTTAATTCACTACACAATCGGTCTCCATCTCATTTCGACTTCATCGCCTGTCTCCTTGTGTGTCCTTTACTGATAGTATAATACTAGAACCTCCCTGCAAACAGCCTTTCAGTTACAGAAACACCCATCGAACCCTTTGCTCCTTGCCACTAAATCAACTAGTCATTTGCCCTTAGATCTCATGGGCTTTTACTTCTCTGGCTAGTCTGCCACGTAGTTCCTTGACAATAGCCTTGCTAAAGCCCATGTAGATTACATCAAATGCACTATTCTCATTGACCCTCCTTGTTACCTCCTCAAAAAAATAATGGAGACCTCTAAGAAAGTCGAGTGATCTGCGGCCAGTTGGAACCAATGGACATTATAATGGAGTTCTTTTGACTTTATAGTCCAGTGTGAAATTTGGGCTTTTAAATCATATCGGAGGTGAGGGAGTGGGGAGTTGGTGAATTGCCATGGAGGTTGTCCTGCTTGTTCACTGTAACTTTGGCTTCTTTTCCTCCATTTGTACCGTTAACTCTGTTGTCTGCCAAGGATCAATGCTTGACCTTCTCCTATTTCTCATCTACATGCTGCCTCTTGGCAACATCATCTGAAAACACAAAGTCCGTTTCCACTAATGATACCCAGCCCTAACTCACCACCATCTCTCTTGACCACTCCATTGTCCATTGCCTTCAGTACTCACCACAAACTCCACTCTAGCTCCTGGTTCCTCTCTCTCCCTGGAAACTCTATATGGTTAAACCTGATTGCTTGCAACCTTGGTCTCATTTGATGCCAAGACAAGTTTCAGACCACATAACTGCACCATCTCTAAGACCACCTATTTCCACCTCTGTATAATTGCTTGAGTCCACCCCTATCTCAGCTCATCTGCTGCAAAATGTTCATCCATTGTTACCACTAGACTTGACTAGTCCAACCCATGCCCAGCCAGCCTCCCGTGTTTTGCTGTCCATAAACTTGAGCTCATTCAAAGCTCTACCACCCGTGTCCTAACTTTCATCAAGTCCTGTTCACCCATTAACCCTGTGCTTACTAACTGACAGTAGCTCCTGTTTAAGCAGCACATTAATTTTTAAGTTCTTCTTGTTTTCAAATCCCTCCATGGCCTTGCCCCCTCTCACCTTGCTATCCTCCTCCAGCCTGACAAGTATCCAAGATATTCTCTAATTCTGGCTTTTTGTGCATCCCTAATTTTAACCGCTCCACCGTTGATTAGTTGCCTGTTCCTTACACCCTGGAATTCTTTCTCTAAACACCTCCACCTCTCTACTTCTTTCTCCTTTAAGATGTGCCTTAAAACCTTTGACCAAGCTTTTGGTTATCTGTCCTAATATCTCCTTGTGTGATTTGGTGACATATTTTCTTTTATGCTTTTGAGAAAGGCTGGTATGTTTTATTATGTTAAAAGCACTGTATAATAAAGTTATTGTGTTTGGAAAAGGACAATAAAGGAGAAGAATTTGGACCGTGTTTCCACTTCAAGAAGACCATATCCATTCCCCAGGAACAGGAAGTGCCGTGGGTCACTATTTGCACTGCCTGCATGCGTTTGTACAATTGTAACAATGGGGATAGCTGTGTGGACAATGGCCTGCAGCGCTGTCTGCCCTCAAGGAATCAAATCTGCCCAGTGCCACTTGAAGTGTCACAACGCAAACTCTCAACTTTGTTCCAGTAGCCCACGCGGCCTTTCATCTTCCAACCATTTATTTTAGTCATTTTTGGGAATTGGGTATCACTGGCAAGGCCAGCACATACTCTCCATCCCTAATTGCCCTTGAGAAGATAATGACGAGCCACCTTCTTGAACTGCTGCAATCGTTGTGGTGTAGGTGCACCCGCAGTGCTGTTAGGAAGCACGTTCCAGGATATTGACTCAGCAGCAGTGAGGGAAGGGCGATATAGTTCCAAGTTAGGATAGTGTGTGACTTGGAGGGGAACTCGCAGATGGTGGTGCTTCCATGCATCTGGTGCCCTTGTCCTTCCAGAAAGTAGAGGTTGTGGGATTGGAAAGTGCTGTCCAAGAATCCTAGTGAGTTGCTGCTCTGCATCTTGTAGGTGGTATATGCTGCTGTCATTGTGCGCTTGTAGTGCAGTGAGTAAATGCTTAAGGTGGTGGATGAGATGCAAATAAAGTGGGCTGCTTTGTTCAGGATGATGTTGAGCTTCTTGGGTGCTGTTGAAGCTGTACTTATCCAGGGAAGTGGAGATCATTCCATCACAATCCTGACTTTATTATACAGGTACAGCAAGTGATTAGAAATGCAATTGAAATGTTGTAATTTATTTCAGGGGGAATGGAATATACAGATAGGGATGTTTTGCTGCAGTTTTATAGGGCATTGTTAAGAGCACATCTACAGTACTACGTACAGTTTTGTTCTCCTTATTTAAGAAAGGACATAATAGCATCAGAAGCAGTTCAGAGAGGGCTCACGTGACTAATTTCTGGGATGAGGGGGTTATCCTATAAGGAAAGATTAGACAAGTTTGGCCTGTAACCACTGGAGTTTAGAAAAATAAGGGGTGATCTTATTGAAGCATATAAGATCCTGAGGGGACTTGACGTGGTGGATGCTCAAAGGATGTTTCCCCCTGTGGGAGAGACTAGAACTAGGGGACACAGTTTGAAATAAGGGGTCTCCCCATTCAAGATGGAACTGAGGAGAATGTTTTTCTCTCAGAGGGTCATGAGCTGTGGAGATCTCTTCCCTAGAGTGCTCCGGAGACAGGATCATTGAATATTTTTAAGGCTGAGTAGATAGGTTTTTGATTGACAAGGGAGTCAAAAGATATATGGGGTAGGAAGTTGAGGCCACAATCAGATCAGTCATGATCTTATTGAATGGCAGAGCAAGCTGGAAGAGTTGAATGGCCTACTCCTGCTCCTAATTCATATGTTCATATGACTTGTGCCTTGTAGATGGTGGACAGGCTTTGGGGAGTCAGGAAGTGAGTTACTTGCTGCAGAATTCCCAGCCTCTGACCTGCTTTTGTAGCCGTACCATTTATGTAGCTGGTCCAGTTAATTTTCTGATCAATAACTCCCAGGTTGCTGACTGTGGGCAATTTAGTGATAGTAATAAAGTTGAATGTCAAGAGAAGATGGTTAAATTCTCTTCTTAATGGAGATGGTCATTGTCTGCCATTTGTGTGGCACTACTTTTACTAGCCATGTTTCAGCCCAAACCTGAATGTTGCCCAGGTCTTGCAGCATGCAAGCACAAACTGCTTCATTTTCTGAGGAGTTACAAATAGAATTAAACACTGTGCAATCATCAAAGAAAATGCCAACTTCTGACCTTAAAATGAAAGGAAGGTCATTGATGAAGCAGCAGAAGATTGTTGGGCCTAGGACACTGCCCTGAGGAACTCCTGCAGTAATGTCCTGGGGCTGAGTTGATTGATCTCCATCAACTACAACCATCTTCCTTTGTGCTAGGTATGACTCCAGCCAGTGGAAATTTTTCTCACTAATGCCTATTGACTTCAATTTTGCTTGCTACACTTGGTCAAATGCTGCAGTCACTCTCATCTCACTTCTAGAATTCAGTTCTTTTGTCCATGTTTGGACCACGAGGTCTGGTGCTGCATGGTCCTGGTGGAACCCAAACAGTGCATTGGTGAGCAGGATATTTCTGAGTAAGTGCCACTTGATAGTACTGTTGACAACACCTTCCACCACTTTGCTGATGATTGAGATCATGATGCCTGATGGAAAGGTAATTAGCCAGATTGGACTTTTCCTGTTTTTTTGTGGACAGACATACCTGGGCAATTTTTCATATTGTTGGATACATGCCAGTGTTGTCGTTGCGCTGGAACAGCTCATCTAGGGGTGTGGTTAGATCTGAAGCATAAGTCTTCAACGCTACAGCCAGGGTGTTTTCAGGGCCTATAGCCTTTGCTGTATCCAGTGTGCTCAGTCTTTCCTGGATATCATGTGGAGTGAAATGAATTGGCTGAAGATCAGAATCTGAGACATTGGGGACCTCAGGAGGAGGCTGAGATGGATCATTCACTCAGCACTTCTGGCTACAAATTGTAGCAAACGTTTCAGACTTGTCTTTTGCACTGTTGTGTTGTGTTCTGTGGTATGAGGCAGCAGATGATGTGTGCCAGCGGATCAAATCCACGAGGGAAACTTGGTCACATGGTCACAATGGTTTTGCAATTTGTATTTTATTTCAAGATGAGTGCCCTGAATTCAGAAGTAATAATTCTACCAAGACTTCATAGATTTTTTAGAAAACTAAATTAAACATTTAATAACAGAAGAAAATATTTCAAGCACATACATAGGTCTACAAGTTACATCTATAATAACTCCTAAAACCCCTAATTAATCTGGCTTCTAGTTACACCCATGTTAAGGTAACGGTAAAAAAATAGATTTAAACAAATCTAACACAATACCCTGGACAGCAAAATTCAAAGTGTTTTTTCTCAGCTTCAGTTTCTGTAGACAGCAGGCTTTATGCACAAATACTGGAGGCTTTTCACACTTCTGGTAGATCTTACAATGCCTTTCCTGACACATAGCCTCATTCTTCTTTGTACATATCCCTTTTATTGTAAATCCCATTGTTCCCATATGTAATTGGAACTTTACCTTTCTTATAATATAAATCTATTCATGGTACTAATATTCTCAGTAACCTTTGGGAAAAATAAACACACTGCTTGGTCTAGCTTCTCTGGCTAGATGTAACATCCCACCATCTCTTTGAAATTCAAACTACCCTGATTTATCTAAAAATGCAAATTCTCCTCATCTCACATTCTGAGACTTCAGCCATGTTTACGTATTTAGCATTTCAAACCTAGCTTATTTTGATGAGTCAAAGCCTCCAGACCAGCTGTCTCCAATTCAATTAAATTCTCCACGCATACAGAGAGAAACTATCCCCACTATTAACCTACTTTTACAATAAATCATGGTAATATTATGAGAGTTATTATACTCTCATGACATCCCCTCCTTACGGGAAAATGAACCATATTAATTTTAAAAAGATGGCTTCATTTTTTTAACCTATCTTACACAACCTCCTATACATACCTATATACTCACACTATTACATTACCAAATGCATGCATTAACATAACAATATATATACAAATCCTTAGTATCAACAGAAATCATACCAGTCCAGTGTCCAGATTTTAAATCTCCAATTTTCCTTTCAGTTTTAAACCCTTGACAATGCATCTGTAATTAGATATTCTCATCCAGCCACGTGCATAATCTGTAGATTAAATGATTGCAGTAATAAACTCCATCTGAACAGCCTTGCACTTCGGTCTCAAAATTTGTCCAGACACTTAAAGGATTGTGGTCTGTATAAACAATTGTTTCTGATGAACTGCTTGCAAAGTAAATCTTGAAATACTGCAATGCTAACACCAGCCCCAGAGTCTCCTTTTCGATTAATGGATATCTCCCCTGTTGTATGTTCAACTTCCATGAAAAATAGCCTATCAGTTTCGCGATTCCAGTTTCATCTTCTCGCAACAGTACGGCCCCAATGCCTTTATCGCTTGTGTCAATGGCCAACTTAAATTGCTTAGCATAATTGGGTATGGCCAAAACTGGCATCGTAATCAATTTTGTTTTTAAACAATCAAATGCCTTCTGACACTTCTACGTCCATTGAAATTTCTTGTTTTTTAATAGTTCAGTCAATGGAGCAACCACACTGCTAAAATTTGGTACAAATTTCCAGTAAAACCCACTCATGCCCAGAAATCTCAAAACTTCTCGTTTTGTTGTAGGCACGGGGAAATCCACGATGGCTTTGACTTTTATATCTCTTGCAACCACCTTACCATGTCCAGTGGTATGGCCTAGATATGTAACTTGCACTTTTGGAAATTCACTTTTAGCCAAGTTCATCACCAAATTAGCTCCTTATAATCGACTGAATAATTCTTCCAGATGTTGTAAATGCTCCCCCGATGTTTGTCTGAAAACTATAAGTCATCAATATAAACAGCACAATTGCTCAGTCCTGCAATTACTTTGTTTGTCAGTCTTTGAAATGTTGCAGGTGCATTTTTCATGCCAAATGGCATGAATTTAAATTGATATAGTCCACCTTGCATCACAAAAGCCGATTTCTCCTTTGCTCTCTTCGATAATGGTACTTGCCAATATCCTCTCAGCAAGTCAATCTTTGTGATTAACATTGATTCTCTCACTTTTTCAATGCAATCTTCCAACCATGGTATAGGATATGAATCTGCTTTTGTCACTGCATTCACTTTTCGATAGTCCACACATGGTACCATCATAATAGACGAACTCCAATTACTGCAACTAGACTCAATGATGTCATTTTGAAGCATGAATTCAATTTCTTTCTGTACTTGTGATAACTTTGCTAGATTTAATCTATAAGGATGTTGCCCTATCAAAGATGAAACTTCCATACTTACATCATGTGTAGCTAAATTTGTGCTCCCCAGCTTATTCCCACAAATAACTTTGTGTGACTGCAATAGCTTCTCCAAGTTGCTTTGACACTTGTCTGGAAGGTAACTCAATATTACATTTAAATTTTCAACTACCAATTTGATTAGAGGAAAATCAATTTCAGAATCCTTCATTTCTACCTCTTTCTTCTTATCCACCACCACTAATACCTCCTTTTGGTCCTCTTCACTGTCCCAGTACTTTTACAGCATCTTTACATGACACACCCTCTGCTTTTTTCTTCTATCTGGACTATGTATCAAATATTAAATTAAATAATTGAATTCACTTAGTTTCTTTTCAATCCTGTAAGGCCCACTAAATCTTGCCTTTAACAAATCACCCAGTACTGGTAACAGAACTATCACTTTTTCTCCAGCAACAAAACTACGAGCTGTAGCTTTCCTCTCTGCCTTCACTTTCACCACTTGCTGTGATATCTTTAAAAGTTCCCTAGCTAACTCACCTGCTCTGTCCAATCTTTCTCTGAAGTTTGATACATAATCCAGGACAGTAATTTCTGAATTTTGACCCGCCAATTCCTCATGAATCAATTTCAGTGGTCCCCTTACCTCATGACCATAAACTAATTCAAAAGCACTAAATCCAGTTCATGCGTTGGGAGTATCCCTAATAGCAAATAACAAGAATGGAATTCTTCTATCCCAATCCTTTGTATAGTCCTGACTATATGCCTTCACAGTGAAATAGGCTTAGCATCTCCATGAACCCCACTTATTATAACCTGTCTGGCAATACTCCCTTGGAATAACAAATATCACTAATTCACAAAATTAAGGATTGACTAGCCCCGTGTCTTTTAAAATTGTAATATCTTTACCTACTCCATCCCACACACATGGAAAGACTTACCCTTCACATACAAAATCTTTAAACATTTCTGCCACCTGCTCCTCAGAACTCACTTGGATGAATTGTGAACACATTCCCACTTCTTTACTTATCACTGGTTGTTCCTGTTTTACCTGTACACAAACCATTGTTTTTTTCCTGTGCCTGAACCTAAGAACCCAAAATACTTTTACTTCCAGAACTTTTCTGCATCCCAATAATTTCAGCAGATTTTCCCTGTAATTTCCAACATACTGACTTTGTGTACCCAACTTTATTACAATGAAAACACCTAAATTTTCCAGTGTTACTTCTACCCTTAGCACCTTCCTTTTTAGTCTGAGAAAAAACTTGCTGGGAATTTCCACCTACTCCTTCCCTTCCCCGACTACCCACCTTCCTACTTTCTAACCTTCTCTGATTTAAAGGGGAAAAAGAAGGTTTAGATCTATGAACTAACTCATAATCATCAGCTATTTATGCTGCTTGTCTTGCTGTTTTAACCCTCTGTTCCTTCAGGGGGAGAATTTTTAGCTTGTCGGGCGGGTGCACACCCGACCTGACCGAGTGTAAAATTATACGTGATATTTCGGACGGCGGGCATGCACTAGAGTTGGCAGCACATCTGCCGATAATTAAAAGACCTATTAAGGCCAATAAAAAGATAATTGAAAGAAATTATTCGCTGCCCATCCAACCTTACAGTTGGCAGGCAGGTGAAGAGGCCAAGTGGCCTTTGCATTATTTAGGAAACCTCATCCAGCCTCTTTTGTTGAGTCAAAGCCTCCAGACCAGCTCTCTCCAATTCAGTTAAATCCTGCCACCACCACCGTGCCCCCCCCCCCCACCCCCCACCACCCACACACACACACAGAAATTATTCAAACCCTACTATTAACTCACTTTTACAATAAGTCACAATAATATTATGGGAATTATTCTAGTTTCATGACATCTGCAAGTGGGGGTGCTTTTGTATCCTCCTTCTCCAGTTAGTTGTTTAATTGTCCACCACCATTCACATCTGCATGTGGCAGGACTGTAAATCTTTGATCTGATGTGTTGATTGTGGAATCAATTTGTTCTATCTATGGTTTGCTGCTTCCACTGTTTATTGTCCCATTTGTAGTCCTGTGTTTATCTTTACCAGGTTACTATCTCAGTTATAGATATGTCTGGTGCCACTCCTCTGTTCTCCTACACTCCTGATTGAGCCAGAGTTAGTTCATTATCTTTATCGTAATGGTATGCTTGAACTAATGTAATGGAGATCCTCTGATAGGCCTTCAATGACACTTCCAAGATCATTATTGTGTGCTGATGATACAATGTTGGATGGCATGGTAAATAGTATAAATGGGAGTAGAAAGTTGTAAAGGCAGGTTGCTAGAATAAGTGAGCAGGCAAAACAGTGGCAGATGGAGTTCAATATGGGAAAGAGTGAGGTTATCCATTTTGGACCTAAGAAAGATAGATCTGTATTTTCTAAATGATGAGAAGATAGGAACTGTGGATTGGCAGAGAGATTTGGTAGGGGGAGGGACATGTGCAGAAATCATTACAAGTTAGTGGACAAGTACAGCAAATAACTAAGAATTCAAATGGAATGTTGGTTTTTATCTAAACAGGGTTGTAATATAAAGGGTTGATGTTACGTTTCATTTGCTAAGAGCTCTGGTTGTACCTCATTTGATGAACTTTATTCCAAGACAGGCATTGCACCTCAGGATAGATATATTGGGCAGAATTTTTCCGTCGGCAAGCAAGGGGCGGGGCCCGCTTGCCGGTGCAAAAATGATGCGGGATGATATTGGGTGGAATCCCCGACATCATCCCACCCCATTCAAATATTCAGGAAGATGGGGGGAACAGCCAAATCAG
Source organism: Carcharodon carcharias (assembly GCF_017639515.1). Taxonomy (NCBI): domain Eukaryota; kingdom Metazoa; phylum Chordata; class Chondrichthyes; order Lamniformes; family Lamnidae; genus Carcharodon; species Carcharodon carcharias. The sequence goes on along the minus strand of NC_054469.1, from coordinate 115,091,742 downwards.
CTGTCTGCCCACCAACCTAACAATGTCCAATTGAGGCCATTGACAGGGTAGTTAAAACAATTAAAGGCCCTGCCCATCCAACCTTAAGGCTGGTGGGCAGGCCAGGAGCCCCAGTGGGCTTCTGAGAAAAACACGAAACTTTATCCACCGGTGGGATGAGGTTTCATGTCGGTTTTAAAAAACTTTAATAAAGTTTCTGTGATATTTATTAACATCCTATCTCATGTGGCATTGTCACATGAGGGGGACATGTTAATAATTTTTTTATTTTTCTATTTTTACACTTGCAAAAACTTTCAGTGCTCTCCCTGAGACAGCACTTAGTCTCAGGGAGTTGTGTGCTCTTTCGCGCACATGCACGAAAGAGCACACATTGACAGTTGGGGAATCCCTCCCCCCCCCCCCGCACAGGAAATGCTTAACGCTTCCCATTGGGTGGCCCGCCCACTCAAAATGGTGGCGGGGCTTGTTTCGGTGGCAGTGATCAGCTGCCCGCCTGCTGCCGAGCCGGTGGGGCCCGCCCACCCATCAAGAGCAAAATTCTTCCCAAGACTGGAAAATCTTCAGCAGAGCCAATCCCATGCTCAATTCCTCAATCTGCACTCACGTCATCTCATATCTTTACATGGGTATCATATTTGTCTATCAGTATCTTACAAAAATTATTTCTTCTGCATTATGAAGGATTACAGAACCAGTGGCATTTCCACAGGCTTTGCCTTGTGAAGGAAACATTTTAACTACAAAAAGATGTATATAGTGATATTTCCATAACACACAACTCACAAAATCAGAAAAAGTACTGAGAAAACGAGAGGAATGTTGAGTTGCAATATTGTTGAGAACATCTCAAATAATAATTAAATGATTTTAAGTGACAGAGTGAAAGAGAGTATTGGTTCACTTAGAGATCATGATGAGAAGCTGAAATTCAGGCTGTGGCATGGCGGGAAGTTTGTTTATTAATTTGTTAATTCAGATTTGTTGTTATGCAGGACAAAGAAGGAATGTTGCCTATTTAGGTATTATGTTTTGTGCCTTGGAGATATGTGGATGTGACACACAACAGGTTCTATGTCTGAACAATACCTTATTACAAAAGCTTTTTAAAATGTATGCATCGCAAGCTTTGTTTCAGTTTCTTTTTCTCTGTAACCGCACCACAGGCTTGGCTGATCTATCTCTTCCAATTGTTGTGCACACAGCACAGAGAAAAGTGAACAAACATGCATAACAGAAAACAATTGAACACAGCTTTCCCCTTTGTAAACGAAAAGATCTTATTTTAACTTAAACTACCCTAAATAACAAACATACATATGACAAGTTATTTCTTAGAGCTCAAGGTGTCAGTTTTCTCCAAGTATAGAAATAATCTTTGAAATAAGAAAGTCGCTGATGATGGTGCTGAGACCTATAAATTTGAGGTTGTAGTTCTGCGTGATCACCCTGATGAGGCGGATGATCAACACTGCGGTCGCTCATTGGAAAAGGAAGTGTATCTTCATAATCGCTGTCCTCAAAATATTCTGGTCTGGTCACTATCAAGCATCTTGCTTTTTAATTTGTATTGTCATCCAGCAGATAAATGTTGATACCAAGAAACCGCTTAATCTGCTTTGGCCCTGATAGAGGTGATGCAATCTTATGATCCCAATTTGGCTGCTGATGTGAATCCAATCTCCAAATTTAAATCGTGATTTCCTTGCATGTGTTCATTTGTTGAAGTACACTTTTGCTTTACTTTGTGGCTTTGAGATTTCTTCTGCTTTTGCACTGATATTCTTGTTGGATAGCAGTGACTACTTAAGAATGGCCATGGTATGCGCAAGTTATAACCCATCGTAAGTTTGGCTGGTGTCTTTCTGGTCAGAGAATGTGGAATAGATCAATATGTGTGAAATAGGATATGAATGGATTGTTCAAATGTTTTCTCCTCCAACATGTTAACTCTCAGACTGTCCTTGATCACCCTGTTGAATCATTCGGTGCCACCATTTGATTGTGGGTTTGATTGTGCGATCAGGTAGTGGTGGATTCTGTAGCTTGCCAGGAACTATGTACACTGACCAGAAACAAACTGCACTCCATTGTCTGTAATTATAGTCTCTGGCAAGCCTCATTTTGTAAACAACTTGTCCAAAACATCAATGACTGAATTGATGATTATGGAATTTGTTGCTGTGATTTCTAGCAATTTGCTAAGTAGACTATGAACAAGCAAAAAATGTTGATTGCTATGGGCTCTTTGCACTTCTCCAGAAATATCTACTCGGTATTGTTGTCATGTGGTCAGTTGTAGAGGTGTGCGACATGATTTAACTGAGTGTACATGCTATGTAGTTTCTAATAAGCTCCTCTATGTGGCGATCTATTGTAGGCCACCGGACGGCTTCACAGAATCATTGTTTCATCTTAACAACACCCAAATGTCCTTAAGGGATAAGATGAAATACATGTTGCTGTAGCGCTTTTGGGATAACCGCTCGAGTTCCACATGCAACACAGTAGTCATCAAAAAATGTGAGCTCATTGTGTACTCTGTAGTAGAGGACTATTCCTCTTCAATTTCGTGAGGCCACATGGCTTTTCAATACTGGCTTACTGTCTGTTGCCGATTCTGCCGTAAACTCCTTTTGCGTAACAAGATTTGCAGTCACATGTGAAATCATTGAGATTATGATCAATATTCCTATTGCTTTCTGGGATAGTAGTACAGTTAAGCATGTGAGCTACTCAGCTGATCTCAAAGTTGTAATGATGAAGATGATCTGAACATCTATAGATGCATTGAGGTCAATGACCAGATCTTGATGTGGCTAACAATGGTGACCAGTAAGGAGAGTGCGCTTTCTACCATAGAGATACATTGGAGGTGGGAGAGGTGATGGTGTTGCTGGACTAGTAATAGAGAGACCCAGGGTAATGTTGTGGGGACCCAGGTTCAAATCCCACCACAGCAGATGGTGTAATTTGAATTCAATAAAAATCTGGAATTAAAAGTCTAATGATGGCCATGTTGTCAAAGCCCATCTGGTTCACTAATGTCCTTTAGGGAAGGAAATCTGCTGTCCTTACCTGTGACTCTGTGGAGAAGATTTGGACTTGAAATGTTAACTCTGTTTCCCTCTCCACAGATGCAACCATACCTAGTGAGTTTTTCCAGCAATTTCTGTTTTTATTTCAGATCTCCAGTAGTATTTCTGCAGTATTTTGCTTATACCTTTGTGGTATCTGTGTCGCATGTTGAGCTTTGTGAAGGCTGTAGAGTCACTAAAGGATGCTGATGATTCTTGAATCATGGGAAGTGGATACTTGGCAGGAATGATTGCTTTGTTGGCTGCCTTAAGGTCAACATATACTCTCAGTTCACTATTTTTGTGATATGCAATGACTAGGTTCCATATCTTTGGGGATGAGTTCATTCACTCAATGATACCATCTGTTTCAAGTTGTTTCAGCTCCTGTGACACTTCAACACAAACTGAACTAAAGAACATGGTGCTACAACCAGGTGAGGAGGAGTGAACTGGTTCCCCACTATTCAGCATCCTCAGTTGGTCACAGCAAAAGTTTTTAAATTTATGTTGTCTGTGGATGCCTTTTTTCAAATTCAAATGTATTTTCTTTTACTATCTATGAAGTGAACAATAAAAAGCCAATCAATGAGGTTTTCTTGAGTTAAAGGGACAAAGAAAGAGCAAGTTTATTAGTCGCTAAACCCCGAGAAAAAAATAATAGAAGACGCGATGTCACACACACAGTTGGGAAAGTAAGAGTCCAAATAAAAGTTAAAATAATATATAGTTAAAAGTCTTTTGCTTGTCTTTGACATGTAGATTGTTAAACATTGTGGCCATTTTAAGTTAGTTGGTTCCTTTAAAATGCTTGAGTTGAATTGAAGTCCATGTAGTTGTGCTTGCTGGAGAGAACTTCCTTTTTTAATCCATAAGCCATCTTCCAGAAATCGAAGAGTTTCCCCTAAGGTTCCTACTGATGGAAATACACTATCTCTGAGAATGATTTTTAGACTGTCCTGAGAAAGGGCTTTGCTTAACTTAAGAGAGAGAGAGAGATGTTCCTTAGTGTTTCTTTAGCAGTTTTTCCAGATTCCTCTATATTTCTACTTGGCAAACCCAGTTCTTAAAGTCCTGCTCACTGTATATTCCAAATGAAGTCAATTACCGTGTTTGCTGTAGTCATTGTTGTAGAACAAGTAATCGCATTTTGGTGTTCCATCACAGGAACCTTTGACACATTTCAAGATAGTAGAAACCAACAGGAGATGGGGTTTTTTCACAAACCTCCACACGGGGTTTGAGTGTTTGTTTGTAGCCGTTCCCCATTGTCTTGAAGGACTCTCAGTCTCCGCTAGTGAGGTAAACTCATAAAGATGCAAATAACATGTCCGTTCTTTTCAATACTCCTTTTTGAAGTGGACATTGACAACCCCAGGTGTGAAATTCCATGAATAACATGTCAGGGCATGCATTATAGTGCAATCCATATAGTAACTATTGAGAAGTGGTCTACTTACAATTCCAGACATCAGGTGACTTATGGCAGCCATATTTGGTCAGTGTCTTTTCTTGTATTTTAAAAAAAAGTTCCTCTTTAAACAATTCAGTATGTTTTTGGTTAGCTGGTGAAGTTATAGGTAGATATCACTCAATCACAATTTAATTTTGTCCTGACAGTGGCGATATGTAGATAAAAAACTGCCTGAATAATTCTGTAGATTGACAATCTCATCTATAGCCTACAAGAATTTGTGGTCGAGAAATTAATTGAGTCTGATCTGCTGGTTCACTGCTCCTTCAGGTACCAGCTGAGACAATCCATTATGAGGAAATCATAAGCAACCTTGTTCATATCCACTCAACAAGATTTGTACACCTACAGATTATCTTCATGCAGTCCTACACCAAAACATTCAAACATTTCTGTATGGCAACATTAGTGTCAGGGTTCATCTGTAGTCAATAGAAAAGTGACAATTTTGTGTTAAGGAGTTTTATGCACTGATAATGTAATGTAATGCATATGAAATCACAGAATTGTTATGGTACAGAAGGATGCCATTTGCACCAGCTCTCCAAATGAGCATTATGACTCAGTGCCATTCTCCTGCCTTTTTCCCATAACCCTGAACATTGTTTCTATTTAAATAATCATCTAATACCCTCTTGAATGTCTTGATTGAACCTGCCTACACCACACTTCAGGCAGTGCATTCCAGACCTGAACCACTTGCTGTGTGAAAAAGTTTCTCCTCACAACACATTTGCTTCTTTTGCAAATCACTTTAAACCTGTGCCCTCTCACCTCTCATTCTTGATCCTTTTGCAAGTGGGAACAGTTTCTCCCTTTCTACGCTGTCCAGCCACCTTATGATTTTGAACACCTCTATTAAATGTCCTCTTAGCCTTCTCCTCTCTAAGGAGGACAGTCCCAACTTCTTCAATCTATCTTCATAACTGAAGTTTCTCATCCCTAGAACCATTTTTGTAAACCTCTTCTACACTCTCTCCAATGCATTCACATCCTTCCTAAAATGTGGTACCCAGAACTGTACATAATACCCCAGCTGAGGTCTAACTAGTGTCCTATATAAGTTCAGCATAACCTCCTTGCTCTTGTACTCTATGCCCCTATTAATAAAGCCTAGGATACTGTATGCTTTATTAACTGCTCTCTCCACCTGTCCTGCCACCTTTTATGATGTATGCACATATACACCCAGGTTCCTCTGCTCCTGTACACCCTTTAGAGTTATATACCCTTTAGAGTTGTACCTTTTATTTTATATTGTCTCTCCATGTTCCTCCGACCAAAATAAATCACCTCAGACTTTTCCACATTGAACTTCATCTGCCATCTATCCGCCCACTGCACCAACTTGTCCTTTTGAAGTTCTATACTGACCTACTCACAATTTACAATGCTTCCAAGTTTTGTATCATCTGCAAACTTTAAAATTGTCCCCTGCACATCAAAACCTAGATCATTAATGCATATCAGAAAAAGCAAGGGTCCCAATATCAACCCCTGGGGAATTCCACTATAAACCTCCTTTAGCCCAAAAAATATCCATTAACCACTACTCACTGTTTCCTATTACTCAATTTTGTATCCACATTGCTACTGTCCCTTTTAATCCATAAGCTATAACTTTTCTCACTAGTCTGTTGTGCAGCACTGTATCGAATGCCTTTTGGAAGTCCATGTACATCACATCAATGGCATTACCCTTATCAACCCTCTCTGTTATCTCTTCAAAAAACTTCAGCAAGTTAGTTAAGCACAATTTCCCCTTGAGAAATCCATTCCTAATCAACCCACATTTTTTTCCATGTGATTGTTAATTCTATCCTGAATAATTGTTTCCAAAAGCATCCCCACCACCAAGGTCAAACTGACAGGTCTGTAATTGCTGTGCTTAACTTTACAATCTTTTTCGATCAAGCGCGTAATGTTTGCAATTTTCCAGTCCTCTGGTACGTCCCTGGAGTCTAGGGAAGACTGAAAGATTATGCCCAGTGCCCCTGTAATTTCCACTTTCACTTCCTTCAATAACCTTACATGCATCTCAACCGGATCCAATGCCTTGTCAACTTTAAGTACCAACAGTTTATCCAATTCCTCCTCCTTATCAATTTTGAACCCTTCGAGCGACAGGGTTTCCTCCTCTGTCACCATGGCCTGGGTGGCATCTGCTTCCTTGGTAAAGACAGATGCTAAGTATTCATTTAACAACTTAGCTGTGCACCCTGCCTCCATGTGTAAATCCCCTTAATGGCTCCTAAACGGCCCTACTCTTCCTTTTACCACCCTTTTATTATTTATGTGCCTATAGCTGACTTTGTAATTCCCCTTTTGTTGGCTGCCAGTCTTATCTTATAATCCCTCTTGGCTTCCCTTGTTTGCTTCTTCACCTCCCCTCTGAATCTTCCATATTCAGCTTGGTTCTCAATTGTATTTTCTACCTAATACCTGTCATAAGCACATTTTTTCTTGTTTATCTCAATTTCTATCCCCTTTCTCATCCATGAAGCTCTGGATTTGTTTGCCATACCTTTCCCTTTTGAGGGATATACCTCGACTGTGCCTGAACCATTTCTTCTTTGAAGGTAGCCCATGGTTCAGCACTGATTTTCCCGCCAACCTTTGGTTCCAGTCTATCTGGCTCAGCGTTCTTGCCCCATTGAAGTCGGCTTTCCCCTAGTTAGTTATTCTTACTCTGCATTGCCCATTGTCCTTTTGTACCATCATCCTAAACCTTATGATACAATGATCACTGTCTCCTAAATGTTCTCCCACTGACACTTGATCTACTAGGCTCACCTCATTTCCAAGAACCAGGTCTAGCATCGCCTCCTTTCTTGTTGGACTGGATACATATTACTGTAGGAAATTCTCCTGAACACACTCTAGGAACTCTTTCCCCTCTCTACCCTTTACACTACCGCTAAACCAATCTTTATTCAGGTGATTAAAGTACCCAATTATAACTACTCTATAATGTTTTCACTTCTCTGCAGATTTGTTCCTCTACATCCTTCTCACTATTTGGTGGCCTACAGATTGCGCCAAACAATGTAATTGCATCCTTTTTGTTCCTTAGCTTTAGCCAAATTGTTTCAAGTTTCCCTCTGGGATTTGAACAGCTTGACATTTACCATGCGCCATGCTATAACATATAGCTCAACCACCTAAGCCCATCACTGCCTTTCCATGGCCACTTTATTGTACTCCTCTAAGATCATTCTGGAGCTCAGAAACAATTTCAGTATTTACTTTTTCACACTAACCCTCTTCTTCAAATAGCTTCTATTGCACTCTTCAGCTCAATTCAGAAACCATGGCCAGAATTTTATGTCCTGCAGGTGGGCACGTCCCATGGGCGAGGGTCCCGACATCATTGTGCACTCATGCAATGTTTCGCTCGGTGGGCGTGCGCGGCATATCAAAGCGCACCTGCCAAAAAGTAGGGAGGCAATTAAGCCCATTAAGGAGTCAATTGAAAGCAATTTTTCTTGGTCCATCTACTTCTTTGGTTGGCTGATGGGCCAATCAGCCAGGCGGTCTTTACATTGTTGCTTAAACCTTGATCCAGGGTGGGATGAAATCTCCACGGGGAAATAAAATAATAAGAGATATCTGGGGACTGTTTTTTTTTATGTGGTATGCTTTTAGGTGCTTGATTGTGCTGCATGGACATATTTTGCAGCATTTTTGTTGTTTCATTTATTCTGTGGAGGTCTGCAGCTCCTTAGGGCAGCTGTTTGTCTTTAGGGAGCTCACTGGAAGTGCTCACCAGCACCAGGTGATGTCAGTGCCCGCATTCTTCCCACCTCCACTGGCAGTGCTCAGCCTTTCTCAGTACATGTTTCACGCTGGTTGGCCGCTAATTGGCCAGCCAACGTGAAATTGCAGTTGGGTGCTGATCATGGTCAGGGGCCTGTTTCCTGTCCATTCCTGGGCCCGCTGATTACACACGCCTGACGAATGAAAAATTCAGGCCCATATGTTAGAAACTAATGGACTTTTCCTCCTCCAAATCTTCTCTGAAATCTCTTCTCTCATCACCAATTAAGAAATTGCTTTTAAACATGTCCACTGCACCTGTTCCCTTGACCAACCACCAATCCCCCCAACACATCCCAGCTGTTGACCTCCCAACTTGTCTTAATTAACCTGACATGTCCTCTGGCATGATCCCTACACTCTGAATCTGCTGTTATCATCCACCTCTAAAAATATACATTTGTGTTATCCTTTCTCTGTAACTACAGTCCATTTCCTGTGAAAGAATCTGGAAAGTTGTTAAACCTCTGTCCAGGGACAAATAAACAGATACTTTTTGATTGTTCCTGGAAAATATTTTATTCTCGTTGAAACTGGATAAATCAATAGCTAACAGAACTGCATACAAAGATAATTTTCTACTGAGTAATTATTTTCAAGTTCTCAGTGTTAACAAAGCAAAAATACTCAAAACCATCTGTATCTCCATGAAATCTCATTCTGTGTTTGTTTCTCGCTCTGAAATAACAAATAAAAATTTCTACTAGTTTTGCTATGAACCTTGATTAGCACTAGATGAATTGATGAGGAATACATCAGAATTGGTTAACAATTTGACATTTTAACTGTATTTGAATTTGATATTAGGTTTGAGAGGGAGAATCAGCACCACCTTTTCTTTGATTATCCTTCTCACTCTTTATATGTTTCTAAAAGACTTTAGGGTATCCTCTTATGTGTCTAGTCTCTAAATGAACTATCTTCTCGTTGAAGCCCCCTCATTGTTTGTTTACTGTCTTACCTGTCAATCTTTGTTTCCACTCCACCTGGGCCAAATCCCTTTACAACTCACTGAAATGAACCTCTTCCAGTTGGGTATCTTTCAAGTTAGCTGTGAGTTTAATAATCATAGGCAGAGCAGAGGTGGTCACAGATGTGCTCCCTAGGTCATCTACTAATGTTGGCAGTTTAATAACTGTTGTAGGGTGTTGGATATCATTTGGTAGGTTTTAATGAAGTCTTCATATGTTAAGTAGGTTAATTGCATGTATTCATTAACTATAAGGACTATGTACATATATACAGTAAAGGGTTCAAGCTAGCAGCTGTTTCCATGCTTGCTTGTGCACACGGCTCTGTCCAACACTAGACTGACCCCTAGGTGTGGGTCATGGGTGCTCTTACATCACTGAGTGAGTGGTACTGTACTTAGTCCCACGTTAACCCTATATGTGCTAGACCCTTATAACACAATAACTACTTCCCTAGAGACTGTTAATCTCCTCAGATATTGCTCCTCTGTTAGACTTTGGCATGACATTCTTCCCTTATAAATTGCCTCCCTTGTATCCAACTTTCACCTGATAATTTTATGATTGTGTCCTGCTTCTAATCTAACAGAATAATAGCATCTATCATTAACAGAAATAAAATCCACTTGTTATTTGTTGCAATGAGTTTGTTCCATAAGTTCCCATTCTCAGCAGGGCTTGTAGTGACATATGAGTGGGCTCAATAGTGATCCAAAATTGCCGAGTGCCTGTTTTAATTGGATTTTACCACACAAACATTTAATGAGCAGGGCTCTTGCAACACCTATTCACAAAGGATGACTAATCTGATGCACTTAGCCTTTTCTGTTTCTGAGTATTGCTAAACTGTTAGAAATATCAAATTTCAATCTCTGGAAGTTCAGAACTTTCAAGAACATGGTTTAAAAAGTAGATCTAATGAATAGCATGCATAATTGTTTTCGATTGTTTTATTTTTCTGACTGGCTCAGTTGGTGGCATTCTCACCTGTGTTCATAGCTTGAACATTCAAGTCTGAGTATAGGACTTGAAGGTGTAATCTAGGGTGACACTCCTGTGCAGCACTAAGAGAGTGCTATATTGCCCAAAATACTCTCTTTCAGATGAGAAGTTAAAATTGAGGCACTTGAGTGAAGGGCACTTTTCAAAGAAGGGCATGAAGTTAGTGTTCGTTTCAATTTTTAAAAGTGATTTTACATTTGCCCTTTTCTCCTCTGTTACTCAGAGCAGTTCTCAGTCAAGAGACTGAGCCTCTGCCAATTCTACTTTGTAACTTCACTAGGACACTTAACTTCCTTTCACTTCAGCTTCCTTCCTGCGTGCAAGCATTTATCTCCCAACTGTGACCTCATAATTGTCAAACCCAAAATGAAAACTTGGTGGATAGGCAACCAAATGTGAAAAAAGTTTAAGTAATTGCATAGTTTAAATACAAAGACATTTATGAAAGATGTGCATGAAAAGAACATTCTAGACTTAAACTACCATTATTTAACATAAATTATATTCTGCCATTACCCTGTGTTGATTAAGTTGGGAATTGACGTCGGTTTTCAAAGATTTTTAAAATGTATTTGTTCACAAATGTGGCTGTTGCTGGCTATGCCAACATTTATTGACTATCCTTAATTGCCCTTGAGAAGATGGTGGTGAGCAGCCTTCTTGAACCACTGCAGTTCATGTGGTGTAGGTACACCTACAGTGCTGTTAGGAAGGGAGTTCCAGGATTTTGACCGAGTGACAGTGAAGGAACGATGATATATTTCCAAGTCAGGATGGTGAGGGGCTTGGAGTGGAACTTGCAGGTGGTGGTGCTCCCATGCATCTGCTGCCCTTGTCCTTCTAAGTGGCAGAGATCTCAGGATTGGAGGTGTTGTTGAAGGAGCCTTGGTGAGTTGCTGCAGAGCAACTTGCAGATGGTACACACTGCTGCCACTGTGCATTGGTGGTGGAGGGAGTGAACATTTAAGGCGGTGGATGGGGTGCCAATCAAGCAGGTTGATTTTTGCTGGATTGTGTCAAGCTTCTTGAATTTTGTTGGAGCTGAGCCCATTCAGGCAAGCGGAGAGTACTCCAACACACTCCTGACTTGTGCAACGTAGATGGTGATCAGGCTTTGGAGAGACAGGAGGTGAATTACTCACCACAGAATTCCCAGCCTCTGACCTGCTCTTGTAGCCACAGAATTTATATGGTTGATCCACTGCACATTGATAAGTTACATTTTTTGATTTTTAGCCACCTTTCAAAGGTTGGATTTTCACCTTAGAGTTTCTGAAATCTTCTACGTATTGAAGACACCACTTTTGTTTGTAACACTAATTTCCTTTATACTTTCAGCTTTGAATAAGTTTCAAAATGGATATCTTTCACTTATTAGTAGAAATCATCAACTTTAGAGATAAGTCATTAGCAGCTCTTTGTCAACTGTATTCTACATTCCTCTGTACTAGCAATATTAAACAATATCATCTCCTAGATAGATCTTGTTTATTTTCAGAATTGCTTCCCATCCAGACTAATATGGTAGAGCTGCACTACTCTGAATGTGCCCAATTACATGCATTTGCAGATTCAGAATACCAGAGTAACTGTGTGTGCACAAGATTGTAAGTGTACGGTTGTTCAAAAGTTGTAATCTACAATTCAAATTTATCTGCCTTATAAAAATGTAATTATTTAAAGGTCTTCATATGTGGCCTCACATTTGTGGTTACAAACTTTCCACAAATTTGATCAGTTCATTGATCGTATTGTATCGTATAGTAAGCATTTACATTTGTACCAAGTAGTGTTTTGCCTCCAGGGACAGGGAATGAAACTCTCTCATGAAGTAGTGTTCTGTGGCTCCATAAGCATCTGATCCTATATGTCAACAAAGTGCCCCTAAAGCAGTTAACCACTAGACAAATACTAATAGACTAATTGGGACTATGACACAGGTAATTGCACTTCTGATTATCAATTCAAACATGAGTACTAGACATCATCATATAGTATGTGATCTCAATAGTCATATTTGTCTAGCTTTTTAAATGTGCTGTTCAACTTTTTATGCATTTGTTGGTAAAATGATAAGATGAAAAACAGTGTGCAAGATTTTTTTCTTATATCTTTGTGAATTGGTGGCTGAATGGTAGGATATGTTTATATAACTCTACATGTGTGAAGTATATGTTTATATTGTGTGAGCATATACAAATAATTTTCTACTAAAATTGGGGCATGTGGCTAAAATAGTACTGTCATTGCTAAACCCATGGCTAATCAGCAATTTACATATGAACATACAAATTTGATTCCAGAATAGGACATTCTGCCCCTTGGGACTGCTCCGCCATTTGATAAGATCATTGCTGATCTGATTGTGGCCTCAACTCCACTTTCCTGTCTACCCTCACACCCTTTAACTCCCTTGCCAATCAAGAAACTATCTAATATATAAATATAAAAACAAAAAACTGCGGATGCTGGAAATCCAAAACAAGAACAGAATTACCTGTAAAAACTCAGCAGGTCTGGCAGCATCGGTGGAGAAGAAAAGAGTTGATGTTTCGAGTCCTCATGTTCTGCTGAAGGGTCATGAGGACTCGAAACCTCAAGAATCTATCTAACTCAGCCTTAAAAATATTCAATGACCCTGCCTTCACTGCTCCCTGGGGAAGAGAATTCCACACACCAATGACCCTCAGAAAATAATTCTCTTCATTTTGATCTTGAATGGGAGCCTCCTTATTTTTAAATAGTGTTTCCTAGTTTTAGTCTATCCCACAAGGGGAAACATCCTCTCAGCATCCACCATGTCAATCGCCTCAGGATCTTATATGTTTCAATAAGATCACCTCTTTTTCTTCTAAATCCAATGGATACAGGCGCAACCTTTTCTTCATAAGTTAATCCTTTCATCCCAGGAATCAGTCAAGTGAGCCATCTCTGAACAACATCTAATGCTATTATATCTTTTCTCAAGTAAGGAGAGCAAAACTGTTCCAAAGATATTCCAGATGTGGTCTCATCAACATCCTGTACAATTGTAGCAAAACTTCCCTACTTTTATATTCCATTCCCCTTGCCATAAAGGGCCATGTTCTATTAGTCTTCCAAGTCACTTGCTGTACCTGCATAGTAACTTTTTGTGATTCATGAGCCAGGACACCGAGATCTCTCTCTACCTCAAGAGTTTTGCAACATTTCTCCATTTAAATATGTACTGCTTTTCTATTCTTCCTGCCAAAATAGGTGTTTTCATATTTTCCCATATTATACTCAATCTGCCAATATTCTGCCCACTTATTTAACTTATCTAAATACCTTTGGAGACTCTTTTCATCCTCCTCATAATTTATTTTCCTACCTATCTTTGTGTCATCAACAAATTTAGCAACCATACATTCAGTTCCTTCATCCAAGTCGTTTATATAGATTGTACATAGCTGAGGTCTCAGAACTGATCCCTGTGACTCTCCACTAGTTACATCTTGCCAATCCAAAAAAATGTCCCATTTAGCCCTTCTCTCTGTTTCCTGTTAGCTATCCATGACAATATATTATCCCCTACATCATGAGCTCTCATTTTGTTAGTAATTTTTTTATGTGGCACTCCATCAAATACCTTTTGGAAATCCAAGTATACACCATATTTACAGGTTCCCCTTTATCCATGTTACTTCCTCAAATAACTCTAATAAACTGGTCAAACGTGATTTCCCTTTCACAAAATGATATTGACTCTGCCTAATTACATCAAGATTTTCTAAATGCCCTGCTATAACCTCCTTATAACACATTCCTGTGCTCCCTAATCTACATTAGCTCTTAGCTAAGCAATGCCTCAATTTTAAAATCTCATCCTTGTTTCCAAATCCCTCTATGGCTTTTCCCATCTATATCTCTATAACCTCCTTCAGCCCTCCAAAGTATATATGCTCCTCCAATTCTGGCCTCTTGCACATCCCTGATTTTAATTCTGAACCATTGGCCGTCATGCCTTCAGCTGCCAAGGCCGAGGCTCTGGAATTCCCTTCCTAAACTCTTTTACCTCTCTACCATTCTTTTATTCTTTAAGTTGTTCTTTAAACCCCACCTCTTTGACCAAACTTTTGGTCATCTGCCCTAATATCCCCTCCTATGGCTCAATAACAAATTTTGTTTAAGAACACTGCTGTGAAATGCCTTAATTGGGATGTTTTACTATGTGAAAAGTGGCATATTGAAGAGCACATTGTGTTGAATTGGTTGGAAGATAGGTGTGTCACTCTGATTGAGAAACACTCTCAGTAATTGATGCATCTGGTCCTCGTTAGGACAAGACATTGGCTGCCAAGTTGAAACCATGCAGAACAACCTTTATAATACAACATTCTCCATGTGGAAATGAGGATGTACAAAACTATAGTAAATTGTCTGTGTTCTTGTGAAAACAGACGAGCTTAAGCTGCCTTCTGGCATGCTGTAAACTAAAATGCAATATTTATTTCTGTTCATTCTCTGAAAACTAACGAGAAGCAGACCGCTACTCTTAACTCTCTGAATATTCCAGATTCAAAACTGAGCTCATTACCAAGCACACAATGAAACCGAATTTCGCCACAAGTGAACTGGAATGTTCTTTCTCTCCTATAAAACCAGGCAAGTGCAGTGTCAGGATTGGGAATCTCATCAATTGATGGATTGCACTCTCGAAATTTTTCTCAAGACAGCACAAGCTCCCACCTGATCGATTGATGGCTGCGGTTCCCCAACAATGGGATAGGGCGCGCAGGCGCAGAATGGCCCTAGGAAAGATACATCTTGCATCATTGCAATGTAGTGCCCATGCGCGCTCGCTGGTTGCTGACAGACGGAGGAGGGATCGCTGTAAGTGTTTGACTGTATCTCTCTACTTGTACATCATTCTCAGTTCATTTATTTCAACATCACTTCAACAGGAAAATACTCTTAATTCAACACATCTGTTTTTAATTGAATTGGCGTGATATAGGTGAGGTAATCTTTGAATCTTGCTGTATCATCGTGATTTTTCTTATCCATCCCTAGCCTTTGCTGCTAATTCATTTTATTGTCCCTTCGCCTGTCTTGTTGGGGTAAAAAACACCCTCTCTACTTTGGAAATCGGCATCAGCGATAGTGTTTAAGGAAACGCGGGTTGTTGGCCTTGGGCTGTGCGTTGCGGTATGGTCCTTCTGCATCATCCACCCGTTACATTGCTGTCTGTAGCACTTGACGCCTTCAGTGTTGTATTGATTCTGCATCGTTACCTATTAATTTAACATTTTGAAATCCAATACGGGTGGGGTGGGGTAGGTGAGAGGGTGGGGAAAGCTTCCCAAATTGCAATTAAATTCCTTTTGTTTTTTTTTCTATGAGGGTCGTGAGTCTTTGGAACTCTCTTCCTCAAAAGGCAGTGGAAGTAGAGCCTTTGAATGTTTTTAAGGCAGAGCTAGATAGATTCTTGATTAACAAAGGGGCGAAAGCTTATCGGGGTAGGCAGGGATGTGGGGTTGAGGTTACAATCAGAACAGCCCTTATTGAACGGCGGAACAAGCTCAAAGATGTGAATGGCCTACTCCTGCTCCTAATTCGTATGTATTTGTCCCAAGATGTATTTTTTTTTTCAATGTAGGTGTGTGCCAGATCGAGTGACCAATGTAATGCCCATTTTCAGCGGGAGACACAACTTGCCTGAGCTCTTAGAGAACATTTAGTTTAATGCTGGAACTGTTTAAAGATTAAATATCCAGAGGAAGTAACATTATTTGAAACTGCCAACATGGATTTTAGAAAGGAAGATTGTATTTGATAAACCTGAATTATTTTAAAGAGACCTCAGGACACCTCAAAACCCCTTACATCCCACAAAGTATTTTTGAAGTTTAGTTGCTGTTGTAGGCAACGCAGCAACCAGTTTGCGCATAGAAAATTACTACAAACAGCAGTGTTGAAATGGCCAGATAATCTGTTTTTGTAAAGTTATTTGAAGGACAAATATTGGCCAGAACACCTAGAATAACTCTCTTGCTTTTCTTTGAAATATTGCCATGGGATCTTTTACTTCCACTTGCGAGGGCAGATGGGGCTTTGGTTTAATGTTGGTTAGTAGTTGTACAATTGAGAGGTTGAGTAAATTGGGGCTATGTTCTTTAGAGTTTAGAAGAATGAGAAACCATCTCATTGAAATAAGAAAGATCCTGAAGGGGCTTGATAGGGTAGGTGCAGAGAGATTGTTTCCACTGGTTGGGGAATCTAAAACAAGGGGGCATATTCTCAGGATTAGGGGTAATCATTTAGGACTGAGATGAGGGGAAACTATTTCACTCAAAAAGGTTGAGGGTCGCGGATCCTCCATCGTTGAATACAATTAAGATTGGGATAGACAGATCTTTGGGGTCTCAGGGAATTAAGGGACATGAGGAGCAGCTGGAAAGTGGAGTTGAAGTCCAAGATCAGCCATGGCCTGTGATCTACCCCTACTTCCTCCTGTGTAATCCTCCCTTCCAAGCCCAACTGAAACTATTTATACTCTTTGCTACTTGTAAGACGGTTTCACTTACATAATTGTATCGGGAGGCGATATTGAACATTTTCACTTTATGTACCTATTATACCTTCAGAGATATTTGCAATCCTCCAATTCTGGCCTTTTGAGCATCTGGATGTTGATTGCTCCAGCATTGCTGGCTGTGTCTTCAACTTCCAAGACACAAAACTCTTGAATTGCCTTCCTAAAAGTCTCTGCCTTTCTACCTCCTCTTCCTCCTTTATGAAGCATTTAGTCATCTGCCCTAATGTTGTCTCGTGGCTCAGTGCCAAATTTTGTTTGGTAATGCTCCTGTGAAACGGCTTGGGACATTTCACGCATATAAAGGCACTATATAAATACAAATGGTTGTCATCCAAGTCAAAATGCCTGTTTTCTCAAATGCAGTTGGTGACAGTACTGTAAAGTAATATCAAAGTAGAACATTAGCACGATATCCTTACTACTTGTGCTTGTTGTACCTTTACTGATCCTTAAACTTGTGCTTGTTGTACCTTTTACTGATTCTTAAACTTGTCAACTTAATTTTTATCCTGAATATCCTTAATATATACACCCAGGTAAATTCGTGCTGTGCATCAATCAACAGAGCAAGTGAAATAGACTGTATAGTCAAAATATTACATTGCAAATGAGAAGTTGTCGTAATAAAACTATTCAATGCCCTGTTTGACCACACCTTCAATATTCACCTGAGACACAAGGGAGATGTGCAGGTGTGAATTTGCCATGGACCTGTTTCCTTATGTTATAAACTGAATTTTGAGGAAAGACTGGAAAAGCCTGGACTGGTCAACTTTGAAAAGAGACACCTGAGAGGGGATGCTCATTGAGTGATAGAGGAAGAGTAAATGATACAGGAAGGAAGTACAAAATAACACTTCAAGTGGGAAATCGTTTAAAAGACAAATACAAAAGCAAAACTGAAAGTAAATATTGCAAAGTACAGTATTACTCCTGCAGTGGTGCAGTCTTTTTTTCTTCCTTGGTCTTTTAATGCATCCAAAAGGAAAGCAAATACATATGGTAGGATGTCTATTGCTGGGTTAAGAGAGAAGGCCTGCAACCTGCTGTTAAATGCCTGCTATTGCTGTGATGTATGGCTTTGATAACTTTCTGATTGGCAGTGGTCTACAGTGCCACATTCAATACAACAATCTAACTGTGGGGAAATGTGGGTCTTAATTTTTATCCTGCTGTTCTGAGATGCAAGGTATTGGAATTCAAATGCTTCTGTTTCCTTTTTGTGAAAGTATGAATGCATTTTTTCTACCCACAAACTGCCTGCTATCAGATTATATGTAATATCCCTCCATTGATCAAGAGGCCAGGTAGTTAATGTAATGTCAGGCTTCTAACAATACTGCTGAATGGTTGGTTGCATTAGCAATAAGGAAATGACTTTTCCTCCTCCTTTCTACTACTCTCCCCATCAGACCACAACAATTTGTCATGACTCCAGAGATCAGGAAATCAGCAGAATGGGGCTTGAATCTGTGCTCTTAGTGCAGTTAATGGGCAAACACAAGGATGTGAATACTGGTGCCAAGGGAGCACCCCTCAAGTGCCCATAGGATTTGGGGTAATAGAAACGATTGGGGAATGGCTCACAGAACAAGCTGCGGTGACCAAGAATGGATGTGATTAGCTATTAGAGACAGCAGATAACAAGCCTGAAGGTTTGGATTGTGTCAAAGTCTTCTAGCATAACAAATACCCGTAGGGAAATGCAAAATATCTTGATGAATAAAAATGAAAGCAGCAAAAGGAAAATTAAAATTTTTCATGCAAATTTGTTGCTTGGAGAAATCACTGAGAAACTCTATGATGGCACCTGAGCTGGGAGAAGCAGTTTGTTTTAAAGCCGCCCAGTGGCTAAATTATAGAAATACAGTATGATAAGTTTACATAAGCAAAATATTACAATTGTGGACTTAATAACTTGTATAATAGGGAAAACATTGGTGCAAAGATGTGGCAACAGTAAGTCAAGGGATGTAGATATTGAATTTCTAATTGGTTATTAGTTGATCACCTGTAATGTTGTACATTGGGGAACATGGTCACTGTTACCAGTCTGTCTTTTTGATGTTTTTTTTTCTCTTCTGACTTTCTCTTCTATTTTGCTTCTTTCTGTCACCAGTTTCTTTTTTATTTGGGCGAGGATGAGTGGCATGTCATTGTGTGGTGTGCTTTCCTTTGCTGCAGGCTACATTTGAGGTGAGGGTTTCAGGGAAAATATAGTCTTCAACAGCTCACTCTCCTAATTGCTTATGTTTCTTCTATCCACTTGCTTCTATTGTATCCACCAGCACTTCATTATCCTCCTTTGTCCTCAACCCCCTCTTGCTTAGTTGTCACTCATTCACTCTTAACCCTCAACTCACTCACTTTTTCCCCAACTGTGGGTGGTCAGAAGCTGCCACTGCCTTCCTTTCCACTTGTTCTGTCTGTTTCCCACGAGAGTTTGCATGCTTTCAAAATATAACTTTAAAATAAAATTAGAATGAGGAAAAAATCTCACTAGGTCACACTCTGTTGAGCTTAATCCAACTTAAGGTTTGGAGAACACAAACTACAGCAGACGATCAGAGCAGTATTACTTTCTAATGTCTCTTGCGACCTCAGAAATAAAATTTATATTTTCTTTTAAAAAAAGCTTTTGAAAATTGCCCTGCAGGGGAACACTGAGTAAAAAGTGCTATGAGTAACAGGACTTTGTGGAATGGACTGTAAAGAAATGGACCATTCAGCACAATTAGTCTATTTTGTTGCTTATACCACATGCAAACCTCTTCCCACAATGTTTATGAATCCCTCTTTCCTTCTTCCATCAGACCTTCCCTTAAATGTGTCAGTGCCATCTGCTTCAACTACATCATGTGAGAGTGGATTCACATTAGTATAGTTGACAGGGACTGATGTACCTTGGGAAATAGGTAGCCTTCACAGTTTCTATACTTCTGTTTCAGATTTCAAAATTCAAATGTAGCTTTTATATTCACAACATTGGGCAATGATAACTCAAAGTTGTCAGGCTGAGGCTTTCAAGTTTAATTTAAAAACTTGAATGAGGTCTTGAAAAGACATGAGACAGTTCAGTGGATAAATTTAATCATGTTATGAAATGCTTAATTATTTGAATTTATTTTGTTTAAACCTTTACTGTGGAGAGAAGTTTCAGTTCTGGGTGGAATGGTGACATTTCAAGAAGCATTTTGAATTATTTATTTTATAAACCCAGTGGCCAGATTGTGAAAATAGAGGTTGATATGTTCTCACCATAAAAAGCAGCTATTATTTTCTACATAGTGGGTACTTGGATGTGGAGTTTTCAAATGATGTGTGCAAGCCTTATACTTTGTGCATCTTATCAATTTTCACAAATTCCTAAGAACATATTTATAATTGGAACTAGTCCACTTATTTCCTGCTTTTTAACTCTAGCCTTCAAGTGAAGCATACTTAGTCTTGGGACCATGTGCAATTCCATAGGAAATTGACTAATACAATATATAAAATTCTAGGTCGGCAAGGAACTCATATGCCCAAAACATTGCACCCTATTGCCCCACATTGTTATATTTTTGTCACCTTTCTCTGTAAGAAATTTTTATGTACCTGTTTAAAATGAAAAAGCCTCACGCTAGTGCATTCCTGTGTAATTACAGACTCTTCCCATTAAGTACGATTATAATATCCACTGTCCCATGTCCACAAACAATGGTCATGGTGCTTTTTGAAAACTCTTCATACATTATTTTTTTCTCAATAACTGAAATCTCCATATCCAATATTAAGGTGTCAAGTTTTAAAGTTATTTTTTGTCCATTTTCAACAAAGATAAATTTAAATATATTTTCAATTAAGTGGCTTGCTTTACATCAAAGTGGGTTCATACAGCTTTAATGTTTTCTTTACAGGCCAGTCATTTCTTCTGTTCAGTAACAAAAAAATGATTTGGAAAAAAAATACTCATGTTCATGTTGAGTCATCCAGATTAGCTAAAGTACTTCTGAGAATTAGAACAGAGTAACATCTCAGAAACAACAGCAAGGGAAATGATCAGTTAATCTGATTTGGGTGGTATTGGTTGAGGGATAAATGGTAATCAGATCACCAGGAGAAGTCCCCTGTTCTTACTTGAATAGATCTACAGGATCTTTAAGTCTACTTGAATTTACAATCAGTTGCTTGGATTAAAGTCTCATCTGAAGGTTAGCACCTCTGCCAGTTCAGCACTCCTTTGGTACTGCATGAAATTTGTGCGCCAAGCCTTGGAATGAGGACTTGATCCTGAGTAAAACTGCAACCACCAAGCCAATTTTGGTGATGGCTCCCTTCCCTGTACATCATGCTATCCTAGCTACTCCCTTTCACTCAAAATGATAGAAGGAAAAGAAAAATAGAACAGAAGGTGGGCAAAAACAGACAGGAACATGAAGATGAGGGCTGGGGAGGACAGAGACATATACTCTGTCCTCTAACGTACTGTGTGCTATGCCACAGAAGATTACTATATATATGTATTAGGTCAAACATGCACAAGGAAATCTCCTGATTATCATGTACTGCCCTCCCTCAGCTGATGAATCAGTGCTCCTCCATGTTGAACATCATTTGGAGGAAGCACTGAGGGTGGCAAGGGCGCAGAATGTACACTGGGTGGGGGACCTCAATGTCCAACTCCAAGAGTGGCTTGTAGCACCACAACTGACCAAATGACATAGCTGCTAGACTGGATCTGTGGCAGGTGGTGAGGCAACCAAGAAGAGGGAAAAACATACTTGACCTCATCCTCACCTGTCGCAGATACATCTGTCCATGACAGTATTGGTAGGAGTGACAATTGCTCAGTCATTGTGGAGATGAAGTTCCGGCTTCACATTGAGGATATCCTCTTTCATGTTGTGTGGCGCTACCACCGTGCTAAATGGGAAAGATTTCGAACAGATCGAGCAACTCTAGACTGGGCATCCATGAGGCACTGTGGGCCATCCACAGCAGCAGAATCATACTCGATTACAGTCTGTAACCTCAGGCCCGGCAGATCCCCCACTCTACCATTACCATTAAGCCAGGGGATCAAACCTGGATCAATGAGGAGTGCAGGAGGGCATGCCTGGAGCAGTACCAGGCATACCTAAAAATGAGTTGGCAACCTGGTGAAGCTATAACAGGACTACTTGCATGCCAAACAGCAAATGATAGAGCTAAGCGATCCCACAACCAACGGATCAGATCTAAGCTCTGCAGTCCTGCCACATCAGCCCAGAATGGTGGTGGACAATTAAACAACTCACTGGAGGAGGAGGCTCCACAAATATCCTCAATGATAGAGAAGCCCAGCACATCAGTGCAAAAGATAAGGCTGAAGCATTTGCTACAATCTTTGACCAGAAATGCTGAATGGATGATCATCTCGGCCTCATCCGGAGTCTCCCAGCATCACAGGTGCCAGTCTTCAGCCAATTCAACTCTTTCCACGTGATATCAAGAAACAGCTGAAGGCACTGGATATTGCAAAGGCTATGGGCCCTGACAACATTCTTGCAATAATACTGAAGACTTGTGCTCCAGAACTTGCCTAGTCAGCTATGCCAGTACAGCTACAACACTGGCATCTACCCGACTATGGGGAAAATTGCCCAGGTATGTCCTGTACACAAAAAGCAGGACAAATCCACCCCGGCCAATTACCGCTCCATCATCAGTAAAGTAATGGAAGGGGTCATCATCAGCGCTATCAAGCGATACTTGCTTAGCAATAACCCGCTCACTGACACCCAGTTTGGGTTCTGCCAGGGCCACTCAGCTCCTGACCCCATTACAGCCTTGGTTCAACCATGGACAAAAGAGCTGAACTCCTGTCGTGAGGTGAGAGTGACTGCCCTTGACATCAAGGCCACATTTGACAGTGTGGCATCAAGGAGCCCTAGCAAAACTGGAGTCAGTGGTAATCAGGGGGCTGGGGGGGAACTCTCCACTGGTTGGAGTCATACCTAGCACAAAGGAAGATGGCTGTGGTTGCTGGAGGTCAGTCATCTCAGCTCCAAGACATTATTGCAGGAGCTCCTCAGGCTAGTGTCCTCAGCTCAACCATCTTCAGTTGCTTCATCAATGACTTTCCTTCCATCATTAAGGTCAGAAGTGGGGATGTTCGTTGATGATTGCACAATGTTCAGCATCAGTTGTGAGTCCTCGGATACTGAAGCAGTCCATGTCGAAATACGGCAAGCCCTGGACTATACCCAGGCTTGGGCTGACAAGTGGCCAGTAGCATTTGTGCCCCACAAGTGCAAGGCAATGACCATCTCCAACAAAGATTCTAACCATCGCCACTTGACATTTAATGGCATTATCATCACTGAATCCCCCACTATTAACATCCTGGAGGTTACCATTGACCAGAAACTGAACTGAACTAGCCATATAAATGCTGTGGCTACAAGATCAGGTTAGGGACTAGGAATCCTGTGATGAGTAACTCACTTCCTGACTCCCTGAAGCCTGTCCTCCATCTACAAGGCACGTCAAGAATGTGATGGAAGACTCTCCACTTGCCTGGATGAGTGCAGCTTCTACAACACTGAAGAAGCTCGACACCGTCCAGGAAAAGCAGTCCACTTGATTGGCACATCCACAAACATTCGCTCCCTCCACCACCGATACACACTGCTGCTACTGTGCATCATCTACAAGATGCACTGTGGGAATTCACCAATGCTCCATAGACAGGACCTACCAAACCCACAACCTCTACCATATAGAAGGACAAGGGCAGCAGATAAATGGGAACACCTCCACCTGGAAGTTCCCCTCCAAGTCACTCACCATCCTGACTTGGAAATATATCACAGTTCCTTCACTGTTGCTGGGTCAAAATCCTGGTACTCCCTTCCTAACAGCACTGGGTGTACCAACACTACATGGACTGCAACGGTTCAAGAATGTAGCTCACCAGCACCTTCTCAAGGGCAACTAGGGATGGGCAATAAATGCTGGCCCAGCCAGCGAAGCCTACATCCCTGTGAATGAATTAAAAAAAAAGCTAAGCTTGTGTCCAATCAACTTGTTTTTGGCAGGAAGAGAACAACTGTAAATACTGGAAATCTTAATTAAAGGCCGTTGAATGCACACCAGATATGTTCCCAGTATTCTGTAAGCATTTCAAATACTCAACAGCTCAGTGATGTGTTTATGGCACTTACTGCTTTGTTTTCTGACAAAAGTATATAGTCAGTGATATCCCTTTTGTTCATAACATTCCAAAGCGCAAACTGATTAAATCTTTATCTAAAAGAAGGGAATGAGCAGAACAGCTGCAGAATTCAGTGGGTAGACAGCCTATGCTTTATTTTCATTGAAGCAAAGTCAATAGTTGACCAGCCATGACCTGTTTATTCAGCCCCTCTACTTTGTAACTGATGATGTTTGCAATATTGACAAACATTCAACTTAAGGTGGTAAGCCACTGGACACTAATGTAGTACATCTTTGGATGTTGAAAAGTTAGAACATAGGATCTAGTCAAAAATTTTGTCTTTTTTTAAATCATTGCACAATTTGCTTATTTTTAAATTCCCATCCTTCTTTACAAATCCCTTCATTATCTCTGTAATCTCCTCTAGCTCCACAACCCCCGGGTATCTGTGTTTCTCGAATTCTGCCCTCTGGAGCATCCCCAATGTTAATTGCCCCACCTTGGTGGCCTGGCCTTCATGCCCTAAACTCTGGAATATGTCTCCACCTTTCTACCTCGCTTTTGTTATTTAAAACACTTGTCAAAACTCTTTGACCAAACTTTTGGTCATCTGACCTAATATTTCCTTTTGTGGCTTGGTGTTGTACTTTGTTTAATAATGCTCCTGTGAAGTGCCTTGGGATGTTTTATTATGTACAAATATAAGCAGTTGTTACTGGTTTGGAGAGCAATGGGAGAAGGATAAACCAGGCAACCATCAACCAGTCAGTCTCCTCACTATGGACAGAATTTTGCCCTTGGTGTGGGGACGGTCGGGAAGCCGACTGCTGGCCTTAATCGGGGCCGGAAGGCAATTTCATGCTGGTGGGCCAATTATGGCCTGGCCAGTGTGAAACGCGAGTGGCAGCGCTGAGTGCCGCCTGTGTGGGCGGGGCGAGGAGTGCAAGCCGGGTGAGCGCGCAACATAATCTCCCTGAGAACATAAACATAAGAACTAGGAGCAGGAGTAGGCAATTCAGCCCCTCGAGCCTGCCCCACCATTCAATACGATCGTGGCTGAACTCATTTCGGCCTCAACTCCAATTTCCTGCCCTATCCCCATAACCTTTCAACCTGTTACTAATTAAAAATCTGTCTATCTCCTCCTTAAATTTATTCAGCGTCCCGGCATCCACTGCACTCTGGGGTAGTGAATTCCACAGATTCACGACCCTTTGAGAAAAGCAATTCCTCCTCATCTCTGACTTAAATCTACCATCCCTTAACCCAAAACTATGGCCCCTTGTCCCTTGTTCTAAAATGTCCCACAAGGGGAAACATCTGCTCCACGTCTACTTTGTCTGTCCCCTTTAGCATCTTATATACCTCAATTTGATCTCTCATCCTTCTAAACTCTAGCGATTATAGGCCTAAACTGCTTAATCTCTCCTCATAAAGCAAGCCTCGCATCTCTGGAATCATTCACTCTGGAAGAGAGCTGCCTCGGGGAGATGAAGATGTATGAAAAAAATATATTTTAAACAAAAAGTAATGAAATATGCACCTGCTCGTGTGACTTTGTCACACGAGCAGGGACATGTTAATAATGAAAAAATAAATTTGATTTTTATTTGGTTTTTGGAAACCTCATCCCACCCGTGGATGTGATTTCCAAAAAAGTGCAAAGGTTGCTTGGCCTTTTTGCCTGCCTGCCAGCCATAAGGTTGGATGGGCAGCGAAAAAATTCTTTTTATTGACTTATTAATGGCCTTTGGCGGGCATGCTGCCGACTCCAGCGCGCTCACTGACTGAAATATTGCACAAGTGCGTGATGATGTTGGGATGCACGCCTGCCTGCTGAGGTAAATATTTTACCTTATGTTGTTGTTTTTGGACTCTGTATTTTAGATGTTGCTGTTTCATGGCTATCATTGTGTAACAGCCTGAAGACTCATTTAACAGTATTAATTATCCATTGTAATGTCACGATGTTTTGCTCATCATAACACTACAACACATTTACTGAAATACAGGAGTTCAAGAAGATGGCTCATCACTGCCTTCTCGCATCTAATTAGGAATGGACAGTAAATGCTGGCCTTGCCCGTGATGCCCATATCCTATGAATCAATTTTTAAAAAAACGATGACTGGCTTGGGGTAAAAATATTACATAACCTTATTGATATTGTAAAGTATGTAGTGAATATTTGTAATACTGTTACCTTGTATAACTTGCTTAAGGTGAGCCTTGTCTTTCTTGCATTCACAGTGATGACTTTTTACTTACTCTACAGTCTTGATGGCATTTTTAGCATTTGCTGATGTTAGAACTTTTTGCCTTTCTGTGGATAAGTTTAAGAATTTGTTTGTTCTTCGTCCCTTATTTTTCCGTTATTTACAAGATTATAAAAATGCTATATATGTAGTTGTTGTGTAACAGAGTCTGAGGACTCATTTAACTCTGTCCATTAATCACCCAACATCTGAAGAAATCACCACTTGTCATGATCCAAGTCTAGCTGACCCATTCTTGTCTTTCTGTTCAAAATCACTATAAAAATGCTGAATAAATATTTCCCTTTGACCTGTCTGAATGCAAACAAAAGTCAACCTGATTCCATTGGAGGTATTTCAGAACTTGTATAATTAAATATCTAAATTAAGCAACTTGCTGAATAAATTAAATCTTTTTTCCATTTCTGACTTTTCTTTCCCTCGACTCTTCATGTCTTGCATTTGTTTGTTGTGAATTTGGTTGAGTTGAGGGGTATTCCCATGGTGTATCTCTATCTCCCTGTATGTCCACAGTAGTTGAATATCTACTTTCAGCTGGCAAATTTCCAACTTAAACTCCAGGCAGAAGGGCATGTGGTACTACAGAAAACAACATCTTTTGATTATATACCTAGAATCTTTTTTATTCATTCATGAGATGTGGGAATCGCTGGCTAGGTCAGCATGCATTACCCATACCTAATTGCCCTTGAAGTTGATGATCTGCCATCTTGAACCACTGCAGTCCATTTGGTGTAGATACACCCACAGCACTGTTGGGGAGGGGGTTCCAGGATTTTGACCCAGCGACAGTGAGGGAACGGCGATATATTTCCAAGTCTGGATGGTGAGGCCCATTTATATGCTGCCCTTGTCCTTCTAGGTGGTAATGGTCATGGGTTTGGAAGGTGCTGTCAAAGAAGTCTTGGTGAGTTCCTGCTGTGCCTTTTGTAGATGGTACACGCTGTTGCTGCACGTCAGTGGTGGAGGGAGTGAAAATTTGTGGATGGGGTGCCAATTAAGTGGGGCTGCTTTGTTCTGGATGATGTTAAGCTTCATGAGTGTTGTTGGAGCTGCACTCATCCAGGCAAGTGGAGAGTATTCCATCACACCCTGATTTCTGCCTTGTAGATGGTGGATCGGATTTGAGGAGTCGAGGTGAGTTACCCGCTGCAGGATTTCTAGCCTTTGATCTGCTCTTGTAGCCACAGTGTTTATATGGCTAGTCCAGTTCAGTTTCTGGTTGATGGTAACCCCCAGGATGTTGGTAGAGGCGGATTAAGTGGTAATGCCATTGAATGTCAAGGGATGATGGTTAGGTTCCTAGAATTATACAACATCGAAGGTGCCCATTTGGCCTATAGTACCTCTTTGATATAGCTTTCCAAGTAATTTTGCCTCCATGTATTTTCCTCATTGCCCTTTGAGGGTGGTAGTAGTCGTGGGTTTGGAAGGTGCTGTCAAAGAAACCTTGGTGAGTTCCTGCAGTGCCTCTTGTAGATGGTTTACACTGCTGCCGCTGCAAGTCAGTGGTGGAGGATGGTTGGTGTGTATTGGGAGGGTTGTGGTTGTGGGGAAAGGTTGGAAATTAGGTGGGCGGACTGGGCTGGGGGGAGGTGGGGAGTGTTGGCATGGCATTCCAACATCATGCCAGGTCCAGATTTTCCTGGTGGTGGATAACAAACCAGATAACAATGGTATACACTTCTAAAAAAATTGTGACACTGCACTAGCCACAGCCAGCCAATTTTAAAAAAATGCCCCACTTATCCCTACTTACTCCCTATCTGTGGATCAGGCCTCTGCCTATGCTAATATATTACTCCCAACTCCATGTGCCCATACTTTGTATGGCACCTTATCAAATACCTTCTGGAAATTCAATTATACTATATCTACCGGTTCCGATTTATCCACCCTACTAATTACATCCTCAAAAAACTCAAATTTGTCAAACACAGTTTCCCTTTTGTAAAACCATGTTGACTTAGTTTGATCCTTTTCTGATGAAGGAATGCTGATGACCTTGTTGCTTAGTGGCCTGGGAGCTGTCCTGTGGCTACCTGAGGCCTGGCAGGTCTCAACATGCAGAGGGCCTTCTGCACAGGTTGCAGGAGCTTCTCTTTTTGCAGCAACTTAAGGTGCCACTGGCAGAGGGGCTGAAAAGAACTTGTTCACTGCAGGAACACCTGAGAGAAACTCCAAGAAGTAGCAACAATAATTCGGGACAAAATTTAGTTAATTGAGCAAATGCGGGTTAATTAAGCAAAAAACAGCACTAATTTGTTAAGGCAAAATCATGTTGAACTAACTTGTGTTTTTTGATGAGGTAATAGAGAGGGCTGTTGATATGGTATAAGTGGACTTCCAAAAAAACATTTGATAAAGTGCCGCACAACAGACTTGTAAGCAAAGTTAGAGCTCAACGAAGAAAAGAGACGGTACAACATGGATACAAGATTGGCTAAGTAACATGAAACTATTGGTTAATGGTTGTATTTTGGACTGGAGGAAGGATTATAATGGAGTTCCTTAGGGGTTGGTGGTAGGGCTCCTGCTCTTTCTGATATACATTAATGAACCACACCTTTTGTGTACAGTTCACAATTTCAAAAGTTGCGAATGTCCTCCATTATCCAAGCCAGGACATGGATACCCTCTGGAATTTCCATTAGATCCTCATGCACCTCATGCTGAATTTCCAGTCTTTGCTGCCTGAACGACTCCAAAGGCATGCCATCAGCTTGGGGCTTGTCATCGGTCTGGCTTTCAGAGCAAAGTGCTTTCACTGTCATGTTCTTCGATAGCTGGTCAAGTGCTCTTGTCAGGTTGTGACCCCATATCTTAAGCATGAACAAATGCGTATGATTGAAATGATCTGAGCTGGTGAAGGGTGCAGAGTGATGATGTGATGATGGATCCTCTCAGAATCCCCCCTCCTCTCCCTCAGAGGTCAGCACTGTAACCCTGGAGATGGGAGATGATGGCGTAGTGGTAATGTCATTGGACTAGTAATCCAGAGGCTCAGGCTAATGCTCTGTGGACATGGGTTCAAATCCCACCACGGTAGCTGGTGGAATTTAAATTCAATTTAATGAATCTGGAATTGAAAGCTCGTCTGAGTAATGGTGACCATGAAACTATCATTAATTGTCATTAAAAACCCATCTGGTTCACTAATGTCCTTTAAGGAAGGAAATCTGCTGACCTTACCTGGCCTGGTCTACATATTGATTCTTAACAGCCCTCTGAAATGACTGAGCAAGCCACTCCGTTCAAGAGCAAATACGGATAGGTAACAAGTGCTGGCCTTGCCAGTGATGCCCACACATCATGAAAGAATGCAGAAAAAAAAATCCTCTCCTTCTAGTTGGCCTGCATAAGAGAACAGAAAGATCAAAGGATTTTGCTGTTCCAAACACGAGCCTTCAGAATTGGCTTGTTTTAGCTGATGTTGCGGCTCCTCATTACCCAACTCTAACGGCTGAATGGTTGATCCTGCTGGCTGTTAATTGGCTGGTTGGCGCAAGTTTTTACTGGGACTAGGGGTAGGATCTGGAGCATCAGAGTTAACTGCCTCTGGCCCTGCCTTCTCCACGCCGACACACAATCCTGACTAGTTTCTCCACATAACTGATGTCCCTCAGCCCTGATACCTTTCCAGTAAATCTTTTCCGTACCTCGTATTATATAAGCCATTTTACAGATCACTTTAATAATTCATGTCCGAGTCCTATAGTTTTTCTTATTATACAGCTTTGGTTAGAAGTTCTCTTGGTTGTGAAATCACCTCCACAAGGAGGAAAATAGTGGTCAGAACTATTGTGCAACCTTATTCGAATGATTTGATTTTGTTACTTATTAGATCAAAAGTGGTATTTTTGGAAAGAATTGAGAAATTTAATTGTTTGGTTACCAGCTAGTTAATTCATAGTGATTTTTGAACTGCTTTTGATTTATCACAGATATTTTTAATGGGTCAAATAAATAGATTTTACATCACTAGCTCCTAAATTTTACACTAAGGATGTTTGATGTCGTTGAACAATGGTGAATGTATGCTAGTATACGACTTCTGAACTATATCCATTTTTTAAATTCATTTTCAATTAACTTCTTTTATTTTGACTTTGATTTCCATTAACTCAGCAGATGTTGGAGAAATAAAATATTTTCTGTAGAGCAAAACTTAAAAACTTGGGAGAGAATTTTTGTCTTGAATAATAACTTGCTTTCAGTACTGAATTAAGAGATCGACCATAATACATAATCCATTTCTCTCACGTTTTAATTTTAATTCAAACAACATTGGGACCTTATTAAACTCAATCGTACATTATTTGTAATTGTGAATATAAATTTGAGTGTCTTGCTTAATGTGTACTCTTTGTAATAGTTTGTGTTTTGTTAGATTTGCTTAACAAAGGCTTAGTACGTAATGTGCACATTTTTAGATTTATAATTATACATAGAATTAAAAATTAACACAAATAGACATAAATAATTCTAGATATTGAACAAGTGTGTAAATCACAAAGTATTATTTGTGAAATGAGATCTTCACAAATGAGACCCAGAGTGATGAAGGAATGGAACATATTTCCAAGTCAGGATGGTGCATGACTTGGAGATAGTGCCTTTGTGCTTGCTGCCCTTGACATTCTAGGTGGAGATTTTGTGGGTTTGGTAGGTGGTGTTAAGGAAGTCTTCGTGAGTTACTGCAGTGAACCTTGTAGATGAATGCACGCTGCAGTCAAGTTGTGCTGGTGGTGGAGGGACTAAATGTTTATGATGGTGGATGTGGTGTCGATCAAATTGTTTCTAGTATGGTAGCTGTATGCTCGCACATTACACTGCAAATTATTCACTCTTGTAATTTTTGCTATATATTGACCTAGAATTCACTGGGAAGATAATAGCAAGTTAAATGTAATGGTGTTATTTGTGTGTTTTAATAAAAGAAACTCAACAATGATGAGGAAAAGAGATGTTGAGAGTTGTGGAGCACTACAGATTGCTGGATGATTTATGCTGCTTTGCTGTTGCAAAAGCAGACTTTCGCCATCAACTGCCCAATGTATTTTGAGAAAATGTTGTTCCTGCTCTAAAACTAATTAAACTCGCTCTGAAAGTTAGGGCTCATATATAATATTATAAAAACCCTGTAATGATAAGACTTTTGCTCTGCAATGCCACTAAACTTCAAAGGTCTACAAAAGGAACAGTTAAAACTTAGAACTTGCATTTCTGGAGAATTTTTTAGATTTAGAACTCTTTTTTTAAATAAACATTTACTTGTTCTTTCTGTCTTTGTTTCTGTCTCTATTTTCCTTTCTGGATTTAATTTGACTCCATATCCTTAAAAGGAAAATGGAGGAATTAGATTGTTAATCCCATTATTCATCAACGTCCTATATACCCCTTGTCCACACCTCCCCTGTTATTGACTTGTACATACAGTAGTTTGCAGCTCAAAACATTTTGAAGCTGAAGACTAAAGGATGAGGAAAGGAAATTAAACTAATGAGGCACGTTCCAGCAAATTCTGGGTTGTAGTGCCATGCTGAATCGGTTGGCTAGGTTGCACATTTCTCCCCAGGAAAGGAGGGAAATGTTCGATTCAGATCACTCTGGGTTGTCTTGTGCATAACAGCTGGATACATTGCAACATTAGCACATGGCGTGTCTCAATTGGGAAATGGATTGTGATGCAGGAGAAATAGGGATTCGTTTCATAATATGCTAGCCACTGACTAAAGCAGTCCAACAGTTGCTTTACCATTTCTTATATATTTAATATTGAGAATTTATTATTTATAGGCTGAGATTATTGCAACAGCAATATTTGAAATAAAATTAAATCTGAAATGTAATTTACTCCAATACATCTGAAATTGAAAATAAAGTTGTGATTTTTTTTGTAAAAGGTTACAAATAACCAGTGGCCATCATTTTTTTTTACACCTTGATTGCCTTTAATATTCCTAGTTTTCTGCAGACTAAAGTGTGTCAACTGCTGGTGTATATATCAAATTCCCTTGCAACCACTTTAAAACTACATGCATTGTACACATTTTTGAATCGGTTAATATTACGTTCATTCAAACTGTTTAGAGAATCTTATAAATTTTATAAGACAGAAACCAGCCCCCCTTGCTTGACTTAACTCCTGATTAACAAAGAGAGCACCAGGAAGTTTACTTTTTCAACTTTCTTTCCAAAGTTTCTACCATCATCCATCAACTATTTCCTTTTTTATGTTTGGAAGATGGAAAATGATGTGCCACAATTGTAAAAGTCTCAATTTTTTTTCCATCAACAGTATCCCCCTCAGCACCAACAGAGAATGGTTTCAAATGCAGATAAGCCAATACGTCATGCTTTTCTATGCCCCTTCAGCGCACAATGTACATGAAGCACTCCATTTGTTCCAAATATATACTTTGTGCTGGCTTACAAACTGCATAATTCCATTCTGAAGTAAAGTAGGTAAGTGGGTTTCTACCAATTTTGCCCTGAGGGATGATTTCACACTTCAAATTGAAGTGTAAGTTATAAGGGGCAGAATTTTCTGGCTGATGCGAGGGTGGTGGAGCCCGCACGTCAGTGCTTAAAATGTCGCACGAGCATCCCGACGTCAGCGCGCGGCATCGCGATATTTCGGTCGGCGGGAAAGCACAGCAGCGGGACGCGCACTCACCATGAATTGAAGTCCTCGTTAAGGCCCTTAACTTGCCAATTGTTGAGGATTTTGAGGGGCCCATGCAAACTTCAGGTCAGCTCATGGGCCCAACGGCAGGCGGGCAGGAGATTTTTTAATAAAACTCATCCACTGGCGGGATATCTGGACTCAGAGGGGTTGTTTATGTTTTCCACGAAGTTTTAATTACAGAAAGTGTTTTAAAGTTGCCTGTTTGATTGTTAGCAGTTCACATCGATTTCAAAGAGCTTTTTGTGTACATTGCAACCAGTCTGCAGGCAGTAATCTTTCTTGGGCCTACAGCTTTCCGGAGGCCTCCGTTTAGCCTGGGGGTATGGGTTCTGACGTCTCCACTGGAGGCAGCTCCTCTGAGGAGGAAGGGAGGGATAAAAAAGGAGGAGGCCAGGACTGGACAATCAGCCTCCAGGGGAGCCACCTTTGGGAGGCCAGGCACAAGGGGCGCAGGGCCAAGAGGTTGTCCAAGGTGGAAGGGGCTGCAGAAGACCCCACTATCCTGCTGCCATGGTATACAGGTAGCGAAGCAGCTATCTCAATATGATTGAGGTGCAGTGCCGAAGGAGGCTCCGACTGTCAAGGGAGACAGTCAGCTATATCTGTCAGACAATTGGCCCTGAGTTATCTCCTAACTGTGTGGGTGGACACCCCACACCAGTAGCTCTGAAGCTCACAGCTGCCCTCCACCTCTATGCCTTTGGCTCCTTCTAGGGCTCGGTGGGTGATCTTTGTGGTATCTCCCAATCAACTATCCAGACTTGTGTCAAGCAGGTTACAGATGTTCTGTTCAGACGGTTATTGACCTTCATCCACTTCCTACGTCGAGGTGCCGCCCCATCACAGTGCCTTGTGAGACAGCCTGTTGACTCTGCTGTCCTGTTGGCCATGATGACCTTGGCGGGCGTCCTCTGGCACATGGAGCCTGTGATGGCCCTGCCTGGGAGGGAGCAGCCAGTTCCAGAACTGGCACTTCCCCAGTTGCCGCAGCCTCAATGGAAGCAATGTTGACTGGCAGAGGGGCGGAGGAGCTGCTGCCCTCATCCGGAGTGTCCTGAGAGGAGCTCGCAGTGACGACAGACAGCTGCTGCACCAACATGAGGTCACATTGGACCTCCCTGCTCACCACAGATGCATAGGCACCGAGTGCCAATGCTTGGTGCCCACAACATCTCCCACATTGGAAATGACCACCCATGGTCAGTACCACTGTGAGGGCTTGCAGGTCAGAGCATAACCCAATTAGAATATTCTCCATCTGATCGAACCCCCCACTCCATGAGAGTCGCCAATCTCTCAGTGGAGGAAGCGTGAAACTCTGTCCTGAGGTTCATGCCTTCACGTGCACTCTGCCTGAACTCCTCCATCGCAGAGACCAACTGAAGCGCATCCTCATGCAATCCTACCAGATGGAAACGCGATTCCTGCCACTTGTCCTGCAGCTGCTGCATTGGGGACAACTCCAGAGGCACGTCATCAGTGCCAGACTCAGCATGTGCCTGGTCCCCTGCAGCCCTCCAGCTGCTGGCGCCATCGGCACTCTCTGTCCCTACCATCTCCAGCGATTGTGAAGTGCCCTCTCCACTGTGACCCGGGACACTAGCCGACGGTAAATTCCCCACCGAGGTGTGTGTGTGTCTGTGCTGGTGCCTGGCTGGCTGAAGTGATGTGCCGCAAGTTGCTTGTCTTGGGCCTCAGGTGTGGAGGGGGTGCTGCAGTGTCTTTGGGCGTGGCCATGTGGTGGTGATGCTGAAATTAACAAGGACAGTGTACAGTCAGTTCAACCATTCATCTCCCTCCCCCACCCCCCCAGCTTCATCAGTCGATCTCCCTTCAAGACCCTAAGGAGACAAATATTGGTGGGGTGGAAAAGAGTCAAGAGGAGGCCCAAACATTAAACGTACGTGCAGACAGGCTGGTCAGATGGCCTCAGGAATGCCACATGTGCCTTTGGGGAGAGTGCAGAGGTACCTGACCTGGATGCATGCTGGCCTGGATAGCTGTGGAGCTGAGGAAATATTGCAAACGCTTGTGACATTTGCCGTGGATCACAGGAGATTGACAAGTCACATTATTGATCTTCATACCGTCAGGAGAGGCATAGACTGGTTGAGCAGAAGGCACCATTTCCCCTTGGCGCAGGGATGGTGGTGGCATTTATTTAAGTTGAGTGCCATGAGGTTCACAGCTGAGGTGCTGAGAACCTTTTGGACAGAGTAATGTGGGGTGCACTGGCTGCAAGGGTGGTGGAGGTACAAACCCTCCTAAGATGTAATAAGTCTTTGGCTGTGCAGCAGCGATGCCATGGCATGGTAGGCCATAGGGATAGTGGTCACAAATGGGATAAGGTGACTTTGGAAGGTAGTGGAGACGCAATTCCTCAAGGGGACGAGTGACCTTTGTGTATGACCCACACGTCAGTGTCTCAGTCTGTGAACGAGCAGTGTTGCAGCACTAGCGATTGCAGCAACCATCAGTTGTTTGGATGGTGGGCAAACAGAGTGGATGGGACTGTGGCCCTCAAATACCTGGCCGCTGCACCCCAGCCTCACTGCCCTGGCTGCCTGCCTCCTCCCCAGCTCCATGGCCTGCTCCTCAAAGGTCATGAAGCACTGGAGCAGGGCTTGCCCACCTCCAGTCCTCCGGTGCTCCCACTGATTGTGTTCAGTTTTTGCCCGCAGAACAGAGAAGAGGATCTATTGGGGCTGATCGTTCATGTACTCTGCACGAGCACGCTGCACCCCAACTACAGTGGCCCATCTGAGGCCTCTAGCGGCTCCTGTCCACACTACTGGTGATCAGTCCCCAGAAGATAGTATGGCTGGTCCCAACCCCCTCCCTCAACGGCCACCTTGGACACATTCGGCGTCCATCACTTTCAATAACACACGGGTCTTAGCACCCATGGCAAGGAGGTACAACTAGGTGCAGTGCCGAGGCCAGCAGATGGCACCTGGCCATGACACCTTGAGGCTCCCCTTCCATCATCTCATCACCATCAATAAGACATGTGTTGGAGTTCTGAGTATGTGTCTATCGGCCTCCCCTGCAGTTTGCCCCCAGGCTACTCAAATGCGACAAACACCGACATATACTGCGGGGAGAACCCATCTTCTCCTCAACCACTAAGGCTGGTGTAAGCATGGTCAGTACCCGTTTGCCCACCCAGCGTGCACCAAATGCCCATTGTAGTAACGACAGCAAGACGAGGGTGAGCTCAAAGGCTAAGGCTCCCTTCTGGGTCAAATGGCCAAGGCCAACATGGTACTCACCCTTCCAGAGCGCAGCAAATCATTTGAATATCTTTCGGCACTGCGTGCCTGTGCGCCGCACATCATCATGGGCGATTACAGCATCACAACCTCCTCCCACGCCTGGCTGGTGAAAAGGGGGCCCTCTTCCTCCCATCATCTGGATACAATATATCCTGACGGCTGGACACCTCTTGGAGGAGGACAGCAAGGCATGCATCAGAAAAATGAGGGGCACAGTGGCCCCCCGCTGGCCTCTCCTGCAGCCTGCCCCCCTCGTGCTCATGCTCCTGTCCTGTGACAGCTGCCTCTCTCTCTCTCTCTCTGCACGAATGGCCATGGAGCACTGCCTCAAGCAGGCTGCCTGGCCACTCTTTATACAGGCTGCTGGTTCCCTATTGGAACTGGCGGTCTGAGCACGCCCACCTCCATGACTATTTTCCCGTTCTCCATGGGAGTTGCTAACCTGCTGGGTGGCCCTTAATTGGCCCGTCCGCGGAAAATAGCGGTGTGGCCAGTTTCAGAGGAGGCAATCGGCTGCCCGCCCGCTGCCGAGTCAGTCGGGCCTGCCCGCCCATCAAAGGCAAAATTCTTTCCAATGAAAGACGTTAGACTGAATCTTAACGCCCAAAAACGAGTGAGGTAGGGTTGTGTCAGAAGTTAAAATGTAAGAAGTCTGAAACGGGAACCCAGCCTTTCCACATCTGGTTTTTAATGGAGGTGGGACAAGGGGCGGATGACCAAGCCACTTGAGGGAAGTGTCACATGGCTGGGAATGTTTATGAAATGTTTGAAAAATATTAATTTAGTAAATCCTTCATGAAACCTCATCCTGGTCGAGGATGAGCTTTCGTGAAAAATGTGAAGGCCGCTTGGGCTCTTTGCCTGCCCGCCAACCTTAAGGTTAGACGGGCAGCCGTGTCAATTTAGTTAATTAGTTTATTAATGGCCTTAACAGGCTTTTGACAGTTCAGCTGGCACGCAGCCGACTCCAGTTGGCGCCCGCCGAACGGAAGATCGGAATGACGTGCGGTGATGTCGGGACACACGCCCGATGTCACCGCACTTCATTTTACACGTTAGTGTGCGGGGCCTGCCCCCCACACGCTGACAAGAAAATTCTGTCCCAGCTAAAGATTCAGTGCTTAGTAACTGTGGAATTTCCTAGGCTTCCTACAGTTACAGATATCCTGAATGTTATGACAACAAGATAGAAAGTTCAGTAGCTATTAAAATGTGAGTTGCTTTTTGGCCTTGTCCTAAAATTACTGGACTTGAGAAAGCATAGCAGGGCCAGCTGATTGCAGGAGATGGATTTGATTTCCTTCCTAACACAGGGCCACCTTTGAAAGATTTGGGAAGGTGAACATTTTGAACTAATAACACGTTTTGTCTACCTGACTAATTCTAGGCTGTGTAGTTCAATATATACTGATCTGCGTTTTCGTATTTTACACATTTTCAGATAAAATTTAAAATCTTTTGTATTTTAAGGATTTAACTTATGTCTGCTCAGTTTGTTTTAAAAACTGCTGTAGATGAGCACATCTGTGTATTCTATCACACAATTGCCCATAGGTCGACCAAATGTTTACAATGGCCCTCATAATTAAAAGCTCTTGGCACTCCAGCCACATCATAAATATTCACTCCCTCCACCACCGACCTACAGTGGCAGCAGTGGTGTACTATCTGCAAGATGTACTATAGCAACTTGCCGAAGCTCCTTCGTCAGCACCTTTCCAAACTGGTGATGCCTACCACCTAGAAGGATAAGGATAGCAGATGCATGGGAATGTCACCACCTGCATGTTCCCCTCCAAGCCACACACCACCCTGTCTTCTAACTATATATCGCTGACTAACTATATTTCACTGACGCTGGGTCAAAATCCTGGAGCTCCCTTCCTAACGGCACTGTGGGTATTTCCACATGGCCTGCACTGCAGCAGCTCAAGAAGGTGGTTCAGCACCACTTCCTCAAGGCAAATTGGGGATGGGCGATAAATGCTGGCTTAGTCTGTGATGTCCACATCCGATGAACAAATATTTAAAAAAAAACTTGTGCATTTAAGTCTTGGCTCTGGGAACAATTTTAATCTAACCTGCCTGTAGGAGAAACTAACTAGATTGGGCGCAACGCTGGATTTGCACCTTCCCTGATTTTTACTCTCCGATGAAGTAAATATTCAATGTAGTGTGGAATGTCAATTTAATCTGTTCAGGTGGGTTTCCACCTGGAAAATTAGGTTATAATTACCCACATTATATGTGGTGAAGGTTTTGTCTACTACCCGGGTTGCAGACATCCGTGTTGCCCAGCCTTCAGCAAGCTCATGTTCCGCCAGCTGAAGAAAAATTAAAATTCAGATTCTAATGAAATTAATGTGTTAAACAGCAAATGCGAAAGGAAGTTACATATATAGTTTGATAAGATATTGGTTTGATTTGATGCATATACAGTACAAAGCCTAAAGGATGCTACATCTTCAACCCTTGCCTCGAACTTGGATCTTTCAGGTACACCAAAATGTCAGATAAAAGTGATTTGAAAGCAGAGCTGGAGCGTAAAAAGCAACGACTGGCTCAGATACGAGAAGAGAAGAAACGGAAAGAGGAAGAAAGGAAAAAGAAAGAGGTCAGTCAGTTTGGAAAAATTGTTATTGCAGATTGCTTCAAACAAGCAATAAAATAGGAAATATGTTGATTTGGATCCCATTACAAGGATCATTAAATTTAAATAGTACTTAGTATAATAGTCCAATTAATTTTATTAGTTCTTTACAAGTACAGTAGGAGCTGTAAAATCCTACTACTTTCTTTATTCCATCTGTCTCATCATGAAACTGAGACCGTGTTAAGAAATATTCATCCTGCACATGTTGTCTCCTTTTCCACATGCTTTAGATAGCATTTCTTCGCATCCACCCTACATCCTTCCTGTGTTCTGATTACTGTGCCACTCCTCACTAGCATAGTTAAGGCAAGTTGATTTCGCTTGGAAAGAGAAAAAAAAATGTTTTGATCATGATGTAACTCATCAAAAAATTATTTATGTTAGGTCCAACAGTGAATACAGATAGAACTTTACAGTTGCCTAGGACTTTCTTATGAATTGTAACTTTCATGTGAATTGAGCTAGAAATTTCACTGTAGGGGGTGAAGTTAATCCTACTGCTCCAGAGATGTTGAAGAAGCAAGTAGAATTGATTCTTAAATTAGGAAACTTAGAAAGGAAGCATTGGAAAGGGAAAGTCTCAGATAAAATTTCCCAATTCTAGGCCTGGAGCAGTGCTGTTGTTAATAGAATAATTGGTACTAAATGGGCAGGGATTGGAAGAGTGATTTTGCAGAAATACATACTAACATTAATGTAATAGAAAGTGTATAGAAACTGTTATTACAATTAATTTTATGAGCTTCTCTTTCAAATAGAAACAGTAAAGACCCTGCCACTGCTAGAAAGATGGAGTCATTGAAATTGATAGACTAATGTGTGTAGTTCTACTGCTGGAGGTAATGAGAATCGTGAAGGCCGTTTGATGTATAGCAAAGGAAGGGGGGTGTTCTGACGAGATGAGGAGAGATGAAGTGACTCCCTTATTCTCCCACTCCTCGATTGAATGTAACAGGGTTTGTTTTTTAAGAATTTGGAGAAGATGTGCTATGCCAATTCTACTATTTATGTGCTGAGATTGTAGGGAATTAATCCGACAGGTTTTCTTAGGTTAAACAAAGAACGAGGTAAGTTTATTGAAGCTATTCCTGAGCTTAAACAAAATAAAAACACAAGACCATTCATACAATCATACACATTCACCTGGGTCCACACACAAGTTTAGAAGGCAGAGTAAGAGGATAAGCTTGTAAGGATTTTACAGTCCATGAAAGAAAAAATGGAGTATACTGTTAGCTGTTCCTTGATTGGTCTTGATGTTATGATTCAACGTTACAGCTGTTTACCTTAGCTGTTCTCCTGGCTGCAGTCATACGGAGCAGATTTCCACGTTTCAAAAGATCTCAATTCGCAGTCACTTTCTTCTTAGGGTGGTCACTTACAAACAGGTGCAGAAGTTCCAGAGAGAGTGAGAGAGAGAAAGTATATGGCTGCAGCAGCTTGTTTCAATACAAGCTTTGACCTTTGTCACTTCTGCCGCTCTCTTGCTTAACAGAGATTCCGTTGAAATACCTTGCCAGTTGTATATTCCAGAGGGGCTTGATTAGTTAATGTCTGCAGTTATTGTTTCGGAACAAGTATTTGAATTTTATCTCATCTTAGAAATATTTGCTTAGTCTCAGTTTGGTGTAAAAAGTCAGGAACTGGGGTCTTTCGAGCTCCCCAGATGGTTGATGGTCTTCATTTCAACTTTGTAGAGTTCAAAATTATGTTTTGTAACGGCTTGGCCTGTCAGGGCTGTTTTTTATTTTTTGAGGGAAAAAAGCACAATTGTCTGTATAAGGTTACTGTTTAAAATCAAGCCTGTTGGGGGGGAGCAAATCAGAAATCGTATCTCAAATGCACATCCTTGTGACCGGGGAAGTCTTTGCCTGTTAGATTGTGAAACTTGAGTACCACTGAATAGCCTGGTCCTGTCCTGTGTTCAAAGTATGTTAAATGATCTGTACTTCTACTGCATGGGAGTAATTAATCTATAGGTGGGTTGGAAATTCTCAGAATTCATTAGCCTTCTCATCAGGCCTTTTCCCCAGTTCTTTCCCAACCTCAGAACTGCTCATCTACACTCTGCCTTCATTCACTCTGATCCACAGTTCTGGACCCAGCTTCACTGTATTCCTACGTAACCAATAAGGATTTTAATTTTACCCAAAACTCAGGCCAGAATTTTCCTGTCGGTGATTTAGGGGTGAGGCCCGTTTGCCGACGGGAAAATGATGCAAGATGACGTCAGGAGGAACCCCCGACATCATCCCTGTCCCTTTAAATTTTCAGGAAGGCGGGTGGACATCGAAATCAGCTGTCCGCCCGCCGACCTGTCAATGGTTAATTGAGGCCATTGACAGGGTAATTAAAGTAATTAAAGGCCCTGCCCACCCAAACCTAAGGCTGGTGGGCAGGCCAGGAGCCCCAGCGGGCTTCTGATTATACATGAAACCTCATCCACGGGCGGGTTGAGGTTTCATATTCCTTTGTAAAAACTTTAATAAATGTAAAGTTATATTTATTAACAGGTCCCATCTCGTGTGACATTATCACATGAGGGGGACATATTAATAATATTTTTATTTTTCTATTTTTTGTTTTTTTTTTAGACTGTCATTAATCTTCCTGAGACAGCACTTAGTCTCAGGGAGCAGTGCACGAAAGAGTGCACTTTGACAGTTGGGGAATCCCTCCCCCTAGTACTTCCTGTCAGGCAGGCCGCTGGGTGGGCCTTAATTGGCCCGCCCACTCAAAATAGCAGTGGGCCCTGTTTCAGTGGCGGGGGTCAGCTGTCTGTCCACTGCCGAGCCGGTGGGGCCTGCACGCCCAACAAGGGTAAAATTCTGCCCATGAACATTCATTTATCTAATTTGTTGGATTGCAAAATAAAAAACTAGTCAGCATTATTAATGAGGCTGATATCTAGGAGTGAGGTAAAGTATTATTTGTAGATATATGCATATTTGATAAATAAAGTTTGAGCAATATGAATAACAATTAGCAAAGCAAGTCAGACCAGACTACTTGTGCAGCAAGTTTATGCAAAAAACGTAAACGGAGAAACTTGTTTAGCCCCTTGAAATAAAAGAGAATCGGGGATTTGCCCTATCAAGTTTTGGGCCTGCATTTTCTGGTCGGCGAGTGGGGGTGGGGCCCGCTCATTGACGTGTAAAATGACTCGGGTTGACATCGGGCAGGTGTCCCGTAGTCACCGCACATCATTTAGATTGTCAGTTCAGCAGGCGTGCAGCGGACTCAACTGTGCGCCCACCGAACTATCAATAGCCACTTAAGGCCTTTAAAAAAAGTCATTAAGGTAATTAATGGACCTGCCTGCCCAACCTTAAGGTTGGTGGGCAGGCGAGGGGGACAGGTGGCCTTTAGAAAAATCATGAAACCTTATCCATGGGCAGCGCTGCGCCTCCAGGGAGATCTGTGCGCTCTTTCGCACACATGCGCGAAAGTTGAGCATGGAACTTATTCCATACACGAGGGAGGGAAAAAGAAAATTATCAAAAGCTAACTTAATGTTGTTCTTTCAGGCTGAGCTGCAACAGAAGAAAGAGCCACCTCCTGAGGACTCCGATCTTGACCGGAAGCGAAGAGAGACAGAGGCTTTGCTACAGAGCATTGGCATAGCCCCAGAGCCAGCATTAGGTGAGGAGCCTAGTCGCTGTTTTATATAGTGTGATCTTGTGAAATCTGGCATTTGTTCTGTTGTGCAAAATCCAATGTTCTGGGGGACTACACATTACATAAAGGGGTAAAAGGCAAAATGCTATATGATTTTAATGTTAATTCTTGGTTACTTCTGACAAATTAAAATCTCATAAGTTTGGCTTTTTCAATCTGCTTCATCTGGTCATTTTTCCATTTTTAAATTAACATGTTATGCTAACTCACTTGGTTTATAGCAGTTTATGATTTTACTTCTCTATTCTTGGCTAGAAAAAGCTTTCCTTTTGTCTAAATCTCTAAAGGACTTGATCCCTGTGAATACATCACATGTTAGTAATTTTTAAAATATAAATCTAAAATATTTCCTAGACACTCCATTTAAAAATTAGAAAAATGGAATATAGAACTTGGAAGGGATACAAAAGAAGAAATATAAATTGTTGTTATTTAGTTCTTATTGGGTGTATATTTGTAAATACCTATTTTCTTTTAAAAGAGGTTGCAGCATCTCATTTTATTGTTCACTAGAAAAGTGATGCTACTGATTGGAGTGCTGGTTGGAAAATGATGCCCACTGGAATTTTGCTGGTTAATTGGCAGAATTTGGAAATGAAAACGAAGATACTAAAATTGAAAAAGTGCAAAAAACTTAACCCTGAGCAACCAAGAAATCTGAGAAAAGATAAGAAAATTAACTGCTGAGAATGTAACTTGACAATACCTTCACTTTATATGAAATTTAAAAAGGAAATATCGGCATTTTTATTTAAAGAAACTGTTCTCTGTAAGCCAGAAGTTAAAATGTGAACTTAGATTTATTGAAAGAGAATAGACATCAGGTAGTGGACTGTAATACCACATTGATAGAATACTATTGACTCATTTGTAGTTGTACTCATAATTCAAGAATAATCAATAAAATTGGAAGTAACCGTAAACATTTTTATTTAAAAGCAAAATACTGCTGATGCTGGAAATTTCAAATAAAAA
Organism: Carcharodon carcharias; assembly: GCF_017639515.1. NCBI lineage: Eukaryota > Metazoa > Chordata > Chondrichthyes > Lamniformes > Lamnidae > Carcharodon > Carcharodon carcharias. The sequence goes on along the minus strand of NC_054469.1, from coordinate 115,048,115 downwards.
CAGAAAATGCTGGAAATACTCAGCAGGTCAGACAGCATCCATTGAGGAGAAACAGGGTTAATTTTCCAGGTCTATTTTTATTGATTGCCCTATGGCATGTACTGAATGTGGGCAGGAAACCTGTTCTCCAGCCCCAGCCAATGCTGCTGTGAACTAGAACCTGGCATAGGATGAGTGAACCTGTTGCATGATTAGCTGCCTTTATTCCCTGTTCACCTCCCCACCCAACACCCTCCTCCCCCCACCCCCAACACACACACACACACACACACAGTCACACACACACACACACACAGTACTGCAGTTGCACACCATAATGTTCATGCATGTTGGATCTCACCACTGTGGTACCATGTATTTGGTGTGCCTTTATACAACCACTCTTTTGGGTCCACTCTTGACTTTTTAAATCATCTTGTGTAATGATATTCACTAGCCTTTGGATGGGTATTAAGGAGGGAATATTTTATATCATCAATAAAAGCAGTTGGACACTCCTGGGAATTCTTTTTTTAAAAATTGCACATACTTCCACTTTGAGAGGCAGTGATTAAATAAATGTATTTGGACAATGAAAATTCCGTTGTGAATAATGTAAGATCTTTCAAAAGAGAACAAAAAAATCAAGTTATATTCCTGTAGAAAAATCAATATTGCTTTAGAATGGTGGCTCTTTTTGCATGTCATGCATTTAAAGGCAACTGCTTTTCTTGCTGCCATTTGTGCTGTTTTTGTTGTAACAATCAGGAAACCTCCTTAAAAAGAAATGTTATTAATGCAGTTGCAGTTAAAAAGTTGCATAGTGACGAGATAAGGCATGAAATGATAATTTTTAATGAGCTGGTGGGGGAAAAAAATTGATTGTGTTTATTCAAAATCTGATCATAAGTGCTTTTATGCTTGTGCTGTAACTTTGAACTCAACCTGCAAAATTTGGACCTGGATATCTTCAGAGTATTATTAAAGCTATATGACAGTCATCCATATTTTAGCCTGACTACAGTTTTAGTTGAACTTGTGAACATGAAAAAAATCTTAACATTAAGTTAAAATGGACAAATAGGTGGCTGAAGAGATCGTTATATTGATTTATCTTTCAATTTTTCTAAATGCTTTGGTGTTTTGGTTGATTTTATGCTCATACCAGCTTTTCCCAACAATACCATATGTTCAGTTGTGCTTTAAGTTATTTCTTCAAAATGCTTTTTTGATTTAGTTCATAGTTTTCAGACAAATGATGATCCTCCTTTGTTTTTTGCATTTACAAACATCCAGAGAAATGGTCTACAAATAAATACATAGTTGTGTATTTTCTGACAGGATTTCAGCTGTAATTTAAAAAATCTATTCTCACAATGTGATATGCGTTGTCAGAAGCCTTTTCAAATACATACAAAATGGAGCAGTGCTTTAAATTATGGAATCATGCAACATAAAATGAGGCCTCTCAGCCTATAGTGCCTGAGCTGGCTTTTTAAAAGAGCTATCATTATTACCATTCCTCTTAAATTTAATTTAACTGAAAATGGGGTGTCCCTTTTTTGGGGGGAAAAAAACAATCTGTTTCTTTGATCAAAGAATCACTAGACTGCTTTTTCACATTTTCGTTCAGATGGGTTGGAATAAAATTGAGCGTTTTGGAATTATTACAAGATCTTTTAACTATATTAGAATAAATTTTGATGTTCTAACACTAAATATGCTTGAGCACATATGCATCAGATCCATTTTATAATCTGTAATATTCTGCATAAACAAAGGAAATTGCAGCTTCTATGAAGGAAAATGTTGACCATGAGAATCTATCAATTTGTATGATATTGAATTAAATGATCATTGCCATTAGCAATGTTAAATGTTCGAATAATTAAAGTATTTTCCAATGCTTCTTTTGGGTGAGATTTCTGGATATTTTTTTAGTTATTTTGTATCTTGGAACTTGTATCAATTGCAAATGGAAAAATTCTGTTTCATATTTGTTCTTGGCAATTTCATTTAGCTTCTGCTGTTTGCCTATATGTTGGCATTGACCTCTGAAATTATTGCAATAAGTAACATACTTTTTTAAAAAAATATTTGCAAGCGTGATTCAAATTATTTCACTACAGTAATTTTATGGTGACAGTTAAAACCCTGCTGCATTTTATTATGATTGCAATGTGTGCATTCCAAACTCATTTTGAGTGATTATTTTTGCAAAAAAACTCAAATTAAATATTCAATTGGCTTTCTTCCCCCTTTTTTTTCTTTATGCTTTTGGCTTTTACCATTTCAATTCCATTTTCTGCCATGTTCCCTACTTATTTAAACTTTTTTTTTATTTTACTTCTTGTCTGATGTTGCTCACCATCAGTGCAACCACTGCAATTAGTAACATGGGATGCCTGTTATTTTCATTATTTAGTCCCAACCCCTATGTCTCCCTCCTCGAAATCAGTGAGCACGCCAAGTGAAGCTGGCAGCCAAGACTCGGTAGACGGTGGACACACTGGAAGGTAATCAGTTATTTTTTTGTAACTTGTTTTGATGATTTGACAAGGACAATTTATATTATTTTGACAAGATGCCATTAACTTTATTGCCTGCATTGTTGACCTGTGACTCACCCGGGATTTACCATTTAGGTAAATCATTTAGGGTTTCTTTAACGCTGAAAGAAAAGAATGAAAGCAAAGCAGTAGAATAATTTTTAGCAGTATAATGATTGAACATCATGTAAGTGCTTTTAATCATTAAGGCTAGAAAAGACAAATATTAAGGAGCTGGGAAGTTATGACCCTACTTCACCTACAGTTTGCTTCAGTTACACATGGAAAGGCATGGGTTGAATACACTTGATTAACTTTTATTGGTTCCTAGAATAAAAATGCCATGTTTACTAATGAAAACACTTGCAGATGCTGGAAAGTTGAAATAAAAATCGAAAATGATATGTCTGTCATCTGTAAATAAGAGTAACTCTTCGAGGGAATGCAAAAAAAGGATGAGCATTTTAGTAAAGTTTATTAGGGGTAGGAGTGGGAACTTGGGGAAAGAAGATTAAAGGGGAGAAGCTACAGATATTCTAACCACAGAGGAAACCACTGGCTGAATTACATTCAAGCTTCATAGAAAAGCAGGAAATAATTAGATCATAGAATGATATAACAAAGAAGAGGCCATTCAGCCCATTGTGTCTGCGGTGGCTCTTTTGTAGAGCTATCCAATTAATTTCACTCCCCTACCCCCCCCCACCGCCATCCCTTTCTCCATAGCCCTCAAAATGTTTCCCTTCAAGTAATAATCCAATTCCTTTCTGAATGTTATTATTGAACCTGCTTCCAAAATCTTTTCAGGCAGTGAATTCCCGATCATAGCGACTTGACCTTTTTTTAAAAAAGAAGAAAAAAGTTTTCTCGTATTACCTGTGGTTCTTTTGCCAGTCACCTTAAATCTGTATCCTATGGTTACTCACCCTTATGCTATTGGAAACACTTTTCTTTACTGACTTAATTCAAACCATTCATGATTTTGAACAGCTCTCCCCTCAAACTTTTCTGAAATCCTGGTGCTTTCCTAGTAAATCTCTTCTGTACCCTCTATAAGGCCTTGACATCCTCCTTAAATTGTAGTGCCCAGAATCGGGGACACTTTTCCAACTGACACTTAACCAGTGTTTTATAAAGGTTCGACATGACTTCCTTGCTTTTATGCTCTGATGATTTATTAATATGATCCCCATTTTTTTTAATCAGCCTTCTTAACCTGTCCTACCTCCTTAAATGATTTGTGTAGGTACATCTCCAGGTCTCTTTGTTCCTGCACCTCCTTTAAAATTGTACCATTTTGTTCATATTGCCTCTCCTCATTCTTCCTATCTAAATGTATCACTTCACACTTCTTTGTTAAATTTCATCTGCCATGTGTCTACCCAACATACCAGTTTATGTGCTCCTGAAGTCTGTTACCACCCCCTTACATCTATGCTGCAATGAATTTCGAGCTCGATATGATGTGTTTTTCAATCGCTTTTGTCTCTGTGCTCGTTTCTTTGGACAGGAATCTCCTCTCTGACCAGTGGACTCTCTCACCCGCCTCCTGTATTCTCCCTCCACCTGACCCCTCCCTCTGGCCTCTTGCTTGTTCTTGATCTTTTCATTGAGAACCGTCAGTGTGACATCGGCTGTCTTAATTTCTGTTCCCCTCACTGACTCTAATCTCTCTTCTCTGAATGTGCTGCACTCTATTCGCTTCAGGTTTAACTCCAACGGAGCTGCCTCAGGGAGATTGAAGCGCTTTTTAAAATAATAATTAAATGCAATAAAAGTTTAATGAAACATGCCCCACATGTAACTGTGTCACATGAGATGGGGCATGTTTTTATTTTTCAGAAAAAGTTTTTGTTTAATTCCTAAAAGCTTTAGGAAACCTCATCCCACTTGTGGATGAGGTTTCCTAAAAAAATGTAAAGGCCTTATCAGTTGGCAGGCGTGCAGCTGACTCTGGCACATGCCCATCGCGAGACAGCATGATGATGTCGGGATGCATGCCTGCCGTCATCGCATATCATTTTGCATGCCAGCGTGTTGCCCCCGCACGTCGAATGTAAATTCCTGTCCTTTATTACAGCCATTACCGTTCCTTTTGTTCCATGACATCTTTACATTCAATCTCTCCTGTCCTCTCTTCTATCCCTTTTGTTCTTCCTCCTGCTTCCCCTTTTGGCATGCAACACATCGCATTTCTGCCCTCCTTCAATTCTAAAGAATTGCTATATTCGACTCAACGTTAACTCTGTTTCTCTTTCCACATCCTGCCAGACCTGCTGAGTATTTCTAGCACTTTGTTTTTATTTCAGATTTTAAGCATCTGCAGTACTTTGCTTTTATTCTGTTACTATCCTCATTGTTTACTGCATTTCTGAATTTTGTGTCATCTGCAAATTCTGGAATTATACCTTGTTTGTACAAATCCAGGTCATTAATATGTCAAACACTGACACTAGGACAGCACTGCTCTATGTCTCCCTCTAAATGGGAAAACAATCTTTCACTCCTACTCTCTTCTTTCTATCCTTAGCCAGTTTTGTATCCATACTGTCACTGTCCCTTTTAATTTCATGGGTTTAGTTTTGCTAACAAGGCTAATATGTTGTACTTTGTTAAACACCTTTGGAAAGTCTGTATGTAAGGACCTTAAAAGGTCCCAACAAATTTAGATTCGGACCCTCACTCTAGCTGACAATAAATTGGATAAAACCAAAGTATTTTGGTGAAACACAGTATTTAATTGATCACTCAGCGAATTAGCAATACAACAATGTTCTCACCCAAGCTTTTTGAGTCTTCCTTTGCAAGGGTCTCTGCCATCACCCTATCTTTCCATGTCTTCCAGTGGTTGACAAGAGCATCCGTTCCTGACTGCAGTCCTGATCTCCTCCTCTGTTGTTGATCCTCTTGCCTTTTGCAGGCTCCTCCTGATGCCTGTTTGTCTGATGAGACAATCCAATCCCTCTTTTCTCACTTGATTTGATTATTTGATTGCCCTCATAGCCAGCTCACACTGAGCACTGATGTTCAAGGTCTTGAAATAGTCTCCTTCCTTTGTTTGGATAGGTGCAGTTTGTTGGGACAATTAGTTTTGAGATGCCTGCATGTCTAGCAAAGAACTCCTTATCTTGGTCTATGTTGTCCTGGTCTATGGCTTGTAATTGACCGCTCCATGCTCAGGCTGGCCTATTAGGCTGGGTTCGTGGTTGTATTGTTATGAATAAATAAGACAGAATTTCTGTGACCACATTGTTCCGATCACTCATAAACAACAGAAAAATCTAATCAATTCAACATTCAATCTCTTTTTCAATTGGTTCATTAACACTTGTAGAGAAAAAAAATCCAAATCAATTATGATTAGGTCATTAACTTAAACCACGAGCAAATGTGAAATAGTAACATTCTGACAATTGCGAAATATGAAAAGTGAATAGTATGGTAACGCTCTTGACTCTGGCCTACACATTTCACATCAACCTTACTGCCTCATCAAACACTTTGTCGAGAACTTGCTTAGGTTAGCCAAACATATTTGCCTTTAACAAACCCATGCTAAATTTCACTTAGTTCATGTTTTACCAGATGCGAATCAAATGTATCCATAAATTCAAAAAATAACAGTTATTTCATTGTCAGAGCATTCTCATCCGAGACATTGACAATCAAGGAATAATTTTTCCATTTGATTATTGGATAAAGGAATTTGAGCAGTCAAAATAAGGATGTACAGGACCAAAAAAGGTCGGTCTTGCTTGTTCAACCAGAATTCAATTGATTTTCTTTTTGAAAGGCTGCCTAATCCCTTCTTTGTATTACAAAAGTAAAACACTGCAGATGCTGAAACTGAAATAAAAAGAGAAAACACTGGAAATGCTCAGCAGGTCAGGCACAGTCTGTGGCGAGAGTTCTAATGTAAGGTCATTGACTTGAAAAGTTGGGCTAAATTTTAACTTTCAGACCACTTAAAGTAAGGGGGGCCAGCAGCACACACAAATGCAGAAGTTTCAGCATCATATTTGTCCATGCCACTACATTTACATCTAATTTCCGGGTTTCCCAATTAATTAGTGTGAGTAGGGGTGATGACAAATCGCATCAGTCTGTTTCAGCTCTGATATTTAAAGTGACCCTTCAGAGGGTCAGAATCGAAGCATTATGGATGTCTTTTGACCTGTGAGCAAAAGCTTTTTGCTTAAGCAGGGAAGTAGGTATTCGATCTCAATATTTGAACCATTTCTTGTACGTTGATCAGCCCTGCCAACTCCTGCTGTCCTCTTACCTTGATGAGGTCCATGAAGCCTGGTAAACCCATGCTCACAAAATCCTGGTCTAAAACATTAGCTAATAATTATTTTACATATTTAAATGGAAGACCAGCCTATCCCACAGGCAACATCCTCAGGTTAAACCTGCTGCCTGCCCAGAAACCTATCCATCGCGACAGGTTTAAATTCTTTGTGATATCCCTTCTCTGCATAGATATTGCCTAACTAGCTGAATGTTTGCAGCATTCTGTTTTTATTATTAGTATTACTTTTGTTATCAACATCCTTGTGCAATCTATTTCAAACATTCATTATCTTCTCTGTAAAGTAGTTTGATTTGATTTGTCAATTTACCCTCTCCTCTGATAGCTCATTGTTTTCTGGATTGGCAATACAGTCAATCCTTGTTTTAAGGTGCCCTGATTAGCGGGGATTTACCATAAAGTGGTGTTTGTTTTATGTCCGATTTCTTCATTGTAAGCGTCAATTGTTATTTTATTCATTCACGGGATGTGGAAGTTGATGGCTGGGCCAACATTTATTGCCCATCACTAATTGCCCTTGAGAAGGTGATGGTGAGCTGCCTTCTTGAATTGCTGCAGTCCATGTGGTGTAGGTACACCCATGGTGCTGTTAGGGAGGGAGTTCCAGGATTTTGACCCAGCAACAGTGAAGGAACGGATATGTTTCCAAGTCAGGATGGTGAGTGGCTTGGAGAGGAACTTCCAGCTGGTGTTGTTCCCATGTGTCTGCTGCCCTTGCCCTGCTAGATGGTAGTGGTCATTGGTTTGGAAGGTGCTGTCCAAGGAGCCTTGGTGAGTTCTTGCAGTTCCTCTTGTAGATGATACACACTGCTGCCACTGTGTGTCGTTGGTGGTGGAGGGAGTGAATGTTTGTCGATGGGGTGCCAATCAAGCGCGCTGCTTAGTCCTGGTTGGTGTCAAGCTGCTTGAGTGTTGTGGGAACTGCACTCATCCAGGCAAGTGGAGAGTATTCTTTTGCATTCCTGACTTGCACCTTATATATGATGGACAGGCTTTGGGGAGTCAGGAGGTGAGTTACTCACTGCAAGGTTCCTAGCCTCTGACCTGCTCTTGTAGCCACAGCGTTTATGTGGCTATGCCAGTTCAGTTTCGGGTCAATGGTAACCCCCAGGATATTGATAGTGGGGAATTCAGCGATGGTAATACCACTGAATGTCAAGGGGCGATGGTTAGATTCTCTCCTGTTGGAGATGGTCATTGCCTGGCACTTGTGTGGGACGAATGTCACTTGCCATTTGTCAGCCCAAGCCTGGATGTTGTCCAGGTCTTACTGCATTTGGACATGGACTGCTTCAGTATCTGATGAATCGCGACTGGTGCGGAACATTGTACAATCATTAGTGAACATCCCCACTTCTGACCTTATGATGGAAGGGAGGTCATTTGTGAAGCAGCTGAAGATGTTTGGGCCTAGGATACTACCTTGAGGAATTATTGCAGTGATGTCCTGGAACTGACATGATTGACCTCCAACAACCACAACCATCTTCCTTTGTGAGAGGCATAACTCCAACCTTTGTATGATCTCTGTTTTAATGTTTTCTCCAGTCTTGTGTGTCATTGGGTCTTGTGTATCATCAGGTCCTGACCGATCGGCACCATTTGTACTGTAGTGTGGTCCGGTATTTGAGGCAACATTTTAAAAGAAACAAAAAAATCAGGCATCCAAAACCAGAGTTTTGGTTGGGTGAGACTTTTAAGTCACTTTTTTTAAAGCTTTTTTTGAAACAAGAAGTTTGAAGATTTAAATTTGAGCTTTGCTGTGATTGAGACTTTTAAATCACTTTCAAATGTGAGTGAGAAATAACACCCTATAAAAGGTGGATGTGTGCTTACTGCTGCAAAGAAAGCCAAAAAAAAAACACCAGCCTGGCATGAAATTGGACGTTTTAACTGTCTTGAGGCTGGTGAAAGAGTTGTTGCTATTGCTGAGGTGTTTGGGTTACCCCTATGTTAGTGGGAACAATCCATAATAATGCTGACAAAACCAAAGTGCGCAACGTGTCATACCTTTAAATGCTAGCAGAGTGGGTCAAACTAGAAGCACCATAATGGGGAACATGGAAAGACTCTTGGCGGCCTGGATTGAAGGCCAAAACCAGTGGCAGGTGCCTCTTATTTTGGTAATCCAAGTAAAAGCCAAAAGCCTGAATGAAGACTTGCAGAATGAGCAGGATAAAGGTTCTCAGTCAGAAAGTTTCAATACTGGTCATGAATGGTACCATTATTTCAAGAGGCATTCCTATCTGCTTGACGTTAAAATGTCCATCGAAGCAGTTAATGCTGATACAGAAGTAGCTAATGAATACCTTGCCCATTTGAAGAGAGTCATTGAAAAAGGCGGCTATTCACCAAAATAAGTTTTTAATGTTGATGAGGCAGGGCTTTTTTGGAAACCTATGACACAGGGCACATACATTTCAAGAGGAGAAGACCTTGATTTAAAACTGCCAAAGACCGCCTGCCTGACTGTTCTGCTTGGTGGAAGCACTGCAGGATATTAAGTTTAAGCCCTTAGTTGTGAATCAGTTTGAGATACCATGGGCATTGAGGGAGTATTCCAAGAAACACCTGTGCATCATTTGGCATTCAAATAAGAAAGCCCAGATGATGGGGACACTCTTTCAAGAATGGTTCTCTCTGTATGCTATCTCAGCCTGGAGGGAATATTGTGTCAGAGAAAACCTCACTGTCAAGATATTGTTCCTCTTGAATTATTGCCCAGGTCGTCCTACCAGCCTTGATGAATTGTCCGAAAATGTGAAGGTGATTTTCCTGCCATCCGACATGACTTCATTGCCACAGCCTATGGATCAGGGAGCAATTGCAGCGTTCAAAGCTTACTACCTACGCCGTACCTTCTCCTGGCTCATCAAGGCAGCAGATGATGAGAATGTGCCATCAGTCAAGGAATTTTGGAATGGCTACAGCACCCTCAACGGCATCGACAATATCGCTGATTCATGGGATGAAGTCACGTTGTCGTGTCTGAACTGTGTTTGGCATAAATTGTGGCCGAAGTTTGTCATGGTACCATGCTGACAGCTCAAAGCATCACCATCCGTGTCTTCAAAAGATCCTCCAAATGTATAGAACCATAGAAAAGTTATGGTGCAGAAAGCGGCCATTCATCCCATCGTGTCTGCAAGGGACAAAAAAAGAGAAAAAAGAAACTAGCCACTTATTTTAATCCCGCTTTTCAGCACCTGGTCTGTAGCCTTGCAGGTTACAGCACTTCAGGCACCTTCAGATCTAGGTACCTTTTTTAAATGAGTTGAGCAATTCAGGCTCAACCACCAGCTTAGGCAGTGAATTCCAGATGCCCACCACCCTCTTTTGGGAGGGATTTCCTCCTGTCCCCTCTAATCCTTCTACCACAAAATCTCACAGTGGCAGAAGAGGCCCTTCAGCCCATCGGGTCTGCACTGCCACGTGAGAAACACCTGACCTACCTACCTACCTAACCCTATTTACCAGCACTTGGCCCATAGCCTTGAATGTTATGACGTGCCAATTGCTCATCCAGGTACTTTTTTTAACGGGTGTGAGGCAACCCGCCTCCACCACCCTGCAAGGCAGTGCATTCCAGACCATCACCACCCTCTGGGTGAAAAAGTTTTTCCTCATCCCCCCCACTAAACCTCCTGCCCCTCACCTTGAACTTATGTCCGCTTGTGACTGATCCTTCAACTAAGGGGAACAGCTGCTCCCTATCCACCCTGTCCATGTTCCTCATAATCTTGTACACCTCGGTCAGGTTGCTCCTCAGTCTTCTCTGCTCCAACGAAAACAACCCAAGTCTATCCAACCTCTCTTCATAACTTAAATGTTTCATTCCCAGGCAACATCCTGGCGAATCTCCTCTGCACCCCGTCCAGTGCAATCACATCCTTCCTATAATGTGGTGACCAGAACTGCACACAGTATCCCAGCTGTGGCCTCATCAAGGTTCTATACAACTCCAACAAGACCTCCCTACTTTTGTAATCTATGCATCGATTGATAAAGGCATGAGTCCCATATGCCTTTTTCACCACCCTACTAACATGCTCCTCTGCCTTCAGGGATCTATGGACACACACGCCAAGGTCCCTTTGTTCCTCAGAACTTCCTAATGCCATGCGGTACAACGAATACTTCCTTGTCAAATTACTCCTTCCAAAAAGTGTATCACCTCACACTTGTTAGGTTAAATTCCATCTGCCCATTTGACCATCCCGCCTGTGTCTTCCTGTAGCCCAAGACACTTAACCTCACTGTTAACCACCTGGCCAATCTTTGTGTCATCTGCAAATTTAGTAATCCTAACCTCCCCACCCCTACACACACACACACACACACACACACACACAGTCATCTATGTCGTTTATATAAATGACAAATAATGGGGGACCAAGCATAGATCCCTGTGGTATGCCATTGGGCACTGGCTTCCAGTCACTAAAGCATCCTTCTGTCATCACTCTCTGTCTCCTACAACTAAGCCAATTTTGAATCCACCTTATCAAATTATCCTGTATCCCATGTGCATTTGCCTTGCCTTCTTTATAAGTCTCCACTGTGGGACCTTGTCCAAGGCTTTGCTGAAATCCATATAAACTACATCAGATGCACTGCCCTCATCTACACACCTGGTCACCTCCTCAAGAAATTCAATCAAATTTGTTAGGCATGACCTCCCTCTGACAAAGCCATGCTGACTATCCCTGATCAAATCTTGTCTCTCCAAGTGGAGATAGACTCTCTCCTTCAGAATTTTCTCCAATAGTTTCCCTACCACTGACGTGAGACTTGCTGGCTTGTAGTTCCCTGGCTTATCTCTATAACCCTTCTTAAATAGTGGAACCACATTAGCTGTTCTCCAGTCCTCTGGCGCCTCCCCTACAGCCAGAGAGAAATTTAAAATTTGGGTCAGAGCCCCTGCGATCTCCTCCCTTGCCTCCCTCAGCAGTTTGGGATACAAAGCATCTGGACCTGGAGATTTGTCCACTTTTAAGCCTGCCAACACCTCCAATACCTTGATAAAAACAAAAAAACTGCGGATGCTGGAAATCCAAAACAAAAACAGAATTACTTGGAAAAACTCAGCAGGTCTGGCAGCATCGGCGGAGAAGAAAAGAGTTGACGTTTCGAGTCCTCATGACCTTTCGAGTCCAAGAAAGAGTTGAAATATAAGTTGGTTTAAGGTGTGTGTGTGTGTGTGTGTGTGTGTGTGTGTGTGTGTGTGTGTGTGTGTGTGTGTGTGTGTGTGTGTGTGTGTGTGTGTGTGTGTGTGTGTGTGTGTGTGTGTGTGTGTGTGTGTGTGTGTGTGTGTGTGTGTGTGTGTGTGTGTGTGTGTGTGTGTGTGTGTGTGTGTGTGTGTGTGTGTGTGTGTGTGTGTGTGTGTGTGTGTGTGTGTGTGTGTGTGTGTGTGTGTGTGTGTGTTGGGGGGGGTGTTCTTTTGTTCTATTGTTGTTGACATCTTTTGATGATCTGCTTCTATCACTGCTTGTTTGTCCCTACAACCACACACCCCCCCTCCACTTTTCTCTCTCTCTCTCTCTCTCTCTCTCCCTCTCTCCGCCGCCGCCCCCCACCCCCCCACCTTAAACCAACTTATATTTCAACTCTTTCTTGGACTCGAACTCAAGTTCTGTCGAAGGGTCATGAGGACTCGAAACGTCAACTCTTTTCTTCTCCGCCGATGCTGCCAGACCTGCTGAGTTTTTCCAGGTAATTCTGTTACCTCCAATACCTTGTCACTCCTATATCACTTTGCTCAAGAACCTCGCAGTCTCTCTCCCCAAGATCGATACCTTCATCCTCATTCTCTTGGGTGAAGACGGATGTGAAGTATTCATTCAACACTCTAGCGATGTCCTCTGGCTCCACCCATAGATTGCCCCTTTGGTCCCTTATGGGCCCTACTCTGGTTATCCTCTTCCCATTGATATACTTATAGAATATCTTGGGATTTTCCCTACTTTTACCAGCCAGAGTTTTCTCATATCCCCTCTTTGCTCTCCTAATTGCTTTCTTAAGCTCCACCCTGCACTTTCTGTACTCCACTAATGCCTCTGCTGATTTGCTTCCCTTGTACCTGCTAAAAGCCTCTCTTTTCCTTCTCACCGTAACCTGAATATCACTGGTCATCCATGGTTCTCTGGGCTTGTTACTTTGCCTAACACCCTAGAGGGAACCTGTTGAGCCTGTACCCTCCCCATTTTCTTTTTGAACGCCCCCCCCCCCCCCACAACTGTTCCTCTGTATATCTCCCCACAAGTAGCTGTTCCCAGTCTACCTTAGCCAGATCTTGCCTTATTTTACTAAAATCCACTCTCCCTCAATCCAAAATGTTTTTTTGCAATTTGTCTATTTCTTTGTCCATAACAAGCTTAAACTGTACTATGTTGTGGTCACTACCAATCGCCTTTAAATCTATGCCCCCTGGCAATTGACCCCTCAGCTAGGGGAAACAAGTCTTTTCTGTCTACCCTATCTAGGCCCTTCATAATTTTATACACCTCTGTTCTAAGGAAAACAACCCTAGCCTATCCAATCTCTCCTTTTTATAGCTGAAATTTTCAAGCCCTGGCAACTTTCTTGTAAATCTCCTCTGCACTCTCTCCAGAGCAATTATGTCCTCCTTGTAACGTGGTGAGCAGAACTGAACAGAAAATCCTAGCTGTGGCCTAAGCAGCGTTTTATAGTTTTCTTATTACATTCCTGTTTTTGTATTCAATACCGTGCCCAATTAGGGAAAGCATTCCATATGCTTTCTTGACCACCTTGTCCACTTGTGCTGCACTTTCCAGGATCTGTGGACATATACTCCAAGGTTTCTCACCACCTCAACCCCTCTCAATTACTTCCTGTTTGTTGAGTATTCCCTTGCTTTGTTTGCCCTCCCCAAATGCATTACCTCGCACTTTTCCAGGTTGAATTCTATTTGCCATTTCCCCACCTGCCCAACCAAACTATTGATATCATTCTGGTGTCGACAGCTATCCTCTTCACTATCAACTACACAGCCAATTTTTGTCATTTGCACATTTCCCAATCATGCCTCTCACGTTCAAGTCTAATTTATTAACCTATACAACAAAGAGCAAGGGCCCCAACACTGAGCCCTGTGGAACACCACTGGAAACCGTTTTCCATTTGCAAAAACATCCATCTTCCATTACCCTTTTTTTTGTCACTCAGTCAATTTTGAATCCAACCTGCCACTTCATGAGACCTCACTTTCCTGACTCGTCTGCCATGTGGGACCTTGTCAGATGCCTGACTGAAATCCATGTAAGCAATATCCACTGTGCTACCCTCATCGATCCTCCTTGTTACTTGCTCAAAAAAGTCTTCCTTAAAAAAAAACATGCTGACTATCCTTGATCGATCTATGCCAGCTGTGACAGTTTATCCTGTCTCTCAGAATTGTTTCCAATAATTTGCCCATCACCGAAGTCAGACTGACTGGCCTATAATTTTCTGGCCTATCCTTCACACCCTTTTTAAATAATGGTACAATGTTCCAACCCTCTGGGACCTCGCTAGTGCTAAGAAAGGTAGTGAAACAACCAGTTCTTCCCCCAAGCCAACATGCCCAGCATCGATAGTCTAAATCAATCAAAGCCAGTTCCACTGAAACACTTTAGGGATGTCATCGAAGCATCCCTGAAGAGGTAAAACATCTTCCTAACCCATTGAGCTGGATTGGAAGTAGGTCATCCCCAAACCTAAGGAATTGTCCAAGAGCGAGACTGGTGAGTGTTATCTAAGTTGAATTTTTATAGGATTTATTTTATATTTAGTGATTTATTTTGCAAGTTATTTCAGCTAGGAATGCACAGTGCTGCACATGTGTGGTACAGTATTTCACTTGTTTGTTCTTTTCCAGGCGGGAAGTGTCCATGAAACCTAACTCCAGCTTTTTAACATTGATCCCTATGGGACACCATGATTCACATAAAGCTTAGTCGTGACTTTTCAGGAATGCAACCACAACATATAATGAGGACTTACTGTATAACACTACCAAGATATGCTACTGATCAATTATTTAAGTATTTTTCCTGGCTGCATTTAATGTGTCTATTATATCTAACTTGTAAAATAATGGATAAAATAAATAATTTATTTCTTAAATAAGATAAAAGCAAAATACTGTGGATGATGGAAATCTGAAACAAAAACAGAAAATGCTGGAAAAACTTAGCAGGTCTGACAGCATCTATGGAGAGAGAAACAGAGTTAACGTTTTGGGTCCATATGATCATTCTTCAGAGCTACAGAGAAATAGAAATGTAATGAGATTTATTCAATGGCTTGATCCCTGTGTGGACGAGAGCGGGGACTGTAGGGAGGATGAGCAAACTGACCATAGCACCATGGTACAGGAAGCCATTCAAATGGGGGGAGACGAGAGA
This sequence comes from Carcharodon carcharias, assembly GCF_017639515.1. Lineage (NCBI taxonomy): Eukaryota > Metazoa > Chordata > Chondrichthyes > Lamniformes > Lamnidae > Carcharodon > Carcharodon carcharias. The sequence goes on along the minus strand of NC_054469.1, from coordinate 115,032,870 downwards.
AATGTAGCTGTAATTGGAGATAGTATAGTTAGGGGAATAGATACTGTTCTCTGTAGCCAGGATCGAGAGTCCTGAAGGCTGTGTTGCCTACCTGGTGCCAGAGTTAAGGATATTCATCTGGGCTGCAGAGGAACTTGGAGTGGGAGGGGACAGATCCAGTTGTCATAGTCCACGTGGGTACCAACGATACAGGTAGAATGAGGAAGGAGGGTCTGCTGAGGGAATATGAGCAGCTAGGGGCTAAATTAAAAACAGAACCAAAAAGGTGGTGATCTCTAGATTACTATCTGAGCCATGAGCTAATTAGCACAGGGTCAATAAGATTAAAGAGGTAAATACGTGCCTGAAAGATTGGTGTGGGAGAAATGGGTTCGAATTCATGGGACATTGGCACCAGTACTGGGGAAAGAGGGAGCTATTCCGTTCGGATGGGCTCCACTTGAATCATGCTGGGAACAGTATCCTGGCGAGTCACATAATTAGGATTGTAGATAGGGCTTTAAACTAAATAGTTGGGGGGAGGGTTCAGTTGCATGGAAATATAAAAAATCAAAACTTAAGGAGATGGTAAGAGTGCAGGTTAGTGATGAGGCTGATTGTTACCAAAAAGTGAAAGGAAGGGACAGAGTGTGTGAACGCCATATTGCTCCAAAGAATCATATATAAGAGTAGGGAAAATTGACAATAGGGCAAACTTAAAGGCTTTGTATCTCAGTGTGTGTAGCATTTGGAATAAAACTGTTGAGTTAACAGCGCAAATAGAGATATATAGGTATGATTTGGTGGCGAATACTGAGATGTGATTACATCTAGAGAACAGGTTTGGGAGTTGAATATCCAAGGGTACTCTGTTTCGGAAGGATAGGCAAGAAGGAAAAGGAGGTGGTGTAGCTTTGTTAGTAAAAGAAGAGATCAGTGCTATAGTGAGGAATGATACAGGCACTGGAAGGCAAGACGTAGAGTCAGTCTGGGTAGAAATAAGAAATAGCAAGGGAAAGAAGTCCTTGGTGAGAGTAATCTACAAGGTCCCCAAATAATAGTTCAGCAGTAGGGCACAGTATAAACCAGGGAGCATGTAAGAAAGGCACAGCAATAATCATGAGTGATTTGAATATGCATATAACTGGACTAATCAAATTGGCAAGGGTAGCCTCGAGGGAGAGTTCATAGAGTGTATTAGGGATTGTTTCTTGGAGCAATATGTTGTGGAAACAACTGGGGAGCAGGCTATTCTGGATTTGGTTTTGTGTAATGAGATGGGATTAATTAATGATCTCATAGTAAAGGATCCTCTAGGGAAGAGTGATCTTGGCATGGTAGGATTTCAAGCTCAGTTTGGGAGCGAGTAACTTGAATCGCACACTAGTGTTCTGGAGTTAAACAAAGGTAACTACATAGGTATGAGGGCAGATTTGGCTCTCGTGGACTGCGCAGGAAGACTACAAGGCAGTACAGTTGATGAACAGTGGCAGATATTTAAGGAGATATTCAATTCCTCCCAAGATAAATATATTCCAAAGAGGAAAAAAGATGGTAAGAGGGGAAAAATGCACCCATGGCTAAGCAAGCAAGTTAAAGATAACATAAAGGCAAAAACTAAGGCCTACCAAATTGCAAAGGTCAGTGGCAGGCTGGAAGATTGGGTAACTTTTAAAGATCAACAAAGGGTAACAAAAAAAAATAAAAAGAGCAAAGGTAAATTATGTAAGAAAACTAGCGCAAAATTTAAAAACTGATAGCAAAAGCTTCTACAAGTAGGCAAAAGGAAAGAGAGTAGCTAAAGTGAATGTTCCTCCCTTGGAGGATGAGACTGGGGAGTTAATAGTGAGGAACGCAGAAATGGCAGAGACGCTTAATCAATATTTTGCCTCAGTTTTCACATTGGAGGACACTAGTACCACCCAATCGTAACAGGTTGTGCAGAGGGTAAAGAGAAGGAGGAACTTCGAACAATCACCATCACTAGAAAAAAGCACTGAGCAAACTATTGGGATTAAAGGGTGACAAGTCCCCAGGACCTGATGGCCTACATCCCAGGGCTTTAAAGGAAGTGGCAGCGGAGATGGCGGATGCATTGGCCATGATTGTGTTGAATGGTGGGGCAGGCTCGAGGAGCTGAATTGCCCCACTAGTTACAGCTTGCCATCCAGAAAAAGACCCATTTATCATGACTCTCTGCTTTCTGTTGGTTAGCCAATCCTCTATCCAAGCTAATATATTACTCCTAACTCCATGTGATCTTATCTTGTGTATTAATCTTTTGTGTGGCACCTTATCAAAGGTCTTCTGGAAGTCCTGTATCTACAGGATCCCCATTATCAACTTTGCTTGTCACATCTTCAAAGAACTCTAGCAAATTAGTCAAACACGATTTACTCTTCATAAAGCAATGCTGACTCTGATGGATTGCATTTTGACTTTCCAAACGCCCCATTAATAACAACTTCCTTAATAATGGATTCCAACAATTTCCCAACAACAGACGTTAAACTAACTGGTCTATAGTTTCTTACTTTATGCCCACACCACCCCCTCTGCTTTTTGAATATTAGCATCTCCCCTTGTTCAGTCTCTCCCAATCTACATCCACAATTCCTCTGATGCCCTACAACATATCAACAATTTCCAGTTCCCTGGCCTTAACCGCTGCCTCTTCATCACGGAAGTCTGCAAGCATGACCCAGACCTTCCTGTTGCTTGCCATTTCAACACTTCATCCTGCTGTCATGCCCACATGTCTGTCCTTGGCCTGCTGCAATATTCTAGTGAAGCCCAACGCAAACTGGAGGAACAGCACCTCATCTTCCGATTAGGCATTTTACAGTCTTCCGGACTTAACGTTGAGTTCAGCAACTTCAGACTATGAGCTCTCTCCTCTATCTTCACCCTTTTAACCCCCACTTTTTATCCAATTTCGATCCCTTTCTTTCCCCCACCCTCAGGAGCCACCTGTTACTTGTTCATGATGTTCTTTTCAGTGTGCTTACCCTTGTTCTGCTATTACCATATTCTGCTTATTCTTACCTTTACCACTATCAGCACCTTTTTTAGCCCTTACCACTACCATTAACGCTCCCTTTGTCCTTTAGTTCATTACAACTTTGTCAGTCTCTCCTTTGCCCCCACCAATTGCTGGCTTCTATCACCTGCTCCACCTCCCTTAAACAGTATAAATTTCATCACATTTCTACTTCTCTGTAGCTCTGAAGGGTGATATGGACTAAAAACGTCAACTGTTTCTCCTCCTACAGATGCCATCAGACCTGCTGAGTTTTTACAGCAATTTATTTCTTTATTTCCCTTCTTAGAATATGTGTACGTTTTCTGAATTTTCATGATCTTAGTCCATGTCAATCTGTTTTAATTTTTAATGGCTTAAAAAAAATCAAAGCTCTTCTAAGGAAAATACAATTTTCTGCTTTAACATCTGTTGTACTGATGTAATATAACCACATTCCTTGGGGATGCACTTAATTTGTGCTAATATTTCTTTGCTAACTTGGGGATGGTGGCTTATAAAGGGCTGTTGTCTTAGTGCTGTTGATGTTTAAAGTCCAGTAAAGGATGGTGATTCATTGGTGCAGATCATTGGCACTTTGATGTTTCAGTGGAGTAATTTGAACCACTTGGTGTCTGCCTGAAGGATATTCAGGAACAAGGCAATAACACTGATTAGATGATCCATAACACTTTTTAAAAGGATCACGTGCATAGCAAATGATCCTATTGTTCTGACATGGTCGATGGACCAAATCCACAAGGGAAACTTGGTCGCGCTATCACAACAGTTTTGCAATATGTATTTATTATGAGAAGATGTATGCCCTGAATTCAGAAGTAATGAGTCCACCAAGAGCTTTAGATATTTTAAAAATGAAATCTTTTATTTTGTTAATAAATATTTTAATTTCAAGCACATACGTAAGACTACAATTACTTACTACTATAACAAATCTTAAAATTTCTAATTGAACTGACTCCCAGTTACACACCCACTTGAAGGCAAAATAGATTTTAGACTTAAAATTAAATCAGCAAGTTAACACAGTACCCAATTGACAGTGGAATCCCAAATGACTTCCCTCAATTTCAGTTGCTTTACATAGCAGACTTATTCATAAATAGCTGGAAGCTTCCTGATGGCTGTTTCACAAACACCTGTTAGATCTTACATAGCCTTCCTTACCTAGCCTTTCATTCTCCTTTTATATATGTTTCTCTCTCTTTAATATGTAAATTCTATTGTTCCATATGTCTTTGAAACTGTATCTTCCTCATAATATAAAATCTTTCATTTTGCCAATATTGTCAGTAAACTTTGGGAAAAATAAACACGCCCCTTAGCCTTCCTTATCTGGCTAGTTGTAAACAGACTGACATCCCTTTGAAATCACCTATCCTTCATTTGTCCAAAAATGAAAATTCCCTTCATACTTTATATGCTAAGCCAGCATCCAAGTTTACTCATTAGCCTGTCAAGCACATTTCTACACCTAACTTCTTTTAATGATGTCAAGCTTGCAGTATACTTGACTCCAAATGTAATTAAATCTCACAGACTGAACCGCCTATACTTACGCCCATAAACCTCCTTTACAATAAAGCAGAAAAATATTATGAAAATTATTATACTTTCTTCACATTGAGTTAAGATAAAGTATTCATAGTGTAGTATATTAAAACTGTATGATGTTTATAATTAAGCTATGTAACCAATAGAATAATGGATTTTCAAAAAGTATGTGGCCCTTTAGTATATATACATTTGACAACAGCCATTTTTTTTACATAAGCAAAATGCTGTGGATGCTGGAAATAGGAAATAAAAACAGAAAATGCTGGAAAAATTCAGCAGATCTGACAGCATCTGTGCTAATATTTTGAAAAATTGGTTCATGGGCGGTTGGCGTCACTGGCCAGGCCAACATTTATTGCCCATTCCTAATTGCCCTTGACAAGGTGATGGTGAGCTGCCTCCTTGAATCACTGCAGTCCATGTTGTGTAGCTACACCCACAGTGCTGTTAGGGAGGGAGTTCCAGGATATTGACCCAGTGACAGTGAAGGAGCAGCAATATATTTCCAAGTCAGGATAGTGAGTGGCTTGGAGGGTAACTTCCAGATGGTGGTGCTTTCATCTGTCTGCTGCCCTTCTACCTTTTAGATGATAGAGGTCATGGGTTTGGAAGGTTCTGTCTAAAGTTGGTTGGTGAGTTCCTGCAGTTCATCTTGTAGCTGGTACACACTGCTACCACTATGTGTCGGTAGTGAATGTTTGTGGATGTGGTGCCAATCAAGCAGACTGCTTTATCCTGGATGTGCCAAGCTTCTTGAGTGTTGTTGGAGCTGCACTCATCCAGGCAAGTGGAGAGTATTGCATCACACTTCTGACTTGTGCCTTGTAGATGGTGGACATACTTTGGGGAGTCAGGAAGTTAGTTGTTTGCTGTAGGATTCCTCCCGCTCCGCCTCCCTGCCAACCAGAAAATTCTGCCCATGGAGTGTTTTAACTCTGGTCATCTATAAATTGAATTATGGTCTGTGGAATATCAAACTGTTTCAGTGCCACTTTATACTAACACACAATCTCTAAGCCAACATTTCAATGCAGAATTTGGGAGTTCTGCACTCCAGATGATACTATCTTTTGAATGAAATATTAAAGTGAGGACTCGCCTGCCTTTATGAAGGATCAGCTTTAGTTAATTGTGGAATCAACAGTGTACCAGCCTAACTAATAAGATTTACTAATGGAGAATGAAAGGGGAATTGTTGAGAATTTTAATCTAATCAGGTACAGAGAGAAATAAATAGAGGCAAAGAAAAATTTAGCTGACTTTTTAAAAAAAAAAGTCAAAGGGATAAGAAAAAATAAAATTTGAAGTTCAACATTTTTTAAATCTCTTGACTACGATTTGCTGTGTGCAGAAATGACACTGAACATTTTAAATTGTTCTCATTTGGGAATTGAAGAGATTGCTTAGCATTGTATTACGAGTAACATTTTAATGATGTGATCAGTAAATTACCAGACTTGACTTTCTGTGGTTAAATTTAATGGAAAATTCCGTGCAAATCCAACAAGTTCTTAAAAATATTGAGAGGCTAAGGGCGAGATGCTACTTATGCAAAATGAGTGGTGTAACTCAACCAATAAATTCTGAAGATTCTGAACCTGCAACATTCTACTTAATCCCTTAAATTTGCATTTTAATACAACCTTTTGTTGTTAATATGGCATTGTTTTCCTGGCAGAATTTGACCTAATGTTCTGTTAAAATACCTTTCAGTTATGAGCTTGCTATTAATGAACATAAGAACATAAGAACTAGGAACAGGAGTAGAGCACATGCCCCATTGAGCCTGCTATGCCATTCAGTATCTTCATGGCTGATCTTGGGCTTCAACTGAGTTTTCCCGCCTCCTCCCCATATCCCCTCATTTCCTGAGAGACCAAAAATCTGTCTATCCCAGCCTTAAATGTATTCAACAATGGAGCATCCACAACCCTCTGGGGTAGACAATTCCAAAGATTCTCAATCCTTTGAATGAAGAAATTTCTCTATCTCTGTTTCCATTGGTCGGGGAATCTGAAACATGGGGGCACAGTCTCAGGATAAGTGGCAATTATTTAGAACAATCTCTCAGCGTCTACCTCATCAAGACCCTTCGGAATTTTGTAGGTTGCAATGAGATCACTCCTCATTCTTCTAAACCTACAGAGAATATAGGCCCAATTTACTTAGCCACTCATCATAGGACGACCCCCTCAATCCAGGGACCAGTTTAGTGAACCGTTGTACCACCTCCAATGTAAGTATATCCTTAAGTGTGGAGACAAAATTGCACACAGTCCTCCAGATGCAGCCTCACCAAAACCCCGTACAACGTAGCACGACCTCTTTATTCTTGTACTTCAATTCCCTTGCTATAAAGGCCAACAGGCCATTTGCCTTCTAATTGTTTGATGCAACTCTGTTATTTTGTGTTCTTTCTACAAGCACACCTAAGCCTCTTTGAAAGTCAACACTTAAAAGTTTCTCACCATTTTAAAAAAAAATTCTTTTTTTTATTCTTACAGCCAAAGTGAATAACTTCACACTTCCCTATATTATACTTCATTTGCCATCTTTTTGCCCACTCACCTAACTTGTCCATATCTCTTTGCAGCCTCTCTCTGTCCTCCCTGCAGCTTATCTTTCCACCTAGCTTGGTATCATCAGCAACCATTGCTCTCCATCTCTTCATCTAAGTCATTAATATAGATTGTAACTATCTGAGGCCCCAACACCGATCCTTGCGGCACTATTATTCACTGTCTGCTAACTTGAATAAGCCCTGTTTGTGCTCACTCCCTGTTTTCTATCCATCAACCAATCCTCTATCCCCAATTCTGTGAACCCTTATTTCGCCTATTAACCTTTGTTGTGGCCTTTGAATGCCTTTGGAAATCCAGATATACTATATCTACTGGTTTCCCTTTAGCTACCTTGCTAGTTAGATCCTCAAAAATTTCTAATAAATTTGCCAAAAAGTAAAACGATGTTGACTTGTTCTAGCCATGCTATGCTTCTTTTTGTGCGTTAAGACTGCCTTAATAATAGATTCCAGCATTTTCCCTACAACTGATGTTAGGCTAACTAGCCTATAGTTCACTGTTTTCTTTCCCCCTCCTTTCTTGAAAAGCGATGTAACATTTGCCAACTTCCAATTTAGTGGGACTATTCCTGAGCCTGAGGAATTTTGAAAAATCGTAGCTAGCACATCCACTGTCTCCGCAACTATCCCTTTTAGAACCCTAGGGTTTAGGCCATCAGGCCCCAGGGGTTTGTTGGATTCTAAGTTTTAAGTTTCTCCAGTACTTTATCCGTGCTGATGCTAATTTCCTCACTCTTTTTAGCTCCTTGATTATTGTCTGTTTCTGGTATGGAACTTGTGTCTTCTACTGTGAAGACAGACACAAGATATTTATTCAAGGTTTCTGCAATTCCCTCATTTCCCATGATAATTTCTCCTGCCTCTGCTTCTAAGGAACCAACATTTACTTTAGCTACTCTCTTTCTCTTCCTTTTTATATACTTATAAAAACTCTAACTCTAAAAAACTCTCAAAACTCTGTTTTTCTGAATAGTTTACTCATTCTATTTTTTCCCTTTTTATCAACTTTTTGGAAGGCCTTTTGCTGGTTTCTAAAACACTCCCAATCCCCAGACTTGCTACTATTTTTTTTGTAACATTGTGAGCCTCTTCTTTGAATCTAATACCATCCATAACTTCCTGAGTGAGCCACAGTATGGGTCCTTCTTACAAAGTTTTTGATCTTCAATGGAATGTATTTTTGTTGAACATTGAATTGTTTCTTTAAATGTTTCCCACTGTTCATTTACCTCCATACCATTTAGTCTATTTACCTAATTTAACTTGGCCAGTTCTCCCCTCATAGCTGTGTAATTGGCTTTGTTTAAGATTTTTGTTTACGATTGGAATATGTCACTTTCAAACTTAACATGGAATTGAATGGTGTTGTGCTCAGTGGATCTTTTACTATGACATTACTAATTAACCCTGCCTCATTGCACAATACTAGATCTAAGGTAGCTTTATCCCTAGTCGGTTTCACTAAGGACTGCTCCAGAAGTGGTCACGAAAGCATTCTACAAACTCATCTTCCAGACCATTCTTGCCAATTTGATTGTCCCAGTCTATGTGAATATGAAAATCCCCCACAATTATTACACTTCCTTTGTTACAGGCTCCAATATTTCTTGTTTAATGCTCTGCCCAGTGGTATAACTATTGTTAGGGGGCCTATAAACTACTCCCACCACTGTTTTCGGACTCTTGCCATTCTTAATTTCCATCCATACTGGTGTTATGGCACAGCAGATGGTAAATGCTGAGCTGCTCAAACCCCACAGGGAAACTTGAAACAGCTGCCACAACTGTTTTTGCAATTTGTATTTTTCTTTTGAGGTGCCTGCCTTGAATTCAGTAGCAATAAGACCACTGAGTCTTACAGGTTTTTTACAAAGCTAAATTAAACAGTTATTAATAGAAGAAAACATTTTAAACACATAGGTCTACAAATTATTACTATGATAACTCCTAAATCCCCTAATTAACCTAGATCCCAGTTACACCTCCGTTAAGGCAACAGTAAAACAACATAGAGTTCAGCAGACCCAGGCAAAGCCTGGACAGTGATATTTAAAATGAATTCTCTTATTTTTGGTTCCTTGAGGCAGCAGCTTGTTACATAGAGGCTGGAGGCTTTTCACACTTCTTGGATCTTAAAATGCCTTTTTCCTTGCACATAACCTCATCTCCTTTAAACATGCTTCTCCCTCTTTAATGTAAATTGCATGGTTCCAATATGTATTTGCAACTTTACTTTTCCCATAATATAAATCTTTCATAGTACTCATATTATCAGTAATCTTTGGGAAAAATAAACACATTATTTGGCTTAACTTCTGTTGGCTAAGTGTAACACCTTACCATCTCTTTGAAATTCATGACTCTGGTTTATGTAAAAATGCAAATACTCTTCACACCGCATGTTCTAAAACTTCAGCCATGTTTACGTATTTAGCATTTCAAACATAGTTTCCCTTCTGATACATCAAAGTACCCAGACTAGCTGCCTGCAATTCAATTATCTCTCTCTCTCTCTCTCTCTCTCTCTCTCTCTCTCACACTCACACTCACACTCACACTCACACTCACACACACACACACACACACACACCCCTCACTATTAACCTACCGGTGACAATACATTTCAATAATATTATGAAAATAATTATTTTTATGACACTGATTCTACTTCCTGAGCTTCAGAGGCCAGATCCTTTCTGATGTCCTTGTGTCATGTTTTACTACAAGCAGTATCCCACCTCGTTTGCTATTCTGTCTGTCTTTCAGAAATATTGTATACCCTGGAATATTTATTTCCCACCCTTGATCACCTTGTAGCCATGTTTCTGTGATGATGATTTAAATATGAATCATTTACCTCTATTTGTACCACTAATTCATCTATCTTACTGTAGATGCTTCATGCATTCAGATAAAGTACAGTTAATTTCAATTTTTTACTTCTATTCTTGCTAAACCTTATTTGCTGATGTATATTTTTTTTGTTAGGCTCTGTGTCCCTTCCTGTCCCACTCAGCTTCTCTTTACCCACATGACTATACTGTTTTGATATCTCAACCCTTTATCTTTCTAAGCCCCCCTTTGCCCAAACCCTCCCTCATGCCCTCTGTTAGTTTACAGACCTGTCCACAGCCCTAGTTATACGATTGGCCAGGATACTGGTTCCAGCTCAGTTCAAATGGAATCCATCCCAACAGAATAGTTCCCTCTTCCCTGAGTACTGATGTAGGTGTCCCACGAATCTAAACCCCTTCTTTCCACACCACTCTTTGAGTCATGTGTTTAATTCTCTAACCTTTTTAGCCCTATGTCATTTGGCACATGGCTCAGGTAACAATCCAGAGATGATTACCTTTGATGTTGTGCATTTTAATTTGGACCCTAACTCCTCAAATTCTCTTAGGCAGCAGAACATCATTCCTGGTTCCTATGTCGTTGATTCCCACATGGACAATGACAACTGGATCCTCCCCCCTTCCACTCCAAGTTTCTCTCCAGCCATGAAGAGATGTCCTTAACCCTTGCACTGGGCAGGCAACACAACCTTCAGAGCTTCCTGTCATGGTTGCAGAGAACAGTATCTATCTCCCTGACTATATTGTCTCCTATCACTCCCATATCCCTCTTCACTCCACCCATTCTTCACCTTGGTCCATGGTCAACCCACTCAACTACCTTGCAGTCCTTCTCTTCATCCACACAAGGAGCAAGTAGTTTGTACCTGTTGGACAAAGCCAGGTGCTGACCCTCCTCCATCACTACATGCTGAGTCCCCATACCTACCTGAGCTGCAGGAATGGCTTGAGAATGGCAAAACCTCATACATCAGGCAATAAATTGAAATCTTGTAATGATGGCTGTCTCAGGTGTTAATCATTATGTAGTCTAATCAGTTTGTATTTTGATCAGTTAATGTATGTCTCCTTTCTTTTTTATGTCGGGTGAACTAATTAGAGCATTGCAATGGGATACCGATCCTTCTGTGCTCCAGCTACAGTCTGACTCTGATTTGGGGTATGTACCTGTATTTACTATTCTTCATATTAATTGTATAAAGTAATCATACAATAATGTTTTAACCTTTATTACAAAGAAATTCAAATATAATTTGATTTTTTAAAAGTCATCTTACCATAACCATGCACTTAAAATACTGCCCACATGAGTAAGTTAAATGGTAAGCTTACTGCATCTATTTGAACTTATAGATGTAGCATGAATTCTACTTTTAGAAAAAGTCACTGAGATTAACTATGGCAGGAGCATCCGACCTTCAATGTTACACCCTAGCTTTGGATAATCTGGTCTTTGAATAGAATTGATTAGTTTCTGAAATTGTGTTTTGAATTTAAAGAAACTGTGGTTTTGAAAAAATTAATGTGAAAATATGGCTTTTTTGCCATTTAATACAGCCGTCGCATGCCTAAACTTGTGATTTCAAAAATTACACAAGTTGATTTTGTACCTCGAGAAGTGGTGTCATACTCCAAAGAGACGCAAACGCCTGTTGCGCACCAGCCAGAAGGTAACTTGTTTTTCAAATATTTTCAAAACATGCTACGCAATTCGAGATCTACATTTGACTTGTATTTTACTCATGGCTCATTCACCTCCTATGCACCCACTAAAATTCTCATTTTAAAACTAAAACCTGAGACTTGTAGCCAGTTCAGGAATCCTATGTCCTCTTCCAGAAGGGACAATCCTACAAGCAAGCCCCTTGAGGCTCCTGAACTGATGGCTATTAGCCATATTATTATCTTCTGCAATTTTCCTGACCTTGCAATTTTGCAAAAATGTAACCAGTGTCTTCGTGAAGTACTATCACCTTTTTTTTCTCATTTAAAATGCATGTGTCTGCCATCATCACCAGAGAAAGCTAACAGAACCACATTACCACCAGGGAATGGTGGGATGCAGCCTGAAATTGAATGGATCAGTTGGCCAGACATGATTTCGGAGGGAAAAGGACTACAAACACAATGAAAGAGTAGAAAACCAGTGGGAGAACTTTCTCCCCGTCGGGCGGGCTGGGCACGAGCGGGCGAAGGTCCGCCCAGTGTGACGCGCTCCCTGTGCGGGCGGGAGGAGGAGGCTGAGTCGGGGCCTGTGCTCTTTTGCATATGTGTGTGAAAGAGCGCAGAAATCTCCAAGGCATAGAGCTGCCTCAGGGAGATTATTTTCTGTATGAAAACATCAAAAAAAAATAGAAAAAATTATTCAGACATTTCCCTTCATGTGACAGTGTCACATGAGCTGGGACATGTCAATGAATTTTAATTAAAAATTTTTATTTAATTAATAAGCACTTCATGAAACCTCGCCCTGCCCTTGGATGAGGTTTTGTGTGAAATGCGAAGGCTGCCTGGGCTCTTTGCCTGCCCGCCAATCTTAAGGTTGGATTGGCAGCCCTGAGAGTCGGTTAAATTAGTTAATTTAATGGCCTTAATAGGCCTTTGACAGTTCGGTGGGTGCGCAGCCGACTCTGCCGCATGCTTGCCGGACTGAAGATTGGAATGACGTGGTGACGTCGGGACACACGGCCAACGTCACCGCGCATCATTTTACGCGTCGGCGAGCGGGGCCTACCCTCGCATGCCGATCAGAAGATTCAGGCCCAGGTTTTAAAATGTTGAGTAAATGGGTGGAGGCAAAAAGTGAGTATTGGGGAAAAATGGTGCAGTCAGGGGCAAGGGTCTCCATAAGCCCAGATTTTCAAGTGCAAAAACTGAAAATTGGGTTTAGGAATCAGCCAAATGGAAGAAACATAAATGCTGTTAAAGTTGCTTGAAAGCCCCACCTGTGTTGCCAGAAACTGCAACCACATTGTGATTGACAACAGTTAACATATGAATAATTCCATCGTAAACTTGTAAACGTTTGCCCACCATTTTAACATTTGTAATTGTTGACATAAAATGTTATCAAGTGTGTTAACAAAAATCATGACAACAGAAGTCCATGCTTACACAAGGCTTTTAGGTTCCAATATGATAAATGTACATGTGATAATAATGAGCTTTGAATTTGTAGAGTGTTGCTGTGGAACAGCCAGGATTAAGGGTCGACCTCATAGTAATTCCAAGTGGAAGCATTTGGCTTCTGGAATAACACTTTGATCATTTTTTAAGCTGAAATATATGGCATATTTGATTCTTTGATTACTGAGCCCATTATCATTGAGTATGAGGGAGATTAGGCAGCAGCTGAAAATTTGAGATAAATATTTTTCATTGAAGATGCGTACTTTTCTAATCTAGCAATGGAAATGTCCCTAATGCAGGTTTAGTTTTTGTACATCATTTATACTTCAGATAGTAAACTTGCAATAAAATAGTGTTCAACCCCCAATTGAGGAAAAAGATCATCTTTGCCAGAACCAGTTTGTTGCATTCAAGATGGCAAAAACAAACCCCTTCAGTCTGATTAAAATTGTTGCTGACCAACATGGTTTGGCTTCTAGCATGTTTAAGGAAGAAAAATTTCAAAGACTTCCTATAGCTCAGATTGATGTTTAATCCATGAATTAAATATATTTAAATTTGATAATTCAATTAAAAATTTAACCCTTGCTATATGGAACAAACTAAGGTCAACAAATGCTGCCAATGTCAAGTTTATAATGTATTGATGTGCTACTGAGGAGCCTGATTATATACTCCATTAAGTGAATACATTAATAGGTTTTCACATCACAGTAACATTACAGTTACAGTATTTATATCAATTTACACAGTATATGTAATAATTGTCAACAGCTTACTTGGAATAAAATTTTAATAGAAAATAGACCCAACACTGTTTCATGATCCATATTTGTCATTTTCATAGCATATTTTGTAACTCTGAAAAGCAAGAAAATGGCACCCTCTTGTGGCGATTATTGAAAGCTTTCAATAAAATAAGGCTACTTCAATTTAAAAGCTAGATACTGATGTAACTATTAATGTTTCACTTTTTTCAAATTTTCCAAACAAAAGGCATTTGCAAAGTATGTGTCAATTTTTTCTTGCAAAAAATATTAACACTCCCTTGAGTTGGTGTTAAATTAATCTTGTTTCTTCTCCTTTTGTCTCACTCACTCTGGGGCTCACAAACGAATTCAGGAGGATATAGAAAGGATACTATATTGGATAAAAATATTCTAACATTTAGGTTAGGTCAGATCAGAGCCAACCTCGCTGAGCTACTGTCAGGGCATTACTTCCACTTGAATAGAGATTAGCACAGAAGCTATCCTTCTCCCAGTTAAAGAAGTGCAATACCATCTCCCACTGAACGGGAGCTCTGTAGGCATCTCTACCCACCCTGCTATCTTGGAAATGCAATGAGCATACTTTCCAAAAAGAAATGTTGATACAAACTCATATCCATACACCTGATATAGAAGAAATGTAACTAAACCCTGAACTAAGTAAGCCTGATCCTCCTTGCTGCAAAGAGAATGACCTCTGTTATAATTCAGAAAGCCATTTGGTGAAGGATATAACTGGAGCCAATCTTTACCCGCTTTCATAAACATTTATTTACGTAGTTACAAATTATAAGCAAATACCTTCGAATCCAACGACCACAGTTTAAGTCCTTGCCTAACAGGGGCACAAGTGAATCTGTTGTTAATGCCCACCACCTGCCTGACAAATATAACATAATTAATGTACAATTAATAACCCTGGCCTTCTACCCATTCAAAAGCGAATACCCCAACCTCACCCCACCCCAACCTCAAAAACATATAGAAGCTCAGCCTCTCCCTCCACCAACCCAAGTATAAACTTGGCTTTTCCCTCTCCCCACTAACAGCAAATCTTGACCCCATTGCTGAAGTGAAGCTTGCCCTCCCCTTACCCAATTAGAACAAATTCAGCCGAATCCTGCCCTTGATGAGCTATAACTCACTTTCCATCTAACGGCCTGAATTTTCCTGTCGGCGATTTGGGAAAATGACGTGGGATGACATCAGGAGGAACCCCCGACGGCATCTCGGTCCATTTAAATAATGAGGAAGGCGGGCGGACAGTGAAATCAGCTGTCCACCCGCTGACCTGTCAATGGCCAATTGAGGCTATTGACAGGATAGTTAAGGTAATTAAAGGCCCTGCCTGTCCAACCTTAAGGCTGGCGGGTAGGCCAGGAGCCCCAGAGGGCTTCTGATAATACATGAAACCTCATCTACTGGCGGGATGAGGTTTCATGTCCGTTTTAAAAATCTTAAATGATCTTTATGTGAAATTTATTAACATGTCCCATCTCGTGTGACATTGTCACATGAGAGGAACATGTTAAATTTTTTTTAATTTTTCTATTTTGACACTTTGAAGCACTGTCAGTAATCTCCCTGAGACAGCACTTAGTCTCAGGGAGCAGTGTGTGAAAGAGTGCACTTTGACAGATGGGGAATCCCTCCCCCCACACAGGAAACGCATATGCTTCCTGTCGGGCAGACTGCTGGGCAGGCCTTAATTGGCCTGTCCACTTAAAATGATGGCGGAGTTTGGCCCGCCCGCCAACCTAGGGCAAAATTCTGCCCAACAAGTTGCAAAGAATTTGACCTTTTTGTGGGAAGCGTGCTCAATCTCTCACCAGCTTTTTTTAAAAACTGTTATTGATCTGTTATTGACCTAAGGTCATGCTTTCAGGATGTTTTGTGATGAGTCATGCTATACTGATGTATATGGGCATGAGACGTGTGGTTTTATTATTCTTTGCTTATATGGTAACTTAAATGTCACAGTAAAGCTTTTGTGAAAGGTAGATAACGGTTTTTTTTAAAGGAACCTCTTGCGCTGATTTAAATGCAATGAAATTAGTAATTTTGTTAGATAGGAAATTGAATATTTTACAGCCTCAAGTTTATCTTTTCAAATTATGTTTGACAAGCCTATGAGAAGCATCCCCACGTTTTAATCAATAAATCTTAAATGGAGATGCAACCACACAAGGCTAGAGTTCACACATAGTAATTGACATTGTGTTAGTCTGAAGTTTTGTAGTGCTCGTCATCCTGCACAGCCCATCCAATTAACACCCAAGCTCCCATCAGATCTGAGCTTGTGTGAATCCCAAGTTGAAGCCAATAATTAAGATAGTTGAAAAAGATTTTTTTTAGAAGTATGCACCCTGAAGTTGGAACTGAAATCAAAGCTCACTTGCTGAGAATAACCCTGTCTTAAGATCAGGGGCAATGTTTTACAGAGATTAAGGCAGGGGTACAAAAGTGGATTGTACTGTGCTCTTTTGGGTGAAAAGCGGACAAAAAAAATTTGTTTTGTGGGGCTATGTCTTACGCCTATTGCTAGAAATGTCTGACACCATATCGGAATGGGTGATATGCAGGCATTTCCGTGGGCCGCTTTAAACAGATGTTAGTCGTCTTGCATATTCCAGTGAGGCACCTAATACTTGTTCTATTTTCCTGCTCCAATGTTTGGCATTGAGTCGATTTAATAATTGAGTTAGAACTGTGCATAAAATGGGAGTTTGTACTATTTGAGCCTGGAATTGCATAAAATAGGCACAATTACAAAATTGGTCTGGAATCCTATTTTTTGGTCTCTTCCACCCTAACATGATCAAGGCAGAGAAAGATTGGCTAGACTTGACCAGCATTTTAAATGGATTTAATCAATCAAATCATTGGTGATGTTATCAGAATGAGTTAATTTTTCAACCTTGCTTTGGCAAGAGCCTCATTTCCCTTTTTATTTGATTAATTTCTTTCTCCATGTTTACATACATAATTTGTTGCTGAATTAATGTGCCAGTCCATGAAAACAAAAATGCCCAGATAATTATGGGAATAGGACAAAAATACTGAGATCTAGGCAGAAGATAGTAGCCATTAGTTTCCAATGACATCACCATGAAGGATCAAAGGTTAGAAGTTAAACTTTGAAGCTAAAATTGGACAAAGCCTTCAAAAGGAAAGGCAGTTTCCAAGTCCTGTTTAGTACAAATGTAGGAGTATGTAGCAACTTGTACAAAATAATTGTAAACTGAATTCAAGTATGTGTATCTCCTGGAGTCACAAAAATCATGAGAAAAATATTTTGGCTTTATTTAATTAATACTAAATCAGTTACTTCTATAGTGAAGGCTTGCAATTTTTCATTATGTCTGGCAATTATGTATTGGTTGGATTAGAAATAGTACCATCACCTCTGTAATGAATTAAATGTAATGGGAGTGAAATTGGGTTCCATAGTGTCCCTTCAGGCTCCAAAATGGTGTCCATGGCATGTGCGCACATTTGTGGTGTGAAATGCACCAGTCACCATATCGATAAAGGAGTTAGTGTGTGCATTTGTTCACTGGAAGTATGCAGAGCAGGCAGATCATGACATTAGTCACCATGCAATGCTGATTTAACACCAGCATTGTCATTTTGGAGTTCCACCCTCTAGCCTAGGCCCACTCTTAACCTCATACAGTTGACCATTTGTTCAATGGCATTAAGGATCTTTATTCCTCCATGAGCACTATTAAAGGGATCATCAGCTACTTCAAAAACAAAGGCAGTTTCCTGGTCCTGTTTGGTTCAAATCTAAGGGCATGTAGCAACAGGTTAGTTGTTGGTTTATTGTTCTGGCTGTTGGTGCAATTCTGAGGTTTGGAAGTTTTCTATAGTTGTTTAAACTTTCACTAGTGAGCAGGGAGTAGTCTGGCTAGTGCTGAAGAACATAGGACCTTAGAAACAAGAGTAAGCCATTTAGCCATGAGCCTGCTTCACCATTCAATGAGATCCTGGCTGATCTGCAACCTGACTTGTCTTTGTTCATTATCCCTTAATATCTTTGGATAACACAAAATCTATAGATCTCTGATTTAAAGTTAACAATTGATCTAGTACCAATTGCGATTTGCAGAAGGGAGGTCTGAACTTTACCATCCTCTGGAGAGTTGGCACCAGCACTACCCCTTTCCCCTGTCCTGGGCCCAGTGCAGTTGTGCAGAGTGTCTCACTATGTGCAGATCTCCCTTCTATCTTGTTCTCTAAATTATGTGCAGTATCATTATCTAATGTGGTGACTGCAACTGTGAAACTGTGTACTCCTGTGTCTTCATCTTCACCGTCCTTCTTCTGATGCACTGCAGTTATTGAGTATTAGAAAGGAAAAAGGGACAAAGGTAAGGTTGTGGTTAGGACTAAGAAGTGTATACTTTTACTAGCAGTTTCTGAGTCAGAAGAGATTATTGTGTCTGAGAGGATTATATATGTGGATACCATAATCTTCAATGGCTTCAGCCCTGCCACTAGACATGGCCTCACTAATGGCCAGCACCTTCTCCTCCATGAGGATTAGAATATGCAGACATGCCTCTTTCCCTCTGGTTAGTGCTGCTGCCTTTGTTTTGCGCCATGTTCTCCTTCAAGAGAGAGGGAAGTGACTATCGTGCAATCTCTGTGGGTGTATGGTTATCATGGTTGAATAGTTGTTGGTATATCCAACCCCACATGTGCAGCAGGATTTTACAAGTCGGTGAGTGGAGGCGGGGCCTGCTCGCCGACGCGTGGTGATGTCGGGGGGAACTCCTGACATCACTGCGCCCCATTTAAATTTTCAGGAAGGCGATATCAGCTGCGCGCCCACCGACCTGTCAATGGCTAATTGAGGCCATTGACAGAGGCAATTAAATAATTAAAGGACCTGCCCGTCCAACCTTAAGGTTGGCGGGGAGCCCCAGTGGGAATTAGAAAAAACATGAAACCTCATCCATTGGCAGGATGAGATTTCATGTAGGGTTTAAAAACACTTGTCCATAATTTTTACAAAACTTTTATTATGTCCCAACTCATGTGACAATATCACATAAGTTGGGACATTTAAGGAAATTTTATTTTTCTATTTTTATCTTTTTTACATTTACAGCCGATCTCCCTGAGGCTGCACTTAGCGAAAGAGCACACTCTCGATTTTGGGATTCCCCCTCCCTGCCCGCACCAGGAAGTGCATAGCGTTTCCATGTGGACGTCACGTTGGGCGAACCTTAATTGGCCTGCCCACGTAAAATGGTGGCGCGCCTCTGATCAGGGACGCAGATCGGAAGCACGCCTGTACGCACTCACTCTTCAACTTTTCCCCCAACGGGGGGGAAATTCAGCCTGTGGGGTTAGAGTTCTGGGTGAGGTGAAGCAGATGAATGTTAGGCCAGTCTCCTGACTGATGGAGATTGTTGGTAGGGAAGTGGTGATGTGGTGAATTGAGCAGTGGTTATAGCTACTGGTGCAGTTGTTAGGATTAAGCATTTGAAGATGCATTCACTTACCATGACTACTTTCTCCTGCACTGCATCCAATGCTAAACTCCTGGCATTGACTTCCTCTGCTATCTCTTGCCACTGCCATCTGAGCACATTGGAGAGCCTCCAATCCCCCCATGAGGCTACAGAACCTCCTTATTTGACCCCTTGCACCAAGATGGGCACGAGGACCATGATGCAGGATTAACTTGTACAGCCACAATGCACTGTCTCTTTACATGAAGCTAGCCTGCACCTCCTAGTGCTGAAAAGTAACCATATTGGGGCCCCAGCTTTTGTGTGCAGCCATTGAATAGTGCGGTTAATGCTGGCTGCCTGCAGAAATCAGTGTAATGAGCAGGCAGCACGATGTTGGCTTACTGCCTGCATTATATTGAACGGGCACATGTTAATCATGCATCATGGCCCTCACGCCCATTTTCGAAGACTATCCAATTTAGCCCCTAGTGACTTTTATCATGCACATGCACATGTATTGTGGTAAGTTAGCTGTTGGCAGAATATTCCCCTCAAATCAAACAAATAAAACTTTGGAGTCAAATGACAATCCAGCGGTTATTGATTGATGAGGATAGACTGGAGAAAATTGAAATATTCAGTCTTGAAAGGAGGCAACTGAGAAGGGACCTTTATGAATGCATGTAAAATAGTAAGTGATATGGAAAAGGCCAACGTAGAGCACCCCTTGAAATGTGACTTTGACAGTAGGGCAATGGGGCGCCAGTTCAAATTGATTGAGAAAAATTAGGACTGTCTTCAAGAAGTTTTTTTTTCCTCCACACAGAATGATCAGCACCTAAAATGAGCTTCTGTCATGCTGGTTGAAACCCTAGCATAATTTGAGATATTTGGGTGTTATGATTGGGAAATTCTAGATTTTTCTAGAGGGTGAATTAAGATGGATCAAATGGCCTTCTCATTTGAATCAATTTTAGTATTTTAATTGTAGAATTGCAAACCATTCGGTTGCACAGTGAAGTGCCTGTGGACAGTGGTATTGAATCAAATAATTTCACTGTAGGTGAAAGTCAAGTGATGATAATTTGAAATGAATTAAAATAATGGAAGTGCCCATTAGTTCAAAAAGCATTTGAGCAAGAGAGAATATTGTTTCAGGTGTAGGAATTTAATAAATATCCATTTTTAAAATTAAGAATGAAAAGAAATGACAACCATTTTGTATACCATGCAACAGTCTGCCTAGCTAGTGGGAAACTGATGAAGATTGCACCTTAATTTGTAGCCCCAGGCTGTGGAGCTCAATTGTTTCTATGAATAAGCGTCCATTTAAAAAGAAGTCTGAAAATTATAAAAGTAATTTTAATACCACAACTATAAATGAAACCCAGTGCAGAACAGCATTTGTGTAATTTTGTTGAGGTCCACATGGTTGCAGTTTTTCAAAAGACATGCAGATGTTATGTTGGATTTAATTTTAAATAATGAAAATATAGACATTCTGTATAATTTCTCTAATAGTGATTGTCGTCAGAGACCTTAGAAGTGGTTATTAAGTTTTAGAAACTCAACTTCTTAGCTTGGATTTTTCCCATATTTTTGTAGTAATACTTAAAAAAAACGATGAAATCAAGATGCCTTGTTACACTTGAACATGGCAGGGGTAAACTGCCTTAAGGAAATGTCAAAAAGGCAAATGGAAGATCACTTTTAGAAATAATTGATTTTTCTGGTACTTGCCCTTCTAGTTCTTAACATCAAAACAAAACTATAATTTCCTGCAACCGCAATGTTGCAAAACACTTTGCAAGCATAACATCATTTATAACACTTTGGAACCAACTATGCAAAGAACATTAGACAAGAAAAAAAATAGTTTTTTTTTCCTGAACTCTCCAAAGCCCCAATTATAACTTCTTATTTGCACTTTAACTGTGTCCAGTTCTGGCGAGTGAACATTTGTGAGATAGAGATTGAAGGGAAACTGTGTCCCAACCCACAAACCAAAATTGGAGCTTTCTGAAAAATGTTCATGTAAGTTTAAAAAAAAATGTCACATTTTATTTTTTTAAAAATTATGTTTTGGGACTAAAACCCACCCTGGTAAGAATTTTCACTTTCTCCATGTATTACGTTACTTTTTCTTAAATAACAAAAAAAAAGCCATCATTTACTGGCAGCAGCTGTTTGCCATGTTATTTAAGACTTCCTGTCATTATAATTGATGTGTTTTTATTCTTTCCACTTCCTGAAGCCTGATCAGAATTAGAATTGCTGTTGGAATTTCCTGTCAAAGCAGCTCATTTATTCGTTGAGTATACCAGTGACAACCCTTTGATTGGACATTGCCTTTAGCTATGCTTACAACAGGGTTTTGGTGTGTGTGTTTGTTGCTTGTGCTCCTTCCACTTTCCTGTACCCCACATCTGCCAATATATGCAAGTTGTCCATCATTCTGGTAACCTTGCCCTAGTAAAAACTTTGAAAATATAATGCTAATGCTCTGAATATAAAACAAGCCCACCTGCAAGAGGCCCTAGCTCAGGAAACTTTAAATTACAATTCCGTTTGCCTACTGTGTGAATTTTTTCTATATGTAGTGAACTTTAAAGACAAAAGGTTGTTGGAATGCTCAAAGGTTTCAGGTATTTGGTTCCTCAGTAGTAACGAAGGGTCAGACCTGCAATGTTCATCTTTGTTTCTCTTGCAGATACTAATTTGACTTGTTGTACCTTGTCCAAAATTTTCTGTTTTTGTTTCAGATTTTAGTGCTCAATTTTTGTTTTACTTAAGCTACTCTGGATGAGTTTCCTATTCTTGGTGGCTCGCTGAGCGAAAGTATCCTTCAAGTGTGAGGAGCTGCACCTTAGAAGGAGAAAAAGGAGAAAAGGAAGTTTATAGCACTGGTCATCTCACTACAGGATCACAAAAGAGCATTGACTGTGACCGTTGAGAAACACTCAGTCCTTACAGGGATCAGATTCACAGAGCAGCACTGTTTCTTAAAGCAGTAATACTTAACTGTCACAAAGTTTCAGCACTAGTTATGAGCCTGTTTTAAACCACACACCAAGACTATCTTTACAACAAACTTTCATGTGAAGGGCATTGATGGCGTGAGTAGAGAAAGAGTATTTCCTTCTGTTGAGACAGTAGGTAACCGGGGTAATCACTGATAATTATTAGACTTCTGTTCTCTGTTCTCCACCCTCCTTGGTTAAATTCAACTAATCCAAAACTCATATCCTATCCTGTGCCAAGTCCTTCCCACCAATCCCCCTGGGGTGACTCAGCATGTAAGTCACTTTACTTTCTGACTTACACTGACTTCTGGTTCACCCAAAGCCTCAAATCATTCTTCTTCATGCCTTGACCCTCCCTATTACTGTAATCCTAAGTCCAACAATTCCTCCTCCACACTTTGCTTTCCAAATTCTTCTGTTCCTCTGATTCTTGCCTATTATGCATTCTTTCCCTCCTTCCTTGTCCCTATCCTGCTCCACTATTGGCCTTCAGCCGTCCAAATCCATGTGCTTAATATTCTTCACTCCTTCTGTCTCTCCATCACCCTCTCCTTTATAAAACCCACTCCTCATTTCTCCATCTCTGTCTTGGTGGCCATTTTAATCTGACTACACTGCTGTGAAGCACTTTGGGAAATCTGCTTACTTTAAAGGCATTATATAATTGCAAGTTATTATTTGTATCAAAATAGTTACTAAAATTGAAGAGAAAGATAAAGGAATTTCTTAGGCAGTTATTGGATCACAAAACTATTTGCACATGGAGCAATTGAGGTAGAGACCATTGCACCTTGGAAGGGTAGAGTAGATAAGCCTTTGAAACTGGAAGTACGGGGCATGAAAAGAGGGTAAATGTAGTGGGATTTAGCTTTGATTTTTCAAGAAAGGAGCTACTACATTGTAGTTTTTTTTTTCCCCTCCATTCTTAAATATTGCTTATGCTGGGGTACAATATCCTCATCCAAAAGTCCAACTGTAGAGGACCTTTTTCTTGGGCTGGGATACTTGTTTCATGGCCTTTCTGCAGGTTTCCTGTGAGTTTCTTCTTTTCTCTCTCTGACTCTGACTCAGCAATGGCCAATGTTTGTTCAAGTTTGATATGCTGCTTCAGCCATAACTACAAATGGGATGGGCTATTTCAGTTCCATGCAGGGATCAAACCTGACTTGGTGCTGCACTGCATGTACTACTTATGGATGAGACCATTGAAAGCTAAATAATGTAATTTATCAAATTGCTAAGATAAATATGATAAATGTCTACATCCTCAGTTTTAGCATCACTTCCAGTATATTCATACACTATTAAAAAATTGTTTTTTTTTAGTAGTTCTTAAGATGATGTAGTGACTTGTGAAACAACATGAATTGAGAGGAAAACATCTTGATTTATTCAAAGTATGTTCAGATATAATGGATAATGTGTTGAAGCTTTTGACAGAGTTGCAAATTTTTTAAAAAAAAGAATTAATCTACAAGATGTGGGGAGCTGAACATGGCACTGTGTGACGAGCTGTCCCCTTTAGAAAAAGGATTGGAATTATCCATGAGGGGTATAATACAAAACTGATTAGAATGAAGTCTCACCAGATTCAGGGTTTTGAATCATTGCATTTTCCAATCTATGTAAATAACTCAGATTTGCTGGTGATATTGATGTGGGAAGAACAATAGAGACAAGATGCAGGAAAATTTAGGAATAGGCATATAGCCCTTCAAGCCAGTTCCACCATTGTGAGATTGTGGCATAACTTCATTACTCTGTTTTTGCCCCATGCCTCTTAGTACCCTTGATTTTCAATGGGACTTGAATCATCTATGCACTTTGAGAAACAAATGCCAAATGAAACTTTGCACTGATGAGTGCAAGGTGTTGTGCATAGGCCAAAGCAATGTGAGTTAGAAATGCAGAGCATATGTAACTGAGAGATTTAGTAAAGGACCCAAAAGTAATTTTTAAAAATCATTGCATCTAATGTGGTATTAAAGCTAATAAATGCTGAACTCTTTTTAATAATAAAATACTATGTTAAAAGGTTATGCTAAAGCTTTATAACATGGCCATTACTATGGCCAGCCTGACCCCAAAGATGCATTGGAAAGGCTGCAGATGAAAAACAAAACTGGTGCTAAATGTTAAGTGGGTAAGCAATAAGGAGATGATTAGGGAAGCCTAAGCATTAAAATCTGAAATGATGTTAATGCATTGAGGCACATAAATCAAAAGATACAGATAAAACAAATCAAACCAACTACTTCAAAGCAAAATTAGAGCCGGACTAGATGAATTTAAATAAGTTAGTTAAGATAAAATTGAGGTCAGTCATTTACTTTATTCCAGGACTGATGATTTCAACAGGTTCCATGTACCCCAGCTAAAATCAACTCCAGTGTTTGTATTAACCCTCCGTACAATGCAGAATGGGAGAAGTTTGTGAATGCAGTCACATTTTTTGGGAACCAGACTGCAGCTTTGAGCATCTATGATGTTAGAAACTGAAACCACTCATTTTCAGTGTTTTGATTTTTTTCGTTTTAAATATGAAATTTTTGTTGGAATCTTGGGAATTTACAATGCAAGGAGTGATGTAATTTTGCTCTTTCAGACACTGCAGTATAATTTATAAAATTATGAATAACATGTTTTACACAGTGCAAAAGTACATTTCATGCGGTGCTAAGTTTCAGATTTCTCCTGTAAACTGCAGAAATACAAGTTTACAGTACAGAAGAAGATAATTTCCACAGTGCAGAAATGACACTCAGAAAAGTAAAGGATGACACTCTTTGAAAATGGTGCATGCATCCTCGCTAATCTCTCTGCAGTAATCGACAACCCTCGATGCTAGTTTGCCAATTGCACATGGGTGACCTGTGCCTCAGTTGCTCACATTTTTTGCACATCTCTTGATAATCCTATCTAACAAAATTTTTATTAATCTCACTCTTTGAAATTTCAATTGGTCCAGTATCTACAATGTTTTGGAGGGGGTGGTGGTAGGGGAAGGGACATTCCAGATTTCCACAACTCCTTGCATGATAAAATGCTTTCTGCTTTCACTCCTAAATGAATGAGCTTTAATTTTAAGCTTCTATCCTCTTCTGGAATCCTGCACCGTAGTAAATAGTTTTTCTTTGTCTATATATCTTTATCAAATCCCTTTTATCATTTTAAAGACCTTTTGATTAGATCACCATCTAATGTGAGCACAAGCCAAGTTTAGACAATTTGTCTTTATAATTTACCCTTTTAAGCCCTGGTATCATTCTGGTGAATCTGTGCTGTACACTTTCCAAGGCCTCTGTCTCTCCACTATCATGCTTTGACTGGAATTTAGTGTTGGTGGCAGGGGTCTCACATACGGGCCTAACAGTATTGAGTCACCCTAGTTCAGCAGTCAACGAGACCTGGGGCTGCATCTGCCAGTGTAGACATCCCTATTAACAACAGCTGGCTGTTCCCAAAATCTGCTGGCCGGTCAGTATGCCTGCAACCTCAGCAGTGTCACTAGGAGAGATAGCTACAGCTGGGGAAGCACCTAGTGGGGAAGAATGCTATAATAGATGTGCACCCTCTCAAACAAGTAAGTGGGGTTAAAGGATGCCAGTTGAGCAGGTGTAGCAAGCGTTGGGGGCGTGCTGATAAAGGCAGGAAGTGTCATTGCTATGGGGGCTGTCTCTAGTGCCTGAATAGCAGGCCAACTCCCACCCTCAGAACCCACGGGGAAGATGAGGAATTTGACTGCCTGGCTCCCCATGCAGCTAGGACCCTGCACCACCCCCCTTGATGATAAAATGCCAGCATGGTTGAGAAGACTCCCTCAATTGACCACTTAGTGGTCAAGTTGGGCTTTGGGCAGGAGCCTTACCTTACCTGCCACAGGCAAGATGGCATGTGGTGGGAAGATGATGAGCATGTCACCCTCTCTTCTTCCCTGGGAGCCTGCTGCGGGGTGCATGACTCCCCCACTGCCATTTTACAGCTGTTAATAGGCAAGAAGTGGAATTTCCTCTCTTTTTGATCTGGAAGTCCCACCTCAGAGTTGCTGGTCAATCGGTAGTTCTTCAGCATTGTTGGCATGTGGGGTTAGAGCGTTTAGGTATGGTTGAAGGTCTCGCTGGGTGCTAAGCTGACAGCCTGTGGTGAGGGGGTTAGGAGACTGGGTTGAGTGGCCATGGGGTGGAGCAACTTGTGGGGTTTGGAGGGGTGGGTGTATTAAAAAACCGATGAGCCCAGGGAGCTTGCTAAGGAGAGACCCTCTGCCCCAGCCCCAGCCCACCACCAGCCTGGACAGGGAAACCTACTGGGTTGGATGCTAGGCATAGGCGTCTCTGGTGGCATGGGGGGGGGGCGGTGGGGAGGCCATTAAGTGGGCATTGATTGCTCACTTAAGAGTCCCAGTTGGCCCACTGGAGCGCAGGCTAGTCATCCGACCTCCACTGCTGGGGTAATTGCATGGGGGCAGAGGCAGGTGGGAAGTCATTTAGCATGCTGCCCAGTGGACTTAATGAGCCAGGCCCTGCCCTGAAACCCCTAAGCAGTGGAGCGTTAAATCCAGCCCTCAGTCTGGATGAGGCATAAGTTGTTCCAGCTGTACAGTGGAAAGACTGAAGCCATCATTCTGGACCCCTGACATAAATTCTCTATTTCCAACACTTGTTCCACACTCTTCCTCCTCCTTCCTTTCCCCCCCTCCCCTGTTGGCAGCTGTGCTTACAGTTGGAAGTTGCTCCCTACACCACTGTGCCTCTCTATCTTAATTTCCTCCTTTAGGACGCTTCTTGGAACCTGTCTCTTTGACTGGGCTTTTGGTCATCTGACCTATTGGGCCATAACTTCTGAGCTCCACAGCGTCAGATTTGGGGGGGGGGGGCGCCCCAAAGATCCACTGGGGAATCCCCTCGGAGGTTCACAGGTAAGGGTTTCTACAGCAATTGCTCAGAAGTGCAAACTTCCTCTGGGCAATTGTCCTGCGCTGAGAGCCATCTGAAAATGTGATTTAAATTGTAAGCTTCAGATGATTCCTGCTGTGTTACACAAATAGTTACCCAGCAAAAGTTAGAAGACTTAAAACCTCTTCTAACTTCTGGATAACTATTGCAAAGATCCTAGCCCTTAAGCTATTTCCCACCCCCGGACTCTCCATGGGATTTCCCTGACCTGACTGAATGCTGATTGCCACTCTGAGCAAGTTGCAGTCTAATATCTCCTTACGTGGCTTAGTGTCGTGTTTTGCTTAATAATGTTCCTGTGAAGTGCCTTG
The DNA here is from genome assembly GCF_017639515.1 of Carcharodon carcharias. Lineage (NCBI taxonomy): Eukaryota > Metazoa > Chordata > Chondrichthyes > Lamniformes > Lamnidae > Carcharodon > Carcharodon carcharias. The sequence goes on along the minus strand of NC_054469.1, from coordinate 115,005,208 downwards.
GGATGTTCTGTTATGTTAAAGGTTCTATAAAAATAGCTGCTGTTGTATTAAACCTTGTTACTTGAGTGAAATTATCAATTTAGTGTCACATTAGGAGCACTAGAGTTCTATTTTGGAACTATGCTTATAAAGAGCTGGGATGAGACTGCTGAAAATCATTTAATGGAGGACTCCTGCAGCCAGTGGAAAGAGATGATGTTTATTCCCAATTTTCTGAGGGTTGTGAGTCTTTGGATCTCAATTCCCCGGAAAGCTGCTCAGACCAGCAAATCGTGGGAAGTGGTGTTCCCCAAGGATTTGTGCTGGGGCCACTTGGACTCAGGAGTACAAAGTACAAATTCAAATTTTGTGGACAACACCAGATTGGGATCGGAGAGGAGAGGGGCTGGAGTTATAACTGAGGAAGACTGACACACTACAAGAGGACGTAATAAGCTTTTAGAATGGGTGTGTAATTGATAAATGAATTAAAATAAAGATAAGTGTGAGGTGTTTTGGTATGAAAAATAAGGAAGCTCTTTGGAAAAGAGTTTAAATGGGATAGTAAAGCTAAAGGAACTGGGCTACGGTTACCACAAATCACTCAAAAGTTGCAACATTGGATCATGCCATTTTAAAACCAAAAGCAAATAAAGCACTGGGATTTGTTTCTAGAAGTGAAATTATGTTAAACTTGTATTGAACCATGAAAGACCACACTTGGAGTATTGTGAATGATTCTGGCCCCTATCATGAAAAAGATTTAGAGCCACTGGTGTAGTTGCAAAGAACATTTACAAAGATGATACCAGAACTGAGAACTTGTAGCAACATCAGGAAAGACTGAACATGCTGTGCTTTTTTTCCCTCTGAAAAGAGAGAAGGCTGAAGGTTGTCCTAACAGCAGTCTTTAAAATTTATGAAGGGGTTTGATAGGGTTGATGTAAAGATATGTTTGTAGTTGTGGAGATGACCAAAATATGGGGCCCATAAATATAAGACAGACATTAATAGATCCAATTTATTCAGGGAAATGTTGGACTCGCTTCCACAAACCTTAGTAAGAGCTCAACAATTTATGTTTATCGTGGAACTTGGCACGTGTAAATGGGATGCCAGAATTCATCAGGTCTCCTGGGACAGCACCTTGCAAACTCAAGTCCACTATCACCTAGAAGGACAAGGGCAGCAGATAGATGGGAACACCACCACCTGGAAGTTCCCCTCCAAGTCACTTACCATCCTGACTTGGAAATATATCACTGCTCCTTCACTGTCGCTGGATCAAAATCCTGGAACTCCCTTCCTAACAGCACTGTGGGTGTACCTACACCACATGGACTGCAGCGATTCAAGAAGGCAGCTCACTACCACCTTCTCAAGGGCAACTAGGGATAAATATTGGCCTAGCCAGTAAAGCCGGACATCCTGTGAATGAATTTTAAAAAAATATTAAGTGGAATGAAGTAGGGAAGTTTTACTGCAGCTGTATAGGGCATTTGTGAGATCATGTCTGGAATACTGCGTACAGTTTTGGTCACCTTATTTGAAAAAATATATAATTGTGTTAGGAGCAGTTCAGAGAAGGTTTACTTGAATCATTCTTGGGATGAAGGGTTTATCCTGTGAAGAAAGGTTGAACAGGTTGGGCCTTTACCCATTGGAGTTTAGAAGAATGAGAAGTGATCTTATTGAAACATATAAGATCCTTAGGGGACTTGACATGATAGATACCAGGAGGAAGGGAGGATATCTCCACTTGTGGGGGAGACTAGAACTAGGGGACACAGCTTAAGAATAAGTGATCTCTCACTAAGGCTGAGAGAGGAGAACTTTTTTCAGTGAGGGTGGTTAGTGTGTGGAATTCTCTTCCCCATAGAGCAGTGGAGGCAGGGTAATTGAATTTATTAAAGGCAGAGATAAACATATTTTTGATAGACAAAGTTGTCGAAGGTTATTGAGGGGTGGGGGGGGTGCAGATAGAAAAGTGGAGTTGAGACCACAATCAGATTAACCATGAACTTATTGAATGGCAGGTCAGGCTCAAAGGTGCCGAATGGCCTACTCCTGCTCCTATTTTCTTATCTTGCTATGTCCACCACCCTCCCCGGATAGAGGTCTTTACACTTTTTTTTATTCATTTATGGGATGCGGGTGTTGCTGGCTAGGCCAGCATTTATTGCCGATCCCTAATTACCCTTAAGAAGGTGGTGGTGAGCTGCCACCTTGAGACCCTGCAGTCCATGTGGTGTAGGTACACCCACAGTAATGTTGGCGAGGGAGTTCCAGGATTTTGACCCTGTAACAGTGAAGGAACGGAGATATGTTTCCAAGTCGGGATGGTGAGTGGCTTGGAGGGGAACTTCCAGGTGATAAGAAGCATTGAGTCAGAACTGCGTGTGCTGTTGAATTATAGATTCCTTGTATTCACTTCTAGGCTCCCTCTGCTGGTACATGTATATGGCAGGCTTCAATGGACAAAATGAACAATGCAATTTTCAATACACTGCATACCTCCCTTCTTAATAAAATTAGAGGAATAGCATGATTTGTTTAGAGTTTTGGAAACAAACCATGAAGTTAACTCAAACATTCAACTTCACCAATAACACTATTACGTATGAAAACTTTTATATTGATTGATTTAAGAATGCGCTCAGTCATGTACAATAAGATGAAAGATTTATTCACCAACTGAAGATAGTTCATTTGGTAACATAATCACTTGAATATGGTGGATGTTTTGCGAGTAGAATATTGTTTGACATTAGGTGTAGTCTCATTGAACTCAAGTTCTTAATGCTTATGATTGGCATTTAATGCTTTGAAAAATGACATGCTTCGTGTGAACATTTGCAAACCACACTTAGCAGTGATCGTTGATTTTTTTTGTGTTTGTTCCAGCAAATGGTTGGGTATCATAGGGTGTTATTTGCTTTTCAGTATGACCCTTCCATTTTACAAGCACTTTTATTTCCTGGCTTTAGCGGTGTAGCTCTAAATTTCATGTTTCACCCTGTAATAACTTGTATTTAATCCCTCTGTTCTCGATCGCATTTACATACATGCTGATCATTAGCTCCATGGGGTAGCTCAGGAAGATGTGTGCATAGGATGTGCAAAGATAAGTGTAACTGGAGGCTTTCCGGTATTTGGAAAGGGCAAAAGAGATGTCAGCTTTTGTGACACCGGATGGTTTATATCAATGCAAAATAATGCCGTTTGGTATGAAAAAATTTGCCAGCAGCACTTCAGAGACTAACAAAGTGACTGAAGGACTGAGCAATTTTACTGTCTATATTGATGACTTAGTGGCATTTAGTCAAATCTGGAGGGACCTTTAAATGAGCTGTTTGATCGAATACAGGAAGCCAATTTGGTGACAAATTTGGCTAAAATTGAATTTGTAAAAACTAAAGTTACATATTTAGACCACCCTGTTGTACATGGTCGAGTGACCCCAGAAGATGTGAAAGTACAAGCTCTTGTAGAGTTCCCAGTGCCTACAATGAAATGGGAAGTTTTGAGATTTCTAGGCATAAGTGGACGTTATCGGAAATTCGTACCAAATTTCAGCAGTGTAGTTGCTTCACTAACTGGATTATTAAAAAAGAACAGATAATTCCAATGGTCACAGGAATGTCAGACTGCATTTGACAGCTTGAAAACTGTAATAACTGCTACACCTGTTCTAGTAGCATCTGATTATGCAGAGCAGTTTAAAATGGCTGTTGATGCCAGTGGTGTGGGTGTTGGTGCTGTGTTGCTGCAGGAAGATGAACTGGGACTTGAGAAACCAGTGGGAGTATTTCTCACGGAAGTTGAAGTGCAGAGAAAGAGACATTGTTTGATTTTAGCATTTCAGAATTTTGAAATGTATGCTGCAAACAACTCTTCAGACAGTTGTATAAGCAGACCACATAACTTTTCCAGAAATTTCAAAGGATAGCTAAAAACACCAGACTGTTCCAGTAGAGTTTGTTGTTGCAACCATTCAATTTAAAAATCATACATGTGGCTGGATGAGAGAATTTAATTGCAGACGCATCGTCAAGAGCTTAAGACCAAAAGGAGTTGGATGTTGGGGCATTGAGAATGGACTGGAATGAACTTTATTCTTACAAAAGAATTATATATGTTTTCATTGTTGCATGTGCACCACAGTGTAATACTTTTTTTGATAAGTATAAGCAGTAATACGAAATGGGGTGAGAAAATGAAAATGTCTTTTTGAAATTATATTTTGTTTTTTTCCCCTTTTTGAGGGAGGTGTAAAGATGGATATTTTTAAAATGTTTTTAGGAATGTGTATGCATGCATGTGAGTGTGTGTGTGTGTACGCGTTTGTAGATACTAGATGTATGTATTTGTAACGAGAGGCTATGGTGAAGTTGAATGTACGAGTAAATAGGTTAGGTTTGAAATTTGCTTTGTAAGTAGGAACTTGACTTTTCAGCTGTTAAGTTTCAAAGGGAGTTTAGAAGTGACAAGGGGCTTTTACAACTTAGAGGTTTCATAGGTAAACGGGGAAAGCTATTCAATGTTGTTTTACCCGAAAGTGGAAGTAATAGGAAGACGTGAAAGTTTTTTTATATTTATGAAAAAAATTGAGTTCAAAGAGGTGCTTGGAACAATGGAGTTTAAGATCAAAGGGGAAAAGGACATTTATGGAAATCCGTTTAGTTGAGTTGTGTTGGCTGTGTGGGGAGATCAGATATGTGCTGAGAAAAGTTGTGAATGTGAAGCAGCTATCCAGTTTCAAGCCAGAGGGGTCTTTGTTTTCAGAGAGCAGTCTGTTACTGAACTTGCTTCAGTTCTACAGTAGAGTGAAATAAAGTGAGAAGTTGTGTGGTATACTTCATTAAAGTTGCAGCAGTTTTTGCTTTGGGTAATATTACTGGATTTTTATGGTTAAAATTCTATAAGGAAGCTGTTGCCAAGTAGGTCACTTGTGTGTTTGGATCAAGTGGGTTTTTTGGGGGAATGCTTTCTAAGACTGTGTTTAACCGTAATTTTAAGTTTGTGTGCTTAAAGTTTTTTTTCTTGTTAATAAATCTTCTAATTTTAAAATCCTGAAATTGTTACTGGGATTACATGCTCCTATGATTAGTAGTTTTCCCCTCATTTTCAAAACACAAAAGAAAGTCATGATCAGTAAGAGAAGTTTCCCTCTGGAATTTCGCCTGCTCAGTGAATAACATCGGCTGCAGTCGTTAACAGTGTATGGTAACCTTAAGTAGACAAAACATAGTGCAATTTTCAATACATGACAGATGTAGAGAAGTTTCTACTTGTGGGGTCCTAAACAAGGAGACCATAAATATGAGTACTGATGATATGGAACTGTTACCACATGGAATGGTTGATGCCGATAAGATTGCATTTAAGGAGAAGCTAGAAAAGAACATGATGGATAAAGATATGGGAATACGGTGAGATGAAGTTGGAGAAAGCTCAAGTGGAGCATATACCTTGTGGGCCGAATGATCTGTTCCTGTGCTGTAAAATTCTGTGTAATGAATTCACAAACCACAAAAAATCCCCATTTTTCTGAGTATTTATACTCTGCATCTATTCAGAACCAAACATGTAGCTTAGAATAAGAATTTGTCAGGGGCTCTAGTAATGTCAAAATGCTAATAGATATCCCATCTTATTTTAATCTAAAGATAATTATGTTTCAGCATTAAATGTTCTTAAACATCTGTCTAATGCTCAGCTTGATTGAACTAGTGTCATTGGTCTGGATATCTGACTACACTAGCCAAGCTGCAAGTTTCTGGGAAGGATTAAACTTTGTCATTGAAGCCTATAATGATGCCATTAATGGCCTTCAATTGAATCACAGAATTTTTATTTTACAGCAGTTAAGATATTCAAGTTGTAATCATAGTCAATGAACTGCAAATGTACTCTAGCCACTGATCCAAATATGGCATTATTTCCTTGCCTGGAAATGTCTGCAAATTCAATGTTGTTTTTTTTTTGGCAGTCATTTTGCAGTGTTATATGTCATTCCTATATATGGTTCTGGTTCCTTAATGTTGTGTAGCCCTTTGGGATTGACAAGTAAGTATAGCAAAGTTCTCTATTGTCTTATGGGAGCTCGGACTATGAAAATGCTGTTTTATTTCATGAATCTGTATGTATTTCAGAAATCTTTTGAGACATCCAGTAGCACAGGGCACAAACATTTATTAAAGATTTGAAGACTAATGATTTGCATGGAATTTAACACATTTTAAGTATTTTTGTTATTTTTATTCATTCTTTCAAGGGATGTGGGCATTGCTGGCAAGATTGGCATTTGTTGCCCATCCCTAATTGGCTTTGAACTGTGGGCAGTTACGAGTCAACCACATTGCTTTGGGTGTGGCGTCACCTGTGGGCCAGGCCAGGCAAGGATACAGATTTCTTTCTCTAAAGGACATTAGTGAACCAGATTGTTGTTTTTATAACAATCAACAATGGATTTATAGTCACCATTACTATAACTAGCTTTTCACTTACAGATTATTGATTTGAATTTAAATTACACCAGCTACCGTGGTGGGATTTTAACCCTTGTCCCCAGAACTTTAGCCTGGGCCACTGGATTACTAATCCAGTGACATTACCACTATGCCACCATCCCCCCAATGCCACCTTCCCCCCCCCCGCCAGCTATGAATATGTAATATTATACACTGCTTTTCTGGGGTTTCCGGTAATCTTCTACAGTTACAGTGGGAGATCAGACATTTCCATAGAAATTGTCTCCCCTGGTATTTAGCAGTATCAGGGAAAGAGTGGGGTTTCGTTGCAGTCTGGGACTTGAGCACAAAATTAAGGCTGACGCTTTGCAGCACTCCCTCAGCAATGCATTAATGCTAGAAATGCTGTCTTTTGAATGTAATGTTAAACCAAGGCTCCGTCTGCACAATCAGATTAATGTAAATGATCCCACTTCGCAGATCTGGGCAGTTATCCTTGACATCCTGGTCAATATTTATCCTTCAATTAACATAGCCAAAATAGATTAATTGAGCAAGCCAAATCCCAGAGGGAAACTTGTCTTACTGATTATAACATTTTTTTGTATTTTGAAAACAGCGGGGGTGGTGGTGGGGGCGGGGTGGCGGGCTAGAAACTACCAATCACATTGCTATATCTGTGGGAGCATGCAGTGTGCGAATTGGTTGCCATGCTTCCTATGTTCCAACTATTAAGTACTCTTAAGGAGTACTTAATTGACCGTGAAGTGCTTTTGAAAATCCTGTGATCATGAAGATGCAATATAAATGCAAATCTCCCTTTTTTTATTTAAAGGGCCAGCCACCAATGTGTAACTGAGGTGCTTTTAACTTATATCTGCTTAGTCAAAGCTGGTATTTGAAGGTTCTTTGGAGAGCTACAGCATATATTAAGGGAGGCAACAGGATTTAGGTATGGGGGTTGTGGTTGTAGTGCCTCTTAGTCTGCAACATGACCAGTGAATGGCCTGAAGAGGGAAGAGCTTCACTTTGCACGAGTCTCAAAACTGCATTCCCTTGCAAACATCCTATAATAGCTGTCCTCAAAAAAACCTTGCATTAACATTTTATCCAACAACTCATCCAATTATACAAACAGAAATCAACTATTCCCCATTGGGCATTCCCTTAGTCCCTGTCTTAAGGGTACCTTTGCCTGACCCAGTGTAATTAGCAGTGCTACCTAATTGACTGCAGCATTGCTAATGGCAGGCTTGTGATTTTCACTAAGGGAGATGACAGAATGCCTTGCAGGTCAACCTTGAGCAGCCTTGAGACATAGTCATCCTAAATGCTCTCGATAATGTCAGATGCAACAGGCTCTGTCCCAGCAGGTCTCATGATGTAGAGCACCATCTTCCCTATCAAGCTCAGGGTGAAGGCATGCCTGACCCATGCTGGTTCTCTGATGTGTCCTTGTAATTTGTGTAATCTTCTCTGTCAAGAAAGAGGGTAGAATGTCAGTGATTGTGCTGCACTTTGAATGGATGATGTGTCTGCCAGTACTGAAAAGCTGAAGGAATGTGGAGGCAGGGAGGTTTTTTTTAAAAATTCACTCATGGGATGTGGAAACACCATCGTTTGCTGCCCACCCCTAATTGCCCTTGAGAAGGTGGTGCTTTGTTGCCTTCTTGAATTGTGGCAGTCCATGTGCTGTAGGAACACCTACAGTTCTATTAGGAAGGGAGTTCCAGGACTTGACCCAGTGACAGGTAGGTAACCATGATATAAGTCCAAGTGAGGATGGTGTGTGACTTGAGGGGAACTTGCAGGTGGTGGTGTTCCCATGTATTTGCTGCCCTTGTCCTTCTCGGTGGTAGAGTTTGCGGGTTTGGAAGGTGCTGTTGCAGGTGAGTTGCTACAATGCATCTTGTAGACGGTATACACTGCAGTCACTGTGCGTTGGTAGTGGAGGGAGTGAATGTTCAAGGTGGTGGATGGGATGCCAATTAAGCGGGCTGCTTTTTCCTAGATGGTGTTGGCTTCTTGAGTGTTGTTGGAGCTGCAATCAGGCAACTGGAGATTATTTCATCACACTCCTGTCTTATGCGTTGTGGATGGTGGACAGGCTTTGGGGAGTCAGGAGTTGAGTTATTCTCTGCAGAATTTCCAACCTCTGACCTGCTCTTGTAGTCACAGTATTTATGTGGCTGGTCCAGCTCAGTTTCTGGTCAATGGTAACCTCCAGCCTCATGGATGCCCAGTTTTGAGTGTTTATATCTGTTCAAAATCTATCCCATTTAGCACAGTGGTAGGTGACACAACTTGATGGAGGGTATCCTCAATGTGAAGACAGGACTTCATTTCCAGAAGGACCATTTGGTGGTCACTCCTACCAGATGCTGTCATGGACAGCTGTATCTGTGACAGGTATATTGGTGAGGATGAGGTCAAGTAGGTTTTACCTCTTGTTAGTTCACTCACCACCTGCTGAAGACCCAGTCTAGCAACTGTGACCTTTGGGACTTAGCCAGCTTGGTCAGTCGTGGTGCTACCGAGCCACACTTGGTGATGGACTGAAGTCCTCTCCCCAGAGTACATTCTGTGCCATTGCTATCTTCGGTGCTTCCTCCAAGTGGTGTTCAACATGGAGGATCCTTATTCATCAGCTGAGGTGGGATGGTAGGTGGTAACCAGCAGGAGATTTCCTTGCCCATGTTTGTCCTAATGACATGAGACTTTATGGGGTCCAGAGACAATTTTGAGGACTCCCAGGCAATTCCCTCTGTGCCGCCACCCCTGATGGTTCTGTCCTGTCGGTGGGGCAGGACATACTCTGGGATGGTGGTGGTGTCTGAGATATTTTCTGTCTGTAAGGTATGATTCCATGAGTATGACTATGTCAGGTTGTTGCTTGATTGGTCTGTGAGACAGCTCTCAATTTTGGCACAAGCCCCAGATGTTACGGAGGACTTTGAAGGGTCGACAGGGCTGGGTGTGCTGTTTTTTTGTTTCTGGTGCCTAGGTGGATGCCAAATGTTCCATCCGGTTTCGTTCCTTTTTTTTAGACTTTGTAGAGGTTTGGTACAACTGAGTGACTTGTTCGGCCATTTCAGAGGGCACTTAAGAATCGACCACATTGCTATGGGTCTGGAGTCGCATATAAGCCAGACTAGGTAAGGAGGGCAGATTTCCTTCCCTAAATGGCATTAGTGAACCAGATGGGTTTTTATAACAATCAATAATAGTTTTGTGATCAGAATTGGAATAGCTTTTAATTCCAGATTTATTAATTAAATTTAAATTTCACCAGCTGCCATGGTGGGATATGAACCCATGTCCTCAGAGCATTACCCTGGGCCTCTGGATTACTAGTCGAGTGACATTACGCCACTGCCTCTCCCTACTTTGAAGGCAGGATGGTGTGTGGTTTAGAGGAGAACTTGCAGGTGGTGAAGTTCTCGTGCATCCTTTTATGTGGCAGAGGTCACTGGTTTAGAAGGTGCTATCGAATGAGCCTTGCTTAGTTGAAGTGCACATTGTATATAGTACACTTGGGCTGAGATTTTGCAGCCCCCCTCCCCCTGCAGCGAGGGCTGGTGAGCCATTGAAACCTCCGTTCACATTGGGACCTCACGGGCTGGAAAATTCCAGCCTCAGCTGCCATTGTGCTTTGGTGCTGGAGGAGTGAATGTTTAAGGTGGTGGTTGGGGTGCCAATCAAGTGGACTGCTTTTTCCTGGACGATGTCTACCTTCTTGAGTGTTGTTCAAGCCCTGGTCATCTGGGCATGGAGAGTATTCTATCACACTTTTGACCTGTGCTTTGTAGGTGGTGGATAGGTGTAGGAAAGTCAGGAGATGAGTTACTGGCCTCAGAAGTCCCAGCCTCCGACTTGCTCTTGTAGCCACAGTATTTATAAAGCTGGTCCAATTAATTTTCTAGTCAGTGGTAACCCACAGGATGTTGTTTTGTGGGGGATTCAATAATAATGTAATTGAACATCAAGAGGGAGTAGTTGGATTCTCTTATTGGAGATGATCATTGCCTGGCACATGTGTGGCATGAACACTGCTAGCTACTTATCAGCCCAAGCCAAAACATTGTCCAGGTCTTGCTGCATACGGACACAGACTGCTTCAGTACCTGAGGAATTGTAAATGGCACTGAACATAGTGGGGATGAGCGAACATCCCCACTTCTGACTTTATGATGGAGGGAAGATCATTGAGGAAACAGCTAAAAATGTCGGGCCTAGGGCACTACACTGAGGAACTCCTGCAGCAATCTGGGATAAGATTATTGTCCTTCAACAACCACAAAACTCCTCTTTTGTGTTAGGTATGACTACAACTAATAGAGTTCCCCATGATTACCATTGACTAAAATTTTGCCAGGGCTCCTTGATGCTACGTTTGGTCACTTGCTGCCATGATGTCAAGGGAAGTCACCTCATCTCAGTTCAGCTCCTCTGTCCATGTTTGGACCAAGGCTGTAATGAGGCCAGGAACTGGGTGGCCTGGCGGAACCCAAACTGAGCGTCAGTGAACAGGTTTTTGCTAAGCAAGTGATGCTTGATTGCACTTTTGATGACACCTTTCATCCCTTTGCCGATGAACAAGAGGGGACAATTGGATGATGATTGGCCAGAGTGAATTTGGCCTGCTTTTTGAGGATAGGACATCACTGGCAAACTTTTCACGTTGTTGGGTTGGTGATAACTGCTGGGCAACTTGGCTAGGGGGCGCAGCTAGATTTGTAGCACAGGTCTTCAGTAACATTGCCAGAATGTGGTCAGGGTCCACAGCCTTTGCAGTATCTGGTGTCTTCATCTGTTTCTTGATAGCACGTGGAGTGAATTGAATTGGCATCTGTGATGCTGGGGACCTCAAGAGGAGGTGGTGATGGATTATCCACTTGAAACTGCTAGCTGGAGGGGTTTGTAAATGTTTCAGCCTTGTCTTTTGCATTGATGTGCTGGGCTCCCCCACCTCCTGCTGCCGCCTCCTGTTGTATAATTGTCCACCACCATTTGCAACCGAATGTGGCTGGGCTGCAGAGCTTTGATCTGACCTAGTCTGATCTGATCTGAATAAAACTAATGAGTTAACAATGCAAATAGAGATAAATATGTATGATTTAATGGTGATTACTGAGACGTGGCTACAGGGAGAACAGGTTTGGGAGTTGAATATCCAAGGGTATTCAGTGTTTCGAAGGATAGGCAGGAAGGAAAAGGAGGTGGTGTAGCTTAGTTAATAAATGAAGAGATCAGTGCTATAGTGAGGAATGATTTAGGCACTGGAGAGCAAGACGTAGAGTCAGCCTGGGTAGAAATAAGAAATAACAACGGAAAGAAGTCCCAGGTGGGAGTAATCTATAGGCCCCCAAACAGTAGTTCAGCAGTAGGGCATAGTATAAACCAGGAAATACTGGGAGCATTTAAGAAAGGCACGGCAATAATCATGGGTGATTTGAATATGCATATAGACTGGACTAATCAAATTGGCAAAGGTAGCCTTGAGGGAGAGCTCATAGAGTGTATTAGGGATTGTTTCTTGAAGCAATATGTTGTGGAACCAACCAGGGAGCAGGCTATTCTGGATTTGGTTTTGTGCAGTGAGATGGGATTAATTAATGATCTCATAGTAAAGGATCCTCTAGGGAAGAGTGATCATAGCATGGTAGAATTTCAAGTTCAGTTTGAGACCCCCCCCCTCCAGCTAGCAGTTTCAAGTGGATAATCCATCACCACCTCCTCCTGAGGTCCCCAGCATCACAGATGCCAATTCAATTCACTCCATGTGCTATCAAGAAACAAATGAAGACACTAGATACTGCAAAGGCTATGGACCTTGACCACATTCTGGCAATGTTACTGAAGACCTGTGCTACAAATCTAGCTGCGCCCCTAGCCAAGTTGCTCAATGGACAATGGAGCTAAACTGTAGAGGTGAGGTGACTTCCCTTGACATCATGGCAGCATGTGACCAAACGTAGCATCAAGGAGCCCTGGCAAAATTACACCACCTCCTTTTCCTTCCTGCCTATCCTTCGAAACACTGAATACCCTTGGATATTCAACTCCCACTAGTGTGCATTGAGTCCCACACTAGTGTTCTGGTGTTAAACATAGGCATGAGGGCAGATTTGGCCCTAGTGGACTGGGCAGGAAGACTACAAGATAGGAAAGTTGATGAACCATGGCAGATATTTAAGGAGATATTCAATTCCTCCCAAGTAAAATATATTCCAAAGAGGAAGAAAAATGGTGAGAGGGGGAAACAGCACCCAAGGCTAAGCAAAGAAGTTAAAGATAACATAAAAGCAAAAGCTAAGGCATACCAAATTGCAAAGGTCCGTGGCAGGCTGGAAGATTGAGTAACTTTTAAAGATCAACAAAGGGTTACTAAAAAAAAAAAAGAAAAAAGGTAAATTATGAAAGAAAACTAGTGCAAAATGTAAAAACTGATAGCAAAAGCTTCTACAAGTATATGAAAGGAAAGAGAGTAGCTAAAGTGAATGTCGGTCCCTTGGAGGATGAGACTGAGGAGTTAGTGGGGAACGCAGAAATAGCAGAGACACATAATCAATATTTTGCCTCAGTTTTCACAGTGGAGGACACCCCATCGTAACAAGTAGTGCAGAGGGTAAAGAGAAGGAGGAACTTAGAACAATCACCATCACTAAAGAAAAATCACTGAGCAAACTATTGGGATTAAAGGATGACAAGTCCCCAGGACCTGGTGGCCTACATCCCAGGGTCTTAAAGGAAGTGGCAGCGGAGATGGTGTATGCATTGGTTATAATATTACAAAATTCCCTGGATTCTGGAAAGGTTCCAGTGGATTGGAAAAATGCTAATATAACACCCATATTCAAAAACGCGGGTAGGCAGAAAGTAGGAAACCATAGACCAGTTGATTTAACGTCTGTCGTTGGGAAATTGTTGGAATCCATTATTCAGGAATTAGTAATGGGGCATTTGGAAAGTCAAAGTGCAATCCATCAGAGTCAGCATGGTTTTATGAAGAGTAAATTGTATTTGACTAATTTGCTAGAGTTGTTTGAAGATGTGACAAGCAAAGTGGATAATGGGGATCCTGTAGATGTAATATATCTGGACATCCAGAAGGCCTTTGATGAAGTGCCGCACAAAAGATTAATACATAAGATAAGATCACACGGAGTTAGGGGTAATATATTAGCTTGAATAGAGGAATGGCTAACCAACAGAAAACAGAGAGTTGGGATAAATGGGTCTTTTTCTGGATGGCAAGCTGTAACCAGTGGGGTGCCACAGGGTTCGGTCCTTGGGCCCCAACTATTTACAATCTATAATAATGACTGGATTCAGGGATAGAAGGTACTATAGCTAACTTTGCAGATGAGACCAAAATGAGTGAGAAAGTAAGTTGCAACGAAGAAATAAGAAATTTACAAATGGATATGGACAGGTTAGGTGAATGGACCAAAATTTGGCAGATGGAGTTTAACATGGATAAGTGTGAGGTTATCCATTTTGGTCGGAAGAATAAAAAGGCGACTTATTATTAAATGGAGAGAAACTTCAGAAGGCTTTAGTGCAGAGGGACCTGGGTGTCCTCGTGCATGAATCGCTGAAAGCTAGTATGCAGGTAGAGCAGGTAATAAGGAAAGCAAATGGAAATTTGGCATTTATTGCTAAAGGAATAGAGTATAAAAATAGGGAAGTGTGATTGCAACTGTACAAAGCATTGGTGAGGCTGCACCTGGAGTACTGTGCACAGTTTCGGTCCCCTTACTTGAGGAAGGATGGAGACGGAGACAGAGGAGGTTCAGTAAATTGATTCCAGAGATGCGGGGCTTGTCTTATGAGGAGAGATTGAGCAGTTTAGGCTTATTGTATCTAGAGTTTGGAAGGGTGAGAGGAGATCTGATTGAGATATATAAGATGCTAAAGGGGATAGACAAAGTAGATGTGGAGCAGATGTTTCCCCTTGTGGGGCATTCTAGAACGAGAAGCCATAGTTTTAGGCTAAGGGGTGGTAGATTTAAATCAGTGATGAGGAGGAATTACTTTTCTCAAAGGGTCATGAATCTGTGGAATTCACTACCCCAGAGTGCAGTGGATGCCGGGACGCTGATTAAATTTAAGGAGGAGATGGACAGATTTTTAGTTAGTAACGGGTTGAAAGGTTATGGGGATAGGGCGGGAAATTGGAGTTGAGGCTGAAATGAGATCAGCCATGCTCCTGCTCCTGGTTCTTATGTTCTTATGATCTGTTGGTTGTGTGATCACTTAGCCCTATCACATGCTGTTTCCACTATTTGGCAAATAAGTAGTCTTGTGTTGTAACTTCAGAATTTGATGCCCCATTTTTTTTTCTATAGCTGGTGCTACTGCTGGCATGCCTGTATTGTTCATTGAACCAGGGTTGATCCCTTGGCTTAATGGTAATGGTAAAGTGAGAGATATGCCAGGCCATGGGGTTACAGATTTTGTGCGAAAATAATTCTGTTGCTGCTGATGGCCCAAAGCATCTCGTGGATGCCCAGTTTTGAATTGCTAGATCTGTTCTGAATCTATTCCATTTAGCACAGTAATGGTGCCACATGAAACAATGGAGGGTATCCTTAATGTGAACGTGACACTTAGCCTTTACAAGGACTGTGCAGTGGTCACTCCTACCAATACTGTCATGGACAGATGCACCCGTGTCAGGTAGATTGGTGAGGACAAGGCCTAGTAGGTTTTTCCTCTTGGTTCCCTCTCCACCTGCTGCTGGCTGATTCTGGCAGAGATGTCCTTCAAGACAGGGCCAGCTCAGTCAGTAATAGTGCTACCAAGCCACTCGTGTAATGGACATTGAAGTACCCCACTCAGAGTGTATTATCTACCCTTGCCACCCTCCAGTGCCTTTTCCAATTTGTGTTCAAAATAGCAGAGTACTGATTCAACAGCTGAGGGAGGGTGGGTATGGAGGAGGTAATTAGTAGGAGGCTTCCTTTTCCATGTTTGACCTGATGCCATAGAATTCACTGGGTCCTGAGTCGATGTTGAGGACTCCCAGAGCAACTTTTCCTTGATTATGTACCACTGTGTTGCTGCCTCCACTGGATCTGCCCCTCTGGTTGGACAGGACATAACCAGGAATGGTGATCGTGGTGTCAGGAACATTGGCTGTAAGGTAAGATTCTGAGAGCAGGACTATGTCAGGTTGTTTCTTGACTAGCCTGTGGGACAGCTCTCCCAATTTGGGCAGAATCCTTCATGTGTCGACCTACAGAGTTTTCCTTACTAACAAGGTGGGGTGTGTTGTTAGTGATTCCAGTGCCTAAGTTGATGTTGGTTTTGTTCCTTTTTAACTTTGTAGCAGCTTGGCACAAATGAGTGGCTTGCTAGACCATTTCAGAGGACAGTTGAGATTAAGAGTGTGAGGCTGCATCATTGGAACGTGTGTGATAGTATAGCAGGGTATCTGAATTTTAGGCCTGAGTCTTGATTCCTGATGAGTGAGTGAGTGGGGATGTGGTGCATTAAGCAATCCATGAGGTTAGTGGTGCAATGAGTAGCAGATGCCCTTTAACATGTATTCACTGACACTGACACTCATGGGAGGTCATGAAATTTCTTCTGGGCCAAACTCAGCATTGACTTCCCTGGCTACCTACTTCTACTTCCTTTGGAGAACTGTCCTTGAGGGTCTCGTGGCCTCCCATGGAAGCATGGCCTCCATTGCTGAACCAGAGAGCCCCCTCTCTGCTCAGGTGTTCCATTTCTATGCATTCCATTTACAACAGTGACAGTCAGCAACAGCTTTGTTTGATTCAGTGCAGTTTCTCATTAAGGAGGACAGTCTGCCCTTGACAGTTGGAGGCTGGATAGAACACGTTAGCCTCACAAGGTATTAGGGCCCCCGTTGTGCATTCAGCCAGCCAACAGCATGGGTTGTGCTGGGCTGCATGGTGAAATTGGGGAATTTTTGTATGCTGCCTACCTCAATGGGAATAGGCACAGCCAGTTCACGAATTACGACTGCTGTATCCAAAAAACGGGCTTTAACAAATTTTTAGCCCAAGTGTCTGTCAATGAGGGGAAGGTGAAGTGTAGACATAAGTCTTGATAGCTTGGATGTGGAATGGAATCCCATGCCACGTAGCACTGGTTTGTGACTTTCTAAGGGATCTCTGCCAATATTGAATTTGGTGTTTTATATTTGTTTAGTTCCTGGACATCTGTCTGTCCCTCTCCACAGCTGCAAGTAAAAGTAAATATTCTAAACACTATCAGCAAAACATTGATGGCAACTAAGTTGTTTTTCAAAATTTGAACGTAAACTTAAGCAGAAACTGATAGAAGCTAATGAAAAATATTCCAGCAGTTCAGTTAACTGCATATTACTGATGCACCCTGAGAAATTCTATGCCCTGCATACAACTCAGCCTGTGTAACCTGCCCTCAACTAACAGAGTCACAGTTCTATGGGAAAAAAAATCAAATCCAAACCCAGTTTTTGTTGAATGTCTGAGGCCATCAAGCAGAAGTTTTTACTGAAGGCATTTTAAGATGCAAGGCAATTTAATAAATAAGCTTATTCATATTATTGTGAAATATTTTTTGTTTAAAGCCATATTTTTGCAGAAACTTACATTACTATACCACTAAAAGAATGGTGAACAGAAAGCACGCGAAATAAACTGGTCACCATTGACCAGGAATTTGTGGCTGCAAAAACGATCAAGGCTAGGTACTTTTTAGTAAGTGGCTCACCTCCAAACTTTTAATGCTTCTCCATCATCTCCAAGGTTCATGGCAGGAGTCTGACAGAATATTCACCACTCACCCGGATAGATGTAGCTGGAACAAACTCTCAAAACTGGGCAACACTCAGAACTTAAGGTAGCTTAAGTTGAACTGTTGCCACTAAACTTGCATTCGCCACCACTGCTGGCACGCTGAGACTGAAGTCT
The DNA here is from genome assembly GCF_017639515.1 of Carcharodon carcharias. Classification (NCBI taxonomy): domain Eukaryota; kingdom Metazoa; phylum Chordata; class Chondrichthyes; order Lamniformes; family Lamnidae; genus Carcharodon; species Carcharodon carcharias. The sequence continues at coordinate 114,987,825 of NC_054469.1, read as the reverse complement.
AGGACCCAATGAAGTACAGTGTACCAAATTGCCACGGCTTACTTCAGCAGTAACTCCCATTCCTGCTACCATCAAGAAAGGGACAAACAACAAGTTAATCAGCACGTTGTCTTCTGCAAGTTTGATTGAGTTTGGAAAAATCATTTTGGGTAAATGGGCTCCAAAAATCAGCGGATTCAGGTCAAGTGCAGAGTAACAGGGCTGGGAAATAGGTAGAACCGGATATATTGGCTTCCTATTTCATTGGATACTGTACTGGGTTTTCCTACAAGGTTGAGTGGTTCTTTATTAGCCTCATGCAACTTTATTTTTAAAAAAAGTAAAGGCAACTGAAGGCAGGTATTTGAGATGGTGTAATCTATTGGTATTTCTACTGAAACTGCTTCCATGCTACCTCTGGTACTGTACACTTACAAGAGGTAGGCATATAGTACTCACCAATGGTGGAAGTGGTGCCTGCAAGTGTGTTTTCTGACCTCTAATACTGAACATCAGTATTAAATTGGCTTTCCTATAATGGGGCCAGTCTCAGCTGCTAACTAAAATCTTCAGCTGAATTTGCCAGCTTTGACCTCACATGACCGAGAATTGCTACATTATCCTGATTGGCCTAGTGGCCACCCAGCTGTGCCAATACTGAAATGGGTGTCTGTCAGCTGTCTGACTTTGGAAATTCAGAGTTCAGGCTCTTTTAATCTTTGGCACATCGGATGTCCTGCTCCATCATTATGGTGATGGAATAGGGTCATTGTGAACCAAATGGCTTTTCCTAATTTTGTTTGTTTCTTCTATACAACTGGTACAATACAAATACTTGCTGTGAAATGTTATAGCAAGTTTGGTTTTAATTTTTTGTTTCTTGCAAAACTCTGGCCAGTAACAATGGTCCCTAAAAATCAATTGCTTCATTTCACTTAATGGAAAAAACTGTTGATTCTGGAACGTGAAAGCATAATTAAGATAATAAGCTTCTTTAGTTATTTTGGCAAGAGCCTAACTGCATTATATATAGAGATACTGGATGCATACAGATAATTTTCTTGTTATTCAAAGACCTAAATGAAAGGAATACAATGCCTTTAAACTTAATTTAAGCGTACTTCAAAAACTATTTGCATAGTACTTTTCACTGAACAGAAACATCCGACAGAATAGCAAGGAAAGATACAGAAGGCATTAAGCAGGAAGGGGAGGAGATATAGGTCTGGGTGGGGGTGGGGGGTGGCAGGGAGAACAAGAGAACAAAAGAATCCTTAAACTAATGGGAAGCTTGAGATCCACTGTGAGCTATTATTGCATGCACACTGGCTCGCACAGAAGTCGTGGGATATTTTCAGTGCTGTTCAAAGAAAATCTCATCTTTATTGCCAGTTCCAGGCTGCTTCCTAGGTTGTTACAGAAGCTGAGAGTAAACCGCAATATTTTTTAAAAAGGATTTCGAATGGCTTCGCTGAACATCCTGGTTCACTGAAAATTCTGGCTCTGGGTTGAATCGAATACGATAAAAGGCTTTATAGTGCTGGTAGTAAAATGGGTCTAGGCAGTTGTTCAGTTCTATGTGCCTGGACTATTGGTTTCTATGCCCTAATTTGAAATAATGTCACTCAGTCCAAAAGTACATTGAGGGAACTGAGAATGGTTCGACCTTTAACCATGTTGCTGGAATAGCATTTTATGCTGTATCCAGCCCACGCAGTACATCATCTCGAAGTGTTTGACTCTATTGCAGGCTGAGGAAAAAACAAATGCTTTTAAAGCAGAGCAATACCCCATTTCAAAAATAAATTAAGATGAAAATTTACTGGATCTTAACTGATAGCAAAGGGGATCAGTTTGTTTTTTTAAAACAGTGCACTGTTAGCTCTGTTGTTGTAAAAACTCACCTTGAACAAAAGCTTTGGCTTCACATTATAGCTATGGTTTTCAGTATGTTGATACATAAAGTAAATTTGAGCAGTCATTTCTTGAGAGAAATTACAGAATTCCGTTTGTCTTTGTTACTAATCACTTGCTGCTTCCTAAAATTAAGAAAAATTCTCCATGAGATCACTGAATAGATTTTGGGTGCAGTTAATTGCGGGACATTAAAGACTATGATTTTAAAATATTGTCCTATTTGACTTAAAAATTGGCTGACTTCTAAAGTTGTCTCCTTTTTGATCTTGGTGGGTGTGCTGTTTGTACTTAAAGTATTTGGCAGTGTTTTACATACCCTTTGAGAAAAGAGCTGGTGCTACATGTGACCTTCTTTCCTAATGAGCTACTGATTAGTTGCTGATCGCAATCTGCTGCTGCAGCGGTTCTCTTCTATACAAAATAAAAGCTGTGAGCTGCAATTCAATTATAAAATGAGTTGTACCTATCTGGATTGCTGAGTTCAATTTTAAAGTCTGCACTTCAGAAAAGATTGACGTTGAAGTGGGTACAATGCAGATTTACCAGAATTATACCAGGGCTTAAAGGGTTAACATTTAAGAGGTTAGGAGACATAGTTGAAATGTGATCTATTTTACATCTTTAAAATAATTAAGGAGTTTGATTAGATAGACACAGAAAAACTGGTTCCTCTGGTGGTAGAATGCAGAACAGGAAGGTGCAATTTTAAAACTATAGCTAGCTCATTTAGGAGTGAACTTAAAAAGCACTCTTACACACAAAGGATGGTGGAAATCTGGAACTCTCCTTCTCTTCCAAAAATGTTGTGGATGATAGGTCAATTGAAGTTTTCAATGCCGTGATGGATGGATCCTTTTTGTTACAAAGAATGTTGAATTTTAATAGGCTACTCCAGTTCCTATGAATGGGATTAAGAGAATAGGAGGTGGGTCTGATTCCTCAAAGAATGCGAGGACATAGCAAAGAAATTAAGGAATGATAGAGGTTCAGGGCTCATTCAGAGGAAGGAATAGCTTGCTGGAAAAGGGTGGAGGAAACAGGAGAGACAGCAAAATGGATTGTCTCATTCTTATGAAAAAGAAGATCCAACATGAACTTGCATTTGAAGTGATGATATCTGGTAGAGGGAGGGAGACAGGTTTAAGGATACAATTTTTAGTGGAGCAGAGAATTTGGGTATTTTTGCTGTCCAGCATCACCTTGGAGAATGGCCAATTTTGTCACGAGGTAGTTAGGCCCCAAGTGCTTGATGTGCTCTGGAGAGGTTTGGACAGCTAATGAAAGAATTTGGAGATGACCATTGATCATTTTCCTCTTATCTCAAAAGTGCCCAAGGTGTTGGTTAGCTCAGTTAGCTAGATATCTAACATGTAGTTCAGAATTCCCGTTCCAGCTGAGGTAGCTTCCTTGCCCCTGAGAGTGGAAGGCAATGGAAAACCACCACTGACAAAATAAATGCCAAGAAAACAGCTCCGGATGAACCATCAACAGATAATGAACCAAAGATCTGCCTTTGGGCAGAGAACACATGACATGACATGAAACCAGTTGTTACTCTTCTAGTGGGTATTGAATTGCTTTTGTGTTAACCTGTTTGTATGGGAGGGGAATGTGCTTTTTTTAATTGCCAATGAATCATAAAACCATACAACACAATTTCATCGATTGACTTTCTATTGCAATTGCTTCAAAGTATTAGGGGAAAGTAAATTTTAAATTATAATAAATCTATACAGCTCTCACCTTGCCTTTATTGGGTTAAATCTGAGCAAGACATTATAAATGGTTTCTGACAAATCCTTTATAAAACACACTTCCCTCTAGTGGTAATATACAGATACACATGCTGGGAACCAGGCTTTGAATCTTGGTCTTCGGAGTCAAATTCCAATATCCTCAGAGATTTTCTGGTACCCAGTTGGAAAATATGGAAGAACGCATGTTCTAACATAACCTGAGGGTTCTTTTCAGATGATAGGCCATGGACTGACATTAGCAATTATGGAGGAGATCCTGACCTTTACTGCCCCACAGTTTGATGAGAAAAGATTATGTGGAACCTTGCTGTCCATTATAACTTTGTTTGACTTCCCTTCTTCTGGAGATTTAGTATGCTACATAGAAGAAATGTTCCTGTTAGGCCAAATGTCATGTACTGTTGGGATGGGAAGGGGAGAAAAAGTTCCAGTACATGGTGGGCTTACTTATGGTTGTAAACACTTGGCAATCTGCCCCCCCCCCACAATTTCAGTGGAGTCAGTCCCTCTCTCAGAGGAGCCCTGAACCATGGGAGAGCCCTAGCCTTAAGTCGTCATCCCAAAAAAAGCTACTAAACATTCACATTGAAACATATTGGCCCTCTCCTCATAAAGCTGTCAACCGATTACAGCATTTGTATTATCAATGTCAGAAGCTTTTATCCATTTCAGACCTTGCAATGACCTGCTGTTTCTTTGAAGAGTTTTATTCACTGTTGTGTGTTTATTTACACAAAATTAAGGGAACTGAAGTGGATAAAATATTCTGACATTGATGCTCTGAATGGCTGTCGTTGTTAACACTTTGGGGGGGAGGGGAAATTGTTCAGCTTACAGCCTCTTCAAAGGATCTTTTTCAAAGTCTCTGTTCACTGTGTCAGTTTCAGGACTATAGCAAAGACTTGGCAGACTTGCCAATGGCTCATTGGTTCTGTACATAGTGGGTACTGGGAGATTGGTTCTATACATAGTGGATACTGGGAGAGTGGATATAGAGGATGCATGAGGAACATGGGGTCATGGCAGATATGGTGGGCATGAGCGATAAGGGGTCATGGAGGGGGCATATGAGATATGGGGGAGGGGGGAGCATGTGGGGTGGGTAGGTGGACGGACTCCTGACATTCTTCATTACAACTGGGTTGATGTCCCAGTAAATAGAGGTGGGCCTTCTAGCCTACAGGCCTCGTCATCTGTTCGTCTCTGCTGCTACCTTGGGCCTGCCCCTGGATGCAGGAGGCCCAAGTCAACCACACACCCACCTCTGCCTCCCTGGGACAAAAACATGGGTGTGGAGACCTCCCTAGTAGAGATGGGTTTGCAGAGTTAGGAACTTTTCCAACTACCAATTCACAATGTCTCCTTCACAAAAATGTGGCTCCAAATGCCTGTTCCAACTGGTGGCATGATCTTCCATTTCATTTGCCCCATGGATTCATTGAAGTTAAATTTCCTCGGAGTTTCTCCCACTCCTCCAACCTGAACTTTGAAAACTTTATTTAAATGCATAAATAGAGCTTCTGCTGGACTTCGTAGTGAAATGGGGGGAGCGTTGAGAAAATTCATTTTGATGGTTATTTAAAGTCAGATAATTCTTGGCTACTAGCTAAACCACTTAAACAATAGTGAAGCTGGGAATTTGCTGTTTGCATTTAATCAGTAGGAGTAAACAAGCTAAAGTAGTGAATGTGGACACACGCAGCTTGTGTGTTCCTGTCCACCAGCCTTGACAGTGCATTGTACAGTGGTGACAGCTGATGGGCACATCATTTCTTTAATCAGACCTAGAGGCTGGTTGGAGGTAAGGTAGAACCATCTGGGTTAGGGATGTCCAAAACAAAAACAGAATTACCTGGAAAAACTCAGCAGGTCTGGCAGCATCGGCGGAGAAGATAAGAGTTGACGTTTCGAGTCCTCATGGGTCATGAGGACTCGAAACGTCAACTCTTTTCTTCTCCGCCGATGCTGCCAGACCTGTTGAGTTTTTCCAGGTAATTCTGTTTTTGTTTTGGATTTCCAGCATCCGCAGTTTTTTTGTTTTTATCTCTGGGTTAGGGATGTGTTTGTTTATGGCGATAATGAGTCCTGTTTAAGAGGGATGAAAATACATTACGTTTTGATTCTAGATGAGAGGAAGAAAATTAATTCTCAAAATGAATCCTCAATTACAAGACGTTATAATATTTTATGTTCCTCCCCTGCGGGCTGTGTCAGGCTTCCAGCATTGTACCCAGATGACCGTATATGTGGGCCAAGGCTGAGTGTTGGCAGGCTGTTGAACTGGAGGAGCTGAACTCAATTCTGTCTACAAATGCACTTTCCAGCTGAAGTCATGGATAGCGATCAGCAGATAACCAATAATGATGCTGGTGTAATTCATGTTGGGTCCCATTACCCAAACCATTTACTGATTCCATTGAATTGGGAGCAGCATTCTGGTAGATGAAGCAGAACCCTGGAACATTGCAGAGGTATCATCTCAAAATGAACATCATAGCCATGTAGTGAGATCAAGCAAATGTTTATAGAATGAACCATTGGGCGTTATGCCAGTCCAGTCCTTTTTTGTCTTTGCACGTTCTCTTAAATCTTATTGCATTTTACAGCTAGTACTGTTTTAATCAATAGTTTACAGCTGTAAAACTCTTGCTGCTTGTGCTCCTTCCAATTTCTTGATGCTAATTTCAGAAATTCTGATGCAAAGTTGCTTGTATTAAAATGATCAAGAGCCAAGAAGAATTCCCACTTGCTCCTAAAAGCTGGTGCAAATTCAATCCTTTGTAACATTTTTATAACTAGTCATTTGTTCCTTTCTGATAAACACAAAAATAAAACTTAATGGGAAATTAAAATTGGATCTCATCCCTGTCATCAGTTGCTTGGAATGAGACTTAAATGTTTTGCCCTGTAGCAAAAAAAGTTCAGTTAAATAATTACATCATCTCCAGAAAACTACATCCCTCATTTATAGTTATGAATTTGAAGGATTGTTTCTGGCTTTATGAAAAGACATCACGTTTGGCACAAATGCAGATTTCTGCTGAAAGGCTTTTAGAATTATGCTGCCAAACATATTCAAGATGAAAAATTTATGTTTATTGCATTCCTTAAGCACAGGAGCAGGCTATTCAAATCCTCGTATCTGCTCCACAATTCATTTAGGCCGTGGCTGATCTGTTCCTCAGATCGATTTGTTTCATATCTCCTGATACCCTTAAGCCACACACAGTTTCCTGCTTTAAAATTTCAGTTGACCTGGCATCCACAACCTATTTAGGTGACAAGTTCTACATTTCCACTACCCTTGGATTGGAAAAAGGGCACCCTGATTTCACTCTTACTTTGTCTAGTTCCAGTTATAAGATTGTGCCATAGTGTCCTGAGGTCCCCCACCAGAGGCAATACTTTCCCTATCTACCCTATTGAACCCTTTTATCATTTTAAATACCTTTGATTAGGTCAATCTTCCAAACTCAAGAGAATATAAACCAAGGTGATGGAAGCTGTACCTTAATTTAGCCCTTAAATTTTGGCATGTTTCTTTTTGAATCTGCACCGTACCTGCTCCAAGACCAGCATCTGTCTTTGTACTACTGGATCATCACTTTCTCAGTTTCAGTTTAAATCTGCTTGAGTTAAATACCAACATTCTGTTAGCCTTTTTAATTATTTTGTGTACCTGTGCTCTTTTTAGTGATTTGTATACCTGGGCATCTAAATCACTTTACCCCACCACAACTCCTAGTCTTTCACCATTAAAAACAAATTTTGACTTGTCATTCTCTGGTCCAAACTGGATGATCCATTTTGAACTCTATTTATTATAATTTTGCCCAATCATTTAATCTATCCATGTTAATTTCTAACTGTGTTCTCATCTACACAACTTATTGAGCCAACTAGCTTGAAGTCACCTGTAAATTTGGTTATTCCATCATTCGAGTCTTCAGTAAAGATGGTGAAAAACAGACCTACAATTTAGAACACCATGGGCTGAATTTTTCCCTTGATGGGTGGGCCTGACCGATTCGGCGGCGGGCGGGCAGCTGATCGCCGCTGCCGAAATGGGCCCCTCCGCCATTTTACGTGGGCAGGCCAATTAAGGCCCACCCAGCATGACGCCTGGTGGGAAGCGCTATGCGCTCCCTGTGCAGACGGTGGGAGGGGTGCGGGATTCCCCAACTGTGAGAATGCGATCTTTTGCGCATGCGCACGGAAGAGCGCACATCTCCCTGAGGCTAAGCGGTGCCTCTGAAAGGTTGTGAAAGATTAAAAATAGAACAATAAAAAAAACCATTAACATGTCCCCCTCATGTGAAAATGTCACACGAGATGAGACCTGTTAATAAAGTACACAAAAACTTTATTAAACTTTTTAAAATCCGAAATCAAATCTCATCCCGCCACTGGATGAGGTTTGTTTAAAAAATCACTTTCCTGCCTGCCCGTTGGGCCCATGCGCCGAGCCAAAGTTCACATGGGCTCCTCAAAATTGTCGTCAGTTGGTGACTTAACGACCTTAACAAGGCCTTTAATTAATGGTGGGTGCGCGTCGCGCTGCATAGCGCCCCCGCCGACCTAAACATCGCGATGCCGCGCGCTGACGTCGGGACACTCACACGACATCAGCACGCAATATTTTAAGCGCTGATGTGCGGGCTCTGCCACCCGCAAGTCAGCCAGAAAATTCAGCCCCATTTGTCACATCCAACCAGTCACTGAATTCCCACTCTTCTACCTGACAACCAATTACTGATCCATGTCACAAAATCACCACCTTGAATGTACAATTTTGCTGATTTTCCTGTGTGGAATTATTCTCGAATGCCTTCAGGAATTCCATCTTGACAACAATAGAAAGATACTCTTATCTATCACTGTAATGTACCGCAGCAATTCACGAAGGCTCCTTCGACAGCACCTTTGAGACCTGTGATCCCTGCCACCTGAAGGACAAGGGCAGCAGATGCATGGGAATATCAGCACCACCTGCAAGCTCCCCTCAAGGCCACACACCATCCTGATTTGGCACTTTGTGTGGACTGCAGTGGTTCAAGAAGGTGGTTCACCACCACCTTCTCAAGGGCAATTAGGGATGGGCAAGAAAGTTTGGCCTAGCCAGCGACGCCCACATTCCATGAAAGAATAAAAGAAGTTTCCTTTGCATCCAAAAATCTATCAACCTCTGTCTTGAATACACTCAACAACTGATCATCCACAGCTCTCTTGAGGTAGAGAATTTCAAAGATTCAGAACCCTTTGAGTGTAGAAATTTCTTTGCTTAGCTCTAAATGGTTGACTGCTTCTTCTGAAAATGTAACCCCCCATCTCTTGACTCCCAAGCCAGGGAAACATCTTCCTTCCCTCCACCCTGTCAATTTTGTTAAGAATTGTATAAATTTCAATGAGATCATTTCTCATTCCTAAATTCTAAGGAAATATAGGCCTAATTTACTCGACCTTTACAAAAATTTCTGCTCATCTCCCATTCCTTAAATCTCTGCCCCTGCTTACCAATCCACCCACTAGTGTCCACTGTGGGTCGATAGATAACAGTCTCACTTATTGCATCAAATTCTGATATGCTCTGAAATGAAAATACTTGCCCAAAAGTATAATTTGAATGCAAATGACTGTGTCAAATGATTGTTTTGAAAAAATCTATGAATATGTGGATTGTGCTAGAATAGCAATGTTTTGGTTCCATTATGAATAACTGTTTTCATTTTGCTTTACTTAATTGTGTGAATCTCACCTCTTCTCTGTCCTCTTCCCACTTGAGTAGCAAAGGCTTATGTTGGCAAATTGGTTATTGGCATGTGTGCCTCTGTGAAATGGATATGTTCAGAATTTTGATTTCTTCTGCCCACTGCATATGTACAGTAATTTGTTCAAAAGAGTTTTCCAGTAGGATATATGTCACCTGGGAACCATTTTGTTGCCAGAATACCTGGCATGGTTAGCATTTTTTTTTTGAGAGCCATTCCTTTCTTTAGTTTACCTGCCAATGTTACCTGTTGTAGATAGGCACTTAGGTCTTTCCTCCAATGATACAAGTGAAGTTGGAAATTGCTGTGCCTGTTGTTGGGAATGGAAACTGATGCCCAATAGCTCTATGTACAATATGTTTTTGAGCAATGTACAGTACCACCATAGTAAATAATTCTTGTGGTCTGTTCAATACACTCAGAACTTCTCAAGTGTTTTGATAAATGAATTTATACAATGTATTATACAATCTTAATGTAATGCTAGGCTCCAAAGAAATTCTGAAGTTTTTTTTCCTTTATAGCATGTCAAAATTTTGTTTGAGTGCACTTTTATGTAGACATCTTGTGCATTTTGATGATCTTAGAATAAAACCATCTACTTCTTGAGATGTGTGTGTGGCCCTTGCCTTCCATTGATCCCACTAGCCTGTTAGTTTAAACACCATAAAGAAGGACTTAGTAGTTTCCTTGTGTATAGAGAAACATAAAAATACATAGCAACTTGCTTTAAAAATATTTTGTACAGTAAATATTTACAGTAAAATCATGAGAAAGAAATAGTGAATTCAGAGTACCAATCTCCTTTGATGCTGTCCATATCTTGTGTTTGATCTTACTTATTGTTCTATGGCTAAAAATATTGTTTGCTGATGTGACTCTTCAGCTGTTAGCCTTGGAAATTTGAATATTTTGAGGGTAAGGCAGTAATTAGACCAAGGAAGGGAAGGAGCCAAGGACAATGAAGAAGGAACAGAGAGTTGTGGAGGGAAAGACAGGTAAAACCAGCTCAGCAGATGAGGGAATACTTTTCTTGTCAGTTGGAGGGGAATGACTCTGAGGCTAGGCAGCTATCTCAGTGGGAGGAGGTAATGCCTGCTTGGGGCTGGGTACTCTGCAGGTGAGTTGTTGCCTCAGGGAGGGGTGCTGAGCTGCACTCCTAGGCCAAGAAACTCAGTGAGGGAGTTTGAGAGGGCAGAGAATCAATGTAAGGAAAGCCACTATGGTGTCTGTAATCCCTGAGGCTGGAGAGTTTCCTGGAGGGCATGGGACAGGACAATTAGTTTACTGGTGGTGTGCTGAGGAGGAAGCTGTATGAAGCCTCTTTTGTTTGCAGAGATATCCATATGGATTGCTACTCTTACCACTTCCATGTGTTTCAATGGAGAATTGCAGTTGGCGCATTACATCCTTGATAAGAGGACTGCAAAATTCTATGCACATGAGAAAGGGAGTAGTGTGGCCTAGGTGGATTTGCGTCAGGATCAGAATAAGGTGATGAAATCGGTTTGGCAGTATGTAAGAGATGTGAGCTAGCAATATATTGATGAATATGGTGTGTTCATGACTTAGCTCAGGGATGAAAGCTATTGGGTGAAACGGGTGTCCGTATTTTTTAATCACAAAAGTTAGGAGCCAGAAATCTCCATTGACTGAGGGCATAGAATTTCTGTTTGAGAGGGGTGGGGGTGTGGGGGTGGGGGGGTGGGGGGGGGGGTGCGGCCTTGGCTGTTAGAAGTTCATTAAATCACTTCAAAAATATAAAACCACTTTTCAATGATTAATATTTTCATGAGAGTTAAAAATACAGCTATGACTGACCTTTATGAAGGAGATGAGAATGTGAACTGGTGTATTGACCCAAGCCAAGATTTTCAATAGGGAGTTACACAGTTAGAAACTTTGGTGAAGTAAAAAAGAAAAGTGACAAAGGACTGAGTGCTATAGATGGGAAAACCCTATTATAGTGCCACTTAAAGACTATTGTGAATGTGGACACAATTAATATGGAAACCTCCATAAGAGATTTTGTTGGATGCAAACACCATGCTGAAATTAATAAAATATAAATTTAGGTGTGCCCAACAACTTTTTGTGGAAAGCCTTGTTTACATTGTCGTGAGGGATGGCTAGGATGACCGTCCTTTATTACCATGCCTATATTCTGTTGTAGAGAAATACACTAGTTTCTCTCACCTTTTACCATACCAATGAATAATGTGCAACTGAGTGCAAGTCATAGCTGGCAATTGCATATCCAGTGTAAGTGGACAAAAACAAAGAAAGCAAGTTGAACACTTATTATTCTCAAATCAGTAGGGTTTAAATTCCCAGAAGTCTTGCTGAAGCTCTATGGTGCTCTAACTAGGCCATACCTGCATGCACTTCTAATTTCTGCAACATAAGGTGGCCATCTACACACTCAAGGCATTGTGGAAGAGATTAATGAGGCTGATCCCCAGTGCTAGAGGAAAGAGCTAGTCAATAAGTTAAGGGTCTTCTGCCTCAAAAAAGACATTTCAGAGGGGGTCTTATAGAAGTATATGAAGTGCATAAATGGAAGAGAAAGTAAATCCAAAGCACTATTGTCAGATATGGCAGGGCAACATGGCAAAAGAGCACAGGTTTAGAGTTGTGCGGGACAGATATTGAGAATATTTCTTCACACAGTGGAAGAGATCACAAGGAAAGGCAGTATTTAAGAAGAAAAGTGAACTCTCCCGTTTAAAGCAAATGAGTGTGATTATGAGATGGTATAATTTTAATTTGTCATTTTCTATATGTATTCTTTGGTGCCTTGTATGGTTAACTGCTTGGCCTGTACTGCATCAAAGTTCTGTTTAGATAAATAAATTGACCAACATTACAATTACTCTTCCAGAATAGCATACTTACATTTCAAATTTCCATAGGTAAGTGTAAAATATAGGTACATCTCACTGTAGGTTTCACAAAAATACTAAACAGAAGCAGAACTTCAGTAGAATATATGAATTTCTGGACCCTGGATCCAAAGGTACATTGTTGTCATAAATGACAAATTGTTCCTATCATAGAAATTCCAGGTACAAAAATTAAGTCTTTATTTTTACTCAAAACCCTTTATGCATAGGGTGTGAATTTATGCTATTGTTATAAATACGTTTTCCACTTTCCAGAAAATGTGCTCCTTAAGGGGAGTTGGTGGCATAGTGGTAATACCCAGAGGCCCAGGCAAATGCTCTGGACACATAGGTTCAAATCACACCATGGCAGCTGGTGGAATTTAAATTCAATTAATAATTCTAGATTTATATTGCTAGTCTCAGTAATGATGACTATGACAACTATCATTGGTTGTCATAAAAACCCATCTGGTTCACTAATATACTTGGGAAAGGAAATCTGCCATCCTTACCTAGTCTGGCCTTCATGTGACTCCAGACCCATAGCAATGTGGTTGACCCTTAAATGACTTTTGAAATGGCTTAGCAAGCCACTCAGTTCAAGGGCAGTTAGGGATGGGCAACAAATGCTGGCCTAACCTGTGATGCTCACATCCCATGGAAGAATAAAGAAAAAAAAAGTGGTCATTTTTAAATATGAATTCCTCTGAAGATTTTTTCCCATTGAAATATCATTGACCTATAATTGTTTAATAAAAATAGTTTTTCTTTAATATTGGAAACAGAAGGAAATGCACTCTTGGACCAAAAAAATCTCTTCTCTCACCTTTAATTTTGATTTTGGGCCCTATTTGTCAAATAATATTTGTACTGAATGATCTGACTGTGAATCATGACCATTATTTAAAACAGCATACAAGAAACAACCTCCATTTGCAAGTTTTTCTGCTGCTAAACTCTAAGGAAATTGTGACACAGTTGATAAAATGCTGCTAGATATGTTTCTTTTAAAATGATAGTTGGAAAAAGGTGTATTTAAAAAAAAAACAAAATTGCAGCTATCTTCCAAGATTGTCAGCTATGTTAGTTTTCGTTCTCTGTCACTGTTCTGTTATATCTTTTGCCACTGTCACATTATGCAACTTGGATTCAAGTCATATGAAATGTAGGTTGTGACAAGTGTTCTGTGTGTCACAATTATATGGATGGAAGGGATGATGATTAAAGCTTTTGCAGCACACTATAAAGGTTTTACCTTTGCTAACCTAAAATTAAGGTCAGAAGATATAGTGTTCTTTAGATCCCTGAAATAATATTGAAGCAACTTTGCTTTCCTGTGTGGTCATCTTTTCTTGCCTGTTATCCTTTAAAAAAAAAGATGGTTTAGTTGGTGGTAGGCAGTGGTTGGGCCACTTTTTGTATAGATGTTGTTGGTATGAGCTTCTGCTGACAGCTTGTGAAGTGCTGGGAGTTTGGTGAATTGAGGAAACCTTAAATCTCTTTCTAAGTATCTGACATTGTGTGTACTTAGCATTTAACTGCAAGTAGTGTTTAAATTCTAAATCCCAAGCAGGGAGATGGAAGCTATCCGCTGGTGAGCAGCTGTAGATAGTTAATTAAGGAGACTAGCTTGAACAGTTTTTTCTGTACCTGGACTCAGCTAGTGTCTTTATTTTCAGAACATATAAATTCAGATGTTTCATGCAATCTAGCACTGGAATGCGACTTCAACGAAGTACTTGGAGCTTGGTGAGTTGAGGGAATTGGGGAGGGAGGTGCACCTTTGCTTTTTATAACTTTTTCGCCCTGTAGGGACTAGTTCTTACTCTACTAGAGGGGAGGAGGCTTGCTGTTTGGTAAGTATCTGGTGACTGGTTAAGATCTAGTCTATTCCTATGGTACAGGAATTTGTGGTAAGATTAATAGAATGCATAAAATAAATAATTGAATAAAATTATTAAGTAGTTAATTAAATGCAAGAATGGCAGGATAAGTGATGTGTCATGCCTGCAGCATATGGGAGCTCCTGGATAGCAGTGGGACCCAGGGCAAACATGTCTGCATTAAGTGTCTGTGGCTTGAGGAGCTTCAACTCAGAGTCATTGAGCTGGAGGCCAAGCTGCAGGTAGTGCCTTACATCAGGGGGGGGAGAATTACCTGGGCGCTTTGTACCAGGAAGCAGTAATACCCCTTAGGATAGAGTCTTCTGAATTGGAAGGTGGTCAGGGACAGGAGGGTGTGACAATAGCTGAGGCAGGTAAGGGACGCAGAGTGCAGGAGGGTCAGCCTCTGCAATTGTTCAGCTTGTTTGGATGAGAGTGGGGGCTGCAGGGTGGATGAGCTGACTGACCACGTGGTCAGTCAGCTCATCAACCCTGCAGCCATTCAAATGAGGGGACAAAAAAGGAATATAGTGGGAGTAGGGGACAATATAGTGAGGGGGATTAACACTGTTCTATGCAGTAGAGAGCGAGAGTCAAGATGGCTGCATTGCCTGCCTGGTGCCAGGGTATGGGACATTTACCCAGGGCTGGTGAGGAACCTGCAGTGGGAGGGGGAGGATCCAATTGTCGTGGTCCATGTAGGTATCAACAATATAGGCAGGATGAGGAAGGATGTTCTGCATAGCGAGCATGAGAAGCTAGGTACTAAATTAAGAAACAGAACCTCAGAAGGTAATAATCTGTGAGCTACGTGCAAATTGGCATAGGGCAAAGAAGAGTAGAGACATGAATGTACGGCTCAAAGACAGGTGTGGGAGAAGTGGTTTCTGGTTCGTGGGGCATTAGCATCAATATTGGGGTAAGTGGGGACTGTACCGTTGGGATGGTCTACACCTGAGCCGTGCTGGGACTAGCATTCCAGCGAGTTACATAACTAGGGAAGTAGAGAGGGCTTTAAACTAAACAATGGAGGATGAGGGATCAAGCTTGAGTAGATGTAGTAAATCAAGAGAGGAGAGCAAAATAATATGGGAAATGAGGGTTAGAGAATGGCAGGAAGGGACAGAGAGATTAAATCTAAGAATACACCAATTGACAAGATTAGATGTTACAAAAATAACAAAGACAAAACTAAAGGCTCTGTGTTTGAATGTGCTTAGCTTTCATAATGAAGTAAATTAATTGATAATGCCTATTGAAGTAAATAAATATGACCTGATGGCCATTATGGAGACATGATTGTTGGATGACAAGGATTGGGTCCTGAATGTTGTGGGGTATATGACCTTCAAGAAGAGTAGGAAGCTAGGTAAACATGGAGGGGTTGCACTGTTAATCAAAGATAGCATTGGTGCAGGAGTTCGAGATTACCTTGGTTTAGGAGATCAGAATGTAGAATTGATTTGAGTGGAGATGAGGAATAGTCGGGGAAAGAAGTCACTAGTGGGCATCATGTTCAGGCCTCCTAACAGTAACCACAATGTAGGACAAAGTATACCATAAGAAATAAAAGCAAAATACTGCAGATGCTGGAAATCTGAAATAAAAACAGAAAATTTTGGAAAAACCCAGCAGGTCTGGCAGCATCTGTGGAGAGAGAAACAGTTAATGTTTTGACTCCGTATGACTCTTCTTCAAAGCTGAAGAGAGGTAGAAATGTGTTGGATTTTATACTGTTTAAGAAGGGGTGAAGCAGGTGGAGCAAAATAGAAGGTAAGGGATAGGTGGGAGCTCAGGAGAGATTTGACAAAGATGTCATGGACACAAGAAAAAGGGAGTGTTAATTGTAGTGTTAAAGACTAAAGAAGGTGTTGAATGTTGCTTGGAGATAAGATAAGATAGCAGAATATAGCAGAACAAGGGTCAGCGCTCTGTGAAAGCAAAACATAAGAACAAGCGACAGATGGCCCAGTGGTGGGTTGGGGGAGTGTTGGGGGAAAAAATGGATTAAAAAAGGAGTCAAAACGGAGGAAAGAGTTCATGGTCTGAAGTTGTCAAACTCAATGTTAAGCGCAGAAGGCTGTACAGTGCTGTCTTAATTTCTCTGCTCCTCTCACCCACTCCAACCTGTCTCCTTCTGAATTTGCTGCACTCTGTTGTCTCAGGTCCAACCCTGACTTTATCAAGCCTGCCGACAAGGGTGGTGCTGTTCTTGTCTGATGTACTGACCTCTACCTTGCAGAGGGTGAGAGCCAACTCTCAGACACGTCTTCCTACCTCCCCCTGGACCGTGACCCCATCACCGATCATCAAGCCATTGTTTCCAGAACCGTCACTGACCTCATCTCCTCTGGAAATATTCCCTCCACATCTTCCAACCTCAGTCTCCCAACACCGCACAGCCCGCTTCTAGCTGCTTCCCAAAATCCACAAACATGACTGTCCTGGTAGACTCATCGTTTCAGCCTGTTCCTGTCCCTGGGACTCATTTCTTCCTATTTTGACTTTATTCTCTCTCCCCTTGTCCAGTCTCTTTACACCTACATTCATGATTCCTCTGATGCCCTACATCATATTAACAATTTTCAGCTTCCTGGCCCTAATCACCTCCTCTTCACCAGGAATGTCCAATCCCTCTATATCTCCATTATCCACCAGGATAGTCTGAGGGCTCTCTGCTTCTTCCTTGAACAGAGACCCGAAAAATCCTTATCCACCAGCACATTCCTCTGCCTGGCTGAACTTGTTCTCTCACTGAGCAATTTCTCCTTTAACTTGTCACCCTTCCTCTAAATAAAAGGTGTGGCTATGGGTACCTGAACAGGTGCCAGTTATGCCTGTTTTTTTGTGTGGGGTAAGTGGTACATTCCTTGTTCTGGTCCTACTCAGTCTCCCTCCCACAATTCTTTTTTCAGTATGTTGGCGACTGTTTCAGTGCCACTTCATGCTCTTGTCTGGACTTGGAAAATTTATTGATTTTTGCTTACAATTTCCACCCCTGTCTCACCTTCACATGGTCCATCTCCGACACTTCCCTCCCCTTCCTTGACCTCTCTGTCTCCATTTCTGGTGATGGACTGTCTACCAATATTCAACACAAGCCCACCAACTCCCACAGCTACCTCGACTACAGCATTTCACACCCTGCTTCCTGTAAGGACTCCATTCCATTCTCTCGGTTCCTCCACCTCTGTCGCATCTGCTCTGATGATGCCACTTTCCAGAACGGCGCTTCTGACATGTCCTCCTCCTTCCTGGACCGAGGGTTCCTCCCCACTGTGGTTGATGGGGCCCTCAGCAGTGTCCGACCCATTTCCCACCTCTCCCATCTCTGCCCTCACCCTTTCCCTTCCCTCCCAGAACCATGATAGGATCCCCCTTGTCCTAATGTTTCACCACACCAGCCTGCACATTCAAAGAATCAGCCATTTCCTCCAACTCCAGCATGATGCCACCACCAAACAAATCTTCCCCTCGCCAGGCCACCACTGTCAACATTCCTTGAGAACCGTTCTCCCTGTGACGCACTAGTCCACTCCTCCATCAGCCCCACCCCCTTGCCACGGCACCTCCCCATGCAATCACAGAAAGTGCAACACCTGTCCCTTTACCTCCCAGCTGTCCAAGGCCCCAAATACTCCTTTTGGGTGAAGCAGTGCCTCACTTGCACCTTCTTCAATTTGGCCTACTGTATTCACTGCTCCCAATGTGGTCCCCTCTACATTGGGGAGTCTAAACATAGACGTTGCAGCACCAGATTGTAAATGGCACAGTAGACGATGACCATGCATGACACCCTATGCAGACTGTATTGCAGGGCTCCACAAGACTGGCTCAGGCACCGGAACTTCACTTTCAGCAACCTGATGGCCTGTTCCACTAAGTTGTGGGTTGCAGCATGAGCCTCATTATACCTTTGCTCTGCTGCAAGATGGAATAAGTATGATAGCAAGAAATGATCTTGGATCAGAAGATGTAGGATCCATATGGGTGGAGGTAAGAAATAACAAGGGGAAGAAGACATTGGTGGAACTAGTCTAGAGGCCCACTAACAGTAGCTATGCTGTAGAACAGAGGATAAATCAGGACACAATGAGGGAATGTAAAAAAGGTAGTGCATTAATAATCGGTGACTTTAATCTTCATGTAGATTGGGAAAATAAAATTGGCAGAGGTAGCCACGAGCAAGAGTTCATAGTGTATTTGGGACAGTTTCCTAGAAAAATATGTTGTGGATCCAACCAGGTATCAGGCTATTTTAGATCTGGTAATGTGTAATGAGGCAGGTATAATAAATAATCTTAGAGTAAAAGATCCCCTAGAAAACAGTGACCATAACGTGATAGAATTAGCATTCAGTTTGAGAGTGAGAAACTTGGGTCAGAAACAACTGTGTTAAACTTAAATAAGGGTAATTACAAAGGAATGAGGACAGAGTTGGCAGGAGTGGACTGGGATAGGGCTTTAGCAGAAAAAACAGTTGATGAACAAAGGCAGATGTTTAGGAAAATAATTCATGACTCACAATAAAGATATATCCCAGTGAGGAAGAAGGATTCTAGGAAGGGGATAAACCAACCACGGTTAACCAAGGGTGTTAAGGAGTGTATCAAATTGAAAGGAAAAAAAAACATACAATGTGGCAAAGATTAGTGGTAAGCCAGAGGATTGGGAAAGTTTTAAAAACGAACCGAAGATGACCAAAAAATAATAAAGAGGGAGAAAATAAACTTTGAGGGTACACTATCAAGTAATATAAAAACGGATAGTAAGAGCTTCTTTAAATATATAAAAAGGAAGAGAGAGGCCAAAGTGAACATAGGCCCCTTAGGAAATGAGGCTGGGGAAATAATAATTGGGAACCAGGAAATGGCAGAGGAGTTGAATAAATACTTTGCATCAGTTTTCATGGAGAAGACACTAATAGCATTCCAATTCTAAATAATCAAGGGGCAAAAGAGGGGGAGGAAATAAATACAATAACTATCACTAGAGAAAAAGTATGAGGGAAACTAATGGGGCTAAAGGCCGATAAGTCCCCTGGACCTGATAGGTTGCATCCTAGGATATTAAAGGAAGTAGATTCAGTGATAGTGGATGCACTGTATCTTCCAAGAATCCTTAGATTCTGGAAAAGTCCCAGAGAATTGGAAAACTGCCAGTGTAACACCCTTATTCGAAAAGGGAGAGAGACAAAAAACAGTTAACTATAGGCCAGTTAGCTTAACATCTTGCCATTGTGAAAATGTTAAAATCTATTATAGAGGATATAATAGCAGAGCATTTAGAAATGCATAATATAATCAAGCAGAGTCAGCATGGCTTCATGAAGTAAAAATCATGTCTGACAAATTTATTAGAATTCTTTGAGGAGGTAACAAGCAGGATAGATAAAGGGGAACCAGTAGATGTAATATATTTGGATTTCCAAAAGGCATTTGATAAGGTATAGCACATAAGGCTTCTTAATAAGCTAAGAGCCCATGGTGTTGGGGGTAGTATATTAGCGTGGATAGAGGATTGGCGAACTAATGAAAGTCAGAGTTGGGATAAGGGGAGCATTTTCAGGATGGCAACCTGTAGCTAGTGGAGTGCCACAGGGATCAGTGCTGGGGCCACAATTATTTACAATATATATTAATGACTTGGACGAGGTAAATGAATGTACTACTGCTAAGTTTGCGGATGACACAAAAATAGGTGGGAAGCTAAGTGGTGAGGATGACAGAGTCTACAGAGGGACATGGACAGGTTATGTAAGTGGACAAAAACTTGGCAGATGGAATATAATATGGGAAAATGTGAGGTTATGCACTTTGGAAGGAAGAATAGAAGAGCTGGATATTATTTAAATGGAGAAAGACTGCAGAAAGCTGCAGCAGAGAGGGATTTAGGGATCCTCGTGCATGAATCCCAAAAAGCGTACAAGTTCAATAGGTAATAGGTGAGGCAAGTGGAATGTTGGCCTTTATTTCAAAGGGAATGGAGTATAAAATAGGGAAGTCTTGCTAAAACTATACAAGGCACTAGTTAGACCACGCTTAGAATACTATGAATAGTTTTGGTCACCTTAGCTAAGGAAAGATGTACTGGCATTGGAAGCAGTCCAGAGAAGGTTCACTAGGTTGATCCTGGGTATGGAGGGACTTTCTTATGAGGAGAGGTTGAGTAAGTTGGGCCTGTATTCATTGGAGTTTAGAAGAATGAGATGTGATCTTATTGAAACATAAGATTCTTAGGAGGCTTACTAGGATAGATGCTGAGAGGTTGCTTCCCCTTGTGGGAGAGTACATGACCAGAGGCCATAATCTCAGAGCAAGAGATCACCAATATAAGACAGAGATGAGGAGGAATTTCTTCTCTGAGGGTAGTTAATCTCTGGAATTCTTTACCGCAGAGGTCTGTAGAGGCTGTGTTGTTAAATATATTCATAGCTGAGATAGACACAGATTTTTAATCAGTAAGAGAATCAAGAATTATGGGGAAAAGGCAGGAAAGTGGAGTTGAGGATTATCAGATCAGCCATGATCTCATTGAATGGCAGAGCAGAATCGATGGGCCAAATGGCCTACTTCTGCTCCTATGTCTTATGGTTAGTCTGAGGCCACCGCACGATTGCCATTAGCCAAGGCCTCTGCGGGTAGCCCTTGTCCCCGAGGAGCCATCCCTGAAGCTTCTGTGGACCTTGGAAAATTTCAGGGATCTGTGACCAAGTGAGGATGTAGGAGTCGTGCACACTCCCTGGAAACTGTGCGCACACCTGAAGGCTGTGTTTCTGGTGGTCACACACCAGCTGCACATTCAGCGAATGGAATCCCTTGCAGTTGATCTAGTTGACCGTGTGTTGCAACAGAGACCTGAGCGCAATGTGAGTGTAGCATATTGCTCCCTGCACCTATGGGAAGACAGGTATCTGGGCAAACCCAATTGCTCTTGCATCCTGGCTACCCTGATCCCAGATGAAATGCACAAAGTTGTGTACCCTTGCAAAGATTGCAGCTGTGACTTTGTGGACGTATTTGTGGGTGGAGGCTTTTGAGACCCAATGGAGGTCACCTGTGGAACCCTAAAAGGAGCCACTGGCGTAGAAATTGAGTGCCGTGGTCACTTTCATGGCCACAGGTAGTAGATGCCTTCTGTGGCACTAAATCCTGCAGCAGGTGACAGATGTGACTGACCAGTTCCCTAGACGTGTGCAATGTTCAGTGACACTGGTTCCCGGTCACCTGCAGGAATGAAAGGCAGCGCCTATAGACCCTGGAATTCGCAAGGTGCCAACCAGTGACAGCTCGCTGTGGCTCTTTGGAGGGATGTGCGGGATCTCCAGCTGCCCTTTCTTCCAGAGGGTGCTGCTCTTCCCTCTGCGCAGCCAGGAGCCTCAGTCTCTTCCATCGTCTTCACCCTCTGTAGGCCATCAGACATACAGCTAATTCACCAGGCTCCATGTTCCTGATAAATTGCTCCTGCGGGATGAGAGAGACATGTGGGTTAGCATAGGTATTTTAAGAACCTGTTTTGGTTAAGTCTGAAGGCACCTTGATTCTTCCCTTTAGAGTACTGGCCACCACTTGGATGACCAGAGATTAGTGCGCTGCCTGGCTGCTTCCACCCCACTCCACCTGACTGCTGCAGCTTTGCACAATGGACTGCACGCTGTGCTCTGGAGCACTTGATGGCACTTTGAAGCCTCTGCGTTGCTTGAACGGGCAGATTAAGTTAGAAACAAAAACAGAAACAGAAATACCTGGAAAAACTCAGCAGGTCTGGCTGCATCGGTGGAGGAGAGCACAGTTGACGTTTCGAGTCCTCATGACCCTTCAGCAGAACTAAGTAAAAATAGGAAAGGGGTGAAATATAAACTGGTTTAAGGTGGGGTGGTGTTGGGACAAACAGCCGGTAATAGGTGGAGATAACCAAAAGATGTCACAGACAAAGGAACAAAGAGGTGTTGAAGGTGGTGATATTATCTAAAGGAATGTGCTAATTAAGAGTAGAAGGCAGGACAGACAAGGTACAGAAAGCTCTAGTGGGGTTGGGGGAATACTAAAAGGTAGAGATAAACAATGGGTGGAAATACATTTTTAAAAAAAAGGAAATAGGTGGGAAAAGAAAAATCTATATAAATTATTGGAAAAAAACAAAAAGGAGGGGAAGAAACAGAAAGGGGGTGGGTATGGAGGAGAGAGTTCAAGATCTAAAATTGTTGAACTCAATATTCAGTCCGGAAGGCTGTAAAGTGCCTTGTTGGAAGATGAGGTGCTGTTCCTCCAGTTTGCGTTGAGCTTCACTGGAACAATGCAGCAAGCCAAGGACAGACATGTGGGCAAGAGAGCAGGGTGGAGTGTTGAAATGGCAAGCGACAGGGAGGTCTGGTAATGCTTACGGACAGACCGAAGGTGTTCTGCAAAGCGATCACTCATTCTGTGTTTGGTCTCTCCAATGTAGAGGAAACCGCATTGGGAGCAACGAATGCAGTAGACTAAGTTGAGGGAAGTGCAAGTGAAAAGCTGCTTCACTTGAAAGGAGTGTTTAGGCCCTTGGACAGTGAGGAGAGAGGAAGTGAAGGGGCAGATGTTGCATCTTCTGCGGTCGCATGGGAAGGTGCCGTGGGAGGGGTTGAGGAGTAGGGGGTGTTGGAGGAGTGGACCAGGGTGTCACGGAGGGAATGATCCCTACGGAATGCCGCCGGTGGGGGGGGCGGTGAAGGGAAGATGTGTTTGGTGGTGGCATCATGCTGGAGTTGGCGGAAATGGCAGAGGATGATCCTTTTGCTTTTATCTCTAGATTGAGTTAGAAGCCTGGCTCGGTTATATCAAAAGCTGTGCTTGAACTGTTTCAGTTGCAAAGGAATGGTCACTTTACATAAGGTGTCCCTAATGCGTGGCCGCTTCCCTCGGCCACCCTATCCCACCCCCCCAATGTTTCTGCGCTGTTTTCAACAGCAGGGCAGTTCAACTGCAAGGCAGCCCTTGGTGCTTCCACTCACAAGTCACCTCAACCACATGGCAACCCTTGCCAATCCCCTCCCACCCTCAACGTGCCTCAAGCTTGGAATCAACAGGCGATACAGGCGAGCACTGCACATAGTTCCTGTGTGCCCACCTCCAAGTTCCCCTCAAAGTGCAGCCCGCCAAGCGCACGTCTCTTATGTGCTGTCGTGAAACACGTGGGTGTGCTTTCCCGCCAACGTGGTGTGCGACCCGGCAGACGGGGACGATTCCGGTGGGCTGGCCTAATAACGATATGTAGACGTATTACAGTGAGGTTCCCGACATCCCATGGTGGGAAACGCGGGCCGAGCAGATATTCCAAACTGGTTTCACGCCGCTGTGAAACCGATCGTGCCATATTGTCCGCTCATCCCACCGAACATGCCCAGCGCCAGCGGGCACGGAAAATCCCGACCATTGTGATTTTGCAAAAATCTGGCAGATGGAGTATAATGTGGGAAAATCTGAATTGTTCACTTTGGCAGGAAGCTTAAAAAAGCAGAGCATTACTTAAACGGAGAGTGGCTGTAGAATTTTGAGGTACAGAGGGGTCGAGGTGCTCTAGTGCATGAGTCACAAAATGTTAGAGTGCAGGTACAGCGAGTAATTAAGAAGGCTTATGTAATGCTATCCTTTATTATGAGCGGAATTGAACATAAAAGTAAGGATGTTATGCTTTGGTGAGACCATATCTCAAATACTGTGCACAGTTTTGGTCTCCTTATTTAAGGTAGGGTGTAAATACATTGGAGGTGGTTCAGAGGAGGTTTACTAAATTTGTACCTGGAATGAGTGGGTTGTATTATGGGGAAAAGTTGGACAGACTGAGCTTATTTCCACTGGAGTTTAGAAGAGTGAGCAATGACTTGATTGAAATACATATGATCCTGAATGGTCTCGACAAAGTGAACATGGAAAGGACGTTTCCTCTTGTGGGTGAGTACAGAACGAGGGGGCACTATTTTAAAATTAAGGGTTGCGCTTTAGGACAGAGATGATGAGAATTTTTTTCTCAGAGTGTTGTGCAACTTTGGAACTCTCTGCCTCCAAAGGTGTATGTGGGGTCATTGAATATTTTTAAGGCAGAGGTAAATAGATTACACCAAACACATCTTCCCCTCACTCACCCAATCAGCATTCTGTCAGGGCCATTCCCTCCGTGACACCCTGGCCCACTCCTCTATCGCCCCAAATTCCTCATCTTTATCCCACGGCACCTTCTCATGC
Organism: Carcharodon carcharias; assembly: GCF_017639515.1. Taxonomy (NCBI): domain Eukaryota; kingdom Metazoa; phylum Chordata; class Chondrichthyes; order Lamniformes; family Lamnidae; genus Carcharodon; species Carcharodon carcharias. The sequence goes on along the minus strand of NC_054469.1, from coordinate 114,963,419 downwards.
AATTGCAGAAAGTGTAATACCTGCCCCTTTACTTCCTCCCTCCACACCACCCAAGGGTCCAAACACTTTTCAGGTGAAGAAGCGCTTCACTTGCACCTCCTTGAATTTGGTATATTGTATTCGTTGCTCCCAATGCAGCCTCCTCTACATTGGAGAGACTAAACGCAGACTGGTTGACTGCTTTATAGAACACCTTCACTCAGTCTGCAAGCATGACACAAACCTTCCTCTCACTCTCGTGCCCGCATGTCCATCATTGGCCTATTGCAATGTTCCAGTGCAGCCCAACGCAAACTGGAGGAGCAGCACCTCATCTTCCAATTAGAGCCTTCCAGGTTTAACTTTGAGTTCAACAAATTCAGATCGTGAACTGTCTCCTCCATCTTTACCCCTTTTTTTAATGTAATTTTAAAATTTTTAGAAATCATTTATCTATTTATATCCCCCCAACAGGGCTGTCTGTCACTTGTTTCTATGTTGTGCTTTCATACACCACTGACTCTTGTTCTGCTATTAATACATTCTGCCATCTTACCTTTATGCTTGTCAGGAAAATATAATTTTCATAATGTTACTGGAATTTATTGTGAGGTATGGGTGTGTGTGTGTGTCTGTCTTAAAGACAACTGGTCTGAAGGCATTGATGTAACTGGGTAAACATGGCTAAAGTTTTAGAATGTGAGGTGTAAAGGGAGCATTTGCATTTTTAGATAAGTCAGAGTAATTTGAATTTCAGAAGAGGTTGCACTTGAAGCCAAACAGTGTGTTTATTTTTACCAAAGCTTACTGATAAAATTGGTACTATGAAAGATTCTTATTATTAGAAGCTTGGAGTTGAAAAGACATGCTGAAACAATGGGATTTATATTAAAAAGGGAGAAACATGTATAAAGGCATGTATGTGTAAGGAGATGAGGCATTCTGAGATCTAACATGTGAGAAGCCCCCAACCCCTAAGCCTCAAGTTGCTGTCTACGTGAACTGAAGTGAAGAAAACTCACTTTGAGTTCAACAGTTCAGGGTATCGTGTTACTTTGCCTGGGTCTTTTTAAAATCTGTTTTTTACTGTTGCCTTAATGGAGTTGTATCTGGAAGTTAACCCGGGGAGCTAGGAGTTATCATAGTAGTAATTTGTAAACCTATGTATGTGCTTAAAATTTTTTTATTAATAAAGGTTTAGTTTTATAAGAAATCTATAAGACTCGGAGGTCTTATTACTACTGAATTCAAGGCACACAACTCTAAATAAATGCAAATTATAAAATAGTTGTGGCAGTTGTGTCAAGTTTCCCTCTGGGATTTGAACAGTTTAGCATTTATCATCTGCTGTGCCATAACATGCTATTATCAGTGCCTTCCTTTCTCTTTAATAGTGCCATTAACCCTCCTTTTGTCTTGTGTCCATGACATCATTGTCAACCTCTCCTTAGCTCCCACCTATCCCTGACCTTCTATTTTGCTCCACCCCCTCTTAAACTGTTTAAAATCCATCATATTTCTACACCTCTTTAGCTCGGAAGAAGAGTCATACAGAGTTGAAACATTATCTCTGTTTCTCTCTCCGTCGATGCTGTCAGACCTGCTAAGTTTTTCCAGCATCCTCAGTATTTTGCTTTTATGTAGGTGGATTCGTGTTAGGCAAGGGAATCAAAGATTATCTGGGGTTGATGGGAATGTGGAATTCAAAATATAAAAGGATCAGCCATGATCTTATTGAATGGCATAGCAAGCTTGAGCATGACCTACTTCTCCTATTTCTTATGTTACTGTGAATTACCTGCTGCAACAAGCTGACTATATGGACTCGTTTTTATTTCTGCTCGAGGTGTGGTTTCTGTAGCCTTGGAATAAATCTTATTAACCTTTGTGAACTGCAGCAACATTCCTGTGCCAGTATTAAAAGTACCAGAAGATAATGGTATTTCTGCGTATTCAAATAATCTGTGCCTGGAGGAAAGGTGTCTTATTTCATTTGCTTCCCTAGTTGTAGTTTATCATTAGCAGGCAATTATTTTTGTAGCCTTTGCAAATTTAGAAAATTGTACTAGGTACGCAGTGTGCAGAGGCCTGTACCTTACGAGCAGCGGTAGTGACCTTCGGGTTGCCGCTGCGCTCCTAAGTCCCCTGACTCGATGCTGCTGCGCATTTCTGCCAGGGTCTCCCGAGCCCAGCTTTCACAGAAATGCACAGCGCAGCATTCCTCAGAGAATTCCAGAGCGGAATAGAGTCGGGGGAAGACAGGACATATCCCCTTTTTAGGGCACTGATTGTTGTATGGTAAGTTTAAAGGTACAGTGTGAATGTTAGTGAATGAATGGGCGAGGTGGGAGTTGAATGGATATAGGGGGGAGGTGGGTCAGGTGGGGAGTGAGTGGGTAGTTGGATTGGGGCGTTGGTCGGGTGGTCGGGATGCTGGCCGGGTGTTCAGGTTGGTCAGGAGGGAGTGGGTTAGGTCAGTTGTGTAGCTAGCCAGACGTTAGATTAGTTTTCAATCTGTCTGTCATTTCCTGGGTAAAATATTGCGGAACTGTCCGAAGTCTCTGTGACTCAGTCATATTTGGTACATTCACGGAAGGTCCTGGGGAGCAGAAGTAAGTCCACATGTCAGGATTTCCACAGGGTCCTTATATGCATATTCTGTAGTACATCTAGTCTCTGACGATCTGGAGACTGGAAGGTCTGGCCCAGAGTTTACATAACCTTTCAGATGGACGTGTCTCCTGAATCTTCTCAGCATGCCGCTCCCATATTTAGTGTTTTTTTTCCATTAATTTTTAAATGTCATCAAAAGTTTAAACAGAATAACTAAAGTTAGCTTCCTTTTGGCTTCTATCTTGATTTTCCTTACCACGGTTCCCTTTCCCTCTTGAAAGTTCAGCCCACGCAGTGTAATATTATAATAAGAATTAGGATGACTGTATTATGCTAATATATAAAATGAGCCACTTATAATTTGTAGATAGTTAAATAAACTGATTGAGAATTATTTAATCTGAAGATGTGCACTCAGTCCATTGATCAATCTGTTTAGAGAAATGAACTACAGCACAAATAATGTAACTAGCCAATGAGGCAAGGTGTTGTATCTTTTTAGAAAACAACTATGCTTAACAATGTAACTAACGTTTGTGGATATGGCTTGTATTTGTTAGGCTTCAGACACTGTGGGTAATGATCCAAAGCCAATGTAACCCACAGGGGCAAGTTTGCAGGATGCTTAATCTGATAAGAGCATGTTACATCATTCTGTTAAATGACCTTTCTCATGGCCTATACAATATCCCACATATAATGTTTTTGAAAATGTTTGCTCACATTACTATTCTGTTAGTTATGCTCAAAAACTATCCATGCTGCACTTTGTGACCATGCAATAATTAGAATTCTAAAGTTCTGCTAGTTAATGTGTAGAAAACACTTGGTATTCTAAGCTCCAACCTAAAGTTAGCGTAATAATTACAAAGTGTTTTCTATTATTGACTGTCAAGACTTGGCCACAATTGAGGATAACATTTTATCTGATACCAATAAAGGTTAAAACCTGCAGGGGCAACCCAGAAAACTGCCAAAGCTGACCATTAGCTTCAAAAACATTGGGCTGAATTTTACCGGCATCCTGATGGCAGACTTTGCCGAGGTGGGTGGGTGGGGTGCGGGCAGCTGGGTGGTGTGGCTGAGTAAAATAGCAGGGAGCGATGTCTTTACATTTTAAGATAATTGAAGTTGGTTTTTTACTTCTTTCCACCAATATTTATTAGGTGGGCAAAAATGAACTCCTGATTTTTGTCATTAATACCCCTGATTACCTACCTGATGTGTGCGCAACACATTAATGAGGTCATCACAAATGTTGTATATTGTATATGCTGTATAAATGTCATTCAAGTTCCAGTGTCAAATTCAAAAGTGAACTGAAGTGAGTTCTGAGTTAAAGCAGTAATGTTCTTTTAGACTTCTTTGGACTTTGCATTTATTTGTGAAAAATTAGAATAGCCATAATGTTCGATTAACAATCTATTATGAATATTGCTAATACATAAAAATTGTAGAAAATAATTTGATAATTTAGGATACTGACACAGTTGCACCACTTCACTGTTGGCCTCACCAAAGCGGATAAAAATCTGTTCTCTGCTCAGCCCTCCGTTATAGTCAATGGTGATTGCTAATGACAGCATTATTCGTGCACGGCTACTTAATCTGAAAATTGATGATTTCCCAAAAGGAAAAAACAGTTCGGACCAGTACTCTTATTTCCTAGTTTTTACTGGTGTTCCATTTTAAGGTATACAAGACCAGTTCAGACCAATATCCCTATTTCCCAGTTTCTACTGCTTTTTCGTTCTTGGTTGGGTAACTTAGAATTGTTGTGATTTATGGCCAAGACATGATTCTCAGCCTGGGAGGCCAGCAGAAGGAGCATTAGACCATGGAGCCTCGGTCCAGCAGCCTGTAAATTATTTTAAAGAGTAGTTTTCCCGAATCTCCCATTTTTGCCAGTTCTTTCTTGCCAGCTTTGCCATCCAGAAGCCTGTTAGTGCCTAAAGGCAATTGCTTTCAGTGCTCATGTCCCCACCATTTCTACATATAAGGAAGGTGAAAGCATTGAAATGGCCCATCCACTGGGAACTGCCCTGTTCCTGATTATGGATAACCTGGAGGAGGAGCAAGCATGTTGCCTCAGACAACGTAGCCAGAGACTGAATTGATCTCAATACAAACCCCGACACTCTGTGCAGGGGACGGATGTTTTTGGAAGTAGTATCTATGGAGCTCTGTATGCAGGTTGCGCTTCAGCAAGGAATGAATTAGCCACCACCAAGATTCGCCATGAACCAGTCCACCTTCTGCAGGGCCTTGTCCCCAGCAGTGAAGGTGACAGGGGCCCTGAATATCTATTGCTCTGGTTTCTTTCAGTCAGAGTTCTTCAGTGTCTGACTTAAAGAAACATCAGCTAAGGAGCTGTGAGGACCTGACAGATATCCTCTTTCGCACCCGACCAATAAATAAGGCATGTCCTTAGGACAACAATTACTGACTTTGCCAGAGTGCAGGGAGCTATTGATGGCAGCCATGTACCCCTGAAGGCTCCATTTGAGGAACCTGTGAATCATCAACAGGAAGCATCACTACTCTTTAAATGAGGATATCCACCTGGGGCTTCGGGAAAGTGCTCATGTTGGGGTTATGCAAACTACAGATTACTTTTTTTCCCGCCTTCTAAACCTTTTCTAAATTGTAGTTAACCTTTTAAGGTTGATTTTACAAGTTACAGTTCACTGACCTCCTGGTGCCACACCTCAATCTGACCTTTGGCATTTTTTCAGTTATCTGTAATGCCATATGATTTATCGGGGTTGGGGTGTGTAGGAGACGTGTGGTGGTGTGCGGGGTTAAAAATAATTGTATTTACATAGAGCTTTTCACAACCATCGCACATCTCGAACACTTTACAGCCAATGAAGTAATTTTGAAGTGTAGTTACTGTAGTAGTGTAGGAAACCATTGACTGCCTTTCACAAAGTTGTTGATTCATCATTGATCTCACCGTGCCATAGTTGGATCTATGCTCCAGCAAATTACAATGTAATGTTAGATTGATATGAACAGGAAGCTGAAAACTCCAGATAACATGAACATTCCAGAAAATCACGGCCCCTTATTTTTACAGTGACAGGTTGCAATGCAATTAACATTTATTAACCTTTCCAGAAATGTAATTGCCAAATATCTATCTGATCTTCAGGTGAAAAATGTCTTTTGTCTTGTGATAGCTGAGGAACAAACAGAACTGTACTAATTTTAGGGGTCATCAAAGAGGCTTAAAACATCTGCATGAAACATGGTTTCCTCTTTTTATTTTCTTCTAAAATCAGATTGTGGAACTTTGGGTGGGTTGTATTAATATTCCCCAATCATCTGAATTTACATTTGTTTCTGACCTAATTTTTGGTTGCCCTAATGCTAAGATAAGACTCTTTAGCTTAAAGTTATTAACCTTTTAGTTCAGCAAAGCATTGTGCCCAGAAGTGAGTTGATTAGTGAAGTTGGTGAGAACTGCATGTACAATGAGATACTGGGTGATAGGTGACCAGGTTCACAAAGCTTTTCAGGCTAATGTTTGCATAGCCTTCAGTCTCCCTCATGTAGAGACCTAGCATTTGCAGCAAAAATGTAGCAATTTGTTTTAAACTGTAAGCTACTCTGTAACAGACATTACTAATGTAATTCCATAATGACTAAAAAAGATTATTCCTTTATTTATCATCACTTATTTATAATCCAGGGAGTACTACAAATTTACTATTTGTATCATGTTAGATTGATACGAATAAAGTGCTGAAAAATCCAAATAAAACATGCACACATTCTAGAAAATTGTGGCCCCTTATTTTTCAGTGAAATATATATCATTATATTTTCCAAATGAGAGTTTTAATTCTGCAGTTGGAATAAATTTAAAAATAGTAGGTAGCACAGAACTTGAGAATTGCTTGAAAAATAAGACTGGCTGTCAAAGCTAATGGGTTCTCTACTACAGTCTACTGCAAACCTCCTTTCTCTGGTCAATATATGCATTCGGATTCTGATAGCTCCACGCACTATAAGATTGCCCTTATTGGCTATCTTGTCAATAGGGGCCAAGCCATTGGTTAACTGTGTAAACTTGATGCCAGGGCACATCAAAGCTGTCCTGCAGAATAATAGCTACCCCAATAAAATCATTGCTCACTGTGTATCGCGTAAACTCTCGGAGGGGCCTAAGGCCACCATTTTTGAACTTGAAAAGTGCCCAGTCTACCGCAAGTTACCCTGGAAGGGTACCGTGACTCAAGAGTTTGAACAACAGGTGAAACTAGCCATTTCACGCCGCTACTATGCAGTAGCACACGAATGGCATTCTCCACTAACGGATGTCGCCATCAAGTCAAAAAGATGTTCTATCTATCATACATGAGTAACGTGGGATATGAATTTCAGTGCAGTGTGATGCCAGGTGTATAGGCCATAAACTCCAGTGTCTGGCGGATCGTATCAAACAATATGTCCCTTCTGCTGTTCACAACAGGCAGAGTACTGACCATACTCAACAAACCATGTTTATAAAACTCAGAACATTATGTCTAATGTTAGATGTGATTCTGTGATTGGACAGTACTTGCTGAACAATTCTGAGTGTGCTAAGAATTACACTAACAATCAATTTAAGATTATCAGTCAGGCTCACAATGTGTCTCACTTAAGCTTGCTGGAAGCTACATATATTCATACACAGGAATCTGTCTTCTGCAAACAAAAACAAATGCCCAGGCATTGAATTTTTGCATTAAAAAACAAGATAGGGAACAGTAGATCCCTGATGCATTCTCCATGCCTCAACCAATCAGAGTTGATTTGCCAACCAATCAGCGCCCCTTTCTCATGTAGTATAAATTGTTGTTCCCTTTGAAATTTGGCAATCTTATGTCTGTCCTAATGAGTGCAAGGCAAAAAGCTTCAACAACATTACTCTTTTTTCAGTAATATATTAAAACATGTATTTTGTATTCTGAAATTATGTCACAGCATTTTAAATTTAGGAACAGGAGTCAGTAATTCAGCCCCTGCAAGTGAGATCATGGCTGATCTGTGTCTTAACTCCATCTACCTGCCATGCTCCCATATCCATTATATCTTAGTCTGGCAAAAACTTGTCTATCTCCGATTTTAAAATTGTTAATTGAGCTAAAATGTACTGATGTGCGTGTGTTATTGTCCCACACTTCTACCATTCTTTGCATGAAGAAGCGTTTACTAATTTTTGTCCTGAATGGTCTGGTTATGTTCCCTTTTCCTGGACTCTCCAACTAACAGAATAAGTTTTTCTCCATCTACCCCATCAATTCCCTATTTCTGCACTGCTTGCCTTTGTAGTTTTGGACAGTAGGTGTAGGCAATTTACACCTCTTCTGAACACATCGTTTCTCTACTTGTACTAGCATCCATTTAGTCAGATCAATCATTTTTGCCTTCCCTTTTTTCCTTCTCCCTTTTCTTTGTGCCCCACATTCCCTCATGTACCACTCCTTAACCTGGCTCTTGCTTGAAACCTGTAAAGTTTCCCAGTTCTGACAATTGGTCACAGACCTGAAAAGGCAATTCTTATTTTCTCCACCGATACTGAGTACATGTTAAGTATTTCAAGCACTTTATTCACATTTCATATTTCAAACACTTGCAGTATTTTGCCTTTTATATCCCAGATACCCTGCTGCCCTAACTATGCTGTTATCATATTGCACTTCCAGCGACTTTGTATGTAAGATTGGCATCACCTGAACTGTTTTCAACAACAGCTGCTTCGGTGACCATCAATGGCTATATATAGCACTAGGAAAAAAACTAAAATATTTTAGGGAAATTAGGGTGATATAGGATTCTGCTTGCCACTGCAGGACAATTGAGTTAGTAAAGCAAACCAGGGTGGTGGAAGTTTTGAAAACCTGAAGATGTTGCCTAATTTTACTAGCTGGTGATGAATTAGGTATGATTTTGAGTTCTTCAGATAAATGATGAACAGGATGAATTTTCTCTTCCTCTGTATCTCTCTCAGATCTCACCACTGTGCCAGATAAACCAAATCAAATTTAATTTTTACAGTATACTACTTGACTTGTAAATAGGCTCACATTTTCATGAGCTAAAACCAGATGTATATTAATTTTTCATCTTATGTTCTGGAGTTGTCAGTCGTCACCTGCATTTAGGTTGTCAACCTTTGTTCCCGCAGTTTATGATGAACCTTCACCTTCTGCTATATGCTATCAATTGCAGACTCTGTTGTACTTGTATAAAATAGGAGAAAATTCAACAACTGATATAAGATGCACAAACAGACCTAATTCTGGTATTTAACCCCCTCTTTCTTATAGAGGATGAAGATGATGAGATTCCTGAATTGAATCTAGGAACTGAATCGGAGCTGGAAAACCAAGATCAGAAAGATGAAACTAAAGAAGGTAGACTGTTGCTATTCTTTCATTTTTGTGGAATCCATTTGAACCTATGTGGATTGCTGTGTTCTGTATGCTAAACCATTTTCAATGTTGAATTTATTGTACAACAGAAAGATTCAGCCAAAAGTTCAGGAATTGATTTTGGGGTTAGACTGCCAATGATGAGTTCACTCATTGAGTGATGTGGCTGCTCTTTAATGTTTTTAACCTTGTGCCCTTTCAAGCCTAAGCTCACTAGGCAGTTACCACTGAAATTGCATAAATCCTTCTAACTCAAGAATTTGTGATTTATGGCATCAGTGTCGTTGAATGAGTAATGTTAGCAATATTGACAGTTTTATATGCTTGAAACAGCATGCACTGGAGAAAATTGTGTTTTAAACTTGCCACCCTTTTAAGTTTGGGTGCTAGTTTTGACCTATTTTTTGTCTAATTTTTCAGTAAAATTGTTAACAGGAAGAATTAGATTCTCCTTACCAGCCTTTGATCTTCCTCCCCAACTCCCGCACTGCGCCAAATCATCATAATTGCTTTTAACTTTAACAGTGTACTTCCTTCTCAGCAGATAAGCTTTTCATAAATTGTAACTGTATTTACCTCCGAATGGAACCAAATTCTACATTGAGTTCAAAATAATCTAACCTGGGGATATGGGGGTCATTTATCATCCATCTCAACTTGCCCTGAGGAGGTGTGGTGGTTAGCCACTTTCTAAGTTTTGATACAACTTTAAAGGCAAGTTAAAGGTTAACCATATTGGTGTAGGTTTGGTGTTGCCTGCAGGGCAGATTAACTAAGGCTGGCAAGTTTTCTTCGCTGAGGATATCAGTGAACCCGTTGGATTTTTATCACAACAGCTTCATGCTCACTCCTGCTCATAGCAGCTTTTTATTTCCAGGTTTTGATTTAAAAAAACTGATTGCAAATTCTTAAGTTCGGACTCTCGTTCGGGGAATTTCTAGCACAGTAACATAACTACTACATTATGGGTACACTCTTAGTTCGCTTGTTATTTGTATTTATGTCAGAACATGTAGTAATCAAATTATTTACCGCTTTAAAAGAAATTTAATAGCTTACTTTATATAAGTTATATATTGGATAAATTTCAATTGTATTATTTGTGTTTTAAAGTCTAAGATGTCCATGCTTAAAATTAACTAAGAGAGGATTTTTACTAAATGTATCAATCTGAGAATTGTACATGTTTGAGTGCACTGGCGTTGAATAGACTGCAATCTTAATATTCTACTATTCTGGTGAATTTCATTCATTCTGAAAGCTGGGGGGTGGGGGGTGAATTTTCTCCCCGTGTGGGGGTGGGCACACAGCTGATTGGTGCCCCTAATTGGCTGGGTGCTGTCATTTTATGTGGGCAGGCCAGTTAAGGCCCGCCCAGCGTGATGCACGCCCGGAAGCGCTGAGCACTCCCTGTGTTTGGGGTCGGGGGGGCGGGGGGTGGGTTGCCTGAGTCGGAGAGTGTCAGGGAGAGAAATCTCCCAGAGGCAAAGAGCTGCTGGGAGATTAGTTGAAGTTCTGAAAATTTTAAGAGAGAAAAATAAAATTAAGACGTCCCCTCGTGTGAAAGTGTCACATGAGCTGGGACATGTCTATGAATGTTTAAAATTTACATTAAACTTTCAAAACCTTCATGAAACCTCATCCCGCCCATGGATGAGGTTCCATGATAAATGTGAAGGCCGCCTGGGCTCTTCGCTTGCCCGCCAACCTTAAGGTTGGATGGGCAGCTCCCTTAAGTGTTTTAATTGATTTTAAAATGGCCTTAATAGGCCTTTGACAGTTCGGCGGGCATGCAGCTGACTTGGGTGCATGCCCGCCGAACTGAAAATTTGAATGATGCGCACCCAATGTCACCGTGCGTCATTTCATGTGTCGGCAAGCAGGCCCCGCCCCCGCTTGCCGACCCAAGAATTCTGGCCCTGGTGATAATTTATTAGTGTAAAACTTTCCACTGTTGTGGTGATGCTTGCATTCCTAAATGTTAATATGCACAGCATATCAATACTGGTGTCATGAAGATAGTGCGAACTTAAAGACAACATGCTCAGGAGTCAACATTCTGGAAAACTTTACAGCCACCATCTAAACTTTAAAATTAATGTTTTTAAGGTTACATTAAAAAATAAATATGCTTATAAGAATTGATTGCAAGGTTGGATGGAGCAAAAATAAACATTTTCAGGTAAAACTCTGCATTCTGTCGTGGTTTTGGATAAACATTATGCAGCGCAATCACCTCCTCCAAAATAGAGCTTCTTTCGTGTTGGTGCAAAGACGGTACAAAAATGATTGATGGATTTCAACATAAATGTGCTAGGAAACAAAACTGTTTTAAGAACCAGATTGAGTTCCTATCCCTGTGTAATGTAATCTGACAGGAGGGGGCACTGCCTGCACTAGATGATATCAGCAGTGCAATTACAACCGATTGATCAAGCTGATTTTCTATTTTATACTGCTTCATCTTTTCTGTTATGAAAGAAACAGGGTTAGCAATCAGCTCTCACAATGAGAGCCAAAGGGAATCAAATCAACAGTGGTGGCTTCTTCATTCAACTGTGTTATAACCAAATTTTAGTGGTAAACAAATAATGTTCAACAGAAATCAAAACACTTACTCATGCAATGACTTGTTTAACTAAGATTAGAATGTAGTCTTTTTGACAACTAAATTTGATTGAGGTGCTTTCTATCCATATCTTCTGTGTTATTCATGGGGAGATTGATATGGTGTTTTGTAAGGAAATGGACCTGTTTTTGCATTGATGAAAAGAATTTTTGTGGGAATAGTCCATTTGATTTATATGGATTTACAGTTTGATACTGCAGTTGAGCCTGCAGCCTTATTGGAGGCAGCCACAGTGGCTGCCGAGTGCCCCTGTAGGCTGGTTACAAGGCCTGCCTTGGTTCTCTGGGATTTCATTCCAGCTGTGGTAAGTATTAGGCCCTCCAGCCCTTGCCCCTGACACCTACTCTCCATATGCCAACTGTGCCAACCCTTATTATTCCTATGCCAATTTAGTGCCAACTGACTGCCCTTTACCACCCAACACTCTTTACTCTTGCATTCTCCTTGCCAACTTACCCAGTATCCACCATAGACAGACATCAGGAGTCACGCTGAGATTATATAAAATAAAGCTCTAAGTAGCATACATTTAAATCCTCTCAATTACTTAACCCACTATAAAAACACATTTTTATTCATAGCCCCATATCAAAGGCAGCTGATCCTTTAATAACCTTTTGGAGCTGTCAATCAAACTCAGAACTTGAAACCCTCCCCACAGTGATAATGGCAGGTAGTTGAAGCAGTTAAGCAGTAATAATGCTATAGTGATAGCAATTGGGGCTATGTCAACAATCCTCTTTAAAACTGCAGGCAACGATTTTTTTCAACTCCCAGACACAGGAAGGCTGTTTTTTTTTTAATTTTAAAAGGCAGGTGATTTAAAGAACTTGACAGCTTGACAGTTCTACAGATCTTATCTACCCATTACAAGTATTTATGTCTGCTATTATAAAAAATTGTAACTCTCACACTGGGATAAGGTGCTTACTCCAGTGAAAATGGAACCTATTTAAACTAAGCACTGAGTTCAAAAGGCCATGCTGAATTTGGGTTTGTCCCATGTGAGAGTCATGACCTGCCCCCATTCCTCTTCTGGCACAAGTCGGATCTGTCAGGAATGGGACTTCTGGATCCGGAGTCTCCATGACTTTGTGAAAATCTAGGCCTTGGATTAAAGTACTGAAGGCAGAGTGAGAGATGGTGAGTCGTTGAGAAAGCATGTCTATAAACCTGAAAAACTGTTTCCAGCATTTTTCTGTTCTAGTTGCAAATGTTGGGGAAAATAGCAACATTACTGATCTCACACCTGTTGAAGTTTTTGTTTGTGTTATATAAACTTGAGAAAGTGAGTTAAGAGGAAAGGCAGAGCATTTTCTTGTGCGAATGTTAGTACAGTTCAGGGGAAAAAAGTTAAATTTTAAAACCAATTAATTATTTCTCCCGTGTTTTGTTGTTTGTAAAAGATGGAAAGGGAGAGGGAGGCTTCCTAATTCTAATTATATATGTGTTTTGAAAGCAAACAATGGGCGGGATTTTCCACACCCACCCACTGCCGGGATCTTCCAGTCCCACCGCAAGTCAGTGGACTTCTGGCTGGGGCAGTGCCTCACCCCGGCAGGTCCCACCTGCGATGGGGCTGGAAAGTCCTGGCCAATGTCTCTTTAAGAAAACATGGGTACGGAAAGGAGAGAAACAAATTGAGCTTGAAGGGACCTCTGGCCACCCATCGGGGGATGAGGTGAACATTGAGAATGGGAATAGATGAAGGATGAAACATAGTTGATTTGGATTAGGTCAAGGGGTAGGAGGCTATACAAGCACTGAACATGTAAGAGATGAGCATTTTTTTCTGTGTTGAAGGTAGACAGCTGCACCACATGGGGCAGGTCAACAGTCAGGTTGACCACTCCCGACCGGCCCAGCCAACAGATTTTGCCCCATATCTTGTAAAATAAATTTAGTCAACTCTTCCACAATTCTCTTTTTGTTGTAATATTTCTCAAAGGTATTGCATCAGGAGACCTTGTAGACACATCCATTGTTGTCAGTAAGTACTGACTTCCACTTTTAGTCTTAGAGAGGGGTCCTATACAATTAATCACGACCTGAGTAAAATGTTCTTCAAATGCTGTAATTGGAATTAAAGGTGATAGCTTAATCACTGCTTGTGGTTTCCCTATCACCTGACATGTGTGACATATTGCACAGAATTTGACTACATCTTTATGTAGCCCAGGCCAATATAAATATTTTTTGTATTTTTGCCCAAGTGTCCCCTCATTGGAATTTCATGAGCTATTCTCAGGATCTCATTTCTATATCCAAATGGTATAACAATCGTTTTATGCGTTCATGGGATGTGGGTGTCGGTGGCAAGGCCAACATTTGTTACCCACCCCAAATTGCCATTGAGCTGCGTGACTTGCTCAGCAGTTTCAGGGGTGGGGTGGGGGGGGGGTGGGGTGGCAGGGGGGGTGGAATTGAGGGGGGGCAGTTAAGAGTGGGCCTGGAGTCGCGTGTAGGCCAGACTGGGTAAGGATAACAGATTTCCTTCCCTGAAAGACATTAGTGAATCAGATGGGTATTGCAGCAATCCATGGTAATTTCATGGTTACCATCACTGCATTAATTTCAGATTTTATTTATTGAATTTAAATTCCATGGCGAAATGGTGGAATTTGAACCCATGTCCCAGAAAATTTGCCTGGGCCTCTGGATTACTAGTCCAGTGACATTACACTATGCCACTGTCTCCCTTATCTGCTAGCCTCCCCATAAATGAGTTGCCAAGCAGATTGGCTGAGGTCACTGATGCGCGGGAGAAGTGATGTGCTGCTCGTGCAATCATGGCCTTAATAATATGGCAAGGAGCAGAGAGATGGCTCATGATAGCTTCATTGAATTGAGGGCCAGTGCAAAGCCTTGGCCAAGTGAGAATGGCCCACTCCCCTTGGTCTTCTAGGGGGTGGAGGACTTGTCCAGAGAGGTAACTCTGGATGAAGGCTGGCACAATGGTGCACAATCGGAGCAGACAGAGGCTTGCAGGCAGGGAAATGATGGTCAGGTAGGTGCATCACCTGTAGTCAAAACGATTGAAGATGAGCTTGTCCCTGATGGCCCTGGCTAGTCTCTGCATGGCCTGGCATCTGGGAGAGCTGATCTCTGTCATCCTCCTCATATTCCTCCCCATCATCCTTATCTGAGGAAGTTAGCAATTGCTCTATGTCCTCTGTTGGCAATTCTTATTCCCTTTACAATTCCTTGTTTTGCAAAGCATAGCCGATGATGACAATCCTTGACAGCCCCTGTGGTTTGTATTGTACAGCTCTGCGGGACTGGTCAAGGCATTGGAGGTGCATTTTGAGCAATCCTATGGTCTGCTCTGATTGCCCTTGTTGAGCTGTCTGAGCATTGTAAAGCTCTGCTGCAGGGCTTTGGGAATGACACACTAATACAAAGAGCCATGTTCTGAGGGGATAGCTCTTGTTACCCAGGATCCAACCTTGCACTTTGGCAGGGGCCTCAAATAACTGTGGTAACTGGATGTCCCTTAAGATGTATACTTCATGAGAGCTCCCTGGGAAATGAGCCCACACCTGCAAAATCTTTTCCGGTGGTCGCAAACAACTTGAATGTTAAGGGAGTGAAACCCCTTCTGATTGATAAATTCAGCTGCCTGTTCTTAGGGGAAGGCCATGTGTATGCAGTGTTTATGACACAGCGGATGGCAAATGCCGAGCTGCTCAGCTCCCAGAGGGAAACTTGAAACAGCTGCCACAACTGTTTTGCAATTTGTATTTTTTTTTTGAGATATGTGCCTTGAATTCAGTGGTAGTACAACCACCGAGTCTTTGAAGTTTTTTATGAAGCTAAATTAAACATTCATTAATAACAGAAAAGATTTTAAGCATATACGTAGGTCTACAAATTACTAATATAATAACTCCTAACTCCCCTAATTAATCTGGCTCCCGGTTACACCTCCGTTAAGGCAATTGTAAGCCAAAACAGATTTCAGCAGACCCAGGCAAAGCACACAATACCCTGGACACTGATATTCCAAGTGAGTTTTCTACTTCGGCTCCTGTAAACAGCAACTTGATGCCCAGAGGCTGGAGGCTTTTCACACTTTTGTTAGATCTTAGAATGCCTTCCCCCTTACACATAACCTCATTTCCTTTATACATGTTTCTCCCATTGTAAATTCCATTGTTCCAATATATTTTTGCAATTTTTCTCATAATATAAATATTTCATAGTACCCATATTATCAGCAACCTTTGGGAAAAATAAACACATTGTGTTTGGCTTAGGTTCTTATGGTTAGGTGTAACATCTTACCATCACTTTGAAATTCAAACTAACCTAATTTATCTGAAAATGCAAATGTTCCTCACACGTCATGTTCTAAAACTTCAGCCATGTTTACACATTTAGCATTTCAAGCCTAGCTTCCCTTTTGATAACTCAAAAGCTCTAGACCAGCTGCCTCCAATTCAATGAAATCCCCTACACACGCACATCCAGAGAATCTAATCCAAATCCCACTATTAATCTATCTTTACAATAAATCACAATATTATGAAAATTATTATATTTCCATGAAAGCAGTCGATTACACTCTGTGCCTGTGGGAACTGCATGGTAGTCTCTAGGCCATCTGAACTGGACTAGCCATATAAATACTGTGGCTACAAGAGCAGGTCAGACGCTAGGAATCCTGTGATGAGTAACTCACCACCTGACTCCCCAAAGCCTGTCCACCATCTGCAAGGCACAAGTCAGGAATGTGATGGAATACTACCCACTTGCCTGGATGAGTGCAGCTTCCACAATACTGAAGAAGCTGGACACCGTCCAGGACAAAACAGTCCATTTGATTGGCACCACATTCACAAACATTCACTCCCTCCACCACCAACGCACAGTAGCAGCAGTGTGTACCATCTACAAGGTGCACTGCAGGAATTCACCAAGGCTCCTTCGACAGCACCTTCCAAACCCACGACCACTGCCACCTAGAAGCACAAGGGCAGCAGATAGATGGGAACACCACTACCTGGAAGTTCCCCTCCAAGCCACTCACCACCCTGACTTGGAAATATATCGTTGTTCCTTCACTGTTACTGGGTCAAAATCCTGGAACTCCCTTTTGAATAGCACTGTGGGTGTACCTACATCACATGGACTGCAGCTGTTCAAGAAGGTAGCTCACCACCACCTTCTCAAGGGCAACTAGGGATGGGAAGTAAATGCTGGCCCAGCCAGCAAAGCCCAAATCCTGTGAATGAATACATTTAAAAAAAAAAACTGCTCTAGCAGCCTGGCTATTGGCATCTGTTGAGAATCCTATTCATTCCTTGGCCCTTCTGAATAGGGTATTTGTCACCTGTTTGAACCTATATATTGCAGCCTGGGGCATGGCACACATGTTCCCTTTTAGGGCTGTAGTTACTTTGTGGGCAACTGGCAAAGGGTTCTCTCCAAAGCCACAGGGCTGCAGGTCTTGTTCTAAGAGCGCTTAGGATCAGTAGCCATCTCCTGTGAAAGCCTCAGCTGTCTCCTGCATTGCCTTTCTGACTTCGAGGTAGTTGGTGCGTGTTCTGAACATTCGCTGTCACGTACATGACTCTCTCATGGGCCACACTGAGAACTCCTCCCATTCCACAGTGGCCTCTTCCCACAGCAATATGGTCTCCTGTGAGTAAAATGTTTCCTAGCAACCATGTAGATGGACACCAGCACTGCTATCCTGCAGCTGGAACCCATTGACTTCCATCCTTCCTTTGTCACCCTCAAGCTTCCTCCCATTCCCTTGACCTAATGTTATCCTGCTCCTTCCCCAATTGCCCTGGAGCATCCAACCATCATCCTTGACCTGCCTTCACTTTATCTCGACCCTTCCTCAGAGTCCATTGATCTCTTCCCTGCCACGCCCTGGAGCAGGACCTGCCCTGCTTCAAACTCAAGATCCCTTACCTGACTGTTGACTTGCCACATGTGGTGCAGTTGCCTTCCTTCATCACAGAGGATGAGACCACTGCAACGATGGACGCTGCCCTGTGTCTGGATCCTGGTTCCCTTCAGACACATCCTCTCCCCTGTTGCCAAACATGCCAATGCCTTGCTGTGCTGCTTCTTGAGGACCAGAGCATCACATCCTCACCCCCTTCCTACCTTGTCCTTGCTGCTACTGTACTATCCATCTTCCCCTGGTTCCCTCCCCTGTGCTGCTCACTTAGACAAAGACAAAACCTCATCTCGGGTCTAAAGGTTGAACAGCCTCACCTGGTGCACATCATCTTTAAGCTATCAAGAAATGGGAGATATGAGTTTCCTGTAAACCACTGACTTAATTTGATGTGCTTCCCAATTAGTGAATATTAATGGTATGCAGATGAATGGTAAATAAGGTTCCGCTGCTGACAGGCCACCCACTTTATTATATAAACTCAACCCGACGATGGGAAACTGAGTTTTAAATTCCTGACTAATGAAGCCCCCTTGCCTGTCACATTTCCTGCACTTCCAGGCCCTATTAAATACTGCCCATCGTGTGGGCTCGAAGTTTGATTGTTCGAGAGGGGTTATTGTCAGTTTGAATCCTGTTCTCCTGGAGTCCCCCACCACTCCATGGCTGTTTAAATCTTGCCCCTCGAATATTGCTAGACTTTCACTAAGCCCACATTGTTACTGCTTCATGATTCAAGAACTGTCGCAATGCTCCCAGACCCTCTGTCACAAAACCTCCCAATTCCTAAAATTCCTCTCCTAGTGATTCCAAGTCTCAGCACTTGCCTTGGTATTCCTAGAACTACTCTTTCCAGCATTCCTGGAAACTTGTACCCCTTTCCCAGTGCTCTAATATTGAGAACCACTGAAACTATTGTTAAATGCTGATATCACATCTCAATACTGTCAAGCTTTAGACTGATCCCAATACTGAGAAGTCACTTGTTCCTTGTAATATAACTTTTTAAAACACCTGTGTTATTAAACTCTGGTTAATATCATGGGAGATCTGCTTGTAGAATATGTGTGAAGTTTATATACAATATAATTGTACGTGTGGCGATATGAATTTGTTCAGCGATGTGAAACTTAGATGGCTTGTGTCATTAACATTTAGTGACTGAAGAATCAAAGGAGATGCAGCTAGAGATTACTGATGGAAAATTTTTCCCTTTCAAGGCTCAATGGGTTATATTTCTGTTGCATTAAATTTTGTTTTGGATTATTGACTTCGAGTAAATTTGAGTCCTGTAGGCTTGCCATTTATAATAATTTGCACTGTTTGTAAGCAAGTTCAGTACATCACTGGAGCTCTATTAAACATCAAAGGTGAGGGAGATAATCATTGTATTCTGCTGTAGAATAAATAACAATTCCAACGAAAATGCTGCTTTGTTAGATAGTGGTTTGGTCGGGACATGGTGGCCTCTCCGAATGTTCTTCGGAAGTGTACTTTGATCTGCCATTTGTGCATCTGCTGGCTGCTTTCTCTAGAAGAAAGAAGGGAGAGTCATGAAATGAAGATCAAAGTGCACACAAGAGTACTAGTTACTGAAGAGAAAAAAATAGAAGATTACACGGAAAACATAGTGGCTCAATGTTGTGATAAAGGATTTTACAGAACTCTGCAGCATTTTTTTCTGAAAAGCCAAATGTCAGATATCCACTGGTATTTAATAAATGGTGCGATTTTTAAATAATTTTAAGAATTAATTCATATTCAACTTGTACCAACAAATGATAACCAGTATTCACATTATAAAGGTATTCCAATGTACTGTACATAAGAATCCATTGCTCACTGTCTCTCACAGAGACAAAAAGATGTATAGTAAGATGAACTGCGGTAAGAATTTGTTTAAATTGCATTTTCAGCCATTGTAAGCATTAGGTAAAAAGCTCATGAAAGTAAAAATCCTTTCTAAAGACAGCTTTAAATCTGTATGTAAGTATAGTAAAGGAAATTATCTTGTAAGACCTAACTTGTGGATGTTGCTTTCAAACTACTGCTTTTGGTCCTTATAAATAACTAAAATTTACAAATAATTACAAACATTTTACTTAAAATGTGCTGAATAGTTAATAGTTCTATGTAAAAACAGCTGTTGCAATGATAGTGTACTTGACACTCACTGGCACAGCATTGCTAAAAAGTGTTGGGAGTTTGTTTTTCAGAACAGTGAAATCATTTATTCACTGACGTTTAAAGATTTAATCTCTTGCACAGAACTTTTGTCTAATAATTTTGTTTCTGTAGCAAAAGCAATTTCTTCCAAGTGCTATACTCCAATAAATTATTTTTTAACCACACCGTTGTGAAAATTTATAGTTTGGGTCAAGGATGAGTCAAATTACAATGTTCTCACTGAGGCAATAGAAATTTTAAATCTTCATGATTCATAATCAGAATGAATATAAACTTTAGATAATAAAAGATAAAAGACTGCATTACTTTTGTTCCAAAATTGCTTTATTTCACCTGTAATTAAATTCAGTCACCATATTTTGAAAATTTCAGATGTCCAGTATAAGTAGAAGGAAGTAAAATACAGGTATGTGTTATACTCCAGAAAGCCAGGTGGTGAAGGGTTGCAGAAGTCCAGCTCTGCTGAAGAGCTGGAGCCAATCTTTGCATAAATGATTAATAGTTGGCTTAAAACTTCAACTTTTTTAAAATTGAAAATTGAAGTAATGGGGATGAAATTAAATTCCATGTGGCAGAGAACAGTGATAGCTAATTGACCACAGGTTATGAACCCTGCCCGATTTTCTTTCTCACTGACTTCTGTGAAAGAAAGGAATATTAGGCCTGGTTTGTAATGGGTGGTCAATTAGCTGCATCCCTTTTTGTGTCCCCGCTGAAGTTAGATTTTAGCATCGTTAACATGAAACAAGATCGCTTCTTTTTCTCTCTCCCTTTTTACCTCCTCTCATTCTGTCTCTTCCCCATTGCTCCCCCCCCATCTAATGCTACAAAATAGTACCTATTTTTTCTCTCTCTCCCACATACACATCCTCTCTGCTTCAGAAAGAGACTGAACAGAAACTTACCTCTGTAAAGGTTTTAAAATTTGACCTTTTTTTCAAATTATTTAAAAATGAAGGTGAAGAAAAATATTTCTGGAGAAATTAAAATATGGCACATGCTCAGAATGTATAATGAAACTTTTGATGAAGATACTAAATGATGCAAAAGGAAATTTAATGGAATTGTGAAATGTGCAATTTGAGAAGTATATAATTTGTTTAAGCTTTTATTTCTGACATGAGATACTTGAGTTACTGAAATGAGAGCTGAGGAAAATAAAGACAATTTTGAGCAATGTGAGAAGCCAATGACCATGTTGCACAAGGTAATATGCTGTTATTACACAGTAAGTAGCCATTATGTCGTCACACAGTTTGGCATCTATAACCTCGCAAACACCTTTTACAGCCCTGCAGGAATAAGAGCATAAGAAATAGAAGCAGAAGTAGACCATATGTCCCCCAAGCTTTCTCCACCATTCATTATGCTCATGGCTGATTTTCTGCCTCAACACTTGACTGTCACTCCCTATATCAATTGATTCCCTGAGTGACCAAGCATCTATTTATCCTGGCCAATCTATCCTCAGTTATGGAGTAACTCTCTGGGATAGAGAATTCTGAGGATTCACAACCCTATGAGTGAATAAATTGTTCTACTGTCAGTCCTAAATCATGGACCCCATTCTAAATTCTAGATTATTCTAGATTCCTCAGTCAGGGGATACAATCTCTTGAATGTTTGTTTTGTTAAACCCCTTCAAAATCTTGCATGTTTCCATGAATCATTCTTCTATATTCCAGTGAGTATAGGCCCTATTTACCTAGTCTGTCACAGGACAATAATTTTATTCCAGAAACCAATCTGGTGAACCTTTGCACCACCTCCCAGGCAAATGTATTCTTCCTTGGATATCAAAATTGAGCAGAGTACTTCAGGCGTGGTCTCACCAAAGTTCTATACAATGGTTGCAAGACTTCCTTATCTTTTTAAGTGAACATGCTGTTTCCTTTCCTCATTGCTTACCGTACCTGCATGCAATTCTGCTTTATGTTTTTCGTATAAGTACACCCTATTCTTACCACCAGAGTAAACAGCACCACGCTTCCCCATGTTATACTTTTCCAATCACGAAGAAAAAACAATTAAATCTTAAAATGCTGTCTGTTTGTGCTGATTTGTGGAAGATTTTACACTTGTGATCATGCAAATGAGTTATGGAAACTTGAACCATAACTTCACTTCGGAAAACTAGTGCAATTGTGAGCAGGCTCTGCACCCAGCTTACCAGTTGGCACCCAAAGTACTCTGGGTCACTAAATTTAACATATCATTGTTATGATCACTCACACTTCCAATGCTTCATTTAGTAGGTAGTAAAATGTTTCTGCCACTTTGTTTTTTCGACTTGAAATTACGTCACTTGATATTTTAAAATAATAAAGCACAATGCAAGTGAGTGCTTGAAATTACTGATCTAGTAAATCTGTACTCAGCAGAAATCTGATATTGAGAATAATTTCAACAATGAACAGATTTATTTTAAGTACTTCCTGCCAAGCAAAAGGCTGTATTTTTTTAAAAAAAAAGTAGAAACCCAATTTCCTGAAGATTCTTTAACAGCCCTCTTGCAGTTTGAAAATTTCCATTGCTCTGACATTCAGTTGTATGAAATGATTCTTACAACTGTAAGACTGTGTAGACTTGTCTGCACATTTTAGAAAGTTTTAGTAATCTAAATTAAAGGTTTCGTTTGTGCAATCATTTGGTTTTAGCAGCTTCTAGTCCTATAATCCATGTAAATACAAAGCAGTGTACTTACTGATTTTTTTGTGTAGGTAGTACCAGCTGTTTCAGCATTACAGCCTGTCTTGGGATATTGTTCAGAGACCTTCTGAAAAAATCCAGATGAAAGACTGCATTGTTGAACTATAGCTGCAATTTTCTACAAAAGTCAGAAAAGGATAATATACATAATATACAATGTATATTTCTTAACAGAAGTGTGCAGTAATTATATACCAGCCTTTCAGTTTTGTAATCAAATTGATTATTTTTCATAATTGTATTTTTTGAAAAAGCACTCCAGATCCCTGATCAATTTTCACCAGCATTGCATATATTACAACTAAACCATGGCAAAATCTTGAAGCTTAGGAATCATCTGTATTACTTCTGAAAGACTGGCAGGATAATAATTACTATTGCTTTTGTGGTCATTTTAATGTCTGTTAAACTCTAATAATTAGGAAATTGGATGTTAATCCTTTTGAACATTTCTGAGATTTTTAGCCCTTTTTGTTTAAAGCTTCTCCAAGAGAACTCACTGAAGAGGAGAAGCAGCAAATTCTTCATTCAGAGGAATTTTTGATTTTCTTCGACCATAACATACGTATCATTGAACGTGCTCTTGCTGAAGATTCTAGCCTCTTCTTTGACTATGGTGGCAAGGAGTTGGATGAAAAAGAAGGGTATGTTTAACCATTTCAAAATTATAATACATCTATTGGAGGAATTGTCATGTAATTAAACCATAGGATGTGCAACTAGCATAACTATTGTAAGGGCAGCTGTCAGTCAGCAAAGTACATCTCAGATGTATATTTTTTTAATCCCTCTTGGGATGTGAGCGAAGCTACCAAGGCATTTATTGCCCATCCCTAATTGCTCTCAAGAAGGCAGTAGAAGGCAGGTTCATGTGGTATGGGTACATCCACAATGCTGTTAGGGAGGAAGTTCCCAGGACCTTGACCCAGCAGCAGTGAATGAATGGCAATATGGTCCCAGGTTAGGATGGTATGTGACTTTGGGGAGGGATGTGGGGAATCTTGCAAGTGGTGCTGTCCCCATGCTGTTGTGACCACAGCTGGTGTTAATTGCTGTGCAAACCAAATCCCAGAGGGAAACTTGGTTTACAGGCCATAACCTTTTTTTGTATTCTGAAAATGAGAAAAGATTACCGATCTCATCAATAAGAGGTCCAGTAACACTTTTGGGATTTCAAAAACTAAAAGTAAAAGTTTTATTAACAACAACAAAAGAAAACGTAAGCACACAAGATTACTGTCAGACAATTAAAATTAGTCTTACAAAACATTCCCAAAAAAACTCTCTGCTTGGTCAAACCCACAAGTAAACACCTTCTAGGCAACACTCCCTTGCAGATGTCCAACTATGGAATCCAGTAACATTATCCAAGGCAAACTGCTGTAGCTTTAATAATGGCATACCATGTGACCTCTACCCTCATCCACTTCAGAATAAACCTGCTTGTTGCAGTCCAAGACTTTTTGGCTTGACTGGATGGTTGATTCAAACGGCATCCTGTCCCAGCTCAGAGTTCTAGCTATAGCTCAACAGCTCAAACAGCTTCAGCTATCTCCCTTTCGTCTCCAGTTCCATTGTTCTCACACCCCTTTGAGACATAAATCCTTCCAAATATAAAATATTTTATGTCTCTATCTTGTGTTTGCTTTTGTGTCAATAAAATATAATATCCCCACTACTATTTATCTGTGGAACTCCTGCAAAATGCAAACATGATTCTTGATATCTCTGACTCCCGTTTGATATTCAGACAAGCTCTCAACTTACCTAAAAATGCAAATGTTAGATGTAACCTATTTACTTGTACTTCAAACTTAACACCTCTATCCTTTTTGTGTTTCAAATCCCCAGACAACCTGACTGCTCTCAATCTCTTGCCCAGCTTAATGAAACCACACACACACACACACACACACACAGACTCTTACTTCTTTGCAGAATAACAAAATATTGAAAAAAAACATCCATTCTCAATATGCCTGCTACTCTTGTTCTAGGTTGTGGGTTTGGAAGGTGTTGTTAAAGCTTGGTGAATTGCTGCAGTGCATCTTTTAAATGGTACACCTTGCTGCCACTGTGTGCCAGTGTTGGAGAGAATGAATGTTTATGGTGGTGGAACGAGTGTTGATCAAGTGGGTTGCTTTGTCTTGGATGCTGTCAGTGTTGTTGGATCTGCACTCATCCGGGCAAGTGGAGAGTATTCCAGCACACTGCTGACTTGTACCTTACAGATGGTGGACCTGCTTTGGAGAATAAGGAGTTGAATTACTGGCCAAAAAATTCCCAGCCTCTGACTTGCTCTTCTAGCCACAGTATTTATATTTCTGGTCAATGGTAATCCCCAGGATGTTGATGATGGGGGATTCAGTGGTGTTAATGCCATCGAATGTCATGGGGAGATGGTCATTGCCTGGCACTTGTGTGGTATGAATGTTACTTGCTACTTATCAACCCAAGCCTGAATGTTGTACATGTCTTGCTGCATATGGGCATGGACTGCTTCAGTATCTGAGGAGCTGTGAATGCTGCTGAACACTGCAATTATCAGCAAATACCCCCAATTCTGACCTTGTGTTGGAGGAAATGTTATTGATGAAGCAGCTGGTTTGGACTTGGACACTATCTTGAAGAACTCCTGCAACTGAGGTGATTAGCCTCCAACAGCCACACAAATCTTCCTTTGTGCTAGGTATGCCACAACCAGTGGACTTCAATTTTGTTAGGGCTCTTGCATAAAGCACTCTGTCAAATGTTACCTTGATGTCAAGGGCAGTCAATCTCACATCTCCTCTGGAATTCAGCTCTCTTGTCCATGTTTGATCCAAGGTTGAATAAGCTCTGTAGCTGGGTGGCCCTAGTAGAACCCAAACTAAGGATCGATGAGCAGGTTGTTGCTGAGTTCCATCACTTTGCTCATCAGAGTTTAATTGTTAGTAATTTATTAAACTCCACTTAATTATTAAAAGGTATTCATGCATAGAAAATATTTATTTTAATTTTTCGTGTGAAAATGATGACTGTTTCATTTTAGCATCAGTACAATTTGGATGTAGTTTTGCAGGTAGCATAGAAGGATACTTCGTGTAATTAAGTGAATTCCTTAATTACAAGGTTGAAGCCCTGCATTTTGTTTACTTTTATATGTGGAAACAGATGTAACCCATCAAAATCTCATTCCACTTGCAATAATTAAAATCATCCTCCTAAGTACAATAACTACGTGTATGTATAGTATAGAAATGCATAGGAAGATAGCAAGGTTGAAGGTTAAATGCAAGGTTGAAGCCCTGCATTTTGTTTACTTTTATATGTGGAAACAGATGTAACCCATCAAAATCTCATTCCACTTGCAATAATTAAAATCATCCTCCTAAGTACAATAACTACGTGTATGTATAGTATAGAAATGCATAGGAAGATAGCTCTTAATGGCTCTCTGGGCAAATGCAATGCCTTTATATAGTGTTGAGCCTAGATTAGCTTGGCTGGATGAATATTGGGAGCATTACATTAGCCTCAGCGCCTTGGTATAGGGAGGGGCCATCAGTGGGGCACTTATTCTCTTGGGCTATCTGTTACATCCCCAGATTGAGGGTAGGATGAGATCTGGCCTCAATTTCCACTTATGAATAAGCTGTTGGCATACACATGCTCAAGGCTCAATTGTGAGGATTGAGCAAAGAGCAAGGGCTGCATGTGGGTTGTGAGGGGAAAAAAACTGGTGAAATTCCATACCATCTTGACACTGAAGGTAACAAGATATTTGGTTATTGTTGGTTAATATTTTATTTTTTATTTTCCGTTTTGTGCAGAGACTTTCAAGCTGGGCTAAACCTTGCTTTCAACCGCCAGTTTTATGATGAGCACTGGTCAAAACACAGAGTTGTAACCTGTTTGGATTGGTCACTTCAGGTAAATATGAATTTTGTCAAAATGGTTATCTGTACAAGGAATGGTAAATTTTAAATATGCTCATAAAGATTTATTGTTACTTTTTACAGTACTGTGACAAGTTTAAACATTGTTAGGGGTCTTCCTGCAAGGGCAGTGGCAACTATTATGAGGATTCTGGGCATACCAGTAAATCGGAAACAGGCTAATGTGGTGCCCATTTTCAAAAAGAGTGGTGAAACAGACATTGGAAACTTGAGGCCCATTTGTCTACTTCTGTTCCATGCAATCGATTATTAGGAATATAAATGAAGATGCTATGCTTCTTTCGTGATCCAGACTCCACTTTGGTTTCCGCTTGCATGCTGTCAGCAATTCTTCAATGTGCACAAAACAAAGCCAGCAGGATTTGGGTAACTGTCATTTCCAGCAATGTTTAAAGGGATCATCATCACCTCTCGGGTAAATTACTGGAAAGTTTATAATGTCTGTACAACATTGTCAATTCTTTAAAAGTTTCCTGGCAATGTGTTTATTTTTCACTGTGATGTCCTGTTGAAACTTCCATTCTGGCTTGAGATAAAGAGGAGGCAGATCAGGAGGAGGCAGCACAGTCAGTTGCAACTGTATGCAGAACTAATAGAAGGAAAGTTTGCAGCAATTCTTCATCTCCCAGATCGTCTAGGCCCAAAACAGTTTTGGTCTCCTTATCTAAGGAAGGATATGCTTACCTTTATGGGTCGTGCAGCAAAGGTTGACCAGATTGATTGCTGTGATAAAGGGATTTGTCCTATGATACAGATTGGCTAGATGAACTAAATATCCTCAAGTAGAAGAATTATAGGTGATATTGCAGCATATACAATTCTTAAGGAGCTTGACAGGGTAGATCCTGCCTTGGGTCACAGTCTCAGAATGAGGGATTGACCATTTAGGATTAAGTTGAGAATTTTTTTCACTGAAAGGGTTGCAGTTCTCTATCCCATATAACTCATTCATTGAGCATGTTCAAATCAGAGATATAGATTTTTAGATACTAAGGGAATCAAGAAAAATGGGTATAGTGTGGGAAGGTTCAACTGAGATCAAAGATCATCCATGATCTTATTGAATGATGGAGCATGCTCAAAGAGCTGGATGACCTACTTCTCTTATTTCTTATATCATAGAAGAGTATAGTATAGAAAGAGGCCATTCAGCCCATCAGGTCTATGCCAGCTCTGAAAGAGCAATCCAGTTAGTCTCATTTCCACATTCTTTTGCCATATTGGTGGAACTTTATCTCCAAGTATTCATTCAATTCCTTTTTGAAGTTGGCTATTGATTCTGTATCCAGTGCACTATCAGGTAGTACGTTCCAAATCCTTAACCACTTATTGCATAAAAAAAGCTTCTCCTGATGCTGCCTCTGATTCTTTTGCCAATCACCTTAAATCTGCGGGCTCTGGTTATCAACCATATAGCCTTTGAAAATAGTTTCAGTATTTACTCTGTCTAGTCCTTCGTGATTTTAAACACCTCTATCAAATCTCCCCTTATCCTTCCCTGCTCTTAACAGAATAATACCAGCTTCTCCGGTCTATTATTGTAACCCTTATCCCTGTTGAATGGCCTCTTTCTGCACCATAACCTTTCTATGGTTCTATGGACCCATTGAAGTATATCTCTTCTGTACCATCTCCAGAACTTTCAAGCCCCACTTCAGATGTCTTGTTTGCCCTTCAAAGCCAAGATGACGATGTTCGTCATCTGGGGTATTTGGTAGGGTTCCAATTAGCATATAGCAGTGAATTAAGGCCGATCTGCGCCCAGAAGTTTCTGCTGCAGATAGGACAGGGCACTGCAACTGAGTTTTGGACGAGTGGCTGGCTTGGGATTTCCGGTCCTTGCTTTTTTTCCCTCCACCTCTCATGCACTTTCGAAGGAGGCAAAAACAGCCATAGTTTTTTATTTGGCGCCAGGTGCTGTTATCCTGGGTGAACCTCTCCTAGGAATCGAAGTTGATATCAAAACTCCTAAGTGAAGCTTTCCGAGTGTCCATGTAGCACTTCCTTTGACCGCCATGGGAGCACAGTCCAGACTTGAGCTCTCTATAGAAGATTCACTTCAGTAAGCGAGTGTCCGGCATTCTGGCTACTTGACCAGACCAACTCAGTTGTGACTGTCTCATTATAGTGTAAATGCTTGGCATGCCAGTTCAGCTGAGCACCTCAGTGTCTGGTGTTTTGTCCTGCCACCTGATCTTCAGAAGCTTCCAAAGACAGCTCAATTGAAAGTGGTTGAGCCAGAGGCCCTTAAAGTGTATGTTCTTAAGGAACAATACACAAAGTTCTCTGTGGAGCAGTGCATAAGGAGTCTGTAAGAAATGTGCCGTGTCCTGTAGCAAGACCTACAAGTTCCTAAAGCTAGCACAACATCGCCTGTTGGTGTCAAAATCGCTGCAATCTACGTATTCTTTGCCTCCCAGCTCCATACGACATGCTGCAGGAAACACCAGTCACTTCACAGTTCATGTTTGCATTGAATAACTGACAAATGCCTTGTTTGTCAGAGCAAACCCTTCATCACATTATCTGTGGGCATCGGAAGCAGCAGGGTAGGACTTTTGAGTTTTGTCCAGTTTGCAGGATTTCCCCCAGGTCCTGGATATCTTTCACTGCATTCATCACAAAGACTATTAGCGAACTGAAGCAACAGTTTTATTGACTGGACAGGACTGGTAGTTTCTTACTATAGAATTCTTATGATTGTGGTTTGCTGTTTGTTGCATGACTTTGCTCTATAGCAGAGAAGACACACCAATGCTTGAGGATCTTCAATTTTCAAAAGAAAGTGAAAAAATTAATGAGGGGATAAAAATCAACCCTAAAGCTTCCAGGTAAAATTAGAGAACATAATTCTTTATTTAAAGTTTTTCATTTTTAATATTGTCCTAACTTGAGAAAACAAGCAAGGATTAACCTCAGACTTCATGGGACTGTCAATGCATTGTTTTCCTTGCATTTCAACTGGGAATATGAAACTGCAGTGTAAAAAATATTGGCTGAAATTGTGCGGTCTCTGGATTGTCGGGGACTGGACGTAGGTGTCCATTGGGACCCTGTGAATGTCCTGATGTGCGGACCTACATGAGTATTGCCCGGGAAGTTTAAACTTCCAATGGGCAATTCCCCTGCTCCCTGGGACTCCCCAAATGTCTCCAATTCTGAGCTAGAGTCAGAGACTTGGGAGAGATCCCTGAAACTTACCTGGATTGTTACTCAGGAAATGGTAGACTGTTTAAAACCTGGTCTAAGACGTGAGTAACTCCACAACCCCCTGAGACTCGACCAGCCCCCTGCCCTGATTTGACCCAGCTACACCCCCACACAAACCATGCCCCCCTCCGCCCCCCCAACCACTGGCAACACCACTGCCCTCCCCCCACCGATCACCAGACTACAACCCCCAGAGCCACCCTCTCTGACTCAACCCAACTATCCCTGACTCGACTAACCTCTCCCCCGACCATACCTGACGAACCCTTCCCTTTTTCCTGCTGTAGAGCAAAGTGACCTGACTACCTCCCCCACTAAATCTGACTACCCCCGACAACCCCTCCCTTGACCAGACCAACTACCCCCAACCCAATTACCCTCCTGACAAGACTTAAACCCCCCACCATGACACCTGGCCACTCACCCACCCATCCACTCATTCATTGAAAGACTGGTCTGTTAAATAATTTCCAGAATTCAGCAGCTATTGCCATAAAAAGGGGGTATGTCCTCTATGCTGATCATCATCGCAGGTCCCCATGTGGATTCCTGCGGTGAAGGAGTGCTTTTGTACAAGTTTGGCCTTTTTAAATGTAACCAGGTGAATGTGCTGCTTTCTGTCTGATGAGCAGCACAGTGTACCGTCTACAAGATGCACTGCAGAAATTCACCTAGGCTCCTTTGACACCTTCCAAACCTACAACCACTACCACCTAGAAGGACAAGGGCAGCAGATAGATGGGAACACCATCACCTGGAAGTTCCCCTCCAAGTCATTCACCATCCTGACTTGGAAATGTATCGCCATTTCTTCACCGTCGCTGGGTCAAAATCCTGGAGCTCCCTTCCTAACATCACTATGAGTGTACTCACACCACATGGACTGCAGTGGTTCAAGAAGGCAGCTCACCACCATCTTCTCAAGGGCAACTAGGGATAGGCAATAATGCTGGCCCAGTTAGTGAAGCCCACATCCCATGAATGAATAATAAAAAAGCATTGGATGTAGCAGCTCTGACATTGATCAGAAGATTTGGACGAACATCCTCGCATTTGGAGCTACAGATTCAGATCCCCATAAAAACCCAAACTGAAATTGCATATCCTTCATTACTTTAGCTAAAAATCATAGATGCACGCATTCCAGAACAATTGAGTGAACACAATATGTACTGTATGCAGCATTTGTCGTAATGTCACAGATGTGAAGCACACACATGTTCTCATCTAATCCTTGATGAGAAAACAATTGGAAATCTTTGGTGGGTGGTAGCTATTGGTAGGGCTATAGGTTTCAAATTTGAGAACTTTTTTTTAAACCAATTTACCACTGGGAAGGAATTCAGAAATTTAGCAATGGAAGACGGTTACATATTTTAAGAAAAATGCTTTAAGCAGTCTCAAACTATTTACATTTCCATTTGGGGTATGGGTAATATTGCTGGTCCTGAGAAGATTAAACACCGTTCAGTAGATTCAAGGTGTAAAGGGTACTTAACCGTTCAGGTGTAGTCAATGATAATGAACCATATTTCATCAAGCCAATCTTGATATTTAAGTTTTGTTAACTTTCTGTCCTAAATTAATGGTTATAAGTGCTATGACTAAATATTCAAAATTGGTGCATTTAATGCTTTTTGTTTCAAACTTAAAAAGACCTGGAATGAGAAATAAACCTATTGTACATTCTGCATAATGCACATTTTCAATATTTTTGTCTGTTCCTGCTGTTTCAGGAGTGGCAGTCCCTTCTGCAACTAACACAGATGAATAACGTTGGCCCAAGGTTGACTGATTTTTTTTCATTCTGATGGCCTCTCTTTTCCACCATCTGGTCATTTCTTTTGCCTCTGCTTTTTCCACACCCTTCCTGACCGCTTGTCAGCAGAAGGGACTTCCCATCCATCAACTCTGATCGCAGTCAACTTGAGGTCTTGCTTGCAGACATCCTGGCATCACAGTGTGGGAGACCTGTTGGTCATGTGCTGATAGCAAGCTCGTCAGAAAGCATGTCTTTGGGGACACGGTCATCATCGATTCGGCTCTTATAATTCGCCTAACAGAGTCGCCACTGACTCAAGGACAAACGTGTTGGGATCCCTGCATGCTGGTATACTTCCATATTCGACACTCTGTCCTCCCAAGGGATGCCTAATATTTGTCTGCTACAGAGCAGGTAGAGACTGTTCAGCCACTTTTTCTTGGCTTGCATAAGTTGTCTATGCTTCGCTACTGTAAAGGACGGAGCTGAGAATACCGGCCTGGGACATGGCAAGCTTTATATTTTTGGTTAGTTTGCTGTTGTTACACATTCAATTTCAATGTGACCACTGTCTTTGTAATCCTGGTGTTGATTTTGGCATCAAAGGATAGATTTGCTGGTAATTGTTGATCCAAGGTATGTGAAGCTGTTGCAATCTCCAGAATAAGGTGGTCGATGTTGATGGAAGGTGGAGTCACTACATCCTGGCCCACACTGAACGTCAGTCCAATCTCCTTGCAGGCCCGGAAGAATTGATTTCCAAGCTGCTGCAAGTGCACTTCAGTATGGGATGCTCGTGTGGCTTCATCAGCAAACAGCAACTTATGGAATTGCTCGTTTGGAGAGCTGGTGCAGACACGATGGGCCAAATGGTCATCTCCTGCACTTAACGATTCTGTGACTAGGACATTACGCACTTTGGTCTTGGTGTAAGCTGGACAGCTTGCTGTCAGCTCTGAAATGCAGGTAGACACCCCTGATTGAGTTACTGAAAATGTATGACAGCAGCATGGAGAAAAATATGCCAGAGTTGGTGCCAGGAAGCAGCCCTGTTTTACCCTGCTGCTGATCTTGAAAGCATCTAATGTTGCTCCATCGTAGCTGATGAACTGTACATTTTCTCGTGGAAAGAAGAAATGATGCCCAGGAGTCCAGGAAGGCAGCCTATTTATTTTCTGCAGCACTTTAAAGAGCCCATCTCTGCTGACAAGGTCAAAGGCCTTGGTGATGTCTATGAAGACAAAGTCGGGTGGTCTGTGTTGTTTGCAACAGTTTTCCTGTGCCAAAGTGAGAAAATCCTGTTGACTGTTGATCTGCTAGATGTGAAGCCACACTGAGACTCAGTGTAGATGTGTGACGCCAGGATTTGCAATCTAGTCTGAGCGATGAGTGCAAAGACCTTCTCCACGATACTTAAAAAGAAAATGCCTCTAATTGTTGCAGTCATTGCGATTCCCTTTTTGTACAAATATAATCATATATATTTGCATCATTCATGTCTTGAGGCACAAATCTTTCCTTCCAGCAGAGAGACAAAATTCACGGAGATGCTGCAGCAGTGCTGCTTTTCCACTTGTTGATTTTAGGTGGAATGTTATAGTTTCTTGGGTCTTTAACACTGGTGAGATGGCTGGTGGTTGTGCTGAGCTCTACTATGGTGGGCTAGCTGTCAGCTGCTCCATGACAGGAATCCTGGAATGGAGCTGATGGCTTCTTCAGTGATTATGTTCTCCATTGGGTAGAGCTCAAGCGAATGCTCCATTCACCTTTCCATCTACTTGCTAGATTCAGTGATTGTCAGCCTGTTACAATCCCCAGCTGAGGTTACCAGTGGACAAGCCTGATCACACAGTGGAACCCAGCTTGATTGATCCCAACTTTTATTTCTTGTTTAGATATGTGGAGAGTAGCTACTGAACAGAGGCACAGGGGTTAGCTGATAAACTTTTAACAAAAAAAAACCATTTTTTCAGCAAAAAAAGATGAACTATATTACAATACTTCTTTACCCACAACTATACCTTTTACAGATATATAGAGATTTGTAAGGATAACACAAGTTACAAAAGCTATCTTATACTCTAGTGTCCATAACAAGTACACAGTCCATGTAAACCAGTAGGCAACCTGTGGTCAGACACATCACACTCTGAACCAAGTGACAGATGCCACCTCAACGAGATGCTATGGATCTCTCCTCAACTCTTCCCCCCCACACCAGATGCTTGTCAAACCGTGAGCCAGCCAGTCTTGCTGAACTTCGTCTTTCACATGAGAGTTTCCAATCTCCACTCTCCAAGACCTCACCTTGGAATCTTATCCCAAACTGACACTTTCTTTCGGACGCCTTACGCAAGTGTTCGTCTGCAGGGTTTCAAACTCTCCTTCTGATGTTGTTCTTCCCTGGGTCACCACATGCATTCAAGCTGTCTTCCATGCACTCTCTCTCATCAACTAAGCCGTCAATAGTACTACTGCTACACGTGCCCTAACAGAGTTACAGACCTTCAAGCTGTTCTTGCTTTAAATATGCTTTCTGCAGCTTGAAGCTTCAAGCTTGGAGCCTATCTCTCTGTACCTCACTCTTAATATCACTTAAAAGGACCATTTCCAGGTTCCTGTCCTTCCTTTGACTAGAAGGTGGCCTTGGCACTTTCTCCTATTCCACTCCGGGGTTTTTCTTTAGCTTGGGAATTACTATCTGTCCAGTCTAGGCTGCTCCTGCCTGGCAGCTATCTTCAAAACCTGCTGAACTCCAACAGCTTCCAAATCAAACTGCTGTTTCTAGCTGGTCTGTGGGAGGGACCTGCCCCTCAGGATTCCTATTGGTAGGCAACAGCCCAATTCTTCCAATCATGTTTGTTTAACTTAGACGCAACGGTTGTAAAAACTGTCATTAGAAATGCAAGTACCTTTTTAAAGTAAAACTAAAACTCAGTTTGACCTTTTCTTAACACACAGACACAGAAATACAATCAAACTTAAACTTTAAAGCTAAAACTCATTCCTAACACCCACAAATACAAATATAACTTACTTAAACTATCTCTATTTCCTAACAATCCCTGTCTTGCTTCAAGAGAGCTGATTTGATTGCTGCTGGGCCCATTGCTTTCTTAATTTTCTCTTACATCCCTCCGGCATCCCCATGTTCAGCGTCAGATTTTTTGCTATTGCAGAGTTTCAACCAGTATTGATTGGCACTGTGCTCATGCTTGTCATTCATGAGGGCTCTCCTCTTGGTTGTGGTAACTGATCCCATTTCAGTCCAATAAGCCTCAAACCAGTCTGCCTTCCTCTGATCTCTCTCCCCATACACAGTGAGTGCACATAGATGGTGTCACATAGATGATCCCACTTTAACACCGCACTCTGGCTTTGGGCATTGTTGTCCAAAAGAGCCTGAGCAAGGATGTTGAGAAACTCCTGGGTCCTTTTTGGGTCAGTGGTACAGCAAGTGTTGATTTGAGGATAACCTTTCTTCTTTGTGTGGGTATAAGCTTTGAGTGGTTGAAGCCTGACCTTGCTACACATCAGGGAGTGGTCAGTGTCACAGCATTTCGACAGCTATGAGTGGTGAGGGCACTGTTGAGGGCAGTATGTCTGGTGATGAGGAGATCTATAGGTGGCAGTGGCATGATCTCTGATGTCTCCAGAACACCTTATGGCATGGCTTGGTTTGGAAGTAGCTTTTTGTCTTGGAGTCCACGGTAACAGCATAGCTCCAGCAACTTCTGTTCATTTTCTTTCAGCGTGCTGACTCCCTGGTGCCCTATGCACATTGGCCAAGCTGCGTAGTCAATACCCACCCTTGCATTGAAATCCCCTAGGAGGTTCAGTACCCCTGGCACTGGGAATTCTGCTGATGGCAGCATCAAGTGTCTCAAAGAATTGATCCTTGACATCTGGGGAGGAGGTGAGTGTCGGGATGTAAATAAATATTAGGTTTACTGGGCCCACACTTGTTGACAAGCAAAGACTAAGATATCTCTCTCAGCCATTATTTGGGGGTGCTTCGGTCAATGCGAGTAGTGTGTTTTCTACTATGAAACCTACTCCATGCTCACGTGGTGCCTGTTGGGCTTTCCCCTGCCAGAACAATGTGTAGTGTTTCTCTTTAAGGGATCCTATTTCAGCAAGCCTTGCCCTTACAGCGCAGCAATGTCCACATTGAGTCTTGTAAGTTCTTTGTCGGTCACAGCTCTCTTGTGTGCATCATCAACCTGCAGAAGGTCGTCAATAAGGAGAGGACGCAAGGCCTTTACGTTCTAGCTTGTGATGCGAAGGGCTGGTGTCTTTGGGTGTCCTTGGGCTGGCATGGGCTAGATGGGCCGAACGGCCTCCTTCTGTGCTGTAACTTTTCTATGCTTCTGTGGTCCATAGATTATCAACCCAACTGTTGAGAGATGACTATTTATGTTCCAAGCACCCACTGAAGTAAGCAGGTTGTGGCAGGCTAGCACCTAACTGAGTGGGGGCTGCTCAGCTCGAGGTTTGGGGGCATAATTATCCAATGAGATCTTAGGATGTCTTCCACCGTCGGAAATAACCTGTTGTTGTGACACAGCGGTTGGTAAAGGCTGAGTTGTTTAAATCCCAGAGGGAAACTTGAACAACTGTCATAACCTATATTTTCAATTGGTATGTTTGAAATGCAGCTCTGAATTCAGGAATAAAACCAGCAACCTTCAAGAGGTTTTTTTAGTCTAAAACTGAACTAAACATTTATTATTTTAACAACTCATTAATCATATACACATTTATAAATTACTACCATAATAACTATTAAACAAATCCCCAAATTAATCACTCCCAGGTAAATCTTCACCAAGGCAACAATAACCCATAGATTTTAAACAGACACCAGGCAAAGCACATTTGACCATACAAATTCAAAATGAGGTTCCTTAAAATTTGCAGACACAACTGTAGGCTTCCAAGCTGGTTAGATCTTAAATGCCTCTGACTTTCACACACAACCTCGTCTTGGTTTATACCTTTGAATGTAAATTTTTCATTGTATTACTAGGTTTTTTAATTTTACCTCTCCTAACAATAATCCTTTCATTCCACTAATTTTATTAGTAATATAAATTTGCTTGGTGTCTCCCAGCTAGGTGCAAGATTTTGAATGGTTTACTCACAAATGCAAATTGCACTTTACTTTTTACTCCTTACGTTTATCTAATTAACATCTCAAACTATACATCAAAGCACCCAGACTCGCTGGTTTAATCCAATTAAGACACACACAGACCCTACTACAATTCCAATATAAAAATAATTTCCAATAATAATATAGACATTAATCTCTTCATGACACCCTCGTGCACTCATGCGCTACCCTAATTGAGCGAGAGCTTATAACCAGTAACAGTTTCTTCACTTGTACCAATGTGAACCATGAAGCTGCAGTGCTCTCTCCAAGGCAAAGGCCTGGGCAAATACTATGGAGACCCTGAGTTGCCCAAGCATCAGGACCCCACTCTCGGCATTGCCAGTATTGTCCAAAGGAAAGGATACAGCCAGTAATTTTGGTACCAGCTTTGCTATAGGAATTGCTGGAAACCTGCCTGATGGATGACCGATTACCACCTATGGGACTCCACTCCAGACTTTCTGTTGGAATTTACTCTTTTAGCCTCCTTCTCTCCCGGGAAACCCACAAGACAGTGGTGCTATTTGCCCATAGCTTGGGGTCTAGTTCATGGGCACTAGGGTGTAACCACACATCGGGCGGCCTGCATGTCACACATCTGGGGCCAAGGTGTCTTCTGAGCCCTCTGTAGTTTAGCCTGAGACCATGAGGTACCAAGTTTACATAAGTTGCCATGGGGAGGCCTACATAGCCTCTCCTTCAGCAAGCCTCCTATGTACTGGCAGAGACAAGCTTACGCACTTGGCTTTTTCTCACAATAGTTGTACCACTAGCCAGGCAGAGTTGAAAGGAAGTGGTGACAAGTGGACTAACCACTATGTACCACCCACAACTCTAACACACTTGATGCATCTCATCAACAGGAGACATACTCTGCTCATATTAATTACCTAAATTTCTTCCCTCTCGTTAACCTCTGTTTCTGGTATGCAACTTGTGTCTTCGACTGTCAAGTAGAAATATAAAATATTTGTTCAATGCCTCTGCCATTTCCTCATTCTCTATGATGATTTCTCCTGTCTCTGCTTCTAAGGGACTGATATTTACTTTAACTACTTATATTTTAAATATTTATAAAATTCTTACAATCTGTTTTTGTATTTCTGGTCAGCTTACTCTCATTCTATTTTTTTCACTTTGATCAACTTTTTGGTTGCCCTTTGCTGGTTTCTAAAACACTCATCTTCAGACTTGCTACTGTTTCTTGCAACATTATAAGCCTCTTCTTTTAATCTAATACTATCCTTAACTTCCTGTGTGAGCCACAGATGGGTCATTCTCATTGAGTTTTTGTTTTTCAATGGAATGCATTTTCATTGAACATTTTGAATTATTTCTTTAAATGTTTCTTTTACTGCCATATCTTTTGGTTTACTTAATCAACCTTAATGAGTTCTCCCTGCATACCTATGTAACTGGCTTTATTTAAGTTTAAGATTCTTGTTTGTGATTGGAGTATGTTACTTTCAAACTTAACATGGAATTCATTATTTTCCATTGGATGTTTTACTATGACATTACTAATTAACGCTGCCTCATTACTTAATAATAGATCTAAGATTGCTTTATCTCTATTCGGTTCCACAACTATTGTACCAGGAAACATTCTATAAACTCATCTTCTAGACTACTCTTGCCAATTTGTCTGTTTTTATGAAGATTAAAGCCCTCTGCAATTATTACATTGCCTTAGTTACAAGCTTGAAAATGTATTTGTTTAACGTTTTGTCCAATGAAATAACTACTGTCAGGAGGCCTATAAGCTACGTCCACCAGTGTTTTCTGACTCTTGTGATTCCTAATTTCCCCCATACTGATTCTATTTCATGATCTTCTGAAACCGATCCTTTTTCACTAATATCCTTACGTTATCTTTTACTTATCAGGGTTATCCCTCCTCCCTTGCCAATAGGAACAGAGGAACAGGAGAAGGCCATTCTGCCCATCAAGTCTGCTCTGCCATTCAATACGATCATGGCTGATTGAACACTTCAGTGCCTTTTACCCATACTATCCCCATAACCCTTTTACGTTATTGTTAATCAGAAATCTATCAATCTCTACCTTAAACATACTCGGTGACTGAGTTCCCATGGCCCTCTTGGGTAGAGAATTCCAAAGATTCACAACCCTCTGAGTAAAGAAATTTCTCCTCATCTTGGTCCTAAGTGGCTTCCTCCTTATTTTGAAATTCTGTCCCCTGGTTCCGCACTCCCCAACCAGGGGATGCATCTTCCCTGCATTTACCCTGCCTATTCCTTTAAGTATTTTGTAGATTTCAATTAGATCACCTCTCATTCTTCGAAACTCTAGAGAACACAGGCCCAGTTTTCCTAATCTCTCTCCATAAGACAGTCCTGCCATCCCCAGAACAAGTCTGGTGAACCTTTATTGCCATAGAGAGAGTGCAACAATATCCTTTGCGGTAAGGAGACCAAAACTGCACACAGTGCTCCAGGTACGGTCTAACCAAGCTTCTATACAATTGAAGCAACACTTCACTACTCCTGTACGCAAATCCTCTTGTGATAAAAGCTAACATTCCATTAGCCTTCCTAATTGCCTGTTGCCAGCATGTTAGCTTTCAGTGACTTATGGACAAGGACACCCAGGTCCCTTTGTATATCTACACTTTCTAATCTCTTACCATTCAAGAAA
This sequence comes from Carcharodon carcharias, assembly GCF_017639515.1. Lineage (NCBI taxonomy): Eukaryota > Metazoa > Chordata > Chondrichthyes > Lamniformes > Lamnidae > Carcharodon > Carcharodon carcharias. The sequence continues at coordinate 114,924,237 of NC_054469.1, read as the reverse complement.
TACTCTGCACATCTGTTCCTTCTACCAAAGTGGATAACCTCACCTCTTTTGACATTATATTCCATCTGTCATGTTCTTGCCCACTCACTAAGTCCATCCAAATCCTCCTGTAGCTGCTTTATATCTTCCTCACAGCATTCAATCCTGCCTAGCTTTGTATCATCTGTGAACTTGGAAATAATACATTTGGCTCTCGCATCCAAATCATTGAAATATATTGTGAACAGCTGCAGCCCAAGAACTGATCCTTGTGCTACCGCACTAAGCATAGCCTGCCAATGCGAGAATGACCAGTTTATTCCTAGTGTTTGTTTTCTGCCTGTTAGCCAACCCTCAATCCATGCTGTTATGGCACAGCCGATGGGAAATGCTGAGCTGCTCAAATCCCAAAGGGAAACTTGAAACAACTGCCACAACAGTTTTGCAATTTGTATATATTTCAAGATGTGTGCCTTGAATTCAGTAGTGATAAGACTACCGGGTCTTAAAAGTTTCATACAAAACTAAATTAAACTTTTATTAATAGAAGAAATGATTTTAAGCACACACATAGATCTACAAATCACTGCTATGATAACTTCTAAATCCCCTAATTAATCTAACCCCTGGTTACAGCCCCATTAAGGCAACAGTAAGACACACAGATTTTAAAAGACCCAGGCAAAGTAACACAAAATACCCTGAACAGTTGAATTCAAAGTGAGTTTTTCTCAGCTTTGGTTCTTTGTAGACAGCAGCTTGAGGCTTAGATGCTAGAAGCTTGTCACATTTGTTAGGTCTTAGAATGCCATCCCTTGCACACCGCCTTCTCTCCTTTATATATTTTTCTGCTTTGAATGCAACTTCCCATTGTTTCACTATGTCTTTGGACTTTGCCTCTCGAATAATAAAAATCTTTCATAATACTAATTTTACTAGTAATCTTCGGAAAAAATAAACGCACTGTTTCTTAACTTCTCCTGGCCAGGTGAAACATTTCACCCCTCTTTTGAATTCAAGCTAGTCTGGTTTATTTACAAATGCAAATATTCACTTCACACCTATGTTTACCTACTTAACATTTCAAACCTAGCTTATTTTCTCATAGACTCATCAGCACAGAAGGAGGCCATTCGGCCCATCGTGTCCATGCATGTCAATAAAGATCTGACTACACCAATCCCATTTTCCAGTGTTTGGCCCGTGGCCCTGGAGGCTATGGCAACGGAAGTGAATGCCTAAATACTTAAATGTTATGAGGGTTTCTGACTCAACCACCCTTTCAGGCAGTGAGCTCCAGACACCCACCACCCTCTAGGTGAAAAATTTCTCCTCAACTGCCCTCTTAGCCTTCTACCTCTTATCTTGAATCTATGCCCCCTGGTTATTGACCTCTGTACTAATGGAAAAGGTGCCTTCCTATCCACCCTATCTATGCCCCTCACAATCTTATACACTTCTACCAGGTCCCCTCTCAACCTTTGCTGCTCCAAGGAAAACAACCCCAGCCTATCCCATCTTTCCTCATAGCTCAGACCCTCCAGCCCAGGCAGCATCCTGGTAAATCTCCTCTGCACCCTCTCCAGTGCAATGACATCTTCCCTACTGGTGACCAAATCTGCATGCAGTACTCCAGTTATGGCCTAAACAGTGTTTTATATAGTTGAAACATAACCTCCCTGTTCTTGTATTCTATGCCTTGGCTAATAAATACAAGTATCCCATATGCCTTCTTAACCACTTATCTACCTGCCCTGCTACCTTCAGGGATCTGTGGATATGCACGCCATAGTTCCTCTGAACTTCAGTACTTTCCAGGGTCCTAACATTCACAATGTAATCTCTTCCTTGTTAGCCCTCCCCAAGTGCATTACCTCACACTTTTCCCAGTTGAATTCCATTTGCCACTGCTCTGCCTACGTGACCAGTCCATTGATATCCTCCTGCAGTTTACGGCTATCCTCCTCACTATTTACCAAGCTACCAATCTTCGTTTCATCCGTGAACTCCTTGATCATACCCCCTACATTTAAGTCCAAATCATTTATATACACCACAAACAGCAAGGGCCCCAGCACTGGGCCCTGCGGAACCCCACTGGAAACAGACTTCCAGTCACAGAAACATCCCTGTACCATCACCCTCTGCTTCCTGCATCTCAGCCAATTTTGGATCCAATGTTTCACCTTGCCTTGGATCCCATGGACTCTTACTTTCTTGACCAGTTTGCCTTGAGGGACCTTATCAAAAGCCTTGCTAAAGTCCATGTAGATCACATCAAATTCTGTTACTTCAAAGCCTTCAGACCAGCTGCCTTTAATTCAATTAAGTCCCAAACACAGACATAGACACAGACCCTGCCATTACTCTACAATAAGTTCCAATCACATTATGAAAATTATTATATCTTCCTGGCAATGCCTGTATATTGCCTCCATGTGCTTTTTATTTTGCTATTCAACTCCTATGGGGGACTTTATCAAAAGGCTTCTGAAAATCCAAGTATACTACATCAATCAACTCTCCTTCATCAATTTTGTTAGTAACATCCTCAAAAAACTCCAAGTTTGTCAAACGTGATTTCCCATTCGCAAATCCATGCTGACTGTGCCCAATCAGATTATGATTATCCATTAACTACATCCTTTATAACAGATTCTAGCATTTTCCCTACTACTAATGTAAGGCTAACAGGTTTGTAGTTCCCTGTTTTCTCTCTCCCTCCCTTCTTAAATGATGGGGTGACATTTGCTACCTTCCAATCTTCAGGAACCATTCCAGAATCTATAGGATTTTGAAAAATGGTCACCAATGCATCCGCTATCTCTATAGCAACTTCTTTCAATACTCTGAGATGCAGAATATCATGCCCTGGAGACTTAACAACTTTCAGTCCCATAAATTTCTCCAATACAACCTTCTTACTTGTACCACTTTCCTTCGACTCCTCATTCTCCCTAGTCCCTTAGATCTCTAAACCTGAGAGATTTCCTGTATCTTCCTCAGTGAAAACAGACACAAAGTAATCATTTAGCCTCTCTGCCATTTCACTATTTCCCATTATGAATTCTCCTGACTCTGCCTGTAATGGACCAACATTTGCCTTAACAAAACGCTTCCTTTTTACATATCCATAGAAGCTTTTACAGTCCGCTTTTATATTTTTGGCTAGAATGCATTCATATTCTATTCTCCTTTTCTTTATCAGTTCCTTGGTTTTCCTTTGCTGTATTCTAAACACCTCCCAATCCTCTGGTTTACTATTACTATTCTGACAACTTTATAAGCCTTTTCTTTTAATCTTACACAGTCCTTAACTTCCTCTGTCAGCCATGGTTTAGTGACTTTGTTTCTGGGTTTTTGCACCTTGAAGGAATGTATAGGTGCTGTAAAATATATAATAGTTCTTTGAAGACTATCCATTACCTATGAACAGTGTATTTTCCCAATACATCTCAGCCAATTTGACCTCACTTTCAAACATAAAGTAAAATTCTATCATTTTGTGGTCACTCATCCTTAAAGGTTCTTTTACAACAAGATTATTAATTAGCCATTTTTCATTATATAATACTAGATCTAAAATAGCCTGTCCTCTAGTTGGCTCCTCAACATACTGCTCTAGAAAAATGTCCCCAACACATGCCAGAAACTTGTCTTCCACAGCATTAGAGCTCAGTTGGTTTACCCAGTCAATATGCAGATTGAAGTCACTCGTGATTACTATATTACCCATGCTACATACTTCTCTCATCTGATTAATACCATGCCCCACATTACCCTCACTGTTTGGCCTATAAACAACTCCAACCAATATCTGTTGCCTTTTGCTGTTTTTTTAACTCCACCCAAACAGATTCCACGCATTGTTCTTCCGATCTGAGATCCTCCTTTGCTAATGCACTGATCCCATCCCTTATTATCAGTGCAACTCCACCTCCTTTCCCTTCTTGTCTGTCCTACCTAAACATCAGACATCCTTGAATATTCAGTTCCCAGTCTTGGTCACCATGCAGCCATGTCTCTGTAATGGCAATTATATCATACCCATTTACCTCTTTTTGTGCCTTTTAGATCATCTACCTTATTGCAAATGCTATGCACATTCAGATAGAGTGCCCTTAACTTTGTCTTTTTGACATCATTCTGCATTTGAAGCATACTCAATGCTCTGCTTAGTCTCTCCTGACTTCTGGTCTCACTTCCACTTCCTATTACCCACTTTCCTTTCTTCTAATTTGGGCCACCCCTCAGGTACCCCGCCATAAGCTGGTTTAGACCCACCCCAAAAGCGCTAGCAAACCTTTCTGCGAGTATATCAGCCCCAGTCCTGTTAAGATGTAACCCGTCCAGCTTGTACAGGTCCCATCTGCCCCAGAACCGGTCCCAATGCCTCAGAAATCTGATGCCCTCCCTCCACCAGTTACCAGTTTTCCAGCTACTTATTTAATCGACCTATCCTCCTACTCCTTTGCTCACTAGCACATGGCACTGGGAGTAATCCTGAGATTACTGCCCTTGAGATCCTGCTTTTTAATTTCCTTCCTAACTCCTTGAAATTTGCTTTCAAGACCTCATCCCTCTTCCTACCTATGTCGTTGGTACCAATGTGGATCACAACTTCTGACTGATACCTCCCCCCCAGGGAGGCAACACACCATTCTGGAGTCATGTTTACTGTTCAGAAATGCCTGTCTGATCCCTTGACTATGGAATCCCCTATTGCTATTTCCCTTCAATTCTTGCTCCCCCCTCCCCTGTACAGCTGAGCCGCCCATGGTGCCATTGGCTTGGCTCTGGCTGCACTCCCCTGAGGACCTATTGGCCTGATCAGCATCCAAAATGGAAAACTGATTAGCAAGTAGATAGACTCGGGGCTCCTACCCTACCTGCCTGGTTCTCTTAGACTGCCTCTGGTGGTCACCCATTCCCTCTCTGGCTAAATGTTTCTGACCTGCAGTTTGACCACCTCCCTAAATGTGCTACCCACGTAGTCCTCTGCCTTGCGGATGCACAACAGTGACTCCAGCTGCCACTCAAGTTCCGAAATCCAGAGTTCAAGCTTGTGCAGCTGGTGAAACTTCCTACAGGTGTATTTGTCAGAGACACATGGTGCGTCCGTGACTTCACAAACACCACAGGATGTATGCTCCACTTGGGTGAGCTGACTGCCATCCCATGACTCCAGAGACTATTTATTACACTTAGAGTAAGTAGAATGAGTAGAATAAATTGCTAGTAACTTAACTTTACTACACTTACACTAACTTTATCTTAATTTGGTTTATTTTATTACTTTATTTCACTTTGACTTGATTTAACTTTACTTCCCTATTGCAAGTATTCTTTACTGAAATCCAAGTAGCTACATCTTTATAAAGGATACGTTTTTCTTGTTTTAAGCTATTTAAACACACTCCCTAACAGCAGCTTCTCATCAACCAATGAATGTGCAGCTTTCCTGTGATGTCACTCCTGGATTTTCTTTTCAAGCTCAGCCCGCTTCCCGAATAGAGGTGTCCCTAGCAGTTCCGACTCTCTCCGCTCCCAGAAGGTCTGTCTTGCTGAAGTATGTTGTACCCTGGAATATTTATTTTTCAACCGTGTTTCTGCAATGACAATTATATCCAAACCATTTGCCTCTTTGTGCTCTCTATCTTATTGCAGATGCTTCATACATTCAGATAAAGAACCTTTTATTTCAATTTTTTTTTTTACTTCTGTTGCCTGCAATGGCCTTATTCATTGATGCACAATTTATGTTAAACTCTCTTGTCCACTCTGGTTGTCTTTACTCACATCGCTACACTGTTCCATTGCCCAGCCTTTTTTTGGATTTCTAAATCTCCCTTCACTCAAACCCTCCCCTCTCCCCTATTAGTTTAAAGCCCCTGTCAACAGTCCCAGTTACATGATTGGTTAGGAAACTGCCCGAGCCCAGTTTAAAAAGCTCTCTCTTCCCTGAATACTGATGCTCATGCCCCACAAATCCAAACTCCTCCTTCCCACTACTCTGAGCCATGTGGTCAATTCTCTGATCTGCTTGCCCCTAAGCCAGTTACCACGTGGCTTGGGTAACGTGGATGTTCCCTTCTCAAACTCTTAGCCGAACATCATTCCTGGTCCTACCTTTGTCACATGGACCACGACAAAGTTCCAGCTGCAGGGAGATATCCTTAACCTTGGCACTGGGTAGGCAACACAATCTTCTGAGCTCCCGATAACAGATACCAGTATCTAAGATTTTTTGTATGGCAGTGTTTCCAGCCCCACCATCCAAAGAGTCAGCAGGGGTGATCACAGCAGCCCTGCAACCATATAATGCTCAATGGAGTTTTAATTGGCTAGAATGAGGTCCCGCCTCAGAGACCAACCAGCCAATCTGCTTGGCTGGCAACTCTGTAGTCCCAGCAATGCCAGTGGCCAGAACTCGGACTACAAGCAGTCCGAGATTCTAAGCCCTGGAGTCCAGGACAAGTAAGTGTGGGGGTGGTGGTTGAGGTGCTCATGGAGGAGAGTTGAGTGGAGATAATAGAGATTGGAGAGGCTGGGGGGGAGGGGGATGATGAGGTGGTGTACCCAAGAGTGCAGACCTTGTGTGGGGTGTGGATGGTTCCCCTTGTGGAAAGGGAAGGTGCCACCCCCCACCCCGCCGACCACCGACCCCCCGCATCTGAGGCCGAAGCAGGGTGGCCTGCTGGGCTTCTTCCCTGGCCACTGAACTTCATATTGAGGCTGGACAGGAAGGGAGTTGAGGGGAGGCTGTCTGTCCTAGGCCTCACCCGCCTCCCATAAAGTTGTGGACAGGTCAGGAGCAGGAAGGAGGGCAGCTGAAAGGCTACCCGGGGAATATTATGGGCCATGCTGTCTGCAGAACCACTGCGGGGGGAGTGGGTGGAGGAGACTGTAAAAATCTGCCCTATTGCAGCAACTTGATTTGTGCTGCGTTCTCAACATTGCTATAAAATGATTAAAAACTAATCAAGAAAAGTTGCTGCGGTGCCTGTTTTCTTGTCCTATCTGCCCAGTCTGAATCTACCCTAACAGTGTGTAATCCAGAGACTTACAGCTGAACTTGGATGAGTTTTCTTTTAATATACGTTTGAAAAATTATAATTATGAGAAGGTCAGTGTGCAGATGTAGTGCTTTGTGACTGGATACACTGGTTTTCATTCAATTGTGAGGCTCTTTCCATTGCACTTTATGGGCAAAGCAATAAAAGATTCAGAGTTTTGACCTTTCTAAATGGATTGTAATTTTATTGGAATGCATTTTTATCAGGCTCTGTTAACATGGAAACTAAGTTGGGGCAGAACTTTTTTAAAGTTATTTCGTTATCAAATGAGTTCCATTCTACTTGAGTTCTTTGTAAACCTGCAGAAATATTTGCAGACACTGTGAATGAATTGAGCCTAACCCGGTGTTGTGTTAATGAGCCATAACTCTTTATTTGTTTCAGTATCCCGAATTGATGGTTGCTTCCTATAATAACAATGAAGATGCCCCACATGAGCCAGATGGGGTAGCTTTGGTTTGGAATATGAAATTTAAGAAAATCACGCCAGAATATATATTCCATTGCCAGGTAAGGTCTCTTAGACCCTCACTTTGTTTACAATCATGTGAATGTATTTGAACACCAAAAATGTTTTGAGTTAAAGGGCAGAATTTTCTGACTGCTGGGTAGGCAGGTCCGACCCAATCTCCGGCGGGTGGGGAGCCAATCCCGCCAGAGAAGCGGGCCGCACCGTCATTTTACGTGGGCGGGCCAATTAAGTGCTATGTATTTCCTATGTGGGCGGGGTGGGGGGATTCCCCAAAAGCGAGAGTGTGCTCTTTCGCGCATGTGCACAAAAGAGCACATACCTCCCTGAGGCAAAATGCAGCCTCAGGGAGAGCGCTTCCACTTTGAAAAAGATTAAAAATAGAGAAAAAAAATTCCCTAAGATGGGACATGTTCATAATTTACACTATAACTTTATTAAACTTTTTAAAACACTGCATGAAACCTCATCCCGCTGGTGAATGAGGTTTCATGTTTTTTTCTATTTGCCGCTGGGGCTCCTGGCCTGCCCACCAATCTTAAGGTTGGACGGGCAGGTCCCTTAATTGTTTAAATGATCCTGTCAGTGGCCTCAATTGGCCATTGACAGGTTGGTGGGCCTGCAGCTGATTTTGCTGCGCCCCTGCCTTCCTGAAGATTTAAATGGGACGGGATGATGTCGACCCCGCCCCCTGCTCACCGATGGCAAAATTCTGCCCAAACAGTGCTTTTTAAATTAATGTTAAAACGATAGAATTAAAAGGACTTCTATTATATTTCGCAATGGTTTGAAAAGAAAAAGTATCATTTACTTGAATCTGGGAAAATACTGGTCATTTCTATATTGTTGACTGTTCTTTAGAGTGCTACAATGTGAGAAAAATGTATCTTGGCTTAAAGAAGTGTGGTACACCACTTCCTCAACCAGTCATCCAAATGTTTTTGCCCACCATGTGGAGAAGCAACAGGCCTTGCTTTAGTGCACCTTGTTTTAATTTTGCACGGATGCGTGTTTTAAGGCAGTCATTTTGGTTGATGTGAAGGTTCCTCCTACAGATGCTTCTATATAAATCTATCATTTATCCGCTAGAAAAGATAATTGATTCTTTGTTAACTTCCCTCATTTCCCTTTCTAAGGGTAGCCTTGGATATGAAAGTCAAGATGATATGAATGTCCTTTTCAAACGAACTTTTTAAAACTCTCAATCCATTCCTGAAATACTGGGTCAATTAGCAGCTTAAAAAAACGTTTTCACAAATATGCAAATTGGTGTCGTGGGTAAAGTTATTTAGAAACCACATTGCAATTGGACTGAGTCAAACATTAAATTGTTTCTCTTCAGATCGTCATGTGAAGTGTTAAAGAAACACTACAAATAAAGAAAAATTAGGCTTTTAACAATAGCAGCAATGTATATTTATATGGCGCCTTTAACATAATGAAACGTCCCAAAGGGCTTCACAGGAACATTAGAAAACAAAGTGTGATACTGAGCCACATAAGAAGACATTAGGTCAGATGACCAAAAGCTTAGTCAAAAGGTAGGTTTTAAGAAGTGTCTTAAAGGAGGCAAATGAAGTAGAAGGGAAAAAGGGGGAGATAATTCCAGAGCTTGGAACCTAGTCACTGAAGGCAAGGTCACCAATGGTGGGGCAGTTTTGATTAGGAATGCGCAAGAAGCCAGATTTAGAAGAGCACAGATATTTTTGAGGCTTGTGAGGCTGGAGGAGATTATAGAGATAGGGAAGGGTGAGGCTATGGAAAACTTTGAAGAAAAGGCTGAGAATTTTAAAATCAATGTGTTGCTTGACCAGGTATCAATGTAGGTCAGCAAACAGAGGGGTGATAGGGGAATGGAACTTGTTGTGAGTGAAAACACGGGTTAAATGTGGGAGACCAGCCAGGAGTGTGCTGGAATAGCCGAATCTATAGGTGACCAATGGCATTGATGTAGGATAACATGTTATCTGTAAAAATAAAGACAACAAAGTAGCGTGAAACATTATTGATAGCAAATTTATAGTGAATTTCAGCTTTGCATTGTGCGACGATGTGTGTACATTTTCATATTTCTGTTTTATGTATATATTCTGTGTAGGTGAGGGTAAGCTGCACCTGTGTGTGTCCAGGGTTAATCAAATGTGAAGGTGTTGGAGTCAGATTGTGTTTAGAATTTAAAGGGTGAAAGACTATCTCCCTGAATTTTGTGATGAGGCCTTATGGTGGGTGTTAACATACAAGGAAACAGAGTAGATCTGAAATTGGCATTTGGGGATGAGTTTTGAAATTGATTTGTAGCTGTGCATTTCAAAGGAGTCTCAAAGGCAGAAAATAACATTTGCATTTTACAGGAGATTTGTGAGTAAACAGGGACAGGCGTTTTAAATTTTATTGACCCAAAATAGAGGTAAAAAAGGAACGTGAAAGGTTTGAATATTTGGGAACCTAAGTTTTCAAAGAGGTTTTTAAAGATAATGGAGAACTAAGATGAAAGGGGTGAAAAGGTATTTATGAAAACAGGGTTTCAGCTTTGGTAGTTGCTGTGGGGGGAGTCCCATGGAAGGCCAACTCCAGTGTTTTGGAGTATGCTGAAAAGCTGTGAAAGTCAGTTAATTAAAGAAAGCAACTCCATTTTGGGCCAGCAGAGTATTTTGTCCTGAGAATCGGTTTGTTTTAAATCTCCCTTTGGAAAAACCACAAGTGGAGATTTGTCCTGGGAAGCCGTGGATTGTACTTCTGTTTAAAGTGAAAGCAATTTCTTGGCTTGGGTAATATTTCCTGGATTTTATGGTAAAGACTCTATAAGGTCTGTTGCCAAAACAATAGTTTATTGTATACCTCTGATAAAGCATTTTGGGGGTTATTTTGTAAGATTTTTTTCTAACTGTGCATCTTTTATTTGTGTATAAGTTTTTCCCTTTTTTAAGTAAACATTTTAATTCTTCAGAGTTCACAAGTTACCACTGGTGTCCTATGCTTTTGTATTTAGTAACATTCCCCCCTCATTTCTACAATCCAGAAAAAAAAATTACGATCAGCCAAGATGGATTTCAGTCCAAGATCTGATTTGCTCAGCATTAACATCAGCTGCAGTCGTAACAATTGTTTGTTGCAAAACAATTGTGGAGAAAGAAAAACAACTGAAATACTTCCTTGGCTAAGTAAACTAAGTGCAATCTTAGTGAATACCAAGATAGGTAGTCAATAGATTCCAAGAACTGATGGATTGAAGGTCTGATGATAAGTAAGATTGGGGTTCTGAATCGTGACCCTCCTGTGCCAATTCACAATGAGGTGGACAGTATGTATAATTTGTGCACCCAGCTCATTTCCACAATTGTGGCATGGTTATGAGCAACTCCCGCATCGGTATCTCCATGGTTCTGCTGACGTTCTCTGCATTGCAGGTTTTGGGGTAGGGTTCTGAACAAACCACATGCACCTGGCAGTCTACCTATTTTAAGGGCATATTCCTTAAAAGAAGAATGCTGTAACAATGCACTGCAGACTGCTGAATAATTACCTAACGAACATTCAGGGTCAAGTAAGATGTCACACCATGCCAGGGAAAGAGCTTTCCACTTCAGTGACACCACTCCAGAGGTACTGGTCTCACAGGTGGAGGCCAGGAAAGAGGATATTCTTTTGTTGGGGCAGGAAGCCTTTGAGGCAGAGCTCAGAAGGGAATGGGAGCAGGTGGCAAGGGCAGTTAATGCCCAGAGTGTAGCACCCAGGACGTGATAGACATGTCCAAAGATGCCTGGTCACCTTCAGGTGGTCAATCTGAGTGAATGGATCGTGACAAACATCTCTGACTCGCCTCTCGCACTATTCAGTGCACTACACACCACCTAGCAGCACATCCTGACACTCCTTATACTACACTTCACGCGCCTACACCTTCAATAATTTTAGCAGCACACACCACTACATGCCTCTGCAAACTTACAACTACTTAGCTCTGGCAAACACATCACCCACCCTCTTTGTTGCAGAGGGTTATCCACAACAGGTAGCAAAGGCTGAGATAGACAGATTTTCACTCAGTAAGGGAATCAAAGGTTATGGGGAAAAGGCAGGAAAGTGGAGTTGAGGATTATCAGATCAGCCATGATCTCATTGAATGGCGGAGCAGACTTGATGGGCCGAGTGGCCTACTTCTGCTTCTATGTCTTATGGTCTTAAATCCACAGAACTGGAGGAGGCCTGGCATGCCTGCATCCTCCCGGCTCCCTCGAGGAGATGGTCCATAGCATCGTTGGCAACTCAACACCTCCTTCTCGAGGGCAACTAGGGATGGGCAATAAATGCTGGCCCAGCCAGCGAAGCCCACATCCACTGAATGAATAAGAAACATGGAAAATTGCCCAGGTATATCCTGACCACTAAAAGCAGGATAAATTCAATCTGACCAATCAATGCCCCATCAGTGATGGAAAACATTGTCAACAGTGCTATCAAGTGGCACTAACTCAGTAATAACCTGCTGATCGATGCTTATTTTGTGTTTTGGCAGGGCTGCTCGGCTCTTGACCTCATTACAGCCTTAGTCCAAACATGGACAAAAGAGCTGAACTCGAGAGATGAGGTGAGAATGATTTCCCTTGACATCAAGGTGTCGCATTTGACTTAGTGTGGCATCAAGGAACCGAGCAAAATTGAAGTCAATGGGCATCAAGGGAAAAGTTTCCAGTGGTTAGAGCCATACCCAGCATAAAGGAAGATGGTGCTGGTTGTTGTTGTTGTTGTTGTTGGAGGCCAATCATCTTAGTCCTGGGACATCGCTGCAGGAGTTCCTCAGCGTAACGTCCTAGGCCCAACCATCTTCAGCTGTACATGCAATGGTTCAAGAAGGCGGCTCACCACCATCTTCTCGAGTGTAATTGGAGATGGGCAAAAAATGCTGACCTTGCTAGCAATGCTTACATTTCATGAAGGCAAAAAAGGCTCAAATGGGAAGCCTGCTTTCATGAGTGCGCATCCCAATGCTCGACAGGATATGCAGGCTATCTCAGCGGTGTAGCATTCCTTGTTCTCCAACAGATTATTAGGATTGCTGAGGTGCCGAACAAAGAGTAGCGGAGGCACCGTGGAGCAAGAACCTGCTGTCCCCTCTCAGGATGACCGCATTCGTGCTGCCATCACTGCCACTTCACTGGTGGCCTTGCTGTTGCCTCACAGCCAGCTTGCCCAGTCTGCTGCCACCCATGCTGCAATGTTGCCATCTGACACCAGGCCTTCGAGGCCCAGAACTGCTCAAGGCTGTCCTCCGTAGCTGTCTGCAGTCTCCCCCAATGAAATTCAGCAACCTGCCACTGGGATAGCATTCTATTGAAGCACAAGGCCAGGCAAAGGCACTCTAACAGTGAGCTCTAAGGGGCTGCACAAGGGTGAATTTATTTTATTATTGATGTGTTGCTGGATAAAGTTTTCAAAAATTCTTTCAAGAGATGTCAGTGTCCCTGGTTAGTCCAACATTTACTACCAATCCCTAACTGCCCATGGAAAGCTGATGGTGAGCTCCTTCTCCAACCGCTGCAGTCTACGTGGTGTAGGTACACCTACATTGCTGTTAGGAAGGGAGTTCCAGGATTTTGACCAGCGACAGTGAAAGAACAGCGATATAGTTCAAAGTCAGGATGGTGTGTGGCTTGGAGGGCAACTTGCAGGTGGTTCTGTTCTCATGCATCTGCCCTTCTTCCCTCCTAAAGTTTGGGGAGGTGCTGTCAAAGGAGCCTTGTGAATTGCCGCAATGCATCTTGTAGATGGTACACTGCTGCCACTGTGAGTGAGTGGTGGATGGGGTGCCAATCCAAGTGGGCTGCTTTTGTCCTGGATAATGTTGAGCTTCTTAAGTGTTGCTGGAGCTACACTCACCTAGGCAAGTGAAGAGTTTTCTATCACACTCCTGACTTGTGCCTTGTAGATGGTGGACAGGCTTTGGACAATCAGGAGATGAGTTGGAGTCAGAGTTATACAGCACAGAAACAGGCCCTTTGGCCCATCTTATCAGTCCCACCCATCAAGCACCTATCTATTTTAATCCCATTTTCCAGCACTTGGCCCATAACCCTATATGCTATGGCGTTTCAAGTTCTCATCTAAATACTACTTCAATGTTGTGAGGGTTCCTGTGTCTAGCACCCCCTCAGGCAGTGTGTTCCAGATTCCAACCACCCTCTGGGTGAAAAATGTTTTCCTCAAATCCCCTCTAAACCTCTTGCCTCTTATATTAAATCTATGCCTCCTGGTTATTGACACCTTCCGCTAAGGGGAAAAGTTTCTTCCTTTCTATCCTATCTATGCCCCTCATAATTTTGTACACCTCTATCAGGTCCCCTCTCAGCCTTCTCTGCTCTAAGGAAAACAACCCTAGCCTATCCTGCCTCTCTTCATAGCTGAAACGCTCCATCCTGGGCAACATCTTAGTGAATCTCATCTGCACCCTCTCCAGTGCAATCACATCCTTCCCATAGTGTGGTGACCAGAACTGCACACAGTACCAGCTGTGGCCTAACGAACATTTTACACAGCTCCAACATAACCTCCCTATTTTTATATTCTATGCCTCAGCTAATAAAGGCAAGTATCCCATATGCCTTCTTAACCACCTTATCTACCTGTGCTGCTGCCTTCAAGGACCTGTGGACATGTACACCAAGGTCCCTCTGATCCTCTGTACTTCCTAGGGTCCTACTATTCATCGTGTATTCCCTTGCTGTATTAGTCCCCACAAAATGCATCACCTCATGCTTCTCAGGATTAAATTCCATTTGCCACTGCTCTGCCCATCTTACCCATCTATATTGTCCTGTAATCTAAGGTTTTCCTCCTCACCATTTATGACACCACCAATTTTTGTGTCATCTGCAAACTTACTGATCATAAAAGCAAAATACTGCAGACGCTGGAAATCTGAAACAAAAACAAAAATGCTGGAAAAACTCAGCAGGTCTGACAGCTTCTGTGGAGAGAAAGACAGAGTTAACGTTTCGATTCCATATGACTCCTCTTCTTCAGAGCTGAAGGGAAGTAGAAATGTGGTGAAATATATACTGTTTAACAGGTGAAGCTGGGTAGAAGTCCAGCGTTGGTGGAGGCAAAGGAGAGATTGCAAAAGATGTCAAACTAAAGGTCAAGGGGTTGTTAATAGTGGTGGTGCTGGCTAAAGGAGGTGCTAACCGTGACATTGAGAGTGGAAAGCAGAACGTGATAATGGCCGATAAGGGTAAGCACTCTGGAAAGTGACAGATGGACCTAGCGGGGGTGGGGTGGGAGGAGAGGACGGTGGTGGGAAAAAAGAACGAAAAGGCTAAAAGCTGGGGATAAAACAATGAATAAAATGGAAATAAATTTTAAAAAATAATAATAATGGAAATAAGTGAGAAAAAATAACATAAATATTAAAAAATAAAAATGAATAAAAAAAGGGGGTATCAGAAAGAGGTGGGGATGGAGGAGAGAGCTACCACCACTATTAACAACTTTGTCCTTTTGTTTGACATCTTTTGCAATCTCTCCTTTGCCTCCACCTATTGCTGGCCTTCTATCCAGCTTCACCTGCTCCCCCCCCCCCCCCCCCCCCCCCCCCCCCCCCCCCCCCCCCCCCCCCCATAAACAGTATATATTTCACCACATTTGTACTTCATTTCAGTCCTGAAGAAGAGTCATGTGGACTCGAAACGTTAACGTTGTTGTTCTCTCCACAGATGCTGTCAGACCTGCTGAACGTACTGATCATACCTCCTATATTCACATCTAAATCATTAGTATACACTGCAAACAGCAAGGGTCCCAGCACCGATCCCTGTGGGACACCACTCATCACAGGCTCCCAATCACAAAAACAACCTTTGACCATCACCCCTTGCATCCTGCCACTAAGCCAATTTTGGATCCAATTTTCCAAATTGCCCTGAATCCCACGGGCTCTTATCATCTTGACCATTCTCCCATGTGGGACCTTGTCAAAAGCCTTATTGAAGGCCATGCAGACTACATCAACTGCACGACCCTCATCTATACAGCTAGTCACCTCCTCTCAAAATGTAATCAAATTTGTCAGACATGATCTCCCTTTGACAAAGCCATGCTGCTGACTATCCCTGATTAATCCCTGCCTCTCCAAGTGGAAATTAATCAGATTTTTTTCTAATAGTTTCCCTACCACTGATGTTAGATTAACTGGCCTGTAATTATCTGGTTTACCCCTACTACCCTTCTTGAATAATGATATCACATTCTCTGTCCTCCACCTCTCCTGTGGCCAGAGGGGATTTGAAAATTAGTGCCAGAGCCCCTGCAATCTCCTCCCTTGCCTCACATAGCAGCCTGGGATGCATCTCATCTGGGCCTGGGGATTTATCCACTTTTAAGCCAGCTAAAACCGCTAATACTTTCTCCCTTTCCATGCTAATTTGTTCAAGTATATCACAGCCCCCCTCCCTGATTTCTGCACCTACATCGCCCTTCTCCATAGCAAACACAGATGAAAAGTAATCTTTCAAAACCTCACCTACATCCTCCGGCTCCAAGCACAGATTGCCACTTTGGTCCCTAATGGGCCCTACTCTTTCCCTGGTTATCCTCTTGCCCTTAATATATTTATAAAATGCCTTGGGATTTTTCATCCCCCTCTTTGCTCTCTGAATTACTTTAAGTACCCCCTTGCACTCTATACTCCTCTAGGGCTTCTGCTGTTTTCAGTCCTCTGTATCTGCCATCAGCCTCTTTTTTTTTTCCTTATCCAATCCTCTATATCCCTTGATATCCAGGGTTCCCTGGACTTGTTGGTCCTACCCTTCACCTTTACAGGAACATGTTAGCCCTGCACTCTCACTATTTCCTTTTTGAATGACTCCCACTAGTCTGATGTAGACTTTCCTACAATAGCTGCTCCCAGTCCACTTTGGCTAGATCCTGTCTTATCATATTGAATTGGCCTTCCCCCAATTCAGGACCTTTATTTCCAGTCCATCTTTGTCCTTTTCCATAACTACTTTAAATCTTCGGGCTATGGTCACTATCCCCGAAATGCTCCCCCACTGACACTTCTACCACTTGCCGGCTTCATTCCCTAAGATTAGGTTCAGTACCGCCCCTTCTTTTGTAGGACTTTCTACGTGCTGGCTCAAAAAGCTCTCCTGAATGTACTTTTAAGAATTCTGCCCCTTCTAAGCCTTTCACACTAAGATTATCCTGGTTAATATTGGGGAAATTGAAATCCCCTACTGTTATTACCCTATTATTTTTACATTTCTCTGAGATTTGCCTACATACCTGCTCCTCTATATCCCTCTGACTGTTTGGGGGCCTATATTACAATCCCAGCAAAGTGATTGTTCCCTCTTTGTTTTTAAGTTCTACCCATTTGAGGTACCTTCTAAGATACCATCCCTCCTTACTCCAGTAATTGAATCCTTGATCAATAGTCCAGTGCTGCCACCTCTTCTTACCAACCACCCTGTCATGCCTGAAGATTCTATACCCTGGAATATTGAGCTGCCAGTCTTGCCCTTCCCTCAACCATGTCTCTGTGATAGCAACAATATCATATTCCCATGTGTTAATCAATGCCCTCAATTCATCTGCCATACTTGTAAGACTCCTTGGGTTAGAATAGATGTGATCCAGCCCTGCGTTATTCCCTTGTGCCTTAGCGGGTCTATATTTGCTCTGCCTTCCAGACTGACTTGATTTCTCTTCTATATTTGGCTGTGCATCACCCCTTACTGTACCTCCACTCTGTATCCCATCCCCCTGCCAAATTAGTTTAACCCCCCTTCCCTCCACAACAGCATTAGCAAACCTCCCTGCAAGGATGTTGGTCTTGTTCCAGTTCAGGTGCAACCTGTCTGACTTGTAGAGGCCCCACCATTACCAAAAACAGACCCAATGATCCTGGAAACTAAAGCCCTCCTGCCTGCATCATCTCTTTAGCCATACATTCATCCTCTCTATCCTCCTATTCCTATATTCACTAGAGTGTGGCACAGGGAGTAATTCAGAGATTACAACCTTTGAGGTCTTGCTTTTTAATCTGCTACCTAGCTCCCTAAATTCCTCCCGAAGGATCTCATCCCTCTTTCTACCTATGTCGTTGGTACCAATGTGATCCACGACCTATGACCGTTGGCCCTCTTTCTTCAAAATGCCCTGCAGCCGTTCTGTGACATCCTTGACCCTAGCACCAGGGAGGCAACACACCATCCTGGAGTCACGTCTACAGCCTCAAAAGTGCCTGTCTGCACCCCTCACTAATTGAGTCAACAACCACTATTGCTCTTGCACTCTTACTCCTCCCGCCTTGTGCAGCTGAGCCACCCACAGTGCCATGAACTTTGCTCTGGCTGCACTCTCCAGAGGAACCTTCACCCTCACAGTTTTCCAACACAAAAAAACGGTTCTTGAGTGAGATGCACTCTGGGGCTTTCCTAACTACCTGTTTGCCTCCCTTCTTCTGACCGGTGGTCACCCATTCCCTCTCTGACTGCACTTCCTTAAGCTGTGGAGTGAGCACATCTAAAAACGTGCTATCCATGTAACCCTTAGCCTCGCTGATGCACCGCTGTGTCTTCAGCTGATGTTCAAACTCCGAAACCCATTGCTCAAGCTGGTCAAGCTAATGGCGCTTCCTGCACATGTGATCATCCAGACTGCAAGGAGTGTCTAAGAATTCCCACATTACAACACACGGGACTGAGCTCCCTTGCCATTTTTTTTTTGTTTGTTTTTGATTAAATGACTGTTTTCCTTAAATTTATGCCCAGCTCTGCTCACTGAAGTCCTCGCTCTTTACAGCCCCTGTTTTGTTACTCGCCACAGAATTCCCAGACTCTTGTAGCTACAGTATTTATATGGTTATGTTTAAATGGTTAATTTTCTGGTCAATGGTAACCCCAACGATGTTTTTTAAAGGAGGGGGCGTCGGTTAGCAATGATGATGCCATTGAATATCAAGGGGAGATGGTTGGATTCTGTCTTGTTGGAGGTGGTCATTGCCTGGCACCTGTGTGACATGAATGTTATTTGCCACTTATCAGCCCAATCCTGAATGTTGTCCAGGTCTTTTTGCATATAGACATGGGCTTCTTCTGTATTTGAGGAGTCGCAAATAGTGCTGAAAATTGTGCAATCATCAACGGACAGCTCCACTTTCGACCTTTTGATGGAGGGAAGGTCATTGATGAAGCAGCTGAAAATGGTTGGGCTAAGGATACTTCCCTGAGGAACTCCTGCAGTGATGTCCTATGACTGAGATGATTGACCTCCAACAGCCACAACCATCTCCCTTTTTTTTTAAATTATTATTCATTAGCGGGATATGGGCTTCGCTGGCTGGGCCAGCATTTATTGCGCATCCCTAGTTGCCCTTGAGAGGGTGATGATGAGCTGTTTTCTTGGACTACTGCACTCCATGTGGTATAGGTACACCCACAGTGCTGTTAGGAAGGGAGTTCCAGGATTTTGACCCAGTGATAGTGAAGGAATGACGATATGTTTCCAAGTCAGGATGGTGAGTGACTTGGAGGGGAACTTCCAGGTGACGGTGTTCCTATCTATTTGCTGCCCTTGTCCTTCTTGATGATAGTGGTCATGGATTTGGAAGGTGCTGTCTAAGGAGCTTTGGTAAATTCCTGCAGTGCATCTTGTGGATGGCAGCCACTGTGCGTCAGTGGCAGAGGGAGTGAGTGTTTGTGAATGTGGTGCCAATCAAGTGGGCTGCTTTGCCCTGGATGGTGTCAAGCTTCTTGAGTGTTTTAGGAGCTGCACTAATCAGGCAAGTGGAGAGTATGCCATCACACTCCTGACTTGTGCCTTGTAGATGATGGACAGGCTTTGGGGAGTCACGAGGTGAGCTACACGTCACAGGGTTCCTAGCCTCTGACCTGCTCTTGTAGCCATAGTATTTACATGGCTAGTCCAGTTCAGTTTCTGGTCAATGGAAAACCCCAGGATGTTGATAGTGGGATGTTCAGTGCTGGTAATGCCATTGAACATCAAGGGGCAATGGTTAGATGTCTCTTGTTGGAGATGGTCATTGCCTGCCCAACGTTACTTGCCACTTGTCAGCCCAAGCCTGAATATTGTCCAGGTCTTGCTGCATTTGGACATGGACTGCTTCAGTGTCTGAGGAGTTGCGAATGATGCTGAATATAGCACAATCATCAGCGGACACCCCCACTTCTGACATTTATGATGGAAGGAAGGTCATTGATGAAGCAGCTGAAGATGGTTGGGCCTAGGACACTACCCTGAGGAACTCCTGCAGTGATGCCCTGGAGCTGAGATGACTGACCTCCAACAACCACAAATATCTTCCTTTGTGGGAGGTGTGACTCTAACCAGCAGAGAGTTTTCCCCCTGTTTCCAATTGACTCCAGTTTTACTAGAGCTCCTCGATGCCACACTTGGTCAAATGTGGCCTTGATGCCAAGGGCAGTCACTTTCACCTCACCTCGTGATTTCAGCACTTTGCAACTACAACCAAGGCTGTAATGAGGTCAGGAGCTAATTGGCCCTGGCAGAACCCAAACTGGGCGTCAGTGATCAGGTTATTGCTAAGCAAGTGCTGCTTGATGGCACTGTTGATGACCCCTTCCATCACTTTACTGATGATTGAGAGCAGACTGATGGGACTGTAATTGGCTGGGTTGGATTTGTCCTACTTTTTGTGTGCAGGACATACCTGGGCAATTTTCCACATAGCCGGATAGATGTCAGTGTTGAGCTGTACTGGAACAGCTTGACTAGGGGCGCAGTAATTTCTGGAGCACAATTCTCAAGTACCATTGCCAGGGCCCATAGCCTTTGCAGTATCCAGTGCCTTCCGCTATTTCTTGATATCACATTGAGTGAATCGAATTGGCTGAAGACTGGCATCTGTAGATCTGGGGACCTCTGGAGGAGGTCGAGATGGATCATCAACTCGTCACTTTCTGGTGAAGATTGTAGCAAATGCTTCAGCCTTAACTTTTGCACTGGTATGCTGGGCTCCCCCATCATTGAGGATGGGGATATTTGTGGAGCCTCCTCCTCCAGTGAGTTGTTAAATTGTCCTCCACCATTCACAACTTGATGTGGTAGCACTGCAGAGCTTAGATCTGATTTGTTGGCTGTGGAATCACTTAGCTCTGTCTATCACTTGCTGTTTATGCTGTTTGGCATGCAAGTAGTCCTGTGTTATAGCTTCACCTGTTTGACACCTCATTTGTAGATATGTCTGGTGCTGCTCCTGGCATGCCCTCCTGCACTCTTCATTGAACCAGGGTTGATCCCCTGGCTTGATGGTAATGGTAGAGTGGGGCTGTGCCGGGCCATAAGGTTACAGGTTGTGTTCAAGTACAGTTCTGCTGCCGTTGGTGGCCCACAGTGCCTCATGGATGCCTAGTCTTGAGTTGCTAGATCTGTTCGAAATTGATCCCATTTAGCATGGTGGCAGTGCCACACAACACGATGGAGGGTATCCTCAATGTGAAAGTGGGACTTCGTCTCCACAATGACTGCGCGCTGGTCAGGCCTACCTATACTGTCATGGACAGATGCACCTGTGGCAGGCAGGTTGGTGAGGATGAGGTCAAGTATATTTTTCCCACTTGTTGGTTTCCTCGCCACATGCAACAGACCCAGCCTAGCAGCTGTGTCTTTTAGAACTTGGCCAGCTCGGTTGGCAGTGGTGCGACTGAGCTACTCTTGGTGATGGACAATGAAGTCCTCTACCCAGAGTACATTCTGCACCTTTGCCACCCTCTGTACTTCCTCCAAGTGCTTTCAACATGGAGGAGATTCTGATTCATCAGCTGAGGGAAGGTAGTATGTGATAATCAGCAGGAGGTTTCCTTGACCTAGTTTGACCTGATGCCATGAGACTTCTTGGAGCCTGGATTTGATGTTGAGGGCTCCCAGGGCAACTCTCTCCTGACTATTTACCACTGTGCCGCCATCTCTGCTGGATCTGGCCTGCCAGTGGGACAGGACATACCTAGTGATGGTGATAGTGGAGCCTGGAATCTGTAAGATAAGATTCCATGAGGGTGACTATATCAGGCTGTTGCTTGACAGGTCTGTGAGACAGCCCAATTTTGGCACAAGCCCCAGATGTTTGTAAGGAGGGCTTTGCAGGGTTGATAGGATTGAGTTTGCTTTTGTCGTTTCTGGTGCCTAGGTCGATGCCAGGTGGTCTGTCTGGTTTCTTTGCTTTGAAACTTTGTAGCGATTTGATACAACGGAGTGGCTTGCTAGGCCATTTCAGAGCGTATTTAAGAGTCAACCACATTGCAGTGGGCCTGGAGTCACATGTGGCCAGACCAGGTAAGGACGGCAGATTTTCTTCCCTAAACGGCATTAGTGAACCAGGTGGTTGTTTACAACAATAGATAATGGTTTCATGGTCAGCATTAGATTATTTAAGATTTTTATTGAATTCAAATTCCACCATCTGCCATGAAGGAATTCAAATATGGGTCCCCAGACCATTACCCTGGGCCTCTGGATTACTAGTCCAGTGACAATACTCCTACGCCAATGCCTCCCCCTAAGCTTGCTATGACTCCAACCAATAGAGTTTTTCCCCTTATCCCTATTGACTCCAATTTTGCTCCTTGATGCCACACTTTGTCAAATGTTGCCTTGATGTAAAGGATAGTCACTCGCACCTCAGCTCAACTTCAACTCTTTTGTCCATGTTTGGATCAAGGCTGTAGTGAGGTCTGAAGCTGGCCCTGGTGGAACCCAAACTGTGTGTCAGTGAGCAGGTTATTGTTGAGTAAGTGCTGCTAGAGAACAATGTTGATGACACCTTTCATCACTTTGCTAACGATCGAGTGTAAAATGATGTTGCGGTACTCAGCCAGATTGGATTTGTCCTGTTTTAGTGCACGGGACATACCTGGGAAATTTTCCATATTGTTGGATAGTTCCAGTGTCCTAGCTGTATTGGAACAGTTTTGCTAGAGGCACGACCAGTCCTGGAGCAGATGTCTTCAGCACTATTGCCGGAAAGTTTTAGGGGCCCATAGCCTTTGCAGTCTTTGGTGCTTTCAGCCATTTCTAGATAATGTGTGGAATGAATCAAATTGGCTGAAGACATGCCATCTGTGATGTTGGGGACCGCGGCTGGAGCTGAGATGGATCATCTACTCGGCACTTCTGGCTGAAGATGGTTGCAAATGCTTCAGCCTTGTCTTTTGCATTGATATGCTGAGCTGCCTCATTATTGAAGGTGGGGATTTGTAGAACAACCTCCTCCAGTTAGTTGTTTAATTGCCCACCATCATTCAATACTGGATGTGGCAAGACTGGAGAGCTTAGACCTGATCCATTGGTTGAGTGGTCACTTAGCTCTGTCTGTTGCATGCTGCTTCCACTGTTTGCCATACAAATAGTCCTGTGTTGTGATTTCAGCAGGTTGACACCTCATTTTTGGGTATGCCTGGTGCTGCTCCCAGCATGCCCTTGTGCACTGTTCATTGAACCAGGGTTGATCTCCTGGCTTGATGGTAATGGTAGAGCAGGGGATATGCCGGGCCATGAAGTAACAGATTGTGGTTGACTACAATTCTGGTGCTACTGATGGCCTGCAGCACCTCATGGATTCCCAGATTTGAATTGCTAGATCTGTTCAAAATCTATCCAGATTAGCACGGTGATAGTGTCACACAACATGAGAAAGGGTATCCTCAATGTGAAGGCAGGACTTCATCTCCACAAGAACTATGTGGTGATCACTCCTACCACTACTTTCATGGAGAGATGCATCTGTGACAGGTAGATGGGTGAGGTCAAGTAGGTTTGTCCCTCTTGTTGGTTCCTTTACCATCTACTGCAGACCCAGTCTAGCAGTTATGTCCGTTAGGGCTTAGTCAGTAGTGGTGCTACCAAGCCATTCTTGGCGATAGACATTGAAGCCCCCACCCAGAGTACATTCTGAGCTCTTGCCACTCTTGGTGATTCTTCCAAGTTGTGTTCAACATGAAGGTTTACTGATTCACCAGCTGAGTGAACGTTTTGCTGTTTATTGAATGATATTAGCCAAGGGGACTTTGTGACAGAGAGTCTGATATGGATGTAATGTTAGGGAATATTAGGTCCATGTTGTGATGGGGGAAGTTCATTTCAACTGAAGAAAAGCCTCACAACATGGTCCCTCTCACATTGCCCAGTTGCAAGTGGAGGATGTGACTCCTTCCACCTCTTCCTTTATCCTTTCCCTACAGTTCCACATTCCAGAAGGTAATGGTAGGGTCCTCAATGGCAAGGATGTGGTGGAGGCAGCACACCACTACAAACATGGACACCCTCTCGGGCCTTTATTGCAGAGATCCCCTGAGTGATCTAAGCTGCGACACCTTTGATTTAGGAGCCCAGTGGCTTGCTCCATGCTGTTGTGGGTGGCTCCACAGCTTTTACTGAAGGCCCGCTGACCTCTCAAGGTGCATTGCAGAAGAGGGTCGAGAATCTTGTCGTTGAGCAGTCATCCTGCATTTCCTCTTGGAATGCAGGGGAAATAGCCAGTGACAAATCGCGCACTTAAAAAGCTAGGTAAGTCTTTGAAGCAGTGCTATGGAACTGAATTTTGTGCCCATTGTTTGATCACTGACAGTACATACAGAAGACTTATTCTCTTTTGAATGAAGTGACTGTCAGGATCTTCTAAAATTCTATATATAGGGTGAAACTTACAACTTTGGCAGACGTGTCAAGCTGGCACTCTTATTTTTCCATGCTCTGTCCCTCTTGCCACGCTCTGATTATCATTTATACCCTTACAGCTACCATGCTCTGTTGCATTGTCCTTCTCCTTTAATTTACCACATTTCCCCTCACTTGATCCCCCACCCCCACTATTTAGTTTGAAGCTCTCTTTACAGCCCTTGTTACACAATTCACCGCTACACTGGTCCCAGTGCGGTTCAGGTGAAGGTCATGCCAATAGTACAGCTCCCTCTTTCCTCAATACTTATGCCAGTGCCCCATGAATTGAAACCCACCCTTCCACACCAATCTGAGCCACGCATTCATCCCCCTAATCTTATTTCCTTAGCCAATTTGCTCATGGCTCAGGTAATAATCCAGAGATTATTATCTTTGAGGTTCTGCTTTTTGATTTAGCCCCTAACTGCTTATCCTTGTCCTCTCTGTGTCACACAACCCTCTGGACACTCGCTCTTGACTACAACGAACTGTGTCTATCTTCCTGACTGTGCTATCCCCTACTACCAGTACTTTATTATTTACTCCCCCTGCTTGAATGGCTTCCTGTACCGTGGAATAAAATGTACAAGTAATTGAGGCAGCAATGCCTCAGTTTTTAAATTCTCATCTTTGTTTGCAGATTCCCCCATGACCTCATCCCCTCCCTATCTCTGTAATTTGCAGTGCTCCAAGACACCAGTGCGCCATAATTCTGGCCTCTTGAGCATCCCCGACTTTAATCACTCCACTATTGGCCACCATGCTTTCAGCTGCCAAGACCATAATCACTGGAATTCTCTTCCTAAACCTGTGTCTCTTCCTCTTTTTCCTCCTTTAAGACGTTCCTTAAAACCTACCTCTTTGATCAAGCTTTTGGTCATTTGGGTACAGGCGTAGTTCCTGTGAACTGCTTATGTTCTTTTAGTAAGGGAGAACAGGATCGACTTAATTATTAAAAG
Organism: Carcharodon carcharias; assembly: GCF_017639515.1. Classification (NCBI taxonomy): domain Eukaryota; kingdom Metazoa; phylum Chordata; class Chondrichthyes; order Lamniformes; family Lamnidae; genus Carcharodon; species Carcharodon carcharias. Next base: position 114,899,062 of record NC_054469.1, on the reverse strand, counting down.
CCAATCAGTCTAACCTTGGTGGTGGGCAAATTATTGGAATAAATTCTGAGGGACAGTATTAATCGCCATTTTAGAAAGGCATGGATTAATCAAGGAGAGTCAGAATGGATTTGTTAAGGGAACATTATGGCTTATTAACTTTTTTATTTATTCTTGCATGAGATATGGGCAATTGCTGTTAAAGCTAGCATTTGTTGCCCATCCCTAATTGCCCTTAAACTAGGTGGCTTGTCACACCATTTTGGAGGCCAATTAAGAGTCAACCGCATTGCTATGGGTCTGGAATCACATGTAGATCAAATCAGGCAAGGGTGGCAGATTTCATTCCCTAAAGAACATTAGGGAACCAGATGGGTTTTTATGACAATCTGAAATGGTTTTATGCTCATCATGACTTGAGTCTATCTTTTTAATTCCAGATTATTAATTGAATTTAAATTCCATCAGCTACTGTGGTGGAATTTAACCCCTTGTCCCCAGAGCATTAGCCTGGGCCTCTGAATTACTAGTCCAGTGACAATACCACTGCGCACTTTCCTCCCACCACCCCATATGAACTTTTTGAGGAGGTAACATGGAGGGTCAATGTGGGTAGCACATTTGATGTAGTCTACATGAATTTTAGCAAAGTTTTTGACAAGGCCCCAGATGGCAGACTGGTCAGAAAAATAAAAGTCCAAGGATCAAGGGGAAATTGGATACAAAAATTGGTTCAGTGGCAGGAAGCAAAGGGTAATGCTCAATAGGGGATTTTTGTGACCGGAAGATTGTTTCCAATGGGGTTCCACTGGGTTCAGTATTATATACCTTGCTTTTTGTGGTATGTTTCAATGGCTGAGACATAAATATGTGGACATGATGAATAAATTATGGATGATACAAAAATTGGCTGTGTAGCTGATAGCAAGGAAGAAACCTGTAGACTGCAGAAAGATATCATTGAACAGGTCATGTAGGCATAAAAATGGCAAATTGAATTCCATCCAGAGAAGAGTGCAGTAATGCATTTGGGGAGGACAAGCAAAGCGAGGAAATACACAATAAATAGTGGGATGCTAAGGAGTGCAAAAGAACAGTTACCTTGGAGTACATGCCTATAAATTCCTCAAGGTAGTAGGACAGGTACATAAAGTGGTTAAGAAGGCATACGGTATACTTTCCTATATTAGCCAAGCTAGGGAGGTTATGCTAGGAGTTTACAAAACATCAATTAGGCCACAGCCAGAGTACTGTGTACAGTCCTGACGCTCACACTACAGGATGTTATTAACTAGGAAGGGTCAAAGGTCATCACATGTGATAATGATGAGTTAATAAGTTTGTATAATGTTGATTGAGGGATAAACACTGGCCAAGACACCAGGGATAACTCCCCGTTCTTGTCAAAATGGTGCCCACCTGAGAGGGCTGACTGGGCCTTGGTTTAACATTTCATTCGAAAGAAAGCACCTCTGACAGTGCAGAACACCCTCAGTACTGAGTGTCCGCCTCGATTTTTATGCTCAAGTCCTGGAGTGGGACGTGAACCCACAACTTTGTGACTTGAGAGGCAAGATTACTATCAACCGAGTAATGACTGACACTGTCAAAAATTAGGGGACATTAATTTAAGGGAATTCACTGCCTGAAAGGATGAAGAAGTAGAAACCCTCATCCCATTTAAGAATTACTTGGATGTGTACTTGAAGTGTCACAAGTGTTCAGCAATATTCCAGATATTAAGCAGGTCTCAGCAGTAGTGGCAGCCCAGGATTATCTCTTGCTGTTGAACTCTCCAATCATTACAGAGATTGCACAGTTATAGCAAACAATAGAAATGTCTTTGCAGAGGAGGGCCTATGTATAAAAGTGTGATCTGACTCTGAAGGTGGAAGTGCAGCAAGTGATTCTGGATGCAAGCTGTTCAGTTATTTTGAATTAATGTCAAGTCATACAAGGGTTCCGTTATTCCAGACTACACAATTTTGCTCTAAAGATGACAATCCCAGTTTCTCCAGCCTCTCCACATAACTGACATCCCTTATCCCTGGTATCATTATAGTAATTCACCTCTGCACCCTCTTTAAGCCTTGTCATCCTTGATAAATATTACTTAGTAAATTGTCCTGGGCTTCCAATATGCTTTTTCAATTATTTGAAAGCTCTTTTTTGCAATCCAAAGCTGATCAGGCTAGATTACTGATTGGCCCAGTTGCTGCTGCTTGACCAGCTGGAGTCCATGTGGTGAAGATGCTCCCATGGGGAAGGGAGTTCCAGGATTTTGACCCAGTGATGATGAAGGAACAACAATATATTTCCAAATCAAGACATTGTGTAACTTGGAGGTGATGACGTTGCCATTCACCTGCTGTTTTTGACCTTCTTGGTGGCAGAGGTCACAGGTTTGCGAGGTGCTGTTGAATAAGGCTTGGTGATGCTGCAGTACCTCCTGTAGATACTACTAACTAAAGCCATGATATGCCAGGAGTGGAGGGATTGGATGTTTAAACTTGTGAATGGTGTATCAATCAAGCATTACTGACTCATCACTATATCGGCTAGAGTACACTGATTCTTTTATAGTTCTGAATGTCCTAGTGGAGCAAGTGATGAGTAAGATAGACATCATTTTTCTTTCGGATATATTAGGGGCCATGGAAAATTAATGACAGTGAAAAGATGTGCCCTGACAACTTAATGCTAACAGCATACTTTCTAGGATCTGACCACAGACCAAGAGGAAATTTAATTACATAAAGACATAAGAAATAGGAGCAGGAGTAAGCTGTACAGCTCTTCGAACAATGTTCCTCCATTTAGTAAGACCAAGGCTGATCTGATCTTGGCTTCAATTCCACTTTCCCCTTGACCCCCTCTTGTATCTATCTCAGCCTTGAGCTTATTCAATGATTCAGCATCCTCAGCTCTCCAAAGACTCATGGCCCTATGAGTGAAGAAATTGCTCCTCATCTCCATCTTAATTAGGAGACCCCTTATAGTGAAACAATGTTCCCTAGCTCTATGGCCCCATAAGGGGAAACATCCCCTCAACATCTACCCTATCAAGCCCATTTAAAGATCGCCTTTCGTTTTTCTAAACTGAGTATAGACCCAACCAGCTCAACCTGTCTTCATAAGGAAACCTTTTCATCATCGGAATCAACCCAGTGAACTTCTCTGAACTGCCTCCAGTCCAAGTATATCCCCCCTTAAATACAGAAATCAAAACTATATACAGTCATCCACATGTGGTCTCACCAATGCCTTGTGCAGTTGTAGGAAGACTTCTCCACTTTTACACCATCCCATTCACCATAAAGGCCAACATTCCATTTGCCTTCCTAATTATTTGTTGTACCTACATGCTAACTTTTTCCTCATTCACGTATGAGGACAGGCAAATCCCTCTGCACTTGCTTTTCTAATCTTCCTACCAAAGTGGAGAAGGTCACATTTTTTTTTACATTAATAAGACCATACGACATAGGAGCAGAAATTAGGCCATTCGGCCCATCGAGTCTGCTTCACCATTCAATCATGGCTGATAAGTTTCTCAACCCCATTCTCCCCATAACCTTTGATCCCCTTACCAATCAAGAACCTATCTATCTCGGTCTTAAATACACTCAATGACCTGGCCTCCACAGCCTTCTGTGGCAATGAATTCCATAGATTCACCACTCTCTGGCTAAAGAAGTTTCTCTTCATCTCTGTTCTAAAAGGTCTTCCCTTTACTCTGAGGCTGTGCCCTTGTGTCCTAGTCTCTCCTACTAATGGAATCATCTTCCCCACGTCCACTCTATCCAGGCCTTTCAGTATTCTGTAAGTTTCAATCAGATTCCCCCTCATCCTTCTAAACTCCATCGAGTATAGATCCAGAGTCCTCAAACATTCCTCATATGTTAAGCCTTTCATTCCAGGGATCATTCTCATGAACCTCCTCTGGACCCTCTCCAGGGCCATCACATCCTTCCTGAGTTACGGGGCCCAAAATTGCTCACAATATTCTAAATGTGGTCTGACCAGAGCCTTATAAAGCCTCAGCAGCACATCCCTGCTTTTATATTCTAGTCCTTTCGAAATAAATGCCAACATTGCATTTGCCTTCCTAACTACCGACTCAACCTGCAAGTTAATCTTAAGAGAATCCTGGACTAGGCCTCCCAAGTCCCTTTGCACTCCAGATTTCTGAATTCTCTCCCCATTTAGAAAATAGTCTATGCCTCTATTCTTCCTACCAAAGTGCATGACCTCACACTTCCTCAAGTTGTATTCCATCTGCCACGTCTTTGCCCATTCTCCTAACCTGTCCAAATCCTTCTGCAGCCTCCCTGCCTCCTCAATACTACCTGTCCCTCCATCTATTTTTGTATCATTCTGCAAACTTAGCCAGAATGCCCTCAGTTCCTTCATCTAGATCATGAATGTATAAAGTGAAAGATTGTGGTCCCAACACTGACCCCTGCGGAACTCCACTAGTTACCGGCCGCCATCCTGAGAAGGACCCCTTTATCCCCACTCTCTGCCTCTGCCAGACAGCCAATCTTCTATCCATGCTAGTACCTAGCCTCTAACACCATGGGCTCTTATCTTACTGAACAGGCTCCTGTGCCGCACCTTGTCAAAGGCCTTCTGGAAGTCCAAGTAGATAACATCCATTGGCTCTCCTTTGTCTAACCTACTCGTTACCTCCTCAAATTTGTCAGGCATGACCTCCCCTTGATGAAACCATGCTGACTTTGCCCTATTTTACCATGCACTTCCAAGTATTCTGAAATCTCATCCTTAATAATGGACTCTAAAATCTTACCAGCGACCGAGGTCAGGCTAATCGGCCTGTAATTTCCCGTCTTTTGCCTCACTCCCTTCTTAAACAGGTGGGTTACATTGGCGATTTTCTAGTCCTCTGGGACCCTCACTTTCTCCACTGATTCCTGAAAGATCGCCACTAATGCCACCACTATCTCTTCAGCTATCTCCTTCAGAACTCTGGAGTGTAATCCATCTGGTCTAGGTGATTTATCCACCTTCAGACCTTTTAGTTTTCCTAGCACCTTCTCCTCGGTAATGGCCACCATACTCACCTCTGCCCCCCGACTCTCTTGAACTTTGGGGATGTCACTTGTGTCTTCCACTGTGAAGACTGACGCATAGTACCTATTCAGTTCCTCCGCCATTTCTTTGTTCCCCACTTCTACTTGTCCAGCGTCATTTTCCAGCAGCCCAATGTCCACTTTTGCCTCTCTGTTACCCTTTATATATCTAAAAAATCCTTTGCAATCTTCTTTTATATTACTGGCTAGTTTACCCTCATATTTAATCTTCTTCCTCCTTATTTCTTTTTTAGTTGTCCTCTGTTGGTCTTTGTAGGCTTCCCAATCTGCTCTTCGCCGCATTGTATGCTTTCTCTTCAGCTTTTATGCTGTCCCTGACTTCCCTTGTCAGCCATGGTTGCCTTGTCCTCCCTTTAGTATGCTTCTTCTTCCTAGGGATGAATTTTTGCTGTGTCTCCCAAATTACGCCCAGAAACTCCTGCCATTGCTGTTGCATTGTCTTTCCTGCTAGGCTCATCTCTCAGTCAATTCTGGCCAGCTCCTCCCTTATGCCTCTGTAGTTGCCTTTATTCAACTGTAATAGCATTACATCTGATTTCAGCTTTTTCCCCTCAAATTGCAGAGTAAATTCTATCATATTATGGTCACTTCCTCCTAAGCGTTCCTTCACCTTAAGCTCCCTTATCAAATCTGCCTCATTACACATCACTAAATCTAGAATTGCCTGTTCCCTAGTGGGCTCCACCACAAGCTGCTCCAAAAAGCCATTTCGTAGACATACCACAAATTCCCTTTCTTGGAATCCACTACCAACCTGATTTTCCCAGTCTACCTGCATATTGAAATCCCCCATGATCACTATAATCTTGTATTTCTTACACACCTTTTCTATCTCCTGGTGTATCTTGTGCCCCACATCCTACTACTGTTCGGAGGCCTGTACGTAACTCCCATTATGTTTTTTTTTACCTTTGCGGTTCCTCAACTCTACCCAGACAGATCCTACATCATCTGACCCTACATTATTTCTTGCTATTGATTTAATTTCATTTCTTACTAACAAAGCAACCCCTCTGCCAACCTGCCTATCTTTTCGATAGGATGTACCTCCTTGGATATTTAGCTCCCAGTCCTGATCCCCTTGCAGCCATGTCTCCGTGATGCCCACATCATACCTACCAATTTCAATCTGCGCCACAAGCTCATTTACCTTATTTTGTATACTGCGTGCATTCAGATACAACACCTTCAGTCCTGTATTTCCCGTCCCCTTTCTCATTGTCGCCCCTTTATCTGATGTGCTTGAAGTTAGATTCCTAGCTCTTTCCAAACACTCTGACCTATTTTGTGTTCTGGAGATTTTAATAGCCTCTCCTGGGCTCTCCTTTCTTTTCAGTTTTTTCATATTTTTCCATGAAGTTGAATCCACCCCCCCACACGCTAACCTGCTGCTTTGTTTCCCATTAGTCACACTTCTTGGAGTCCCCCCCCCCCCCCCCCCCCCCCCCACCCCCACTTTCTAATTTAAAGTCCTGTTGACCACCCCATTTACCCTTTTCACTAGAGCATTGGTCCCAGATCGGTTCAGATATAGACCGTCCCAATGCTACAGATCCCTCCTGTTCCAATCCTGATGCCAGTGCCCCACGGAATCGAACCCCTCTTTCCCGCACCACTCCTTCAGCCACGTGTTTACTTCCCTTATTCTCACGTCCCTATGCCAATTTGCACGTGGCTCGGGTAGTAATCCGGAGATTGTAACCCTTGAGGACCTGTTCTTTAATTTCATCTGCTAAATTTTTGCCCCCTCATTTTAATCTATCTATATCCCTTTGCAGATTCTTTTGAGGGGTGGGGGAAGTGGTTTGTGGAACCCAAAGAGCAGGAATTATGGTGTGCAGGGTGACTTAATTAGGCAAACTGCAAAATTTTGATTTCCTGACAGCGAGTTAAGATGCAGAGGTAAAGCCTGAGGTGTGTTGAACATTATGTCCGCAGGTGGTGGACTGGGACATGAAATATATTTGTGTATCATGAATACTCTTTAGCGTGAAAGAGTTTTTAACAAAGTCCTACCCTCGGGATGAAGTTAGTGTCGCATGAGAATCTCAACTGTGGTGCCTGGTTCACGATCGTTTATAGACAGCATGCACCAGTCGGCTATGTACATTTGTGTGTAAAGCCAGCGGTTTTCCTTGTTTAACTCTGGCACAAGGGAGGGAAACGGGAGAATGGACTCTTGCATGGAGGCTCGGAATTGGCAAGGTTGAGTCAATGATGAGGGTAGCTGTGAAGTGTAGTCGGGGGTGTGGAGGAGTGGCAGAGGGATCCAGGGTAGGGCAGAGGGAGGGAGTGGAGGCATGGAGGAGTGATGTGGGAAAAGTCTGGCATCCTGGGTGTATTTGAGGGTGGGGGGTGGTGGGGACAGTCAGAAAAGATAAGAAAATGAAAGGCCTAAAGGGTCAGTACTCTCCAAATGTGTGGCTGGCCGAGTCCTTACAGGGTTTTGAGCTCACCTACAACATTACAGTTATTCCCGCTGAGAGTGACCTTGTACAATGTCTTTTACAATGCATAGCAGGGAGAGCAACTGAGCCTGCAAGTTCAACTATGTCCCACAGAGAGGCCTGTGCAACACTGGACACTAACATGAACATTCAATAAAGAATGAAAAAAAACAGAAAACCGTTTCTTCCATAATAAAGGAAATGTCCCTAACTCTCCTGTAACCATCAATGTGTGCCACTGCATTTAGCTCTGTGACTAAATTAGTTTCAATAATAGTGCTGATGCACACATGAATAAAGTGAAGTATTTACAAGTGAAATTTAATTTAGAAAAGAATTGTGCCACCTTTGTGCTCTCAAATTTTATGTTAATGGCAATGTAGTTGTTTAACCAGGATTCTCTTTTTTTTTAAATGTAGCCCACCTGTACCTGCCGCATTGTCAGCTGAAGTCGAATTTCAGCAATAAAAACATCCCCCATCACTGAATCACCTGTGTTTTCTGTGCATGCTGCCAGTTCTTAGAATCTTAATTGTAATCATGTGTGAAACCGGGGAAAACAGAGCTTAGGTTGTGCATATTTCTGGCTACGTGTCGGGAACAGCACACTGTTGACAAAATCCTGGCTTTTATGTCTTCCTCACAAATTGCTTTTCCATCTATCTTTGTATTGTCACCAAATTTGGCTACAATATTCTTAGTTCCTTTATTCCAGGTCAGTTATATAGATTGCAAATAGTTGAGGCTCCGGCACTGAACCCTATGGCACTCCACCGGTTACCATTTACCAACCTGTAAAAGACCGTTTATCCTGACTCTGTCTTCTGTTAGTCAATCTTCTATCCATGCTAATATATTAATCCTAACAACTTTGAGTTCTTAACTTGTGTACCTTTTATGCAGCATCTTATTGAACGATCCTACAGATTGTTCTCCCAAAGTTCAGTGGGATTGCTGAGTTGCAGACAAATAGCAGAGAGCAGTTGTGCAATGAGGTTGGATCATATTGCTTTCTCTCAAGATGACAGCACCTCTGAACGCTCAACACCTCTTTGTCCTTTTGTCTGTGACATCTTTTGATTATCTCCACCTATCACTGGCCCTCTATCCAGCTCTACTTGTCCCACCCTCCCTTAAACCAGCTTATATTTCACCTCTCTTTTTTTACTTAGTTCTGTTGAAGGGTCATTCGGACTCGAAACGTTAACTGTGTTCCTGTCCGCAGATTCTGCCAGACCTGCTGAGTTTTTCCAGGTATTTTTGTTTTTCCTTTGAACCCTCGTCACTCACTAAACCAATGCTTGACATGGTGCAAGAAAGCCAGCTGAGTCTGACTGCCCCAGAAGTTGTTGTAGTCTGCAGCAGGCCCTCTCACTCTTAGTCCCAGCAGAAGTGCTGGTTGCCTAAATTGAGATCCAACCAAAAACCTGAATAGGCACTTTTGTCCTGTTTGCAGACATAAATAGGCCATTGTGAGACAAATATCAGCCTCTTAGTAACCTACATAACTTGTCTTTTGAAAGTTACATTGAAAAATCTCACTAAAGCATAACTGGGAGAGCCAGCCTCAGCTTTTACATGTATTTGCTGTTTTTAAAGTGCATACATTCACATAATTGTATTGTTTTTGGAGAGTCTATTTCTTTTCATTAAAAAAACCTTTTTTCCATAAGGGTTAAAAGATATTCCTTCATTGCAGGACTGCAGCAACTTGCAGGAAGGGTCAATTGATCTCATCTAGTCTGCTGAATAATTCCAACAGTTATCTCACTTGCTATTCATCTGATTAGTTCATGTGTTATCAATAGAAGATAGTGTTCATTTGTCCACACTTTTCACAATTATGTCTCTTGTCAGTTACAATGGCCTATTTCTAGCTTCAAGGTCTTCACGCTGCACAACTTGATGCTTGCTAATCAGGATGCTGTGCCTGGAGTCATCCAAGCAACATTGTTTTCACCAATTAAAAATATTTATTCACCATTAAGTATTGATGCAGACTCTTTAATCAGGCAAAATGTCCCTCCTGAACATTATCACAATCAATAGTGTGAACAGATGACTTGCAAGTAAAATGGAATGAGGTCCAGAGCACTGTGCACAGATATCCTGTAGATGGACACTGGTAAAAATGGGCTTGTGCCATTTAGCACTGTGGATCGGCAAAACCATTAAATGACCAAGTGCCATGACTTCCTTTCTTCAGCATGTGTTCAATTGTTAAATGTGTTTATACAATAATTCTTTCAACTAAGAGCATTTACACTTTCTATCTCTCTGCACTCTGCCCTCAATCTGAGATGAAATATTATCTTAAATGCTGTTTCTTGCAGTGCCTCTCTCTAAGAACATACTTGTTTAAGTGTTTCCCAACTTCTTAACTGACCTGTCAATCATACAAGGCAGCATTCTTATCTGCAGCCAGAGCAGTAATTAATCCCATGTTCCATTTCAACAAAAATCTCTAAGTTTACATATTGTTGTTCTTATAAGCCAGTGCATCCATTGATTTGCGATAAGCATTGCCTCCCAAAAGTTATCTGCCATTTAAAATGTATTATTAGTTTCACATATTGCATGCATTTCCTATGGTAAAGAAAAAGTGATGTCATGCTAACTTCACCATGTCTTGGTGTTAACTTTAAACTGTTGTTTGTACATACACTTAACATTGTACTTGAATTTCTGTGGTCCTGAAATTAGATCGTACTGTACTCTGTGACACCTCCCACTTCATGTATCTGATTGCATCCCCGCCCACTCACTGCTTTTGCTCTTTGTTGCCTCCTTCACTGTTGTCTCATGCCTCAGCTACACATCCTTCTCTTCTTCCCCCACTATGGAGCCTGCTGCCTCTCCACCAGTTTCCTACCACTCAGCTGGAAAATTGGCCTTATTTCTTTTAAAGTACTGATTACGTTTCAATGCATAATGACTACCATTTTTAAAGCTGAGAACCCACAGCAATATGGCATGCAGGAAATGTGCCACTTTGAATTAGATACCTGGTATTTGAGAGTTCTGGATAGGAGGATGTGGGATTTGGCTGAATTGGGGATGTTATGTTCTTTGCTAGCCTGGGGAACAATCCTGGACTTTGGTTGAAAACAAAAACAGAATTACCTGGAAAAACTCAGCAGGTCTGGCAGCACCGGCGGAGAAGAAAAGAGTTGACGTTTCGAGTCCTCATGACCCTTCCACAGAACTGAGCAAATATAAGGAGAGGGGTGAAATATAAGCTGATTTAAGGTGGTGGTGGTGGTGGTTGGGGGGGGGGGGGGGGGGGGGGGTGGGGGGGGGTGGGGGTGGGGGGAGAAGTTGTCAGGGGGCGGGGTGGTGGGTGGTTGTAGGGACAAGCAAGCACTGCTTGCTTCTCCCTACAACCACCCACCCCCCCAACTTCTCCCCCCCCTCCACCACCACCTTAAACCAGCTTATATTTCACCCCTCTCCTTATATTCGCTCAGTTCTGTGGAAGGGTCATGAAGACTCGAAACGTCAACTCTTTTCTTCTCCGCCGATGCTGCCAGACCTGCTGAGTTTTTCCAGGCAATTCTGTTTTTGTTTTGGATTTCCAGCATCCGCAGTTTTTTATTTTTATCTCTGGACTTTGGTTGCATTGGGAGATTAAATTGAATTTCAACAGGAGTGGGGATCCTTGAGTTTGGCAGTATTGAGCCCAATTTCCCTAGTGACTGTTGCTAGTCTGAGGAGGGAATGTGTTAGCATGTGATGAGTTCTTTAATGCATAGTTGTGTTTCTCTCTCCACTCGGCAATTGATATGCCGGTTTGGATAACCCCGAATCTAAAATGTGAATTTATTCACTCTTTTAAATTAACTAGCTTGAAAATATCACAGTAAGATGTGCCTGTTGTCTAGGTGACAAAAGACCAATTTTGCTTAGCCATATCCTACGCCCTAAGGACACTTGGCATATTGACCTCTACTGACATGCAGGCACTTGCCTTAAACAGTGTAATGATCTTGAGGGAGACCATTAACTTTTGAAAGATTTTTGAATTTCCAGTTATTAACTGAAATAAATTATGCCACAAGATTTCATGTTTTAAACAAAAACTTTTATTGCACAAAGATTAAAGCAAATGCTACTAATTTAACACTATTTCATAAACGCTTATTACTTAAGCCCAAAAATCTCAACAGGTCAGTACCTGTTCTATTTTTATTTCCACACAAGAGTACCCTGAGACATTGAGATCTTAAGGGTTCCTTCACTTCTCCTTCTGGAACCATCAAGTAAGCCACAGCTCACGTTGATTTCTCCTCAGTGTTCTGACTTCTCTCTGAGGCACAAGATTTCATGGGAATTCTTCCATTAGCTTTTGGCTAAGTGACCCTCTAACTTTCTCTCAAAACCTCATGACTGTGGACTTCTCAGCTCAAACTTGGGCTTCCCTGCATTTGTGCTCAGTGATTTAAAAATCAGGAACACCACTGGTTCCTAATTGCCTATATGCTCCATATCTAGGCTTCAGACAGTCAAAAACTGCCTTCCCTCAACCTGCTTTCACAACTCCTGCATAGCTCTTGGGTCCCGCAGCTGCTTTATAATTCCTGATAGATTCTATCTCTGCCGTCTCCAAGCCCCAATTAAGCTGACTGTAGTACCCAGATTTAAGGTGATTGGCAAAAGAACTAATGCCGACATGAGGAAAATTATTTTTATCGAGCAAGTGGTTAGGACTGAGAGTCTGGGGGAGGCACATTCAATCATAGCTTTTAGAAGGGAGTTAGATAAGCACCCAAAGAGAGAAAATTTGAAGAGCTATGGGAAAAGCGCAGGGGATTAGCACTATCTAAATTGTGCTTATAGAGAACCTGCACAGACTCGACAGGACAAATGATGATCACCTGTGCTGTAACCATTCTGATTTGTTGCCACCTAATCAACAGTATAGGAGGTTAGACTCCCTTGTTGGAGGTGCTCGTTGCCTGGCACAGACATGAATGTTATCAGCCCAAACCTGAATTTTGTTCTTGCTGTTTGCAGGCTGTAACAGATTGATTGAATGAGGAGGTGCAAAGAAAAAAGAACATTGCGCAGTCAGCAGCAAACAATTCCACTTCTGATCTAGGACACTGTTCTGAGGAACTCCAGCAGTGATGTCCTGGGGATGAGCTGATTGGCCTCTAATGTACACAGCTATCATCCTTTTGTGCTAGTTATGACTCTAGCCAATGGAGAGTTTTTTACTCCGATTTCCATTCATTTCAGTTTTACAAGAGCTCCTTAATGCCAGAGTTGGTCAAATGCTACTGTGATGTGAATGGTGGTCACTCTCACTTCACCTTCAGAATTCAGTTCTTTATCCATTTTGGACCAAGAGTATGATGAGGTCTGAAACTGGCCCTGGTGGAACCCAAACTGAGCACCAGTGTGCAGGTAATTGATGAGTAAGTGTTGCTTGATAGCACTGACAATGATACCTTCCATCACTGATTTAAGAAGGGAGTGAGGCAAAAGACGGGAAATTACAGGCCGATTAGCCTGACCTCGGTCGTTGGTAAGATTTTAGAGTCCATTATTAAGGATGAGATTTCAGAATACTTGGAAGTGCATGGTAAAATAGGGCAAAGTCAGCATGGTTTCATCAAGGGGAGGTCATGCCTGACAAATCTGTTAGAATTCTTTGAGGAGGTAATGAGTAGGTTAGACAAAGGAGAGCCAATGGATGTTATCTACTTGGACTTCCAGAAGGCCTTTGACAAGGTGCCGCACAGGAAGCTGCTCAGTAAGATAAGAACCCATGGTGTTGGAGGCAAGGTATTAGCATGGATAGAAGATTGGCTGTCTGGCAGGAGGCAGAGAGTGGGGAAAAGGGGGTCCTTCTCAGGATGGCAGCCGGTGACTAGTGGAGTTCCACAGGGGTTAGTGTTGGGACCTCAATCTTTCACTTTATACGTTAATGATCTAGATGAAGGAACTGAGGGCATTCTGGCTAAGTTTGCAGAATGATACAAAGATAGGTGGAGGGACAGGTAGTATTGAGGAGGCGGGGAGACTGCAGAAGGATTTGGACAGGTTAGAAGAATGGGCAAAGAAGTAGCAGATGGATTACAACTTGAGGAAGTGTGAGGTCATGCACTTTGGTAGGAAAAATAGAGGCATAGACTATTTTCTAAATGGGGAAAGAATTCAGAAATCTGGAGTGCAAAGGGACTTGGGAGGCCTAGTCCAGGATTCTCTTAAGGTTAACTTGCAGGTTGAGTCGGTAGTTAGGAAGGCAAATGCAATGTTGGCATTTATTTCGAGAGGACTAGAATATAAAAGCAGGGATGTGCTGCTGAGGCTTTATAAGGCTCTGGTCAAACCACATTTAGAATATTGTGAGCAATTTTGGGCCCCGTATCTCAGGAAGAATGTGCTGGTCCTGGAGAGGATCCAGAGGAGGTTCAGGAGAACGATCCCTGGAATGAAAGGCTTAACATATGAGGAACGTTTGAGGACTCTCGGTCTATATTTGATGGAATTTAGAGGGATGAGGGGGGATCTGATTGAAACTTATAGAATACTGAAAGGCCTGGATAGAGTGGACGTGGGGAAGATGTTTCCATCAGTAGGAGTGACTAGGACCCGAGGGCATAGCCTCAGAGTAAAGGGAAGACCTTTTAGAACAGAGATGAGGAGAAACTTCTTTAGCCAGAGAGTGGTGAATCTCTGGAATTCATTGCCACAGAAAGCTGTGGAGACCAGGTCATTGAGTGTATTTAAGACTGAGATAAGTAGGTTCTTGATTGGTAAGGGGATCAAAGTTTACAGGGAGAAGGTGGGAGAATGGGGTTGAGAAACTTATCAGCCATGATTGAACGGCAGAGCAGACTCGATGGGCCGAATGGCCTAATTTTTTGCTCCTATGTCTTACGGTGTTATGATCATTTAGAGTACAGTGGACTGGTAATTGGCTAGATCGAATTTGCCCTGTTTTTTGTGCTCAGAACACACCTGGGCAATTTTCCACATTGTCAGGTAGATTAAGCTGTAATGGAACATTTTGGCCGGAGCTGCGGCCAATTCTGGAACACTACAGCCAGCATATTTTTGGAGTCCATAGCCTTTTCTGTAAGTCGTGCGCTCAGAAGTTTCTTCCTATCACATAGAGTGAGTTGTATTGGATGAAGACTGGCTGCTGTAATGGTAGAGACTTTGAGATGAAGCCAGAATAAACCATCCACTCAATTTTGGCCTTGCCTTTTGCTCTAGTGTGCTGTTCAAGATGGTGAAGCATTGTATCAAGCTAATAAATAACATTTTATGACGCGAAGTATATAACTTCGGTATTATACAGTCTTGATTCTTGCTCTGAGGTCTTTTCTGAAATTTTTAATTTAATTACCGTGAAAGCTTATTTGTTAGAGCATGTTGGTGGTCTTTCTTCATATATGTGGGTAATACCAACTTAGAATAAATATGAAATAGTTCTCCATGTCTTGAAGGAGCTGAGACCCCCAGTAGATTAACTGGATGCAGTAGAAAGACTATTTTGTCAGTGTTGTGGGATTTTGTGCACAAAGCAGCCCTTCAGACCACATCAGGGAGATTTGTTAGGTCTCCAATTTTTTTTTTTAAACCTAGTAATAGACAGGAAGCAGATGGTTTGTGGCTAATCTGCTGCCCCCTGTTATTTTATCCTGGTGTGGTCCAAGTTCCTTGAAGGATTTATCGTCTACAAAAATGTGTGTTGCATGTGCTAATGTAAGTTCCTCTTTTCTTCCAATTTGTTCTATCAATAGAAAGTTACTAAGGATGAATCCTGCCCATTTCCAGAAAAGCCTTGATTGGAATATTAAACTCACTAGAATGTGTTTTTATAACAAAACCTCAAACAGGGGAATAATTTGTTCAGCTTTTTCTAAGTTAAGTTTGAAAGCAAATTTGCTACATACTAAAAGTGATTTAACCTTTCTTGAATATAAGTGATGAGCATAGTAAGCATAAATGCAAACTTAAAAAACTTGTGAAGCTGTTTAGTAGCTTTTCCAAGAAAAAGCCAGCGACTCAAACCCAAGTTTTTTTTTATACATTCACGGGATGTGGGCTTTGGTAGCTGGGCCAGCATTTATTGTCCGTCCCTCGATGCCCTTGAGAAGATGGTGGTGAGCTGCCTCCTTGAACTGCTGCAGTCCATGTGGTGAAGGTACACCCACGGTGCTGTTAGAAAGGGAGTTCCAAGATTTTGTTCCAATGACAGTGAAGGAACGGCAATATATTTCCAAGTCAGGATGGTGAGTGACTTGGAGGGAAACTTCCAGGTGATGGTGTTCCCATGTATCTGCTGCCCTTGATACATCTAGGTGGTAGTGGTCGTGGATTTGGAAGGTGCTGTCGAAGAAGCCCTGGTGAATTCCTGCAGTGCATCTTGTGGATAGTACACACTGCTGTTATTGTGCGACGGTGGTGGAGGGAGTGAATGACTGTAAACATGGTGCCAGTTAAGCCGGCTGCTTTGTTCTGGATGTGTCAAGCTTTTTGAGTGTTGTGGGGACTGCACTCATCCAGGCAAGTGGGGAGTATTCCATCACACTCCTGACTTTCACTTTGTAAATCGTGGACAGATTTTGGGGAGTGCGGAAGTTGCAGGATTCCTAGTCTCTGACCTGCTCTTGTAGCCACAGTATTTATATGGCTAGTCCAGTTCAGTTTCTGATCAATGGTAACCCCCAGGATGTTGATTGTGGGGGATTCAATGATGGTAATGCCATTGAACATCAAGGGGCGATGGTTAGATTCTCTCTTGTTGGAGATGGTCATTGCCTGGCGCTTGTGTGCTGCGAATGTTACTTGCCACGTGTCAGCACAAGCTTGGATATTGTCCAGGTCTTGCTGCATTCGGAAATGGACTATTTCAGTATCTGAGGAGTCACGAATGGTGCTGTGCATTGTGCAATCGTCAGCAAACATCCCCACTTCTGACATTATGATGGAAGGAAGGTCATTGATGAAGCAGCTGAAGGTGCTAGGGCCAAGGATACTACCCTGAGGAACTCCTGCAGTGATGCCCTGGAACTGAGATGATTGATCTTCTCCAACAACCACAACCATCTTTCTTCATGCTTGGTATGACTCCAACCAGTGGAGAGTTTATCCCATGATTCCCATTGACTCCATTTTGCTCGGGCTCCTTGATGCCACGCTCGGCCAAATGTGGCCTTGATGTCAAGGACAGTCACTTACTTCACCCCAGGAGTTCAGCTCTTTTTTCCATGTTTGAACCAAGGCTGTAATGAGGTCAGGAGTGAGTGGCCCTGGTGGAACTCAAACTGGGCATCAGTGAGCAGGGTATTACCAAGCAAGTGTTGCGTGATACCACTGTTGATGACCCCTTCCATCACTTTACTGATGGTTGAGAGTAGACTGATGGGGCTGCAATTGCTTGGGTTGGACTTATTCTGCTTTTTTGTGTACAGGACATACCTGGGCAATTTTCCTTATAGCTGGATATGTGCTAGTGTTGTAGCTATACTGAAACAGCTTGGTTAGGGGCGTGGCAAGCTCTGGAGCACAAGTCTTCAGCACTATTGCCATAATATTGTCAGGGCCCTTAGCCTTTGTAGTATCCAGTGCTTTCAGCTGTTTCATGGTATCACGTGGAGTGAATCGAATTGGCTGAAGAATGGCATCGGTGTTGCTGGGGACCTTCGGAGGAGTCTGAGATAGGTCATCCACTCTTGCACGTCTCCAACATTGAGGATGCGGATATTTGTGGAGCCTCCTCCTCCAGTGAGTTGGTTAATTGTCCACCACCATTCACGACTGGATGTGGCAGAGCTTAGACCTGATCTGTTGGCTATGGGATCGCTTAGCTCTGTCCATCACTTGCTGCATATGCTGTTTGGCATGCAAGCATTACTGTTTTATAGTTTCACCAGGTTGACACCTCATTTTTAGGTGTGCCTGATGCTGCTCCTGGCAAGCCCTCCTGCACTCTTCATTGAGCCAGAGCTGATCCCCTGGTTTGATGGTAGTGGTAGAGTGAGGGATATGCTGGGTCATGAGGTTACAGATTGTGTTCGAGTACATTTCTGTTGCTGATGGCCCACAGTGCTTTGCTTGTGCCTTGAGTTGCTAGATCTGTTTGAAATCCATCCTATTTAGGACAGTGGTCATGCCACACAACACAATGGAGGATATCCTCAATGCGGGACTTTGTCTCCACTCCTACCAATACAGATGCAACTGCGGCAGGCAAGTTGGTGAGGATGAGGTCAAGTATGTTTTTCCCTCTTGGTTCCCTTACCACCTGCCACAGACCCAATCTAGCAGCTATGTCCTTTAGGACTCGGCCACTCAGGTAGCCATGGTGCTACTGAGCTACTCTTGGTGATGGACTTTGTAATCTGGGTGGGGGACTTCATTCTGCAGCTTTGCCACCCTCAGTACTTCCTCCAAGTGATGATCAGCATGGAGGAGCGCTGATTCATCAGCTGAGGGAGGGCAGTTTCCTTGCATGTGTTTGACCTGATGCCATGAGATTTCATGGTGTCCGGAGTTGATATTGAGGACTCCCAAGGCAACTCCCTCCCAACTGTATACCGCTGTGCCACCACCTCTGTTAGGTTTGCCCTGCCGGTGGGATAGGGCATACCCAGGGATGGTGATGGTGTGTTTGGGACATTATTTGTAAGATATGATTCTGTGAGGATGACTATGTCAGGCTGTTGCTTGACTAGTCTGAGGCAGCTCTCCCAATTTTGGCAGTAGTCCCCAGATGTTAATAAGGAGGACTTTGCAGGGTCAACAGGGCTGAGTTTGCTGTTGTCATTTCTGGTGCCTAGGTCAATCCGCCTAGTTTCATTCCTTTTTTGGTGACTTTGTCGCAGTTTGATACAACTGAGAGGCTTGTTAGGCCATTTCAAAGGGCATTTAAGAGTCAACCACATTGCTGTGGGCCTGGAGTCACATGTAGGCCAGATTTCCTTCCCTAAAGGGGCATTGGTGTACCAGGTAGGTTTTTAACAACAAAAATCATTATTAGACTTTTAATTCCAGATTATTATTGAATTCAAATTTCACCACCTGCCGTGGTCGGATTCAAACCCAGGTCCCCAGAGCATTACCCTGAGTCTCTGGATTACTAGTTCAGCGACAATACCACTATGCCATCCACTCCCCCCCAGTGCAATGAGGAAAACACCCTGAATAAAGTCCAGTAACCTAGGCCACTGCTTCAAGACAACAAGATAAGTTATTTTTTGTAATAAAATTTCTGGAAAAATAAATATTTTGGAATCAAATTGTTTTTCTCTGATATCTAAACCAACTAACTTCAAGTATGACATATGAAAAGAAATTACAACAGTGGAAGTGGGACATGGACATGTCATGACTTAAGCTGTACATATAATCCAATATTTTATCATTTGCATTTTAGGAGATCAAATGCAATTGTTGCAATGGTGAGTTGGACATTTTTGAAGGCAATTGTGAGGCCTGAAGGTGCAAAATTATTTTCTGGAAGGTTCTGTGGAGCAAGCCCTCACCATCCCTATTTGCCCTTGAGAAGGTGGTGGTGAGCTGCCTTCTTGAACCTGGCGCAAACATTTTTCATATTATTGTAGGCTTTTGGGTGTGGGTGCAGATGGCTGTCAGTGACTAATTTAATTGAATTAGAGTCAGACAGACTGCAAGGTTGAAATTATCAAAAGTATTAAGTGTAAGAAGAATATTTGTAATGCTAATGGGCGAGAGCTTAGCATATAGGGTGTGAATGAAATTTGCATTATTAGTTAAGTCAAGGGATTGTTTGATTTTCAAAGGGATGGTAGGATGTTTACAACTAACAAGATAAATAGGGCAAGATTGTTATGTGTATTTTTCCCAAGAGGAAAGAGAGACCATATTGACAGCATGAAAGATTTTTATATTATGGGGAAAGTAAATTTCCAAAGTGATGTAGAACAATGGGATTTTACATGTTAAAGAGAGGGAAACATATTAAGAAGGATGGAAGGTTATGCAGGGTGTGGCTGTGTAAAATCTTGAACGGTACACCGTGTGACAGACTTGGAAAAACCTCTAGTCACTTTTGCGGACGTCTGCTGTGTCCAGTAACTAAAGTTGTGTTAAAAGCCTTTGGAATTCCACTGTTGAGTGGGTGCTGTGGTAACCTTGCTGGGCTGTTATTTAAATTTAAAACCTAATTTGGACTGTTGTCTTAAAGGCGGTGTCGAATTGGGAGTCATGTTACTTAAGAATTTGGGGATTTGTTATAATATCAAATATCTGTAATCTTATGTCTGTGTTTGAATTCTTTTGTTAATGAATCTTTTAATATAATTTTTTAAATCTCTGAAGTTGTTAGTGGACTCTCTACCTCTGAATTCAGTGCACAAATGGATTTCAGGGAGGGAGCGGTATAGTGCTTTTGTCAGTGGACTGGTATTCCAGAGACCCAGAGGCTCTGGGGACCTGGGTTTGAATCCCACCAACTTGAATTCAATAAAAATCTGGAATTAAAAGTCTGACGATGACCATGAAACCATTGCTGATTGTTGTAAAAACCCATCTAGTTCACTAATGTCCTCCAGGGAAGGAAATCTCCCGCCCTTACCTGATCTGGCGTACATTTGTCTCCAGACTCACAGCAATGTGGTTGACTCTTGAAATACCCCCTGAACAAGGGTAATTAGGGATGGGCAATTGGATTGGAGTTGGCAAATCTTAAGGCCACAAGTACGAGAAGCACAGTGAACTCAGGAGCTGTTGTGAGGGATTTTAAAGTGGTGAGGCTGGAAATATGGCTTTATCCATTGGTAACAATTTTTTGGGAGTAGAAGTTATAACTTTTGTTTACAAAAAGCACCCAAGAGTAAGTCAATAGAATTGGTGGATAAGTTACAGTTGAGGGTAACTTGGGGGCAAAGAAAGCAGACATAACTGAAGTGATAGGACAGCATTTGAAATTGGAAGGGATACCTGAAACTAGCGGGCCCCAGCTGGAGGTAGTAAGACTTCAGGTGCAAATGAAAAAACTTGAATTTGAAGAAAAGGAAAAAGAGCATTTCAAAGAGAAATGGAAATGAGAAAGCTTATCCTCCAGAGGGAGAAATTAGCAATAGAGGAAAGGGAGAAGGAAAGAGAAAGGGAATATCAGCTTAAAAAGCTGGAAGTTAAAAAAGAGATCTCAGAGGCTGAGGGAGGTTCTGAGGATGAAATGACCACTTCTAATCTAAAACCCAGTGGGGAGATGTTTAAGTTTGTGCAGGTTCTTCCAAGGTTTGAGGAAAAGGATGTAGAAGTGGTGTTTATTTCATTTGAGAAGATAGGTAGCAGATGAAATGGCCACAAGAAACCTGGACATGCTTTAGCAGTCTAGGTTGGCAGGTAAAGCTCATGAGGTATATGCATCACTGTCAGAAGAGATGTTTGGTGGATTATGAGGCAGTAAAAAAGGCAATGTGAATGCATATGAGTTAGTTCCTGAGGCATTTAGGCAGAAATTTAGGAATATAAGGAAACAGCCTGTTCAAACTTATATTGAGTTTGAGAGAGTAAAACAAAGTAATTTTGACCGATGGATACGGAAATTTAAAGATAGACATGACATACGCAGTTCATGGAGAAGTAATTCTTTTGGAAGAATTTAAAGATTCACTTCATTCGGTAGTGAGAACTCGTGGAGGAACAGAGGGTTAGAACAGCTTGGCTAGCAGCAGATATAGCGGTTGATTATGAGCTAGTTCATAGATCAAAACCTTTTTTTCCATCACCCTTTTAAGTCTGAGAAAGGTGGAAAATGGGAAGGTGAAAGGAAGGTAGTTAGTCAGGGAAGAGAAGGAGATTGGAAATTTTCAGGAAGTTTCTCTTCAGACCAAAAAAGGTGCTGAGGATAGAAGTGATACTCGAAAACTGAAGTGATTCCTTTATAATAAGGTTGGGCACACAAAGTCAATGTATTGGAGGCTACAGGGGAAACCCATTGTAGTAATTGGAATGCAGAAACATTTTGGAAATAGAAGAGCAATGGGTTCTGAGATCCAGGCATGGGAAAAACCTGTGGTTTGTGTACAGGTGAAGCAGGAAGAATCTGTGATAAGTAAAGAAGTGGGAATGTGTTCACAATTTACCCAAGTGAGTACTGAAGGGTAAGTTGCAGAAATGTTAGATTTTGTGTGTGAAGGGAAAGTCTTTCCATATGTACAGGGTGGAGCAGGCAAAGGTATTAAAGTTTTAAGAGCCACGGGCTAGTCAATCCTTAATGTTGTAGGATAGTGATATTTGTTGTTCTGAAGGAGTATTGCAAGGAAAAGCAGTAATAAATGAGATTCATGGAAATGTAGAAGGTAAATTTAAAAAGTGAAAACAGGTGAGGTAATTGTTGCAGTGGTGGAAAAACTGCCCATTGCAGGGATTCAATTTATTTTCGGTAATGATATAGCTGGGTCACAGATGTTGGTAATGCCTACTGTAGTTGAGCTGCTTGTGGAGGTGCATTCAACAGAATTGTTGCAGAAAGAACATTCTGTATTGTTTCCAGATTGTGTAGTAACAAGATCACAAACTCTCAGGCTAAAACAAGAAGAGGAAGAATTTAAAAGGCAGGGAAAGGATGCTGATATTCAGTTAGCTGAATCTGTTTTTGAAAAGATTGTATAGGAAGAGAAGGGTGAAGAGAATGAAGCAGAAGTGTTTAGTTCAGTTAAATTGCTAGAGTTACATCAGAAGGATTCACAAATTAACAAGTGTTATCAGACAGCTTGTTCGGTAGCAGAGGCAGAATGTTCCAGAATGTTATTACCTTAAAGGTCATGTGTTCATAAGGAAGTGGAGACTGCCTCGTTTCAGCAGATGAAAAATGGATGGTAGTGCATAAAATTGTTATATCATCTGGATATAGAAGTGCGATAGTGAGAGTAGCTCATGAATTTTCAGTAGCTGGATATTTAGGAATTAGGAAGTCATAGGTGAAAATACAAAACTTTGCTGTTGGTTTGGATTGCATAAAGATGTCAAATTCTGTAGATCATTTTGCACACGTCAGGTGACAGGAAAACCTCAAGCAGCAATTATACTGGCACCTTTAATTCCGATTCAAGCATTTGAGGAACCTGTTAACAGGGTCCTAATTGATTGTGTAGGGCCCCATTCTAAGACTAAAAGTGGAAATCCGTATTTGTTCACAATTATGCATGTGTCTACAAGTTCCCAGAAGTGATGCCTTAATGGAATATTTATGGAATTGTGGAAGAGTTGACTAAATTTTTTACAAGGTATGGGCTACTGAAAGAAATATAGTCAGATCAAGGTTCAAATTTCATGTAACAGCTGTTTAAGGAAATAATGAGCAGCCTGGGGGGTAAAGCAGTTTAAACAATCAGCTTATCATCCTGAATCACAAGGTGCTTTAGAGAGATGGCATCAAAATTTAAAAACCATAATGAGGGCCTAAAGCCAAGACTATCCACAGGATTGGGATTAGGGAATTCCGTTCTTGTTGTTTGCTATTAGGGATGCTCCTCTTGAGTCAACAGGATTTAGTCCTTTTGGATTACTCTATGGTCATGAGGCAGGGAGACCACTGAAGTTGATTCAAGAAAAGTTAGTGGATCAAAATTCAGAAACTGCTCTCCTAGATTATATGACGAACTTCAGAGAAAGATTGAACAGAACATGTATGTTAGCTAAGGAACATTTAAAGATATCACAGCAGATGATGAAGGCCAAGGCAGTTAAGAGAGTTTGTAATTTTGTTGCTGGAGAAAAAGTGTTGGGTGAATCAGTAAAGGCAAGGTTTAGTGGGCCTTACAGGATTGAGAAGAAACTGAGTGAAGTAAATTTATTTAATAAAGACTCCAAGTAGAAGAATGAAACAGAGGGTGTGTCGTGTAAATATGCTTAAAAAGTATTTTGACAGGGAAGATGACCAAAAGGAGGTATTAGTGGTGTAGATGAGGAGAAAGGGGTAGAAATGAAATATTCTGAAATTAATTTTCTTCTAATCAAATTGGACAATGAGGGGGTACTTATTAATTTAAATGTAATATTGAGTTTCCTTCCAGACAAGTATCAAAGTGAATTGGAGAAGCTATTTCAGTCACACAAATCTATTTGTGGGAATAAGCTGGGGAGGACAAATTTAGCTACACATGATGTAGATGTGAATGATTCAGTTTCAGTAAGGCAACATCCCTATAGATCAAATCCAGTGAAATTAGCCCAAGTACAGAAAGAAATCAAATTCATGCTTCAGAATGACATCATAGCGTCCAGTTGCAGTAACTGGAGTTCACCTACTGTGAAGGTACTGAAACCGGGTGGAACACAAAGACTGAATGTGGATCTTCGAAAAGTAAACACAGTGAATAAAGCGGATTCATATCCTATGGAAGATTGCATTGAGAAAGTGGCAATCAAAGTTTATTACAGTGATTGATTTGCTGAGAGGATGTTGGCAAGTAACTTTTCGGAGAGAGCAAAAGAGATATCGGCTTTTGTGACGCCAGATGTACCATATCAGTTTAAAGTCATGACATTGGATATGAAGAATGCACCAGCAACATTTCAAAGACTAACGAACAAAATAATTGCAGGGCTAAACGATTGTGCTGTTTATACTGGTGACTCAATGGTTTTCAGTTAAACGCGGGAGGAGCATTTACAACATCTGAAAAGAACAATTTGATTGACTGCAAGAAGCTAATTTGGTGGTGAACTTGGCTAAGAGTGAATTTGCAAAGGTGCAAGTCACGTATCTAGACCATACCACCGGACATGGTAAGGTGGCTCCGGAGATGTGAAAGTAAAAGTCATAGTGAGTTTCCCAGTGCCTACACCAAAACGAGAAGTTATAAAATTTCTGGGCATGAGTGGGTTTTCCTGGACATTTGAACCAAATTTTAGCAGTGTGGTTACTCCATTGACTGAACTATTAAAAAAGAACAAGAGTTTCAATGGACACAGGAGTGTCTGAATGCATTTGGCAGTTTTAAAACTGTATTGACTCTGACACAGTTTTGACAGTACCTAATTATTCCAAGCAGTTTAAGTTGTCAGTTGATGCAAGTGAACTAGGTATTGGGACTGTACTATTACAAGAAGATGAAACTGGAATTGAGAAACCGATAGGATATTTTTCATGAAAGCTAAATGTACATCAAAGAAGATATTCAGCCATCAAAAAGGAGACTCTGGACCTGGTGTTAGTGTTGCAGCATTTTGTACCCCCTCATTGTCCAATTTGATTAGAGGAAAATTAATTTCAGAATATTTCATTTCTACCCCTTTCTCCTCATCTACACCACTAATACCTCCTTTTGGTCATCTTCCCTGTCAAAATACTTTTTAAGCATATGTACACGACACACCCTCTGCTTCATTCTTCTACTTGGAGTCTTTATTAAATAAATTTACTTCACTTAGTTTCTTCTCAATCCTGTAAGGCCCACTAAACCTTGCCTTTACTGATTCACCCAACACTTTTTCTCCAGCAACAAAATTACGAACTCTGTTAACTGCCTTGGCCTTCATCATCTGCTGTAATATCTTTAAATGTTCCTTAGCTAACATACATGTTCTGTTCAATCTTTCTCTGAAGTTCGTCATATAATCCAGGAGAGCAGTTTCTGAATTTTGATCCACTAACTTTTCTTGAATCAACTTCAGTGGTCCCCCTGCCTCATGACCATAGAGCAATACATCAGAAACAATTGTCTATACAGCACAATCCTTTAAAATTTTTGGACAAATTTCGCAACCGAAGTGCAAAACTATTCAGATGGAGTTTATTGCTACAGCCATTTAATTTACAGACTATACATGTGGCTGGACGAGAAAATCTAATTGCAGATGCATTGTTGAGAGTTTAAAGTTCAAAGGAACTTGAGCATTTAAAACCTGGACACTGGACTGAAATTCACTCTTAGCCAAGTTGATACAAAGTATTCATATATATATTTATGTTAATGCATGCACCTGGTAATAGTAAGTAAGCAATGTAAGATGGATTGAGAAAATGAAGCCATCTTTTAAGATTATGACGGTTCATTTTTCCATAAGGATGGAAGTGTCACAAAACTAATATTTTTCATAATTTTATTGTAGGCTTATGGGTATGAGTGTGGATGGTTCTGTCTGTGTGGCTGATTTAATTGAATTTGAGTCAGGTAGACTGCAAAGTTGAAATTATCAAAAGGGTTAGGTGTAGGAAGGGTATTTGTAATGCTAATGGATGGGGGCTTAGCGTATAGGATGTGAATGAAATTTGCATTATTAAATAAGTGAAGGAGTTGTTTGATTTTCAAAGGGATGGTAGGATGTTTACAACTAACAAGATAGATAGGGCAAAGTTATTATGGATAGAATTTTCACCTCAGCGGGCAGGTGTGCGCCTCACCTGCTCGAGCCTGAAACGATGTCAGGCGTGTGTCCCGACGTCAACATGCAGTTGTGTGATAGTTCCGTCGGCAGGTGCATGTGGGAACTGTAGTGCACCCACTGACAATTAGGTTTATTAAGGCCATTTAAATGTTAATTAAATTACAGGGATGAGGTTTTCAACATCAAATAAAATTAATTTTTAAAAATTTCATTTATAACATGTACCTACTCATGTGACAGAGTCAAACAAGGGGACATGTTTAAACAACTTTTAAAAATCTTCATTTTTAATTTTTTTTGAGCTCGGTGCCTCAGGGAGATTTTCAAGCGTGCACTCGCGCGCATGCGCAAAGTTTGCATTTGTCCCCCTCCCCCACCTACAAAAGCATCACTGAGTGCTGTCACTCGCGTTTCACACTGGGTGGGCCTTAATTGGTCCACCAGCGTGAAATCACAGCCCGGTCCCAATCGCGGACTGTGGTCAGCTTCCTGACCACCACCACCCGAGCCCATTCGACAAGGGCAAAATTCTGTCCTGTGTATATTTTTCCCAAAAGGAAAGAGGCCATATTGGCAACATGAAAGATTTTTATATAATGAGAAAATTAAATTTCCAAAGACATGTAGCACAATGGGATTTTACACAATGAAGAGGGAATGTAAAGAAGGTTGGAAGGTCTTGTGGGGTGTGGCCGTGTAAAATCTTAAAAGATACACTGTGTGACAGACTTAGAAAAGCCTCTAGCCATTTTTGCAGAAGTCTGCTGTGTCCATTAACTAAAATTGTGTTAAAAGCCTTTGGAGTTGCACTGTTGAGTGGGTGCTGTGGTGTAATGGCTTATTTAAATTTAAAATCTATTTTGGACTGTTGCCTTAAAGGGTGTGTAGGTGGGAGCCTGTTTAATTAAGAATTTTGGGAACTGTTAAGACTAAATAACCGTGTAACTATAATCTTGTGTGTGTTTATTGTATTTTTTCTTGTTGTCACATTTTTAATTTAATTTCAAAATATCTAAATGCGTGAGTGGACTCAATTCTTCTGAATTTAGTGCATAAGCCTTCTCTTAATAAATACAAATTGCAGAACTGTTGTGATAGCGTGGCAAAGTTTCCCTTGTGGGCTTGTTCACCTGGCATACATCACCTGCTACATCATAACAGATCATTGCAGTCCATATGGTTTCGGTATACCCACAGTATTGTTAGAGAGTGAGTTCCAGGATCTTGACACAGCCACAATGAAGGAACAGCAATATATTTCCAAGTCAGGATGGTGATTGGCTTGGAGGGGAACTTCGAGGTGATGGTATTCCCATGTGTTTGCTGCCCTTGTCCTTCTAGATGGTAGAGGTCATGGGTTTGGAAGGTGCTGTCTAAGGAACCTTGGTGAGTTTTGGCAACGCATCTCGTAGATGGTACACACTGCTGTCACTGTTCATCACTGGTTTTTTCCATGAGTTCAGTAAATTCACGGAAGTCTAGTTCTAATTTCTCATGACACTTTTTTATTTTGTCGTTCGCCAATCCCTCCTGGAAGTTTGTTGAAGGGATGCCAATCAAACTGAAGTCTAGTTCTAATTTCTCATGACACTTTTTTATTTTGTCGCTCACCAATCCCTCCTGGAAGTTTGTTGAAGGGATGCCAATCAAACGGGCTGCTTGTCCTGGATGGTGTCAAGCTTCTTGAGTGTTGTTCGAGCTGCACTCATTCTGGTAGGTGGAGTGTATTCCATCACACTCCTAACTTGTTCATTGTAGATGGTGGACAGGCTTTGGGGAGTCAGGAGGTGAGTTACTTGTTGCAGGACTCCTAGTCTCTGACCTGCTCTTGCAGCCACAATATTTATGGTGGCTAGTCCAGTTCAGTTTCTGCTCAATTGTAACCTCCAGGATGTTGATTGTGGGGGATTCAGTGAAGGTAATGCCATTGAATGTCAAGGGGTGATGGTTAGATTCTCTCTTGTTGGAGATGGCCATTCCCTGGCACTTGTGTGGGGCGAATGTCACTTGCTATTTGTCAGCCCAAGCCTGGATATTGTCCAGGTCTTGCTGCATTTGGACATGGGCTGCTTCAGTATCTGAGGAGCTGCGAATGGTCCTGACCATTGTGTGAACATCCCCACTTCTGACCTTATGATGAAAGGAAGGTCATTGATGAAGCAGCTGAAGATGTTTGGGCCTAGGACACTACCCTGAAGAACTCATGCAGTGATGTCCTGGAACTGAAATGATTGACCTCCAACAACCACAACCACCTTCTTAGTTCCTAGTTCTGATGAAGAGTCATACGGATTTGAAACATTAACTCTTGTCTTCCTCTCCACAGATGCTGTCAGACCTGAGTTTTTCCAGCTATTTTTGTTTTTGTTTCACCTTCCCAGTGCTAGCTATGACTCCAACCAGTGGAGAGTTTTCCCCCGATTCCCATTGACTCCAATTTTGCAAGGGCTTCTTGATACCACAATAGGTCAAATGCTGCCTAGACGTTAAGGGCAGTCACTCTCACTTCACCTCCGGAGTTCAGCTCTTTTGTCCATGTTCGCACCAAGTCTGTAATTAGGTCAGAAGCTGACTGATCCTGGTGGAACCCAAACTGGGCATCAGTGAGCAGGTTATTGCTAAGCAAGTGCCATTTGATAGCACTGTTGATGATCCCTTCCATCACTTTATTGATGATCGAGAGTAGACTGATGGGGCAGTAATTGGCTGGGTTGGATTTGCCCTGTCTTTTGTGTACAGGACATACCTGGGCAATTTTCCACATTGCCGGATATATACCAGTGTTGTAGCTGCACTGGAACAGCTTGGCTCAGGGCATGGCAATTTCTGGAGCACAAGTCTTCAGTACTATTGCCAGAATATTGTCAGGGCCCATAGCCTTTACAGTATCCGCTGCCTTCAGCCGTTCCTTAATATCACGGGAAGTGAGTCAAATTGGCTGAAGACTGGCATCTGTGATGCTGGGGACCTCTGGAGGAGGCTGAGATGGATCATCCACACGACACTTCTGGCTGAAGATTGTTGTGAATGCTTCAGCCTTATCTTTTGCATTGTTGTGCTGGGCTCCTCCATCATTGAGGATGAGGACATTTGTGGAGCCTCTTCTTCCAGTGAGTTGTTTAGTTGTCCACCACTATTCATGACTGGCTGTGGCAGGCCTGCAGAGCTTAGATCTGATCCGTTGGCTGTGGAATCGCTTAGCTCTGCCTACCATTTGCTGCTTTGGCTGTTTAGCACACAAGTAGTCCTATGTTGTAGCTTCACGAGATTGACACCTCATTTTGGTGTGTCATCTGGCATGCCCTCGTGCACTCTTCTTTGAACCAGGGTTGATTCCTTGTCTTGGTGGTAATGGTAGAGTGGGGTATATGCCAGGCCATGAGGTTACAGATTGTGGTTGAGTACAGTTCTGCTGCTGCTGATGGCCCACAGTGACTCATGGATGCCCAGCCTTGAGTTGCTAGATCTGTTTGAAATCTATCCCATTTAGCACAGCTTTAGTACCATACAACATGATAGAGGGTATCCTCAATGTGAAGACGGGACTTCGTCTCCGCAGGGCCTGTGGGTTGGTCACTCCTACCAATAATGTCATGGACAGATGCATCTGCAGTAGGCAGATATATATTATAGTTGTTGAGCTATTTTACCAGGGCAGCAGTGCCAAGTAGAATGTATTCTGCTGCTAAAGTGAAGTTGTGCCGCTTTAAAACCACAATGTAAAGTTGGTGATGACTAAACAGAATCTGAGGTTGCAGTGTAGTGGTGTTTCAGGAGGAAACTGCACAGATTAGAAAATGTTTGTAAGTTTCAGGTTCCAGGTTCTAGGTGAGGCATATCATTAAGTGCCTGGCTTTCTTTCTCTTAGTTTTGAAAAGCTAGGATACAATATTGTCTTTTTTGCCTTTAGTAAGATTTTTCTATGTAGTTATGGCAATGTAAGATGACAATTTTGAGAGACAGGCCCCTTCACAATACATGATTTCAACGAATCCCATTTGGAGTGACAGTCAATATGGGAGAACTCAAGTTTAAAAATTAAACAACTGGATGTATTTTTCTATATCTTAAGGTTTAATTGTTTCTTGCAATGGCATAAACATAAAAATCTGACATGTTGTCTACATATTTTTTGACAACAGCATTGGGAAGTTGTGATATATTTTTGGATGTTAAAAGAAATATAACTATTATGGATAATTATTTAGACTGGCAAAAATGAGAAGTTTGTGACAAAATACAAGACATCAATAAACTTTCAGAATGGGCATGGAATTGGCAAATTTATTTTAATATAGATAGAGGTAGTGCATTTTGATAGGAAGAATAATGAGACCACAAACACCTTGGAATATAAGAGTCTAAATAGGGTAGCGGAGCAAAGGGAAATGGGGTGCAGATAAACAAATCACTAAAATTTCCAGTGCAGATTAATAAAAAAGGAAACTAAACACTCGCTCATTTCTCGAGCATTGGATATGAAAGTTGTCATACCTTGGTTAGACCACACGAGGAGTACTGTGACCAGCTTTGGTATGTATGTTATTAAAAGCATACAAAAACATTGAGATGCAAAAAAGTTAAACAAGATTGATAACAGAACTGAGAAGTAATACTTAGATTGAACATGCTGAGGTTCTTCTCTGGAAAAGAAAAGGCTGAGGGGTGACCTCATTGAGGTCTTTCAGAATATGTAAGTGTTTGATAGGATAGACATAGAAAAGATGTTTCTACTTGCAGGCAGGATTGGAACTAGTGTAAGATAGTCCCTAACCAATCCAATAGGGACTTCAGGAGGAATTTCTTTACCTAGAGAGCAGTTAGAAAATGGAACTTACTACCCACATGAGGCAAATAGCATATATGCCTTTTAAGAGGAAGCTATATAAAATATGGAGGAGAAAGGAATGAAAGTTTATGCCAATAGAATTGGATGAAGGGCAGCAGGGGTTGGTATTTGGTGACCACTAACACCAGCATAGACCAATTAGACCGAATGGTCTGTTTCTGTGCTGTACATTCTGTTATTCAAATGATATGCCAGCATAGCTAAACCTAAGTGGAGAAGAAAACAAAAAATACTGAGGCAGGCAAACATGAAACCAGCTAAAATCATTGTAACCGTCAAGATAATTTGGTCTAAACTCCATGCATGAAATTGCGACTTTTTGTTTTAATTTTTCCTTGATGCTGGAAAGGGTTTTAGTTCTTGAAGTTTTAATGATTGTGGCAAAATTGGCTATTAAGATCAAACATAAGTTACAGTTCTATTGAGTCTTAACATTGATCTGGATAATTAGTAAATTGAGGAAAATTTAGTGCAAATGCTGTTATCTGCTGTTATTATGTTTGTATCTAAACCATCTTGGTTCCAGTAGGTGGAATAATTGCTATCAGATATTTAAAAAATTCAGTGTGTTTCCTTTTCTGAAGTCACATCATGAAATGGGGATGAACAGATAATTAGGGAGGAGGAAATAAATAACTCGTAAGAAGATACCCTGGAGCTGAAAGAATTCACTCTTGCATTTTAAAATAATTTTGGTGTAGCTTTTCCTCAATGGTCCTGCTAGGACTTATTAATATTGCGTAATTATGCTGAGTAATTATAGTTCTGTTAAATGAACCCAATTCTAACTAATTGTTTTCAATATATTGGTTACAGTCTCCTGTAATGTCAGTCTGCTTTGCCCGATTCCACCCGAACTTAGTAGTTGGTGGTACATACTCTGGACAAATTGTTCTCTGGGATAACCGCAGTCACCGACGAACTCCAGTTCAACGAACACCTCTTTCAGCTGCTGCTCATACTGTGAGTAAAATATTCTTACACCTGAATGTATTATTGAACTTATTTTTTTTATTTTCCAATTTGCAATTCATTCAGCAAATAATTATGCATGTGCTCTATGGAATAACACAAATTTCAACACCATCTGACCCAACCAGTCTTTGTCAGTATACACCTTCTACATGAGCAGTAGATCTAATCTCAAGTGCTTGTTGTGCTCCCCTTTGGATGGGGAGTTGAGTACTCTGTAATAATCTGTTTATTCAGCATGTTGAGTATAAGTTTCAAAAACTGGCGCCAGCACAAAGGTGAGAGCTGATTGGTGAGGAGTGGGTAAGTGTTTTT
Source organism: Carcharodon carcharias (assembly GCF_017639515.1). Lineage (NCBI taxonomy): Eukaryota > Metazoa > Chordata > Chondrichthyes > Lamniformes > Lamnidae > Carcharodon > Carcharodon carcharias. Next base: position 114,867,050 of record NC_054469.1, on the reverse strand, counting down.
CTCCAATTTAAAATAGATTAAGCTAAGGAAAGGTAAGAGTTGTCATTTTTATTTAAAGTACATAAATAATTTTACATTTTTTCAGTGTATTTAACTTAAGGGTTTCTTTTTCTAACTAGGGGTATGGCAGGGCATCTCAGTCCCGTGTTATGTAACGCCTGAAACTTATGGGAAGTCCTAGACGCTCCTTGCGCTTTAACTGACCATGTGTGCAGGAACAGACAGGTGTTTCTGCGGCAGTAGATGTGACTCCAGAATGGTATGTTTCCTCCCTGGTGCCAGGGTCAAGGATGTCACTGAACGGCTGCAGGACATTCTAAAGGGGGAGGGAAAACAGACAGAGATCGTGGTACATATTGGTACCAATGACGTAGGTGGAAAGAGGGATGAGGTCCTACAAGCAGAAATTAGGGAGCTAGGAAGCAGTTTAAAAAACAGGACCTCAAAGGTTGTAATCTCTGGATTATTTCCTGTGCCACACACTAGTGTGGTTAGTCCAGATGACTGTGTGGCTGGAGAGATGGTGCAGGAGGGAGGACTTTAGATTTCTGGGGCAGTGGGACCTGTACAAGGTGGACGGGTTGCACCTGAACTGGAATGGGACCAACATCCTTGCAGAGAGATTTTAAACTAACTTGGCAGGGGGATGGAATCCTGAGAGGAGGTTCAGCAGGGGGAGATGCACAGCCAAAATTAGGAGAGAAAGTAAGTGAGTCTGGAAGGCATCAAAATTATAGGCCAGTTAAGTCACAATGGAGTTTGGCAAGGTTGGGTGGTATTTATTTTAATGCAAGGAGTCTGAAGAATAAGGCAGATGAGCTGAGGGCACAGATTAACACATGGCAGTATGATGCCATTGCTGTCACAGAGACATGGTTGAGATAAGGACAGGATTGGCAGCTCAATATTCCAGGATACAGAGTCTCCAGGCGAGACAGGGAAGGAGGTAAAAGAAGAGGGTTGATCAAGGATGATCATTATTGATCAAGGAATCAGTTACAACAGCAAGGAGGGATGATATCTTAAAAAGCTCCTCAAATGAAGCCATATGGGTAGAACATCAAAACAAAAAAGGAGCAATCACATTGCTGGGAGTGTACTGTAGGCCTCCAAACAGCCAGAGAGAAATAGAAGAGCAAGTATGTAGGCAAATTTCAGAGAAGTGTAAAAATAATAGGGTAGTAATAGTGGGAGATTTCAACTTCCCCAACATTAACTGGGTTAGTCATAGTGTGATATGTTTAGCGTGAGCGGAATTCTTAAAATGTATCCAGGAGAGCTTTTTAAGCCAATGCATAGAAGGACCTACAAGAGAAGGGGCGGTCCTGGACTTAGTTTTAGGGAATGAAGCCAGGCAAGTGGTAGAGATATCAGTGGGGGAGCATTTTGCAGATAGTGATCATAACTCCATTCGATTCAAGGTTGTTATGGAAAAGGACAAGGATAGGCCAGAAATCAGAGTTCTAAATTGGGGGAAGGCCGATTTTAATAAGATCAGATATGATTTGGCCAGAGTGGACTGGGAGCAGCTACTTTTAGGTAAATCGGCGTCAGGGCAGTGGGAGTCATTCAAGAAGGAAATAGGGAAAGCACAAGCCAACATATTCCAGTAAAGATAAAGGGTGGGACCAACAAATCCAGGGAACCCTGGATGTCGAGGGATATACAGAATTAGATAGAGATTAAGGGGGGCTTATGGCAGATGCCGAGGGCTCAGAACAGCGGAAACCCTAGAGGACTATAGAATATGTAGAGGGGAACTTAGAAAGGAAATTAGGAGAGCAAAAAGGGGGCATGAAAAAACATTGCAGGTAAAATAAAGGAAAATCCATAGTTATTGTACAAGTACATTTAAGAGTAAGAGGATACCTAGGGAAAGAGTAGGGCCCATTAAGGACCACAGTGGTAATTTGTGTGTGGAGCTGGAAGACATAGGTAGGGTTCTAAATGAATACTTTGTGTCGGTGTTCATAAGTGAGAGGGACGGCATGGATATGGAAATCAGACATAATTGAAGAAATTAGCATAGAAAGGGAGGAGGTTCTAAGTGGTCTGGCAGGCTTAAAAGTAGGTAAATCTCCAGGCCAGGATGAAATGTATCCCAGGCTGTTGAGTGAGGCAAGTGAGGTGATAGCAGAGGCGCTGGCAATAATTTTCAATACCCCTCTGACCACAGGAGAGGTGCCAGAGGACTGGAGGACAGCCAATATGGTAGCTTTATTCAAGAAGGGAGGAAGGGATAACCCAGGGAACTACAGGTCAGTCAGTCTAACCTCATTGGTGTGGAAACTACTGGAAGCAATTCTGAGGGACAGAATTAATCTACACTTGGAGAGGCAGGGATTAATCAAGGACAGTCAGCATGGTTTTGTTAAGGGGAGGTCATGTCTGACCAATTTGATTGAATTTTTCGAAGAGATGACCAGGTGTGCAGATGAGGGCAATGCATTTGACGTAGTCTACTTGGACCTCAGCAAGGCTTTTGATAAGGTCCCGCATGGGAGACTGATAATGAAGGTAAGAGCCCATGGGATCCAAGGCAATTTGGCAAATTGGATCCAGAATTGGCTGAGTGGCAGGAAGCAGAGGGTGATGGTCGAGGGGTGTTTTTGTTACTGGATGCCTGTGTCCAGTGGGGTTCCACGGAGATTGGTGTTGGGTCCCTTGCTGTTTGTGGTATATATAAACTATTTAGACTTGAATGTAGGAGGGTTGATCAGTTAGTTTGCCGATGACACGAAAATTGGTGGGGTGTTAAATAGTGAGGGGGATAGCCTTAGATTACAGGAGGGTATGGATGGGCTGGTCAGAAGGGCTGATCAGTGGCAAATGGAATTTAATCTGGATAAGTGCGAGGTGATGCACTTGGGCAGGACAAACAAGGCAAGGGAATACACGATGAATGGTAGGATCCTGGGAAGTACCGAGGATCAGGAGGACCTTGGTGTGCATGTCCACCAGTCCCTTAAGGTAGCAGGACAGGTAGATAAGGTGGATAAGAAGGCATACAGGATACTTGCCTTTATTAGCTGAGGCATTGAATATAAGAGCAGGAAGGTAATGCTGGAACTGTATAAAATGCTGGTTAGGCCACAGCTAGAGTATTGCGTGCAGTTCTGGAATCCACATTATAGGAAGGATGTGAATGCACTAGTGCAGAGGAGATTTACCAGGATGTTTTCTGGGCTGGAGAGTTTAAGTTATAAGGAGAGATTGGAAAGACTGGGGTTATTTTCCTTGGAGCAGAGGAGATTGAGGGAGGACATGATTGAGGTGTATAAAATTATGAGGGGTATAGATAGGGTAGACAGGAAGGAACTTTTCCCCTTGGTGGAGGGATCAATAACCAGGGGGCATGGATTTAAGATAATGGACAGGAGGTTTAGAGGGGATGTGAGGAAGAATTTTGTCAACCAGAGGGCGGTGGGAATTTGGAATCCACTGTCTGAAAGGTTGGTAGAGGCAGATACCCTCATAACATTTAAGCATTTGAAATTTCACTTGTGATGCCATGGCATATAAGGCTATGGGCCTAGTGCTGGAAAATGGGGTTTGGAATAGTTAGGTACTTGTTTGACAGGCACAGACTCGATGGGCCGAAGGGCCTTTTTCTGTGTCATAAACCCCTGACTCTAACTTCACATTAGTAAGGAATTTCAAAATTAGTATAATTTGCAGGTGCAGACCTACGGCTGATAAACATCTAGTGCTTAAGGATTTTTTTTTTTAGCCATTCACAGGATGTGGGCTTTGTAGGCTGGGCCAGCATTTATTGCCCACCCCTAATTGCCCTTGAGAAGGTGGTGGTGATCTGCCTTCTTAAACTACTGCGGTCCATGTGGTGTACGTCCAAAATGTGCTGGCAGTTTTTGATTTTGGAAACTGGAGTAACAATCAGCTGACAGATTGGGAGCAGTGTTTTTCATAAATCATAAAATGATACAATACAGAGGAGGTCATTCTGCTCTTTGTGCTTGTGCTGGATCTTTGACAGCGCTATATAATTACTGGCCTGCTGTTTCCCCCCATAGCCCTGCACATTTTTCCTTTTTCAAGTATTTGCCCAATTCCCTTTTGAAAGTTGCTGTTGAATCTGCTTCCGCTGATCTCTTCAAGGCTTCCAGATCATAACAACTCTCTCCCTACATATACCTTATGTTGCCTCTCATTCTTTTATCAGCTATCTTAAACCTGTATCCTTTAGTTACCGACCCTTCTGCCACTGGTAGCAGCTTCTCCTTATTTACTCTATCAAACGTTTCAATATTTACAATACCGCTATCAAATCTCCCCATAAACTTCTGCATCCAGAAAAGACCAATCAGATATTCTCTGGCTTCTCCACATAACTGAAGCCTGGAATTCATGATACCATTCTAGTAAATCTGTTCTTCACGATCTCCAAGGCTTTCACATTCTTCCTGAAGGGTGGTGCCTAGAATTGGATACAATACTGCTGCTGAACACTAACAAGAGTTTTATAAAAGTTTGGCATGACTTCTTTGCTATTGTATTCTATGCTTCTTTTCATAAAATCAAGGGTCCCATATAGCTTTTTAACAACAACTTACATCGGGCCTTTAACCCAAGGCGCGTCACGGGAACATTATAAAACCAAACTGACACCAAATCGCTTAAGCAGATATTAGGTCTGACGACCAAAAGCTTGGTTAAAGAGAGAGGTTTTAAGCAGTCCCTTAAAGGAAAGCATGATAGAGAGGCAGAGATGTTCTAGAACTTAGGGTCCTGGTAGCTGAAGGCACCACTGCTGGAGCAATTATAATGGGGGATGCTCAAGAGACCAGAATTAGAGGAGTGCAGATATGTCAGAAGGTGATAGGGCTAGAGGAGATTTCAGATATAGAGAGGAGTGAGGCCATGGAGGGATTTGAAAGCAAGAATGAGAATTTTAAAATCAAGGACTTGACTCATAGACAACAATGTAGGTCAGTGTGCGCAGAGGTGATAGGTGAGCGGGACTTGGTGTGAGCTAGGACACAGGCAGCAGGGTTTTTCGATGACCTCAAGCTTACAATTGTAACGTACATCTGGCTGGTTTCCCACATTCTACCCCCTAAAGTCTAGAGGTAAAAATGCATGAATGAGGATTTCAGCAGCAGATGAGCTGTGATGGATGAAGTCTGGTGTTACTACAGAGGTGGAAATAGGCGATCTTAATGATGGTGTGAATTTGTGGTTGGAAGCTCATCTTCAAGTCCAATGTGACACCGAGGTCGCAAACAGATTGGTTTCGTCTCAGCCTATTACGTGGAAGGGAGAACGGAGTCAGTATTAGGGAATGGAGTTTGGAACAGGGACTGAAAACAATAGGTGGGATTTTCTGGTCTCACCTGCCACTGGGATCATCCAGTCCCGCCGAAAGTCAATGGATTTTGGGCTGGGCCACGGAGGGTCCTGCCACAACTGGGCCAGAAAATCTAGGCCAATGGCTTCAGACTTCCAGATATTTAATTGAAGAAAATTTCTTCTTGCCCAGTATTAAATGCTGGATAAACTGATAATTTCACAACAGTGAAAGAGTTGAGAGAGGTAGTAGTGAGTTAGAGCTGGATGCCATCAGTGTACATGTAAAAACTAATGCTATGCTTTCAGATGATGTCGCTGAGGCACAAGATATGAATGAGGAATAGGAGGGGGCCAAGGATAGATCCTTGCGCACTCCAGATGTAATGGTGTTGGAGCAGTAAGAGAAGCCTTCTCTTCTGCAAGTGATTCTTTGCCTATGATTAAGTAGACAAGAATGAAATTAGTTAGGAGCAGTCCTAACCAGCTGGATGACAGTAGAGAGACATCGGAGGAGGACAGTTTAGTCAACCATGTCAAATGAATGGATTTGGTGGGGTGGGTGGGGAACAACACATTTAAGAACTTTGGAGAGGTAAGGGAGTTTGGAGATGGGATAATAGTTTGCAAGAAGGATGGGGTCAAGGTTTGGTCTTTTGAAGAGAGGGATAATGATGGCAAATTTAAAGGAGAGGGGGACAGTGTCTGAAGGGAGAGAACCATTAACAATATCAACTAACATGGGGACCAGGAGGGGAAATTGGATAGTCAGCAGCTTAATTGGACTAGGGTCGAGAGAGCAGGAGGTAGGACTCGAGGACAATATGAGGTCAGCGAGAGCCTGAGGGGTGATAGGAAAGAAATTAGAGAAAAAACTTCAGGACTAGAGTGCAGGAAACTGTAGAGGAAGTTTGGCCCACTGGGCTCATGAAAGGGAAAGAAGTGACAAAAGCAGTTGATCAGATGGCCTTGATCTTAGTGACAAAAAAGCCTAGGTGCTCCTCGCTCTTTTTGTTGGAGGTGTGGGTGGAGGAAACAGAAGAAAGGATATTTGGAAGATGGTTTGCATTAGAGGAAAGAAGCAGGGGTTATCTTTGGTTTGTAGGATGGTGCTGGAATAGTAGGAAATTTTAGCAGTTGAGAACAGAACTCGGTGGTGCTTTATGTGGTCCAGCCAGATTTGACGGTGAATAGCTAAGCCAGTTGTCCGCCATATCCTTTCAGACCTGCATCCATTAAACTTAGAGGAGCAGAGATGAGGACCCCACTAGGGAAAATGACCAGGGAAAGAGGGTTTAATGGTTTTATTGGGGGTGGGGAAAACAAAGGTTTAAAAGAGCCAGCAGTTAAGCAAATCAGTAGCTGCAGTAATGTCACGGCAAATGGAGGACCAAAGACTGGACAGTCGGGGCTAGTTTGTAATACAGGCAGTCAGATCATGTTATGTACTGTTAGTTGTGGTTCAACAGAATTTATGTATGTCTATGCTAACTAGTCGATTTTCCATGATGTTGCACAGGAATCTAGATCAAATATGGCCTTCAAGGGAAATGGGGCTAGAGGGTGTGCGTGGGAGACAGCCTTCCCAACTTGTCCTGCCAACCTCAAAGATTTGAGTATGTGCGCACCCAAGTCTCTGTTTCTGTACACCCTTTAAAATTGTGCCATTTATTTTATATTGTCTCTGTTCATTTTTACTACCAAAATGAATCATTTTATAATTAAATAGGCATTTATTTGTGCAATAAAATATGTGAATTACTTGATATTTTCCCAGGAAAAGTGACCCTGAATTAATAATAGTGGCTAAGTATTGAAACCTGATCACTATCCACAAAATCTTTTAAAAATATTGAACATGCATGTTCTTCCTATCCACAAATCCTTTCTTACTGTTGTCAAATATTTACTACAATTTTATGTCAGTCTTTCTATTATAAAATTCTATGTCACATTTGTAATGAAAATTGTAAACTTGTCACACCGCAATTGCACCCTACCTCTGTTAGTGGTGCCTTCACAGCCTAGTTTTGTTTTCCAGCTCCACAACCTTTACAGGAAAGAGACTCCAGTGCTCCAATTCTAATTCTCTGCTAGTTAAATGCCTTAAGTTTTGCAGCTTGATTAGAAATAATATTTAAAGCATTATTTAAAAGCAATGTATGACTTTAAGGTTTAATTATGTTTAATTATGTGCCCTTGTTTGTTAGCTCTAAATCTGCTTTGCCCGAAGCTACTCTTAGCAATACTCCGGAAATTCAGCTATAAATAAAAATATTAAAGTTTTATATTAAATAATCACAACATCTATTATTTTAAAATAAGGACTGAATTATGATTCTGCATTCTGGCCCAATTATTGTTCACCTTTTAACCCCATTTCACTTGAAGATTATCCTTGATCTTGACTCCTGTGTACCACACCATGGAAAATCAACCAGTTGGCATAAATATATGAAAATTCTGTGGAACCATAACTAATAGTACATAACATGATGTGACTACATGCATTATATTCATGTATAAAATACAAGAAATGACATCACTGAGTTCTTGCCATGATCATTTCAAATACCTTGATTGATTACAACACTATTATTAAAATTATACATGCATTTTATAAAAAGCCAAGATTCTGAAACCCAAAACTCCAAGGGAAAACCTGAAGTAGAGGACTGTATGGAACAAGAGGACAAGTTATGTGATATGCACACAAGTAACATCTGGTGAATAACTTTGCTCGCAAATGAGGATGACATATGAATTTTATTCAAGAAAATGTAACTTGAAGCTTTAATATGAAATTTCAATCTTCCAAACATTACTTGCATTTTAGGTTTTAACTTACTCAAGGCAATATGGTTAACATAAAAACAGGTTTAGCATGGGATTCAAATCTGAAGTGACATCTAACGATAAAGATTATAAGGTTTATTTTATAGATCAACATCTAAATTGCACTTTTCAAGGGTTTTTCACCATTGTACTTGTTTTGTTTCAGCATCCTGTGTACTGTGTGAATGTTGTTGGAACGCAAAATGCTCACAATCTAATCACGGTTTCCACAGATGGAAAAATGTGTTCCTGGAGCCTAGATATGCTGACTCAACCACAAGTAAGCTGATTCTTGCACTGTGTGCTGGCTCAGATTAAATGTTACTAGTAATTAATTACATTGATTAAAAAAAACTAACTAATAAATAGATTATTGTCATGAATAATTTTTTTTATAAGAAATGTTTGTTGAGTGATCTAGGGTGAAGTATGGAATGACAAGATCCATTGTAAAAGTTTTGCTAGCCTATGATGAGAGTTATCTTAATCTTGGAAAAGCACCCTCTACTTGCTCATTGTAAAAATTTCCAGTGCTCATAACTGTCATTGGATGTCCTTACAAGTGAAATTGGACAGTTTTGTACTGGTAACTTGTTCCCATTAAGATTTGAGTTGAAACTAAAGATAAAATATTTCCAAACAAGAGACAAGGGTCTGAATTTTCATCTTTGAGGTGGGTAGGGGGAGTCAGGAAAATTCCAGGCTCAGCCTGCACGCCTCAGGAGAAGTGCCTGCAAAGGCAGGATTTTCATTGTCAGGCGGCCAGTGTGGGCTGGAGTCAGGCCAGCCAACCCAGGAAGAAGTTCCCCAGGGACTGCCGTGTGCCAAGGTGGGCTGTTTAAAACGCCTACCTCAGTGCTGTGGGAATTCATCCCAGTTAAAATAAAAACACACAGACCCTCCAGCCTTCACCTCACACACCCCCACACAATCCTCATGCTCCATTCATGCCCCATGCCAGGCTATGGCCCCTCATATCCCCATGCCAAGCTATGGCTCTTCCATGCCTATTGACCCCCTATGCACTGTATACAACAATTGTATCCTATAGTGACAGGATCTTGTGTAAAAAAAAAAATGCTTCTTAAAAGTTCATTCATTTATTACTTTCCAGTATGTTTAAAAGTAGTCATTTCACTACAAGGCAATAAAAATGTCAATCATACAGACCCTTTGAAGTATCAACAACAGAAACCGCAAGCTCTTGAAACCACTTAAACTTGTGTAAATAAGCATCATGACATTGATTGCAGAGATCAGAGCCAGAGTTGTCACTCAAGCAATGTTTTCTCTGGGGCGTGACAGTTTCAACAAGAGTAATGGATGTTGGCCTCTCAGCCAAACATATATAATGAGGAAAGTAATGAATGAAACTTTTTTTTAACACATCCTTCTGTCATGATATGGCTCATTGACCCACTATTCATTGTATAGAACCAATGGGCATGGAAGTACCACAGCCTGGCATAGGTGTATGAGGGGCCATGGGGGTGGGTGGGGGGCATTACCTTGGCATGGGGGCATGGGGACCTCTGGAACTCATCTTTTAAAAGGTCCCCTCATGCAGACTAGAGTTCACGACTCCTCTGAGAGGCAGTGAACCATGACTCTTTAAAAACCTGGCCCGATATGAAAATTGTGGAGGAGTAGGGCATGCCTATCTCCGCAATGGAGCGACCAAATCAGGAGTGCCAGGTGCGGGCTTTTGACAGAAACCAGCCTGCACTCTTTAAAGCCATTCCTGAAAATCAGATGGCCCGGGAATATGGTTGGAAATCCCAGAATTGGAACCCATCCATCATTATTAAAGAGCTCCCAAGACATCCCGACTCAGTGAAAATTCAGCCCAAGGTTTCCCTTATTAGCTTAGTCTGGATTTGAATCCTTTTGGGGGGTTATAAGGAGCTATTGGGTGTGGGTGGGGTTATGAGTTGGCATTGAATTGGCATTAAGGCTGTAAGGGGTCATGGGATGCATGGGGTCATGAGTTGACCTTTTCAAAAGGTTTCCCAATCCAGACTATAATTCACAACTCTTCTGAGGTCCATGAACCACAAATCATATAGAAGCTGGCCCAACTCCACGAAAAGTGTAGGGCAGGGGTGGTGCTGGGAACTGCCCAGCCTCATGATGGAGCCGACCAGGTCGGGACTGCAAGCTGAGGGCTCACTACCTGCAAACTTATCCAGCACCAGTGAAAATTAGGGGTGCTAGGAACCTGGTTGAGAATCCTGGAATTGAGTCCTGCCCGCCATTTTCAAAAATCTCAGGATCCTTCCGATTCTGCGCAAATCTGGATCTTAGGGTGCTGCATGCAGTTTTGGTCGCAATTTTAAAAGAAACATATAGAGGCACTGGAGAGGGTGCAGAGAAGATTTCCAAGGATGATTCCAGAAATGCTTGGATATACACATCAGGAAAGGGTAGACTGTTTAAAGCCATGATCTCATTGAATGGCAAAGCAGACTTGATGGGCTGAATGGCCTACTTCTGTTCTTACATCTTATGGTCTTACAGCTGAAAAAAGGCTGATAGAGGTCTTAAATGATTAAATGTTTTGATAGAGTGAACACAGAGAAACAGTTTCTTCTTGTGGAGAAGAGCATAACTAAAGACCATCAACATAAGATAGTCACCAAGAAATCGACTAAGGAATTCAGAAGAAAATTCTTTGACCAAAGAATAGTGCAAATGTGGAGCTTGCAACCACGGCAAGTGGTTGAAGTGAACAATTTAAATGCTTTTAAAGGGGAAGCTGGACAAACTTCATGGCCCAGCATATTCCCCAGTCTACTGCTACCACCAAGCCAGGGGATCAACTCTGATTCAATGAAGAGTGCAGGAGGGCATGCCAGGAGCAGCACTAGGCATACCTAAAAATGAGGTATCAATCTGGTGAAGCTACAACACAGGACTATTTGTGTGCCAAACAGCAAAAGCAGCAAGCGACGGACAGAGCTAAGCAATGCCACAACCAGCAGATCAGATCTAAGCTCTGCAGCCCTGCCACACCTAGTCAGGAATGGTGGGCAATTAACCAACTCACTGGAGGAAGAAGTCCCAAAAATATCCCCATCCTCGATGATCGGGGAGACCAGCACATCAGTGTAAAAGATGAAGCTGAAACATTTGCAACACTCTTCAGCCAGAAGTGCCAAGTGGATGAACCATCTCGGCATCCTTCGGAGGTCCTCAGCATCACAGATGCCAATCTTCAGCCAATTCAATTCACCATATGTGATGTCAAGATACAGCTGAAGACACTGGACACTGCAATGGCTATGTGCCCTGCAAATATTCCAGCAATAGTACTGAAGACTTCAGAACTTGCCATGCCCCTTAGCCAAGCTGTTTCAGTATAGCTAGAACACTGGCATCTACCTGGCAATGTGGAAAATTGCCCAGGTTTGTCCTGTACACAAAAAGCAGGAAAAATCCAAACTAACCAATTAGTGTCCCATCAGTCTATTCTCAATCATCAGTAAAGTGATGAAAGGGGTCATCAACAGTGCTATCAAGTGGCACTTACTTAGCAATAATCTGCTCACTGATGTTCAGTTTGGGTTCCACCAAGGCCACTCAGCTTTTGACCTCGTTACAGCCTTGGTTCAAACATGGACAAAAGAGCTGAACTCCAGAGGTGAGGTGAGAGTCACTGTCCTTGACATCAAGGCAGCATTTGGCTGAGTATGTCATCAAGGAACCAGCAAAACTGAAGTTAATGGGAGTTAATGAGGGAAAACTCTGCGCTGGTTGGAGTCATATTTAGCATGAAGGAAAACATTTATGATTGATGGAGGTCAATCATCTCCATTCCAGTACATCATTGCAGGAGTTCACAGGGTAGCGTCCTAGGCCCAACCATCTTTAGCTGCTTCATAAATGACCTTCCTTCCATCACAAGGTCAGAAGTGGGGATGTTCACAATGTCCAGCACCGTTCGCGACGACTCAGATACTGAAGCAGTCCATGTCCAAATGCTGTAAGACCTGGACAATATCCGGGCTTGGGCTGGCAAGTAACTTTTGTGTCGCACAAGTGCCAGGCAATGACCATCTTCAACGAGAGAGAGAATCTAACCTTTGCCCTTTGACATTCAGTGGCACTATGATCACTGAATCCACTACTATCAGCATCCTGGGGGTTACCATTGACCAAAAACTGAACTGCTCTAGCCATATAAATACTATGGCTGCAAAAGCAGTTCAGAGGCTAGGAATCCTGCGGCAAGTAGCTCACCTCCTGACTTCCCAAAACCTGTCCACCATCTACAAGGCATAAGTCAGGAGTGTGGTGGAGTACTCCCGCTTGCCTGGATAAGTACAGCTCCAATAACACTTGAAGCTTGACACCATCCAGGACAAAGCCCGCTTAATTGGCACCGTGTCCACAAACATTCTCTCCCTCCACCACTGATGCAGAGGGGCAGCAGTGTGTACCATCTGCAAAATGCACTGCAGGAACTCACCAAGCCTCCTTAGACGAAACCTTCCAAACTCATGACCGCTACCATCTAGAAGAACAAGGACAGCAGATACATGGAAGTTCCCCTCCAAGCCACTCACCATCCTGACTTGGAAAAGATTGCCATTCCTTCACTGTCACTGGGTCAAAATTCTGGAACCCCCTCCCTCACAGCATTGAGGGTGTACCTACACCACATGAACTGCAATGGTTCAAGAAAGCAGCTCACCACTGGCTTCTCGAGGGCTTTTAGGGATGGGCAATAAATGCTACCCTAGCCAGCGATGCCCACATCCCATGACTGAATAAAGTATATGAGGAAGAAGGGGATAGAGGTTTATTATACATTTAGTTGAGGAAAAATGAGGGGAGGCTTGAGTGGAGCATTAATGCTGGCATGGTATGGCTCAAATGGGCTGTTTCTGTGCTGTGTATCCAATGCATGTAATCCTAAGTAATGACCTATTTATTGATGTGCACAGAAATATAGGAAAGATTCTTAACTGTCTTTGGGTGTGGCAGGCTGCTAAATCCCCTAAAAGTCACTCCTGGTTGGGATCCTGACAATCATTCTACCCACTTCTGGGTTTGACATGGGCAGGTTTGCAGGCAAGTGGGTACCCCTTTGGAGATGTCAGGTAAGTAACAGTAATGTGAAAATTGGTGATTAACTCCTATCTTAACCAAGCATTCTGGCTTTAACCGTCAGCACAGACATTTCCCAAGCATTCTGGAACTGGCCAAGGTCAAGTGCGCAGCAAGAAGAACTTCTTCAGTGAACCTGATACCCAAAGAACGTCACCCCTGCCTAAGTGACAGGCTGGTGCTCACCACTTCTGAGGGCGTGTTTTCACTATTTGACAGATGGTAGACCACATGGTAGTCAGTTCACCTGTCTTGTCACCTTCACTCACCTTGAGCTGCACTTCTCTTATATCAGCTTTCATTGGGGCATGGGAACAGCTTATGCAGCTCTACCTTGAGCTTCTGATGATAAACAAGAGGAGGAGCAAAGCCAGATGCAGCATGAGCTGCCTTCTCCTCAGCCACATGCCACTCCACAGGGTGGAGAGAATGAGCACTGAAATCTAGTCTTAAGGAGATGAGAACCCCACACCATGCCTACAGGTAGAGGCTCAGTTCTCTCGACATGCTTATGTGGCAGTGCCTAAAGAAACTCAGGCTTTTATGGCAGGCCATTGCTAATATCTCCAGCCTTCTGGAACAAGACCTCCTCCCTAGTGGACCAAGTTGGCATGCATCGCCCATGACCCTCCAAAGCCACCCCCTTCCAAATGGGTCATTACCCGTTCCAAAGTTGCGAGTTCACTTCTGCACAGAGAGAAAGTAGAGATATGAGTGTTAGAAATCGGTTTTGTGGAGAAGAAGTAAGGACAACATTTGTGGAGGGTGGCCGTGAGGCATGGGTGTGAGATGACTCAATTATGAGGGTGAGTGTTGGCTTTCCAGATGGAGAGGTGTATGGAGAGAGAGGAACGAGTGGAGTTGCAAAGTTGGTTGGTCTGAGGAGTGCTTTGCAGGAGAATACTGGAAAAACCAGTGTGGGGGGGGGGGGGGGTCGGCACACTGAAAATGTTATGTCTTATACCATTTCTGCCCTCCTGTGGTTTTCTTTATGCACTGTCTTCAGATTGAAGGGACCACAACCCTGCTGCTGACTTTCTCAGCCACCTCCATTTCGCCTGCTTGGTTTGAGTGGCTAGCCTATTTTTCCTGCCCTTGGCAAACATCACCTTACTTCAGTCCCTCAGATTCCACAGCAGGGCCTCCAGGTAAAAGTGCAATTCCTAGGAAGTAGCCTTCCCTGATCTTCTCTCCTGTGGTCGCTGTAGCCTTAGGAATCCATGCCCAGATCGGCCATTCTGATCCAAATTTTAAACAGATTTGGGTCTTCATCTGGCCTACCCCCTCTGAACAGAAAACCCGGAAGCAATGCCTTGATTCAGTTAAAGAACCACAGCAGTTCCTGCTTCTTTGTCAGATGGGTTCTTGACTCACTAAGAGCCTCCCTGCTGTGTGCAAGTCAGTTGAAATGAAATTCTACCCATGATATTTGTTATATTGACAGAACAAGAAGATTCTGTCTCTCCAGGAAGTTGTTTGCGTGTTTGAGAGCAAAATCCCAGCCACACCCTGAACAAGCAGACAGGAGTGAACTGGGTTATAAAATGTCTGTTAAAAACAGAAAACTGCGGATGCTGGAAATCCAAAACAAAAACAGAATTACCTGGACAAACACAGCTGGTCTGGCAGCATCAGCGGAGAAGAAAAGAGTTGATGTTTCGAGTCCTCATGACCCTTCAACAAGGAGAGGGAAATATAAGCTGGTTGCGGGGGGGAGGGGAGAAGAAGTGAAGGGGGAGGTGTTAGGATAGGAGCAGATCATCAAAAGATGTCACAGACAAAAGAACAAAAGAACACAGAGATGTTGAAGGGCACTCCAGGTATAGCTCTAATGGAGGTGGGGGAGCATAAAAGATTTAAAAATAATGGAAATAGGTGGGAAAAGAAAAATCTATATAAATTATTGGAAAAAAAAAACAAAAGGAAAGGGGAAGAAACAGAAAGGGGGTGGGGATGGAGGATGGATTTTTTTCCCAATAATTTATATAGATTTTTCTTTTCCCACCTATTTCCATTATTTTTAAATCTTTTATGCTCCTCCACCCCCACTAGAGCTATACCTGGAGTGCCCTACCATTCATTCTTAATTAGCACATTCGTTTAGATAATATCACCACCTTCAATGCCTCTGTGTTCTTTTGTTCTTTTGTCTGTGACATCTTTTGATGATCTGCTCCTATCCTAACACATCCCCCCGCCTCCACTTCTCTCTCTCTCTCTCTTTCCCCCCCCAACTTTAAACCAGATTATATTTCCCACCTTGTAAAGAAAGATCAGTTCTGTTGAAGGGTCATGAGGACTCGAAACGTCAACTCTTTTCTTCTACGCCGATGCTGCCAGACCTGCTGAGTTTGTCCAGGTAATTCTGTTTTTGTTTTGTTATAAAATGTCTGTTGTTCCCTTATTGGTCAAAAACCAACCAAAAAGTCCTCAACTCATTGTTCTCAGCATGAACCCTTTCCAGATAGCTTCTGTATATTGACCCACAATACCGGGTGGTTACCTGGCAGAAAATTAAATGCTTTGCATGTGCGAAGAATTATTGGCTTGATGCAACATTTGAAGCAAAAAGCACTCTAATGCTGTGGTTCCCCATGTTAATTGCAGGGTCCTTGCCTTGACTTTTTACGCTAGTTTTTGTAATTCATAGATATATGGAGATTGAATGAATCAGAAAGAATGCTAAGTTATCCACTGAAATTCTAGAATGTCCTCATTCCTGGTTGTTGCTTTTCTGATTTTATGCAAGTTACAAGCTTTTACAGGTTTTTTATGTACCTGTATGTTTTAATTTGCTTGTAGTTGTCATTTATACTTTTTTGTGCTTCCATTTATGGTCAAAAGTAACTGATTTCTTATATTGGATGCTTTGGAAAATTGTTCGACTTAAATACTTGGAAGCTTTTAAAGGAGCATCATCACTGGGTGTTTATACACTGGTAGATGTTCAATCTCCAAAAAACATGTAAGGATTGCAATTTACAAATAATCAGATTCTTTTGTGAGAACCTTTGAACGAGAGCAAATCTGTGAACTAAGATCGACAACAACAACTTATATAACGCCTTTAATGTAATGAAGCCTCCCGAGGCGCGTCACCGGAGCATTATAAGACAAAGAATTACACCGAGCTACAATAGGAGATATTAGGTCAGATGACTAAAAACTTGGTCAAAGAGGTAGGTTTTAACAAGTGTCTTAAAGGAGTAAATTGAGGTGGAGACGTGTAGGGATGGGGGGGAATAACAGAGCTTGTGGCAATTGAAGTCACAGCCACCAATGATGGAGCAACTATAATTGCACAATTGTGTTCGGTTCATTGTCATGATTCTTTATGGCCCTGAAAAATACAATAGCCCAGATCTTCTGGTCTCTGGATCGCCGGAGACCAAACACATCCTGGAAGATTCGCTACGGGATCCCTTTGAGGTTCCAACGCACTGACTTTGTGAGTAATGCCTGAGGAGTTTGAACTGATGATGGGCAATTCCTCTGAAAAAGTCTCCAACTCTGAGTTAAAGTCAGAGACTTTGGACAGTGCTGACATGCCTATCTTGATAGTTACCCAGGAAATGTTAGACAAATCCTAGTCTAACTCCTGGGTAACTATATAACTGACCCATGCTCGCCACCCACCTCATTTCCCCCCCCCCCCCCCCCCCCCCCCCAACCTGACCTAACCCCCCCACCCCGACCTGACCAGCCCCATCCTCTGACTCCCCCAACCTGACCTGATTAGCTCTGACTTGACCACCCTACCCACCTGCCACCCTACCCACCTGCCACCCTATCCCCTTGCCCAGTTATCACACCCACCCTACCCCCCGACCTACTCTCCCTAGCTCCCTAGCTTTTCAAAGAAACTTTGTGATATTTAAATCCCTTCCTTACCAGAAAACAGTAGCTAGTGTCATAAAAATGGAATTACCTGGAAAAACTCAGCAGGTCTGGCAGCATCGGCGGAGAAGAAAAGAGTTGACGTTTCGAGTCCTCGTGACCCTTCGACAGGGTCTGTCGAAGGGTCATGAGGACTCGAAACGTCAACTCTTTTCTTCTCCGCCGATGCTGCCAGACCTGCTGAGTTTTTCCAGGTAATTCTGTTTTTGTTTTGGATTTCCAGCATCCGCAGTTTTTTTGTTTTTATGTCATAAAAATGGAGCCTGGTTAGACTTCCTCTGCCAATCCAGCGCTACGAAGAAGCAGTTCTATTTCAGGTATGCTCCGCATCCCTGAAGGAGTCGGGATCGTAAGCCCTGGTCAGAAATGTGGAGCTCCAGTGTCGCAGAAAAGTAGGAGCGGAGCGGCAGTGATTGCCACTCCTCAGAAGATTCAGACCAATGTCTCACTGGTACACTGGGACTTTTTTGTGATGTAACAAATCTTTAAACTCTGTGATTAATTTAATTCAAAACATTCACACACCACCTCATTCAAAGAATTGAATTACAAATACACATGGAAGAAATGCTATTGTAAAGCTATTGTAGGGTTAATAGTATGGAAATGGCAATGCTTTCTGACAAAAGTATATTTCTTTCCCTGCTCCTTATCTTTCATTTTTGTGTGCTTGATGGGTTTGTGTAAAATAATGTAATTTCAATGTTAAATGCATAATAAAACCTGCTACTCAGCAAATTGGTGCTTGCTGTGCTGTCCAGTTTAATGTAAAATATAGTATTTTACCTTTTGACAGACATAAGCTATAATCTGAAATGTCCAAATATGTATCAGTCAAGAATTAACAAGTGAAAGTCAAATTAATGTCATCAGTGCGTAAATGTGCTCATGATAAATACCCTGTTTCAAATATACATCAAAACCACGAGATTACATAATTTTATATTAAAGTAAATTGCAGTTTACAACAATTGCTTAAAAAGATCTTCTTACCTAAATAGATTTGTAATTTTAAAAGCTCTATAGTTCAGATTGTGTTAATTGATTAATGAGTCACTGAAATGTTCACTTATATTGTATTGAGGATTGCCATAGCAAAAGATGCAATTACTTGATTTTTGCGCACAACACATCTGTTTCATATTCATGATAAATACATATTTAGTCAGTGTGCACTGAATGTTTATGCTGACAGTCTAATTGAAGTACTTAAGTTAAACTATCATATTTGTTTAAATAATCCGATGTGCAATGCTGTGATCTTTGTAATCTCCTCTAGCCCTACAACACTCCAAATTCTCTGCACTCTGCTCAAGCATCCCTCTGTTTATTATCCACCTTTGGCAACCATGCTTTCAGCTGCCTAGGCCTTAAGTTCTAAAATTCTCTACCTAAACCTGTGAACATATCTCTCTTCTTAAGTTTCTCCTTAACCTTGGTCAAAAGTTTTTTGGTCACCTGTCCTAATATCTCTTCATATGGTTAGCATCAGGTTTTGTCTCTTGCGAAGCATCTTGGGATTTTTTAACTATGTTAGGCTATTTAAATGTGTTTTTCTTTTAAAAGTTTATAGTAAAGATAATGTCCTGACCTTGTGTTTAAGGCAATGTAGCCACTATATTGGATTGTTTGATGCTGGGCTTTGTTTCCAAGACAGCCTATTAAATAAAATAGTTATGTATTTCCCAAAAGAAGCTCGCACTCCAACAAGTAGTATAAATATATACAGTCAAAGGAAGAAGGTGTTTTATACTAAAGAATGGCAGAGACGATTGTACCTTCTATCAGCTGCCTCCCCCACCCCTTCCAAATTGCCATGATGGCAACGTGACCCTTCTCATGAAAACTCACATTGGTCTCTCCCTCTACTCCTCTAGCGCCAATATTCCTCCCAACTTCAGTTGGCTGTATGCAGCTAGTTTGTTGTGCTGTCCTTTAAGATTGATAAGCAGCTGTGCACATGCATGCCCAATTTATTCCCTCTGTAGCAATTCCCAATTTCTGTGCACCCTCAGAGGAAACACCTTCTCCTCCTGTGACCCCTCACTTTGTTTCAACACTCTTGCTTCTCCTCTCAAGTCCTCCATCTCTAGCGCCAACTAAGCCCCACCCCTTCTTCATTGGATAACTCCAATATTTTTGCTCCCTTTAACCCTTCACTGCACAGCCCCTCATCTTCCGTGATTTCGAGTCATCTTCCCTTCTCTTCTGAGTTTGTTGCCAGTCTGCCCTCCCTTAACCTCTCCCTCCATATGAGCTCACACACTCATATCCACAGCTTAATCCCTTGACCTTGTCATGTCATGTGGCCTTTCTGTCCCAATCGCAGACAAGACCAAGTCTGATCACTTCATTATATCCCATGTCATTCTCGTTCCCCTTCAACTCCCACTTCATCTGCATCCACTCTGGGGAAGAATCTTTCCCCATGTCATGACGATAGTTTCAATTCCCAACTAGCTAGCTTCTGTTGTTGTTTATCTGCTTGATCACTTCCCTCACCTCAGCCTACGGGTTAGTTTGGGATGATAGCCATGGATTTGTGAATGTTAAGTTATTCTTGAAGAAAATTACTAAGTTTATAGATTAAGGGAAATCAGTGTAAGTGTATATTTTAACTTTTCAAAAAAGTGTTTGATAAAGTGTACACAAAAGATTTGTAAAGATTAAAGTTTAAGCTGTTTGATGATCAAAGTGGTGGCATGGAGAGAGGAGTGGCTAAAAGATAAAAAGCAGAATAAGACTAAGTGGATATTTCTCAAATTGGCAACACTTAGTGACGTGCCCCCTTTTATTTTTCATATACAGATAAATAATTCTGTATTGCATGAATTGAATAGGATAAAAAAAAATGCTGCTATCAAAGTAAAGAGTGTGTAATCTATGGCAAAGAATGTAAAAGACTTTGAGAACCGATATTTGACAAACGCAGTTCAATGTATGTAACTATAAGATCAAAAAGTGGTTAGTTACTTGCCACTTAAGTGCCAGGCTATGACCATCTTAAACAGAAGAGATTATAACCAACTCCCCTTGACAGTTAAACGGCATTACTAATGTCAAATCCCACATCGTCAACATTTTGGGCGTCACCACCAGCTACATAAATACTGTGGTAGAATGCAGTTCGAAGACCTCGTATTTTGCGGCAATCTACTCACTTCTTGACACCCAAAGCCTTTTCACTATCTGCAAGGCGCAAGTAAGGAGTCTGATGGAATATTTTCATTTGCCTGGATGAGTGCAGTCCAACAACACTCAAGAATTTCAACATCATCCAGGACAAAGCACCTTACTTGATCAGCACTCGTTCCATATCTTAAACTTTCACTCCTTCAGCTCCTGGCTCTCAGTGGCTGTGATATGTACTACCTATGATGCACTGCAGTAACTCCCAAGGGTTCTTTGGCAGCACTTCACGAACTGGTGACTTCTGCCACCGAGCAGGAAGTAGGCAGCAGGTGCATGGGAATATCTCATCCTGCAAGTTACACATCATACTGACTTGGGAAATATATTGCCATTCCTTGCCATTCCAGGATCACATTCCTGGAACTCTTCATAACAGCACTGTGGGTGTGCCTACACCACATGGAAGGCAGTGATCTAAGGAGGCAACTCATCATCACCTTCTCGAGCGCAAGTAGGGATAGACAATAAATGCTGTCCCATGAATGAATTAAAAATAAATTGCAAAGTCAAGCTAAAGCAATGATGTTGATCCAACTGAAGCATCGGATAGAGATTGTCTCAAGCCTGAGAAGGAGTCTCCCAACCCATGTCAGCAAATGTACTACAAGTGGAGGAGGTCCCCGCTAAAGATTCTCTGGGCTCATGGAGCATGTATTCGTGCAAAAGACCTGCTACATTAATTCGTGTGTCAGCCAGGGAAGCCTGGGCATTTTGGTAAAACTGAGGCTCAAATGGCCTGATCGCATACAAGAAGCTGAGAACTCAAGTACATCCATATCCTTAGCAGGTACAGCCCTCAACTCTACGGCGCACTCGTACTTCACCAGATTTATGGAGGGGGTATGGTTATTAGGAAGGCCTTTTGATTTTAAAATGCAGGGCATAATATTTGGCGGGGCAGGAACTGGAAGTGTCCTAACAGATATTGATGCCTCAAGCGTACAGCCAGAAGTTGTATTGTTTACTAAAATAGTTGCACTGGGCACAACTTGCTTCAACATTCCTAGTGGCTCAATGGCTGCACATTTTCTGCTGAGTATTGTAGGATGTAAAAAGATTACCAGAGAGGGGGGAATGCATGGAAGCACTGCTGGAGGCTCTGCCTATTACATACAAACTTTATAAAAAGGTGGAAATAATTATGGTAGTCTTCATGCTTGTCAGGAGAGCTTCAGATAACTAAAATATTTGAATATGGTAGATTATCTGTCACAGTACCCTTTTTGCAGTAGCTTCCACATTAGTGGGCACAGATTTTATTGGTAACAGTGAACATTTCTAACAGTAGTTGGATTACTAGGATAGTCTATATAGGTGGTAATTTTAATGTTCCATTTAGTACAACTCTTATGCTACTTTGTGGTACCACTGCCATATTACTCAAGACAAACTGACTGCTAGAAAGGTTTAATGATACCCTATGCACATTAAATTTTGTGTATATTTTGAGCAAAATTGCAAAACCTGGGTAAGAAATTACCATATCTCCTCTTCACATTTGAGTTGACTACTTTTTCGCTCTTCTACTATATGGTTGCAACTAATGCAATCCACTGACACTGAAAAAAATTACCTAATATTTAGCAACACATAGAAGTTACAAGATTTAAACAGGCTATTCTGCCAAGTCGATTGCGGTATTTACCCTTCACAGGAGCAAATTGTTCAAATCACATTTATTCATCCTAACCCAATAGCCCTTCAAATCCTTTTTCTTCATCCACTAATCCTAGTCAGGGAAGCCTGCAGCTGAGGAAAGAAACATAATAAATTCTGTGGGGTGACTTGGAACGTGTTAGCCGAGCATGCATTAGTACACACAAAGGAGACAGAATAACTGATATGAAAGTAACATCTGATTCTACAAGTTACAGGTTGGCTAATGTACTTTCATTAGCAGTTGTGGGCACACTGGGTATGTTCTTGCATTATGGTGATGGCAAACTATAAAACTGAGTTGTCAGTGTAGATCCACAAGGGCCAAATCTACCAAATGAAGGTAGTAAATCTGTTCTTTCCCTGGAAAGAATTGGCCAGAGGAATTACATTTTGCACTTATTAGCAGACAGTATAGTGAACTTATCAGTGAGTGGTCACTCGTAGCTTATCTGTCTACTGTGTAGAAACAGTAAGGGCAGTGTCTATTTTCACCACATGTGTTGGGAATAGCAGACATCTTATTCTCACCAGGAATAGGTGGGAGGATAATGCTCATTTAGAAGCTTGTTTGCAATGTATAATGAGCTCCAACTGTTGTAAGGCAGGCTGCATAATTCAGATAAGACACAGCACCAGCACTACTGATTTCAGCAAATAAACTGCACCAACTCTACCAAGTCCTGATAGGAAGGGATGTGGCCATGGAGTGATTTCAGCATGAGGATTAGAATTTTAAATCAAGATATTGGTAGAGCACAGGGATGATGGGCGAAAAACACTTGATGCAAGTCAGAATCAGCGCAGCAGTTTTTTTGGATGAGTTCTGGTTTACTGAGAGTGGATGATAGAAGGCCCACCAGGAGAACATTGTTGTGATTGAAAACAAAAACAAAAATACTTGGAAAAACTCAGCAGGTCTGTGGTTGTGGTTGAGTCTGGAGGTTAAAAAAAAGGCATATGTGATGCTTTCAGCAGCAAATAAGCTGAGGCAGAGGCCAAGACAGGCAGCATTCTGGAGGTAGAAGTAAGTAGTTTTTGTGGTGGCCAGGATATGGGGTCAGAAGCTTATTTTGGCTAAATAGGATTGCTGGGTTTGTCAATAGCCTGTTTTAACTGTTTTAATTCATTTATGGGACATGGACCAGGCCAGAATTTATTGTCTGTCCCTAATTCCCCTTGAGAAGGTGGTGGTGAGCTGCCTTCTTGCACCCACAGTGCTGTTGGGGAGGGAGTTCCAGGATTTTGACCCAGGAACAGTGAAGGAATGGTGATAAATTTCCAAGTCAGGATGGTGAGTGGCTTGGATTGGAGCTTCCAGGTGGTGGTGTTCCCATGTGTCTGTTGCCCTTGTCCTTCTAGATGGTCCTGGTTTGGAAGCTGCTGTCTAAGGAGGCTTGGTGAGTTCCTGCAGTGCATCTTGTAAATGGTAGACACTGCTGCCACTGTGCTTTAGTAGCGGAAGAAGAATGTTTGTTTGTGGATGAGGGTGGGGGGCAATCAAGCCAGTTGCTTTGTATTAGATGGTGTCAAGTTTCTTGTGTGTTGTTGGAGCGGCACTCATCTAGGCAAGTGGAGAGTACTCCATCACATTCCTGACTTGTGTTTTGTAGATGGTGGACAGCTATGAGGATAGATTGGAGGTGTTAGGGCTCTTTTCCTTGGAGAAAAGGTGGCTGAGAGGAGACTTGACAGAGGTATTGAAGATCCTGAGGAGTATGGACAGGGTAAATAGTGAGAAACTGATCCCACTCGAGAGAACATCAAGAACTAGAGGGCACAGATTCAAATTAATTGGCAAAAGGAGTAAACGTTATGCAAGGAAAAACTTTTTCACCCAGAGAGTGGTTGGAGTCTGTAATGAACGAAAGGGTGGTGGAGGCAGGTTCGATTGAGATATTCAAAAGGGAATTCGATTGCTACCTGAAAAGAAGTAATGTGCAAGATTATGGAGATAAGGCAGAGGAATGGTACTAGGTTGGATACTCTTTCAGAGAACCAGGGCAGGCTCAATGGGCCGAATGACCTCCTGCATTGTAAAGATTCTGTGACAAGCTTTTTTGGGGAGTCAGGAAGTGAGTTGCTCGCCACAGGATTCCTAGCCTGTGACTTGCTCTGTTAGCCACAGTATTTATATGGCTAATCTGGTTTAGTTTCAGCCAATGGTAACCCCCCAAGATGTTGATGGTAGGGGATTCAACGATGGTAATGACAGGGATGTGATGGTTAGATTCTCTCTTGTTGGAGATGGTCATTGCCTGGCACTCCTGTAGCATGCATGTTACTTGCTACTTGCCAGCCCAAGCCTTGCTGCATTTGGACATGGACTGTTTCAGTATCTAAGGAGTTGTGAATGGTGCTGAACATTGTGCAATCATCAGAGAACATCCCCACTTCTCCCCTTATGATGGAAGGAAGGTCATTGATGAAGCAGCTGAAGATGGTTGGGCCTAGGACGCTACACTGAGGAACTCTTGCCGTGATGTCCTGGAATTGAGATGATTGACCTTCGACAACCATAACCAACTTTGTTTGTGCTGGGTATGACTCCAACCAGCAGAGAGTTTTCCCCCCTGATTCCCATTGACTCCAGTTTTGCTAGGGTTCGTTGATGCCACGCATGGTCAAATGTGGCCTTGATGTCAAGGGCAGTCACTCTCACCTCACCTCGGGAGTTCAGCTCTTTTGTCCATGTTTGAACCAAGGCTATAATGAAGTCAAAACATGGACACCTGAGGCAATGGTCAGGGACGAGGAGAGAATCACTAGTTTTAGTAGGAGCCAAAGACAGTGGGCAGGATTTTCTCATCGTGCCGTGGTGGGTGGGAAAAGCAGCGACTTTCCTGCTGAGCACAATGGCGTTTTTCACACTGTATTGTCTGCTTTCCGCCTCATCAATGATGCAAACATATGAAACATGTCAGATCATAGGCAGGCGGCCTCTGATTCGCCCACCCCAGTGTGACCTCAGTGGTTCTTCCCTCTGGGCGCCATATTTGAACTGCACCCACACACAGCCTTCTCAATGTCTCCAGGCCAGGATAGCCCCAGGGAAGAAATGGCACTGAAAGGCAAGAGAACAGCTGCCAAGTTCAGTGATGCTTTGCTGGTCCCCCTGCTGGATGTTGTCGAGGCTCATCGGGATGTCCTGTACCCCAGTAATGACCGGAAGAGATCCACCAATGCTACCACTCTGGCTTGGGAAACAATGTCTTTGGCAAATGGGAGCAGAAAAGGTCTGCAGTCCAGTGCAGGAAGAGGATGAACAATCTCCTCTGCTCCAGCAGGGTAGGTCGACCAATTCATCACCCTCAACTCATATATTCATAATCCCAACAGGATGTAGCAGGATGACACTGCCAGCTTAAGGCACATCACCACTCACTCTCTCACCCACACTTTCACATCTCCACCTGGGCTCTTTTCCACATAGATCACATTCTCATCCCATGCACTGCTCCATTCACCACCCGCACCTGCCTTGGCATGTGTCCTGCTCATAATCTCTCCATTTGTCTTCATGCAGGACAAGCTTGTACACCATAGGAGAGAGAGGTTCCAGAGCAGGGGTGGAATGGCTGAAATTAAGGCCCCCACCCCAAATGAGGATGGTGCCATCACACTGGCTGGAGAGGACAGGGATTGTGCTTGTGGCGATAGTGAAATTGGTGGCACCAACCCAAGTGAGGATCCTGCACCAGCACATTCCTCAGACAACCATACTGAGAGCCCATTGTGCTATCTTCCAGTCGCCTGCCATGCTTAAGTAATCTCTACTTTCTTTCATAGGCAGCCCTGGAGAGTGTCCGAGGGCATTAACCAGCCAGGACCTCATATCCATTCCTGAAGACATTTCAGAGGAAGAAGAAGAGGAGAGCACCATTGAAGACACATCACTGCACTCACCCCACATCCTCCACTAACGCAGAAACACACGCTTTGGCAGGACCTAGTTCTAAAGCAGCCTCAGAGTCACAATCTGGTGGGCACAGCACACAGCCTGGTCCATAGCAGACAAAGGCTGGGACACCTGAGGTAGCCGGCATTCGGATGTCTGCTGGAGGCCAGGACTGCTGAGTCCAAGTCTGATGAGCTTCGGTCCTAACTCAGTTAGTGGAGCTTCGGTGGTAGCCAATGGAATATTAGGAAGGGTCGTCGGTGCTTTCCACAGATTGCAATGTACAATGGAGGAGTCCGTCCATGTCCAGTATGAGGCTATAACGCTGGCATGCCAATGCACCGAGGTGAACACTGGTAGGATAGCAGATGCCATGGAGATCTTGCATTATACCAGGAGCTGTACTTCATCAGTGTAAGCATTGGTGGCATCCATCAATGGCTATATGAGGGGAGGGCCGGGCAACCCGATCTCACTCCAGCTTATCTTTCTCCTCAAGGGGTCAGCCAGGGGCCTACTGGCGCCCATTGGGATGAGGACCAGCAGCTGGACACCCTGGGGCCATCCACCAAGGTGACTTCGGGAGTGTCCAGCTGATCCCTATCGCCTCTTCCTGTGACCCCATCACCTCCAGCTCCACAGGCCGAGGAGGATGCAGCTGCCCCACAGCAGGAGACCCAAAGGAGACCGGGGCTATACAAGTCTCGGCCTTCCAAAAGACATCCACCAGAGTCATCATAGACAATAGGGTACAGCTGTCAGCAGGCTGCCTCCACTTCTGCTGTGGATGTCGGGGATGTGTCAAGAGGTAGTGGTAAGGTTAGGAAAATTAAGAAATATTAAAAGTGCGACAGTGGCATGGGTATTAACCACGTGTTATATGCTTTGCACCAATATAAATAGAATCCCACCCATTTCACATCTTTTGTGTATGTCTCTATGATCAGCTGTGTTGTTGTCCATCAGGTGTACCACCATGGTCCCTATTTCCACTTATTGCAGATATTGAAACCGGGTGCCTCTGGTAGATGTCAGTATCCATATCGCCACAATGCATGTGTGCTATCATATTGTTTTGAACATCATTGATGCGTCGTCCTTAATGTCAAGTCTGCTTGTGTAAGGAACCTTGTTCACATGATGTGCTGGTTCATGTCACCTTCATTCTTGGCTGTTTAAGTTTGAGGCTAAATTGTTCACCTGTCCTGTCTGCATTATTGTAAGGTGAAGATCCCGTGTCCATCAAGACATGTGTAAACACATGGAGAAGGGTCATAGATCCTGACACTTCACTTACTGTGATCTGGCAGGATTTCCTATATTTGAGCCCTTACTCTGAGAGTGTGTGCGATCCTGTGCGCTTTGCATGTTGTCAACTCTCTCAATACGTAATTGCTAACCTCGGCAAGAAATGAGAGTACCTTTCCAGCTTTATGTCCCAGACCTCTGACCCTCAAAGGCACTTCATTTTGCTTGTGCTCAAGTCTCCAACCTTCTGTGCTTCTAACCTTGTAGTTGTCCACATTGTGACCACAAGGCTTTCATCACACTGTAGGAATGCAAAGCTGAGCCACATTTTGAGTAGCCTCCCCTCACCTCTACCTTTTCCAAGGTCAGTGATAATAAATCCAAATAGTCATGTGCTGCAGTCAAAGGAGCCTTGAAGCATGCTCTGGAAGCGCATATGGTAGCTTTTAAGACTTTTGAGGGTACCAATAGGATGCAACCCAGAATATAATGAATCCTCTTTATCAACCAAATGTTATCTTGAGTGGTTCATGGTGTCTTTGCATTTTGCAGCTTGTAAGGGCTAGGGGTGGCAATGAGGGCAGACTGACTGTGTGAACTCGTGGTCCGAATCCATGGAAAGGTTAGGATGAATGCACACCCGCATTCCTATCTGAGTAACAGATGCCAATGTGATGGAGGAGAAGGTTGCACAAAGAACGAGGTGATGTCAAAATGGAGTTAGACCTGCGTAATGTCCTCAGCTGCTTTGGCCCACGTGTGACCTTTCAGTTGTTCAGAATGTGTTGTCCCATTTTGGCAGATGGATCCCCTTGAGGAGCTTTATCAGACTGAAGGCATGCAGCTACGAGTGCACTGAGGACTGTAGAGCAGTTCCTGCCCCTACTAGGCTGCCATGATGACTGGGATGCTGCAGAGATGCTAGAAGAGGCTGTGCCTTCTGACGTGTGATGCTGGAATGCCCACTTCCAGATTGGACTTCCACTCAACAAAGACACATATTCCCAAGCTTCCTTCATCCTTCAAACGATCAGGACAATGATTCCAAAATGGTTGAGTAGTTGTTCACAGATTGAAGCACATGGTTGCAAGGAGAGGGTTAGCAACTATGGTGTTCAGGTGGGCCCATCAGAGAGGACACTTGTCCAGAAGGATGCAGACTATTACCCATCATCCTCCATATGGAACCTGGTGGCTGTGAGGGCTTCACATGCACGCCTGCCTTGTCCGACCCATACTATGGCCTCTACCCTGTAGCCTCAGTTTCCTCAAACTCATTGTCCTCATCCCTTTCAATGTTCTCCTCAGAGGAGACATGCAGCTCCTCCATGTCTGCAACTGGCAAGTCCTCCCCCCTTTTCAGCACAATGTTGTGCAATGCATAGCAGATGACGCTTATCGATAAGATCCTCTGGAGTGCTGCACCAGATCTTTCGAGACATTGAAACCGCATCTTCAAGATGCCAGTGCTCTGTTCTACCAGTGTTCAGGTAATGATATGAGCATCATTGTACCTTCTCTCTACAGGATTTTGTGGCTGTTGCATGGGTGTCATCAGCCAGGACCTCGACAGGTATCCTTTGTCACCAAGGAGCCAACCCTGGATTCTCTGTGGTCCCTCAAAGATGTCAAGATGTAGAGTTGTGGACGCTTTTTGGGTATCTGGCACACATGCATTATTTATTTCTTGTGGTCGCAGATCAGCTGAACATTGAGAGAGTGGAAGCCTTTCCTGTTTGTGTTGGAGTGCCTGTTGCCAGGGGACTTTGATAGCTACATGAGTGCGGTCAATAGCACTCCACCTGTGGGAATCCAGAAATCTCAATAAAGCCCACTACTCTGGCTTCCTGGCTCTCCAGATCTCTGGCGAAGTGCACATAACTGCGGCTCTTCACAAAAAGGGTGTCTGTCACCTCATGTATGCATTTGTGAGTGGACACTTGAGAGATCCCACATAGATCCTCAGTGGAGCTGTGGAACAAGTCACTCGGGTAGAAGTTCAGAGCCACAGGCAATTGATGTCCTCCCCAGTCCCCAAGGCACCAATTCCTGAAATGTGACAGATGTGAGTCACCAGATCCATGGGCGACATTATCTGTTCCTCATCTGCAGATAAGATATGCAAGTTTTGTACATCTTCTCTCCATCTTCTCTCCTGCTTGTATGTGACAATGCAGACAGCAACAAATCCAGCCTCCATCTTCCCAAAGTTTCCCTCTGAGACATCAATGAGAAACAAAAATGAGCCTGAATGAGACCCCAAAGCTGCAATTTCTGTAGATTTCTAGAGTGTCACTGTGGATTCAAGGGCTTGGATCCAGTGACGGCACCTGTTTGACATTGAAACCCTGGTCAGGGCAAGGACCAATTGATAGTACACCTTCCCACCATCGTTCCCCCACCCCGCCCAACCTTCATGACCAGCTGCTATGAGATTGGATTAGCCAGGCGTTAGGACCCTCAATCACTGCGCACTGTCATACTACACTGTCTGTGATCCTCATGAGCTCTAATGTTCACTGAGGAACTGTGATTATTTGAGGTGACTTTGAGACCTCTCATCTGTGAGCCTGCCATTGCATTTACATCCTTAAATAAGGAGACCAGTACTGTACACAGTACTCCTGTATAACTGGGGCATAACCTCCCTACTTTTGTTCCCACTTGTGAAAGGGTCAAGAATGAGCGGGCACAGTTTTAAAGTAATTGGCAAAAGAAACAAAACTTTTTCGCACAGCGAGTGGTTAGGGTCTAGAATGCACTGCCTGAGTGTGGTGGAGGCAAGTTCAATCAAGGCATTCAAAAGGGGACCTGTAAAGGAAGAATATGCAGGGTTACAGGGAGAAGTTGGGGAAATGGCATGAGGTGGGTTGCTCATTTGGAGAGCTGGTGCAGACATGGGCCAAATGGCCACCTTCTGTGCTGGAAATGGTGTTGGGGAAATTGATGGGATTGAAGGCCGATAAATCCCCAGGGCCTGATAATCTACATTCTAGAGTAATTGTGGATGCATTGGTGGTCATCTTCCGACATTCTGTAGACTCTGGAACAGTTCCTACAGATTGGAGGGTAACTAATGTAACCCTACTATTTAAAAAGGGAGTTAGAGAGAAAGTGGGGAATTATAGACCAGTTAGCCTGACATCGGTAGTGGGGAACATTCTAGAATCCATAATAAAAGATTTAATAGCTGAGCTTGGTAAACAGTGGCGGAATTGGACAGAGTCAGCATGGATTTACGAAAGGGAAATAATGCTTGACAAATCTGCTGGAATTTTTCAAGGATGTAACTAGTAGACTTGATTACGGGGAGCCAGCGGATGTGGTTTATTTGGACTTTCAAGAGGCTTTCGACAAAGTCCCACATAAGAGATTAGCGTGTAAAATTAAAGCGTATGGGATTGGGGGTAGTGTATTGAGATGGAGAGAAAACTGGTTGGCGGACAGGAAACAAAGAGTAGGAATAAACGGGTCTTTTTCTGAATGTAAGGCAGTGACTAGTGGGGTATCGCAGGGATCAGTGCTGGGCCCCCAGCTATTCACAATATATATTAATGATTTAAATAAGGGAACTAAATGTAACACCTCCAAATTTGCAGATGACACAAAGCTGGGTGGGAAGGTGAGCTGTGAGGAGAATGCAGAGATGCTTCAGTGTGATTTGGACAAGCTGAGTGAGTGGGCAAATGCATGGCAGATGCAGTATAATGTGGATAAATGTGAGGTTATCCACTTTGGTAGCAAAAACAGGAAGGTAGGTTATTATCTGAATGGCTATAAATTGAGAGAGGGGAATGTGCAATGTGACCTGGGTGTCCTTGTACACCAGTCGCTGAAGGTAAGCATGCAGGTGCAGCAGGCAGTAAAGAAGGCAAATAGTATGTTGGCCTTCTTAGTGAGAGGATTCGAGTACAGGAACAGGGATGTCTTGCTGCAATTATACAGGGCCTTGGTGAGACCACACCTGGAATATTGTGTGCAGTTTTGGTCTCCTTATCTGAGGAAGGATGTTCTTGCTATAGAGGGAGTGCAGCAAAGGTTTACCCGACTGATTCCTGGGATAGCGGGACTGACATATGAGGAGAGATTGAGTTGATTAGGATTATATTTGCTGGAGGGGGGAATCTCATAGAAACCTATAAAATTCTAACAGGACTAGACAGGGTAGATGCAGGAAGGATGTTACTGATGGTGGGGGAGTCCAGAACCAGGGGTCACAGTCTGAGGATAAGGGGTAGACCATTTTGGACTGAAATGAGGAGAAATTTCTTCACCCAGAGAGTGGTGAGCCTGTGGAATTCGCTACCACAGAAAGCAGTTGAGGCCAAAACATTGTATGTTTTCAAGAAGGAGTTAGATATAGCTCTTGGGGCGAAAGGGATCAAAGGATATGGGGAGAAAGCAGGAGCAGGCTATTGAGTTGGATAATCAGCCATGATCATAATGAATGGCGGAGCAGGCTCGAAGGGCTGAATGGCCTACCCCTGCTCCTATTGTCTATGTTTCTATGTAACAATTCCGTAATTCTGTGACTGTGAGCTCCTGCTTTAAAGACGCATCTGCAGCTTGTCCAGTCACCTAAATGCTCTAGACCTCATTATTACTGTAGGCAATTGGCATGCTTGGAACAAGGGGTTAAAGTTAGGAATTTTGTTCGTGCTTTGACTCGTCACTAATCTCACATGAATCCGTTTCATGCTTCGCTCTCCTGATTCCCTGCATTATCATTGAAAGGCTCACAATGTGTCTCAGATGTGCACCCCTCCTCAATTGGCAATACACAGTTCAGCTGGGTGCCACTTTAAATCGACCCCCTAGTGCAGTACACCAGTCCTTCAAAC
Source organism: Carcharodon carcharias (assembly GCF_017639515.1). Taxonomy (NCBI): domain Eukaryota; kingdom Metazoa; phylum Chordata; class Chondrichthyes; order Lamniformes; family Lamnidae; genus Carcharodon; species Carcharodon carcharias. The sequence continues at coordinate 114,835,070 of NC_054469.1, read as the reverse complement.
GGCCCTTTCAGACATCACCAGCTGAGCTATTCCTCAGATTAATTTTGTGCTGTGCTATTGCTTCAGGTTGCAAGATGGTGGTATTAGGGCCACACTACAAGACCAGCTCGGACCCTCCCTTTTGCGAATGTGGTAATCCCTGCCATTGTCCTCGAGGTGCATTATGTTCAGGTTTCCCTCCCTCCAAGGATTTTTAAGGCTTCCCCTCCAAAGCTTTGTGTCATTTTGATTGTAAAGGATATCCCTGTGTAGCCCCCTGAATGCATTGAGCCAAATGTGCCTACGCTTCATTTGCAGTTTGGCCCTCCCCTTAATGAGGCCTATTGCACAGAGAGATATTAAGACCATGAGGCCCTCGAATGGCCCTACACTTTAACTATCTACAGCCAATAATGGGCCGACCGCGGCCCATCATTAAATCAGAAACCCCCTGAACCGAGGCGCCTGTTATAAGGACAACACACACTTCACACAACATACTGGACACAAATGACACTTGACTGACATGCCTTCCCCCTCCCTGATCTAGGGCAAGGTCAGTAATGTTATCTGAAGCATCTCTTCACTTTGCCATCTTTCCATTATGGCCCCAACTCGCTTATGTCCCTCTCTAAGATCCACCTCCCTATTCTGACCCAGAGGACACTTCCAACCTCCACCCCTCTAGCCATGTGTCAGAGTGCATCCTTTGATACCTTCACCCCTTTCCCAGTGAAGGCCTTGCCCTCTGGCCCCTTACCACCCTTGCCTTACCGCTGGTCAGGTAGTTAGGACCTTACCTTTAGAAAGCCCCCTGAGAGTGACGTGGTGCTGCCTGTGAAGAGTTGCATGAATTCCGAAATGCCCTGAGCACTGCGCAATGCAAGGTATGTGAATAAACCTCAAAGTCATGAGCGAAGTGCTAGTCGCAGGGTGCATGCTGCTTATATCTGGTTGTAAAACACGTCAGTCTAATTAGACGCCGACGATCCAGTGTGGGGGTGGGGCGGGCGTGCGGCGGGGTATGATTCCTGCAAGCAACCATTATAATGAGTATTCTTCATATTCAAATGCATTAAAATGAGATGCCGGACATGACGCGGCAAGAAACGCGCCGCCATTGAAGTCAGGTGCAGATAATTGCAACCTGATTTCCCACCAATGTGAAACTGATTTTTTTCACTCACACGATATTTTCAGTTCCTGCCCGTCTTGATGCCCACTATGGGTGGGAGGAGAAAATCCCGGCCAATGTCTTTGGTCTCCATATTCTTTAATTTGAGGAATTGCAGTTCATCCAAGACTGGATACTGAACAAGAGACCTGAAACCAGAGGGGTCAAGAGAGGTAGTGACTTTGAGCTGCGTGTCATCAGTATACAGTCAGAACCTGATGTCATGTCTTCAGAAATACAAACAGAAAATGCTGGAAATACTAAGCACTTCAGACAGCATCCATGGTGAAAGAACTCATGTCTTTGGAATCTGTTGCCAAGGGCAGCATGTAGATAAGGAATAGGATGGGGCTAAGAATAGTGCCAGGGGAACTCCAGAGGTTATGGTGCAGGGAGTGGCAGGAGAGCCATTGCAGAAGATTCTGTGGCTGTGACTGGATAGGTAATAGAAGAAAGCAATAGTATTTCCACTTGGATGAACAGATGAAGAGAAGTGTTGGAGAAATATGGTGCAGTCAACTTTGTTGAACACCACTGAAGTAAAAATATGGAGGAGTAGTGCATGATGGCTACAATCACAAGATTGATTAGGGCCAAAGCCTCATTGGAAACATTCAAACATGGAATTGTGGGAAATATGGCAGCAGCATTGCCTTCTACTCCACAGCTGCAGATAAAGCATATTGGGGGAAATATTTGTTCGCATAGGACACTATCAAAGCTACATAACCTACATTGATTCGTTAAGGCAGAGAACCATGCCAGGTGTTGCCTGTATGGCCTGCTCAGGATTATTCAATGAGGAGAGCCACGTAGATAGTATCCAGTGGTGAAACCTGCCACCGGAGAAACAGTGTATCCTGTGTTACGTGAACAATTTTTTTTCTCCCCAGTGTTACATTGGCGTGGAGACTAACGATGTGAAAGAACCAAACTTCCCAAATGACCCCAACAGAACAACTCCATGGACAATATTTTACTTTTTAAAACTTTTACTGTAACAAGCAAATCAAAATCACCAGAAACTAACCATGAATTAACAGGAAAATTGTATTCTGTAGAAACTTTAAATTCTACCTTTCAATAGCAGATGCAATGACAATAGATCTCTCAAATTTCTCATGTAGTTCCTTCAGCATATATTGGCATTAATCTCAGCCATGGAGTCCCACAAAACTGTTGTCCCTGGGTAAAATTTCATGTCCTTTATTCATGTAGGAGTTAGGCTTGAAATCCCATCTTTACTAGTTTTACCACCCCTGAGTTCCATGGGTACAATGTCCACCAGAAGGTGCACCTTTCCCGATCTTCACAACTCTGCTCCTGGAATCAGTCTTTTTAGTCTCCTCCTCCAGCAGTGCCATGAGCTATCTTACGCTCACAGCTTCTCTACTGCCACTGAACTGTTCTCTTTCTGCTGAAAGAAAGTTGTATATTAAGAGTCCTGTGTCTGTTCTGACCACTGGCTGAAATTTGGCCTCTTAACCTGGTATTTGCTTTTTTTCCCAATCTGCATCAGTTTCCCTAACAACCTAAGCCACATCCTGATTTATCAGAAGCCTGGTGTTTCGGTCAGGAATTCCAATTTTCAAAACCTTCTGTTTATATTAGGGTCTTTGAGAAAATATGTATTGAAATCACAGTCAGCGCAGACAACAGCTTGCAAAGCAGGGATTCATCACACTCCCACCTTGGAAAGCCTTACCGCAGTAAGGATTTCTTTACAACATTTTCAAATTACAATGAATTATAGCACCATAAGCATTTTAACAAGTGGCTTTTTAGATGCTATACAAGTAACAATTTCCTCTCTTATTACACTTAACAGTTACATGTTGTATTTACAAAGTTATAAGAGCTTAACCAATGACAGAACCAAGAAAATCTTACAATTAGGATTTAGAGTTCAATTTGCATTAATTTTCAGTCTCAATTTTCCTGTAAAGAACAGTACATTTTACTGCTGGTTGATTCACACTCTTTCAGTCTTCTCAAAAGATCTCCCTTTTCATTTTATGCAATCTTTATCGTCCTTTCATATCCTGCTGGTTGGAGTCATACCTAGCATAAATGAAATTGGTTGTGGTTGTTGGAGCTCAATCATCTCAGTTCCTCAGGGTAGTGTCCCAGGCCCAACCATCTTCAGCTGCTTCAACAATGACCTTCCTTCCATCATAAGGTCAGAAGTGGGGATGTTCGCTGATGATTACACAATGTTCAGCGCCATTCGCGATTTCTCAGATACTGAAGCAATCCATGTCCAAATGCAGCAAAACCTGAACAATATCCAGGCTTGGGCTGACAAGTGGCCAGTAACATTTGTACCACACAAGTACCAGGCAATGACCATTTCCAACAAGAGAGAATCTAATCAGCACCCCATGACACTCAAAGGCATCACCATTGCTGAATCCCCCACTATCAACATCCTGGAGGTTACCATTGACCAGAAACTGAACTGGACTAGCCATATAAATAATGTGACTACAAGAGCAGATCAGAGGCCAGGAATCCTGCGGCGAGTAACCCACCTCCTGACTCCCCAAAACCTGTCCACTATCTACAAGGCACAAGTCAGGTGTGTGACAGAATACTCTCCACTTGGCTGGATGAGTGCAGCTCCCACAACACTCAAGAGCCTTGACACCATCCAGGACAAAGTAGCCCGCTTGATTGGCATCTCAACCACAAACATTCACTCCCTGCACCACTGACGCACAGTGGCAGCAGTGTGTACCACCTACAGGATGTACTACAGGAACTCACCAAGTCTCCTTAGACAGCACCTTCCAAACCCACGACCAATACCATCTAGAAGGACAAGGGCAGCAGATGCATGGTAACACCACCACCTGGAAGTTCCCCTCCAAGTCACTCACCATCCTGACTTGGAAATATATCTCTGTTCCTTCATCGTCACTGGGTCAAAATCCTGGAACTCCCTCCTGAACAGGACTGTGGCTGTACCTACACCATATGGACTGCAGCAGCTCAAGAAGGCAACTCAACACCACCTGCTCAAGGGCAATTAAGGATGGGCAATAAATGCTGGCTTAACCAGCGACACTCACATCCCATGAATGAATTTTTTAAAAAACAACTTTGCTGACTGCTGACAGTCCATTCGGCTTCTGGATGTTGATTGGTATGAACTGGAACCAAAGGTGAAATTCCCAATCATATAGCTTCTTACCATCTAGATTCAGCAATTTCCACTGCTTTTCTTTGAAGCAGGATACCAGACTCTCATCAGTTTTTTTTTTAAATAAACTTTGAACTATTCTGTTCAGCTTCTAACTCTAACCTCCATTTTCTTCTCTGTTTGCATTCTTTTTAATGTTTAGGTGTCAAGGACCAAATTTGTAAGATTCACACTAAACCCACAGCGGGTGCAGAAAATGGTTTAATCAGGCATTAAATCCTCTGAACTGTTTTATCTATGCTGAATATAATTAGTTCTCATAACAAACTCTCTTAAATTTAGCCTGAGCTACTTTCTTATTTAATTTTACCTGAACAATTCTTTAAATTTATAACAAAAACAGAATTACCTGGAAAAACTCAGCAGGTCTGGCAGCATCGGTGGAGAAGAAAAGAGTCAATGTTTCGAGTCCTCATGACCCTTCAACAGAACCTGCCAGACCTGCTGAGTTTTTCCAGATAATTCTGTTTTTGTTTTGGATTTCCAGCATCCACAGTTTTTTGTTTTTATCTTTAAATTTATACTTGCGTTTATTTAGCACCTTTAACATTGCAAAACTTTCCAAAGCAGAGACGTTTATTCAGAGAGGAGATTATAGAATTAGAACCTTGACAGCTGGAAACATGGCTACCAGTAGTTGGGCAAAGGGAATTGGGTATGCACAAGAGACCAGAATTAGAGGAGCACAGAGGCCTTGGAGGCTTGTTTGTCTGAAGTAAGTTATAGAGGTAGGGAGGGAATTGAATATAAAAATGAGATCTTTAAAATTGAGGTGTTGGTGGATGGGAGCCAACGTACGTCAGTGAACACAGATGAACAGGATGGTGCTGGTTAGGATACAGGCACCGGAGTTTTGGATGAGCTTAAGTTAATGGAAGATGGATGATGGCAAGGTGACATGGAATGTTGGAATAATCAAGTAAGGCAGTTACAAAAGCATGCATGAGACTTTCAGGAGCAGATAGGCTTAACTTTTACCCACTCACAAACATTCGCACTGGAACTTTAAACTTGCCTTGTAGTAGCTTTTGCCATCAAAAATGGGATCAGTCTTGCCTTCCCCCGCTCTATGGCACTACGATAGAGTTCTCTGATGGACACTACACTCAGCATTTCTGGAGAAGCTGGGCTTGGAAGACACAGCAAGAAATGCTGAGTAGTGTTGAGATGTGGAAAGGTTCGAGCAGAGAGGCAATCTGATGATAATTGCCATTTTGTGCAATGTCCGGACCTGCATGTATTCAGGTAATGTTGCCAAGGGGCAGAATGGTGATGAGAAAAAGGAGATAGTCAAGATTAGACCTAATGGTAATGATATGGGGCCAGGAAGGGAAGCAGGAGTTTCTGTGGCCAGATAGGGAACAGTGGAACTAGGTGATGGCTGTTCAATTCAGCTGGACAATGGAGGAAAGGTGATAGAGGATGATGGTGTGGTCAACTGTGTCAGAGACCACACCTCTCATGTAAGATAGGGAGGAATAGTTTGCCACAGTTAGAGGATGTAATTTATGATTTTGATTAATAAGGGCTGCTTTAGTACTGGTGCAAGGATGAGATTCAAACATGGGAGTTGCAGGAAAGGTAGGAACAGATTTGGGAAGTGAATGCTCAAAGATTTGGAGAGGGGATGGAATTTTGAGAGAAGTTAGTAGTGGTAAGTACAGTGGGGTCAAGGATATTATTTTGTGGAGGGGTTGAATGCATTTTTGAATGGGAAAGGGACAGTACCTGAGAAAAGTGAATCATTTTCAAACCGAGCTAGCATGAGGACCATGAAGGAAAGTTGGGTTGAGTGAGTAGAACGTAGGTCTTGTAGAAGAGTGCATGAGGGAGATGGAAGCAAGACTAGAGAAAGGTGCAAGTTTAGGGCTAGGGCGTGGTGCTCAGACAATGTGCGAATGAGATTTGGATGTTTAGAATCTCCTGAAACAGCCTGCTGCTGCACCCAGCCAGGCACACTGCTCATTTTACTGCACCCTTTCACCTCCCTTCCACCCCCCACCAGCGCTCCCCACCACCACACTCTGTGTAAGTCTGTGAGAGATCAACTAATAGTTCCTTACAAACAATTGTGTGCTGTGAGGTTGTCTAAAATTGTGCACAGCAAATGGAAAGTTTTTAAATGAAATATTTTTAATTCAAATCTTTACAACATTAGATTTCCATATTTTTGGCCTTTCCCTATACTTTTATATGTTGAAGCCAAAAAGGGACGTTGTTTAAAAATTATTCAAATTTCATTCAAACAACATCCAATAGAAAGAAGTAAATTATGTTGAAATATATGATTTGTGTGTGAATTCAGAGTAATGAAAATGGCTTTTCTAACCAACCTATCTTCCCACCTCATCTCCAACATGATCAGCTTTTTCATGAAGAGGTTACGATTTTATGAAGTAAAATATGAACATTGCCTATTATTGTACCTTAATGTCGTAATTTAACAGTAGATTTCTGATGAATTAAACATGACCGTGTCACTGGATCATTAAAAATGGTGTGTCTGTGTTGAATGTTCACGATGTATGTTCAAGGAAGCCCTTTGCATTTTGCTTTAATGATCTGTTTTCTAAAGTTGGTCCTTAAGCAACCTTTCAGTCTTCCTAATGATACTAAAACATGCTTCACTAGTACGTAGAACCATAGAAATAGTCTAGTTAGATGCAAGTTGTTCGCTAAATGTGTATTGAATATAATGCTATAATTTATTTAACAATTGGGTAACCACAGAAAGGGGATAAAAATGTTGATCTTTCAAATGCTCCCATAGCTATATCTTGATTTCAATTTGCCTGTTGTGTTTGGATGAAGTACATACAACTTGAGCCATATGCTGCTTTTTTGTGTTTTCGTGAGCAAGTTCTATTGTTAAATTATTTTCCAGTTTTTCATGAAAGGTTTATTTTATGGCTTTTTCATTTAATTGTAAATGATTTGTTGAACATATTGGCCCAAAAATTGATAAATAACTTAAAGGCTTGTAGCACTCCCTGTTCTTCTAAGTGCAAATGCCACAGCAGCTTCAAGCGAGGCCAGATGCTTGATTGAATGCAGAAATTGAGAAGTTTCTGTCAGAGAGGCGTTACTCCACTGAGAGCTTTGTGAACGTGGCACCTTGCTGCCTGGTTTCTCATTCATATGCATTGAGTGGTGGAAAGTTTTGTACTTGCACCATAGATATTCGGCAGCTCACCATGAATAGCTAAATCATGTCATTTCAGGTCTAAGTTGCCTTTAATACTGTTATTGTTAACTACTGATGCTGATTCCATCAAGTTTTAATTATATTGGAGATTTTAAAAGAGAGTTTATTTTCACCTTGTCTTTTTTCCCTCTCTTGCTTAATCCAATTTTCCGTTCCCCCTTTCTGTGCCTGATTTGACATTGAATTCACCCATTCTAATTGCATTGTCTTGCATGGTTCATTTCACAATCCTTCAACCTGATTGGTTAGGGAGATGCACATTTGCTTGCCCTGTTCATTCAAATCGCAGATGCCCTGTGGAGCAGTCTGCAGTTTCCATTTCACACACCAATCAATTTGCCAGATAAAATATTATGGAAATGAAACAGGCAAGCATGGGTCTAACTAATGGTAGGTGCTTTTCATTGACGGGTTACAGGAACTTTTGGGCCAATCTGTATTCCAATCACATCATTGTTACTGACATAGCATGATATTAAGTAGAGTAGTAAAAGTCTACCCATGAAATGGCCTATAACCTTTGCAAGAAAACTGGACATGACTGAACAAGTCTGGTAAAACAATGTTAGGATGGTCACAATTAGTATAGACTTTGGAGGATGTCACAGGCAATACAGTTTACATAGATTTTCCTCAGAATTTAGATTTTTGGTAAATATTTGACAAATAATGCATCAGTATATGCCAGAATGAGCACTAATAACAGAGACTAAATTTAATAGCAATACCTAAAGAAAATATCTCCAGGTAGTAGATAGAAGAATGTAGAATTTAACAAAAAACATAATTCCCAAATTGCCACCATTCAGAAGATGACACCCTGGTCCTTATTGTTGGTAAAATATATTTTTCAATTTACATGAGCAACATTATATTTAACAAAAATATGTCATAATTTTTTGAATATTAAAAAAGTAATTTCAAGTATAAATTAGATCTGTTATTTTAAGCTAGTGTTTTAGTTATGACTGTACACAGCACTAAAATCCTTTCCTGTCCTGTAATTTACTATTCAAGTGCAAAATTTGGAATATAACATTTTAAATTTGGATTAAACACAAAATATTCTTTAAAGTATATTTTCCAGTTGGAAGCTGGTGATTTTAGTTTTTGTTTTCATTTCCCCACCCCCCAAACAGTTTGGGATGCATTACAAAACATGGAGTTTTTAAGTTTTTGGTTAGCTAAGATATTGTGGTTCAGTCAGTCTAGCTAGTGCTTGGTAGGTCATAAGATATGGCTTCAGTACCCAACCTGTGCTAAATTAGCTGATCTATTCAGGGGTAGTATACAGGGCCATACAGTTGCCATGAGGACCCTTAGATTAAAGATGGAAAATCAGCCACAGTTCATGTCTTTGATTACTCCTCAAGAAGTCCAATGGGAAGTACGCTTATGAGAATGTCTGATGAGGGCAATGTAGTATGCTCTATATGTACAGTAGATCGCAACATATAAATCGACCTTTCAAGCTTTGAAAAATCTTTCAAAAACGGGGTCAACTTATACACTGAGTTTAAAATATGAACCATAGGTGTTGGTGCAGGAGGACACATCTCTGTTCGTCGGTCACTATGCATGGTCTCTGTGGGCATGTCTTAAACTCCTATGCATCTTCTTGGCAGCATGGCCTGTACTGATTTCTTAATGCCATTTGCTGATTTAAAAAGTAAGTATTGCCCTAAACATGTATCTCTGAGCTGAAAAATTGAGGCCAACCCCTAATGCACATATGGCCCTCAGCATGAATTTAACAGCTACAGAATATGGATGGGGGTCGACTTATACCAAGCATAGACCTAAATATCCATTCTGACACCGAGAAATGGGGTAACCTTATACACCTAGTCGATTTATATGCCGCAGCTTATGGTAGGTTCCCAACACTTCCTCTGAAGTTTCACACATGATTACAACTTAAGAGGTGCCTTCCATAACTCAGCAAGCATAAAGTCTTCATAAGAGGAAAATTGAGGAGTGGAAAAAGAACTTAACTCTATATGTTAATCTTTTTTCTTTTTTTTCACTAGGAGAATATGGAGCTGGTTTACAACAAGTCAAAGCCAGTAGCTGTCACTAGCATGGCTTTCCCAACAGGAGATGTCAACAATTTTGTTGTAGGAAGTGAGGAGGGTATGATTTATACTGCGTGTCGGCATGGCAGGTAATGTTTATAACTATTTAGTGTTTTATATCCAGCACAGTTTAGTACAATGGGGTTTGTGAAAATTAATATATTCATTAAGAACAAGGTTGGAATTTGTAATGTGTAACAATTTTTAACAAACCTGTCGTTCAATAAGTGTGCTGATTTTTTATTTCAACAAATCCTTTTAACCTACAGAAAATTGACTTGTAAGTGGGTTTTGTTACCTAATAACTATAAGGCCAATGTGCTGGAATATCAGAATGGATAGTTTTAACAAAGTAAATAGAACTATTTCTTGGTCATATTTTGCAAAGCAATGGTGTTCACTGGTGTCAGCAACTTTTATTTATACCATGCCTTTAATATAATAACACCTCACAAAGTACTTTACAGGAGTGTTACAAAGCTAAATTAAACACTGAGCCACAGAAAATGATATTAGGGCAGATGGCCAAAAGCGTCGTCAAAGAGTTAGGTTTTAAGAGACTTCTTGAAGGAAGGAAGGGAGTCAGAGAAGTTTAGGGAGGGAACCCCAGAGCTTCGAGCCTGGCCAACTGAAGGCACTGCCACCAGTGGTGGAGTGAATAAAATTGAGGATGCTCAAGAGGCCAGAATCAGAAGAGTGCAGATAACTCAGGATTGTGGAACTGGAGGGGATTGCAAAGATAGGGAGGGACAAGATTATGGAGGAATTTGAAAGCAAAGATGAAAATTTTAAAATCGAGATATTGCTTGACCAGGAACCAATGTAGGTTAGCAAGCACAGGGATGATAGGCAAACGGGACTTGGTGCGAGTAAGGACATGGGCAGCAAAGTTTTTGATCTGAACTTTACAACAGAGGATAGTATGCGGAAACTGCAGCCATAAACGTTGAGAACAATCTTAGCGATTTGCTGAAGGTTATAAGAGGGGTCAGACAAAGGTGTGTTTTCTCCCCAGATTTATTTAGTTTGTATAGTGAAAAGCATTCTTGGAGAGATTGAAGACATTCCTGGATTATTAGTTGGAAGTTCCAACTTTAATAATATAACGTATGCTGATGACACAGCTCTTATTGTTGACTCGGAAGAGAAACAACAAAAGATTTTGGATAGAATCTTGAGTAAAAGTGAGAAGAAAAGGCTGAGCATAAATTGTAAGAAAATAAAATATCTAGTAGCATCATAGAAGAAAGTCATGCCAGAATGTAAGATCACAGTGAAGAATAAAAGGTCGAATGGGTGGACAAATGTTGTTACCTAGGAAGTATGATAACATTGGGTGGAAAGTGTGTCTAAGAAATAAAACAAAGAATTGGAATGGCCAAAGATGCATTTCAAAAAATGAAGAAAATTGTGATCAACTCCAAATTAGCCATGAAAACAAAGCTGAGAATCCTGGAATGCTACGTTACACAAATTTATGAAACTTATGAAATCAGGAATTGGACGATCAGTGAAGCAATGCAGAGAAGAATTGAGGCTGCAGCGCTGTGGTTTTTGAGGTGAATAATGAAAATATCTTGGACAAATTGCACTACCAATGAAGAGGCGCTAGTAAAATCTGAGACCAAAAGAACTCTGCTGACCAAGATCAGGAATAGACAGTTGGAATTTCTTGGGCACATAAGAAATCATGATTTAGAAACTCTGAATCTGATGGGAAAGATTGATTCTAAAAGAGATCGAGGTAGACAAAGAACAATCTTTTTAAAGGGCCTTGCAAACTAGATGATTAGACCACCAATGAACATGATCCATGCCTCGAGAGCAAGGTTGATATGGAGATCCATAGTCGCCAGTGCCCTCCTAGGACATGAAGAGAAAGAGCATATGGGAGTCTACTTAGGTGTGTGTTGGACTAATCAAGCAGTAACAAAGGAATGAATAATCTCTGGAGGTGGAAATGGACGATTTTACTCATGGTGTGGAAATGTAGTCAGAAGCTCATCTTGGTCAAATATGACACCAAGGTTGTGAACAGTTGGGTTAGAACTAGACAAAAAAAATGAACTCAACAAGTGAATGACATCAAGGCAGCATTGACTGAGTGTGGCATCAAGGAGTCCCAGCAAAACTGAAGTTAATGGGAATCGGGGCAAACTCTCCACTGGTTAAAGTCATACCCAGCACAAACGAAGGGACAGTCCAGGCACGTCACCGCAGGAGTTTCTCAGGGCAGTGTCCTAGGTTCAACTGTCTTCTGCTGCTTCATCAATGACCTTCCTTCCATCATATAGTCAGAAGTGGGGATATTCACTGATGGTTCAACGCCATTCTTAACTGCTCATACTGAAGCAGCCGGTGTTTTTTATGCAGCAAGACCTGGACAACATTTAGACTTGGGCTGACAAGTGGCAAGTAACATTTGCGTCTCACAAGTGCCAGGCAATGACCATCTGCAGCAAGAGAAAATCTAACCATCTCCTCTTGACATTCGATGGCATCAGCATCACTGACTGCCTTGCTAACAACATCCTGCAGGATTACCATTGACCAGAAACTGAACTGGACCAGCCATATAAATACTGTGGCTACAAGAGCAGGTCAGAGGCTGGGCATTCTGTAACAAATCGCCTCCTGACTCCACAAAGCCTGCCCACCACCCATAAGGCACACGTCAGGAGTGTGATGGAATATCCTCCACTTGGCTAGGTAAATGCAGCTCCAATAACACTCAAAGCTTGACACCGTCCAGGACAGCAGCCCACTTGATTGGCACCTGTCCCACTACTTTCAACATTCAATCCCTCCATCACTGATGCACAGTGTGTACCATGTACAAGGTGGACTGCAGCAGCTCGCCAAGCCTCCTTCAGTAGTGCCTTTTGAACCCATAACCTCTACCACCTAGAAGGACATGGGCAGCAGATACATGGGAACAACACTACCTGCAAGTTCTGCTCCAACTGCACACTATCCAGACTTGGTACTATATCACTGTACCTTCACTGTCACTGGGTCAAAATCCTGGAACTGTCTTCCTAACAGCAGTGCCTACACCACATGGACTGCAGTGGTTCAAGAAGGGGGCTCATTACCACCTTTTTGAGGGCAATTAGGGATGGGCAATAAATGCGACACCCACATCCAGTAAAAGAACAAAAAGAAAACAAAGATCCATCCGTGGCTTGCTAAGAAAGTTAAAGATAGAATTAGATTAAAAGAAGAGACTTATAATTTTACAAAGAGTGAGGTTTTTTGAAGCCAACCAAGGACCACCAAAAAGCTGTTGAAAAAGGTTTGTGTGAGCTTTAAAATTATATAAAGAGGAAAAGAGTAGCTAAAGCAAACATTGGCCCTTTAGAGGCTGAGAGAAGAAAAATTATCATGGGGAATGAGGAAATGGCAGATACATTGAACAAATATTTTGTCTGTCTTCAGGTAAAAGACTCAGATTACATATAAATCAAATTTCTTCTGTAAGGAAATAGAGAGAGTTTATGTAAACTATGATATTTGTGGGTGCTAGGAATGAGCTTTAGCTTTAAAGTTTAAGTTTGATTTGTATTTCTGTATCTGTTAAGAAAGGCCAAATAGAGTTTTAGTTTCACTTTAAAAAGGTGCTTGCATTTCTAATGATGAGTTTTATGACTCCTATAAAATGAAGGTAAATATACAAGGGTAGAAGTATTGGAATGTTGCCTAGCAAAGGGAGCCAGAGAGGCAGGTCCCTCCGACAGACACATACACAGAAGAGAAACAGCAGTTGTTTTGGAAGCTGTTTGAGTGCAGTTGTTCTAAAAGTTGCTGCCAGGAGAGACTAGAGCAAAGGTTATAGATAGCCAGTCCCAAGCTAAAGGAAAAACCCCAAAAATCTAAGGGAGTGGAAGAGGGACAGTCCAAAGAGGACCTTCTAGCCAAAGGATGGACAGCAATCTGGAAATAGTCCTATTAAGTGATGTTAAGAGTGAGGGGCAGAGAGAGAGGCTCCATGCTTCAGATTTAAAGAGACAAAAGCTGCAGAAAGCAGATTTAAAACGAGAACAGCTTCCAAGAGGCAAGAAGGCCCAAAGAGACAACTGAAGGTCCATAACATCAATCAGCAGTGGTGTACTGTTGACGGCTGAGTCAGAGAGACAGAGTGTGCAGAAAACAGCTTGAATGCATGTGGTGACCCAGGGAAGAGGAACATCAGAAGGAGAGTTCAAAACCCTGGAAGTGAACCCTTGCAGAAGACGTCTGAGAGAGAGTGTCAGTTTGGGAGAAGGTTCCAAGGTGAGGTCTTGGAGAGTCGAGATTGGAAACTCTCGTGAAGGATGGAATTCAGTGAGACTGGTTGGTTCACAGTGTGATGCATAGGCGGTGAGTTAAGAGATCCATAGCATCTGGTTGAGGTTTCATCTGTCACTTGATTTTAGAGTGGTGTTTGATTTTAGACCACGGGGTGCCATAGATTTACATGGACTGTGTACTTATTGTGTAGATTAAAGTATAAGATAACTTTTGTAACTTGTGTTATCCTTACAAACCTGCATACATCTATAAAGTTATAGTTGTGGATAAAGGAGTATTGTAATATAGTTCATCTTTTCTTGTTAAATGAATGTTTTATTCTTTTGTTAAAAGTTCATCAACTGACCCCTGTGCCTCTGTTCAGTAGCTCCTCTCAACGTATCTAAACAAACAACTAAAAGTTAGGATCTATCAAGCTGGGTTCCATCCTGGGATGAGGCTTGTCCAGGGGTAACCTCAGCTGGGATTGTAACACTTCAGTCAATGGGTTGTTAATCTTTAGAATTTCTTATCCAAGAGTATTGTGGATACTCCATCGTTGAGTATGTTTAAGGCTGAGATAGAAACATTTTTAGTGCCTCAGGGAATCTAGGGACATGGGGAGCAGGCAGTAGAGTAGTATTCAGGCCACAGATCAGCAGGCTTATATTGAATGGTGCGGTAGGCTCGAGGGACGGTATAATCTATTCCTGCTCCTATTTCTTATGCTCATCTAGTTCTGAATGTCTGTTAAGCAGTCTAATATTCTAGCAACAATGTAGGAGAGTCAAGAGAGGTGCTGGTGAGGTAGAGCTGGGTGTCATCAGCGTACATGTGAAAACTAACGCTGTGATGATTGTCACCAACAGACAGCACCTACATGTGAATTAGAAGGAGGTTAAGGGTTGATACTTGGAAGACACCAGAATAATGGTGAGGCAGCAGCAAGAGGAGCCATTGCAAGTATTGGAAGTGGACAGTTTGGTAAATTGTATCAAAGGCTGCAGACTGGTCGAGAAGGATAAGGAGGGATAGTTTACCTTTGTCACAATCACTTAGGACACCATTTGTGACTTTGATTAGAGCCAAATTGATATTGTGGCATGGGCAGACAACTGATTAGACTGATTCGAGCATGGAGTTTTAGGAAAGATGGAAATGGATTTGGGAGGTGACGACACCTTCAAGGACTTTGGAGAGGAATATGTGGTTGGAGATGGAGCAGTGGTTTTCAAGGACAATAGGGTTAAGAGTTGTTTTTTTTTAAGCGAGTGGTGATGATGGCAGATTTAAGGGACAGAGGGGCAGCACCTGAAGAGAGAGAATGACTAACAACATGGAGAGCAGGAAGGGAGTTAGCAAGTTAGAGGTTTAGTGGCAATCGTGTTGAGGGAGCACGATGTGGGTCTAATGGACATGATGAGTTTGGAGTCAGCATGAGGTGAGATGGGAGATAAACTAGAGGAAGATAAGAGTTCAGGGGTAGGTAGGGGGGAACTTCAGAGGAGGTTTAGTCCCATGGGAGGGTAGAAACAGAGGCAGCTGGTTGGATGTTCTCAATCTTGGTGACAGAGTCCCATAAGCTCTTTGCAATGCTGGTGAAAGATGACCAACTTTTCTTTATTTTTTCATGAGATGCGGCTGTCACTGGCTAGGCCATCATTTATTGCCCATCCCTAATTGCCCTTGAGAAGGTGATGGTGAGCAGCCGCTTCGAACCACTGCAGTCCATGTGGTGTAGGTAGACCCATAGCGCTGTTTGGAAGGGAGTTCCAGGATTTTGACCCAGCGACAGTGAAGGAATAGTGATATATTTCCAAGTCAGGATTGTGAGTGGCTTGGAGGGGAACTTGTAGGTGGTGATGTTCCTATCTATCTGCTGCCCTTGTCCTTCTAGTTGGTAGTGGTCATGGTTTTAGAAGGTGCTGCCAAAGGAGGCTTGGTGAGTTCCTATAGTGCACTTTGTAGATGGTATACACTGCTGTTACTGTGCGTTGGTGGTGAAGGGAGTGAATATTTGTGGATATGGTGCCAGTCAAGCGGGCTGCTTTGTCCTGGACAGTGTCCAGCTTCTTCAGTTCATCCAGGCAAGTGGGAAGTATTCCATCTCACTCCTGACTTGTGCCTTGTAGATGGTAGACAGGCTTTGGGGAGTCAGGAGGTGAGTTACTTGCCGCAGGATTCCTAGTCTCTGACCTGCTCTTGTAGCTGCAGTATTTATATTGCTGGCCCAGTTCAATTTCTGGTCAATGGTAACCCCCCCAGGATGTTGATTGTGGGGGATTCGGGGATGGTAATGCCATTGAATGTCAAGGGGTGATGGTTGGATTCTCTCTTGTTGGAGATGGTACACTTGCGTGGCGTGAAGGTTACTTGCTGCTTAACAGCGCAAGTCTCGATATTTCCCGGTTTTGCTGCATTTGGATATGGACTGCTTATTGTTGGAAATTGTGGCTTTGCCAGGGGAGAGTTATTTAAGAAGATGGCTTTCCGCGATTTGATGTTGAAGAAAGCTGCCCGCAAAGGTCTAGTGATCTCCTGTGGCACAGGTGTCCTTTTTCCTAATGGCAGTTCTAATCTGGAGCTCAGCCAAGCATCCAACAGCGTGGATGTCAATGAGCAGGATAAGCATATTCTCACACGGCAAACCATACTCGCACGATATTTCAGTCGGCTGGCACATGCTGGAGTCAGAGCCGCACCCGCCATTAATTAAGAGGCCAGTTAAGACCCTGAAGAACCCAACTGACGCTGATTTAAGGTTGCCTGTCCGATTTTACACTCGTCATATGAGTGAAATGGGCAGGCAAGCAGCCCACAATTTACAAAACCTCATCCATGGGTGGGATAAAAAGGGTCAGCAGCATTGCCAATGTGAGTAGTGAGGAGTTTTGGAGATAGTTAGCAGCTGGTTGCTTATGGGTACTTGGCAGCTTAATCTCTGATCGAGGCTTTATTGTTAACATTTCCAGGCATCATTTCAGCACTCATTGGTGTCTGCCAGACCCCCTGAGGATTCAGACCTTGTGGACCCTTCCAGATATCAGACAGCCTTCCCTTACTCTGGTAATGGGGATTGTGGTCTCTGCTGGTGGCACATCCTCTGAGGAGAAACAGAGAGGCAGAAAGGAGAGGAGGTCAGCTGTTCCAATGCAGCTTCCATGGGAGGAACCTGTGGGAGGAGAGATGCAGGTACAAGGGACGCAGGACCAGCAGGTAGTCCAAGGCGTAAGGGGCCACAGAAGATGCCACTAACCTGCTGCCAGGGTTTGTAGGTGGTGATGCAGCTACCTGAATATGTCCAAGGTGCAATGCCAAAGGATGCTCCGCCTCTCAAGGGAGACAGTGACCGCCATTTATCAGATGATTGGGCCTGACATCAGCTCTGACTGTGCGGGTGGGCATCTCATGCCAGTGGCACTGAAGGTCACAGTGGCCCTCAACTTCGGTGCCAGTGGCACTTTCCAGAGCTCAGTGGGGGATTTGTGTGGAGTGTCCCAATCAGCTGTCCATGGTTGCTTCAAGCTGGTGACAGAAGCTCTGCTCAGGCATGTATTGACTTTCATTCATTACCACACGGATGAGGCCAGCCAAACTGAGCGAGCCAGAGGCTTCACGGCAATTGCTGGGCTTCCCCATGTCCAGGGTGCAATTCACTGCGCACATGTGGCTATGTAAGCGTCCACGGGTCAGCCGGGTGCCTTCGTCAACAGGAAGGGCTTCCACTCCATGAACATGCAGATAGTGTGTGAGCAGAAGATGCAGATTCTGCAAGTCTGTGCAGCTCCCATGATGCTCACATCCTCAGATACACCCCAGTGCCAAGACTATTCAGTGCTCCAGCCCAACTGGATGGATGGCTGCTGGGTGACAAGGGCTATCCCTTGAAAAGGTGGCTCATGATGCCTCTCCGCCGCCCAAGAACAGAGGCAAACAGCGGTACAACAGGAGCCACGCCTCCACAAGGGAAGTGGTAGAGACAACCATAGGTCTTCTCGAGATGCAATTCCAATGCCTGGACCATTCAAGGGGTGCACTGCAATACCACCGAACCTCCCTCCGCTGCTGCCGTCATCCAGAGTGCCCTCAGAGGAGTCCCCAGAGACGACAAGCTGCTCGTGCACCAACGTGAGGTCGCTGTTGACCTCCCTGCTCGCCATTGATGGATGGGCAGCTAGATTGGATACTGGGTGCCTCATCCATCTCCCGCACTGGCACTGACCACCTGAGGTCAGTGTCTGTGTGAGGGCTTGCAGGTCCAAGCACAACCCCAGGAACCCCTGATTCTGTTCCTGGAGCAGCCTCTCCATTAGAGTCGCCACTCGCTCAATGGAGGAAGCAGTGCGCTCGGCCATGAGGGTCAACACAGTGCTCATGCTCCGCATGGACTCCTTCACATTAGAGACCATGGCACGCATACCCTCTTGGATCTCTGCTAGATCCTCCCACACACCCCTCTGGACACCCAGCATCTGCCGCTTACTGGTCAACCCCAGAGGCTCATCATCAGCCTTGGACTGAGCATCGTCCTGGCTTCCAGCAATCCTCTGACTTCCGGCGCCCTGGGCACACTCTGCCTCTGCCTGCGCCTTAAGCGAGTGTGAAGTGCCCTCACCAATGTGTACCAAAATACTAACTGCTGATCTAATGCCCATCGAGGTGCTGGTATCTGCGCTGGTGCCTGTTTCAGAGAATGGGTGTGACGCAGGTGCTTCTGGAGCCTTGTGGTCCTCCAGTGTCAGGGGTAGCTCCTGGAGGTCCTGAGATTAGCTGCTTGATGGCAGATCTAAGGGAGAACAAGGACATGTCATTAGTTAAAATTGTCACACTGTCACGGTGCATGCCAGGCACCCTGGTGAGACAGTGGAGATCTGCATCATGGTGCCATCATCTTTCAATGGGGAATCCAGTCTGGAGACTTCCATCAACGATGAGACTATGCAAGAATGTTTGCACCACCCAAAACTCTCAACTCAGGGCCCTGCCCCTTACCTCCTTCTGATACACCAGTCTCTCTGCGGTCGGCTGACTGAGGTGCATGTTGCCTCTTGAGCTCCAAGGCATTCTGTTCGTATCTGGAGAGGATGAAGAGGTGTGGGGGGTTCCTCTGCCAGTCCATGACCTCTCAATCTTGTTATGGGATGTCTTCTCCTGAAAGGGCAGAGGAGCACTGATTAGCCCACCCGCTACCTGCACCGCCCTTGCAGCTTGGTCAACCCCACCTGAGGAGCACCTTGCAGAGAGAGATCCGAGTCGTGGCCCTCAAACCACAAGACATTCAGCCCAGGCAGCCAGGGCACAACCTCTTGGCCATCTCTGGCATCATTGACATTTGGCACTCAGAATGTAACACCTCTGAGCTCCACGGGGGGATGGCCAGCCCTTAACGCTTCAACACACTGACCCATGCCAACATGGTACTCGCCCTTCCTGAGCGCAGCAGGTCATTAAACCTCTTGCTGCACTGGACCCAGGTGCGCCCGCACCATGTTGTGGCTGTTCACCCAGGCTGCCGCCACCTCCCATGCCCTTTTTGTGAGGTGTGTGGCCTCCTCCTCCCACCTCTGGGGACAAAGGCATCCCTCCTGGCAACCACCTCCTCCAGGTGGACAGCGAGGCACTCATCCAAGAAACAGGGGGCCGAGTGCCCACCTGACCTCACCTCCTGCCTGGCATCTACATCTGCATTTGCAGCCATGTCGCTGCAGCAACTCCGACATGGGTGGTCTCCCTGGGGCTGCCTGCGCCGATTTTAAACCGGTTGCCATTGGACCCGGCGGCTGACAGGCCCCCGCCCATCCCTCCTCGAACCTTCTGCAACCGGTGTTCACGCTCAGCGGGCCTTAATTGTCCGGTGTTCACGCTCAGCGGGCCTTAATTGTCCGGTGTTCACGCTCAGCGAGCCTTAATTGGCCGGTGTTCACACTTAGCGGGCCTTAATTGGCCAGCCAGCGCAAAATTGTGGTTGCAGCCCGATCCATGGGTGGCAGCCTGTTTCGCAGTTGCTCCCCCTTGCCCCTTCCGCGCCCACCCAACAAGGGCAAAAATTCTGCCCATGAAGTTAATACGTGTTTAAAACAAAGTTGCACCTCATTCAGAAGGTAAAGCTCATTCGAGGGTTTTTATAATGAGACTAACATTGCAAAAGTGGAAGTTTCTGTCAGTTCACTGATTGCTTAGTTATTGCGCTCCAGGAGACCTCAACAATGCACCGACTGGAGAAGCAGAAAGGGAATGGGATCAAAGCTAGAATGTTGGGCTAAAGAGGATGGCTTCATTGTTGAATTGCAGAAATTTCGGGTTCATCCATACTCACAATAGAACCACTGATGGCAGCTTCTGGATTTACATGTTCTGTTGCGCATGTGCAGACTCCCGATGTTGTCAATTTCAGTGAAACAATGACAGCAAATGCTGACTGTTTGCCACCACTTCTACAGCAAAATCCAGGCCAATGGCTTTATATTGATATATCCCAGCACACTTTATTGTTAGGAACCAAGGAATTGGAGTTCAAATTGAAAGAGTTAACCAAAAATTCAGTTGAAGAGAAATGTTTTTTAAAAGAACCATGAAGCAAGGCTTCAACTGGAGAGACTTTGAGATTGGAAATATAATGATTGAAGGTTTAACCAACAACAGTGGAGCAAACCATAGTTGGAAAAATTAAGCACGTGAGCAAAGTTGTATTGCTGGAGGAAGTTGTTGAAGATGAGTGAGGGAGGGATAATGTCATTAAGCTATTTGTTGATGAGAGCAAGGATTTTAAATTTGATGCATTGAGCTGCTGACGTTTGAGCTTAGTATGATCTCAAATTGATTAAGATGTGGGTGGTGACATTGGAGATTTTGTAGGTTGGAGTCTGGAGGAGGCTTTGTATCAATTGAGTCTGGAGCTGATAAGGGAACAACAGGGGAGTTTATTATAACAAGGTGAGTCATGGATAGAAATGGTGATATTTTGAAGGTCTAAGTGGGCAGTCTTGGTGATGGTTTAGTTAGGGGGTTCAGAAGGTCATCAAAGTGATGAAATTTAGAAGGAATTCTCCAGGAAGGGAACAGGATCAAAGCTGAGATGTGGGGGCTAAAGAGGATGGCTCCATTGTTGAGCTTCAGGATTTTCTGGTTCATCCATACTCATGATAGAGCGTATGCAGGTACTGCATACAATTTCTCTTTCGTGAGTATGCTCATCTTATAACATAAGGTGAGTAAGTACAAGTGAGTTGTTGTCAGCACCAATGGAATAAAGATCATAACCCTTCTTTACGCTTTTGTTTGTAACACATATTGGCCTGAATTTTTCGCTCGTCAGGCACATGCGATCGGCGGGCTTGGGAGCGGACGGGAAACGGACCCCCGACCATGGTCGGCCCCGAGCATGATTTCATGTTGGGCTGGACGTTTAATGGCCAGCCAGTGTGAAACGCGCTCTGAGAAAGGCCCAGCACGGCGGGGGTGGGAAGAGGTTGGGCGCAGATGTCACTGAGGGTGCTGGTGAGCCCTTCGACTGAGCTCCCTGAAGGCAGACAGCTACCTCAGGGAGCTGCAGACCTCCACAGAATAAATAAAACAACAAAAATGCTGCAAAATATGTCCATGCAGCATAATCAAGCACCTGAAAGTATACCTCATAAAAAAAACAGTCTTTATTTTATTTCCCCATGGAGATTTCATCCCGCCCTGGATTGAGTTTTAAGCAAAAATGTAAAGGCTGCCTGGCCGATTGGCCCATCCGCCAACCATAAAGGTGGCAGGGCCAGGAAAAATCACTTTCAATTGCCTCCTTAATGGGCTTAATTGTTCGCTTAATTGTCGGCGGGCGCACTTCCGACTGACGTGCACACCAGCCACCCTGAAGATCGCTCACATGCGGGATGATATCAGGACGCTTGCCTCGCACTATTTCACATCCGTTAGGGTCGCACGTGCACCCATCTGTAAGACATAAAATTCTGCCCATTGTGTAAATGATTCAATTTGTCTGTTTTAAATAGGAAATAAATTCCAGTAAGGAACAATTCCAGAAGATATATTAAAACAATCAGGGTAATAACATTGTCATTGGAAAAGTACAATACATTCAAAATGCTTTCCACGTTGGAGGGAAATGCAATATTATTCTGCTTTTCACAGAAAAATAATGGTATGTCACCATTTCTTGTATAGCATTTACTAAATTATACCAGTTTGATTAATCGCTACTGGTAGTAAATTAATAGTACATTATTTGAAAAATTATTTAATATCTTAATTTACCTGCGGTGCTTGAGGGCAGAATGTAGGAGTCACATGTTTTATTTTGAAACAAAATTGGAGAGGATAACTAGCTGATAGTCATTGTTGTGCCAAGTTCTATGTATGGAATAGTATGATTTAGGTTAACTACCTTGAAAAAGCTGTTCAGGGAAGAATCAAATTAAGACTTACTCAAGCCATATTATCTGATTTTTGGGAATGGGCTGTTAGTTACCTTAAGGGTATTTAATGTTATTGTTGATCCATCGATATTCCCCCCTTATTCTGCTGGAAAAAATGCTTAATTTTCCGTTACTGCTTACAGTGGAAATCTGGCCAATCTTCTCCAGTGCCTCAACAAGCACACACCATGTACCTGCTGACACTCTGTCAGTGATCAGGGATAAACCAGAACTTTCTGCAGTTCAATAATAAAGCCATCTTGTTCAACCTCCCCAAAACAACTCTGCACCCTAACTCAACGAGGAAAACGAATAGCAAGGCTGCAAAGAAAGCAATTATGAACAATGGCAGACAGGAAATGTCCCATTGGTCCATCCAGCTCACCCTACGTAACAGAGATGCCCTGTGCAACACAATATGTGCACTCCCTACCCCAACTGACAGCCATGTCAGTGCATGGAAGACGTGGCAAACCAGATTAAAAACCCAGGCAAATTAGTGGGAGTTTGGCTAGTGATATGACATGAAGATGGATGAGCTAGCTTTCTTGTGCTAGCAAGCTGTCTCTTAATATTCCCAAGAATAACATATGTAACAATAATAGTAATTGCATTCATTACCTTAATAATTTGACACCTAAAATGGAATCTGTTGCATGTTTAGTAAAATTATAATATGAAGCTTATCAGTATATTTCGTAAATTAAGTTACAAAGGTTCAACATCTACCTAATAGTTATAATTAGAGATTTCTACAAACTGAACAGAAAGCCCACAACTTAACAACGAACTGCCAATTTATTATGAGATTAATTATTGTATTGTCTAACTCGAGTTTTTTAAAAAAAAATTGACTTTGTAAAGACAGATTTTGAAAGCTAAGGGGTCAAACCTTGCATACTTAAGTACTTCAATAATAATTGCTTACGTTATGTGGTGCCGTTCAGGTTCCATGGCAATTGGGCCACATCAGTGATGACATGTTCCCTGAATTCACCACTTATTGTTTCAGTCAGTTCTCTGCTGCAGGCTGTCTTGGTGAAAGTATAGCTGCTGGGGAAGAATTTTCTCCCTACTGCGGGGGGTTGGGTGGGTGCGGGTGTGCACGCAGCCGATCACAGGCAGGCCAACTGAATGTAATTACAGTGTGACGTGCACCCGGAAGTACTGAGCACTTCCTGTGCAGGCAGGGAGGGGGACGGTTGCATGAAAGAGCACAGAAATCTCCGAGTCACAGAGCTGCCCCAAGGAGATGAGTTAAAGTGCAAAAAAATTTAATAAAGGAAAAAAAAATTTAACACGTCTCCGTAAGTGAAACTGTCACAAGAATTGGGACATGTCTATTAATTTTATTAAAAATTTTTGCAAGACTTTAAAAACATTTCTGAAACCTCACCCCGCCTGTGGCTGAAATTCCATGAAAAATGCGAAGGCCGTCTGGGCTCTTCGCCTGCCCACCAACTTTAAGGTTGGACGGGCAGCTCAGTTTATTGATTTAATTGATAATTAACAGGCCTTAATAGGCCTTTGACAGTTCGGCAGGCACGCAACCGACTCGGGTGTGCGCCCACCAAATTGAAAATCTGAATATGGCGAGGTGATGTCTGGATGCACGCCCAACATCACCGCGTGTCATTTTATGCCTTAGCGAGTGGGCCCCATGCCCGCTCGTTGAGCCGAAGATTCTGGCCCTGGTCTGTTGCAGAGCATGATATGGCCTCGGATAGTATCCTCCCCAGTTTTAATGCATCGTTTCACAGGAGCTGTCTGTCTATTTCAAAAAATATATCGTCACAAGTGATTCTTTACAGCGAAACAGTCAGGCAGACTGCTGTGCTGTATTTCCAAACAACAGGTTGCAGAATGATTTTGACAGAAGTTTGGAAGTAATTTTTCTGTTTGTCATCTCAGAAAAAAACTTATGCAATATGAAAAGAATCAGTATGAATTTTAAATCATGATTGGTACAGATATGTTCTGTAATTTTCTTTCACAACAATCCAACGCCTAGAATACTGGTTTGCTAGCATTAATTTTGTAATAACATTAATGCACAGAATTTGAACCAATGCTGGAAATGGAGCACTAAAGATAATTACTTTGCAATTTGGTTTGTGATTCAGAAGTCCTCACTTTCTTAAAAGGGAGAAAAAGATCTCTTTTCTCACAAAGCAATGGAAAAACTGTGTTTCTTTGTCTTTTTAAGATCCTTAGGATTGTTTGAACATTTTCCACAGGATTTGGAAAAGAGCTATATTTAAATATTATTCGCACAAATTTTTAAAAAATGAACCAAGACAAAAGGTGATTAAGATGTTAGGCATTGAAGTTGTTTCCACAAAAGCAAAACCAAGGTTTATATTCGACTATTTTGGACATCAATGAACATCTCACCTATTGAGTTAGGAGCTCCTTGGTTCTGGTGATCCAGCATAATCCCTCCCCTTGGGCTGTGAATATAACACAATGAAATGTTTTTAACTAAAATGCTGGAAGAGAAAATGTTTGCTAGCCTCAGAAGATAAGAATAAGTTAATTTGCTTGTCAGCTAGACAACTCTCTGTTGCAGGGAAATGTAGTGAGCGTGTTTTTTTAATCAATACGCAGAATAAAAGCTGTACTGTTTGAATTAAGAGTCCAATTACAACTATTATTCTGCCGGATGGTTTGCTGTGAAATAAAATAGCTGAATGATTCATATGGCCTCACCATACCAAGGGCTGAATTTTACATGCTCCCCAGGGGGGTGGGAAGGGTGGGGTGGGGGGTGTGGTGGTTGCACGATAGGGAAGATGCAGGATGGATGTTCCTCCCGGCTGGGGGCTGTAGAACCAGGAGACACAGTCTCAGAATAAGGGGCAGGCCATATAGGACTAAGATGAGGAGGAATTTCTTCAATCAGAGGATGGGGAACTTTTGGAATTCTCTGCCCCAGAGGGTGGTAGATGCTCAGTTGTTGAGTATGTTCAAGAATTTTGTGTATTTGAATGACATTCTTCTAAACGCCAGAGAATAAAGGCCCAGTCTATTTAATCGTTTCTCATAGGACAATCCTTCCAACCCAGGTAAAAGCAAAATACTGTGGGTGCTGGAAATCTGAAACAAAAACAAAAACAGCTGGAAAAACTCAGCAGGTCTGACAGCATCTGCAGAGAGGAATACAGTTAACGTTTCGAGTCCATATGACTCTTCATCAGAACACTTCCATCCCAGGAACTGGCTTGGTGAACCTTCATTGCACTCCCTCTATGGCAAGTACATCTTTCCTTAGATAAGGAGACCAAAATCGCGCACTGTAATGCAGGTGCGGTCTCAGCAAGGCCCTTTATAATTGCAGTAGACATCTTTACTCCTGGACTCAAATCCTCTTGCAATAAAGGCCAAAGCACCATTTGCCTTAATTGCTTGCTGTACCTGTATGTTATCTTTCAGTGACCCTTGAACAAGGACGCCCAAGTTCCTTTGAATTTGAACATTTCCCACCTCACCAATTAAGAAATACTCTAATCTCTAATTTTTCCACATTCCATCTGCCAAATTTTTGCCCACTCACTTAGCCTTTCCCCTTGAAGCGTCTTGGCGTCCTCCTCACAACTCACACTTTCACCTACTTTTGTGTCATCTGCAGACTTGAAAATATTACATCTAATCCCCACATCCAAATCATTGCTAGAGATTGTGAATAGCTAGGGCCCAAGTACTGATCCTTGCTATACCCCACTAGCCTGCCTACCTGAAAATGACTCATTTATTCCTATTCTCTTTTCTGTCAGTTAACCAGTTCTTAATTCTCAAAGAATTCATTTAGTATTTCAGCCTCCATTTGTAAATCCTATTTTAGGTCCCAAATCAGCACCACTCCTCCTCTTACTACCTTTTTACATGCCTATAGAAGACATTTGGACCCCCTTTTATGTTAGCTGCCGGTCTCTTTTCATTCTCTCTCTTTGTTTCTTTTATATGCCTTTTCACTTCCCCTCTGAGCCTTTTATATCCAGCCTGGTTCTCATAATATCATAAGAAATAGGAACAGGAGTAGACCATTCGGCCCCTCGAGCCTGCTCCGCCATTCAATAACATGGCTGATCATCTTGTGTTTCAATTTCCACATTGCCATCTAACACTGATAACCTTTGATTCCCTTGACTAACAAGACTCTATCTACCTCTGCCTTAAAATTATTCAATGACCCCGCTTCCACCTTCTGAGGCAGAGAGTTCCAAAGTCGCACAACCCTCTGAGAAACAGTTTCTCCTCATCTCTGTCTTAAAAGGGTGACCCCTAATTTTAAGACAATGCCCCCTGGTTCTGAACCCACCCACAAGAGGAAACATCCTTTTGATGTCCACCTTGTCAAGGCCATTCAGGATCTTGTATACTTCAATCAAATCACCCTTCACTCTTCTAAACTCCAGTAGAAAGAAGCCCAGTCTTTCCAACCTTTCCTCATATGACAACCCACTCGTTCCTGTTATCAATCTACTAAACCTCCTTTGAACTGCCTCCAATACAATTAGTCCTTCCTTAAATAAGGAGACTAAAACTACACACAGTATTTGAGGTGCGGTCTTACCAATGCCCTGTATAACTGAAGTATAACATCCTTACTTTTATGTTCAATCACTATCGTGATGAAGAATAGCATTTCATTAGCTGCCTTAATTACTTGCTGTACCTGCATACTAACTTTTTGTGACTCATGTACTAGAACACCTAGATCCCTCTACACCTCAGAATTATGCAGCCGTTCTCCATTAAAGCAAAATTCTGCTTTTTTTGCTCTTCCTGCCAAAGTGAACAACTTCACATTTTCCCACATTAAACTCCACTTGCCAGACCTTTGCCCACTCACTCAACCTACCTATATCCATCTGCAACTCCCACATGTCCTCTTTGCAACATACTTTCCCACCTATCTTTGTGTCATCTGCAAACTTAGTTACCATGACTTCGCTCCCCTCATCTAAGTCATTGATGTAAATCGTAAAAAGTTGAGGTCCCAGCACAGACGTTGCGGGACTCCACTCATCACAACCTGCCAATCAGAAAAAGACCCATTTATGCATTCTCTCTGCTTTCTGTCAGCCAGCCAATCCTCTATCCATGCTAACATGTTAACCCCTGCACCATGCGCTTTTATTTTCCGAAATAATCATTGATGTGGCACCCTATCAAATGCCTTCTGAAAATCCAAGTACAGTACGTCAAAGGCTCCCCTTTATCCATGGGCATGTTATTCCTTCAAAAGCTCATATAAATTGGTTAAACATGACTTTCTCAGTTGTATTGTTCACCTGTCATCTGTCACCCATGCACATTTTCTTCTTCCATCTTAATCTCTAAGTCTTTCGCCATCCAGGGAGCTCTGGATTTGTCTGCCTTACCTTTTGCCTTCATGGGAATTGTCATCACCTGCTATTCCCCGATTCAAGGATGATGTCTTCTCAGGGTTGCGAGTTTCGGTCATGAGTCTTCATGTGACTAAACAGGTGGATTCTTGCCCTGCAGATCTTTGGCACATGGGCCACAAATTAGTGGGATCCGGAGTGCAGCATTTGCTTCCTTTTCTTTCTTTCTCTGTCGCTGCTCTGCCTCATCATTAAGGTGTTTGGATTCAAAGTGTGAGGTAGCTGGATGGACAAGTTGTCACCATTTTGAATGGTTGGCAGCTTCAGGGTATCTTTGAAATGTTTTCTTTGTCCTTCCATGGAACGCTGGCCATTTGAGAGTTGAGAAAACAGGACCTGGTGGGGAATACCTTTTTGGCCATGCAGGCATAGTGTCCAGTCCATTGTAATTGTTTTTGCAGGATTTTTGCCTGAATGTTTGTGGAGAGACTTTGAATATTATTAAGGCAGAGATGGATAGCAAGTGGGTGATAGACGGAGAATGCAGATTTCAGGCTACTATCAGATCAGCCATGATCTTATTAAATGGCGGAGCAGGCTCGTGGGGCCAAGTGGCCTACCCTGTTCCATGTTCGTATTCAATGGTCCTCCCATTGAGTCTAAAGGATATGGTGGAGGCATTGTTGATGGAATTTCTCTAGCACTCATGTGTCGCTGATGCACAGTCCAGGTCTCACTGCAGTGCAGGAGTTTGGTGACAACAACTGCTCTTTACACTAGAACTTTAGTTGACTTGCAGAGGTCTTTGTTGTTAAACTTTCATTGCAATAGCTTGTAGAAGGCTTCGCTGGTGCAGCATATCCGGTTTTGGATCTCCTCGTCAATGGTAGCCTTTTGAGAGAGGTAGCTGCCAAGGTATGGGAAGTGCTCAACATATTCCAGAGTGTCTCCTTCAACATATCTATAAAGATAGAATATTTGGCTGACCAGTGTGGGTTAATGTGAGTTTAGTTTTGGAGGGCAGGCCTTGCGTGCAGAATTGAAGAGATCATGAGTTGGCTTGCACATCTGGTGCAGAGTAGAAACAACACTTTTGTCATCTGCAAACTATAGATTATGTATGTCTATGGTGGTCAGTTTAGAGTTGGCATGGAAGCGACTGAGGTGAAAGAGTTTTCCACATGATGGTATTTAATACTCACACCAGAGGGAAGTTGACCTTTGATGAAGTGAATAGCCACTGTCAGGTAGATTGTAAATATTATGGGGGCTATCCCACAACCTTGCTTGACTCCGGTCTGGATTTTGAAGGCTCATGGTTCAGATCTTCCTCTTAAGACAGTTACAGTCATATTATTGTGAAGCAGTTGCAGGATTGTGATGCAACAATTGTACAGCATTTTGGTGAGACCGCATCCGGAATACTGTGTGCAGCTTTGGTCTCCATATTTAAGAAAGGACAAAGTGCACTGGAGGCTTGAACTCCATTTTCCTGCCTGCTCCTCCATTTCTCAATTCCCTGAGCCCGCTGAGCCCCCCTCGCACCCCCCACCCCCAACCTTAAATGTGTTTGATGATGGAGCATCCTCAACCCTCTCTAGTAGAAAATTCCAAAGATTCACAACCCTTTGAGTCCACCAGCTTTGAAGGCTTCAGCTGGAATACCATTGGAGCCACAGGCTTTGTTCTTTTTCATTCGTTTGATTGCTTGTCACATCGATGGTTGTTCACCTATAGACTTTAACTTAGGATTCTGGGTGATGGCCTGGAGGGTATCAGCTGCCACTGTGGATTCACAGTTGAGGAGTTGATGAAAAGGTTTTTTCCAGGATTGACAGATGGCATTGTCATCCTTAAGAACAAAGGGGATTTTGTCAGTTTGACCTTGGTCTCTAGATGGGCCTGGTGTCTTCAAAAAAGCTTTGTATGTTGTGACAGTCAGCATATTATTGGATCTCTCTGGCTTTCTCTTCCCACCACATGTCCTTCACCTTCCAAATTTGACTTTGGCCATCGGACTTGAGCTGTTGGAATGCTGCTTTCCTGGCTTGTAACCTTGTGTTGGTCAGTCAGACAATGAAGGCTGTTTGTTTTTGCTCGAGGAAGTCACATATTTTAGCATTATTTTTGTCTAACCAGCCCTGGTGCCAATGATTCTCAAGCTCAATGGTCTGGACACAACAGTCAGCTAACTTTATTTTATGCCACTATTCTGGAATTGAATTGGATGTGTGAAGATTTTCCAGATTAGTTGTGAGCTGCACTTGGAATTCCTCCCTTTGGTCGGGCTGCTTTAGGACTGAGACTGATGCTTTTTGTTGGACTTTTGGGCTGTGAGATTTCTTGGTACTAGGTGTATGTTCATCATTATCAAACTAGTTTTCGATCCATCCAGCAGGCATCAGTCTCCCCATGGATCGAGTAATGCGGACAGCGCTTATATCTTTGACTTGAACAATGGCCTAATTCGGGAGGTGCCTATGCTTTCATATAGAATGTCCCCATGTAATTTTGGATTTGTCTTTCTGCTGAAATAGGGATTTGGTTATAGTGAGGCCATGCTGAGCACACTTTGTCAGCAGGATACAATTTGCATTGGCTTTTCCCACCCCATTTTTCACCAGTGGTCCTTCTCCAGCCATTGGAGTCATGGATAGCCTTGGCATTAAAGTCGCCCAGAAATTAACTTTTCTTCTTTTGGGATGGCAGTGAGGACTTCTTCAATGCTGCAATAGAACTTTTCCTTAATATCTTCATCTGAGTCTAGGGTTGAGGCAGAAGCTCTGGTGATGGTGGCATATTGGTTATGGCTGAGCTGTAGATGAAGTGTCATGAGCTTTTCACTTATACAATTGGGGAGTTCTGGGATGCATCCAAGATACTATTCTGGATGGCAAAACCAACTCCATGGACACGCTAACAGCCTCTCCATTAGAAGGTGTATCCTCCTGCTTATTCCTTCAGCTGTCTCTCCCTAGGAGGGCAGGTCTCACTGAGGGTGGCAATGTCAATTTGGAGTCTTGATAGTTCACGTGATATAATTGCAGTTCTTCCTTCTGAGCAGTCATTCTTGAGACTATCCATGAGTGTTCTAATATTCCAAGTTGCAAAATTTAAAGTTTTCTTTCTTTGACCACAAAGATGGTGATCCCACAGGGTGTAGTTCCCCAGCCAGGAGGAAGTGGGACAGCCTATTTTTAGGGATCCTTTTCTACCCATTTGGGGTGAGAGTAGCCAGAAGGTATCCTGTAGAGGACTGCTCAGTCACAGATGTTGCTGCCCAAAGACATTTCTGTTCCAACACAGGTTCCCAACAACCTTTGTGTATGAATCACCTGTGTGCAGATTCTTGAACAAGGACTCCCAGGTCCACAGCCCCATCCTCATCACCGATTCTCCATCACCACAGGAGTTGGCAGATGGGACCCTGGTAGAAGCCTGCACGTGACTTTGTAAAGATGGGGAAGCTTGGGGCACTGTCATTATCCACACGACCTTGATGGCTCGGCGGTCAGACTTCAGTGACATGTTGAAACATGATGACCAGGATCTCCTTTCTAATGTAGCTTTTTCCTCCTTTGCAGCGGTGAGATGCACAATTTTCCTTTGCTTGTCCTTTTCGGCTGCATTTTGTCTGGCATCTCTCCTCAATCATCCTGCCAAGGGAAGTCCTATTTGAAGCAAGGAACCCCCAATGGCATTGCTCAAGGGATTGTCAGATCATGAGCCTGTCCATCATATCAAGGTGATGATCACAAGAGGGTCATGGGAATATACCTTGACTGTACTCAAACAATCTCTTCTTTAAAGGCAGCCCATTATTCAGTTAGTTCTGCCTGCTAATCTTTGATTACCATTTATATGGGCCAGATACATTCTTACCGCATTGAAGTTGGCTAAATGTTCCTCTACTGACACTTGGGGCTGGATTTTTGCTACCTAGACAGGTATCTTGAGTTGGAAACTTTGCCAACTAAGCAGACCTGCCTCAGTAGAATGTGCCCTGTCAGACTCTGGGGAGGTGGGGACAGGATAGAGTTGGACCTGCTGTCCTTTGAAGCAGATTGTAGATGGCTACAGGGGGAGCTGAGCGCCGAGGTGGCTGTTTATAAGACCCACTTTGGACGTCTGGGACGTTGTCCCAGTTGTTTGTTTACATTTTAAGCCCTCATGCCGTATTTTCCCCCCCATCCCCTCCCCATGATGCCCCCATGCTGCTCATACATTCCATGCCAAATCATGCCCCCCCACCCCCCACCCACCCCCAGTAACCTAGGCTTGCTACCCACACCCTTACCCCATACGACCAAAAATTGTGGGTGTCTGGAATGGGGTCGGGAATCTCGGAGTCGGGTTCCGCCCACCCCACCTCATTTCCAAGAACTATGTTCAGTAATGCCATCTTTCTCATTGGACTGGTTAATTACTGCTGCAGTTCTGAATACTGGCTGAAGTGATGATTAATCTGGGGAATGCAGCCAAATTCATGGCACCACAACTGGTTTAGCTGTACAGGGGAACACAAAGAAAATTGGAAGAGCTACATCCCTCTTTCCACCTATGTTGTTGGTAACAATGTGGACTACGAACGTTGACTGTTCACCCTCCCCCCCCCCAGTCAGGCTGCTCTGCAGCCGTTCAGTGACATCCTTGACCCTAGCACCAGGGAAGCAACATATGATTCTGGATTCACGCCTGCAGCTGCAGAAACGCCTGTTTAATACCCTGTCAAATCGCTTATCACTATTGCTCTTCTAGTCTTCTACTTGCCTAGAGAGTGAGATGCAATCAAGGATTCCTGCACTGCCTGCCTATTTCTTTTTGACTGCCTGGTGGTCACCCATTCCTTCTCTCCCTGTATTATCTTAAGCTGCAGAGTGACTACATCTATAAGCGTGCTACCAACAAAAGCTCTCAACCATGTGGATATGTCGCAGTGATGCCTGCTGCTCAGACTCTGAAATCTGGGCTCAACCTGCTGCAGCTGATGGTACTTCCTGCACATATGGTTATCAAGGACACAGGAAATGTCCTGGAGCTCCCGTATAGAACAGGATGTTCACTCTAGGGGTTGGAGCTGCCCTGCCATTCCTCTATCTATTTGCTACTTAAAAAAGAGACACCACTCAATCACTTCTCTTCTGTTGTCAATTACATAAAGAGAAGTTAATTGAAATACTTTACTTAACTCATATTGTCAAAAAATGATTTTTTAAATTTCCCAGCTCCTTAGAATAACTTCCTAACTTTGGCATGAGGGAATCAAAGCTATAATATTTACCAGCCAATCAACCCACACATTCCTGTGATGTCACAGTTTGATTTATTTTCTCTCTCTCACTTCATTGATCCCGAGCTGTTGCATCGTTCTCCTGGTCTGCTTCACAGTGATCTTGACCTGCTCCACACTCCTCCCAGTCTGCTTCACAGTGATCCTGATCTGTTGTAATCCTCCCCTGGTCTGTTTCATAGTGATCCCAACTTGCTTCACATTCCTCATGGTCTCACATTATCACGTAGTTAGATATTGACCTGTAGAGGAAATCTCCAAAATGTAAGATCCTCTGACCACTGATGAGACTGACTCTAAACCTTAAGGACTCTGAGACAGGACTGCAAAATTGTAATATCCATTAATCGCAATGATTTTCCATACCAGCATTACCACTTATTTCAATTCTACAAAATGTAGACTTAAAAGTTTTACCAGTATGTAAGTTAGATGAATATTTTTGAGATTGCCTTTTCCATAAAAAAACCTGTGTGCAAGTATTCTTGTACTGGCTGCCACTTTGGCTTCCCCATGCCCATGCCTCAAATCCCAGGGATGGGATCATTAACATAATAGGGGTGGGCATCCCATGCCAGCTGCAGCAGCCAAGGAGAATGCCCACACATCACACTGAATGGATTAAGTGGAACAGCTCCCTATCTTTGATTTACCCTGCCCTCTTTGGCAGACCCAAAAGTGAATATGATTCATGCGGACTTAAAAAAAAAAATTGGAAATGTGCGCATACTATCTCGAAGATTAGGAACTTTTGTTCTAGTATTTACTCCAGCATATGCTAGAATAACATGTTGATGAAAGCATTTTACAAGGTGTTGATGTATGAATTTAGAATATTAACATGAATTACTTGTTATCTCCTTTTGACCATTGGTTCTTTTTCAAGAGTTTTGTATCTCTTGCCAATTTTATGGTAACAATTTACAACATATCCCAAAGACATGACTCTGAAAGGGGGCTGCTTTAAAATGCATTAAATCCACCATACCAATCATTTCCTTCTTAAAGTTACTAAAATATATGAAATGTAAATTTTTTGTGAGAGGATCGTGTAAAACTGCTATTTGTGTCAACACAATAGGAACAATTTGAGGATTGATTTGATAATTGATGTAAAAGCAAAATAATTTTTAGGAAGTAGATATAATTGGGTGATATAGTTTAAATCATTATTAGAGGCATATGCAACCTCTGCTTTATACATTGTCGATGCAAAATAGAGGAAAATGCAGTGCAAATGCTGATTTTGACCCATGATTACACCCATGGGTGTAATCTGTTGAAAGAACAGAGCCGTAACTGATGGGCCTTGTTGGGGAGAGGGGAAAGGATTTGCATTCATTCATCTTCAGTTGGAAGTCTCTGATTGGCTTTTCTATGCAGACTTCTTCCGACACTTTTTTCTGATAGTAGGCAAAGAAGTAAGTACATGAAGAAGTGTAATTGCAAGGGGGTAGTGGTCGGATTATTTTGGGAAAAGGGAAGGATTTTTTTTTCTCTCTATTGCTGAGTTCAGGTGATTCTTATTTGTTTCTGGTTGACACACAACCAGAAATGTTTACACCACAGAAAGTGGTCATTCACCCATTGCGTCTATATCTGTTAGAGTAATGCTAAACCAGCCTTGCCATTCTACTTTGTCCCCGTATCCCTGCCTTTTCCTCCGCTTTAAATATTTATGTGGGTGTCTCTTAGAAGATGCAATAGTCCCTGCCTCAAACACTCCCTGCAGCATTCCATGCTTGACCTCATTTTCACCAACCTGCCAGCTGCAGATGCATCTGTCCATGACCGTATCAGTAGGAGTGACCACTGCACAGTCCTTGTGGAGACTAATTCCCGCCTTCACACTGAATATGCCCTCCATTGCATTGCGTGGCACTACCACCGTGCTAAATGGGGTAGATTTCAAACAGGTCAAGCAAATCAACTGAGCAATCATGAGGCACTGTGGGCCATTAGCAGCAGCAGAATTGTACTCGAAGACAATCTGTAACCTCATGGCCTGGCATATCACCCACTCTACCATTACCACCAAGCTAGGGGATCAACCCTGGTTCAATGAAGAGTGCAGGAGGGCATGCCAGGAGCAGGATCAGACATACCTAAAAATGAGGTGTTAACCTGGTGAAACTACAACACAGGTCTACTTACATACCGAACAGCATAAATAGCAAGCGATAGACAGAGCTAAGCAATTCTACAACCAGCTGATCTAAGCTCTACAGTCATACATCCAGTTGTGAATGGTGGTGGACAATTAAATAGCTTACTGGAGGAGGAGGCTGCACAAATATCCCCATCCCCAATGATGGGGGAGCCCAGCACATCAGTGAAAAAGATAAGGCTGAAGTATTTGCAACAATCTTCAGCCAGAAGAGTTGAGTGGATGATCCATCACGGTCTCCTCTGGAGGAGCCCAGCATCACAGATGTCTATATTCAGCCAATTCGATTCATTCCACATGATATCAAGAAACGGCCGAAGGCACTGGATACTGCAAAGGCTATGGACCCTGACAATATTCTGACAATAGTACTGAAAACTTGTGCTCCACAACATGCTATGCCCCTAGCCAAGCTGTTCCAGTACAGCTGCTGCAACACTAGCATCTACCCAGCCATGTGAAAAATTGCCCAGGTATGTCCAGTACACAAAAAGCAGGACTCCAAATCCAACCCAGTCAATATAAATATTTTAAAACGTAGACTTCAGAGAGTGGCACCTCCGGAGCTGTTTATGACTGATGCAATCATGTATAACTTTAACTATTTTATGAACAAGATCAATGTAAAGTCGAGTTGTACTTTATGTTTGACCGCCCCATCAGTCTACCCTCCATCATCAGCAAAGTGCTGGAAGGGGTCATCAACAGTTCCATAAGTGGCACTTACTTAGCAATAACCTGCTCACTGACATCCAGTTTGGGTTCTGCCAGGGCCACTCAGCTCCTGATCTCATTATAGCCTTGGTTCAAACATGGACAAAAGAGCTGAACTCCAGATGTGAGGTGAGAGTGACTACCCTCGACATCAAGGTAATATTTGACCGAGTGTGGCATCAAGGAGCCCTAGCAAAACTGGAGTCAAAGGGAATCGGGGGAAACTCTCCGCTGGATGGAGTCACACCTGGCACAAGGAATATGGTTGTGGTTGTTGGAGGTCAGTCATCTCAGCTCCAGGACATCACTGCAAGAGTTCCTCAGCTTAGTGTCCAACCATCTTCAGCTGCTTCATCAATGACCTTAAAGTCAGAATTGAGGATGTTCACTGATGAGTGCACAATGTTCAGAGCCATTCACGACTTCTCAGATACTGAAGCAGTCCATGTTCAAATGCAGCAAGATCTGGACAATATCATTGCAGGAACTCACCAAGCCTATTTATACAGCACCTTCCAAACCCACAACCGCTACCACTAGCAGGACAAGGGCAGCAGACACATGGAAACACCAACACCTATAAGTTCTCCTCCAAGCCACACCATCCTGACTGGGAAATATATTGCCGTTCGTTCACTGTCGCAGGGTCAAATCCTGGAACTCCCACCGTAACAGCGCTGTGGGTGTACCTACACCACAAGGACTGCAGCAGTTCAAGAAGGTAGCTCACCACCACCTTCTCAAGGGCAATTAAGGATGGGCAATAAATGCTGGCCTAGCCAACGATGCCAACATCATGTAAATGAGTAAAAAAAAAAAATGCATTCTAGCATTCCTCTTGAGCCTGCTCACTCTCAGTAGCGATTTTAATTTGATGACCTCCCCCCTGCAGTTTAAAAGGCTAATAGATGGGAAATGCTAATGTCTGACATAGAGGATGATGTACCACTGACATTAGTCGGTCATGTGTTGGACTCTCTCTCTCTCTCTCTCTGATTGAAATCATGCCGAAGAGCTACCTATCTACTCTGTAACCTGTTTAAAAATAGTGCCAATAAGCAAGTGTTAAGCAGATACCAGAGTGTGTCTATATTTTGTCTGCGAACCAAGTCCCAAGCCTGGAGTCCAAGACAACCCAATCTCAGAATATAATGGCAGCGATGATAACACCGACGTGCTTTTTACATCGATGTTCCCAAAGGAACCACAGACAGAAGAACTATTTGAAAGCAGCTCAAGAAATTTCAGTGGTAGAGGGAGGCACACTGGAGAGAGGTAACAATGACTGCATCTAGTGAGCAGTTCCTGTCCTTGCCCTGCCATGTTGACTGCCTAAAGGGCCCTCAGAGAGGCCATCAGTGGGAGTTATGGAAGCACAATTTTCTCCAGTGCCGAGCAGCATCAGGCCTTCACGAAAAAGAGCCAAAGCTTCATTTTAGTTCCTTTCCTTATGCAGCCAAGTAGCAGATAATGATTTCTTAAGGCTGGGTGTGCAGGAATCCACCACAGATTTTGCTTCAATTGTTAAAGCCTTTGACGCTATTTTAGCCCTAAGCAAAATTTAGAGTTGAAAGAGCACATTTTAACTGGTGTTGACTACAACCTGGAGAATCAGTTGAATTATTCCTAAATGACCTATATCACCTAGCTGGTTCTTGCAGATACGGGGCACTGAAGGACAAGCTAAACATAGTCGTAGGTGCCTGGGATGTAAAATACTCCGACTTTCTGCAGATCAGAGTTGATTTTACATTAGATCAAGTGGCCCGGTATGCAAGGTTGTGCTTTGAGCATTAAGTTGGGCTGTAATTTGTGTCAACTCTGAAGCTTCCCATGACTCTGTAGATTGGGTAGGCCTAGAGGCAGCGGCTTCACCCATATGAAAACCTGCCTAACCAAATAAAAGGGTGGGCATCTCCATGCCAGCAGCCATTTTGAGATACCTGTGTTGTGGTGCAAAAACCCAGCATAGTTGCCAAGAGTGCCTAGCAGGGGATGTGGAATGCTTCCATTATGGCAGAACTGGACATTTCAAGCGTTTATGCAAATCCAGCAATTTTAATCGAAGTTGCAGACCAACAAGTAGTTATGAAACATATTCCTTCCCAGAAATGAAAAGTCCAGAAAATGACAACCCTACAGAATTCCTAGGGGAAGTGGGTAGTTTTAATCCAGACTACTGGTCAACTATAGTCCAAGTTCAAGGCTTCAATACTACTTCTAAGATTGATACTGGGACTGCTGCCAAAGTCTTAGCGGATGACCTTGACTGGTTTCAGTCGATAACCCTTCATCCATCAGACATCAAGTTACAAGGTCTAGGTAGCATAGACCTTCCAATCAAAGGGAGCATTATTGCTCCTTTTAGCTCCAAGCGGCAGCAGATTGTTGATTCTCTCTATGTTCTTCACAAGCAACGTACATCCCTATTGAGTGGTGATATTAGCATACTTCTAGGAATCCTAGAAAAACCAGATGATGCTCATCATTTGAACGACTCACTGTCTTTCAAGCAACAACCTTTAACCTTTTATTTAGAAGTAGTGGAAATTCAGCCTTCAGAAGCTGAGGAAGTCTATCCACTCAGCAATAATTTCCTTTCTTTCATAGAGATACCATCCACCAGACCCAGGGCAGACATGGAAGTTATGAATCTCTCAGTTCTTCACGAAGTAAGGCTAGAGGTGGTGGATACAGAAGGCACTGCAGCAGACAGTGACCATCCCCATGAAGACCTGCTGGACAAGAATTGACTTTTCCTAGGGAGGGATGATGAATAATCTCTTACAGTACTTGGTGATCGCTTGGAGATTGAGGTCCTAGAGGATGATTCATCTTTCTTGTCAATGGATGCACCTTATGAAGTCTCTTTTTAGAAGAATCAGCTGTGCTTTTAGTGGCTGAGGAACATTTAGACCTTAGTTCCACTGAATCTAATGATTTATTGCCTGCTTTATCTCCTGTTGTCCATGAAGAGTCTTCCACAGAGGATGCTTTGCCTGAGTCCAAGTTAGCCAAAGAGGAGCCACTGCTAAAGAGCTGGTACCTTCGCAAGTGAAAGTCAATTGCCACCTATACTTCAGTCCCAGCCAAAAGTTGTCTTCCCTTCAGAGCTGGTGGTCAGCACAGAAGCTACAGCAGAATCTTTAGCACTTCTGAAGCTGCAGAATCCTGTACAGCAATCTTGTCCCCGAGTTCATTATCTATAGGAAATTCCTCTCATTAGAGAAGGTGATGTCATGTCTACGTATTCTCAGCAGTTATTCCCATTGCCCATAGTGAAGCAACGTCATACAGAGGAAAGTAAACAGTCCTCTCAAAGGTGCATTGGGAAATAATTTATTTTTCTCCTGACAGTTTTACAGGAAGTTGGTCATTTTTGCCTTTGTCATTGATGTTCATTGAAGTCTCAGATTTTCAATTCCTTTTCAGCCTTTGGTACGGCAGTCGATGATGCAGCAATGATAGCCTTCCTAAGAGCTGAAAATCATTCCTCTTCTGAAGCTTCTTCGCAGAGTTCTTCAAAGGAGCAACAAGTTCCTCAGGGTGTCCCGAGTCCTTTTCTTCTAGCCCCAGAGGGTCCAAAGTTTGATTCTCTTCAGCCTTTTCTTTTGGATCAGTCCGTCATTGAAAAGTCTTTGTTGTCCTTGCTGTTCAGCCATCCTGCAACCTACCCTTAGCTTTCCAGCTATGCTGACAGCAATGTTGATGAAGTATTGTCCTATTCTGCAGGGGATGATGTCCTACTAGATGCAGAAGAAAACCCTTATGTTTCCAAGCCATTTTCCCTCAGGGCCAAGAATACTGAGGGAGATTGAATCCCCCAGAACTATGACATGGGGAGGAGAAGAATAGGAATTGGAGTTAAGTGGAGTCAGTAGTTGTAAAAACAGAGTTACAGAAATGTAATGTGAATAGTTAAAGACATGGGGCAGATTATCACGCTCATCAGGCGGGCGTGTGCGTGCCCGTCCCAAATGAGCGGAAAATGACACACGATGATATTGGGTGAGCGTTCTGACATCATTGCACATCTGTGCAATATTTTGGTTGGTGGGTGCATGTGGGAGTCGGCAGCGTGCCCGCCGACAATAAACCGGCCTATTAAGGCCATTAAAGTTCTAATTAAATGAAACTTTTCGCAACCTGTCCAACCTTATGGTTGGCAGGCAAGCAAAAAAGCCAAGCAGCCTTTGTATTTTTTGCGAAACCTCATCCACGGGTGGGATAAGGTTTCAATCAGTGATTTAAAAGAAAGTAAAAAATGTTCAAGCTAATTTGTAACATGTCCCTGCTCATGTGACAGAGGAACATGTTATTAACATCTTTAAATTCTTTTATGTTAAATTTTTATGTTCAAAAAGCTTCAGCTCCCTGAGGCAGCTCTGTGTCTGAGCTTTTACTGCATGCACCTGTGCGAGGAGCGTGAACTTCCATGCTCGTCGTCCTCCTCCCTCCACCTCAGCAACGCTGAGTGTTGCAGCAAACAATTCACGCTGGCTGTCCGATTCGCCGCCACTCCCGCTCGCCCCCTCCAAGCCCACCTGCGACCGGAAAGCCCTGGCCATAGTTTCATGCTGTTGCTAAAAAAGTAGGATAGCGTACTTGGACAGTGTGTAGTATAGAGTTAACAGATGGGATATGCTACTATATGACATAGATGATGATGTACTACTGATACTAGTCAGTCATGTTAGTCTCTCGCTCTCGCACTCTCTCTCGCAGTCTCTCTTGCTCTCTCTCTCTCTCTCTCACTCTGTGTGAGAGAGACAGAGAGATTGGAATCATGCCTAAGAGCTAGATGCCTACTCTAACTTGTTCAAAGTAATATTAATAAACAAATGTTAAGCAGAAAACAGTGTGTCTACAGTCTGTCTAAGAACTATGCCCCACACCTGGAGTCCAAGACAGACGACCCCAGTCTTAGAAGAACCCCCCCCCCTCATCAAGGAACAGGCAATTTACTAATCAGCCTATGAGAACCCCTCATCATTTTACCAACATTTATGAAGACTCAACGATAAAAGCAAAATACTGCAGGTGCTGGAAATCTGAAACAAGAACAGAAAATGCTGTAGTATAAAGGGTATAAAGTATAAGGTAAGGTTATCTTAATGCCACTATTAGCACCTTTTTTACCTCTTACCACTACCATTAACACTCACTTTTCTCTGTTGTTCAATCTCTCCTTTGCCCCCACCTGTCGCTGGCCTTCCATCCAGCTTCACCTGCTCTACCCCCTTGAACAGTATAAATTTCATCACATTTCTACTTCTCTTCAGCTCTGATGAAGAGTCATATGGACTCAAACATCAACTCTGTTTCTCTCTCCACAGATGCTGTCAGACCTGAGTTTTTCCAGCATTTTCTGTTCTTGCATGAAGACTCAACATTCTCTACTACTATTGAAATAATCCCCATATTATAAATTACATGCTAGTTTATGATGGAAGATTAGTTTGCTAGAGCTGTGTATGTTGGTTCAGATTATCAGAGTCCAATCTCTTATTCTAAGATCTTGTTTTGCTGTGATTTAACTTTTGTAGCTTTGGTCTTTCTCACTATTTGTATGCACTGCCATCACTAAGTGTAAAAGAAATGATCCTAGACTCTCCTTTTGCTGTTTTGACCATTTAAAATTTACGTACTCTGGATATTAGTTGCTAGTCAGTGGAAATGTTTTTTTTACCTCAAAACCCCTCAATTTTGAACACCTGTCAGACCTCCACTGTTCTAATGAACTTTCTCCAGTTTATCTTTCTTTTTTGCTTTTATTGTTTCATGGGATATGGGCATCGCTATCGGCCAGCATTTGTTGCCCATCCCTAATTGCTCTTGAAATGAGTGGGCAGATTTTCAGAGGGCAGTTAAGAGTCAACAACATTGCTGTGGGGCTGGAGTTGCATGTAGGCCAGACCAGGTGAGGACGGTGGATTTCCTTCTCTAAAGAGCATTACTGAACCAGATAAATTTTTATGACAGTTGATGATGGTTTCATGGTCAACATTACCGAGACTAGCTTTCAATTCCAGATTTTTTTTTTTAGCTAATTGAATTTAAATTCCACCAGCTGCCATTGTGGGATTTGAACCCATGTCATCAGAGCATTGGCCTGGGCCTTTGGATTACTAGTCCAGTGACATAACCACAACACCGTCCTATCTCCAGTCCTCGGAACTAAACTTGCTCTTTCCTAGTATCAGCTCAGTGAATCACCTCCTTTCAAATATCTGGCGCCCAAAGCAATAGATTATTTTACTCTGACCTTTCAAATAATTAATATTATGTTGGTATTGCCTCTTTGTTTTTGTACTTTGCTCATATATTTTAAAAACATGTACGTTTTGGGAGGATGAATAAGAAACGCTAATTGTCATTTCTCTGCATTAGTTTCATCTGCTATTGAGCTTTTTAAGATGATTCTCAGGCTATAGACTTAACAAGGCTAGCATTTACTATCTATACCCAACTGCCCTTGAGTAGGTGGTGATGGCCATCTGTTCAATCTGTTAACCTGTCTAATTTCTCTTGAAGTCACTTGTACTCTCTGGTTAACCACACGTTTTGGGTCATCTGCAAGTTTTGGTATTATGCTGAGTCATTCATATTTATATATAATGATACCCCAATCATGACCCCTGGGGACATCACTTTTCACATCACACCTGAAAAACATCCATTAATCATTGTTCTCTGATTTTTACCTTTCTCATAACTCTCTCTTCATGCTATCATATTATCTTTAATCCCATTTACTTCTTTTATCAAGTCCTTTTCATGTCAAAAAGCTTTTGAAAACCCAAATACACAGGCCAGGATTTTCCCCTCGGCGATTTGGGGGCGGGGCCTGCAAGCCGAGGGGAAAATGATGCGGGATGACATCGGGAGGAATCCGGTCCATTTAAATCTTCAGGAAGGCGGGCGGACAGCGAAATCAGCTGTCCGCCCGCCGACCTGCCAATGGCCAATTAAGGCCATTGACAGGCTAATTAACCTTGTTAAAGACCCTGCCTGTCCAAGCTTAAGGCTGGCGGGCAGGCCAGGACCCCCAGCGGGTTCCAGATTATTCATAAAACTTCATCCACTGGCGGGATGAAGTTTCATGGCCGTTTCTTAAAAATTTAATAAACTTTGTGTTTCTTATTAACAGGTCCCATCTCGTGTGACATTGTCACATGAGGGGGACATGTTAATAATTTACCTGCTGAGTTTTTCCAGGTATTTTTGTTTTTGTCTTGGATTATACAGCATTCGCAGTTTTTTGTTTTTATCTCTGTGTTAATAATTTTAATATTTCTCTATTTTTTGACGTTTCTTACCTGTCAGTAAACTCCCTGAGACAGCACTTTGCCTCAGGGAGCAGGGTGCTCTTTCGTGTGCATGCGCGAAAGAGCGCACTTTGACAGTTGGGGATTCCCTCTCTCTCCCCCACCCCTTAATTGGCCCGCCCACTCAAAATGGCGGCGGGCCCTGTTTCAGCAGCGGGGGTCGGCTGCTTGCCTGCCGCCAAGCTGGTGGGGCCTGCTCGCCCACCAAGGGTAAAATTCTACCCACAGTCTCCAGTGAATTTCCTTTATCAGTACACTCAGTCTTCCAGTCTTTTACAAATTTATATTGACTGTCCTTAATTAACCGAAATCTTTCTAACAGTGTCACTGTTATCCTTT
Organism: Carcharodon carcharias; assembly: GCF_017639515.1. NCBI lineage: Eukaryota > Metazoa > Chordata > Chondrichthyes > Lamniformes > Lamnidae > Carcharodon > Carcharodon carcharias. The sequence continues at coordinate 114,791,560 of NC_054469.1, read as the reverse complement.
ATTATTGAAATCTCTAGATATAATGTATGCTTCAAGGTGGCTGCTGAGTTGACAGCTCCTTAAAAATTTTTGCTCTGCAACTCCCCTTTGCTGTCATATTCCCTGTCTCCACCAGCCTCCTCTCTTCCAAGTTTATGTTCCCCTGGTTCTAATAGTGGATGCACTTTAGCCCTAGTTACCAGTTAGCTATTAGTTTAATGTTATCTGAGCTAACTGCCCATCTCTTGACCATATGTACTCTTTGTTTTCATCAATGAGCACTGAATCTTTGCTCAAATTTGGCTTCCAAATTCCTGAACTTCATTGAATCTCTCTCTCTATGCTTCTTCACTGGACTACACTGGAAAACTCAGATGTCAAGTCTAATTTTCTACTCAGTTGCTTAAGTTTTAAGATAACCTTGTCTAGCCTACAGGCCTTCCCTCACTGCTGCTGTTACCTGCTAAAAATATAACTGTCCTACTGGTTTCTCAGCTTCAGTCACAGCCTGCTTCTTGGCCAGAGATTCACTCTGCTGGATTGTAGTTAATTGCTCCACTGTCTATGGATCTTATGGCGACCTCCAACTTTGCTACCATTTTTCTGCCTCACAAGTGATTCTGTACACCTGGCTTTTCATTTACAATGGAAGGACCTCCAGCAGCATGCCCTCTGAAACTCTACCCTTTTCATTAAATCACACATTGGCCTGTCCTTCTTGTCCTTTGAGTATCTAACCTTAGTTCCGCCCCTCTTGTCTCATTTAGAATCATTATTCTCTACCATCCACCCAAGTTCCACAGCGGTTTCCTAACCAAGACACATGAACACACAAAAATGGTGGGCAGGAAAAGACCATTTGATCCCTCGAGCCTGCACCATGTAACGATGGCTCTGTTATCCTGGCTAAAATCTCCCATCCCACACCCACCCCTGCAGCCATGTATCTGCTAGAAGAGGCAAAAAACCCCAGTGCCAACAAGGATTCCTCTCTATCCCCTCAGACAATCAAAACTATTCTGGGACAAGTGTCAACTATAAAGTCACATATCTTATACATGATGTGATCCCTGTCCCAGTCACAAACTGGTCCAGTTCCCTTTTGAAGATATGCAGGGATTTGGCACCCACCAAACCAACCAACAATGTATTTCTGAAGCTCACTACTCTCTGGGGGAAGAAGAGCTGTCTAATATCCAGTTTATTCCTAATTTTATGTAGTTTAAACTTGTGCCTCCTGGTCTGGCCAAATCTGTTAAACTGAAATAATCATTAAGCATCAAGTAACTTCTCATCTGCAGAGATTTCAACCTTTGTCTCAACTCATTATGCTATCTCTCGTCCGAGTTCACTGGCCCCACGACCGCCGCCCCCATCTTCCCTTAGTCTTTCCCTCCATATAAACTCCTCTGCCCTTATTTGCATTCACCCCTTCGAACTTGCCCTCTCACATCATCTCTCTATTTCCACCATGTCAACCACGGATAAGGCCACCTCTGAATCACTTCCTTCTACTACTGTCCACCCATATACCCTTTCACTTTCCCAACCCGGCACCTTTTTGTGTTTGCCCATGGAAGCAAGCTCTTCCCCAATTTACTTACAACTGAACTTTCAAATTCTCAGCTGTCTAACTTTTACCCCTTTGTTCACCACAATATCTTTGCATAATCACACCCTCACCTCCGCCTTCAATGCCCTAGTCCCCATTAAAACCATTACTCTCCCATTGGTAATTCCTCAGATATAATCCTCATCTTTGTTTCCTTAAGGCCAAGGAAAACAGACTTGAATGTTTATAGTAGCACTGGTTTAGCAGTTCATCACCAGATCCGAGTGCATCATAAAGCAATATCGAGATCCTGCTCCCCTCTACCAAAACTGCTCACTATTCCGTGATCATCCTGGAATGCAGCTTTTCTTTGTCCACTACAAACAGCCTTCTTAAATCCCTCTCCTCTTTCTTTCACCCTCACTGTCAAGTTCAGAGTGCTTATTATCCTTTTTATCACTAAGATTGAGACCATCCATTGCCTCTGCCACTTCCCTTCCTTCCTCTCGCCACTGGACAAAACTGCCCCTAAGTATTCACCCTGCCATAGTCTTGATCTTGTATCTTTTACTCGTTTCTCTCCTATCTCACCTCATGCCCCCTTTGAGCTTGTCTGTGAGACCCATCTCCTGCCCCTTTGACCGTATTTCCACCAAATTGTTGATCACCTACCTTCTCCTCCTGGCTCCCATGTTAGCTGATATTGTTAATAGTTCCTTTTCCTCAGGTACTGTCCCCCTTCCTTTCAAATCTGCTTCATCACAACACTTCTCAAATAACCCACCCTTTCAAAGTACTGCCCCATCTCCAACCTCTATTTCCACGCTGAAACCCTTGAACGTGCTGTCCCTTCCCAAATCCCTGCCTATCTTTCTGGAATTTCATGTTTGAATCTTTCCAATCAGATTTCACCCTGCCGCAGTACCAAAACAGCTCTTAACAAAGTCACAAATTACACCCTATGTAACTGTGACCGTGTTAAACTATCCCTTTTTGCTCTCCTCGACCTGTCTGCAACCTTGACATGGTTGACCATCCCACCCTCTACCAATACCTTTCCACTTTCGTCCAGCTGGGTGGGCCTCCCTCACCTGGTTCAATTCTTAGCTATTAAGTTGCATCAGAATGACTTCCCTTTCCACTCATGTACATTCCCTCTGGTGTCCCCAAGGATCTATCTTTGAGCATCTCCTATTTAGCATCTGCATGGTGCTCCTTGGTGACACCGTATGAAAACTCAACGGGCAGAATTTCCTGGTTGGTGTGCGGGGACGGGACCCACACGCTGGCACAGGGTGATGTCCCCCCGCATCATTTACATTTTCAGTTCAGTTGGCTACGTGCCCGCCGAACTGTCAAAGGCCTATTAAGGCCTGTTGATTACCTAATTGAGGTCGTTGCCAGGGCTGCCTGTCCAACCTTACGGTTGGCGGGCAGGCCAGGAGCCCAGGCGGGCTTCTGAAAAAACATGAAATCTCATCCGTGGGCAGGATGAGGTTTCATGAAGGTTTTAAAAATGTTTATTAAGTTTTAACATTCAAATAATTGACATGTCCTAGCTCATGTGACAGTGTTACATGAGGGAACATGTCAATAATTTTTTTCCTCTTCGTTCAGCTCAGTTTTTAAAGTTGAACCAATCTCCCTGAGGCAGCACTTTGCCCCAGGGAGATCTGTGTGCTCTTTCGCGCAAATGTGCAAAAGAGTGCACAGACCTGCTCAGGGAATCCACCCGCCCGCACAGGGAATGCACAGCACTTCAGGGTGGACGAGACACTGCGTGGGCCTTAATTGGCCCACCCACATAAAATGGCGGTACGCCCCCAAATGGGGGCACCGATTGGGAGCCCGCCCATCCGGAAATGTGCCTGCACAGCACCCCCGTCAAGCAGAAAATTCTGCCAATATTAGTTTCTACATGTATGTTGACGACACCCAGATCTATCTCACCATCTCCTCTTAACTCCTCCACTGTCTCTGATTTGTCAGACTGTTTGTTTGACATCTAGTGCTTAACGACTAGTCTAAATATTGGGAAGACCAAAGCTATTGCCCTCTGTACACTCCACAAACTCCATTCTCGAGCCACCAACACCAACCCTCTCTCTGACGACTGTCTGGGGCTGAAACAGATTGTTCGCGATCTTTGACTTCCCATAACATTACCTGACCCCATCCTGACCTCAATTGATCTTCTGCTAACACCCTTACCAATGCCTTTGTTACTTCTAGATTAAATTATTCTAATGCTCTCCTGGCTGACCCTCCATCTTCCATCCTATGTAAATTTAAAGTCATCCAAAATTATTATACCGATATTGCAATTTGTGTGAAGTCCTGTTCACCCATCATCTCTGTATTTGCATCAGTGTGCATCAGGCAGTGCCCGGATTTTAAAATTCTAGGCCTAGTTTTCAAATCCTTCTATGGTCTTTCTCTTTCCTATCTTAATCACCTACAACTCTCAGGGATTTCTGTGCTCTTCCAATTCTGGCCTGCTGTGCATCCTGGTTTTTAATTGCCGCACCGTTGGCAGCTATACCTTCAAACTACCTATACCCTAACCTCTAGAATTCCGTCCCCTTCTTTCGCTCACTTCTCCTTTCATATGCTCCTTAAAACCTACTCTTTGGCCAAGTTTTTGGTCACCTGTCCTAATATCTTCCTAGAAAAACTCAGCAGGTCTGGCAGCATCGGTGGAGAAGAAAAGAGTTGACGTTTCGAGTCCTCATGACCCTTCAGCAGAACTGAGTGAATCTTAGGAAAGGGGTGAAATATAAGCTGGTTTAAGGTGGGTGGGGGCGGTGGTGGTGGAATGTGTGCTGACCTCCAGGGTGGTGCAGTTCAAAAGGAATTCTTCTATTTCCTACTTTTTCTATTTATTTATGTACGCCTACTCCTGGCCCCCATGTGCTTAACTGTTTTTTGCATATCAATTACCCTTTACTGAAGTATGATCTTTGTCTTTTTGATACTTTCACCCAGTTATTAAGATCATCGACTTTAATTGGCTGAAATCAGTTTCGTTATCAATGTCTGCTATAAACCTTTCAGCTTTAAGGACTGATTCCACAGCTAGGCACCACCACCACCCACCTTAAGCCAGTTTATATTTCACCCCTTTCCTAAGATTCACTCAGTTCTGTTGAAGGGTCATGAGGACTCGAAACGTCAACTCTTTTCTTCTCTGTTCTGCTGCCAGACCTGCTGAGTTTTTCCAGGTAATTCTGTTTTTGTTTTGGATTTCCAGCATCCGCAGTTTTTTGTTTTTATCTAATATCTTCCTATATGGCATTCTCTCAAATTTGTCTTGGTTTTCTATGTAGCACCATAAGATGTTTTATTATGTTAATGGTGCTTTATAAATGCAGGTTGTTGTTGATGTTAGCCTGACCTGTCTGTAGTTAGCTGGTTGAAACTTGTCTCAATTTTTGAACAGAGGCATTACATTGATGATCCATCGGTTCTCCAGCACACCAACAAAATAAATGTAAATGTTTTGGATAACGTAGTATTCAAGCTGACTTATGTCTTCAATGTAATTATAGAGGAAACTTGTGTACCTTATTCAACCTGCCTCCAAACCTTTAAGTTATTTTATGAGTGGAATGATTTTCTGAAATCTTTTCACTACTCATGGATGGAAACATTATTTGGCCTCTCACCACAGCATTCACTGTTTCCCACAGGAATGTGTGCTGACCTCCAGGGTGGTGCAGTTCAAAAGAAATTCTTCTATCTCCTACTTTTTCTATTTATTTATGTATGCCTGCTCCTGGCCCCCATGTGCTTAACTGTTTTTTGCATACCAATTACCTTTTACTGAAGTATGATCTTTGTCTTTTTGATACTTTCACCCAGTTATTAAGACCATCGATTTTAATTGGCTGAAATCAGTTTCGTTATCAATGTCTGCCATGTCTCTGCTATAAACCTTTCAGCTTTAAGGACTGATTCCACAGCTAGGCATTCCTAAGGTGGAGCAGGGAAAGAGTGTCCCCACCCTTAAATGGACGGAAAGTCAAGCACTTTATGCCTGTAATTTCCAAGTCAGCTTTCCCTTCTAGCAAGTACCAGGGGTAGCCAACTAGCAAGTACCAGAGATAAAAACAAAAAAACTGCGGATGCTGGAAATCCAAAACAAAAACAGAATTACCTGGAAAAACTCAGCAGGTCTGGCAGCATCGGCGGAGAAGAAAAGAGTTGACGTTTCGAGTCCTCATGACCCTTCGACAGAACTCTGTCGAAGGGTCATGAGGACTCGAAACGTCAACTCTTTTCTTCTCCGCCGATGCTGCCAGACCTGCTGAGTTTTTCCAGGTAATTCTGTTTTTGTTTAGCAAGTACCAGGGGTAGCCAAACACCAAGCCATGCTGCTATCTTTGTACTGGCAATGTTGTTTTAATTTTAGTACAAGTGTTTGATGAACTCACTATTCGAGACATGTAGACATTTTCAGGACTTTAGTAGATGCATGAAAAATTATCATTGAATTTTCTCAAGAAATTCCTGCCAGAGTTCAATTCCTCCCAAATGTTATTTATAACTTTAACTCATGAGATTAAAAAAAATTCAACCAAACAATATTTCTGATGGAATAGCAGCTCAGCTGTATAATGGAATAAACTGAGCTAACAGAGAATCCTATATCTTTTGATGCTATTGCATACAAAGTTGCTATGCTATGGTTCTGGCTTTGAATAATGCATGTGATGAGCTGAAGCAACTGAACTATCTCAACTGCTGAAGCAAATGGAAAAATGGGGTCAATGAATGGATAATTTATGGATGCTAGATTACAATTGTGTGCCTGAAAGAGTTTGTTTTTGTTTGGCCATTAATGAGCTATTGAACTTAAAACTTGTTTTCCAGTAAGGCTGGTATTGGTGAAATGTTCGAAGGTCACCAGGGTCCAGTGACTGGTATCAACTGCCACATGGCTGTGGGACAGATCGATTTCTCCCATCTGTTTGTCACCTCTTCATTTGATTGGACAGTTAAATTGTGGACCACGAAGGTAAGAAACACTCGCATGTACCCAACACTTTGAAACTAGACTGCATGACATTCTTTCATGATTCCTTTCTAAGCCTTAAATTTTTTCTAGGATATTTTGCATCATAACTAGAGACTTCCACTTATTCTACATTTCAACTAATTGAAAAAGCAGAGGTGCATGCAAACTCTACGTTGTCAGGTGTGCCAACAATTCGAGATATTTGGTTTTTCATTTTCACAAAATGCTAATATTTTCCAACTGTTGTATTCTGAGAGACCTGCGCGTTTGGAGCTTATTCCTTGTTGCTAGGATGTTTTTGGTCACTCTACAGTGCAAAAATTTATCATTAATAATCTCTATCTGTGCTTCCTCCTCCCCGTCCTCCCACCCCCCAACCTTTTTAAATGGTGAATTTAATTTCAGTGTCATCCTGTTACAGCCTCCTCAAAGTCGAGATATAAGCCTCCTCACGTCTGAGTCATAATTGTATAAAAACTCACATCTGTGGGTTTTGTGACAGTGTGACTACAATCTTGGTGCAGTGCAGATGTGGGCTTCATTTTGTAACTTTTCTAACTTTGTTTCAACTTTTCTTGATCTCTCCCTGTGGTGGAAAAGATGTTAGTTCAAGTGAGTCTGTCATGTTGCTAAGTCTTGGGCTGTTTGGGTGAGTGGGAGAGATGAAGAAAGAAAGGTTGTTGACATCTTGGTGGGGGTGGGGGGGAAGGAAAGATGAATGGAACTGGCAAGAGGACTCCCAGGAGGTTGCTAGAAGAAAATCCCCAGAGAAGAAGTAAGTACAATATTTTTGATGGAAACCGCTACAGTAGTTTGAAATTGTTAAAGCATCTGTTGAAAATGTAAGAGGTGGAAGTCTGCTGTGGTTTTTTTTTTAAAAAAGGGAAATTTTACAGTCTAGAAATTGGGCTGTGAAATACCCATATTCCAGGTGTTTTGCTGCTTCCCAAGTCCCCAAAATGGCTGACAGGGAGCATGTACATGTACTGCCAAGCAATAGAATGTCACCTACCATGTTGGGTAATGACAATAAAATGAAAAGGTGTCTTTTACCCACATCTGAAACAGGCCTTTGTATGTACTTTGTATGCCTGCTTGAAGTTCTTGATGTAATATAGGTTTGCCCTGAGGCTGTCTGCACCTGAGGAAATCCAGCCTGCAGAAAAATGGTAAGTAACTTACCTATAAACCATCCATCTGATTGTCATCACAACCTGGCCTTGACTTGTGTGCAATCTCTCACCTTGGTCGATAGGCTCCCTGACCACCACCCTGCGCCCGCCCCCCCAGCAAACCCTTCCCGGTTGGTCCAACTTCTAGCTTCCCAATCTCCCATTCTCTCCCTCCCCAATCCGACCTCCAAGGTTCCAGATTTCCCTCCACCCCATTCACAATTTGTCACCCCATAAGCCAAAGATTGCTCCCCCCAGATCTTTTATTTCTCCCTCCCCAACCTCACCCCATTTCCCACTCAGACACTGATCACTTATGTGTGGACCCCTGTAGTATAAGCCACAGCTAAAACTTCCATCATTTACCTTTGTGTCTTCGTGCCCTGCAGTGGCATTAATATGTAAGAAGCCCAATATCCTTGTATTCTACCATTCATATGTATTACTGGTCTTCTGAATCCCTAAGCCTACACCTCTCATCCCCATCCAAATCAGAGAAATTCATAAGCCCTGTAAGAGATACAACATTTTCACTATTTACATAGAATAGCCTTCATGAAATGAAAGTCGCCGTGGTCCCAAAGGACCATAGGCTGCCCTGTCATCAGAGAGAGACGACTGGCATTTAACCTGAGGGTCACCACACCTCAGGGGAGGGGCGACGTTGAGAAGGCAGGGCCTTTGTGGATGAGCTCAGCTGGTAGGGAAATTGAACCCACGTTATTGGCGACACCCTGCATCACAAACCAGCCGTCCAGTCAACAGAGCTAACCGACCCCCCCCCCTACCTAATTGCCTTTAACCACTTGCCAGACCACTACACTATCCCAATTTGATTCCTCCCAATACATGTGCTTGTAGCACATGTGCAACTGCTGCCAATACATACAACTGTGCCAGCATACTTATGGTGTTATTTTACATTCCTGTGAGTACTGTGTAAGCAAAATGTATAGTAATTGCACTAACTTCTGTAAACGCAGCGTGCAATTCTGAGGAAAGTAAAAATCAGAAAGGCAGTTTCAGCAGTTTAGTAATTAATGGAATCGCAAATGCCTCAAAAGTTGCCCCTGTGATCTAGGGTGATACTGCCTTTGAACTTTAGTACTTGTCTGCACTCAGTAGCTGTTGCCAGTGCAGCAATGTGTCATCACCACATTATTGTCAGTACTTGGATGCCTATTTGACTGGACTATAAGCTATAAAGTCTGCAGTAATATAAGTGGAGATTTCATGATGAAGGGTATGTTTTGTTCAGTGGAACATATTGAGACTTTTTTTCTCAGGGACTGTTATTTTGCTTTGTGCTCTGTCCAAACTATGATTCATCAAGGTACATCAGAGCACATGGATGAATTCACAATGGCAAATTATTTCATTTGCCATTGTTTTTTTTCTTCACTAAAGCCAAAAGAGTGTGGCAAGCTCCACAATTATGCATTTATAATCATAGAATGATACAACACAGAAGGAAACCATTTGGCCCATCATGCCTGTTCCGTTTCACAGGGACACCTGTCTAATTAGTCTTATTTTCCTGCCCTTTCCCCAAAACCCTGAATGTTTTTTCCTTTCAAGTATTTATTCAAACCCATTTTGAAAGATAATATTGAGTCTGCCTTCACCACCTTTTCAGGTAGTGCATTCCAGGTTCTACAATTCATTTATATGTATTAGTGTTGTGTGTTGCATAAGTAAATTAATTGCTAATATGTTTAACAAAAAACAAAATATAACTTTTAAAGTATTTGCAATGCCATACCTGTTTTTTAAAATGACATTTTTGTGAAAACTATGCTAGTTTTGGGCAAGATTTCTTCTGATGCTGGCTGGATTCCTGCACCAAATGTATAGTTTTGAATCCCACAATCAATTGACATTGAGATTCAAATCTTTGTGGGAATATTTGGACAGATCTGAAGCATACTAGTCAGTAGACTGCCTTAAATAGCACAGTTTGCCATCTTAGGAATGAAAAGGCATCAGGTGGAACTGACCTGCTGTGTTGAGTGTTTTGTGATGGCCATTATGAAGCATCATTGGCAACATAGCCACAGTCTGACACCTGGAGAATCATAGCTGGAGGAGGACATTGTGGAGGCAGAACTGGTTTGTAGAGGAGGATATTAGCAAGGGAGTGATTATTCTTTTACTATCGTTGGAGAGCTGGAGGGAGTTAACCATTTAAAGACAGAATATTAGCGTTGCCATCTAGCTAAGGGGACTTTTGTAACTTAAGTGAAATTTTGGGATTTATTTTTTTGTCTTTTTTTCTGACATTACATTGTTAGTTGAGAAAATAAATTGAAGCATTAATAAAAGTAAAGCTTATGTAGAAATTCCATACCCATCCCTTTCAATAGTTGACTAACCGACACCCTAGTTGTTCAGGTATCTGTCACAACACATCCTTTCCTTTGCTGGATGCTTTGATTTTCTTGCAGCAGAAAACCAGACTGATCATCATCCCTTTGTTGTTTGACTCATTTATCAAACTTGATTATAAAGAATGCATTGCCTTAAAAAAACAAACCGCAAGCATGTAATCAGTTTGTCTTATCTTCAAACTGAATTTATTGCTTACATATTTTCTGACCATTTGGGCATTTTTAATCTGAGTGCACTGTGTGTATCAAATTGTAAGGTGTTTCTCCTGGCTTAATCAACTACCATTGATAAAGGAACTGTGTTGCTGCCGACTAGTTGGATATTTACAAAACCTGTGGAAGAGACTGGTCATTTTCATATCATATAGGATAAACAGAAAGGTCTCCGAGTTTATCTTGGACAGGAGACGGAGCTTCATTTTTGGTAACGGTGACAATGGAATACAAGTAATTCTAATATGAATTTAAAGTAGGATTATTTTACGTTGGGACAATTTTATTTTTCAGAAGTTCATTTGACAGTCCCAGTTTGATCCTGTAAACCTTAATGATGTTTCCCAATGTGTCTCAAAGCAAACCTAATCGTTGTGAGGTTGTACTTGCAACTAATGAATGAGACCATATTTAAAATATTTTTACCTAGCATTGTCAGTAATACAATAGCAGTTAGCTTGTCTCTCAACTCCTTAATAAAGATCATAGCAGTCTACCTATGGAAAGCTTTAAGCGTGTTGTACATGCACTTAACATAATGCTGTAATGGCTACACTTAAGAATGACACCCAAACAGGTAGTTTTTCATTAATTTGTTGCAATAAGGAAATAGTAGGATCTTGAAGAATTAATTTAATGTTCCGGCCTCTTTTGACTGGATTCACATACAATTCTAAATGTAACATTGCTAAATGTAACATTCCTTGTTTTTTTTTAATGTTGGCTTGTGATTTGTCATCTGTCAATCAAAATAAAGATAAAACTAAAATACTGCTGTATATCACTATTCAAAAGCCATTGACCTTTCTGTCCTCAATTGAGGTGGCAGAAGCCACTGGTGAGAAGCAAATAAAACGTAGTATTTCTCACGGGTGTCCTTTGCAATGCAATTTATTTGCACCTGACAAATGAAATGCCATCACCACGTGACTTAATATGATCAGATGGCTTTTTTATGTTACTGTGATAAGTGCTCATAATATATGGAATTTGAGTAATTTACTGTTTATTCCTTCAACAATTTAAAATAGTATATCTGGCATGAAAGCAATTCATGCTAACTTTAAAGTGACAAGTGTTGTGCTTTTTTTTTTACGTGAGGATGCGGTGACAGCTTACATTTGTCCGTTCTGGCTTTTCAACAGCCTCTGAGACATGTGCAGCAGTAAAGACCCTGACAGTCTTATATATGGAAAGGAAAAAATGTGCAGTTTATATTATCACTACAATGAAAAAGAATAGCATATTTAACTCCCAAAAAGGCATTCCCATATAGAAGGGCAGAATTGGGGGGAGGGTCGGGGGGGGGGAAGCGCAAGCAGAGAAACACTTTTCATTCAAATGTCTTGAGGGAAAATGACAGCTAATAGCAGTAGCCGGTATGTTGACCTGTAAAGTTGAACATTTGTCTTTGATGTTTCCCAGTTTGTCCTTGCAGCTTTCCACACTGTAGATGAAATGTCTGGAGTGGAGATAAGCAAAGGAGAGGGCATATGGCCCCCAGGGAAACAGTTCACCTCAATTACGACAGTTACTGCTGCATAACTTTTTTTCACTAGATGGCACTCTGTATCTATAATGGCAGGCTATTGTCTGCAAGTTAAATTCTACTGCCTGGTTCACTTAGAGCATCCCATGATCCTTGGCAGGTTTACCACAGTTTGATTCATTTGGACATGTAACCTCCTACTTGTCGTGAATGAATTGTGAGTTAAAGGCCTATACATCTACCTGTCTGGGAAATGCTCATATAGTCTTTATGCTATTCATTTTTTTTTATTTATCTTACTGGACAGCTGTTGTACTGAAGTTACAGCACACCTTTACAGACTTTCGTCTCATTGGTTTATGACACTTTGAAAATGTGCAAAGTTTTTAATTAGACTTGCCAGACAGCCTCAGGCAGCACTAGCGCCACAAAGTCTTCTTGCTCTCTCCGCCTTACAGCACAACAAGCCTCTCTACTCCTTTGAAGACAATGCAGACTATGTCTACGACGTCATGTGGTCACCAGTGCATCCTGCATTATTTGCCTGTGTGGATGGGATGGGGCGATTAGACCTCTGGAACCTCAATAATGACACCGAGGTGAGGAAGAAATTAACCTTTTATGATTTAACCACCTTTTTAAATATATTTGAAAATATTAGAACTATTCCAGTTAGTAAATGTTAGTGAAGGGTCATAATTCTCTATAACATTCTTTGTATGTTAATTTTCAGCACAGAACTTCACTCAATTATGGAAAATGAAAACTTATGACCAATTTAACTCTAATCTTATCTGAACTAAATTATTTAAAAACTGGATTTTCTATAATTAGAGTTTGTAGCTTGAATTATTATCATAGATTTAAATGTGTGCATTGTACTATAATCTCTCATCTTTTTGCACATTCAATATTAGGATTTTTAACTTTCAAGATGCAGTAAACTAAAAAGCATATTTTCACAACCACATACTTCATGTAATGGTGTTTGTTGGGTCACAAGAAAGCAAGTAGTTTGTTACTAAACCCAATATTATTTTCACCTTTTTAAATATATAATGTATACATTATTTTGATTTTTATTTAATGTCACATCAACTATAAATAAAAATGTGGGCAAGTCATTTCAAGCTGGACGTCAACGGACTAGAGATGAAAAAATCTTTTGAAGTGTCCACAGCAGGAAGCAGTTCAGCCTTTTTAATTATGAACTACACAGCTGCAGGATATGAGTGGGAAAGGTTTTTTCAACTATGTTTTAGGAGGAGGTTGTAGTACTGTCAGGTATATTTTGTGATATGTGCCAATCTACCAAATGTCAATTTAAAAAGTATGCAAAGGTTCAGCTTGATCATCTCTTGTTTTGGTAAAACCTTTCCATTGATATTTGACTGTTTAAATATTTAACCTTTTCAGTTCCAAAGTAGCACTACAGAATTCACAACTCCTTTCACCCTCCATTCCATATATTTGAAATTCACATGGCTGAAAAATGACACTGGCTCTGATGTAGGTCATCTCAGTCAGACTGAGCTATAATTTTAATCAAATTTACACAAAATGAATATTAATTTGCATATTGTAAAGATATTAATGCTTTAAAATTCTGGCACACTCAATGCCTGAATCTACAACACCCACAACAACTTTGAAATAACTGAGCATGTGCAAGATTGCATCACTGTTTGAAAGTTAATTTTGCGGCTTTCAATTCTATCTATCGCATCTTTCCAGAGGATGGGGTACAGGCTTGTATTGGGAAAACAAAGTTGCTGATCATTTTGTTAACAGCATCATACATAATTGCGGTTACAGCTCCTGCTTCTCATGAAGGAACCTGGTGGAAAAAAACCTTGAAGTTGTTCTCTGTTGTTCTAATGGGGATGATAGTGCTAGCTCTGTAATGGAGCTGCCCCCAGAATTGATAATGAACCTGTATCTGTTGAAATATATTATCTGGATTGGTAATTACAGATGCTTCTGTTAAATAGTTTATATTTAGTGTTGTTTTAAACTAACCAAGTCATTGATGACTAATTTGAAAATGAGATTGCCTTGTTGGATATGTTTTTCTCCTCTGTAGATTTACACTCAGGAGTATGTTAGTTGTTGATTCATGGTGTCCATCCAAGCCATGTCTATCCAATTTAGTTTGCAGTGAAATTAATGATTTCTGTAGTTGTTGCTGATCTTCATGGCCACAAGAGAATAACACAGTAGGCCTGAACTTGCTGAAAAAAATAAGGGCATGTGAAAGCCACGCTTCATTAATAATGTACAAATTGGCCAGCAAGTTCAGGGAATTAAGAGATATGCCTTGAGTTGTAAATCTCCAGAATTTGCTGGTTGACTTATACCACATAGCACCTCATACTAAGCCCTCCATTACTTTTATGATCTTGCTGGATTTGGACAATAATTTCTCATTAATCTCATCGCAGAAGGTTATGTTCAATAATTAATAGCGTAAGTGCCCACTTAATGTTATTGTTGATGACTTCCAATCAACTTCTCTGGTACAGAAAATGAAAATTTTAATTGTGAAGTTTCATTCCTTTAGATAGTGAATTGTTGGAGGTCCTCCCTCTGTTTATTTTGCAGTCCTTAACACTAAAAAGTTAAGGAGCTGCAGTGTTGGTCCCATCATTCACTAAGGTCCCAGATGCCATGTTACCCTGGCTGTGATTGTATCTACTTGCACTACCAGCAAATCAGGGCACCAATCAATTTTAAACCGATGGATACAGGGAAAAGGTTAACCAAAGACATATGGCGTAAGATGCCCTGCTCTTAATTAGTTCCTGGGATATGGGCATTATGCCAAGGTCAGCATTTATTACACATCCCTAATTGCCTTTTAGCGGGTGCTGGTGATCTGCCTTCCTAAACCACTGCAGATCTTATGCTGTAGATACGTCCACAACAATGTTCTGTATGCAATTGACCCAAGACAATGAAGGAAAAGTGATAGTCTTTCCTGTCCGGTTGAAGGAATGTTAGTTTAGTTCCAAATCAGGATGGTGTGTGGCTAAGAGGGGAACCTGCAGGTGGTGATGTTCCAAAGCGCCTGCTTTTCTTGTCCTTCTACAACATAGAGGTTGTGGGTTTGAGAGGTGCTGTAGAAGAAATCTTGGCACCTTGCTTCAGTGAACCCTTCATATGTTATACACTGCAGCCACGGTGCACTAGTGGTGGAGGGAGTGAATGTTTAAGGTGGTGGTTGGAATGCCGGCCAGGTGGGCTGCTTTGTCCTGGATGGTGTTGAGCTTCTTATCGAAGCTGCACTCGTCCAGCCAAATAGATGAACATCTTATTCCTCTGCTGACTTACCTAGATGCTAGAAAGGCCAGAGGAACCAGGAGGTGAATTACTCACTGCAGAATTCCCAGCCTCCGACCTGATCTTGTAAGCGTAGTTTTTATGTGGTTGGTCCAGTTCAGTTTCTGGTCAATGATAGCCTACAGGATGTTAATGGTGGGAGATTCAGCAATGGTAATGTTGTTGAACATCAAATGGAGGTGGGTAGATTCTCTGTTGTTGGAGATGGTCATTGCCTGACACTTGTGTGGCGCAATTGTTACTTGCCATTTGTCAGTTCAAGCCTGAATGTTGTCCAGGTCTTGCTGCATGCAGGTACTAACTGCTTCAGTATCTGAGTGGTTGCATAGGAACATAAGAGTAGGAGTAAGCTGTTCAATCCCTCGAGCCTACTTCACCACTCAATGGGATCATGGCTGATCTTCTACCTCAACGCCTTCTTCCTGCACTATCGCCGTACCCCTTGTTGGCATTGATATCTAGAAATCTATTGACCTCTGCTTTGTAACTGTCCTGCCCTTGGATGGGGAATCTGAAACACAGGAGCACAGTTTCAGGATAAGGGCTTGATCATTTAGGACTGAGATAAAGAGAAATTTCTTCACTCAAAGCGTTGTGAATCTTTTGAATTGTCTACTTTAGAGGGTTGTGGATGCATAATAGTTGAGCAGATTCAAGCTTGAGATAAAGTTTTGGTCACTCAGCGAATCAACGGATATGGGGAATGGATAGTGCAGTGGCTTTGATGCAGAAGATCAGACATTATAATCTTGAATGGCAGAACAAGCTCGAGGAGCCTAATGGTCTATTCCTGCTCCCATTTCCTTTGTTCTTATGAAGCAAAAACACACTATGCTCTAAAGAGTATATGCTTTTTACTTTCAGGTTTTAACCTAATACTTAGATTGTATTAGCTGCAGTGAGCTTCCTTTTGGCACCAATATCGGATGGTCAATGGACCATATGACTAGTTATGCTTCTACTTCTTATGTATTGGTCACTTAGGCTGTAATGAAAATTAACTTTTTAATATTGCTTCATTTTAGGTGCCAACAGCTAGTGCAGCTGTTGAGGGAACATCTGCACTAAATCGGGTCAGATGGGCATCAACTGGCAGGGAGGTGGCAGTAGGAGATTCAGAAGGACACGTATGGGTTTATGATGTTAGTGAGGTAATTAACAGACTTGTTTTTTGTACCATTATTTTTATAATTTGTTTAGTTGGTCTGATTTCACTGGTTGTTCATGCATATTATATACGTATTTGAAATTTTGCATTCTCTTAAAATCTCAGAAATGTAATCTTACATTTCTGTGCTAATTTTAATGTTCTACTTGGAAGATGTAAAAACTGGATATGGCTTTGTTTCTTAAAGTTTATGTTTCTTCACTAACTTTATTTAACATTGAGATCATTATATGCATTGACTGATATGTTCTGCTAATGATTCTTATGCAGATGTTCATCACTCATCAATTGCATGGAGCTTATTCACTATCATTGGCCACTGTGGTCCCACCCAATCAACCAATACCAAAAAAAATAAACACTATAAAATTATCCCTCCCTATTCCATTATAAAAAGACTGATGGCATGACTTGATTTCAAATCAGTAACCTCCAGCATTAGATGACTCTTATTTCTGTTCACAGGGCCTGAACAGTTTATAAATCATAAACAATAAATCATTGAAATGTATTTATTAAGATTTGATTGTTCTTTCATACTAATTTATTTTTTTAAAGTTAATTATGTATTTTGTCTTTTAGCACTGAGAGGCATTTACCTACAAGTTTCCAAATATTCTGATAATATTCATCTTTGTTTTATATAGCATTTAAAATACGCTTTAATTAGTGTTGTAAAGTTCATCAGTAATCATCTGCCAAAGGCGAATCTTCACTAAATGCATGTTTGAGCTGTAAGAAAAAGGAAGCCTTATCGATGATCATTTGAGCATTTAGTGAAGAAGCTTTTTAAGTTTTGAGAAATTATGATCGTATGTCACAAATGATTGATCGAGAAATATTTTAATTATAGTATTTCTGTTGAAACTACATGTTAAATGTTTTGCAGTTGGCCACTTCCACTGAATGCATAGTTCTTCAGTTAACTGCTGTAGATCTGTACCGCCCCTTAACTCAGCCCACAAGAGTTCAAGATTACATTTTCTCCATAAACTAGCATATCTAGAAAATGACAAAGTCAAATATTGAAAGCCACTTAGTCATTCCAATTGCTGCTGCTTTCTCAGCTAATATTCACTGCCATTCCCAGCAATTTTCCCCAAAGATATGCTTTCTTAGAATTGTTTCTTCTTTGATGGTTCCTTAATGCTGATATAACTAGTTATTTCTAACCTGCCCTATAGCACAGATTCACAGTTCAGGCTGCAATAGTGTTCCACTTCATTTTCCCCTCAATACAAATATAGTTTTCTAATGCTGTATCTATTTTTCTGAGTGCATTTCACGAAAAGTAATTTATTTGAACAAGCCAACAATAAACAGACAAAAATCAAAATATGAACTACCGTTTTCAAACCTAAATGCAAGTAGAGCTTAAATTTTATTTGGAGTTTTGATTTACCATCCATTAAGGATCCAATGCAAAATGTAATAAATAATTATGAAAATATAGAATGTTCACATGTGCAATTCTGTTGCAATTAATAGTGGAAATGCTTTTGAATAAAGTTGTTACAAGATGTTGTAAGTTCTCATTCCTGGCAATTCAGTTTTTTCGAAGATTGAGTCTTCAGTTTCAAATCAGTCATTGTATATTTTGTATTCCTGCTAAGTCTTGTCCCATTTTGAAATCTGCTCAACTTGACCACAGTAATACATTTGTTTGATCGATTGTTAAGTTGAAGCTCAACAAATAGTGAGGCTTTGTACTGTTCCAGACAACAATAAAACATTGATTATTCAAATCATTTGATTATTCAAAGTTTGCCCTTCCATTCAAAAAACTGTCTGGCTCATTTTTTTACTGATCACTGGATAATAGAAGTATACTTAAACAAAGTAAAACTCTGCTTTTTTATTTCTTAAAATGTAGGAGGAGAAGTTAGTTGCTCCATCTTTTAAAGATGGTACTTCTTGTACTGGTTTCAGAATTTACAATGATTTATAGAAACCTCAAAGCTTGTCATATAAAGCAAAAGACTTTTTTTTCCCAACCATTGAATTTTATTTAATATGGTAATTAACGTAGTGGAGAAGCATTTTATCCAAGTAAAGAATAACTTAATCAACATTATATTTTACTGATCTCTCAAAGATGAAAAATTGGGAAATCTTAACTTTTAAATATTTCCATTAACTTTGTTGTTTCCAGTGTGTTTTGATTTTGCCTCATCCTAAATTACTATTCTGCTATTTATTGTTATCATGACGAACTTTAGACATATTATTAAACCTGTCTTTGCAGGTTAATACAAATTAAACCATTGCAAATTAGAAATATATTTTACTATTTTATTAGCCATTTCTTGAAAGGTGAAATTTTGGAACAGAAATTATGTGCCACGCTTGGGCATCCATTATCATGGTTTAATTTGATATGCATCAAGTTTAACTTTCCAAAGCAATTTTGCCCACCCGAATTCAAAATGTTTTCATTGCAGTAGTAAGATTTGGCATTACTTTCAAAGCCTGGTTTAAGACATTATATTTTACTGATCTCTCGAAGGTGAAAAATTGGGAAATCTTAAAAACTTTTAAATATTTCCATTAACTTTGTTGTTTCCAGTGTGTTTTGATTTTGCCTCATCCTAAATTACTATTCTGCTATTTATTGTTATCATGGCGAACTTTAGACATATTATTAAACCTGTCTTTGCAGGTTAATACAAATTAAACCATTGCAAATTAGAAATATATTTTACTATTTTATTCTGACAATGCAGTGATTTTTAACAGGGAAAATAGAAACATAAAGGAGTAATTAAACTGGATTTGCAACATTGTAAAGATAATTTTTGAATAGCCTGGTTTAATTTTAAAAACAAAAATACCGCGGATGCTGGAAATCCAAAACAAAAACAGAATTACCTGGAAAAACTCAGCAGGTCTGGCAGCATCTGCGGAGAAGAAAAGAGTTGACGTCAACTCTTTTCTTCTCCGCCGATGCTGCCAGACCTGCTGAGTTTTTCCAGGTAATTCTGTTTTTGTTTTGGTTTAATTTTAATGCAGAATTTCCTACCAAACAGAATATAAAATAAATATGAAGACATTATTTGTTTTACCTCTTTTCACTGCTAATGGTTTTTTCTTCATTCTGTATGTGTATATTACACTTAAATAGGACTTTTGATCATATCTAATAAATTTTATTTCTGCCAATTATTGTTTCATAAGTTGCTCAGTTTTTACAAGAACATTTGTCTACCTAAAGTATATGTCAGTGTCATATAATCAGATGAGTTGGCTGCATGTGGGAAATGTTAATTGGTGATATTGCTTAGTTTCTTTCTCAAGATGTACAGTAGCTTAAGATAAATCGTAACAAAGGGGAATCTAACTGTACCTTTGGTGGCCCAGCCAGCTTGAGGGTCCTGGTTTACCAATTGGTTGCCAAATGTTCTCATGCTATTGCTACACTTTAATAAGCTAACATCAGCAGGACTCTATTTAACTGTTTTGTGGTGTACTCTTTAACAGCTAAAGTATTAAATTAAATCGAGTCTCACCTGCAGGAAGGTATTCAGCGTTCCAGATAAAGTGCCTGCTAATATTCTGGGGTTTAAAAATTGGATTGAGTTTAAATTATACAGGAGAGCTCTTTTAAATCAGGAAGGACGTAGGTGCCAAGGACCCATTAAATCTGTCCTCAAAGCACTTCCATTTGGATGTTTGTCAATAAAATCCTTTCATTTACACAATGATTAAGCCTTGTCTCTACCAAATATCAAAATTCCTTCTCAGTTAATGGCAGGTTTCCCAGTAGCTCATTAAGTAGCATGTTTGTTTTATCCCTTGCAAAAAATTTAGAATGCTTAACCCTTGGTACAGAAATTTTTAGAAGTGTGTCTAGACAGCATAAACCAATCTTTGCTAAATGTCCTGGGGCAGAATTTTCCCGTAAAATGACGCGCGGTGACATTGGGCGAGCGTCCTGACTTCACTGCACGCCATCGCGATATTTCATTGGGCAGGCGCACAATGATGTACAATTCATGCCCGTCATTAATTAATGGGCCACTTAAGGCCCTTGAATCACCAATCAATGCCGATTTTTGGTGCCTGTGCAATCTTTGGATCGGTGCACAGGCGCAACGGGCAGGCGGGTAGGACACATTTGTATAAACCTCATCCACGGGTGGGATAAGAGGCCTCATTGGGGCCACGAGTGTCCACTGTCAAGTATTTATTTTTCAAAGTTATTGAAACTTGCCTGTGTGATCTGCAGTACTTCAAAACGCATACCAGCTGCTTTGTCCGGGCTCAACCTTTAGGTCAGCACTCTGCAGTGAGGAATCTTTTCTGGGCCTGCAGTTTTCAGGAAGTATTCCCTTAGCCTGGGAATGGGAGCGGAACTCTCCACTGGATGCAGCTCCGCTGAGGAGGGAGGGCTAGAAGGGGGAGGAGGCCAGGAGTGGACAATCAGCCTCCAGGGGAACCACCTTTGGGAGGACAGACGCAGGCACAAGGGGTGCAGGGCCAAGAAGTGGACTAAGGCAGAAGGGGCCACAGAAGACGCCACTATCCTGCTGCCAGGGTATACAGGCGGCGAAGCAGCTACCTCAACATGTCTGAGGTGCAGTGCTGAAGGAGGCTCTGTCTCTCAGGTCAACTATATCTGTCAGATGATTGGGCCTGAGATCTCCGCCAACTGTGTTGGTGGACACCCCATGCCAGTGGCTCTGAAGGCCCACAAGTTCTATGCCTCTGGTTCCTTCCAGGGCTCGGTGGGTGATCTTTGCGGTGTCTCCCAATCAGCTGTCCACACTTGCGTCAAGCAGGTTACAGACGCTCTGTTCAGCCGTGTATTGACCTTCATCCACTTCCGCTGGGACCAGGCAAGTCAGGCACAGCGAGCCAGAGGCTTCGCGGCCATTGCTGGCATCCTCCGCGTCCAGGGTGCAATCGACTGTACACATGAGGCCATCAAGATGCCAGCAGGTGAGCCTGGTGCCTTCATCAACAGGAAGGGCTTCCACTCCATGAATGTGCAGATAGTGTGTGATCACAGGATGCAGATTCTGCAAGTTTGTGCAAGGTACTCAGGCAGTTCCCATGATGCCTACATCCTCAGACACTCCCAGGTGCCAGGGCTCTTCAGTGCTCCAGCCCGGCTGGATCGATGGCTGCTGGGTGACAAGGGTGGCTCATGACGTCATGCCTCCACAAGGGCTGTGGTGGAGAGAACCATCGGTCTTCTCAAGATGTGCTTCCAATGCCTGGACTGCACAGGGGGCGCACTCCAGTACCCCCCAGATGGTGTGTCGGTGATAGTGGTTGCATGCTGTGCTCTCCACAATCTTGCGATGGAAAGTGGGGGACACACCACGCCACCTTGAAGCTCCCCTCTCACCATCTCATCACCCTGACTTGGACATGTCCTGGAGTTCAAGCACTGTGCCTAGGTGCAGCTCCTCCAGGTTGCCCCCAAACCAGCCATTTGGGACTCAGTGTAACACATGCTGTGGGGGCAAAACACATCTCTGCATCACCCTCTCAGGCTGGCCTCAGCACGGGCAATTCCTGCTGGCCCACTCAGCAAAGGACATTTGCCGTCAATGATCCAATGCAGCCACTACACTCAGACTTGGGGGTGGGGGCAGCAAGGGGTAAGCTGACCTGCTGGGGTAAGTGACCAATGCCAACATGGTACTCACCCTGTTAGAGTGTAACAAGTCATTGAAGCGCTTACGGCACTGGATCCAGGTGCGCCACACCACGTCTCAAGAGCTCACCACCTCCTCCCAGGCACGCTTCGTCACGTGGGGGGGGCCTTCTCCTCCCATTCTGGGAAACCAGCACCTCCCACCGTGCTGCCATCTCCTCGAGGAGGGCAGCAAGGCAATCATCTGAAATACGAGGGGCACTGAGGTAAATCATCAAGGATTCTTCAACAGCACCTTCCAAACCCACAACCTCTATCACCTAGAGGGCTGAGGGCATCAGTTGCATAGGAACATCACCACCTGCAAATTCCTCTCCAAGTCACATGCCAAACTGACTTGGGGCTATATTGTCATTCCTTCACTGTCAAAATCCTGAAACTCCCTTTCTAACAGAAATGTACTTATGCCACATGGACTGCAGCAGTTCAAGAAGGCTGCTCAACACCATCTTTTCAGGGGCAATTAGGGCTGAACAATGAATGCGCCCAGGATCAATGAGGGACCCAGGCCACAGGTGAGCTAGGCCAAGATAGGGGTTGTATGGATGGGGCTGCTGGCTTGGTGGGGAGGGGCAGGGGGTGGGTCTTACCAGCACCACCCTCCCACCCCACTTCCTGATTGGGTCCCTCGATTGTACATTAAGTGCCTAAAAATGAGGGATTCACCCTGCCAGTCTGCTTTTCAGGCTTCTGGCATGTTGGCAAGGCTGTCCACGGACTTAATCAAGGCAGAGACGGGAGGGCAGCAGGGTCTCCGACCCACAACCACTAGCCCGATTAAATGCATCACCCCCCTCCTGCCCGCCTCCAAATATACCTCAAGGGAGGACAATAAATTCTGCCCAGTGTCTCTCCATAACTCAGCAAATGGATTTTAAGATCCATTGTCTCACCTAATTCCACCTCAAGATCACCCCGTGTCATACAAGCACCTTCTTCTTTGAATTTAGTCAACTACTTATTTTGTACATGTTCCATTCCACCATCGGTAGTTGCTCTTTGCCACTGCCCTGTCCTCTGGAAATCTCCCATTACCTTGACATTGTCACCCACTTCCACCCTTCCAAATCCTTGGGCTTTTTTGTTTTCTCCCTTGCCTTTCATCTTACTGCGCGGTGCCCTCTTTTATAACCTGATGTGGATGTGAGGTGTTTTATTGAAGTGTAAACTGTTGTTTCAAAGTCAATTTTTATTGAGGGGTGATCTCACATTGTGAGAGATTCCACTTCAGTCCTGTTGATGGGTATTGAAACCCCACACCAAGAATACATTCTGTGCCCTTATCACTTTCAGTGTTTCTTCCCTTTTGGACATTAGTGAACTTGATGGGTTTTTACAACAATCAATGATTTTTTTATGGTCACCATTACTGAGACTAGCTTTCAATCCAAAATTATTAATCAATTGAATGTTATTAATATGGAATTTAGATGTTCAGTACCATTCACAACGCCTCAGATACTGAAGCATCCCTGTCCATATGCAGCAAGACCTGGACAACTTTCAGGCTTGGGCTGATATGTGGTGTGGATGTTACTTGCCACTTAAGTGCCAGGGAGTGCCCATTTCCAACAAGAGAAAATCTAACCATCTCTCCTTGACATTCAATGGCATAACCATTGCTGAATTCCCCCACTATCAACATCCATTAACCAGAAACTCAACTGTACCAGCTACATAAATACTGTGGCAACAAGAGCAGGCCAGAGGCTGTGAATTCTGCAACGAGGAATTGACCTCCTGTCTCCCCAAAGTCTGTCCACCATCTACAACATACAAGTCAGGAGTTTGATGAATGCTCTCCACTTGCTTAGATTAGTGCAGCTTCAACAATAGTCCAGAAGCTCAATACCATCCAGGGCAAAGCAACCTACTTGATCTGCACCGCATCCACCATCTTAAACATTCACTCCCTCCACCACTAACACAATTAGCAGCAACACATACAATGTGCAAGAGGCACTGTAGCAACTTGCCATGTCTCCTTTGACAGCACCTTCCAAACATGTGACCTCTAGAAGGACAAGGGGAGCAGATGTGTGGGAACTCCACCGCCTGCAAGTTTCCCTCCGAGCCATACACTATCCTAACCTAGAACTATATTGCTGTTCCTTCACTGTTACTGGGTCAAAACCCTGGAACTCCCTTCCTATTGGACCTGTGGGTGTACCTGCATCACATGGACTGCAGTCGTTCAAGAAGATGGCTCACCACCACTACCACCTCGAAGGAAATTGGGGATGGGCAACAAATGCTGGCCTAGCCAGTGATGCCAACATCCCTTGAAAGAAAAGAAAAAAATCTCATCACTGCTTTGGTTAATTTGTAAACTTCGCTTTATTAATGTATAATTCAGTCTGTACTTCAAAATAATGTTAAGGGAGAAAGTGGAAAGTCCTTAACAAAAAATGCTGGAAATACTCAGCAGATTAGGCAGCATCTGGAGAGAGAAACAAAGTTAATATTTCACATCTGTGATGTTTCTTCAGAACTGGGAGAAGTTTTTGAGCAAGCGAAAGTGGAAGCATGTGAAGAAGAATGTTAGGAAAGGTCTGTGATAGGGTGGAGGTCAGGAGAGATTAAAAGACAAAATGTTTTGTGTTCCAAGGCCAAAGGAAATGGTAATGGAACAAGTAAAAAAACAAAAGATGTGTCTAGAAGAGGTGTGACTGGCAGGATAGCTGTCATCTAAACATAAAATGAAGGAGAGAACAGAGAAGTGAAAGGAAATAAAAGGCAAAACAGCACATTGCAAAATGAGGGCAAAGGTTTTGATCTAAAATTATCGAACTCAATGTTGAATTCAGAAGGCTGTAAAAGTGCCCAATGTGTTCTTCCTCCAGTTTGCATTGAGTTTTATTGGAACACAGTACCAGGCCAAGAACAGGAAGGTCAGTGCGGGAGCAAGGTGGAGAATTAAAAAGATGAGCGACATAAGTCTGAGGTCACACTTGCGGACTGAACGTAAATGTTCTGCAAAGTGGCCCAGTCTGCGTTTGGTTTCCCCAATCTAGAGGAGACCGCATCATGAACAGTGAAGACAGTATATTAACCTTTTAGCTAGGTCATTAGATGTAAGTAGTACTGACCCGTACACACCAGGAAGCTTTAGTCACATTCTGTATTGAATTGGCCGATGATAGCTAGGATGGCAGTTGTTGCAATTGCCTCAAGATCACTGGGCTAAGGAGGAGGAATTTTGGCTGCTACTGCACCACAGTACAGTGATCCTGCTGGAAAGTATTCGTGTGGGGGTTCTCGATGAGAATGGAATCTGGCTTGGCTGTGGTATTCTACATTTAAATGGTCTACAATTACTCACTGTATTGGCTCATACACAAAGAGTAGTTCTTTCAATGCACTATCCTTAAAAACAGTTTTAATTGGGTTTGTTTTTTATATTATTGTAAATTGAAAGATCTTGAAAGAAAACTGCAAGTACACCAGTATGTTTGTCTAGTATGTTGGTTCATGTAGTTTTTAAATTTTGCCAAGCGGCAATGTATGAGTCCTGCTGAGGTTGCTATAAAGGCAGATGAGGTGGAAGTATCCACTGATGGCAATACTTTTCCTTCTGTCATGTTTGATTCAAAGTGCTGAACAAACTGGCCTCTCATGAACAGGAGTTAATGCCTCAAATTCCATTGCAGCATAAACTTGATGAAGAATCGCACAACCGTTTTTTTGATAAAAGAAGCTTCTTTAATTTTTGGTCGCTGCTTCCCAGTGATAGGAAATTCAGCCCAATTTGCCACAACACTAATCTACTGTACCATTGTGTTGC
Organism: Carcharodon carcharias; assembly: GCF_017639515.1. Lineage (NCBI taxonomy): Eukaryota > Metazoa > Chordata > Chondrichthyes > Lamniformes > Lamnidae > Carcharodon > Carcharodon carcharias. Next base: position 114,765,798 of record NC_054469.1, on the reverse strand, counting down.
TTTCCTTTTCCACACTAACCGTCCTTGTGGTACCTATCTGAATTAGATTACCAGTTTGTGCCCAATTATAATTATATTTGTGCTGCACGCCCACATCCATGGGGAATGGTAAAGACAAAAAACTGCGGATGCTGGAAATCCAAAACAAAAACAGAAATACCTGGAAAAACTCAGCAGGTCTGGCAGCATCGGCGGACAAGAGCAAAGTTGACTTTTCAAGTCCTCATGACCCTTCAACAGAACTAAGTAGAAATAGGAAAGGGGTGAAATATAAGCTGGTTTTGTGGGGCGGGGGGGTGGCAGCGGGCGGGCGGGAAGAGGTGGGGCCGGGGTTGTTGGGACAAGCAAGCAGTGATAGGAGGAGATAACCAAAAAATGTCATAGACAAAAGAACAAAGAGCTGTTGAAGGTGGTGATATTATCTAAAAGGATGTGCTAATTAAGAATGGAGAGCAGGACAAGCAAAGTAGCTCTAGTGGGGGTGGGGTAAAATAAACCATGGATGGAATACATTTTAAAATAATGGAAATAGGTGGGAAAAGAAAAATCTATATAAATTATTGGAAAAAACAAAAGGGAGGGGTAAGAAACAGAAAGGGGGTGGGGCTGGAGGAGGGAGTTCAAGATCTAAAGTTGTTGAACTCAATATTCAGTCCGGAAGGCTGCAAAATGCCTAGTCGGAAGATGAGGAAGATGGAGGAACAGCACCTGCTGAGTTTTTCCAGGTATTTCTGTTTTTCCATTGGAAGTGGATTGAGACTGTCCAAACTTGTGTACATGTGACCTTTACAGCAAGCAGAAAAAAGACTTTCATGTGGTTTTAGCTAAATTCAAACGCAGCTTCTTGATATGAAAGGGCAATGCATTACCTAATTCCTGCTTGTAGTGGAATGTTGAATATAAATATCAAAGAAGTACAAAATGCTCTCGACACGCTCAGCACCCAATGATATGTTACACAGTTAATGGCTCTTGGTAATAGTTAAATGACATTTACTGCAGGCTAGTGATTTAAAGCCTTGATATCTTGTTACATTGCCAAAGAAATGTTTGAGCTTTTATGCCTGTTAACTTATTCTGTTCAAGCTGCCCACAGTTAATCCTAATGTATACAGCATGTGAATGAAAGTAACCTTGACCAATAAAAAAGTTTTAAAAGAAAATGTAAAATGAAATAGGTCAGTACAGTCGCCATATGAATAAAACAGGAGATGAGTTATCTCCTTGAAAGTTTAAGGATTGAGGGTTAGGAATGTTTTTTTGAAGAGGTGACGTAATTCCACTTCCTTCTCATTCACAGCAATTGGCAATCCCTCACAGTGATGAATGGGCTCGTTTTGCAAGGACCCTGGTGGAGATCCGGGCTAACCGGGCAGATGCTGAAGAGGAAAATGTTGTTGAATTGGCTGTACAGCTGTAAGACATTATCTGTACCCTCCTTGCCAGTCCAATGATGCTATACTAAGATATGCCAGTGTAAAGTGCCACTTATGATGAAAAGCTGCTATTATTAGTTTTACCATTTCACACTTCTAGTATGTTTAACAATATGTAAAGTGTGTTTAAAAACAACATAGCATTATGAAAATTACTGCTCAATTCTGTGATGTTAAATGAGTGTCATAAATACTGAAATTGCATAATGCATTCATTGATGCCTTTTAACTAGTTGTATTTAATGACTATAAGCCCATAGTTAAAACTTGTATTCGCATGCCTGTATTGCATAGATCTATTAAACACATTTGATGCCAGATATGATGATGTGCAGATGTGGTGAGATACACTGTATAAGACTGAGCCAAGAATTTTAAATGTGGTGTTTTCACACTGGTAATGCACATTATGAATGGTTGTACTGTATGAGCATTGCTGCTCCATATTTATTAAACTACTGCATGGAAAATACTAGGAAATCATTAAAATAAACTATCCTAGAACAAACCTGTGTCTCCTTTATTGTCTTTCTTCGTACATTTCTGTTTTCTTCATTAATTTCAAGCATTAGAGGTCATGATGACTCTCATTTAAAGAAATTAATATTTTCCCAAAAAGTCATCCTCACAAGTGATTTGGTAGCAATTCCCACTCAAGTAGGAGTTTTAAAAGTCCATTATCCCAAAAGCGCTGTAAAAACAATGCATATCTCCTCTTGTCATCTGCATACCAGTTAACATACTGATATTTGAGCACTCGTATTTATCAGCACAATTGACACACAAATCTACTTCAAAAATTATATTTTTAGCCCTCTCCAAGGAACTTGCTACTGTTCAAATGAAACTTGATTTGAAGTGGCTAATGCAAGATCAGATTAATTCTATAGATGCATATTTTTTTCCCCAGACAAAGCTTACTTTTATACATTAAAAAAAAACTACAATACCCAGCAGGCTCCTATTCTTCAGTGTCAGTGAGACCACACCTGGAGTACTGTATACAGCTTTGGTTTCATTTAAGAAAGGATATAAATGTGTTCACGTGACTGATATCTGGGGTGGGGGTTATCTTATGAGGAAAGGTTGGACAGGTTGGGCCTGTATTCTTTGCACAGAATTTTACATTCGGCGTGCAGGGGTGGGCCCGATGCACCGGAACATAAAATGACACGCGATGATGTTGGGTGTGTGTCCCTGTGTCATTGTGCTGTCTTGCAATATTTCATTCGGCAGGCATGCACCGGAGTTGGTTGCACTCCCACCCACAATTGAAAGGCCTATTAAGGCCATTAACGAACTAATTAATTTCAAATTTACGCTGCCCGTCCAACCTCACAGTTGGCGGGCAGGCAAAAACACTAAGCGGCCTTAAAGTTTTTTAGGAAACCTCATCCACGAGCGGAATGAAGTTTCCTAAAGCTTTTACAACTTAAATAAAAACTTGCTTTGAAAAATGAAAACGTCCCATCTCGTGACACAGTCAGAAGAGGGGACGTGTTTCATGACATTTTTACTGTTTTTATTTATTTTTAACAATCGCTTCAATCTCCCTCAGACATGGAGCTGCCTCAGGGAGATTGAAGGGCTCTTTTGCGTGCATGCAAGAAAGAGCGTTGGACTTGACTCTCCCTGCCTCCACCTGCATAGGTAGCACTGCTCGCGTTCCATGCTGGCCAGTGCTTAATTGACCTGCCTGCATAAAATCGCGCTCCATGACCACCCACTCCCGCCAAGCCTGCCTGACCAATGAAAAATCCTGGCCTTTGGATTTTGGAAAATGAGAGGTTATCTTATTGATACTTATTGAGTGTTATTTCTGGACTTGAAACCTAATTAGTTAAATAAAATACAATAAAGATGGCAGGGCAGGTGATGTGTGACAGCTGTGGCAGCTGGTGTGTGTGATTTATGGCAACCACATGAAGCTGCGGCTCAAGCAACTTCAGCTCGGAGTTGATGAACTGGAGTCCAAGCTTCAGACTCTGCAATACATCAGGGAGGGGGAGTTACCTTGTTTTGTATATTTGCTCATGAGGTGTGGGCATTTTTGGCTAGGCCAGCATTTATTGCCCATCCCTAATTGCCCTAGATGCTTTGTTCCTGGAGGCAGTGACCCCCCACCCCTCCACCCCGCCCCTTAGGCTAGGACTTAAGATTTTTGTCTGTCATCAGGGACAAGACAATGTGACTGTGAGTGAGTCAGGTATGGAGACTAGAAGGTAGCACTGAAGGAACCTCAGCCCTTACACTTGTCTAACAGGTTCAATATTCTTGTTACTTGTGTGGGCAAGAGCAAGGAGGATGAGCAAACTGACCACAGTTGCAGGGGGCCATTCAAGTGGAGGGAGTAAAGAGGAATATAGTTGTGGTAAGGTACAGTATAGTTAGTGGGATAAATACTGTTCCCTGCAGCTGACAGTGTCTCCCGAAGGCTGTGTTGCCTGCCTGTTGCCAGAGTTAAAGACATCTTCTCAGGGCTGGAGAGAAACTTAGAGTGGGAGAGGAAAGATTCAACTGTTGTCCACATTGTAGGACTGAAAAAGGGGTTCTGCTAAGGGAGTATGAGCAGCTCAGAGCTAAATTAAAAGGCAGAACCACAAAGATGATCATCTCTGATTGCTACCTATCCCTGAGCAAATAAGATCAGAATGTTGAATGCATAGCTCAAAGATTGTTGTGAAAGAAATGGGTTTTGATTCATGGGACACTAGTACCAGTATAGGAGAAAGTAGGAACTGTATCCTTGGGATAGTCTTCACCTGAACTGCGCTGGGACTAGTGTCCTCACATGAGGGGACATTTGGAAAGTTAAAGAGAAAGGGCAAGGCAACATTGCAGGGTGGTAATATGAGTAATGATAACCAGAGTGACAGGAGTGGACAGAGCATATAAAATGAGTGCACTAGCAAAAAAAGTCAGATTAGAGAAAAATGGTAAAAGGATGGGATTAAAATCTCTTTATCTGAATGCATGCAGCATTTATAAGATAATATAAATTGATAGCACAAATAGAAATAAATGAGCATGAGATGGTAGCCATTTCAGAGACAAAGGACAGGTTTTTCCAGTCGGGATGGGGGTGGAGCCCACTCGCTGACGTGTCAAATGATGTGGGGTTATGTCAGGCATGCACCCCACCGTCACCCCGTGTCATTTAGATTTTCAGTTTTGCAGGCACATAGCCGAATCGACTATGTGCCCGCCAAACTGTCAACAGCCTAGTAAGGCCGTTAAAAAACTAACTTGATTGATGGACCTGCCTGTCCAGCCTTAGGGTTGGCGGGCAGGCCAGAATCCCAGGCCGCCTTGGAAAAAGCATGAAACCTCATCCACGGGTGCGACGAGGTTTCATGAGGGCTTTTAAATATTTATCAAATGTTTAAATAAAAGTTAAAGACATGTCCCAACTCATGTGACAGTGTCACATGAAGGGACATGTCAGGGAATTTTTTTTATTACCTTTCACTTTTTTATTCGGAGCCGATCTCCCTGAGGCAGCACTTTGCCTCAGGAAGATCTGTGTGCTTGTTTGCACGCATGCCTGGCTGAGGGAATCTCCGCCACCCCCCCCATTGCCCGCACAGGGAGCGCATAGCTTCCTGGCAGACATCACGCTGGGCAGGCCTTAATTGGCCTGCCCACGTAAAATGGCGGCGTGTCCCTGATCGAAGGCGCTGATTGGAAGGCCAGCCACCGGCGCCCGCTCCTGCACTCCCCCTCCCCACCTCCCACCCTCCCGACGCTGGAAAATGTTCCCTAAAGTTACAAGGTGACTAAGAGTGGGACCCAAATATTCAAGGGTATTTGATAGGAAGGAAGAAAAAAGAATGGGGGTAGTCCTGTTAATAAATAATGAAATGAGTAGAGGAGTGAGAAAGGAACTTTGTTCAGAAGATCAAGATATAGAATCAATTTGGATAGAGTTAAGAAATAGCAAAGGAAAAAGATCAATGGTGGGAGTAGTTTATAATCCTCATAACAGTAGCCACAGTGTAGCGTAGAGTATAAATCAAGAAATAATGGGAGCTTGTAAGAAAAATATTTCAATAATAATGAGCAATTTTAATCGTCATATAGATTGGACAAATCAAATTGTCAAAAGTAGCCTGGAGAATGAGTTCATAGTGTATTTGGGCATGTTCCTTTGAACAGAATGTTCTGGAATCAACCAGGGCAGCTATTTTAGACCTGGTAATATGTAATGAAACAGGATTATTTGATGACCTCATAGCAAAGGATCACTATTGCCTAAAGGATCATAATATGATAGAATTTCACATTCAGTTGGAGGATGAGAAATGTGGGTCTAAATCTAATGTCTTAAATTTAAAATGAAGGCAATTACAAGGGCATGAAGACAGAGATAAAAACAAAAAAACTGTGGATGCTGGAAATCCAAAACAAAAACAGAATTACCTGGAAAAACTCAGCAGGTCTGGCAGCATCGGCGGAGAAGAAAAGAGTTGACGTTTCGAGTCCTCATGACCCTTCGACAGAACTTGAGTTCGAGTCCAAGAAAGAGTTGAAATATAAGCTGGTTTAAGGTGTGTGTGTGGGGGGCGGAAAGATAGAGAGAGAGAGAGGTGGGGGGGCGGGGTGTGGTTGTAGGGACAAACAAGCAGTGATAGAAGCAGATCATCAAAAGATGTCAACGACAATAGTACAATAGAACACATAGGTGTTGAAGTTGGTGATATTATCTAAAGGAATGTGCTAATTAAGAATGGATGGTAGGGCACTCAAGGTATAGCTCTAGTGGGGTTTTTTTTTATATAATGGAAATAGGTGGGAAAAGGAAAATCTTTATAATTTATTGGAAAAAAAAAGGAAGGGGGAAACAGAAAGGGGGTGGGGATGGGGGAGGGAGCTCACGACCTAAAGTTGTTGAATTCAATATTCAGTCCGGAAGGCTGTAAAGTCCCTAGTTGGAAGATGAGGTGTTGTTCCTCCAGTTTGCGTTGGGCTTCACTGGAACAATGCAGCAAGCCAAGGACAGACGTGGGCAAGAGAGCAGGGTGGAGTGTTAAAATGGCAAGCGACAGGGAGGTTTGGGTCATTCTTGCGGACAGACCGCAGGTGTTCTGCAAATCGGTCGCCCAGTTTACGTTTGGTCTCTCCAATGTAGAGGAGACCACATTGGGAGCAACGAATGCAATAGACTAAGTTGGGGGAAATGCAAGTGAAATGCTGCTTCACTTGAAAGGAGTGTTTGGGTCCTTGGACGGTGAGGAGAGAGGAAGTGAAGGGACAGGTGTTGCATCTTTTGCGTGGGCATGGGGTGGTGCCATAGGAGGGGGTTGAGGAGTAGGGGGTGATGGAGGAGTGGACCAGGGTGTCCCGGAGGGAGCGATCCCTACGGAATGCCGATAAGTGGGGTGAGGGGAAAATGTGTTTGGTGGTGGCATCATGCTGGAGTTGGCGGAAATGGCGGAGGATGATCCTTTGAATGCGGAGGCTGGTGGGGTGATAAGTGAGGACAAGGGGGACCCTATCATGTTTCTGGGAGGGAGGAGAAGGCGTGAGGGCGGATGTGCGGGAGATGGGCCGGACACGGTTGAGGGCCCTGTCAACGACCGTGGGTGGAAAACCTCGGTTAAGGAAGAAGGAGGACATGTCAGAGGAACTGTTTTTGAAGGTAGCATCATCGGAACAGATGTGACGGAGGCGAAGGAACTGAGAGAACGGGATGGAGTCCTTACAGGAAGCGGGGTGTGAGGAGCTGTAGTCGAGATAGCTGTGGGAGTCGGTGGGTTTGTAATGGATATTGGTGTACAGTCTATCACCAGAGATTGAGACAGAGACGTCAAGGAAGGGAAGGGAAATGTCAGAGATGGACCACGTGAAAATGATGGAGGGGTGGCGATTAGAAGCAAAATTAATAAATTTTTCCAAGTCCCGACGAGATCATGAAGCGGCACCGAAGTAATCATCGATGTACCGGAGAAAGAGTTGTGGAAGGGGGCCGGAGTAGGACTGCAACAAGGAATGTTCCACATATCCCATAAAGAGACAGGCATAGCTGGGGCCCATGTGGGTACCCATAGCCACACCTTTTATTTGGAGGAAGTGAGAGGAGTTGAAGGAGAAATTGTTCAACGTGAGAACAAGTTCAGCCAGACGGAGGAGAGTAGTGGTGGATGGGGATTGTTCGGGCCTCTGTTCAAGGAAGAAGCTAAGGGCCCTCAGACCATCCTGGTGGGGGATGGAGGTGTAGAGGGATTGGACGTCCATGGTGAAGAGGAAGCGGTTGGGGCCAGGGAACTGGAAATTGTTGATGTGACGTAAGGTGTCAGAGGAATCACGGATGTAGGTGGGAAGGGACTGGACAAGGGGAGAGAGAAGGGAGTCAAGATAACGAGAAATGAGTTCTGTGGGGCAGGAGCAAGCTGAGACGATCGGTCTACCGGGGCAGTTCTGTTTGTGGATTTTGGGTAGGAGATAGAAGCGGGCTGTCCGAGGTTGGGCGACTGTCAGGTTGGAAGCTGTGGGAGGGAGATCCCCAGAGGAGATGAGGTCAGTGACAGTCCTGGAAACAATGGCTTGATGTTCATTGGTGGGGTCATGGTCCAGGGAGAGGTAGGAGGAAGTGTCTGCGAGTTGACGCTCAGCCTCCGCGAGGTAGAGGTCAGTGCGCCAGACAACAACAGCACCACCCTTGTCAGCGGGTTTGATGACAATGTCAGGGTTGGACCTGAGAGAATGGAGTGCAGTAAGTTCAGAGAGAGACAGGTTAGAATGGGTGAGAGGAGCAGAGAAATTGAGACGACTAATGTCGCGCCGACAGTTCTCAATGAAAAGATCGAGAGAAGGTAAGAATCCAGAGGCAGGGGTCCAGGTGGAGGGAGAATATTGGAGATGGGTAAAAGGATCCGTTGAACTGGGAGAGGACTCCTGCCCAAAGAAGTGAGCCCGGAGACGAAGACGGCGGAAGAAGAGTTCAGTATCATGCCGAGCCCGAAATTCATTGAGGTGAGGGCGTAAGGGTATGAAACTAAGTCCTTTGCTGAGCACTGAACGTTCAGCATCGGAGAGGGGAAGGTCAGGGGGTATAGTGAATACACGGCTGGGGTTGGCAGAGTTGGCTGAAGTGGACTGGGAAGATAAATTAAAAGATAAGACGGTAGGGAAGCAGTAGCAAAATTTAAGGAAGTATTTCATTACTCTCAACAAAAATATATTCCATTGAGAAAGAAAAACGATGAGAAGGATACAGCATCTGTAGCTACAAGTGAAATTAAGGATAGTATCAAATTGAAAGGAAAGGTGTATAATACTGTGAAGAACAATGGTAAACCAGAAGATTGGGGAAAAAATGTAGAAACCACCAAATTTAACTTAAAACAAGGGGAAATTAGAATATGAGAGAAAACAAGAAAAATTAAAAACAAACAGTAAAAACTTCTAAAAGTTTATAATGGGTAAAAATAAAGGAGATAAAATAAGCATTACCCTCAGAGAGTGAGACTGGGGAATTAATAATGGGCAACAAGGAAATGACAGAGAAAATTAAACAAGTATTTTATATCTGTCATCACAGTAGAAGCATTCCAAGAATAGTAGAAAATCAAGAGGCAAAAGAGAGGAAGGAACTTAAAACAATCACAACCGCTAGTAAAGAGGTACTAGGAAAACTAATGGGACTAAAGGCTGGCAAGTCCCTTGGACCTGATGACCTCCATCCTAAGGTCTAAAAAGTAGTTGCAGAGATATTGGGCGGAATTTTCCATGACCGCTGGCGGCCAGCATGATAGGCGGTCTGCACGGCCAATATGGTGCAATCTGTTTCACGTCGGCAGGAAGGCAGGTTGCTGGGGTACAGGACATCTCAGCGCACCTCCACAGCATCCACCAGTCACCCAAGGGACCCATCGTTGAACCGGGGGGCGGCCGTCTCTTTTCCTTTGCTGGGAATTTTTCCCAGACAGTGGTGGTGAGCTGGTGGCGATCAGCACTCTGCTGGCAGCTGCTTTTTAAACATGGCGGCTGGCGTGATGCAACTGTGGGGCGATGATGAGCGAACGAGATCCCGCCTGCCATGGAAATGGCGTGTTTCCCTGGTATACATAAATAATGTGGCAGGCTCAGGCCAATATGGTGTGAAAACCCACCACTGCCATTGGTGGGTGGAATGCCATCTTTCCCACCCACTATGACACTTAGTACAAATTTGGGGAAATTCCACCCAGTGGGTGCATTGATTGTAATCTACTAGAACCCCCTATATTCTGGAAAGGTCTCTATAAATTGGGAAATTGCAAATGTAATGCCTCTGTTCAAGAAAGGATGCCATCAGAAAGCAGGAAACTATAGGCCAGTTAATCTAAGTTCTGTCATTGGGAAAATGCTGGAATCCATTTTTAAGGAAGCAGTAGAAGGACATTTAGAAAATCATAATACAATCAATCAGGCAGAGTCAACATGGTTTTGTGAAAGGAAAATGGTGTTTCACATATTTATTCGCATTCTTGGAGGATATGAAAAGCAGGGTGAATAAAGAAGAACCAGTAGATGTAGTTATGAGTTCAGATAAAAGTTGTGGTGATAGGAGTGACATGTATAGAGGACTGGCCAACTAACAGGAAACAGAGAGTTGAGATAAATGGGTCATTTTTAACTTGGCAAACTGTAATTAGTGGAGTATCGTAAGGATCAATGCTGGGACCTCAACTACTTACAGTCTATATTAATGATTTGGATGAAGGAACTGGCTGTATTGCGGCAGGACTGCAGAGCTTAGATCTGATCCGTTGGTTGTGGGATTGCTTAGCTCTGTCTATCACTTGCTGCTTATGTTGTTTGGCATGCAAGTATTCCTGTGTTATAGCTTCACCAGATTGACACCTCATTGTTAGGTATGCCAGGTGCAGCTCCTGATATGCCCTCCTGCACTCTTCATTGAACCAGGGTTGATCCCCTGGCTAGATGGTAATGGTAGAGTGGGGGATATGCCAGGTCATGAGGTTACAGATTGTGTTCAAATACAACTCTGCTGCTGCTGATGGCCCACAGTGCCTCATGGATGCCTAGTCTTGAGTTGCTAGATCTGTTCAAAACCTATTCCATTTAGCACGGTGGTAGTGCTACACAACAAAATGGAGGGTATCTTCAATGTGAAGGTGGCACTTCCTCTCCACAATAACTGTGCAGTGGTCACTTCTATTGATGTTTTTCCCTCTTGTTTGATTCCTCACCACCTGCTGCACACCCAGTCTGGTAGCTGCGTCCTTTAGGATTCTGCTATCTCTGTCAGTAATGGTACTATTAAGCCACAATGATGAACATTGAAGTTCCCCACCCAGAGTAAATTCTGCACCCTTGCCATCCTCGGTGCTTCCTCCAAGCGATGTTCAACATGAAGGAGCACTGATTCATCAGCTGAGGGAGGGCGGTACATGGTAATCAGCAGAAGGTTTCCTTGCCCTTGTTTGACTTGATGCCTTGAGACTTCATGGGGTCCGGAGCCAATGTTGAAGACTCCCAGGGCAACTCCCTCCCGACTGTATACCACTGTGCCACCACATCTGCTGGATCTGTCCTGCCGGTGGGACAGGACATACCCAGGGATGGTGATGGTGTGTCTGGGACATTATCTGTAAGGTATGATTCTGTGAGGGTGACTATGTCAGGATGTTGCTTAACTAATTTGTGAGACAGCTCTTCCAATATTGGCACTAGCCCCCAGGTGTTAGTAAGGAGGACTTTGCAGGGTTGACAGGGCTGCAATTGCCGTTATTGTTTCTGGTGCCTAGGCCAATGTGGATTGTCCATCCAGTTTCATTCCAAATTTGCTGCTAATACAGAGATAGGTAGGAAAGTAAGTTGTGAAGAGGATACAAAGCACCTGCTATACATTGGTTCCGTGAGTGGACAAAGATTTGGCATATGGCATAGAATGTGGAAAAATGTGAGGCCCACTTTGGCGGGAAGAATAGAAAAACAAAAAATTATTTAAATGGAGGGAAGCTTCAGGATGCTGTGGTACAGAGGGATCTGGGTGTCCTTGTACATGAATCACAAAAAGTTAGCATGCGGGTACAGCAAGTAATTACAAAACAATTGCTTTTATTGCAAGGGATAGGAGTATAAAAGTTAGGAAGCCTTACTACAACTGTACAAGACATTGGTGAGACCATACACGGAGTACTGTGTATAATTCTGGTTTCCTTACTTAAGGAAGGATATATTTTAATTGAAAGCAGTTCAAAGAAGGGTCACTGGACTAATTCCTGGGATGAAGGTGTTGTCTTATGAGGAAAGGTGAAGCAGGTTGGGCCTATACTCATTGGAGTTTAGCAGAATGAATGAGAGGTGATCTTATTGAAACATATAAGGTTCCAAAGGGACTTGACAGGGCAGATGCTGAAAGGGTGTTTTCCCTCTTGGGGGATTCTAGAACCGGGGGGCATGGTTTAAAACTTAGGGGCTCTCCCATTTAGGACTGAGATGAGGAGAAATTTCTTCTCAGAGGTTGGTAGTCTCTGGAATTTTCCTTCTCAGCAAACAGTGGAGGCTGGGTCATTGAATATATTCAAAGCTATTTGAGTTAGACAGATTTTTGATTGACAAGATAGTCAAGGGTTATGGGCACAGGAAGGGAAGTAGAGTTAAGATCACAATTAGATCAGACATGATATCTTTGACTGGTGGAACAGGTTTAAGACCATGAGGCATAGGAGCAGAAGTAGGCCATTTGGCCCATCAAGTCTGCTCCGCCATTCCATGAGGTCATAGCTGATCCATTTTCCAGCCTTTTCCCCATAACCTTTGATTCCCTTACTGATCAAAGATCTGTCTATCTCAGCCTTGAATATACTTAACGACCCAGCCTCTACAGCCCTCTGTGGTAAAGAATTCCCAGATTGACTACCCCCTGAGAGAAGAAATTCCTCCTTTCCTCTGTCTTAAATAGGCGCCCCCTTACTCTGAGATTATGCCCTCTGATCCTAGACTCTCCAACAAGGGGAAACAACCTCTCAGCATTTACCCTGTTAAGCCCCCTAAGAACCTTACATCTTTCAATAAGGTTGCATCTCATTCTTCTAAACTCCAATGAGTACAGGTCCAACCTACTCAACCTCTCCTCATAAGAAAATCCCTCCATACCCAGATCAACCTAGTGAACCTTCTCTGGACTGCCTGCAATGCCAGTATATCTTTCCTTAGATAAGGTGACCAAAGATATTCACAGTACTCTAGGTGTGATCTAACCAGTGCCTTGTATAGTTTTAGCAAGACTTCCCTATTTTTATACTTCATTCTCGTTGAAATAAAGGCCAACATTTCATTTGCCTTCCCTACCTATTGGACTTGTATGTTAGCTTTTTGGGATTCATGTACGAAGACTACCAAATCCCTCTGTGCTGCAGCCTTCTGCAGTCTTTCTCCATTTAAATAATTTTCAGCTCCTCTATTCTTCCTGCCAAAGTGCATAACCTCACGTTTTCCCACATTATATTCCATCTGCCAAGTTTTTGCCCACTCACTTAATCTACTAATATCACTCTGTAGAGTTTTTGTGTCATCCTTACCGCTTGCCTTCCCACCTATTTTTGTGTCATCCACAAACCTGGTGATAGTACAATCACTTTCCTTATCTAAGTCATTAACGTATATTGTAAATAATTGAGGCCCCAGCACTGATCCCTGTGGCACTCCACTAGTTACAGGTTGCCATCCTGAAAATGCTCCCCTTATCCCAACTCTCTGTCTTCTATTAGTTAGCCAATCCTCTATCCATGCTAATGTACTACCCGCAACACCATGAGCTCTTATCTTATTAAGTAACCTTATGTGCAGTACCTTAATCGAACGCATTTTGGTAATCCAAATATATTACAGCTACTGATTCCCCTTTATCTATCCTGCTTGTTACCTCCTCAAAGAAATCTAATAAATTTGTCAGGCATGATTTCCCCTTCATGAAGCCATGCTGACTCTGCTTGATTAGATTGTGCATTTCTAAATGCTCTGCTATTACATCCTTTATAATAGACTCCAACATTTTCCCAATGATGGATGTTAAGCTAACTGGCCTATAGTTACCTGTTTTTTGTCTCCCTCCCTTTTTGAATAAGGGCATTACATTGGCAGTTTTCCAATTCTCTGGGACTTTTCCAGAATCTAAGGATTCTTGGAAGTTTGCTACCAGTACATCCACTATCTGTGTAGGTGCTTTCTTTAATATCCTCGGATGCAACCCATCAGGTCCAGGGGACTTATCGGCCTTTAGCCCCATTAGTTTTCCTAGTATTTTTTCTCTCGTGATAGTTATTGTATTTATTTCCTCCACCTGCCCCCACCCCGCCTTTTGCTGCTTGATTATTTAGTATTTTTGGAATTCTATTAGTGTCTTCTACTATTCCCCAGCCTCATTCCCTAAGGAGTATATGTTCACTTTGGCCTCTCTCTTCCTTTTTATATATTTAAAAAAGCTTTTACTGTCCGTTTCTCTTTGCTTGCTAGTTTACCCTCAAAAGTTTATTTTCTCCCTCTTTTTTTTGGTCATTTTTTTTGTTGGCTTTTATAACTTTCCCAATCCTCTGGCTTACCACTAATCTTTGCCACATAGTACATCTTTTCTTTCAATTTGATACTATCCTTAACTTCCTTGGTTAATCATGGTTGGTTTATCGACTTCCGAGGATCCTTCTTTCTTATTGGGTATATCTTTATTAGGGATCATTAACTATTTCCTTAAATGTCTGCCATTGTTTATCAACCGTCTTTTCTGCTAACCTCCTTTCCCAGTCCACTCCAGCCAATTTTTCCCTCATTCCTTTGTAATTATCCTTATTTAAGTTTAGCACAGTTGTTTCCAACCCAAGTTTCTCACTCTGAAACTGAATGCTAAATTCAACCATGTTATGGTCACTGTTTCCTACAGGATCTTTTATGCTGAGATCATTTATTAAACCTGCCTCATTACACATTAACAGATCCAAAATAGCCTGATCCCTGGTTGGATCCACAACATATTGTTCTAGGAAACTGTCCTGAATACACTCTATGAATTCTTGCTCGTGGCTACCTCTGCCAATTTGAGTTTCCCAATCTGCAAGAAGATTAAAGTCACCCATGATTAATATGCTGCCTTTTTAATTACATGCCCTCATAATCTTCTGATTTATTCTCTGTCCTACAGCATAGCTATTGTTGGGTGGTCTATAGACTACCCCCACCAGTGCCTTCTTCCCCTTGATATTACTTACCACCACCCCATATGGATTCTAAATCTTCCGATCCAAGATAATTTCTTGCTATCGTACTTATTCCATATCATACTAACAAAGCTACCCCACCACCCTTCCCTTCCTGCCTGTCCTTTCAAAAAGCCACATACCCCTGAATATTTAATTCCCAGCTTTGATCTCCTTGTAACCATGTCTCCATAATGGCTATAATATCATACCCATTAATCTCTATTTGTGCTGTTAATTCATTTATTTTGTTCCGAATACAATGTGCATTTAAGTAAAGAGCCATTAATTTTGCCTTTTTAGCATTTTTTCCCTATTTGGCACTATTTGCTGCTGGTTCTTTTAATATCTGTACACACTGACCCTTCCTGTCACACTTTGCTTATTGTCACGACTCACTGGGGATCGTGCACTATAATATCAAGCCCCACTGCCCCTGAGCTGCAACAAATGTGAAAAGGTTTGATCAAACCACCAGATTGCCCTAATACTACCTAATTGTTTAACTTATGTTAACAGAATACGAGTACCAGGTTTGTAAACTTAATAAGTAAATAACTGTTTATTGAACAAACTGTCATTAACCAGTGGCAAAAGAAAGAAATATGAACTGCTAATTTCTAACACTAAAACTTAAACTCTACCCCCTTTTTAAATCTCTATACACCTCCATACAAGACATATAAGACACACAAAAACATGGGTTTTAAGTGTGGGATCAAACAGTTCAATAGAACCAATTCCAGAGCACAGGATTCGATGGGTTGATTTTGATCAATGTCTTCCAAATTTCTTTCAGTTCTTATTGATGACATGAGGTGGTCTTCCAGCACTTTCAGTATTTAGTTCACTGGTTGAGCACTTGCCTTTCAATGTCTCTAACAGTGAGTTTCCCCTTTGCCTCTTGATAGGGGTTTTTAGAGAGAGAAAGCAGGTTACAGAGATATGAGGAATAAAAAAAAAGCTAACTATTTATTGTGGAATTATTCGAATCTTCCACACACAGGAGAAGGAAGCTTTAGGTCTTGTTCCTTTTAGGCTAGGAGCTATTCTGCTTTGCTCTCACAGAAAATCTGCTCACCTGGTTAGGAAACAATTAAAATGCTGTTGTCAGGCAGGTCCCTTGGTCCAGGACTCTTTTCTGGCACCATTCTGTCTTTCATGGCACACTCTGTTCCAGCACTGGGCAACATATTCCCCACAACCCCCCTCCCCCACCCCTTCCCCCCGCTCCCCCCCCCCCCACCCCCCACCCCCACCACTGTTGGGGGGGGAAGTGTTGGAGTGGGCATGGGCGGGCCTTCCAATCGGCGCCCCCGGTTGTGGGGATGCCGCTGTTTAACGTGGGCAGGTCAATTAAGGCTCGTGGATGAGGTTTCATGTTTTTTCCGAAGGCCGCCTGGTCTCCCAGCCTGCCCACCAACCTTAAGGTTGGACGGGCAGCTCCATTAATCATCTTAATTAGTTTTTTAATAGCCTTAATAGGCTGTTGACAGTTTGGCTGGTGTGCATCCGACTCAGCTGCGCACCCGCTGAACTGCAAATCTAAATGACACGGGGTGACGTTGGGACACACGCCCAATGTATCTCCACTTCATTTTACGCTTTGGTTAGCGGGCCCTGCCCCTGCTCACCAACTGGAAGATTCTGCCCTATATATATATCTCTCATCCTGTTCCAATGGACATGTCTTTCAACCTGCAGCGATTGTAATTCTAAATCCATAGTTCAACACAAGTAAAAAGATATGTTCCTTACAGTATCATTACCTAAAGAGCTGCCTTACAATGTTGCAATATCCTTTTGCTTTGTAAGTATAAGTATCCTCTCTCCAGAACCCTCCCCTCCTATATTTAGTTTAAAGCCCACTCTAAAGACCTAGTTACTCGATTTGCCAGAACACTGGACCCAAATCGGTTCCAGTGAAGCCTATCCCACCAGAACAGCTCCCTTCTACCCCAGTACTGGTGCCAGTGCCCATGAACTAAAACCCATTCCTCCCAGACCAACCATTAAGCCATGCATTTAACTCTTTGACTTTATTTACTCTATACCAGTTTGCCCGTGGCTCAGGTAGTAATCTCGAGATCTTTAACTTGGAGGTTCTGCCTTTTAATTTAGCTCCTAACTGTTCAAATTCTTTCAGCAGAACCTCCTTTCTAGTCCTATCAATGTTGTTGATACCAACATGGATCTCTCCCCTCCCACTCTAAGGGCAGAACTTTCCTGTTGGCGTGCGGGGGTGGACCGCGCACATCGACACGTAAAGTGATGCATGGTGACGTCGGGTGAGCATCCTGACATCACGGCGCGCCATCGCAATATTTCGGTGGGCAGGCGGGTGCGCGATGATCTCCAATCTGCACCCGCCATTAATTAACGGGCCACTTAAGGCCCTTGAGGCACCACTTGACGGTGATTTTTTGGTGCTCATGCAATCTTCAGATCATCACGGGCACAAAGGGCAGGCGGGAGGACACATTTGTATAAACCTCATCCATGGACAGGAAAAGAGGTCTCAGTGGGTTGGTGAATGTACACAGTCAAGTATTTATTTTCGAAAGTTACTGATACTTGCCTGTGTGAGCAGAAATACTTCAAAACTCATACCAGCTGTTTGGTCTGGACTCAACTTTCAGATCAGGACTCTACAGTGAAGATCCTTTTTGGGGCCTACAGGTTTCAGAAAGCCTTCCCTTAGCCTGGGAATGGGAGTTGTGATCTCTCCAATGGAGGCACCTCCTCTGAGGAAGAAGGGAGGGCCAGAAGGGGGAGGAGGCCAGGAGTGCACATTCAGCCTCCAGGGGAGCCACCTTTGGGAGAAGAGGCACAGGCACAAGGGGCGCAGGGCCAAGAGGTAGTCCAAGGCGGAAGGGGCCACAGAAGATGCCACTATCCTGCTGCCAGGGTATACAGGCGGTGAAGCAGCTACCTCAAAATGTCTGAGGTGCAGTGCCGAAGGAGGCTCCGTCTCTCAAGGGAGACAGACAACTCTACCTGTCATATGATAGGCCCTGAGATCTCCACTAACTTTGTGGGTGGACACCCCATGCCAGCGGCTCTAACGGTCACACCTGCCCTCAACTCCTATGCCTCTGGCTCTTTCCAGGGCTCAGTGGGTGATCTCCCAATCAGCTGTCCACACTTGTGTCAAGCAGGTTACAGATGCTCCCTTCAGGCGTGCACTGAGGTTCATCCGCTACCGTTGGGACCAGGCCAGCCAGACACAGTGACCCAGAGGCTTCGTCACCATTGCTGGCTTCCCCCGTGCTATAGACTGCACACATGTGGCCATCAAGGCGCCAGCAGGTGAGCCTGGTGCCTTCGTCAACAGGAAGGGCTTCCACTCCATGAACATGCAGATAGTGTGTGATCACAGGATGCTGATTCTACAAGTCTGTGCAAGGCACCCAGGCAACTCCCAGGATGCCTACATCCTCAGACCCTCCCAGGTGCTGGGGCTCTTCAGTGCTCCAGCCCGGCTGGATGGATGGCTACTGGGTGACAAGGGCTATCCCCTTAGAGAGTGGCTCATGACGCCTCTCCAGCATCCACGAACAGAAGCTGAGCAGCAGTACAACAGGAGCCACGCCTCCACAACTGCTGTGGTGGAGAGAGCCATTGGTTTTCTCAAGATGCGCTTCCAATGCCTGGACTGTTCAGGGGGCGCACTCCAGTATCCCCCAGATCCTGAGTCGCTGATAGTGGTTGCATGCTGCGCCCTCCATAATCTAGCGCTGCAAAACGGGGACGCTGTGGACAATGAAGATGTAGACACAGTGTCTGCGGCTGCACATGATGAGTCCAGCAGTGAGTCCGAGGATGAGCACGCACAGGGAAATGCTGAGGGGGAAGATGCTGACCTGGGCATACTCCAGGGAGCCAGGGACACCTGGGAGGCTTTAATCCAATGAACCTTCAGCTAGCCCACCACAGATGGACCTCCAGGACAAGCCTGTTCTGCAGGCTCCATACTTGATACTTGAATGCATAATCTGCCTGGATAAGAACATTAACTAAGGCCCGTGTCAATAAAGCTCAATGTGACACAACTCACTCATAACATCGTGGGTAACCGCCCACCTGCAGAGGAAAAGAGTCACCTTCAGCCATGGTCACAAGTCTAAATTTAATGATATAACAAAATGAACTGAAGAAAACAAAATGACAAAGTGTTAAACACCACGCCAACTAACCATGACCTCATCACGGGGCAACACAAAAGCATCAGTGAGAAACCCGTGGTGTGCCTAAGATGCCTTAAATTTATGCTTTCAGGCCCTATGTCTAGGTGCTGTCCCCTTGGTGGCATTGGCATCTGAGACAGCCTGCTCACTCTGCTGTCCTGTTGGCCTCGATGACCTTGGCGGCCGTCTTCTGGCCCATGGAGCCTGTGCTGGCCCCGCCTGGGAGGGAGCAACCAGTTCCACAGCTGGCTTCTCCCCAGTCGTCGCAGCCTCACCGAGTGCAACGGTCACTGACAGAGGGGTGGAGGAGCTGCTGCTCTCATCCGGAGCGCCCTGAGAGGAGCCCGCAGAGATGACAGGCAGCTGCTGCACCAACATGAGGTCACTTCGGACCTCTCTGCTCACCGTGGATGGATGGGCACCGAGCTGGAAAACTTGGTGCCCAGACCATCTCCCACATTGGCACTGACCAGCTGAGGTCAATGCGGATGTGAGGGCTTGCTGCTCCGCGCGCATCCGTAGGAAGCCCTGATTGGTCCCTTGGAATAGCTTCTCCACGAGAGTCACTGCTCTCTCCATGGAGGAAGCATGGCGCTCAGCGATGAGGCTCATTGCATCGATGATGGTCCGTGTGGACACCTCCACCATGGACACCAAGTCAAGGATAGCCACATGTATCTCTACCAGATGCTCCCATACACCCTGCTGGACTTCCAGCATTTGCTGCCTCAAGGACACTCCAGAAGTACAGCATCAGCCACCGACTGAGCATGTGCCTGCTCCCCTGCAGTCCTCTGAATGCTGGTGCCATGGGCACTCTGTCTCTGCCGGCTGCTCCAGCGAGTGTGAAGTGCCATCACCGCTGTGCCCTGGGACACTAGCCGATGCTCTAATTCCCACCGAGGTGCTAATATCTGCGCTGGTGCCTGCCTGGCAGAGATGGTGTGATGCTGGTGAGACTTCAGGGTCCTCAGGTGTGAGTGGTGGCCCCTGTGCTTCCTCCTCCCGCCCTGCTCCGGTGATGCTGAAAGGAAGAACAAGGACATTTGATTAGTTAATGTGGAGACAATTTCAATGAGCATCCCCGTCCCCTAGATCATTAAGTGCTCATCCTTCCATAAGCAATGGTCAAGCCATGTTGCAAACTTCAGTCACTGAACATTCAGCGCTACCACGGCTGCTGGGACACTAATGGTGACCTCACTGCTGGGCTAATATAACTTCCCATGGCACCCCAACCTCACTGACACCAGTGGACCTGGGCACAGGTGCCTCTCCAGATCGAGGGCCTCCTGCTCAAACCTGCAAATGATCACCAACTGGGCAAGCCCTCTGCCAGTCCTCACCCACTCTGGCATTATGTGCATTCTTCTCCTGAAAAGGAGAGAAGAGCATTGATTAGTGCTACTTGTACCTGGATTATCTTCATGGACAGTCC